>NC_140582.1:640234744-641725994 GCF_964204655.1 Triturus cristatus
ATAAATGTAAAAAGTTTGATAAATTAGTTCATTTACAAAATATGAATCAAAGCCTTTAATTTTACAATAGTTACATTTAATTATATAAACACATAAAATATATATTTTGTAAAGATTGAAAGGCCTGCTATTAGTTTAAATCACGATAGTGGTTTCTGGGAAATGACAAAACATTTTATTATTTGACAAGATATGTCATAAAGACAATAAATGCAATAAAAGGTTCATATGAACAGACGAAAGCTATTGGAAGAGCGAAACAGTTGGTCAAGTACAGTGAGTCGACTGATTTTAAATGTAAAAAATGAGCTGCATGTTGAGAAAAAAATGGTAGGAAGCATGATCGGTACTCCCACGTGATTGATACACTATATCTAAAAGGCTTACTATGTGAAAACAGGAGCTCTAAATGGCGAAAGACAAAACAATATCAGTTTTGTATCCAGTATATCCAGTTTTGTATCTAGTATTTGCTGAATATTGGAGCATATCAACGTTTACCTTATGGGGGAAAAGTCGGTGGTGGTTCAACCATAAGGACTAAAAAATGCAAAAGCACAAGAGAAGACTACATGGAAAAAGAGAAGAAAACAGTCAACATGAGGTTCACAAGTGTTCCAGCAATTGCCAAATATCATGGGGGGGTTGAGGGGCGGGGGAGAGAGAAAGAGAGAGAGAGAACGAGAAGAGTGGCAGCTAGTAGGGGATGGTGGTGAGGGGGCGGGGGAACTGGGCGGGTTGAATAAAGTGAAAAGGTAGACTTACCTGTGGATCACCAATCGCGGCCTCTCCTCTGTCCTGCTCTATCCTGCCTCCCAGAAGCATCCAGGATCACAGACTCTCCTAACCAATCACAACGCTCCCTTACAGCAGCTTTGTGATTGGTATGAGCACTGTGGTTCGGCCCTCAGAGAGGGACTGGGAGCTCTATACATGTTCTTTACCAGGCTGTACAATACAGCATGGTGGAGAACATGCAAAGTGTGCGTGACCGTTTGGCCGGCTTAAAATGGCCCTCATGCTCACATATGGTGCAGCAAGTACTACTATAAATAAAATGATGATAACATTATGTTGTTATCTTTTTATTTTTACTTTGCTCTGCTCTTAGAGCAGTGTGGCGACACTCCTCCGCCTTAGCGGAGGAGCCACCCCTGGAGAGAGAGAGAGAGAGAGAGAGAGAGAAACAAAAAGAAAACCATATACATACCAGGCAGGGGTTCTAAATTCTGAAAGACAGAGTAGAAGACACAAGTAAATAACAGTGTGAGCAATTGTGCTGGCATGAGGCACAAATGAGTATAACACTTACAATTTTATTACAGTAGTCTGGGAACAATGAATGAAAGAATTTTAAGAGGTTTGTAAAAAAAGGCAACATCTGTCATTAAACAAGAGAAGGGCTTTCCAGGAATGAATGACCAGGGCAAGGTAAAAATATAGAGCTCTCAAAGGGGACGCTCCAATGAAAAGGCAGGTTACACATATTCCAACATTCAGCTCGGGAGAAGACCCAGGGACATCATAATAAGAAAACCAATTACCCTACAAGGCAATCTACCAGGGTTGGAGCCTATACAGCTGGCTGCTGTAGCATGCTGGAGAGATCCCGGCAATTTACTACTATGTCATTAAGGAAGGGAACTCCTAGTTCGTGATAGGGTATGTGTGCCTATACGACTGACCGCTGCAACATGGCGGCAGGGTGCCAGTCAGTGAAGTGGGGAAGGAACCATCCAGATAGGAGTGTCCTAGTGCGGGATAGACTTGCAGAGCAATCATTCTCGGCTGCGTCAGAGTGTAATTATGCAAGGATGTACAGGTGCTTTTAAGGAACAGGTACAGCATCCAATCGATGGCAGGACAAAAACAAGCCTTTGCAATGCAATCGGTCTCGCCTTGGGACCTTATATGTATTTAGCTATGCAGCACATTAGCCTGGGTGCTGAAACATCTACTGTTCTTTAACATGGAGGGAAAGTAAGCAACAAACTGCGTGACACGCCAGGTATGGGAACGCATGGAGAGAAATGTTGCCTTTCCGCGGGAAATGGTATAGTCCAAAGCTCTGTTTCTAATATAAAAGCAGGGCCTTCGGTGGTAATTTCACTGAAAATACAAGATTTGAAGAATATATTATTGTCTACGGGTGCTCGTGGAAGACAATTTCTATGGACTGGAATCTAGAAAATGCTAAAGTGATTCTGGCATTTTACTGACCTCTGCTGGTCGTTTTCTATCAATAAAGTTAAATTGAGGCAGTTGCCAGAAAAATTAAACAAAGAATGCCCCTCAGCAGAAAGTAATTCTGGTATTTTACTGACCTCTGCTGGTCGTTTTCTATCAAGAAAGTTAAATAGAGGCAGTTGAACAGAAAAAAAAACCCTAAGCAGAAGCAGACAAGTTCTAGGGTTGATCTCCAGAGCCCACAAAGTACATACACATATAAGTATATACTAAAGTATACACTAAAGTGTATACAAGAGGTCTCGAATGCTCGATCTAAAAAGGCATGAGCATAGAAATGGTTGAAGCCATCTGGGGAAAGTGAGAAGACAATGAGGGAACAACTGGTACTGCTTATGGCAGTGAAAATGATTGTGCACATGAGACACATAGTACCTACGGTACCTAAACATAAAGAGGTTGTGTAATACCAGCGAATTATAAAAAAATCAATGAAAACCGATTCAAACCTTTACAAAAGCAGAACTAGGTCAATCCACATATTTAAAATAAAAACCAAAAAATCACATATATATATATATGTAACTGGAACCAGAAGAGAGTTCGGGTCCAAGATCAACTAACATTGGACCAGTCAATGCAAGCTCTGGGGTAAGTCAGAAAAGGAACGAGAGGAATGTGGATAATCAAAGTAAACATAATGTGTGTGACCTTACAATATTTATACCTACAAATGCCAACACTTAAACATGAAATGTAACTAAACACATAATAAAACCAATTAAGGATACTACATTCCCAGTCTGCTCTGTCAGAGTGGTAAGGGTAATGAGATATCTAATCTGTAAGATAATTTGCATAGGAAAGATGGCTAGAAAGTGGCCATTGTTGCTTAGGTGCCAGATGATGGGAATTCATTAAAAAAAAGTAATTCCACAGCTTTCAGACGCTTGGGGAAATACCAGTGTGCCCAAATGGTCAGTTTGGCCCTCTGTGTGTGTCTATAGAAGCACTAGGCTGCTCTGACTGTAAGGAAGGTGGTAAAGAAGAAGGTGAGTTATAGATGGAAGTGATTGGGAATGGTATGTTGCCAAGCAGCGATGCATCGAAGTTGCCACAGGAGTCTAGTATTGGTGTTTGTGGCATTTCACAAAGACTGCAGGCAGAGTGGTAAGGATACAAGCTGGAGATAATGTGAAGTAAGTGGGAATCATGGGAGGTGGTAGTAGGTGGCAGGTATTGGAAAGTTGCATCGATGAAAGCTGGCACTGAGCGAGATAGAGAGGCACAATGGCTTGTACTTTTAAGTAATTCTTTACGAGTTGTGGGCACAGAATTCAGTAATGGTAACAGATATTGGGAAGTGTAGCAGAATCATCTTTTCTGTGGGTATCACTCTGCTTTTTTGGGCGTTTTCTGTATCTTTTTTTTCTGATGTTAGCGCTTTGAGTTCTGTGAACTTGCCAATCATTGGCACAGTGCGTGTGCTCTGCTCGCAGAATGGTACTGTAAAATTGTTTTCACTATATTGATAGAGTTACATTTCCAGAAAGAATATTACACATGGCTGCAGAATTTGCACCAGTTGGATAATGCAGAGGTCGAACACACTTTCTGCCCATCAACATAACCTGGGTACAAGGGTACAACAAAGCACAAACTCAATGCTCATACAGGCAGTGATGTGAACAGCAAAATATACATAAGGGATCTCCCTGAATTTGTAACTATAAATAATCGAGTACAAATACCTATTTCTGTGTTAAATTACATGAACATTCCCCATCAAATGTTGATGTTTCAAACCACACCCTTCCTAATTCCAGTGGGTCTTCTCAGGACAAATCATGCCATCTGGCAAAACACCTACAGCATAAAAAGGTCAAGATTAAAGAAAGGGTATTTACTCAAATGTTTAACTATCACTTCTGAGTGACAACCTTTACTGGTGGCGAAACCATACCTCAAGACTTAATATTTACCAAATGCTCAACAAATTTTGGAAGTCCCAATGCCTATGTTATAATTTTTGATCTCTGGGGTTTCCAGCATGCTCTCACTATGTGGTCTCTTATGCTTCTGTTTCATTTATATGAACATAATGGGCTATTGCTGCATACATCTTCTAAAGTGCGCCAGTTTCTCAAAACGTAGAAGGACTCTGGATTCCAGCAAGGCTGCGCTGACCACTCAGCAGTGGAGGAGGTACCTAGCTTCTTGAAGCTTTGCCTGGCTGTAGCTTCCAGCTTTACCCCGCTAGTGTATTTTGAAAATAAAAAGGGACTAAATCCAAAAGTAAGTGGTTGGATCTGATGAACTGGCAAATCAACTCCAGTGTTGAAGTCACCTTGGTGGCTATGAAATCCAGTTTGCCCCACTCAGATCCATTGGTGCAAAACCAACAGCGTCAGCAGGAGCTCGAAGACGATGTATCAGACTTTGAGGTATTCTTGTGAGTTTCAGGCGTGGACCTTGCCCCACGGGAACACGCAGAGCTTAAAAATGTAGACTGTGTCCCAAGTTAAACATTTTGACTGGTGTGACCCAGTTATATTACCTGACCTGTGCTTCATCGCGGTATGCCTGAATTATGCAAAGGTCCTGTTCAACTGTGAACTTATATTTTTTCATTGTTGCCTTACTTTTTGTAGGCACGTTTTGCTTTCAATAGTTAAAAAATGGATATCTGTGGTTCCCATTCTCCAGTTTTGATCATTTTTGTGTGTTGGTTATTAAGTTTTCCACTAATGTCGAAATTGGTTTGACTATTCGATTGTGCTGTTTTCTTTCCTTTAAAATTGTTGGTACAGCTTGAAGTTAAACTAAATTTCTCTGAGGAATAGACTTTTACTTGTGCCCCACCTAGCAGTGGATGGTCAGTGTTTCACTGAGAACTGTGAGAGCTGTGTTGAGACATAGTCATGCCATGTTTATTAAATTGGTAAGGCTTTCCCCTTCCCAAAATATTAAGACACAATCAGATGGGGGGGGGGGCGATTGGCACATTAAATCTGGCAATGACGTCAAGTACTGGGAGATGTAAGAGTGAATGGGTGAGGATAATAGGCACAGGTACAAAAGTATGGGACAATTGTGGCT
The DNA here is from genome assembly GCF_964204655.1 of Triturus cristatus. Lineage (NCBI taxonomy): Eukaryota > Metazoa > Chordata > Amphibia > Caudata > Salamandridae > Triturus > Triturus cristatus. The sequence goes on from NC_140582.1 coordinate 640,240,031, forward strand.
TACTTTAGAAGAAATGTATGGGGGTTTGCGAAAATTGATAGAGGCTGTTCATTTTGGAGTGGTTCTATTCTAATTGGAGTTTTCCCGAAGACAGGGGACTGGTACTGGGTAGGTTGCTTAAGAAATGTATCTTATGCTCCCTCTCATCCATTCCCCTCAAAGCACATAATTCCCTCTCAATTCTTGTAGCACTCCACTCTTCCTCTTCCTAATCACTTGAAGTAACTGCACTAGATGTGATATTTTGCAGCACAATGCAGAAGTACCACTTCTGCGCGGGCTTCTCTACAAATGTTAGAGCATTTCACACGTTATTATCTCTTCATTTATCTTAGCAATAGAAATGCATGTAGGGTTGATGTTACCGCACCTAACCCATTTCTAGCCCAAGCAGTGTTCCTTCATGGATTTGTCCTCCTCCTTCGCCTGCCAATGTACACTGAAGTCATTATTTTGGTGCAGGTGATGTGGGTATTCCATGCATTTGTCATAGGAGCGGGAAAAAAGCTCGAAATGAATTGCAATGTTAAATATAGCACTATACTTGACTCAGAAATGCTGTGCAGTATTATTAATAGCCGAGGCAGCTGTAATATATTGTTTCTAAACGTAATTAGTGGTATTGCACAATATTTCATCCTTGCTTAAGTGAAACTCTGTCTGCGATACTGGGCCAACTAATACTCTTAGGTTAGGCAGAATTACACTTTTGAGGCATCTGTATATGTTCTGTCGTCTGATGCATACATTTAGAAGTATTTATTGCTCATGCACAGGCTTTAATTCTGTGTGAGAAGGAGAATGTCAGTCCCCTCACAGGCATGAGTTAGGCAGTGTAGGATCTGCGATTTGTAAGGTGAGCATTGCACCCCTTCTGTTTTCAACTGGTCATACCTGCTGAAATGTCTTAGGTGAGATGGGAAAACATGCATATATATATATATGTGTTGATAAATAATCGATATGTTTTTTATGTAGCAATGTACCGTACTGTTCAAAACCCGGAATTTGGAGACATTGACCTCTACCGGTACACACCGCGCCACAGGGTATCTGTATTAAAGCAGTGCGGTATATAGACCCCTATTCTAGCTATTCTTATCAAATCCACCATGTTTAAAATATTCCTTAATGCTCATTTGTCTGCTGAACTAGCACTGGGAAAATAATATATGCATATATAAATATGAAGTTGCCAAACTTTTCCTCCGCCAAACTTAAGATATTTTCAAAACGTCAAATTTAGAAAATTGTTAACACTAAAATAAACAGTTGGCGTTAAAAACCTACAAAAACAACAAACTGCGGTTGAAAAAATGGCAATAGCGACTATTTGTGGGAGGGAGAATGCTCCCTAAAAAGAATGCTGGAAAAATATTCTATAAAAACGTCAGAAAGTTTTACCGTGAGGCAAAGTTTTCAATATGTTAAAATTCTCAACTTCACCAAGTTGCTGAAGTGTTTACTTCCCCCAACTCTCCAAAAGGAATGTTTTTTTTTTTTTACACACTCCTCAGTAAGGGCCAGATGTACGACGAAAATTAGCATGTCCAAACGGGTTTGCGACCCGTTTGCGCATGCATATTCTGATAGGGCCATGTAAAAAACACTATTTTGCGACTCGCACATAATTTGTGACTTGCAAAATAGTGTTTTGCGACTCGCTATTAGGAAGGGGCGTTCCCATGTACCAATTTTTTGCAACCACAATTGCGGTCGAAAAACATTTGCAAATTACCACCTTCTTCAAGAGGGTGGTAATGCAGTACCTCTTCCCCTTTGTGACTGGCTCTGAATTTTTTTTTAAGGGCAGGCAGTAGTCCAAGGGACCACTACCTGCCCTTAAAGAATTAAATAAAAAAGTTTCATTTTTTTTTTTAAATGCATCCGGTTTTCCTTTAAGGAAAACGGGATGTATTTAAAAAAAAAAACTGCTTTATTGACAAGCAGTGCCAGACATGGAGGTCTGCTGAGCCCAGCAGGCCACCATCCCTGGGAGGGCCATCCATTCCCAATGGGGCCGCAAATTGCGAGTAACTCATTAATATTCATGAGCCTCACATTTTGCGACCCCATTGGGAATCCCAATCTGTGCCTCTGACACTGCTGTACATTCCAAATTGCAACTCACAATTTGCGACTCGCAATTGAGCGCAAATTGCGAGTCTCACTTTGGAATGGTCTTACATCTGGCCCAAAGTCTCGATATGCGAAGCAAAGCTTTGACCCAAAGGTTCTAAAAGTTAAGAACTGTAATTGTTTGTGCTAGAACTGACTTAAACAATGCATTTTCAGTCAATCGTCCTGCTGACTTACTTTTCGGAGAGCAATATTTTGACCACTTTTCCAGCGTGGAGTTTTTAGAAACTCGAATCTGAGCATCCCAGAATGCATTGTTTGAATATATGGTATTTCTCACTTTCGCATAGGAGGATAAAAGAAAAGAACATTGGGGCATATCAGCAACAACCGGCGATAATTATTGCTAAGCGCACTTAGCAGTAGGATAATTATCGCCGGCTAGTGGGGATTTTTATGGCTGAGATAGCATGCTATTAGCAACGCTTATCTCAAAAGCGATAAAAATCCTCACGCTAACTGCCTAACGTGAGATTATCGCTGGAATCCCAGCGATAATCTCACGCAATGTTAGCTTGTTGATAGGGCCTCACAAACTTAGCCATGATATCCACCTTCCATAGGATATCATGACTAAGTCAGTCCTGAAGCAGGTGTAAGGAAAGTAGCGATAACAGGGGTTATCGCTACTTTTCTTGCCGCTATGCTTCATAGCGTGGGGCTTGATGATAGGAGAAATGTCGCTTAGCGACATTTCTCCTGTCATGTCAGGTCCGGAACGCCCACTTTGCATCTCATTAGAGATGAAAAGGTGGGTGTTTGGAATTCCTGCCTAACACAAGTTTTCACGCGTTAGCGTGAGCTTGCTAATTAGGCGATAAAATTATCGCCGCTTTTCGGCCGAAAACGGCCGCAAAAGCGGCGATAATTTTATTGCCTAGCCTTGCTGATATGCCCCATTGGTGGCCAATATTCACCTTCGTGTCATACAGGAAAACCGTTGATTGTGCATCTGGTGAAACTTTATATAATAGATGTAACATCTGAGATTTGATAAAGTGATATTCGAGAGAAAATCCAGGTCTTCATGGTTTAAATATTACATGAGCTTTATTTAAGGCTCAACCTAGTTGCACCCATATGCAGTTCCTGTGACTCTCCCTGCTATATAATGAATTGTAAAGTGAACACAACTGTCTGGCTTGATTTATAATCCCAGAAAAAAAGGACTTTTGTTGCTTACTGGGCTAGGACCATGCCACTTTCAGCATGTAAGCATTTGACCTCCCAAGAGCAACCTTGTAATGTAGAAGTGTCCCAAAACACAGCATGCCCATCCCCAATCTTGAATGGCCTAACCTGCCTGAAGCAATAGTGTCTGGAAGCAATGCACAGCCCGAGCGGGCAGACCTGCAGAGCAGAACATTTTCTGTGCTCTGGGTAACTTTATATCTGACTACACAGTTGGAAATGGCCCAACAGCGCCACGACTGAATATGAGTTGGCCCCCGCAGCATATCTGGTAACACCATTCACTTAAAGAATCTTTGCACAACCATGTTGAGGAAAGGAGGACCTTATATAGAATCCATGGCTGTGACTTTTAGGGAGAAAGACTGTACCCCTAAGGCTGATGAGGATATCTAAACTGCTCTAAAGTCCTGAGAACAAACTTTCCATTGCTGGAGCCTGAAATTCAGTTGTGGCTTTACTGCCATGAGTTACATAGCACTGCTCAATGAGGCCAAGGTTTGTTTTTGACACCACATGTAATCTAGTACTTAATATGTGAGACATAATGTAAGCTTGATATGTCTGGTAGAGCATGCGCTTGAAATTTCTGTGTACATCTAACAAAACAATGATCTTATTTCATCTGGAAACAGGCACTTTAACTACAGGTAGTGTGATGTACTGAAGCTGACTTGCAGTTATGCCTTTTTGCAGTGCCTTATAAACCTGTCTTCTGATACCAGATTGAGGAACACGCTTGAAACATCTGAGCACAGTATGTGATTAGTATGCCTGATGTACGAAAATAATACAAAATGGTTAAACCTGTCAGCCTTAGGGTGGTCATCCCCTAGATTTTTTGCTTGGCTCTTCCATTTTTGCTAATCTCATTTTTTTGGCCTAAGGATTCTGTGTACCTTGAAGCTGCTAAAAAGTGTTACAGGAAATGTGCTCACTCCCTAAAACATGATCATATCTACTTCAACTCGATTGGCACATTTAATTTATTTGTATATGTAAATTAAATACTACCAGTAAGCCTGCAGCACCTATTGCGCTACCCACTTAAGTAGCCTTTCAAACATGTCTCAGCCATTCCACTGCAGCCTTTTTGTTTAGATTTAACCTGCCATTTGACCTCTCAAAATAAACGTTTTGCCAGGACCAAACCTTCCATTTTAATACACTGAAGTCACCCCAAGGTTAGTCCCTACACAGCCTGTGGGGCTGGGTGCAGGCTTTCACGTGTCCTGGTAGTGAAGAACTCTTAAGTTCATTTTTCACCACTGAAAGGCCTGACTCTCCCCTAGGATAACATTAGAATTTAACAAGTGCTAAATTTCAACTGGAAACAGGTAGGCATGATTAGTTTGGTATCTAAAGAATTGCACTTTAAAACTACCTTTAATGGTAAAGTTGCATTTTAAGTCACAATTCTGAAAATGCCACGTTTAGAAAGCTGGTATTTCTTGTCCTAACCATTCGGTGCCTGCAACCTGTATCCTGGGTCACATGACTAGGTGTAGCTGGCAGTTGGTGTTTATAGATTGCTCCCAGACAGTGAGACAAAGGAGGAAAATATGTTGGTAGGATAGAATATCTCTGACTTGAAAGGGGGACTAAGCCCCCTATCAAGCCTTTGCCTGAGCACACTCACAAAGGCCCCTGGCCCCTGACAAGCTGGGGCCAGGGCAGGGAGGCAGGAAATTCTAAACACCTCTGGGTGTGGACACCTCCAGAACCTTCTCCTAATTGAAAACTGGCACCAATTATAAATACTGGACAATCAGAGCCAACTCTTCAGTACACCTCTGGACCTGGGGAAATCTAATAAGGATGAATGTACTACTCTAAAAGAAGGACTGCTACTCTACAGACCTGCTCCCCTGCTACCTAAGTGAGAAGGACTGGGCCTGTATCTTGAACCCAGGACCACCAGAGCGACTCCAAGAGATAGTTGGCTGGCCTCCTGATCAGAGCCTCAGGACCAGAAAAGGCTCTAACCTCCATGAACCCAACACCTCAACTCTGCCTGCTGTGAGCCTTGTCCCCTAAGTGGGGCCACCCAGTTCTGGGTCCTTGGAAGTGGGCCTGAAGGTGCTCTGCCTACACAGCTGTGATTTCTTGGGCAGAACTAACGCATTGCTTTGCAGCCTTGCATCTGTACCGCCACAGTGAGATGGATCCCTGACAGAGGACCCCCCAACTCCTCGGAAGTGCCAGTGTGCAACACAGGCACAAAGCAGGACATTGCATTGTGAGCCCACAGCTGAACTGGAACCTCCTCTGTGCAATACATCCTCGATGCAGGACCTCACATAGCAGTCCCACAGTTCCTTGAAACTGCTGCTGCTTGACACATCCTCGACACAGGAGCTGACAACCACTGCAGCATAATGCATTCACTACATGGGATCTGGTAATGCTCCACAACCCAGATTTAAGGTACTCTGTTAAACTAGCCTAACTTGGTCCCTGTATCTGGCAAGCACTCAATCATGGTCGGCCTGAACTTATGACTTTGTCTCGGTTCAACACTTTGTGCTTTTATGTATTGTTTTCACTTAAATCTTTAAAATTGCATATCTCTGGTTCAACTAATTGATTTTTATCGTTTTGATCTCTGTTGCAGTTGGATTCCACCCAATAAGTGCATCCAGATTTTTTTTAGTTTTTTTAATTTCCCCGGTTTTGAGCTTTTTACCTTAGGTAAGTCTCACTACAGGTGCCTCACCAATGGTAATCACATGGCAAATTGACTGCGCATGTTTATTGCCAGTGTTCACCTTTTAAGATAAGGCTGCTACAATACAGATAGGGTAAGGGGCACTTGGATGGTTACACGTGCGCACACATGTGGTGCACGTAGTCGGGCTGCGCATGTGAGACTACTGTTGTGTGCAGCCCGGTAACTGCACACAGGTAGCCTGGTGCAGAGGTGACTCTGCAGGATTATATATTGACCTGGGGTAGTCCTTCTAATGTTAGTGTACACTAATAGGGAAAGTCAGTGTGATTTACTGTTTTGCCTGCAGTGACACTTTATTATACATGTCAGGAGAAAACTGCAGTAGAGTGCAGTTCTGCTTCCCTTTGGGCTACAGACACCAGTGACGTCTCGAAATGTAGTGTAACATGTGTGTGAATATTTACCCTGCAAGTTCCAAATACAAATTATGGGTCATCCTGAATTGTCTTATTTCTTTGACTCAGATCAGGATCAAGAGCCAGGCTGTTTGTCACCCTGTCCTGAGAGGTTCATTACATTTCTCACCAGCAGCAGGAACAAAGGCCTTCCCACAAAAAGGAAGCACTGCCTCATTCAGTTTCTTAGGAGGAAGAGGGTGGGGCTGAAGAATCAGCATCAATCATTCAGCTTTCACACTATACCAGCAATGGGCCTGCCAAAGCCTACTGATCAAAGGAGGGAGCACAGTCCTCTGGAGTCATTACATGAGGGGGCTCCCCTTTGACAATTTGGTGAGAAAGGCCCTGGCAGTGAAGTCAGCAAGGCATGGAGCTGAGACCCCTAGAGGAGATGTGACTAGTGATTCCTGGATGGTGCCTGTTAGAAATGGGGGTCTCTAGTTGGCAATGGTTTGCACCATTGTCCAAGTAGGGACCCTTCGTCCTAGTCAGAGTAAGGGGGATACACTTCTAAAATAACCCCTGCTCACTCCCTTGGTAGCTTGGCATAACCAGACAAGCTTATCTCAGAGGCAGTGTGTAAAGCATTTGTGCACACATACAGTAATACAGTGAAAACACTACAAATGGACACCACAACAGTTTAGAAAAATAAGTAATCTTTATCCAAACCAAAAAAGACCAAAAACGACAAAAATCCTCATTACAGTGACCAAAATGTGACTAGAAGCAGTTCTGTCCATAGCAAACTATAGATGTGACACTTTCAATACAAAGTATCTTGGATGCGTAAAAAACACAAGCAAAAATGGTCGCAGAGAAGGTGATACGTTGGTTTCTTAAACCAGGGAAGGTGATGCGTCGGTTCCTTGCTCCGGGGCAGGTGATGCGTTGGTTCTTTACTGGTGCGCAGGGGAGGTGATGCGTCGGTTCCTTACCGGAGAGGAAGTGATGCGTCCATTTCTTACTGTGTGGGGAGGTGATGCATTGGTTTCTTACTGCGTCCACCAGTGATGCAACAGACCTGGCGCCTCGATGCGATGCGAGATGATCTGGTACGATGCATGAAGATCCGGGATGCGCTGCGATGATTCCAGCCGCGTCCCCTTGATACATCGTTTCTTACACAGCAGGACCTGTATCAGAGTCAGTGCGATGATCTCGGACGTCAGAGATCGGTGCACAGGGCATCCACTTCAGCCGTGGGCAGACGCTGTGTCAATTCTTTGGCTGCGGCGATGCATCAGAAATTCTTCTCGCACCGCTGTGATGCGTTGGAACCAGGTGATGCGTTGATTTTCATAGTTCTTTCGTTTTTTGCAGTTGTCATCCCCAGGAACAACCACCGGAGGCCCAGACCACTGGCAGGCATCTCTTGGCAGGTCAGTACTCCCAGCAAAGGAGTTCAGGGGGGGCTGGGGGTGAAGTCTTTGTGTCCCAGAGACTTCAGAACAGGAGGCAAGCTCTACTTCAAGCCCTTGTAGAAATCTCTACGAGCAGGATGATGACAGCACAATCAAGTCCTTTCCCTGACAGCAGCAACTACTGCAGGCCATCCCCAATAGCACACAGCATAGGGGGAGTAATCCTCCTTTAGCTTTCCCAGTTCTTTTTCGTGGTAGGTTCCTTAGTTCAGCAGTAATCTGAAGTTCAGGAGTTTGGGCCCCACTTTATATAGCACACGTTCCTTTGTTCTCTGGTGGCAGAGAAGCTCTTTGCCCAGCCAAAATGAATTCTGTCCTCTCTGGTGTAGCTTCCCGGCAGGAGATGGAGACAGAATTGTGTAAGACAGACAGGGTCTATTCAGGTGCAAGGGAAATCTCCTCCCACCACTCTAAATGCAGACCGGGCCTGTTCAGGTGCTAGTGAGAACTCCTCCCTCTCCTCCGAATGCAGCCCAGGTCTAGTCAGCCCAGACCTGTCGCATTCAGGAAAGAAAGGACACACATCAACCCCCTCCGGTGGCTGTATGAGAGAATGCACATCCCTAGCCTCTGTCACTCCAAAGCCAGACAGTCAATACACAAACCAGCAGAGGGACACAGGGTGACTAAGCAAGAAAACCCCACTTTTCCAAAAGTGGTATTTTCAAACACACAATATAAAAATCATCTTTAATAAAAGATGCATTTTTGTATTCTGAGTTCAGGCATACTAAACCCCCTCTTTCTATCTTGTCCCAATATGAAGTTATATTTATAAGATGTTATAAATAAACTCCCATTCCATCCTATGGGACAGATAGCCTTTCAATGGTGAAAACAAAATTGGCAGTGTTTCACTATCAGGACATGCCACACACATCAGGGCATGTCCTACCTTTCACATACACTGCACCCTACCCAAAGGGGTACCTTGCGCCTACCTTAGGAGTGACTTACATGTAAGGAAAGGGAAGATCAACATGGCAGTACCAAGCTGCACACAGACACTGCAGTGGCAGGTCTGAGTTAAATTTATAGGCTGCTTATGTGGGTGGACCAATCAGTGCTGCAGGCCCACTAGCAGCATTTGGTTTACAGGTCCTGGGCACACACAGTGCACTGTACGAGGGACTGACTAGTAAATCAAATATGGCAATGATTGAATCACCAATCAATCATACAATTTACAGGGAGAGAATTAGCACTTTAGCCCTGATAGCAGTGGTAAAGTGCCTAGAGTCAAAACGGTCCAAAACAGGAGGCCAAAAAGCAAAAAGTCTGGAGATAAACCTGCAGGACAAACCAGGTCTAACACAACCCCCTTCCAGCCTAAAACCAGGGTAGACAAATCAATCCCTTGATAGACTTCCATGCTTGAGGTGCTAGAACCTAGACCTGGCCCACAACAGTGGGGGCACGTTCTGATTCTGCACCTTTCTGAACCCAGTTGAAGGCCTCTGTCCATACTGTCAGGGCCCACTACGCTAAACCATGTGGAACCCTTCTCCTTACCTGTGGACTTCATCTGTGCAGCACCTAACTTTAGCTTGCTCACAGGTGTGTCCCAACAGACAGACAGTATCCACATGGCCAACACACCAGTGTGGCCAAGTCCACTCCTGGGGTGTGACTCCTGTCTCCTCCCCAGGGGCTGCTCTGTCCACCAAGACAGCAAGCCACAGTGACCAGTGACAGATGTCAGTGAGGAGGCCCGGGCCTTATGCCTCTAAGGGCTCCCTAACCTTGGTGGTGTCAGGGAGTGGTGTGCCTGGCCCCATTTGTCTACTCTCTCCCCTCAGGTCAGGGATGATATCCTGACCCTGACCCACCAGCCCAGGGTCTGTACCCTGAGACTGGACAGGGGACTGAGGTGGGCTATCCCACACCTGGTCCTCCTTCAGGAGAGTACACCAACCCCCCCAAGGGAAACACGCTTCTCTGGAGTTGTGCAAGAGTCTGCCTGGTGCAGGTCTCCAGACTCCTGTCCAACTGACAGATCATGAAGACCCCCCAGGCCAGAAGTGGCCTCACCAGGGTCAGTCCTGGGGTGCTGTGACCTCAGAGCTGGCAATCCCTGATGCACTAGTCCTTCCACTGGGGTCTACGTGCTCCCTCACCCCTCTCTCTGGGCTCATACCCTCTCTCAATAGGAAAGGTGCTGCCAGACACCAGACCTGGTGGAATGCGGGTTACAGCAGTCTCCCACTGCTCAATTGACACTTTGGATCCCCCTAAGGGGTTGGCCTCCTGGTACAGACCAGGCCCCCGTCCTGGTGTTCCCTCATGAAACCAACCAGGCCTTGAGACTGGGCTATGGGCACCTTGGGACACAGCCCACTCCCACTCTTTCTTCTCTGAGACAAGACATGGGACCCTACACCCCTCCCATTACTCTGGGACCTATCTTGGCCACCACACCCATCCCCTACCTCACTTGGTTGGGGAAAACCTGAGCCACCCCCTTGAGGATCACCCCAGATGCTTCTTCAGACCCTCTGGAATCCACCAAAAGGTCTCTCTTCAGTGTGAGCTCCCTGGGGGCAGAGTACTCACACTCCACCAGGTGCTGACATAGCTCTGGAAAAGTGGGACTTAAAATTTACTCTCCAACAATTGAATCATACAGCCCCACACCGGTGTTAACCAAGCGACCCTTTGCATTACCATCTAGTACCTCATACAAGTACCCCATGGCACCCTCCTGAGACTGGCAAGACAGTGTCTGATTGTCTCTGTCACTCAACCCACACTTTTCTGGGCGGTCTCCACACTCACATACAGGGACTTCTACCATGGGGGATCCCCTCTCCCTGCAACTCTATTCTAGAGTCTGTAGCATGTCCCTCCCATCCCTCCCACTATGAGGAATATGATCCCCTGTGCCAGTTACCCAATCCACTTCAGGGACACTGCGCACCACTGGAGCTACCTCATAAACCCGAACCCCCTGGTGTATGACAACCCCCTCCTTAAAGTCAGGCACCACATCTCTGGGTGTGTGTACTGTTCCCTCAGCACTAAGTAACAACTCTTACCTGCCACCATCTGAGCTGGACTCCACCTCCAGCCCAGCCAAGCTCGCTTCCTGAGCTACACACATTTCTTCTTCTTGGGTTAAGGCCCTCTTGGCCTCAGCCCACTTGAACTCCTCATCAAGCTCTCTCAGCCTCTGCTCGCAAGCTAGAAGCCAGACATCTTTTTCTGTTCCCCCCTCACTTTCAGGGAAGTCCTCCTCCTCAAACTCCACTGGTAGTGTTGGACCCCAGTGAGTTAGCTCATACTGAAATAGGGCTGCCTCTAGATTCTCCCTGGACCTTCTCTTCACAGGCAGCCCCTTTTCCTTGCAGAACACACATAGCTCCCTCATCAAATAGATGAACATGAGCCAGAAGTCAAGTTCCATTTTCTCAAGACTTCACAGGTGCAACAATTAAACAGAGTCTCGGTATCAAAAATACTTCCAGGAGGACACCAGAAACCAGAAAAAGCAGTATGTAGCTCCGTAATGGTCTGCACTATGCTAGTAGTGTATACCAATCTAGCATAGGGAATTATGTAAGGCACAAATGCAAGTCCAGAACCTCACCGCTGACCACCAATGTTAGAAATTGGGGTCTCTAGTTTGCAATGGTTTGCATCATTGTCCAAGTAGGGACCCTTCTTCCTAGTCAGGGTAAGGGGGATACACTTCTATAATAACCCCTGCTCACCCCCTTGGTAGCTTGGCATGAGCATACAGGCTTATCTCAGAGGCAGTGTGTAAAGCATTTGTGCACACATACAGTAATACAGGGAAAACAATACAGATGAACACAACACTAGGCCTGGGCATAGTTCGCAGAGTTTTGCTACGTGGAACTCTGCGAAGTTATAAAAAAACTTGGCAAAGTTCACCCCCCGGTGGCTGTCTGAGACAATGCACATCCCCAGCCCCTGTCACTCCAAAGCCAGACAGTCAATACATAAACCGCAGAGGCACACAGGATGGCTAAGGAAGAAAATATAGCTGTATACCCCGGCTGGGAGACTTCCCCTGTTGCACTGCGTTATAACCTTATTCAAAAGGGCGTAAATGTTGAAAACAGTAAATTACGTAATCTTCATTTCCAGAAATCAAATGTGGAAAAAGCAATAATTTTCAACATCTCATCCCAATGCATTTTTGGGCTAGTTTCACCATTCGTCAGGGAATTAAATGATCTAAAATAAAATTAATAACTCAAGATCAGAGCAGATTATCGCCGTCATAGCTAATCTGAGGCTTTTGTAACAATATAGGTGAAGTAAACTAAATTCCAGGCCTTACGGATAATAATTCCATCCAGCATTGTGAGAATTTTAATAAAATTAGTGCGACGGTAAGGTGAAAAAAGTTAATACGCTGTTTACAAAAAATGAATAAATGTAAAATAAACGTGAAATAGGTTCAAAAACACTCCATAGGTGTAGATTGTACTGGTAAAAGTGCAACAAGACCGTAACAAACTCTCCCACATGTTCATAATTTCTCACCCTGTGACAATTAGATGAAATGCTAAAAAACGTGAAACAAAGTTAATAGATGGCTACAATGGGGTCGTAACATGGTGAAAACCAGTATGAGTGACAAGCAGTAAACGTGCAAGATACAGGGCTCCAGGTTTAACAAACCATGCTCCATTACTCACGGGAGTCTTCGATCAGAATGGTTGCGTCCTATCGTTTCCACGTTCTTCCATGGCCAGGTGCATGTACTACACGCTGGACCTAATCAAGTATACTAAAACTAAAGGAAGTACTAGTCTCAATCGTGAGCGCCATCTTAAAGAGGTGTTGTAACAGAAGTGATGTGAAGCCATGTGACAGGCGTATAAAGAAGGTGAAAGGAATCCTATCTGCTAAGGTTTGGGCCCATCTTAAAATGGTGTGATCAACGCCATACATGCGAGAATCCCAAGAAAAGTATAAAATCAGTACTAAACAGTCTGAGATGGTAAATAAACATAGAAGACTTAGGGGCCTATGCATCAACAATGCCATTTGCGATTCCTTATTAGCGAAAAATAAGGAATCGCTAATAAGGAATAGCAAAAGGCTATGCATGTAGGAATCGCTATTCAAATAGCGATTCCTTAATATTCCTTATTACCGAATCGGTAATACCGAATCGGTAATAAGGAATACCTACCCATTCATTCCTATGGGCTTGGAGGCCCATAGGAATGAATGTAAAGCCAGTCTGTATTAGCGATTCGGTATTACCGAATCGCTAATAGCGGGAGCACTTTCAAGGGTGCCAGGGTGTCAAAAGGACACCCTGTTGCACCCCTGAAAATGATATGTGCACATATGTTGCACACACACATGCTCTAAGGGCATGTGTGTGCGCAACATGAAACTTTGAAAAATGCACAAAAGTGCATTTTTCAAAGTTTTTGCAAATTACCATGCAGTTCATCTTCATGGTAATTTGCTCCCCCTATTAGCGAAATCGCTAATTTTTTAACTTTGATGCATTGCATTTAAGGAATCTCACTTTGGGATTCCTTAAATGCAATCGCTATTTAAGGAATCGGTATTTAAGGAATCCCTATTTAAAGAATCGCTATTTAAGGATTCCTTAAATAGCGATTTCTGCTTTTGGGTTGATGCATTGGGATTGGGTATTTTTTACTTAATACCAGGAGCTATTACTGAATCGGTATTTTACCGACTGGATTTTGGGTTGATGCATGAGGCTGCTAATGAACTCGGGTATACCAGTGATTTAGCGGAGCACCAACAACAGATACTCCAATACCATATATTCACCTGGCCCATCAAAACATACACTCAACTTCACCTGGTTAGCCGCTGGGGGGTGTTTGTTTATTTCATGAATTGATCAGTACTGCAATAATTCATATTTTCTAACTATTATCACTGATCAATAAGTTCTTTCCATTTGGTCGCTGAACCAAATTAGTTGGAACTAGTTGATGGTGACGATGGACATAAGATCTCTTGTAAAAAATCATCTATAATAATGAACACAGACTCAGGAAGTTTTCAAAACCTTTATCTAAAGTTTAAATGTGAGTGAACCCTTCAAATACACACCACGGACACCATCAATCATTAGTGAGGAAGATTCAGTTAATTCAAATACATTCACAGATTCAATAGATTGACCTTGCCCCGAAAAGAGAGGAAAGAGACAGCAGTACATTGAGGAAATATACGAAATTTTATAATTACCAATGATGGTGTGAAGACCAAACCCCTGGCGAAAGAGCCGGTAAGGACCACGGGAAATATCAGGGACAAAGACTTCAGGACAGGAATCAGGACAGGACAGTTGGACCTCTCTAAACCGCCGAACACATCGCACCCCTCTCTGACACTCTCTTCCCTCTCGAGATTCTTCCGCGATCTTCTTCTAATCAATTGCTTTAGATAGGTAATTCTCTATTCGAATATTCTTCAGCATCTCACAGCATCAGCATCATCAATAACTCTGACAGCTTCTCCTCTCTCAGCATTCTCCCAAGATCACACAAACAAACCTAACTAAACTACCTCAATTATACCTTTTGGGATTCATGTACCACCCCCTAAAATTGCAATATCGTAAAACTACAAATACTAATTGGACAGGCAAGGGGCGTTTGGTCATCACATCATGATGGCATAGCACTTTTCTTTGTTTGCAAACCCATCCCCTTATTATTATGCATTTTATTTTATTCCCACCCGAGTTTATTCACATTTGAAACATTTTTATCAATAATGTTCATATGACTTCAGCCACTGCACTTCTGACATCTTGGTTCCCAGAGTTTAGCGGTCGGTGGCCTTGGATGCAGTCCAATCATGGGATCATCCTTCCAGGGGAAGTAGCGGTCACACATGCGCAGAAGGCTTTCACTCAATCTCTCGAGTTATGGCAAGAAGGCCCAAAATATGAACTAATGAAAGGTCAAAAGAGAAAATATTAATTCAAGAAATAAATGATTTCACTGTATACCACCTATCTCTACTCTATTTCCCTTTATTCACTAGTACTTTCCCTGCATTAGCTTTTAGTAAATAAAGCGTTTTCGTAATAGCAAAGCAGGTGCCATGCATGTGGGTCTTGAAGACGCCATATTAGTGCATTAAGTCCATGCGTGAGAAATTCCCTCCAAAGCTGTTAAACGTCACATTACATAGATGCAATTGACGCATGTGCAGTAAAGTTTTCCCTATTAGAGACACTCTTTTAGTCTGCTATCCGTATTAATGGTTAGAAAACACATAGGCAAGCTTCTCTGTCTTTTTATGTAAATGTATTGTGCAAGTATTAATCACGAAACACAACTAATAATTTATGTTAATAAGTTAAAACGAGTGAATTGAGTCCGTGCAAGTCTCATATAAACGAGTCCTTGATCCATCACCAGGAAAACCCATAATATAGAAATTAAAAAAGTATATACTGTCGCATTAATCATGTTAGAATATACAAAATGACATCAAGTACAAAGGTCAAAAACATGTGAAGTGAATCAATTTAGAATCCCCAGGTGGGTTAAATGTAGCAACTGAATTCCAATGGCTGAATCCTGTGAAAAATAAATTAGGCCTTGGCAAATGTTTTCCCTTTACATTCTGACACTTACTAATTTTATATTCTGTTCATAGTTTCAAGAGTGAAAAGTATTTTAAAGTATATTTAGATTTTAAAGATTGAACACACTGATTTCAATGTATAGCTTTGAGACCGTAAAATATGTTTGCATATCCTCAGCATTCTGATTTTTTTTCTTTTACTATATTTAAACCATACTTTACAGACAAACATTGGCAAAGCCAAGAGCTCTGTACTCACATTATAAAGGCTTGACTTATTGGCTGTTCCTATGCTTGTTATTTTCTGTGACCATATCCCATTTTTCTTATTATCTGGGGCAATGGGCACTTTCTGTAGTTTGCATGGCTTAGGGCCTCATGTAGGTAAATAAATTTTACCGGTTCTTAAATACCGAGCCGTACCGAATCGGTAAATTAGAACCGGTAAGTTATATGTAGGTAAAAATTCGGTAACAGTTACCGATTCGGTAACAGTCGGTAAATACGAATCGGAATTCACCGAATCGGTAAATACCGAGGTGGTATCCACCGAATCGGTAAATACCGAGGTGGTATCTACCGAATCGGAAAATACCGAGGTGGTATCTACCGAATCGGAAAATACCGAATCGGTACGTACGGATTCGGTAAATAACATCACATGACTTGACGAAACAGCTAATCCTGTGCAACGACAGCCCACCCAACCAGGAACTGCCCACACCCAGGCAGGTGTACACAATTAGCCGAAGTGGCCACACCCAGGCAGGTGTACATAATTAGCCGACCCTGGAGAGGCTTGGAGTGCAGAGGAGAGGCAGGGAGCAGTTGCATGTGCGAGCGGGAAACAAACAGCATGTCCAGCCAGAGAACACAGAAAGACGGAGGGGAAAGGAGGAGGAAGCTCAAATTCAGCCCCAAGGAACTCCAGGTGCTGGTGGAGGAGGTGGTGAAGCAGCACCAGAAGCTGTTTGGGAGGCAATCCCTGCAAGTGCCTGAGGCCGAAAAGCGCAACATATGGCTGGCCATCCAGGCGCAGGTCAATGCTGTGGGAGTGACCCACAGGGACATTGAGGTCCTCAAAAAGCGCTGGTATGACCTGAGGATTGTGACCAAGAGGAAGATGGGCGACATCCAGAAGGAGGCCAGCCAGACCGGAGGTGGAACCAACAGGGCACCTGCCCTCACCGAACTGGAGGAGCTGGTGGCGGCCACACTCGAGCAAGAGAGCGTCGTGGGTCTTGGGGACGCCGACAGCTCTGCCAGAGCCGCAACACACCAAGGTAAGACGAAAGCACAGCAATGTAGCCTCCCCTACCCCTATCCCACATCCCCCATTGTGAAACGAGAATCACACTGCAGTCCACACGTGTCAGTGCAGACAGGCAATGCATTCCGGGAGATGTAGTCAGGGCAACACTAACCATGACGTAAATGTTACAGGGCAACAAGGCATGTCACGCACTCGAGGCACAAGGAGACAGAGGACAGATTGGAATGTGAAATGATTTATTGTGACGCTTGCAATGCAGCCCTTCGGGGACACTGAGCCAATGTTGTTTTTCTGTCCACAGATGTGACATCATGCAGTACAGGGCATGCTGCAGGGGAGACGGCACACCGGCCACAAAAATCACCTCTAGCCAGCACGAGTTCAGACCAGGGAGCAGGCCCACTTGCAGCCGCACCACCTACGCAGCCAGCCTCGCCGCACACAGAGCCAGCATCACCTCACCGAGAGCCAGCATCACCACCACCAGAGCCAGCATCGCCACTCATGTTCGATTCACCGGCCACATCTCCGCTTGCAGGTGTGAGAATGAGGAGGCGTCCAGCAGCCAGGCTACGAGCCTTAGACACCTCGTCAGACGACAGCATGGGCCCAGAAGACCGCACCGGGCCCCAGGAAGGGAGCCATCCCACTGTGCCCCACACCTCACAGGCAGCACAGACGGGAGCAAGAGGGCGCCGCAGGTCGCGTGTCCAGAGTCCACCAGCACCCACTGACGGCCATGGTGTCTTCTTGGGGCTCGAGGGCCAAATGTTGAAGCAACAGCGCCTGCAATCAAAGGCAGTTATGTCAGTCCAGAGGCACATGCGGGTGATGAAGACAAGCTTAGTCAACATGGACACAAACATTGGCGGCATGGCTGCGGGCATTCGGGACATGTCCCAGTCAATCCAGCAGTTGTGCAGCAAATTAGATGCTGACATCGAAGCACGGCGCCGGGACCGCCAGAGAAGGGACACTACCAGCAGGGCACTCAACCGTCTGGCAACTGCGACTTCCCTACTTTGCCGGCGCTCTGTGACGATGCAGGAGGGCCTAACACAGTGCTGCAGCGACCTGTCTCGGGGGATGGTGCAGGTGACAAGTGCACTAGGGGTGCTATTGACTAGTCAGGCGTCGACAACTGCTGCAGGGGATGCTGCGGAGAGCATCGACACCAGCAGCAGCATCACACCCCCCGTCCCCGAAGCACGCAGGAGCAGCAGGCGGCTTGGGGTTGGCTCTAGTGAGGATGCACAGGCCGTGCAATCCACCACTGCAGCGCGTATGCGCAAACATTGATGTGGCCCTGCTTATCCACTTGCCATTGGGTGACGTAACCCTGGACATACTCATTGTATAGATGGCATATTGCCAGATTGGCCTGTTCATGTGTTCATGGCGTGGTGCCACATTAAACTACGTCATGACTTCTCACAACTCGCTGTGTCCCCTCACTTACTCAGAAATAGTTGCATGTGATCTCTGCCCGTCTCTCTCTCCCATCGATTGCAGTTGGCACTCTAGCTGCGCTGCCCTCTGGCTGGCCTGACTCATCCTCGTTGTCCTCAAAATATGTTAGTTCCACATCTGTACCTTTTTTCGTGGCAAGGTTGTGCAGCATTGCACAAGTGGCAATTATCTTGCAGCAGGTGATGGGTTTGTACTGGCGTGCGCCTCCTCTCTTGTGGAGGCAGCGGAACCTGCTCTTCAGTAGTCCAAACGTGCGCTCCACCACATTGCGTGTTGTTTTGTGGGCCACGTTGTATCGTCTCTCACTCTGGGTTGCTGGGTGTAGGTAGGGAGTGAGGATGAATGAACGGCATGCATATGCACTGTCGCCTGGATGAGTAAAAGGGAACCATCAGGTACATGCCTCTATACACTCTGATTTGCAGGTTTCAAGGGGCGTCACTGTTACTTACCCAGCAGGTATCCCTCTCCGAATTCTCCGGCACTCAGTCGTGTGTAGATCCCACTATTCTGGAAGATGTAAGAGTCGTGGGTGCTCCCAGGAAACTTTGCAACAATATCTGTGATGATGTTCCCTGCATCACAGATCACCTGCACATTGATGGAGTGGGTGGACTTCCTGTTCCTGTAGATGTGCTCTGTATCAGCTGGTGGACAGATTGGGATGTGTGTACCATCAATACAGCCGATGACATGGGGGAACTGTGCCATGTGATAAAAGTCTGTTTTTGTTTTCTGCAGTGCAGCCTGTGTGTTTGGGAAGCTTATGTAGTGGTGCATTCTCTGCATCATGGCATCCAGGAACTTCCTGAAGAAACGGGACAGGCAACTCTGGGATACACCACCCACCGCAGCTGTCACCACCTGATAACTGCCGGATGCCAGTAGATGTAGGCTGCAGAGCACCTGCACATGTGGTGGTATGGCGTGCGCCCTTCTTGTTGGCTGGTCCAGGAGTGGGTGCAGGTCCCTTATCAGGTCCATGATGGTTTCGGGGTGTAGCCTGTACCTCTCATGTATCTCTGCATCAGTCAGCTGGAATAGTGTGATGCGCTGTCTGTAGATTTGTTCCTCCCGTCGCCACACCCTCAGTCCTGCTGCCTGTAGACGTAGGCGCCTTGCAATGACGTACATGGCGGCCATGTTGTCCACGCTGTTGCATTTTGGGATTGCTTATGTGCATTGTTGATGGTTACCACCTGCTTTCCATCCGTGTTAATTACCGACTCTTATTTACCGATTTTCCTGGATTTCTTAATTACCGACTGCTCCTACATGTCATTTTAAATTTTTACCACTTCATATTTACCACTTCATATTTACCGATTCGTTAAATGTGTATTCGGTAAATATGAATCGGTATTTTAGAATTCGGTAACTATGAATCGGTATTTACCGCCTCATATTTACCGAAAAGTGGTTTTTGGACTCCTACATCTCACTTGTCTGAATACCGGTCGGTAACGGCATATTTACCGAAAATCGGCCGTTACCGACCGGTATTTCGCTACCTACATGAGGCCCTTAGAGAGATAATATTACATCAGGACGCTATTAAGTGTTCTAATCCGACAGCACGAAGGTATAAAATGAGTTTCTATGCAAGTGTAAACAAGTGTCTTCTACGGACTTTGAGCTTGTAAACAAGACAGTTAACGTTACTGACCAATGTTCTTATATATAACCCTTACAGGATCTGTACTGGTAGCCTTTAGCATTAGCTGGGTTATCTGATGTAGCTGAATGACACAATGGGTATCATACCTGGAGCAGAGGGCGTCAAACAAAGGAACACTCGCGGATGTCTATCGTTGGCCACTGTTAGTGATGTGAACTGTTCTTTTCCCTTTTCAATGGATGGCCCTTTAAGCTTTTTACAGTGTTTGCAAAGTGCAGCATGTATTCTGCTTGGTTCACTTCTGTAGGGCGGAAAGTATTCATTAATGATTTGTGCACTAGCCAAGGGACATCTATATAAACATATATTCAAATAAAAGTGAGGCCCCGCAGCAGCCCGAGGAATGCTCTGAGGTTTGTACACGGTAATGTACACACTTACTGTCATCTTCCATTTGCTGTGAGTGGGCGACAAAGTCGTCTATTTGCCTGTCTACCTTATGCACTTTGCATCAACCTAGCAAAGGCACCCGCTGGCTTTCGTGCTTGAAACTGGCAGGACATGTCCAAGGTGAATCTGCAATAGACAGGCGATGAAGGAAGCCCACTGTGCGCTAAAAGCATAAGAGACACCACTTTCTGAATTAAAAATGCATTGGCTTCCTTCAGCGCCAGGAGGTGGCAGAGGTTGTGAACTCTTCAAAAGAGCTGGCCATCAGCTAATGGACTCATGCAGGGAAAGCGTTGTATAAACGAATCATGTTCTGCAGTGTACAAATGTCTCCGAAGGCTGGAAATGTACATTTTCTATGAGCAGTCACTTTGTTTATTTTATTGTGTTCTAAAATGTGAAACCTCAACTCGGCAGTTCAGGAATCTTGTGCTAAATATGTGTGCATTTTGCTAGAGCCCGCCATAGCGCTGATCAAAACACTAAGCGGAGGGGCATATTTACAATAGAAGTGGCGGAGCGAGGCGTTAGCCTCCTTAGCTTAACGCGGCAATCTGCCACTTCTGAAATGCAGGGCTGCACCATATTTACAACAACATGGTGCAGCCCTGCGTTTCCTCCTGTGCTGGTGCTAAATTTAGCTGCCTAGCGCCAATGCAGGCCCCCTTGCAAGGGTGTCCGTGTTGAAGGGAAAGATTGTTTATATGCAGGAAGGTGTCCCTTCCTGCACTTATATAATATTTAAATGGCATTTTGTAACTTCTATGTCGGCTGCTTAATGCAGCACAGATAGAAGTTGCAAAACGTAATTTTCTTAAATGATTGTTTATGTGTAGGCAGGGACACCTTCCTGCACATAAACAATCAATGGCATTTTGCTGTTTGCATGTGTGCCTCATAACGCATCACACATGGAAACAGCAAAAACAAGGAGAAACTAAACATTTCTCCTTGATTGGTCTTAATTTTGGTGCTGTCCCATATTTACGCCACCCTTGTAAATATGGGGCAGCATCAAAATCAGTGGGTGTTGCAGTGGAACGCCATCGCTACACCCATTTCCCTTCCCTATTCACTCTAAGTATAGTGTGAAAGGGTGCTTATTTACAGGCCATGTTAAGTGGCTTAACGCTGCCTTGTACATAAGGCAAAGTCCCTATCGCCACCACAATGTTGTGAAAAGTGACACTGTGGTCGTGATCGGGGCTTGTAAATATGCCCCCCAGTTTGTAGTTATGGGATTTGATCAAAGCATTAAGCAATGTGCTAACAAAGGCTTTTGTAAGACAAGTGGGAGGAAATATCTGAACCATGGAGAAGAAAAAGGGTAAAAAGATCAAGTGAAAGCAGTTAGAGCAGAGAGGTTCGAAGCCCCCCAAGATTATACAGATATGGAGTAGATCCACAAGGAACTCTGACGCTCAAACAGAGCAGATGATACAGTCAGTGAAGGGCCTGAAAGTGCTGTAAAAGGAAAGCAGATGGCAAAGTGTGGAACTCAGGAGGAGTAAGAAGAGGTTCAAAAGAAGAACTAGCTTCTACTGAATATGAGGATTACAAAGCCTCAGGGACACATGCAACGTGGCAACAAAACAAAAGATATTGGCGGAGGCCTTTGCCCAAAAATTTCAATTATGGTTTGAACACTCATATACAAGAAGAGCTGATGTGAATGTCAGAGGCCTGCGCGAATATCAACAACTGGAAATCATCTTTGTTGATTCATTCAATGATTTATACAAAGTCTGCAGAGCCTTGAAAAAGTGAAACAGGGGTTTTTCTCTGGCCTTTGAAGTCACAGGGACAACTAACCACTTTCAAAGCTCTGGTGCCATATTATACATATGGCGTATTTTCCTTGATTGCACCTGGCACACCTTTAACCTCTTGAGTGCCCATGACGAGCTGGTCTCGTCATGGGCCGCGGTTGCGCTGTGCCCATGACGAGACCAGCTCATCATAAACCCCGCCCGCTAATGCAACGGCCGGCACAGGGCGGGGAAAGGGGCGGGCACTCAAGGGGTTAAAAGGTGCGCTTAGCACAATCGCATTCATGTGAAAAATGGGGCATCTGATTTAAAGCCGTTTCGTGTTTCACACTGCAGGCGGCAACATGTCTGCAATTTTAAAGGGGATTAGAGGTCCCCTTACAGGTGGGTGCAGTGAGTGACTGCCCCTACCTGCAAGGGGATGTCTGGGGGGTCCATGAGTCCCCCTTTTTCCCCTCCAGAGGACTGCTATCAGGGGGCGCACTAACAGTGCACCTCTTGACAGCTTCTTTTCCTCTGCACCCGCATTTGTAATACGGCACAGAGGCACAGGGACTTCCTCATTTGCATGGGCCAACGCCCCCATGCAAATGTGGGAACACCATTTTATGATAGCGTTGGCACTTCATGTGCACCAGCACTATCGGTATTACAGAACGGGGCGCATAAGGGTCTGCGGCCCCTTCTGTAATACCAAAGTGCCCCTGTGGCACGCAAACGCCCATTGCACCCCCAAGCTATTCGGTAATATGGCCCCTGTTATTCCCCACTAATGGGTCTCTCGGTACTCATGTGCCTTGGAAAGTTGCACCACTCACCACTTCTTGACTCTCCAGATAGATGTGAATGAGCAGTCGAGGACACGTTAAAGAGAGCTGATGTAGGAAAAGTCTAGGAATCACAGCTGCAATAATGATGTGCATTGTGATTACACATGAGTAATATCTCAAACAGATACGATTTACGATAGGAAATGCAAGCTAAGTAGTAGAAAGTAGAACACGGTAATGCAGTACAGTAGAGTGGTAAAACTTGAGCGTCTTCCAAAGTGCAGTGCTCACTTTTCACGAATCATTACATGGAAAATCATTGTAATGTTTCTTTGTGAAGAAAAAGTCGCGACTGGTCTTAAAGGGTCCCATCGCATTTCTACCTTCCTCGCCTGCAGCTGCCCGCGTGCCAGGCCGTGTGGTGATAAGAGACGGCAATGTCTCCGAAGTCTTTCCTTTCTCCTCTGCCAGCCTGATCCTAGGAATGCGTCAGGACACGCAATGAAGACATATCATTTCCCTTTAGGATAATATCTGGTAATTTCAGGGTAATAAAGAATTCATTTTGGGAGAGGAGCTTAATCTGATACGAAAAAGTATATTTTCATTCTCTCCAGAGACAAAGAGCTTTTGCTCTTCGAATGTGACCTTGTTTAATTAAATAGATTTCACATATCAGGAGAAATGTCAGATAAGCAGACGAAGGGATTGCTCATTTTGTGCCGAAAGGAATCGAAATGAAATGAACTTATACTGAACAGTCTCTGTAATATGAGATATGAGGGATGCATGCTATGTTATGTCAAGCTTCTCTGGAATCCTCGACTCTTCTATTTAATATTCTTTATTAGGGATTTATGTGGGGAATATTACACAGCATTTCATGCAGCCAGCTATCAAAACTGCCTCCTAATTAATTGATTTACTAGTAAATGAAAGTTACCATTAGGTCAGAGCAGAGCCTAATGTTTTCAGTCACTTCAATATAGATACATTGTAATTATGCATTCTGGGCAGCAAAAGGCTGGCTGCACAGTATTTGCTGCAGAGCCGTCTTGAGATGCACCCTGGGGGGGGGGGGCAGGGGACGTGCCGCAAGATGGCTGCCGTGGGCCCTAATGCAAACAAAGAACCCCCCCCCCCTTTATTAGTGAAAGGTGACTATAATTGGGGTGCAGCCAGTGGTGTAGGAAGGGGGGCGCGGTCTGTGCGGGCCGCCCCGGGTGTCATCACTGAGGGGGGTGACAAAATGGCAAAAATAAGTGTTTTGAACACATATTTTTGCCATTATGTCAAGCAGGGGTTGACAAGAAATTTTACACACTGGCACCACCTGACCTTGCTAGGCCACTGGGTGCAGCCATCTCTTCAAACTGCGGGCCCCTAGTGTCACTGCACAAGTTACACTAATGATGGTTACACCCCTGGATGGGAACATTTCTTAAAGAAAACAATATAAAGGGATGCTGTACATTAAATGGTTAATTGGAAACCTCAAAAACATACGGACAGGGACATATGAGAGACGTATTCGAA
Source organism: Triturus cristatus (assembly GCF_964204655.1). Classification (NCBI taxonomy): domain Eukaryota; kingdom Metazoa; phylum Chordata; class Amphibia; order Caudata; family Salamandridae; genus Triturus; species Triturus cristatus. The sequence continues at coordinate 640,264,369 of NC_140582.1, forward strand.
ATGTCTAAAATAAGGGTGTAAAGGTGGCTGCTTTCAATCCCCTTGCTTGGTGTAGATTTGGGTGTAATTTGTTTGGAGATGTTTTATTTAACAAAGGGAAACCAGTATTAACCACTTATCAGAGAACTGTCAACAGTGAGAATTGTTAAACTAGAACTGCCTTCGCGACTTTCGATCTATCAATGCTGTCAAGCCGCTGCTACGGGCGAATCATTGGTATTTCGTGATCTAACAAGAACAGGGCGGTTTTAGTGCGGAAGCGTGGGATATCTTCCCCCAGGCAGGAACTATGCCCTCACATAAAGACGCGAAGATGTATTTCTCCTCTAATGAAGTCGACCTCAAATCCATCGCATCGTGTGAACGGTCGCCCAGCATCCAGGCGCCCCTTCTTGACTAAACTGGTGATACTGACTGTGAGTGGACAAGTGCACCTGCTTGTCAACAGTAGACCATGGGTGTCATGAGCAGGGCTTTAAGTGGGATGGAAAAACAGTGTGTGTGGGGGTCTCTCAAATGGGCGTGGCCAATGTCATAAGGGCGTGGCTTAACACACGTAAGCTAAAAATCTGTGCTCAGCATAGGGTGCTGCCCAACTTGTATTTGGCTGTTTCTATCATTGCATCCAGATATCTGATGCAAGAAATAACATCATACCAATAACAAGTCATGACTATTGGCTTTGTCAATGGTTGTTAGCTGCATAAGAAAAATAAGCAGCAACTATGGCTTGTATATAATATTGAAAAAGCTAACACTTGAAGCACTGGTGACACTACGACAATGTTGCTGCTCCTGAGTTTCAAAAAGAGAAGGGAAATCCAGAGAGAAAATGACTCTCTTTAAAGGATTTCCCTTCCCCTACAATGCTCACGTCATTCCGTAACTTCTCCACTAGTGAGTAGTGAGCCGTGTGAGCAGCGCACATCGATGTGCCTGCTGTCGCTGAAGTCCGGCAAAAAAATGGACCGCCTGTGCCAGGGCACAAATCAGGGCCTGACAGGGACCCGTTTCGAGCCCCCCATTTAAAAAAACTGCAGGTGCTCAATACAGGTGAGACCCGGCCCACTTAAACCCCTAGTCACAAGGAACCCCTCCATTGCGACCGGCGCCCTGTATCCCCGCCCTTGTCACCTGTGGTTTTCTTGCACTGCAGGGTAATTCCGTTGATAGTGAATCTTTTTTTAAGTTCCTGCCCCTTGATTCTCCTTATGTTTGCAAAATAGTACTCGCCTATGAAGACCTTAAAGAGGAACCTCGTAGGAGGTCTTCTGCCCAAACCACCTCAAAGGGAGGTTCTGGAAGTAGTGCAAAAAGTCAGGTGCTTTCGCTCTCTTCATGCCCTCAGTGGACTGGTAGAAGGCTTGCACACCCTCCTGGTCCCTTCCACACTACACGTGAGAGGTGGAGTAGAGGTACTTAGGCTTTCTCTCCCAACCTTAAGAGAGCTGCAGATTCACACCACCACAGTCTCATGACTTCATCGCAGGGCCTCAGCGGTGCAATATCAATGCTGTACGAGGCACCACATAATATGAACCTGCGCTAGGTCTATGAGCCTGTATCTATGCATATGATGCTTGTGCATTGCATATGAGGATAGACCTGGGCATTTCAAATGATGCCTCTAAAAAGAGGCCGCACTGGACATGAGAGGAATTATCAGGCGTATCGCAGTTGTACTGGGGTGTATGAGTCTGCACTTGTAAAGTAATGGCTGGTCCCCGGGCGAGTTAATCCCGTGCTTGAGTATACGAGTCAGCAACTGCACCTGAGTGGCTTTATCAAGGCATTTGAGGCCGCGCCTCAGCACATGAGGTTAATGCCTGACATTGGATTCTGGTGTAGACATAATGCATCTGACATAGAACAGGAGGCTCTACTTAGCAAATGGGTCTGTACCCGAGAATGTGAGATTGCGCTGCCTGGACGTATGAGGATGCCATATCTGCCCACTTGTCAGATGGTGGCAGCGCCTGGGCATTTTAGGCTGTGCTTGAGTACATAAACCTGTGACTGTGCATATGAGGCGCTATCTTGCACATGCTGCCATGTGAACAACTCTATCAAGAAAGATGATTTTGCAAATGTGCTTAAAAGGCAATCAGGCATGTGGGGTGAGTTCCAGATCACAAAACAATCAAAAGTAATTTTTCTTTACGTAGTTTAGTCTTAGAGTAAAACTAAAAGACTATTGCTGAATACTTAAACATCAGTCTTTTTGTCGGTGCCTGCGCGAGGTGTTTTTCTTCATCACTTGCTTGTCAGCAGCAATGAGAGCTGAGTCTATTTCTCTCGCAGATGTGACACATGCAAAGGTTTTCAGAGCTGCGGTCTTTGTGCGAAGGGATGTGGTCGAATTAGTCAAATGCTATTTGCAGGTGCTGGAGACCTGTTTCCATTCCCATTACCCCGAGGTGACCACATTTGTTTAATCCTTGGCAATTAATGTAGTCAATATTCACTCAAACTCAGCGAGAGAGCTGCATAAACTGTACCTTGTGTCCTTGCTCAGCTGAAGGGAGTGAATGAAACTACTCTTGCGCCTACTGTTCTTCAAAGCATTTTCAATTATAAACCTGTATGTTGAGTGCTAATAAGGAAAAGGAGAACTCCAAAAACGCCGTCACAGGAGAGGATATTTGCTGTGTTTGGAGGGCACCCCTGACAGGAGTTCAAATATGGGATCAGAGGTTTGGCATCCACAGTGTCCTGGGCTTCTCATCATTGGGGGCTCGCTCCCAGTATTAAGCAGGATTTTGAGTGCTACCAATTGCTGCTTTAGCCCATACCTGTGCCCAGTCCTGCTTAATACTCGCTTGGCTTAATAGTTGGTTTTCCTACAAACCCTCACAATTTCTTGTCGAATAGCCCTTTTCTCTGGAAACAAAGGCATCTTTTTTGTGAAACTTTTATGAAGGAAGTTCTGAGTGAATGTAACTGCTGACCTCTGTTTTTGCATTATTGAGGGGATATTGGGGCCAATTCACAACCTATTATGTGAACAGCTGTTTCTTGCAGCAGGATATCGATTGTGAGTGACCTCCAAACCTGGAGTAAGACACACTCACAGAAAAGGCACTGTGAATCTGACTAGAAAATTCAGGAGTCATTCACTCAGGACGTTAGTTGGACACAAGGCAAAGAAATTCTTTGTGAATTGGACCCTTTTTTGGAACCTAAAACACAAATGATGCAGTAGATAAAAAGGTTACCCATTCCTGCACTTGACTGCGCCCACCTATGCCCATATTCATAATGCGTTTTGCACATATAAGTGCAAATTATTTTGTTTAAAATTCACTTTGCAACGTAAATGAGTTGCACTAATGCACATTCGCATTAACTTAAATATGCAGAATTTTCTCCATCGTGAATTCTGCATTCATAAATATTATACATTGCATTTCTTTGCAAAATCTATGCCTATTGTCTGATAGTCTTGTGCATTCATTGCAAGTCAGAATTGTGCTACAAATGAAAGAGTTCCTGTACTTGAGCACGTTTTAGAGTTTTTAACACAAAACTTTTTAGAAACAGGCCATTGTTTCTCCATTTGAATTTTTCCTTCAATATCTTCATTTTATCCCTCACTGAGAAACATCTCCAATAACCCACGAGGTGTGACGGTACCTGGTAATGCCCCTTACCCAGTTATTGTGTATATCTTATAGTAACGTTTGTCCAGTTTGAATCTGCTTAGTATTAACTCCTTTCTGGATTATTCAGCTAATGGATCAGATACTATTAATGTGTGGGGTATCTGTAGTTCGAATGCATGGAGAGTCTATAGAGACAACAAGCGTAGAGAGGTAGGGACATATCGCCAAGAGTGTATGAACTGCAGATATGTAGAGTTTCAATAGTATCCAGCAATTAAATCATCTTCACCTCAGCATGTAACCTGGCTCTTGCTCAATGCCTCCCAACCAGGAGCCAGGGGTCTAGATAGTTCGGGACAAAATGTGAGGGATGCCAGCTGATGTTAGGACAAGTCAGCACAATGGGGGTTCTTGCTCTATGTAGAGACAAAGGATTTCTAGAGAAGGGCTTAGGTAAACAAAAAAAAAGAGTACCTGAAGGATTGAAAAGAAACAGGACTGAAGCAGGTTGGAACAGGCTGTGAATATGGCACTGGAAGTCTGAAGGGCAAACTATAAAGATAACACAAGTACAAACAACAGGATGCAAAAAACAGGGAACAGATAGACAAACTATCATACATGATAGTTTGTGGGTTCCTTGGAAGTGATCCTAATGTGAGGTGAAAAAGATCTTGCAAGAAGTCAAGGAGCAGATTATTCTCACAGAGTTCAGGGAGTCACCAAGCAGCTCCTATGGAACAGGAACTGGGTGGTTCTCTTTGTTAAAGGCACAAACCTTGGAATCTAACTGCATCTTTGGAACCAGTTAAAATCAGGAAATAATTAAAAAGACAAGAAGAACAGTAGAAGGAACACAGAACCATGAACTTGGCTCTGAGAAACCCTGGACTGGAATAAGGATCAAGAATAGGACTGGAATGCATAAAACTGAGTATTCTGGAATTCTGCACACTACCTAGGACAAAACGGGCACACGCAGTCAGAATAAGAATACAAGACAAGGAATCTAAATATATAAGACAGGTATGGCTGTGTCCAGAAAGGATCTAGGGTCAAGGCAAACAGGGAAACAAAGAGACAGGATAAAAAAGAGACTAGCAACAGAGACAAATAACTAATCAGAACAGAAACATAGAATCAAACAACAATGAAACCTGAAAGTGAAGGCAAGCCTGGAGTAAACTGGAGTATCACACAGATTAGAAGGAAACACAGCAGCGGAGTCTGTTGTGAGCCGCTGCACTCTGAGCTCAGAGGGCTGAAATAGCTCGAGGCTCAGGGGAGGAGCATAGGTGCAAGGAGAGAGGCAGATGCAAGCAATCAATCAAGTGCTAGGAATCAGTGAAGGGAAGGCAAAACTGGGGCTTGGAAAGGGGAAGACAAGGGAAACTAACAGACTCAAGACAGGACACAGGAATGCTGGGTTTGTAGTACGAGGCGGAGCCAAGCGAGTGAAAAGTCCAGTATGTAGATGTAAAGATGTCAGAAAGGCAGTGAAATTCAGGAATCAAGGTAGATAATAAAATGCCACCACCGGAGCATGGTCGGGGCAGGGAGTGGAGACAGAAAAGACTACAGGGACCATGATGTATCAGTATGCTAGTGTGGAAGCTTGACCTGGAATACAAAGTATATCTGGCAATGCAAAACGTAGAAGTGTATACCACCAAATGCAGGGATCGAAACAGGACTCCAGGTAGGACTCTAGAGGGCCTTCATGAGCTCCACCTAGCTACTGGATAGAAAATCCGAACACTAGTGTGCACTCTCATTCTTGTTCAAAGAGCATACATACACTTTAAATAAAAATAATTGTAGAACGATGGGGAAAAACAAAGGCTTTAATCACTGGGACCACATTGGAATATCCAAGGTGGGTGATCTTTGGGTACAGGGAAAGGTGATCCCATTTACACGGCTCCAGATGCAGTATGAGATGGTGCCAACTGAGCACTTCCGCTACCAACAGATTAAACACGCCTTTGAAGCGGCAATTCCCCCCGAAACCACCCTGCCTGAGGCCTCCCCGCTAGAGGATAGGCTACTGACGGATTTCATGAAAAGAAAGCAATCTCTATGACCTATCGGAAAATTATCAACAACACGGCAGATCCTGTGACGAACTCAAAGACAAGTGGCAGGCAGATCTGGGAGAGTTAGATGATATGGATTGGCAGGAGGCACTAGCAATGCCTAGAGAAGTGTCGATCGCATCTAAATTACACCTAGTACAACTCAAGAACTTCCATAGAATCTACTAAACTAGAACTACTCCTATAAGATTGGGAAAGTTGACACATTGCCCAGCTCTGGCTGCGGCAATGTGGGGAGTTCGGTATATTTTTTCATACTATATGGGCATGCCCTGCAATAACGTCATACTGGGAATCAGCTATGTCCCTTGTCACGAGGGTGCGTGGGAATCTAGTCTCTGCAGAGCCCAATTGCTGTTTACTCAATATTTGCGAAGCAACAGACCTCAATTCAACATTACAGACCTGGGCTACCCTAGGTATTCTGCTAGCCAAGAGGAATATTGCTAGGCGCTGGGGGGGTGGCAACCACCCCCACACTCACAAAATGGTGCTGGGATATGGACATGGCCATGGTAGTGGAAAAGTCTGTATACATTCACAGGGGCTGTACAAAAAATGAGAAAAAAAAATGGGGAGGCTGAACACATATAGAGGGGATATCTGCGAATTGCCTCTAGTGACTCAAGAACTGGAATAACAAAATGCAAATGACACTAATTAGTAACACTATTTATGCAAGCGGCAAAGTGCGAACACTCTTGCAATGTACTTAGAAGATAAAAAGAATGTAAACTGTATGGACTGTATCTATTATATGTGATATATGCAAAGAATTGATGATTGTGCCTTTCACACTTACATAAATAAAAGTTAAAAAAAATAATAATTGTGGCCTACTTGTTATGGATTCAAGCAAGCCTGGCTGAAGACGGCTGAAATGCCAGAAACCGGTTCCACGGAAGATTGTTTCCGGTCCAGGGAAGACATGGCTTGGCAGTTCGGGCTGGACTGTTCCCATGAGGCACAGGGTCAGACTGATTTGCATATGGCCATGTCTGAACTGGGGTGGCAGAGTGGACTAAAGAACAATGATGGATTAAACCCAGATCAGTTGACTGGGGGTGAGTGCTTGCAATGTTCAACACTCCGTCCATCATTTCCTTTGGTTTTTGCTTTGCTCGCCATAAGTTGGCAGGGTATGCTCAGACGTGAGTCCCTTGCTCACTTTGCCACTGGATTCAAGCAAGCCTGGCTGAAGACGGCTGAAATGCCAGAAACCGGTTCTAGGAAGCTTGTTTCCGGTCCAGGGAAGACATGGCTTGGCAGTTCGGGCTGGACTGTTCCCATGAGGCACAGGGTCAGACTGATTTGCATATGGCCATGTCTGAACTGGGGTGGCAGAGTGGGCTAAAGAACAATGATGGATTAAACCCAGATGAGTTGACTGGGGGTGAGTGCTTGCAATGTTCAACACTCCGTCCATCATTTCCTTTGGTTTTTGCTTTGTTCGCCATAAGTTGGCAGGGTATGCTCAGACGTGAGTCCCTTGCTCACTTTGCCAGTGGATTCAAGCAAGCCTGGCTGAAGACGGCTGAAATGCCAGAAACCGGTTCTAGGAAGCTTGTTTCCGGTCCAGGGAAGACATGGCTTGGCAGTTCGGGCTGGACTGTTCCCATGAGGCACAGGGTCAGACTGATTTGCATATGGCCATGTCTGAACTGGGGTGGCAGAGTGGGCTAAAGAACAATGATGGATTAAACCCAGATGAGTTGACTGGGGGTGAGTGCTTGCAATGTTCAACACTCCGTCCATCATTTCCTTTGGTTTTTGCTTTGTTCGCCATAAGTTGGCAGGGTATGCTCAGACGTGAGTCCCTTGCTTACTTTGCCACTGGATTCAAGCAAGCCTGGCTGAAGACGGCTGAAATGCCAGAAACCGGTTCTAGGAAGCTTGTTTCCGGTCCAGGGAAGACATGGCTTGGCAGTTCGGGCTGGACTGTTCCCATGAGGCACAGGGTCAGACTGATTTGCATATGGCCATGTCTGAACTGGGGTGGCAGAGTGGGCTAAAGAACAATGATGGATTAAACCCAGATCAGTTGACTGGGGGTGAGTGCTTGCAATGTTCAACACTCCGTCCATCATTTCCTTTGGTCTCTACTTGTTATGGACAGTTAGACTGTCCATAGGCATCCATTGCTCTGGAAATGCAGGCATATTCATCAAGAGGGAACAGAGGCATCATGGTGGCACAATGAGAAATGTCACAGCATGTCTGAAACCATAGTAATCTTAGGAAAACACGGGCTCTATGTTAATCTTCGTAATATAGTACAATTTTAGTAGAATATTGTTCTGTAATTTGTGGAACCTATCGGATGTTCGAATTGTTTCATAACACCATAAATAAAATATTGAAATAATTTGCTGAGTTCATTAATTTTATGAGTCAAATTATATTCACACCACTGGTGTGCCTATAATCTCCTAAGAGGATGTAGTCTCAAAGAGTTGGAATACTAAAGAACAGATATTTTTTAGAGGTAGGCAAAATTGATAAAACTTTTACTCGTACAATAAATCTTATTCTCAAAAGAATTACACATGGCAGGTTTCTCAATATTGAAAAAGTTGATGTCAATCTGAACAATGATACATTCACATACAGAAATGAAACTGCATCTTCATTGCTGAATTTACTCGTTGTGAACTCTACATCAACTACGACTCAGAAATACACAGTTAGCAGGCCCTAAGACCCAGGCCCGAGGTCACTGATTGACAGATCACAGGTGGGGTAGCACGTAACCTGCAGACAAATGAATGAACAGGAAATCCCAGATCAAACCCACAGATAGGCGCAGCAACACCACAATGGTCCAGGGAGATTGGCCTCAATAAAGCACACGTGGCTGAAGGGGTGTGCGCATTCCAAAAATACCATAAAGTCGGATGCCACATAAAGTTAGGAACACTCAGCCAATCAGGAAACAGCACACACAGTACGCACAGTGATAACACGCTCTCAATGCTGGGCATCTGGACACGTTATCAACTGACCACATTGTGTCCACGCAAGGTTGAGGCCCACCTGGATTCTTCATCCAAAATGATAATTTACGGTTCCAAAGACAGTGGTCCACATTCCTTTCCAAAAGAGAACTGGCAAAACCTCTTTATTACTACACCAAATGAACAATTTAAAAACATATATCCGACCAAATGTAAAGTGAGACAGTCCTCAGGACCTATGCCTGTAACTGTTCTCCCAGCCACACTGTCCAATTAAACAAACTGTTCCTGTTTTGCCAAACACCTGGTGTCTCTTGTTTTTCAAGGTATTTCATGTGCACGCAACAGGTTTATTACACAAGGAATGGTGTGTGCATTTCTGCGGCTAGCTTCGGGGTGTTGTGACCCTGTTTGGCATCTCCGACCCCAGGGGACTTCATTCCCCACCTTACACAGCACCAGGAGGTGCATCTGCTAATTCATTGCTCCAGAGGGTACGGGCGCTCCACCAACATGCTAAAAAGCGCTACTGCAATCCTGCTGTGTGGGAAGTTTCTGCGGCCAGCTTCAGAGTGTTTGACCCCTTTGACATTTTTAACCCCAGGGGACTTCATCCTCCACCTCACACAGCACCAGGCAGCGCACCTGCAGACTCATGGCTCCAGAGAGGGTGGGGCCGTCCCCAAAATGGTAAAAATCGCTACTGCAATCCCGCTGCACGGGACATTTCTGCAGCCAGCTTTGGGGTGTTTGGACCCCCTTGGACATCTCTGGGCCCAGGTGACTTCATGCCCCATCTCACACAGCTCCAGGAGGCATGCCTGCAGATTTGTGGCTCCAGAGGGGCGGGCCTCCACCGACATGCTAAAAAGCGTTACTGCAATCCCGCTGTACGGGATGCACATGGGCCGCGCCAGGGCAAAGCCCGATCCAGGTGCGGGCCAATCCTGTGCCTTTCACCGCCAAAAAGAGGCCGAGCCATTCCTCTTGGCTCAGAGGCAGTACACTACTGAAAAAGTTTGGAGTACAGTTACTTTTTATGTTGATGTCCCTCAACTAGCCTTATCAGGTATCCCCCTAGTAGCATGCATGTTACTGGGTTGGATCCTCCCTACTCCCTTCACTCAAGCCGCTCTGACCCTGCTGCTTTGCCCTATGTGATGCAGTGGGTGGCATGCACTTTTCTTAGTGAAAAAAACATTTGCACTAATTACTGCAGACGTAGGAAGAGCCGATGATATTAGCACACATTCTTTAGCAAGAGAAGCTGTGAGTGGGTTGCAATAAGCCACAATTGAACTATTACTCAAATGTGTGGTTCTACCTCTTCAATCAGTGTCATATGTGGGGTTGTAATTTGACAGTGTGAGCCAGATGTAGGGTGGGATATCACTAGGAAGGATCACTGGGTCTATCTGTGGCCCTTTTACCAGATCGTCAGGCCCCTGTGGGCCTTAGAGTTCCTCTAGGCTCATGATATTCTATGTTTATTGTTTCCCATAGTGCAACTTATCTCTAAGGGAGGGCCTAAATCATTAACCAATGGAGTTGTATCACCATCAGTCAATTGTTTTCCCAGCCGCTTGCTGGGTCTTTCTTTTTTCCAACTTCTTTGGTGATAGCTAGGTGACACTCTGTTGCCAGCAAGACAGGGTGGGCAAAAGGAAAGCCACTCAGATTCCATGCCCCCTGCTAAGAGTAGCTCAATTTATAGGATGCTCTAGAGGGACCCTGGGGGTTAATGGTACAGAGATAGAGCTAAAAAAATGGCGATTCTCTCTACAATCAGGGGCAACTCCAGGGTTGGGCCCAGATTTAGCTACAGCACATTTTAATACGTCAGTGCTCATGCTCATCTCGCCCTGCCATGTAATCAGTGAATCTGTGACCGACACTGGGCCAACTACCATTGGCGCTGCCAAACCATCTGTTAGAGTCAAGAGAGCTAGACAACCAGCAGGAGACAAAACCCTGGAGGCAGCAAGCCAAGCATGGCCTAGTCCAATGCCTCCCAGCGCAATCGCAAGGAAACTACTGGTCAAGTCCCCCTGTCTAAACCTGCTTGGCTTGAGAAAATTATGGACAAATGCATGTGTAAAGTTAGAGAGCTCCCTCTGAAACAACTTTCCCCACTTTGTGCTCACTTGGATGCCATCGAGAAAGAGCTAATTACTGTTAAACTTGGCAACTTTGGCGTTGTTTACCCTTACCTTTGGCCTCTACCTCCTGTATTTTTGCTTCTGTGCTTTTATTGTTTTTGATGGCTTAGATGGTTTGGACACTTTGCCACTGCTGATCAGTATCACAGTGCAAATGCTCCCTGTGAAAATTGGTATTACAATTGGTTCTCCCTGATTGGCATATTTGATTTACTGGTAAGTCACTAGTAAAGTGCACTGAGTGTGCCAGGGCATGTAAATCAAATGCTACTAGTGGGCCTGCAGCCCCGATTGTGCCACCCACATGAGTAGCCCTGAAAAGGTATCACAGAACTGCCACTGCAGTGTTTGTGCACAGTTCTAAACTACCATGTCGACCTGGCAAGTGAACCCACTTGCCAGGCTCTAACCTTCCTTTTTCTTACATGTTAGGCACCCCTATGGTAGGCTCAGGGTACCCCCATGGACAGGGTGCAGTGTATGTGAAAGGTAGGACATGTACTGGTGTGTGTGACATGTCCTGATATTGAAATACAGCCAATTTTGTTTTACGCTATTGAAAGGCCATCTGTCCCATAAGATAGATTGGGAGGTACGTTGTAACATCTTACAAGTAGAACTTTCCACTGGGACAAGATAGAGAAATGAAGTTTAGGCTCTCTGAACTCAGAATTTAATAGCACATCTTTTAGTAAAGATGGTTTTTAAATTGTGGGTTTGAAAATTCCACTTTTAGAGAGTAGGCATTTTCTTGTTTAACCATTCTGTGGGCCTCTGCCTGTTTGTGGACTGACTGTTTGATTTTGGAGTGACAGGGCTGGGGATGTGCACTTACTGTAGACAGCCACTGGGGGGTTAAGGTGTGCCTGGCCCTTGCTGGATGACTCAGAGCTGAGCTAAATCAGGCTTGGCTGCATTTAGAGGAGTGGGAGAAGATTTCCTTGCACCTGGAAAGGGCCTGGCTCCCTTGTACAATGCTGTCTCCACCCCCTGTGGTGATGCTGCACCAGTGAGGACAGACTGGTTTGGACTGGGCTCAGAGACCCTTGCACAAAGAGAAAAAAGAAAATATGGGGTATAAGTAATAGACCTAAAACCCCAGAACTTTAGGTCACTTGTGGACTCAAGAAGACCCTATGCCAAGGAGAAGAGCTGAAGAGCTGTGAGGAGGAATATTGCCCCTTTGCTGTTTGCTGTGTGGTGTTGGCCTGCAGTTGCTGTTTATGCTAAGGAAAGGACAAAGTCTGGAACGTAGCTGTGAACCTGCTTGATGAAGCATCTCCAAGGGCCTGAGTGTGCTGGCATCCTATTCTAATGTCTCAGGGACACAAAGACTTCACCCTCAGCTCCCCTGAACTCTATTGCTGAGAGTTCTGACCTGTGCCTATCCCAGTTTTGGGACTCTGGAGGTTGTTCCTGCTGTTGGGAGCTGGAAGCAACTTAAGAGAAGTAAGAAAACATGTCTATGATGCCATCATAGATGCCACCGAGGCCAGGGGCACCGCTCGTGAAGTGAACAACACACCGCCCAGCCTGCACCACAGCTCCAATGCCCTTTGACGTGTGCAGTTATCTGCATTTCCTGACGCCAGCTCTCACATCGACTCCGTCATTGCCAGCGCCTGCATACTCCGATCGCCGCACCAATAATGGCCGAGTGTGATTCCACAAACTTGACGACTTTGCATCGTCACAAGAAGCGATGTTGCACTGCCAAAGCAACTATCTTCCTCTGTCCTGGTTTCGACACGTCGCCTTGTCGCGGACACGGTGCCTCGCCTCCTCCATGGCAGCCAGGGAGCCGGCCTCGACCTCGGCATTGACGCTTCACCTCCTCGACACCGTGCATCATCACAGACTTCGTTTCCAAGGTGCTGTTTTTTTGGGGTCAATGTGACTCCGTTCCTGATACACCGCTCCTTTTATTGCTGTCATGATGTCCCAATAGCCCCAGGTGGCGCTATTTGTTTTCTACAAGCTTTATTTTTGCAGTAACTGTTTTACAGTCGTACCTTATGTTGGAATTTTGTTGTTTTTGTCATGTTGAGTTTAGATACAGATAATTTATATTTCTAAACTGGTTTGGTGTCTATTTGTGGTGTTATCACTATATCAATGTGTGTTTTGAGTACAAATACTTTACACATTGCCTTTAGGGTAAGTCTGTTAGCATGTGCCAAGCAACCCAGGGGTGAGCAAGGTTAACCTAAAGTGTTACCCTGACTAAAAGCAAGGCTCCCTATCTGGAGAAAGGTACCTAGCTCTGCCAACTAGAGACCCCCATTTCTAACAATTCCCATCAGACAGGTTCAGGTACCATCAGTGACAGCAAACCCCCTTGATCTTAGAGTTTCCAGGGCTGTCCAAGGAGCAATCCCTGAGGAATGCTCCACTTTAACTAGACAAGGGCCCTTTTCAAGCACATTATCTTTAGAGACCAGACCTACACTAGATGCTTCTAACCAGATCCAAGGGCGGCTTTGCTTGGACCATCTGCCATTGCCCCCTCCTTCATCCAGGAAATACCTTACACAGTGATGAGGGGATTACACCTAAGGAATTGTCCACAACCGGTAATTCCGGATCTAGTGGACCCGTGGGAAGCTGCAAACAAGCAGTGGTGAACCTCCCACCAGCATCCTGCTCATACATGGTAATTCTAACTAGGGTTCCTCAGCAGCATGCAGGACAGAGATAGTCATATTAAGAGCTCTATAATAAAACCCTGGGTTGACTCACGCAGTACAGCAACTTTCCGCTATCACAGGCAAGCAGCATAATACTTACCAGAAAGGTTCTGGATTTGGCCAGGTCAGGCGGATTGAGGTGGAGTCTGTGTCATTGTTAATGTTAGATTTCCATCATTGGCCCAGAGTGTGCAATTTGGATGCACTTGAAATCCCGTAGTGAGGAGCCACATAGAGCCATTACCACCAGGTTATTTCTATAGGCCACCTGCCTGACACCACTCCTCCACAATCCAGCAACCATTGAGGCCACGCATCCCACGTTAATTATTCTAATGTGAATTGGTGATATCTACACACTATCAGCCTCCAAACGTTATGATTCACAGCAGATGTAGATTGACTGACTAAAGGCAAACAGCAGGCACTGTCTACAGTTAGCACATTTGGGGTCAGAGCATCAGGTGACATTTCAAACAACCTGGAGGGGGGCTCATAACGATTAGTACTTTCAATATCGATTGTAATACATGTCATTATTCTTGCATTGACCCCAAGGACTGCTGGGGACGTCGCCTAGCCATGGGAGTTATAAGACGTGGTCTATGAGCACAGACTTATGGAATAATAATGGAGTAGATAGTTTTGGTGTATGCCTAACAGTAGTGGGCCAACAGTTAGATAGTACCATGAGTAAGCAAACTACTCCAGTGAAACTTAGCATCAGCTATGGAGGTATAGTACTGTCGGCAGTTACTAGTGGCATTCCTTTGCCACCACAAAAATCAGAATAAGTAGTGTCATCTTGCCTTGCCCCACCAACTCCCAAAGACAATCATAGAAGGAAGGATTGCCCCTACTGCAATGGGCCTGCTAACTAAGCTCATATCATTGTGGATTTATAGAGCAACATGATCTCATCCTTTTTCAAGTGACCTGGAGTTTGAAGCTCCTCCACTGTGTATTTATTTATTTTTTATTTGAAAAGTTTTATACAACGCTGGCTAGACACGGAGGTATCAGAGCGCTTTACATGAGTTTCAGACCATAGTTACAAGCTACATTGTTATAAAGTTACACAGTTTCAGAGCATGGTTATTTAGTTACATGCGATTAAAAAACATATACTTAAGGGAAAAAGCAGGCAAGAGGAGAGAGTCAGATGAGAGGGGATAGGAGTAGAGGAGGTAGGCAAAGAATAAAAGAGGGAAAGAGGTGTGGGAGGGTGAAAGAAAAACTACCGGGAGCAGTGGAAGAACAGTGATCAACGTCTGGTGTGCTGTGATCCCAGTGGATATGGTGTCAATCCCACACCTCCGTTGAGTGGAGCTCCCTTTACGCTGTGGACTCTCTCAGAGGGGTCTCTGAGACTCCAGGGCATACATACAGGATCACTCCCCAACAAGGGGAGAAGGAGTGCTTTGTTAAAGGGCAAAAGGTTACAGTAGTTACAGTTGCAAAGTCCAAAAAAGAAGAAACAAGTCCCCAGGAGAGGAAGGAGGGAAGGGGGGAGAGTTACATGTTATATCACTTACAGGGTTACATAGTAGACCAGTAGTAGATCAATCCACTGGTGCTTAGGGAGTAGGGAGGAATAGAAAGAGGGTAGGGAAGCAGATTTAGGTCTGGCCGACCGGCCATGGAGGGCCGGTCGGCCACAGTGTCAGGCGGATCACCAAGCCGGCAAGGGTCCAGAAGATCCGCAGCATCCAGGGCCGGACTCTCTCACTGCGTTGGGTCGCATTAGAAAAGGAACACGACCGAAGGATGGGGCGAAAGGGTGCCTCACAGTGACGATACCTGAAAAGAGGGGTGGAGGAGTTTCCAAGAGGGGATCGATTAAGGCGATGGACAAAATGGAGAGTACAAGGCCCTGGCCAGTGGTAGGAGACAATCAGGGAGTCTGTTGGGACCGCAAGATGGAGGATCCAGGACATGGACCTCGATAAATTACACATGATGCGGGTTGAGTGTCTTCCGCTGGGCGGACGCCATTCCACATGCCGGTATAGCTGAGTATGAGGTCTAGACCGTTGCTGTCGTCAACATGCCCCGGGGACTTGTGCCCCACTGATTTGACGCTATTTGAGTGCGAGCGCCACTTGAGTGGTCGCCATGTTTGGAGCAGGCAGAGTCGAGAACTGGAGCGTGCCTCCAAACTTATAGGGCTCAAATGGACCAAAATTAATGAGCACCCTGTATGGTGGTTGCCTTGCTGAGACTTGTGTTGCACTCAGACCGCAATCCGTGCACGAGGAGGGAAACCGGCACTCAGCTATTGAAGCAAGCGCCGCCGATGGGCACTCTACCATCTTGCGCCCAACGAGAGCGCATCTGACCCAGTGAACTAAGGGTTGCTTCACTCAATCACTTCTTTGCTCAACCAAAGCTCGATGGATCCTGAAGATGCTTCACAGCATAGGGACACCGAAGCCGATCTCAGGTCCCGTCAGATTCACTGAAGTGCAGCGACGGCTGCACTGTTGTCTCCGTCTCAGACGAGGAGACACAGCCAGGCAGCCTCCGGCACCGTCGATTCTCGGCATCCTCAGGACGATCGGCAAGCCCGGCGATCGGGGTCACCAATCAATAGGACTGGGAGTCTGGGAATCCACAGGACACGATCTCTGGGCAAGGTGAGTCTCAGGCGGGCAGTATCCAGGTGCAAAAGTCAAAAGGCAAAACCCCAGCTCGGGAGCTCCCGGTCGGAGCTCCTCACCTGGCGGCCATCTTGCCTCAAAGTGTAGGATATGTAAACTTTTGTAAGGAAGCCGAAACTGCATGGCAGGCCTTCAGGGAGACTTACAATTGGGGCAAAAACTACCGTAAAAGGCTCACTTAGGGAAATTAAAGTGGACTCTCCCGACTTTTTATGCATTAGCCTCACTGTTTCCTCGGATGCAATTTATTATATATACAATGTGTTTTGCAGACCTACCAGGAATAAAATAAAAATCTTTGTTTGCATTTAGCTGCACTGCCAGCTAAAGCAAGGACAAAAGTGGGGGGGTGACTTCAACTGTCAATTCAAACCCTTGAGTGTTGATAGTCAGGCCCTCACGGAAGATGAGGACACTGTGTGGTCAATCTAAGAGCTAGACATACCTTCCATCAAGAATAAGTCAAATACTGCAGTCCAAATCAATGCACCTAGTTTAAATCAGTGGCTCCATTCATGCAATGGAAGATCAAGCTCTGACGAGATTGATAAACACACAGTTAATCGCATAAACCACAACAGTTTATTGACTATATAATGCTGGATATAAAGTTATGACTACATCTGATTGACATGATAATACTACCCCATCACGATAGTGACCACAATGCCTTGGTTCTTATGCTGAGTATATCTACTAGTTCTCAAACCAGAAACTAGGGTGAGCCATTTGACAGAAGATTGAGAAATACTAGCAATAAACATAGGGTCAAATGGAGCAGAATGAAACTCTCATATGAGTCCATTGGCGAGATTTATAGATTGGTCGTTGATGGCATGGAGGGTCTGTTATCGCTGGACTTGGCAGGGGACTCTTGTGAGTCCCTGGGGGCAGTCTCCGATGTGCACAATCGGATGTTCCAAAACTTAAGGAGCCACATCTACATTGAGATTAGGCAAGGGGTGAAGAGGAAACGTCCCCCATCTTGATAAAATAAACAATTTGGAGTTGCCAAGATAGCATTGGTTGATGCGATAAACAAGTAAGATAGACCCCAGATTCAGGCCATCAGGTAGCCCTGCAAAAAATTGCTTACTGATGCTACAAAAGACTGGGAGCTGGTAAAATTGGAGGGCCTCTTAGTCTCTGTCAGATCGAATGACCATCGCTTCTTTTGGAATTTGGTGTCCTCTGGTAGTTGGGATGGTTTTGTTCTTTTGAAACAAACATTTCAGCCAGTGACTGGATCACCCTCTTCTCTAGTAAATATACACAGAAGGGAAAACTCATGGACCATAAATATGAACAAGCGGTCCTGGGGGGACAATGAGATAGAGAGGAGGAGTCTGCAAGCCCCAAGGTGGCTCTATTAAGGCCCTTAATACCAACAAATGAGCTAGTTGCCTTGGAGATAACAGCACATGGATTAAGCCTGGCCATCAAGGGAAATATCCCCAATAAAGCCCCTGGGCTAGACACGATCCCTGGAGATTTGTTCACGAGTGAGATGGGCATCTGGAGTCCCTATTTCTCAGTGATATTCACTGCCATCATGATAGGGGAAACTATTCCACTGACTTGGGCAGGGGCTGATATCCTCCCCATATTTAAAAAGGGCTCATGAGAGATGGCAACTACCTATAGACCTCATTGATAGCTCCCTTCCCGAAGTTATTTAGTAGGGTAATTCTGAGTAGACTTCAGGAATGGCTAACAGCTAAAGAAATCCTGGGTTTTAGAACAAGTACAAGTACAATTGATAAAGGGTTCCACCTACAGCTGTTGTACTGGAACGTTGTCACTCTGGGTGGTGGTCAACTTTATGTTGTTTTTGTGGATCTGCGATCTGCTTTTTTTTAAGTACCAAGAGTGACCCTCTGGCAGACACTTCTAGAGATGGGGGCGCCAAGCCACCTTCTTGATATTATAGTGAGACTGCACGATAACAATTACACGCAGGTTAGATGTGGCAAAGCAGGTGAGATGACTGAGCCATACTCTGTAATTATAAGAGTTAGGCAGGAGTGGGTACTTTGCTCCACGCTATTCACACTATATATTAATGGCCTTATAACCTTTCCAGACCAGTGTGAAAATGACACACCCAGGCTGGCAAACATGGGGGTTCTCGCCCTCACGTTTGCAGACGATACTATACTCATTTCTAAATCTCCAATGGGACTCCAAAAACTGCTGGACCATTTTGAGGGTTTTTGTAAGCGGAGGGGTTTGGAGATTAATGTGGGTAAAACCAAGTATATGGTCCTGAACCCAGGATTCTCATCTAGGGCTAACCCAATGTTAGGAAGGACTCCACTTGAGCGCATGCGCACCTTCGTTTATCTGGGTATAATGCCAACAGAACATCTTGGGTGGCATACCCACATCACACAGCGTAGATCAAAGATGGAACAAGTTGTGGGAGGAATAACTAAATTGTCACTTAGCTCACAGCTTTGACCCATTCAGCCAGCAATACAAATCTACAACCACCAGGCCCTCAGATCAGCCACTTATGGTGCAGAGCGGTGCGGGTATCTGGACACGACCTATTTGGTCACAGTAGAAAACCGACATATGTGCCAGCTGGTAGATGTACCTGTTAGTACCCCTCTGCTCCCACTTAGGCAAAACCTTGGGCATAGAGCATTATCTAACAGAATAAGCCTGCACCCCGTACTCTACTGGAGGAGAATCTCAACTACCCCAGCGCTGCTCACCTATCGCCAGGGATTAGAGGAAATAATACGCATCTCTGGTTCTTGTAGTATACCCTGGCTAAAATATGTGAAAGTCAGCCTGCTAGCAAATGGCAAACCAAGCCCCTGGTGTGGCCAGGGTGACCCTAAGACACAAATTAAATCAGCATATTGGCAATGCAAAGTGTGTCTTTTACATACTCAGGCAAAACCTAGCCCAGTAACTGATGCTTTCCTTAAAGTCAAGGACTCCTTAAAGGAGGATTTTCTGGATGAGATAGAACCACCCCTATCTAAGTGTGTCTATCTGCAATTCTGGTATATGACTTTACCCCTCCATTATTTTACAGCAAAGTGGGCACAAGCCCCTAAGGCTGAGGACTGGTGGTGTTCATCTTGTGGTGACCCCAAAGAAAAGTTTGGCATGTTCTCTTCTTCTGCTCGGCCTACATCAATAGTTGGAGGTGTTGGATAATCCTGCTGTGCCGGAAAATGAGAGTTAAGAAGCTCTAAGGATTTTGAAATAAGACACTAGTAAATCGATGATTTTTGCACTAACTCGATATTTGATAGTAATGTGGGGCGTTAGGCAAAGAATGTGTGCTTCTCTTGAGAAGTTAGCCTGTGGTGATTCACCAGATGTGCAAAATATTTATTACTTATTTTAATATCCTCTTCCTCAGTAATGTATTTCGCAAAGCTGATTTTTTTTTACTGACTTAAAAGATCAAGCTTGCTGATTTTTTGTGGAATGATACTGTCTTGACCAATTTTCGCTGATACATTTTTATATAATGATTTATTGTATGTGCTTTTATGGCCAATGTGCCAAATTAAAGAACTTTGAAAGGAAAATTATATGCACCATTTTCCCTTAATCAATCAATCAATCAATCAAGAAATTTGTAGAGCGCACTACTCACCCGTGAGGGTCTCAAGGCGCTAGGGGAGGGTGCTGCTACTGCTCGAATAGCCAGGTCTTGAGTAGCCTCCTGAAGGTTAGTAGGTCTTGGGTCTGCCGTAGAAGGATGGGGAGGGTGTTCCAGGTCTTGGCGGCGAGGTAGGAGAACGATCTGCCACTGTAGGTCGCTCTTCGGATGCGGGGGACGGTAGCAAGGCCGCGGTCGACGGAGCGGAGCTGGCGGTTTGGGGTGTAGAAGGTGAGCCGTCTGTTGAGGTATGCTGGTCTGGTGCCGTGGAGTGCCTTGTGTGCATGGGTGAGGACCTTGTAGGTGATCCTCTTGTTGATGGGCAGCCAGTGCAGGTCTCTCAGGTGGGGTGTGATGTGGCTGTGTCGAGGGATGTCGAGGCTCAAGCGGGCAGAGGTGTTCTGTATTTGTTGCAGTCGTTTCAGTAGTTTGGCCAGGGCTCCTGCGTAGAGGGCGTTTCCGTAGTCCAGCCTGCTGCTGACGAGGGCCTGGCTGACCGTTCTTCTTGTGTCGGTGGGGATCCACCTGTAGATCTTGCGGAGCATGCAGAGGGTGTTAAAGCAGGAGGATGAGACGGCGTTGACTTGTTTGGTCATGGAGAGCATTGAGTCGAGGATGAACCCCAGGTTGCGTGCGTTGTCGGTGGGTGTTGGTGCTGTTCCCAGGGCGGTCAGCCACCAGGAGGCCTCCCAGGCTGAGGGGGGGGAGCCGAGGATGAGGACCTCCGTCTTGTCCGAGTTCAGCTTCAGACGGCTGTTCTTCATCCATTCGGTGACGGCTTCCATTCCTTCGTGGAGGTTGGTTTTGGCGGTGAGGGGGTCCTTGGTGAGGAAGAGGATCTGCTGTGTGCCATCGGCGTAGGAGATGATGTTGAGGTTGTGCAGTCTGGCACTGTGAGCAAGCGGGGCCATGTAGAGGTTGAACAATGTCGGTCTGAGGGATGGTCCTTGGGGTACGCCGCAGATGATTTTGGAGGCTTTGGAACGGAACGGGGGGAACGCGGATGCTCAGGGTTCTGCCAGAGAGGAAGGAGGTGGTCCATTCCAGAGCCTTGTCTCGGATCCCTGCATTGTGGAGGTGTGTGCGCAGGGTGCGGTGGCACACTGTGTCAAAGGTGACTGATAGGTCCAGGAGGATGAGGGCCGCAGTTTCGCCGTTGCCTAGCAGGGCCCTGATGTCATCGGTGGCGGCGATGAGGGCAGATTTGGTACTGTGGTTGCTGCGGAACCCGGACTGGGATGGGTCCACGATGTTGTTCTCCTCGAGGTAGCGGGTCAGCTGTTTGTTGGCGGTTTTCTCGATGACCTTTGCTGGGAACAGGAGCAGGGAGATGGGCCGGAAGTTCTTGAGGTCCCTCGGATCTGCCTTGGGTTTCTTGAGCAAAGCGTTGATCTCGGCATGCTTCCAGCTCTACGGGAAGGTTGCAGTCTCGAAGGAGATGTTGATGGCCTTGCGGAGATGGGGTGCGATGGAGGTGCTGGCTCTGTTGAAGATGTGCTTTGGGCACGGTTCTGACGGGGAGCCGGAGTGGATGGTGTTCATGATTTTGATGGTGTCGTCGTCGTTGATGTTAGTCCAGGTGAGCAGGGGGTCACTGTGGGTGGTGGCCGTGGGATCTGAGGTGTCGTTGGATGACGTGGTGGTCTGGTTGTCGAAGCTGTCGTGGATTTCTGCAATCTTGCGATGGAAGAAGGTGGCAAAGGAGTTGCACAGGTCTTGCGATGGTGGGATGTTACTGGTGTTGTAGCTGTGGTTGGAGAGTTCCTTCATGATGTTGAAGAGCTCTTTGCTGTTGTGTGCATTGTATTCAAGGCCGTCCTTGAAGGAGGTCCTTTTGGCAGATCTGATAAGGTGATGGTGTTGGCGCATGGCGTTCTTGTGGGCTGCGTAGTTCTCCGGTGTCCGTTCGCGGTGCCTTTTCTTCTCTAGTTTTCGGCAGGTTTGTTTGGAGGTCTGGAGGTCCACGGAGAACCAGCTGGCATTCTTGTTGGTGTGTCTGTTGGAGAATTTCTTGATCGGGTGAGAGTGTTGGCCCAGTCATCGATCCAACACCTGAGATTGCTGGCGGCGTCATCGGGGTTGGTGGGGTTGGCGGGTGGGCTTCAGGCGAGGGCGGTGTTTAGCTGGTCTTCGGTGATTTTGTTCCAGCTGTGGCAGGGGATCTGTTGGGTGCGGTGGTGCATGGTGGGTTTCCGGAAGGTGAAGTGGATGCAGCGATGGTCAGTCCAGTGGAGTTCGGTGGTGTAGCTGAAGGAGACGTGGGAGCTTGCGGAGAAGATGGGGTCAAGCGTGTGGCCGGCAGAGTGGATGGGCGTTGTGATGAGCTGTCTGAGGTTGGTGAGGTTGTCGATCAGGGGGGTGGAGTTGGTGTTGTTGTTGTTTTCGAGGTGGAAGTTCAGGTCTCCGAGGAGGATGTAGTTCGTGGAAGCGAGGGTGTGCGTGCTGGCAAAGTCGGCGATGGAGTCGCTGAACTGAGGCTGGGATCCGGGGGGTCTGTAGATCAGAGTTCCTCTGAGGGTGGTGTTGGGATCAGTGTGGATCTGGAAGTGCAGATGTTCGGCGGTGCTGAGGGTGTCATCGGAGTTGGTCGAGACCTTGAGGGTGGACTTGTGGATGATGGCAATTCCACCTCCTACTCCGTTGGTGCGGTCTCTGCGGGTGATCTTGTAGCCGTCCAGGATGGCTATGGCGATGTCGGGTGCCGAGGAGTCGTTCATCCAGGTCTCTGTCAGGAAGGCGACGTCCGGGGAGGATCTGTCGAGTAGGTCCCAGAGTTCATGCTTGTGGACTGAGCGGGTGTTGCGCAGTATGCACCTGAGATGGTTCTGGCCTGCAGTGTTGGGATGGGCAGGGTGTGCTGGAGTGCGCTGGCTGGAGAAGCTGCGGCAGGTTAAGGGTCCGTGGGTGCTCTTCAGGGAGGCCTGGAAGCAGGTGGGGTTACGGCCGTTGTTGATGGCGTGAAGGGTGTTAGCGTCGTAGTGGCCTCTGGACCTGTGGAGCTCATGGGGGTCAGGCATTGGGTGCGGTCCAGGCGCGGATGAGCATAGACAGGCTTGGCTTAGGCAGGCCAGCGGCGCGGCCACGCAGCGGTCTGCATATGTAGGGGAGGGAGGAGCAGCTGGAAGGTGGGAGAAGGGCAGAAGGAGAGGGTAATCATAGGGGGCAACGGCGGGAAAAACAGGCTGTGGTACAGTGGAGCAGAAATGGGGGCAAGAGCGGTTAAAAATACAGTATCCAAGAAAAGCACAGTGGTCAGAGTGAAATGAGAAAAATCAGGGCAGGGAACGCGTGAAAAACAGCAGAAAACACTACGACCAGAAAGGGATCGAGGGCGGCCTCGAACCCTGCACAGAGGTGCTGGCTGGCTTCAAGGCGAAGCTGAGCACCACGGAGCTGCCGGGTAGAGTTATGTCCAGGGACTGAGGTCTTGGACTCACGTTCGCTCCCCCGCAGCGGTCTGCATATGTAGGGGAGGCGGGAGGGAGGAGCAGCTGGGAGGCGGGAGCGGGGCGGAAGGCGAGGGTAATCGTCGGGGGCAACAGCGGGAAAAATAGGCTGTGGTACAGTGGAGCAGAAATGGGGTCAAGAGTGGTTAAAAATACAGTATCCAAGAAAAGCACAGTGGTCAGAGCAAAATGAGAAAAATCAGGGCAGAGAACACGTGAAAAACAGCAGAAAACACTACTACCAGAATGGGATCGAGGGCGGCCTCGAACCCTTACATGCAAAATTCTCACAAAATGGCAGCTCCAAGGAATGGCCCTCTAATTTCTAAGGCCGACCCGTGCTGTGCATGAAGCCGAAGCCCACATCAAGATTTGCACTTTCTATGAGGCATTTTCTATTTGAACCCAGCCTTCCACAGTTAACTTAAGAGTTAGGAAGACAGAACCTAAGCATGACATGCATGCATTTGTAGTTAATTCCTTTTCAAGAAGAAATTATACAAAGTTATTTGCAGTGAAATTAGTGTTTTTCTTTCACATTGAAATTGTACTCACGATGAATACATGTTTCATCCTGGAATAATAAACATTTCTCACAAGTCCTTCTATGGTATTCCATTGCAAAGACATCTAAGAGTAAATATCAGGGCATTTTAGGTAATTTGTATATCTATATAAATTAGATTCTTCATTCACCAGAGAAATGGGGAATCCAATAATTCTTAATGGAAAAGAAAGTTAAATAAAAACTGATAAAATTGTACTCATTTTTTGAATCATTGAGTTACAAGTCTAATACATGACTGCTTATTATCAATAAACTCAAGGAAAAAACGGAGAGTCATATTGTTGCAGTATTTAAAGCAATGGGCATGATTTACAAGCTGTTTTTCTGTAAGTAGCTGTCTCTTCCCCCGGTCTAGGGCGTGTGTTAGTCCGCTAAATCTGCTCCAGAAACCTGTATTAGGTCTGCCTGGAAAGTACAGCTGTTTGCAACTACCAATTCTTCAAAATATACATAGAGTAGGCAGAGTCTCCGCCCAGAATACTATTACTCCTTCACCTCATGCTTTTGGATATTTGAATTAACATTCTGCCTTACAAGAAGTAATTTCATTGGAATGCATAAGGGACAAGTTTACACCTGAAAAGAACTCCAAATCATCCCAATTTGTTCCCCGTTCAATTCTCTATCTCCTATATGCATTCTGTAATGAAATCAATCCCTTCTACTATTTTTCCCAGCATTGGCAAAGGGAATACATGTGATAAACAACATTTGTCCATGCACTAAATGTAAACAGCTGTTGTTTACTTTCATGGCATTTAAAAGCCAGACCTCTTGGCTATACCAATGCTTGTTTTCTGAGTAGCATGTCTTATGTCTGAAAATGCATGATTAGACCCTACTAATGCCCTCATTACAATTTGTCCAGCTCTACCAGCTGGTTATTTCGCAATGGAGTAATTGAATACAAAAATTTGTGGTACTGCCCTGGGATTCAATTACTATCCCATTTTCCGTTTCAGGAACTCAAATAAGGGCTAACTTATAAGAGCTTTTTACAATTGATTACCATCGACATTTTCTCTCCCCTACCTCTTTTCCCATTCACATTTCACTACGTATTAGCTGGCTGAATCTGAACATGGACACATTTTGTGAATGCAACATTTCTGGCCAACTCAAAATAAGGACCATAGTCTTAAGTGAGACATAGCCAGTGCTTAATTTGAGCCAGTAGTTTACGGTGCTCGGCACAGGCACTTAATTGTCAACACCGGCCCTTTTGACAGTCTGTCACATGGTAGCACTGTCTGTCTAATTTAGAGATAAGCACAACATAGTTCTTTTTTAATTTAATGTAGATTAAAAATGACTATGACAAAGCCCACTGGAAATGTGCAAATGTGCGGCCACAGCGTTTTTCGCTTAGTTATACATTTGATACATTTGTCACATAACCCATCATCTGCCACATAAACGGCATATTTTAACAGAAAAAATAGTTTCTAGCTCAAATGGTTCAAAAGTTACTTAAAATGTTATGAAACGTGTTGCCGCACAGTGGAAGGCTCTTTGCAAAGCTGGACTCCACTCCTTTCTGTTGCTTATTACTATATTTGGATGTCAAACTGGTACTAATGAGGTGCAACCAATGTCCTTAGAGTGTTACCACATTTAAAATGATGAAATACAGAGGTAATACTGTTTCAAAATGTGCCGCATTATGCCACATAATTTGCCTTGTCCTGCCGCAGAATTTACTCAACTCTGCCACATAATTTGTCCCTCTCCAGAGGCATAATTCCAGTGGCCCCCAGCTATTACCTGCCACCTAAGCCATTCTTATAGCTTTGGGTGACTGGATCAGTCTGAACTGTCACACTTGTAGGGCAGTGATGGTTAGTACTTGTGTTAGTACTATTATTGGCAGCGAGGCAGGAGCAAAGTGTGGTGCAAGCTGCAGTGGTCGCCAGACGGTTCTGGCATTATTTTCTTACAATTTAAGCACTGGACATAGCTCCTCACAAATACAATTTGTGAATCAGGATTTTTGTTTGTATTGATATAACACAAATTTGTGTGTCACTGGAAGGTATTGGTGGCTGTTAATTAGATAAGGATGGAAATATTCGGTACATGGTACTTGTGACTCGGGGTGTGATAGTAAATCTGGGAAAACCAAGGGGCATATTATCAAGACAGGCGATAAAATTATAGGGGCATATTATCAAGACAGGCGATAAAATGGTTGCAGCTTTAGTGGCAGAAAACTGCAGCTAAAACGGCGATAATGGGCTTGATAATATGCTCTATGGAATTCCAATTGAAGCCCATGTTAGATGTGAAGGACATCTAACATAGGCTTCAATTGGAATTCCATAGAGCATATTATCAAGCCCATTATTGCCGTTTTAGTGGCAGTTTTATGCCGCTAAAGCGGCGATAAATTTATCGCCTGTCTTGATAATATGCCCCATAGTTCGTAGCTCAGATGGAGTAAACATAAACCGCACAAAGTATGAAAAATCGCATGCGGCTCAAGGCACTCAGCAGACTGACCCATATCCTTTACGGAAGTAAAGCAGAACTATTTACCGACAAAGGTTTTGCAAATCATAATTCACACTATCCACAGGCGTAAGGTCATAACTAGGCAAAGAAAAAAGGCCCATCATTTGTATTTGCTATAATAAAGCTTTGTGTTCTAGAGCATGAATACTGGAACTAAATAAACAAGATTAGAAAATTCTAGATGTATTACCTGCCTAACTTTCTTAAAGTGTTCATATGGCAGTTTATCAAAGTCATTGCTTTCTCTTGGCAATTTGTTCCATCAGGAGACCGTGTTCAGTGTCTCTTTTCAACCTTATTTATAGCATAGTCCAACGACAATAGATGGCATGAATTAATGATGTCTTCAAATGTATTATCTCCCTGTAGAGCTGTGCTGTGAGTAAGGAGATGTCCCATTGGCATCATTCCAATCTGTCCCAGATATTTACTTGTGCTGCTAAGTTTTGCTACTTATGTGGTATAATGCATTTTAAATACTGTAGGGAGAACGAAAATGGAACAGTTGCATGTTTTAAAGCACTGTAAAATATGCATCACCTCTGTACTTTATTTAGCTGATAGTTATATTTAAAATTCCCCGTAAAAGTAGTGCTTAGCTATATAGAGCAAACCAAGGGGCATATTAACAAGCAGCAGCGATAATTATCGCTGGCCGCTCTTAGCGAGAAAAATGTTACTGCTGGCTATCGCAGAAAATTATCACCATGATAGCGTTGTATTAATAACGCATAGCGCAATGGCGATAATTTCCCAGCGATAGCGATGTTTTCCATGGAACATCGCTGGTTTTCCAGCGATGTTCCATGGAAAACGGTGATAACCTTGCTGATACGACCCTGTGGTCATATCAGCATAATCCACCCCCAATGGTAAGAATAGCTAAGTCTCCTTTTTAGCATACGTTAGTTTTTGGAGAAAACAGCTGTTTTCTCCAAAAACGAACGTCTGCTAAAATGCGTGGGCAGCCTTGTAAATATCGTGATGTGTACATCAGCGATATTTACAAGGTTGTACTGCCCAGTGACGCCCACTTTGCATCTCAGTAGAGATACAAAAGGGAGGCATCGGGTAAAAGGGTACTAACATGTGCTAATGCATGTTATCACCCTCTTGTAAATAGGGCGATATTTTAAAAGCCAAAAAAGCGGAGATATGGCCCTTGTAAATATGCCCCCAAGTGCCTTTGCGTGTTCACTTTAAACAGGCTACCAATAATTGTAGTGCTGCATAAGGTAAAGACACTTCAGTAGTGCTCCTTCCGCACCTTGGGGCATATTATCAAGAGAGGCGATACAATTATCGCCGCTTTAGCGGCAGAAAACTGCCGCTAAAGCGGCGATAATGTGCTTGACAATACGCTCTATGGAATTCCAATTGAAGCCCATGTTAGATGTGAAAGACATCTAACATGGGCTTCAATTGGAATTCCATAGAGCATATTATCAAGCCCTTCATCGCCGTTTTAGCGGCAGTTTTCTGCCGCTAAAGCGGCGATAATTTTATCGCCTCTCTTGATAATATGCCCCATTGTAACCTGGTGATTCAGAAAGCAGAGTAAATCATCTATTCAAAAACAGAAATTTCTCCTACCCAATTTTTTTTATTGCATTCAGTTATGGAAGGAAAAACGGAGATAATTCGAATAAGAGAAAATGGAGATTCACATTTACATCTTTTCTTTGCTTTCAAATATAAAATGTTTTTTTTCAAATATTAGAACAAACTGGGGGAAATTAAAGAAATACAATTATAATATAGTATTTGTAACTCACGATATGTGCTAAATAGCTACAGAAAGGTGCACTGCTATGCTGCAATATCAGATACATTTATGAGGCAGGTGTGGCTGAATTCTGAGGCCTGGGAAAGTGCACATTGTGCCATTTAAGTGCGTTTGTGCTGCACATTTAATGGCATCAATAGTTAGCTGTTATCTCATTGTAAAACATATCATGCTCAGTTATTGATGCACGAGGAACCCATTAATAAAGACAAAAGATATGCCTAATTTCAATTTTGAAAAAACTTCATATATTCAAGACATATGGCCACAGGTTTACTTAAAGTAACTAATGTCTTTGTTTTCGCATTAAGATAGAAAAATATAATTATTTTCTACTCTTATAGTAAATTAGTTTGTGTGAAATATATACATCTTGCTCAAAACATTCATTTACATGTAAGCTCTTTTTCAATAAAAAACAAGGCGTCACTTGTATTCTTTGTGAGCCACCTTTGTGTTTAAGCTGTCACAATGTGCGGTTGCTGAAATCACCACGGGCCAAGTTCATAACAAAAAAATATCTGTAGGGAAGTGAACAAGCAGGTATATAGATGCGATATCACAGTCTTGATTCATGTGGTCATAGAGCTCAGACTCTATCGGAAAAGAAGAACCGAAAGTGACAAACAGGGTTCAGTAATGGTGATCTTGGTTCACCGTTGATAGGGGCATATTAACAAGCCAGGCGATAAAATTATGATTAAAGATGTCCTTCACATCTAACATGGGCTTCAATTGGAATTCCATAGAGCGTATTATAAAGCCCATTATCGCCGTTTTAGCGGCAGTTTTCTGCCGCTAAAGCGGCGATAATTTTATCGCCTGGCTTGTTAATATGCCCCATAGTTCGGCCTCAGCGGAAAGGCAAACCTCAGAGAAAATGCATGAGGTGTTTTGTTTAACACATTAGTCAAAAGCAAAATAATAGTTCAACAAAAACCTTGGTAAAATTAATCAAAATCAAAAAAAATCCCACCTAAAATCAATGCACCTAGATGGAATATTGAATGTCAACAGGAAGATGTAAAAATAGGAAAAATAATGTTAATCTTTCCTTCAGAGGATCTTCTGGGGTCTAAGGGCTTAAAGCATTGAGCCACAAGGGCATGCATGCATTGAAGGTCTTAGTTGGGTTAGTTGAGATTTCCATCTTTGCACTAAAAGATATATTTGAAGCCAGAAACTGCCAAGTAGAGCCAAACAGCAGGATGGAGCATTCAGTGAATGCCAGGCACAGGGTTACTAAAGCTCAAAGTGAGGCCAGCAGCCAAATAAACAAGGCGTTAATGGGAGAACCATTTATTTCAGTGCTTTAACCAACATTTAGGCTCTAAAGAAATTGGGGAAACCCCAATTCAGCCTGTATTTTTCTACCCTCAGTAATTTGCACCGTTTTCCCATCATACTGTATTCAGCTAACTTTAATTCCTGTTCATCATGTGCAAAGGTTTATACATTCAAATACCAGCCACACTAACAGACCATCTCCCTAGATGGTCATTCAAGCATGACTCTATTTACACATGCAGCCCAATCCCCAGGTTTGTCTTTTTAGTTAGCTTCTGGCTGCTCTGAAGCTCTTACAGCTATTTTCTGCAGACCCTGGGACTCAGATGAATACGAATATGACTTTGCAATTAATAATTTATCTCGGGGTTGGAAAAAGCAATCAACATCTGCATTATGTCCTTAACGTAAAATTGCATGAAACACTTGCATCATTTATCAAATATTAACTACCTATTCTAAGTTTGTGTCTTTTAAAACATTGACAAGTGCAAGCCTAAACCAGCGGTAGTCTTCAGCGAGGCTACTTCACACCTTCTGCTCTAGGCAACTTCACACCTTCTGCTGTGAGAGCTGTTTTCAGCTCACACCTTCTGGAAGACTTCTGTTCCCCAGGCTTCAAGCATAACGCAGTTAATAGTCATGAAGTAGAAGGGTGTAACTTGAGATCATTACCTGGACATTTTCAACTG
The DNA here is from genome assembly GCF_964204655.1 of Triturus cristatus. Lineage (NCBI taxonomy): Eukaryota > Metazoa > Chordata > Amphibia > Caudata > Salamandridae > Triturus > Triturus cristatus. The sequence goes on from NC_140582.1 coordinate 640,294,445, forward strand.
AGTGGGCCTGGTTATATATGTTTCTTTTGACGAAGACTGCTTGAATCCTGCGCTCCAATGCCTTTACAAAGCACTTTCTTCTACAAGGTGCATTCCAGAACTGTAGAACAATTTTATTGATGTAGTCCACAGGCATATATGAACTTGTCCCTGCTTGGAAAAGTGCCTGCTAGGATGAGCCTGCTTCAAGTAGCTTTGTGCTGAGAAGTTACGGATGTTCTAGATCAAGAAAGGAGGGACTGAACTCAATTTAGAAATGAATCATTTTGAAGCTGAGAATAAAGTGCTGTAGCTCTATATGATTGAATTATATTGGACCTGTGAAGTTTATAGCAGTTCTGCTGCCTTTGTGGAATTCACTGCTCAGTAAAGAAGTGTTGGAAAGACTAGAGCAGAACTTGTGTTTGCATGGTGCCATAAACATCTAGCAAGAGAGATGAGTCCTGATGAACTCACCCCAACGTGTCTAAAAGTTTCTACGACTTTAAAAAGTCTGCTAAATATTTCTAAGACACCCCCAACAGTGCAGCAGAAATTAGGTTTACTATCTTAGCTTTTCGTACAAGGATGATGGGTCTCGGTAGGTATTTGCTTTCCCAACAGTGAGCAGCCTCCGTTTACCACTGATCCCCTATATTTATTCTAAGCAAGCCACAACAAGTTCAATTGTGATCTCTCAACAATGAAACTCAATTTTGTTTCCCCCAAAAACTTGTTGATGGCACCAACACCCTGATCTTACACATAGGCATTCACCTAATCTTCATGTTCCACATTGCAACAACGGTTGTAATAGCTTGGAGCAAACAATGCTAGCCATGCCCATTAAAGTCATTTCTCCAGGAATCAAAGATTTCAGAACTGACATCCACGTTTTTGCCCTGACTTGTAACAACCGAGATAATCCTCTGTTAGCCAGCTTTCCAGAGAGACACCTGACCTCTCTAAAGTCTGTCCTCTATGCTGCAGCGCTTCTTTATTTACGTCTATGGGCATATAAAATGATCACTCCTACACTCAAAGAACTCCTCTGGTTTCCTTTACTGATCCACATCACCTTAAACCCTGCTTCATTGTCTATAAATTTGTAAATTCAAGCACTCCAGCACACACAAAAATCAGGGTTACCCTATCCAGCGAGACTCAAAGCCCTCTCTGGCAGCATCACAAGTTCAAAGGCCACCAATTGAAGAAAATATGTAACATGGAGAAAGTTCTTCTCCTGCTAAGCACCAAGGATTCACAGCATCAACTGATCTCACATCCAGCAAGCTCTATCTCTACTTCACTTCTGGAGAGAGCCTAGAACGTGTACCCTAAAGCAACATTTTGTCCTTGTTCAAATTTCAAGTAACCTTAGTTTCCACCAAGACTTTCCCGTTCAACGTCCACACTCACCCGAACAACACTCCTGCCTTCCCCTTGCCTTCAAGCAAGATCTGCTGAAAACAATTGGTACATGTCTGTGCTATAAAGAATTCACTACTTGTAAAACTGTAAACTAAAACCTTCGAAGAGCATCTGCTGGTTATTGGAAAGAGCAATTGACACAGAATATAAACAAAGTTAATGTAGTAACTGTACATTCATGAACTGTGGTAATTGGGTGCAGGATGCTTGTATGCCATAGCCCATTCCCATGTAAGTACTCAGTACCTGCTGAGTACAAGAGATAACCAGGGATGCTGTATGTTTTTCCATTGTGTGATTTGCTATAGGATAATCTATATCTTCACATTAGTAGGACATCACTTGGGCAATGGAGGGCCATATGTCATAAGGCTGTTGCATGTGTAGCTGGGGGTCTGGTAGACTGCTGCTTTCTGCTGCTGTTGTGCATCCTAGTGTTAGAGGATGGGATGGCATTTAATAAGGTTGGGATTTTCTGTGTAGTTCCCTGTGCTATCATGGCAGATCCATTGCTATCTCAGAGTTGTCTCTCAATACTTAAGTATAATGTTTTTAAATGTCACCCTATCGGCCTCTGCAGATGAGCACTACATTTGGAAAGCCACCATTCACCTCATACCGCCAAGCCTCCAATGAATGCTAGTGCCCTTTAGTGTCCGGTGTCAGAAGAGCCTTGCAGTGTCTTCTATGTGGATTCCATTCCTGCCTTGCTCAGTCCCCAGCAACTCCCTCTTCAACCTCTTTGTAATTATTTTCTTTTGAACGTAAACTCTTTACCAAGTGCCCACCTCTCTTCTCCAGCAACACCACCTTTATGTCATCATCAATATACTCATCTGTCCACCCTCTTCCAGGAGATTCTCTAGAGGAGAAACCTCTCATCACCTAAATGCACAAACAAAAGAATATCAGTCTGGACATAATTCTAGCAGCTATCACCAGAGATCAGCTGAGATCCACATTTTAATATTTATTTCTATTATCATCTCTTTCTGGAATAGCCTCCTCTCTCATTTCAGTGATGAGCAGTCCAGTCACATCATCCTACGGACTAGCTATTAGCACTGCTTGATTTGTAAAAGAATGAGCGCCGGTGCCCAAACCTCTGCTTTGAAGTCCATGGCTGGTACTCTTAAATGTCTGCTTGCTGTATACTAAGGCTGTATAGCCTTGAAACCACCTCATGACGTTTTAATCCACCACCAGACACGCCCTGTCCCTTTATCTCTCTTGCAGGTTCTTTAAATCAGTTTTTGTGAAATTTTTCTGTCTTCTCTTCCTCCATCTCTCCACTTTGTGTTTTTCACTTTCCATCCATCAGTAAATATCTGATGTGGACAAATATGTGCTAGCATCCAAAAATAAATGTTGATGGCCCCCACCGTCAGCTACCGGCTCAAAATAAACACTGGCTATTAGCACAAAGGAAGTGGGAATTTGCAGGGTTAGTTACCAAAACCTAAATCACCATATCAAATCCCCAATCCGCTCGGAAGATTTTCAGATTCTAATTGACTCTTGAAACTAGAAAGGACTTCAAGGACTAACATATGTCTTTCAACAACTGAAGAAGTACATAGGTGCATTCTAGTTTTCTTTAACTTACATAAACCATCCAAAGACTTTATTCCTAACAACTCACAAAACGATTTTATCATATAATCTTGAATCTTAGACAGTGTTTTGGTGCTATGGTCATATCATAGGTCACTGTAGTTTGATCATGATTCTTACTCAGGCATTCATAGGTCCCAATGTATTGCCTAAAGATAGGTTTCACCAATACTAGCACTAAGGCCTGATTTAGATCTTGGCGGACGGGTTACTCCGTCACAATGGTGAAACACAAATACTATAGGACATAATGGAATATATATTTCGACAGACAGGATATCCATCTCTGTTGTGATGGATTAACCCATCTGCCAACATCTAAATCCGTCCCTTAGTTTTTAATAAGTATAAGTCTGAGAGTTTGTAGAGCATTCATAAGTACCTTTGCAGTACAAATAATACTTTAGGTACGCCTATTTGAAAATCATACAATGGTCTGTCTAAGATTGATATCACAAAGGGAGTACTGAATGTCAGTGAAGCTATGGTAGTTAGGCAATGAGATGGAAGCTTGATAGGAGAATAACTATCAAAGATCAGCCATTCAAGTGATGTCAGATCACACAGTGAACTTGTTAAACTGCAGTTCTTTGATCTGTATACAGTGGAAAAACTGAAGTGCAAGGCGATATGAAAAAGACTTTCAAATTGATAAAGGAAATAAACAAGCTCAGTGTACTTTTCAGATGTTAAATGGCTTCACATGTATTACAACAGAGGCAGAAGAATACATCCAAACAGCCACTAAGAAGTTGGTGAGACTAACATACTGCTTTCGGCTGATTCAAAGTTTGATTGACAATATTTCGTGCAGATGGCTGAGGGTTCATGAGCTAAAGTAGCCGATAGGTAAACGAGGCTGGACCAAAGCCCCTTAGAGTATGATATGTAAAGAATACAAAAAGTTCACAGTGAGGGGCTCAAGAACCACTAGATGACAAACCTAAAAACAATGGAGCATATTCTCAAGGAGCTATCGCCGAGTTATCAGCACTTTATTGCAGCCAAAGTCGTGATAAATGTACCGCCCCATTCACAAGCCGGTGCTAACAGCCTATATCATCAGTTATAGCATCCTCAAAAAACATCACCATGGATGACCCTGGCAACTATCGCTAATGCAGAGTTCCAGAGAAAAAAATCAGCGACAACACCACACCTCAACATTCTCAATGACAAGCCTGTTCTGCGATAAGATCACAAAACATGCTATAAGGCGCTTTAGCAGCAGGAAATTAACACCTGCTCTGACCTGGTGCAAAGTCAGACTACTACCGGCACCAGAAAAAGGAGCCCAGACCACAGCCACACCTGAAAAACAACAGATGCCATGGAGCCAACGATCATGCAGTTCGGACATCCAAGAGTGCCACAACACCCACCGCCACCCACCCCCGTATCACCCCCAACCCCCCTGGGGCCCCACCTGTGCACCCCCCAAATCCCCCGGACCAAGAGATTGCACATCTTCACAAAATTATGAACAAAATCATTCGCCTGATGCCGCGGCATCACAACAACTAACAATTATGTGAGTACAGAAAAAGCAGAACCAACCATTCATCGTTGAGATCCCAAACAAAATATCACAATCAAATTTCGAACCAAACAACTATTTGGAAGAGTCATGGCGGGTCATCCTTGGACAATCCGTAAGTAAGACAATATCCCAGATAAGAAGGTGTGTTAGGCACTCATCAAAGGACAGAGAGAGAGAAAGAGAGAGTGAGAGAGAGAGAGAGAGAGAGAGAGAGATAGAGAGAGAGAGAGACTGAACAAGCAGCGCAAGGATAAATGGGCCCTTGGCACATACATGCCAACTGTTGCGTGTGTCTCACAATTGGTGCACCCAAAATCTAGGGCCTGCAACAATTCTAGCGCGAAGGCCACAACACATTTCAGATATGCAAGCAGTAGTCAGACTAACATTAGGCATGAAAGCTCCTTTGTCTCAATACACAAGGCGGAAGGACATCCAAACCACGACCTTGGTCTCCAATGCGCCCTGCACACCCTGAGTGAAATACCATACCAGACTATGGCGACTCCCACACCACGACCTGTGCTAATGAAAGAGCAATGTGTCCACACCCCCCACACACTTGCCCTGCTCGAGCTACACCTGCATGGCATGCCCCCAACACATCGGTAAAAAGATAACCCATACGTTCAAACGTCAAACACACATTCGACCCATTGCTCGGAACTGTGGCATATCGTCCACAGAACTGCCGCCAGTCTGAGGAGTGCCGATGGTACGAGACCAACAAACGCAATGGCTGGCAATCTCGCGCACATGCACAACCCCAGTCACGTGGAACTGTACCGTGCACGAATGCTGCATCTGTTGGGAGCTCTGCCAATGGCAGTTTTGAGAATCAGTTACCGTCTGAGTTTCTGGTTTGCGTACGTCACATGCGTCCAGCCATGGTTCCACTGTTGATCATGCACATTTGAGTGGCCCATGGAGGTCTGCCTATCCAACACAACGGTAGCTGAACTGGATTATGACTTGTGTGTGTGCCCCCTGTTGGCCCACGAACAGGAGTGCAACGGGGATACCCAGATATGGGATGCCTTGATATGTGGTGTCTGTGCCGGCAGCAGTGGATGGGAGATTGCACAAGTCATCGTGTGCAGTGACCACATCGAGGCACTCCCCTATTGGGCTGTGTTGCGGATTGGTGAAACAGCGTGGTCGGAGCCCATCTGTCCGGACCAGTTAATGGATTGGCTCTCCCTCATGTTACTTGAATTCGAGAACAACGTACTTCTGGAACTGATTGCCTATGAAGCAGCGCCCGCATTCATGGATGAGTAAATACCTTCCTGCAGCCACAACTGACTGACACCCAGAGCACAGGTCCGAACACCGTGTTGCATCGTGGAGGAATGGTCACATAAGCTAGAACAACAGTGGACATGTCTGCATTCGCTTGGACTCACAATGCATGTGCGTGCACCTACGCGTGTTGTCACACACCTGTGCAAGGTGCTGCAGTCCCATGGGCGGAGCTGCACAGCGTCGCTTGGCAACGTTCCTAAATCTGACATACTGCTGGAGGGAGACTACACACATGGCAATGTAGCATGACATGTGACCTTGTTGGTCCCTTTCACCAGCTCACTGTCAGCATAGCACAAAGTCATCGCAGTCCGGTGGCACAGCTCCATGCAGATCCCATGGGCTGTGAGTCGTGTCCACTGACACGGGGCAATTCTCAGACGCCAAATATCACATGACTCAACCAGCAAGGCAAGGTGGGCTGAGACCGTTGCCAACTGTAAGGATATGTGTTCATTTTTGCCACCCCATTCCTTGCACCTCGACACGTTCCCATTCTGCCTGTAAGTGTCATAAGCATCTGTCTGCCTATTGTGTCCCATCACTTACCTGTACTGACACGCACATGCTATAAAAGTCTACACAACTTCACCAGTGTACAACTGTGATGAGTGTTGATTAGTTTGAGACATCGTGTGCCTCAAGGAGTATTGTCCGTACACAGGGAGGGACAGACTGCCTCTGGTACATAGGTGGTGAATCCCTATTGGCAGCTCCGCCACTGTGAGCCACACATTGTGTTTGGGATAGTTGCTGGTAGACCTGTTTCCTTACGTGTCTCCAGCAATGTGAGCATGGTATCCAACTTCTTGCCATGTGGATCAATATGAACAGACTGTGTCCACACTGATGTGTGTGAGTACGTCATGCGAAGAAAGTACTGTAGCCACATGCGATGGGGGACACTAGTTCAGGCGGGCTACCTATTCTGACATTTACACACACAGTCCTATATGATACATGGACGTGGGGCTACGTTGGGGGATGAGAGATTGTTGTTCATTTGCAATGAGGCCACAGCTAGTTCACACCTTCACATTCAGCGAATTGGCCATGTGGGTCAGGCTCAAACATGTGCATTGATGACATTTACCAGGGTGTACCTTTCAGTGCAATCAACGTCCCTACATTCATCCATACTTGTACACGTGAGTGAACATAGACATGACACATCCGTGTGATTTGGAATGTTTTATTCACATTCTGGGGAGTCTCGGAGCCGGATGGGTACATGGCCAGTACAAGCCCACATTACATGGTTGCCCAGTGGAGGGCCAACCAGAGTCCTTGAAGGAATGCAAAGTTAATCAGAAGCGGAGGAGTCCAGTCCACAGCCGGATTTCTGTGTGATTGGTACAGGAGCAGATATGGCAGTCCATGTCGGGTTCCAAGTGAATGTCGCAGAGTGTTCTGGGGGACAGTGGGATGTGTCGTTCCAGGGCATTATGCATAGGTCTGAACCAGGCAGGGACAGGCCATATGGCGGGTATGGATGCTACTACCTCCTTCCTCACACAGTCATTACCCTCCACATCTTACTCCTCTGAGAAGTCTTCTGTGTCCAGTGTGTCAGGTGTGTGTGGTGGTGTGATGGCAGTATCACTGTGGGCCACTGACACATCAGGGTGCGAAGGTGATAGGGCTGCATTACTGTGTGCCAATGACACATCAGGGGGCGGAGATGTTTGGGTGGAAGTTCCAGCAGCAGTTATCTGAGACAGGCTCCGTGGCAGCAATGGCAAGATGAGAATCTGCAAGGCCTGGAAGATTCCAGCTACATCTCGCTGGTGTTCAGCCGTGGCAGCCATCCTTCCAGCCTGCATCCACTCCAAGGTCTCCAATGTCCTGCGCATCTGTGCCAACTCCGTGTTGTCATCGCTGGAGCCTGTCTGACTCGACAGTTCTTGTATCCGAGTGATGGCCCCAGCGAGGTCAGCCAAGTATTGTTGGTGAGCATGTTGCGGACAGGGGGTGTCTGTTAGGGACTGTACATGTTCCCTGATGGCACTCAGACACCCACGATTGGCATCGAGTTTGGCTGCCACAAGCTCGATACCCACCCGCAGCTGATCTGGCAACTCCACCTGGCACGCTAACACACAGTGTTAGAATTCCATGTGTTGGTCGTGGGGATCCTGTGGGCCAGCCATGGTGGTGTGTGCTTCCTGCTGTGTGTTCTGTGTAGGGGGTGGGGTCACCGCGATGCAGCTGGGCTGCCCTGCTCCTAGGGAGGGGGTGTGGATGCTGTCCACGAGCCGTTGGAGGGTGTCTGGGCAAATGTGCAGGGTGTCCTCTTCATCATCACTGTAGAGATGTGTGTCTGCTCTGCAGGAGGTGTTGATTGTCCCTCTGCAATGTAACAGGGAGGTGCCGGTTAACAGTGTGTTCCATGTATGTTGACACATTGTACATATTTACATACAGACTGCATGACAATGTACATTGTGACTGTTTTGGAGGAGCTGGCTATTTGATGGCAGACAGTGGACATTTTGACTACATGATGGATGTGAGGTTGTATTCGTACATTCTCATGCCACGGTGTCATGCAATGCCAGATGTGATTGGCCAGTTTCTGCGCATGAGCGGCACCAGTTGTGTCCTCTGTCCTGTGGTGTAAGTGTTACACTTTGTACCACATTGTTATCAATGTTGATGTGCTGAGATTGTTATGTGTGTGTGCTGCATTGTTGGCGAGTCTGCTCTGCAGCTCTGATTTGGCATACCCTTATCCCTATGAGTCGGTGTGCCTTTGACTTGCGTGCTTTTCGGGTGCTGTGATGTTTGTGACTTGGGTCATTTGTGCTCTTGGACATATTTAATACTCTTGAGCATTGCTTGTCTGCAGATGTGGTTTTGATGTCATGGGTTGTAGGTGCACGTAGATGTGTCAGAGTGTGACCTGCTCCTTCACGGATGTGGCCCACACTCAGCCACCTCAGAGTTCTCTCGTGCACCATGTCATGTATTATGAGTGCAGCCATGCTATCTGTCATGCAGTGTCACTTGCATGGTCCGTGTGGCTCATAGAGTCGCTGCTTTTCTGGATTCAGCACATGTGTATGGGTAGGTTGTGGCATTGGTGATATGGAAGGGGGCCCATTTGTGCACATTGTGAACGGGGGCCTACTTGGTGTTTCTATGTGTGCTGCAGTGTGCCAAGGGTGTCAGGGACGTGTTCCTCACTCATTGTGGGTGTGCAGTGTGCTGCGCATGATTGTGCATGTGTGCCATTGTGCCCATCTCCTTCCATCCCCCCAGTCCCTGGCCGTTACTCATCCTGTTGCTGTTGGGTCAGGTCATATCGAGCTGTGTCCAGACCCCCTACTCCTTGCACCGTCTCCATACTGATGACTGTGGCCACCATTTGCTCCAGCTCATCCAGCTCTTCCTGTGGCGCAGGAGTCCTACCTCCAGTCGCCTTTACTGTCTTCCTGTTGGCAGCGAGTTTCTCCTTGGTTTGGCTGTGCACTTAATGGCAGCGCCTCTTGACCTCCTCCATTGACCTCCTCGACACTCTGACTGCATTCATGTTGGTGCCGATGGACTGCCATATTTCCGTTTGTGTTGCAAATGCGGCAGTGGAGGTGACGGACAGTTGTTGGTAGTGTTCAATCACCTCAGTGACGATGATCCGGTCTTACTGCGGACTTGAACCCCGTCTTCCTCTTCTTCTCCTTGCCCATTCCTGAGCACGGGGTTCCTGGCTGGACCTCCATGGGGCCTGTGGGGTTCATGTTGTCCTCTGCACTCGGTGTCGGGTGCATCCATGGTGATACGCAGTTTGAGTTGGTTTTGCTGTGTTTTTTTTGTTGCTTTTATGGTGCATTTTCCCGCATGATGCGTGGGATTGCAGGCCTGTGGCTGGTTTTCGCTGATTTTTGTATCGCGCTTGGCATCATCGCAGCTTTTTTTGCGTTCATGTTTCGCATTTTGGTGGGGTCGCGTTGACTTTGTCACAGACTTTTAACATTTTATCGTGAGCCTATTGCATGGTGCCACTGGCTTGGAAATACCACGTTACCACGGTGTTATTTTCAAGTGATAGACTGCGATGTGAAGAGTTGATTAAGCTACTTTTGGTAAAGTTATCACACGTTCTTGAGAATATCCCCCAATGTATCAAGGATGCTTGTGAGAGCAGTTTGTTTTGGTGCTAGTTATCCGTGTGCTTCAGGCATTTCTCCTACTTCACTTTATGTTTGGATCAGATCTTCGGATCGACCAAGAGGCCCTTTATTTTCAATTTTCTTAATAGAAGTTGCAACTCCTTTGCGTTCACGGTTGATTTCTTAAACACTGGCAGGATCAGAACTTGCTAAATTATCAATAGGGTTTTGTAATGTGTTCACTGTTTTAACACTGTGAATGTACACACCGATAGAAAAGCGCTTCTGATCTGATGGTGGACAAAGGAAATGTATAACCATTTGATAACAAAAGACTAAAAAACAACATACTGTCATTGCTGGCTCAAGGCATGCAGAGCCAATAAGAGATGAACTGTGGAACGATTTCACATTGCAAACATAAGGTCTTGCATAGTCACTGCTTTTTGCTAATTACGGTAAAAATAACATTTGCATTGTCATCTATTTGGAATTTAAAACTCTTCTACTATAGAAGAGTTTTTTGCCATAGTTGCCTATTGTTAGCAAAGAGGAAGAAAGGATGCTGTTCACATTGATTTGCAGAAGAAGCTAGAACAGGCCATTTAATGACAAGCATTTGCAATGCAATAGGTCTCGCATTTGCGAGAGTTTCAGCTATTGGCATTGTAAATGACAATGCCTTTTAATTTTAACTTTGAGGTTTTGTACCCATTTATAGAATCATACTTCTTGCGCCATTATTTAGCTGTTTCTTTTATTTCTTCTCATGTCACTTGCACTGTTCACTTTTCTGCATGAGCACTGATGTGCACACGAATGTTTGGGTTACACCTACATACAATGTAAATAGTGCTGATACCTCAAATGTATTCATCTTTTTAAAATATAGACTGTTCTATACATTTTTTTCAACCATTGATGTCTCCTTGTTTCCTTCTCTCTGTAATTGTTGTTTATGCTTTACATATTTGCCCTACGAATATTACCTATTGAGACGTTGTTGTCTGTTAAAACACTAACTACCCAGGTCTCAATTGGGTCTATTGGTAACCTCCTATGGTCTTTCCTGAAATTATAGATGTGGGAATAGAGGCAAAGAAACTGTCAGGAGGCGCACTGATAGTGCACTACCTAAAGGGTGGCTCACTGTCAGTGTGCCCCCTGATGGCAGCCCTCTGGAGGGGGTGAAGGGGGTCTCATATACCCTCCAGACATCCCCTTGCAGGTGGGTGTAGTCCCTCAGTGAACCTGCCTGCAAGGGGATATGATCAGTTCCCCATTAAAAGTGCAGTCACGGTTGCTGTCTGCACTATGAAATACAGAGCGGCTTCAAAGTAGCTGCTTCATTTTTCACAATAATGCACTGCCCCCAGGGCAGCACATTCCATGTAATAGGGCACACATTCCCTGTTTACGACCGGTGCACCTGTTTTAAGGTACAAACAGGGAAAGTGCGCCCTTTACATAACAGGGCCCCTACAATTTTGATATACATCTAACAGTTTAACAAGGGGGGACAATAAATGTTGACATGAATGACATAACCTCACCCAAACTTGGGAACCCTGTCATGAGGAGGCTGTACAACAAGTGAGCAGTAGTACCCTTGAATTTGCCTCATTTAAAGATTTGTAATCCACTGATTAAACATACTACACAAGGTAGGTGAGGGTTCATCCTATACGAGTACATGTATTTATTGTGAATCTAGAAGGGGTGGGCTATTTCTGGTAGGAGAATTGTACTTCCTGTCCCTTTGTCTTTTTATGAAAATTATACAGCATTCCTTTAACGCATTTCACATACTCTTTTGTGTGCTAGTTGCCGGTATTGTACCTGTGCTGAATGTGTGAGAAAATAATTTGTTGTTCTTCCTGCTGCTGTCACCTGGCCTTTACGTATTATTTGTGTTAGGTAAGGTTGCACTGCATCTGTGCGCACTGTACCTTTATTGTGTTATGAAGCTTGGTATAAAACTTTCCATTCCACATGTGAAAAAAAATCAAACCACATTGCCAATGTTTGTTTTCAAGCATGAGATGAGTGAAAGAGTGAACCGTCTCAAAATATATGAGCAGAGTTGACTTTTGTTGAACACATGAAACAAGTGGTTTTTGAAATAGAGTTGGCAACTTTGTAAAATTTGAAAAGTTAGCTGACAAGTGGTTTCATGTCATGTATAACCCCTCTAGAAAAGTTTAGCATTTTAGCCAACACATGTTTGCATGTTTGGGTATTGATCCCATAATGAAACTGTTTAATGGAAAACTACAATGTAACATGCTGTTGGCTAAAAAAATATATGGTGGTATCCTATGTTGTAGTGCCTAAGGGCAGAGTTGTGAATTGCAAAAGACAATTTATTTCCTGGTTTTCTGGTTTTTTTTCTTGTAGGCAATCATGGATAAATATTTCTGTGGGCTAGATGGCAAACATAGCCTTTCAGTTGCAAATGGCAGAATTTCATTTAAATGGGCTAACATTAACACTCCTTGGAATACTAGCTTGCTAAAAAAGATCTATTTACCAGAACAATGCCAGCATCAGCAAGTATAAGAATAATACATTAAATTAGTAATATCATTAAATATCTAATTTGTATTCTCTAAAAGTGTAACAATCATAATGAGGCAATTTTTAAAACAAAATACATATCACTAATTTAAATAGAATTTGTATTTGTTTAAATAAATAATACAAACATTAACGAAAATAAAAACATTACATTGAAAATAAACAAAACTACCAAAAGTGTTGGAAGCCAAAGGAGTCAAATTTAATAATCTGACTCCATTTTTTAAAAAAGTAGGGATTTAGAAGGGTTACAATTACTATTCCCACTGAAACATAAGCAACAGTAGCAAATGTGTGGGGCTTTGGAGGTGTGAGCTGTTCTATTCCCACTTCAACCTGAGCAACAGTAGGGAGAGTGTTGGACTTTGGAGAGGTTAGATTTACTATTCCCAAACAAATGCAATCAAAAGCAGGAAAAGTGTTGGACTTTGGAACTGTTTGATATTCCAATTCCTAATCATTCCGCAGACATAAAAAATGTCAAAATAAGATATAAATAAAACCATAATAAAATGCAAAGAGAAGATGAAGCAATGTATATGATTGTCCTTGCAGGTAGAGCCAATTGCTGTTTTGGATAAGAAATATAAAATACTTGTTGAGGAGGTTCCCATTAGTTTAAGAGATGCTGATATCTTTTCAGAGCATCTGTATTAATTGAAATACATCATGTCTGTATACAACACCTTCCTCCATTATTTTCATATGCAGGGGATTCATACCAAGCGCTATAAACAAGGTATAAGCAACTTAACTAAACTATGTTTGTAACTATGACCCTTGTCCCTTTCCAACAAACCTTTTAAAATAGCACAGATCCCCATGCAATGTACAACTGTGATAGGCATTGACAAATGAAGGTCAATATGGGAGGGAGAGCTTTTTCATTGAAAAGAGTTATTTTCTTTCCTCTCACCCACCAAAAGCACTTTTTAAATCATGTCCAATCACCATATCTCATCCATTACCATTAATTCCACTTTGGTGATATTTTGGACTTTTCACTTCCTCCAACCAGACGCTCTGGTCCTGTAGCTGGAGCTGTAGTCGTTCTCTCCCCCAGGTTAGTCATACCTGCCAAGTACCATTCATCAGGTGTTGGTCTAACGGATTTCAGTGTGGTTGTCTACATCACCGCACTGAAATGCAAAGTCACTCATAATTGACAAAGTGCCTCCAAGGCCATCAAGCCCCGTACTAGCACTGCTAATCATGCAGCACTGGAATGGCAAACTCAAGCTGTAGTGGCAGCGTGCCGTGGCGCTTTTCCCGGCAGGCTTGGGAGCTGCTGCTACAATGTAACAGCCATTATATTACGTACAATGGCATGGTGATACGTCCTGCTGACGCCCAATGTGACGTGAGCAGGTGGGTGCAGTTCCTGAGAAGTAAATTGTGGGAAGCTGCAGTGGCAATGAGCGCTGCCCGCAATGCAGGAATTATGTTAAAAAATGTAATCCCTATACCCTGACCCACCAGACCCTACCCCACGGACCGCGGCAGCCGCTGGAGCCCAGAGTACACACTTGTGCATGCCTGGGCGGCATGGTTTTCTCCGAGAGTCATTACGGCCATGAGGTGGCCGGACCAGTACCGAATTGCCCCTCACCTCCAGTCAGTGCCTGGAGAGAGGTAATGGTATGTCTCACTCTGATTTCTAATCAAATAAAACATTTGCTTTTTAAATTGTATTACTTCTTTCCAGCACGCAGTCATGATCTCCAGCCACCTGCCCTGTTACTGCTGAAGTTAGTCTGTCTGATAAGTCACTGTAGTTTTCATTGGAGCTGTGCGACATACAGCCCATCAACTCGTTTTGGGACGGTCAGGGTCAGTGACTCACACTGTGTCTGGCTATGTGTGCTGTTGCTACCAGTCCAATTACTTTCAGTGCCAGCGGCGTCACCAAAGTCAGCAGAGCCTCTGTGACAGCCTGTGGGTCATGGTGTGATCTGTGCCACTGTCTGCAGGGCTGGACAGGTAGCCGTGCGCCAACCGCGGCAGACCGCTTGGGGTTAATAATTATATTAGTGTTTCAGTGAGGTTCGTTTTTGAAATATTAAGGTTTTTTTTAACAAGATGCTGTACTCGTTTGTCTTAAGTCATATTTACTCAGCCCTAAGCCTTTTTCCCTCATCTTCATTCTTTGATTTTGCACGTGATAAAGTGTCACTCATAGTCATTAAAATGTAACTCATAATTAAACTGAAATTATGAAAATGTCACACATAGCAATCTGAAACATTGACAGCTATGGTTAGTTCACTGCTACGTCTTTCCCTCTCAGATGGGGAATGGTGCCTGAAAGACACTTTATATGAGGGGACCCCACCCATTCTCGAAATAGGACTTGCAGGCTCTGCTTGAAAGAGTAACAAAAAAACTATTTTGTTTCGCTTTAGTCCTGGTTCTACAGGGCGTCAGTTCCAAGCATTTTGCTCATGGCCGCTGCTTCAGAAAGACTCACGTTTAAATCACAGACAAGCTGAAGGGGCCCCTTCATGTATTGACGACTTGTGGCCCCCCGGTCTGCAGGGGTGCCCGTTATGCCTCTGACTACAAGAGAAACCGTCCTAAATGAGCATTGACAATAACACAACGAACAATACAACAGTACACCTTCCTGACGCGATGCAAAAGATTTGGGAGACCATTCTTGTTAAGTCCAGTGAGGCAGCAGTAAATGTGTCCAGGAGTACAAACGTCTATAAAAAGTAGACTTAAGGACAGAGGGAGATGAAATACAGAACGCGGAAGAATGGAAACCCAGAGTTTAGGCTAATTACACTAAATCATGCAGTTTTATGGACACATCCTGCCTCATGGAATTTATGCATGAGGTCGAATGTTTAATTTTCCATCTACACAATAAAATGCAACGTGGCAATAAAGAGGCTGCAATAATCTTTTCATAGACTTGAACTCTTCTTAACTTATTAGCTTTCAGACATCAAAATAAAGCCTCCTAAAGTCTAAGGGTTCTCCTTTTTAATGAACATGCCGTGCACGCTGGTGGAGAAAATAAATCCCTGCCCACAGGCCTTTAAAATGCATGGGCACGTGGTTTATTTAACAGCCAGCAGGCAAGTATAAAATGGGCATGTCTTTTTCATGTTTATGTTCTTCAAAATAGTAGGCGCTGCTCGGGTCGGAGACATTAAATGGTGTAACCCACACTGATGTGTGACAATGTGAAGACCATGTGTATTCCGACCTCATTCATAAAAGCTACAGTAATTATCACAGGTGTTCTGTTTGTCCAGAGAGAGCCAGTAGCAGCATGATGCAGGGATGCATTACAGAAAAGATGGTCTAAAGGACAGAGGCTCTTAGACATGCCTCACTACAGAGGGGTGGTTTATGGCGTAAATGTGCTTTGAAGAGGAGAAGTGCATTGAAGGAGGCAATGCTACAATGGGAGAAGTGTTTTAAAAAAAGTGGATGCTTTAACTGAAAAGTTTGTTTTGAAGGAAGCTGGTGCTTTAAAGGACAAGGTGAACGCTAGGCAGATGGTGTTTTATTTGAGAAATGTCCTTTTAGGCTATTACGTTAAAGGGAAGATGCGCTTTAAAGTGAATATATATCATGTAAATGACTGACAGAGTTGCTTTAAATGAAATTGGTGCTGTAAGACATAAGTGCTCCTAGTTCACAGCTATGCAAATAAAAGCTAAACCCAAACCTTCAAACATGTATTCAGCGTGCTCTAATCCAGTCATCATTACTGTATGTTGCTAGTTCTAACATATAGCAAGCATTTATTTTCCCACCTACGTTTTTGGAGTAATCATATATATCCTCCTTTCTTCCCCTTCTTCCCAACACGATTTTGGGTTGTTTTTTTCCTGCATGATTCTATTTGTTGTAAGTTCTGGAAATGTTGCTAGCCTAATGTTCTGATCTGAAAGTCGAGGACAGTCTGTAGAAGGGATGTCGATTACTAAGGTGCCTTCATATCTTCTTAAGTGAAGCCTGCACCAGTGGGTAAGTTCATGCAATTACAGATACCTGGCTGAAAATCTGTTGTTTAGTGGCATATGACAGCCAAGACTGGACACTTCCCAAAGCATTTTTGCTCTCCCCGATCCATACTTCCTCATCTGCTCTACATGGTTGCTTTGTGGTGGGGATTAAAATACCATGCAGATAATTGGCTGGGTAAACTGCACACAACATTCTTTCCCTCCACTGCCCCTTCCTCTCCCAATAGGTACCACTAGTTGTATGTGCTCACTGCTGTTCCTTCCGCCACCAACTTCCCATACACAGCAGTGTTTCTCATTATGTTTGGGCAAAAACAAAACTGCTCTTTTTATGTGGTTGATGGAGACTACATTCTATGGCATTGTGATCCTCCATTCACCAAATTGCTTTTGAAATTTAAATATTTCTGATTGGTAGTCAGGGCACTCCTTTGTTGGTGGCACCATCACTGGAGTTTATGGCGCATTGTGAGATAATGTCGTGTGTTGTGAAGATTATAAATTGTAATCACTGTAGCTCAAAAACGTTGTGGTAAAATGCAGTATGTTGGCACATTTGTAAAGCAACTCTTAGGGGGGAGAACCTCCAAAACCATTGCACGGTGACCATGCTCAATATGGGGGCTTGCTATGACCTCTTTCTCCAGACCAGGTTCCTCTGGCCTACTAAATGCTTCATTTATTTGATTACATTGCCTAATATTATGTAGATCATACTCAAATTGCACTTGATGCCACTTTAAGTGTAATAGTGTTCAGATTATTTATTACCTTTTAATGTGTAGTGCACTTATCAGAGTAGTCTGGTAAAACAGCAGTCAAGTGGTTTATGTCAAGTGTGACATCTTGAGACAGTCCTAGTTTCTTACCAACAATATTCTGAAATCTGTGACTCATAGATTTGTGTTTAGCATTATGAGTATGCACTTAAAATACAGCATGCATAATGGTGGACAAAGAACCAGTACTGGGTTCCCTGAACACTTGTGCCGGTTGACCCTGGTGCTGCTCTTACCTGTCTCCTTGTCCTGGGTGCTGGCGAGTTCGTGTTGCTGCTCTGCTCTTTCCCCTCCCGCCGTCGCAGTGATGTTTATGGCGACCGCTGCGTGAAGGGGGTCAGCTAACTACATTCCCCAGGCTCCTCTGCAATAGATACCGGAAGCGGACATCCTGCATTTCGCACCAGAAGGTGCTTCAAAAGTAAATCCGCCCCCCGCATCGCGGGACCGCGCGTGGGCTAAGCCCGGACAAAGGGCGGGCCGTCTGTGGCCGTCCGGGGCTGGCAGAGGCTGGGCTGGGCCATATCCCTTTCGTTTGCCCTTCGTGAGTAGTAAAGTGACACTGTGGACTGTTTGCTATACCTGTGTGTTTTCGAACAATTGTGGCATTTTGTTTCTTTTTATAGCTCCTTGTAAGCATTATTGCCGCTCACACAGGTTATTTATCTTGTGACTGTGAAGAACCCAGGATTCAATTTGTATCCATTGTATCGCATCCCAGCGAATTTGTGCTAAGGATGGGGAAGAGGGCCTGCTCCGTGAGGCAACATAACACAGCTCCCTCAACTAGTATGTCCAAACCTACATCTATTGACAGAATGCTCGAGAAAGCTCTAGGAGTAGTGGCTACGGAAATAGAACGTACAGAGCGGCGTCTTTCCATCACCCCAAATTTAGAGTTACACTCCCAAGTCTCTGATTCTTTAGTTAATATACGGCCATTAGACACCAGAGCTCTCTAAAGATCAATCTCTCATTGAGGTGAGCCAGACTCTGGATCTTCCTAGAGAGGATGTTTCTCGCTGTCCTGGTCGTAAATGTAAGGAAAAAACTAAACATATAGTAAAATCACCCATAAGAAAGAGAAGGGGACAGGATGTGCCCAAGGAGAAGGGGAAACAAGGCAGGCCCCAAAAAGAGGTTAGCTCTGTAACCACTAATGATCAGCCCGCTTGGGTCTCTTTGCTGATGACGAATCTCCAACAGCAGATAAGATTAATCATTAAAGAAGAACTAACCCCTGTAATAGCAATGTTGGATAGCCTGTTAGTAAAGCGGAATGCATGGGTACAAAATAGTGAGAAGTCTATAGACACAAACAATACAAAAAGTGTGTCAAGTGCCCAGGCTTTTTTGAGCAATATGCAAACTGATTCCCCCTCAGTAATTAACGATTCTAGCAATCAGACCCTACAGGGAAAATCCACATATGTTAGGGGGGAAACTGTCACTACAGCGGGACGATGCTTGGCACCAACTAACTTGGCTCCACAGGTCCGTCCTCGGTTACCAAGAATAACGACATTGGAGGATCCCCAGAGGCGGAGGTTGGATGACATCCTCCCTAATCAGGTCATTACCGACCCTGAACCGAAAACCCAAACATACTGTCCCCAACCATAAATCTACCACCCGAGTCTGCACCATATGTATTGATCCTTGCAGGAACCCCAGTATTAAGAAAGGGTCTATCAGAATCACACCAAGAGCTTATGCATAAAACCATTCATTGGTTAGCTAACCATAGTGATTTTGGCTACGAGAATACCAATGAGATCTTAACTACAAGAAGGGTGGGATGGATTGGTAAACATTACAAGGATATACAAGGGGATTGTGTAATAATTAATTTTAGAAATCAATGTATCATCGAGCATATTTTAGCAACAGCACTAGTGCTGAATAGGGGGTCTATTATTTTACTTCCCTTAGGATATTTTTATCCCCCAATAAGGCCCCAGCATCACTTCCAAGATCATTTACCCCAGTTGAAAATGAGATTCCCAACCAAAAAAGTGGTACCTTTAAATCTAGGCCAGTCGTTTTATAATTATCCAACCTTTAACATTCCTACTGGCAATAGGTTCAGTCCCCTTGAGGGAGTGGACTGACAGGGGGGGTCAAATGTTACTATTAAAGTGGGAACAGTCATGACACCACCTGATCTAGAGCACCAGGAAAAGCGACTTGGGTTAACTTCTAAGATTGAGGAAGAACCAGCCAGAGGGAGCCAGACTGGCTGTTGTAATTTAAGTAACCCTTGTTTGCGGTCTGACCATTCTGAAACCCCAGATTATCCGATGCACCTAGCTTGTAAACCAATGGGTGGTGCTGAACCACTAAATGTTTCTCCAAAGCAACTAATAGTGATGACCCCGCACACGAACCCACCTAATGCCGAAGTAACAAGGGTTCTATCTTGGAATATTGCAGGTCTAGACGACCCGGAATGGGGAACCTTTATTGACCAGTTTGAAATTTGCATGTTCCAAGAAACCTGGGCTAGAAGAGAGGTTCTTAAATTAGGTTATGCGAGTTTCAATATTCTGGCATCCTCGAGGGGAAAAGGGAGACTTTCTGGGGGGCTTATAATCTGGGTGCGATCTCACTTGGGGTGTTCTGCAATCCCAATTAACACAGGCTCTAGTGATATTTTATGTGTATCGCTACAGTTCCCGGCAAAGTCCCCTGTTCTCTTAATAAATGTATACTCACGACCCTCCCCAAAAGGTTATGAATCTAATACTGTGGAAGAATTAACCACTTTCTTAGGTACCATTGATACAAACCAGTTGATTATACTAGGTGGGGATTTCAACTGTCAGTTTGAACCATTAGAAGGATTACCACTCGATGGTTTGTATGATGAGGACCTTTTTTTAAAAATCCCAGAGTCAGGTTGTCCTAAAGTCAAACTATGGTCCCCATTGGCGATCCAGATGAGTTGTCTCACCATGAGGCATTCCCTTCGTGCCTGTAATGGGAGATCCCTATCTGAGACATCGAATAGCTACACATTTTTTAGTAAAAATCGGGGATCCATACTTGACTATATTTTTATTAATTCTCATTTTTGGGATAGGATGTTGGATTTCATGATAATTCCTCGTCTAGATAGTGACCACTATGCTCTTGTGGTGGAACTTAAAGCATTGAACAATGGGAGTCTGTTGAATACAGATAATCCCACTGACTCTAGGCTTGTGGTTACCCATTGTAGAAAGAAAGTGAAATGGTATAATTTTACTCAATCAGAAGAAAGACTGGCCAGCTTGTATGATGCCCTGCTCCCGGTTTTTATAGATGCATCTAAATTGTCTAGCCCGATTGGAGAGGGTATAGACCTCCAGCAGGCCCAATTAAACTTTGATAATCTAGGCAAAATTACCTATGATTTCTTTTTCCCAACAAAAAAATTGAAAAAAGTTAAGTGGCCTACCCATCCATGGTACAATACCTCTTGCCGCCAGGCCAAAAAGGTACTGGTCTCAGCTATTAAAACTAAAGACCGCCATTCAATACGGTCGGCTAGAGCTAATTATAAAGCAGTTATACAGGAGGCAAAACAAAGTTGGGAAATTGAAAATTGGGCTACTATGAAAACCGCTCTGGGCGATAGAGACATGAAGACTTTCTGGGGAATCGCTAACTCTGGCACAACCACGCTGCATAGTGCGGTTGAGCCAAACTTAGACGAACAGATTTGGCGGGTACACTTTGAAACCTTGTATGCTAAGGAATCGGGTGATGAACTTGTCCCCGGCTGTGATTTACCAGTTCATGGTTCTTTGGCCACTGAGGATTTAAACCCTCTATCTGCAGTAGACCCGGGGTTGTGTATCTCTATAAAAGAAATACAGACCGCATTGGCTAGAATAGCTTCTGGCAAAGCTCCGGGACTTGACAAGATACCCGGTGACCTATTTAAAAGTGAACCCGCTATCTGGGCTCCATATCGCTGGATGCTTTTTAATTCAATTTTGCAAGGTATGAAGATTCCCCCAAGCTGGCTTGGTGCGGAAATAATTCAGATTTTTAAAAAGGGCTCCCCACTCCGTCCGACGAACTATAGACCCATAAGTCTAATAGATATCTCCCAAAAAATTTTTGCGAGAGTGCTCCTCCTCAGACTCCAATCTTGGATGGAAGAGAGGGACATTTTGTCTGTTCTGCAGGCCGGGTTCAGGGAAAAATTGTCGACCTCAGACCAAGTCCTAAGATTACAATTATTGTATTGGAAAACTGTATGTCTGCAGGGGGGGGAGTCTTTTTTTAGTCTTTGTAGACTTAAGATCAGCATTTGATCTAGTACCCAGGGAAAAATTATGGGTAGTTCTAGGTGAGTTGGGGGTCCCTGTTTATTTAATTCATCTTTTTAAACGTTTGCATGAATGTAACTATGCCCAAATAAGGTATGGGAAGGATGGCAATCTCACAGCCCCTATACCAATTAATCGTGGTGTTCGACAGGGTTGTGTGCTCGTGCCAACCTTATTCAGCCTTTACATTAACGGTTTGATTGATGCCCTGCTATCAGCAAAAGACCTGGATGCCCCCAAGCTAGCCTCTCGTAGAATTTCGGCTATGATGTTTGCTGATGACACCCTGCTGATTGCCAAATCTCCCATGGGGATCCAAAGGGTTCTGGACAATTTTGAGGAGTTTTGTAGGGATAGAGGTTTAGAAATAAACCTCCAAAAAACAAAAATTATGGCATTCAATTGCCCAAAAACCTCACGCCCTAACCCACTTTTAAATGGTAAACCCCTTGAAAGAGTGTCATCTTTTGTGTATTTGGGCTTCATTATTACCGAGTCTATGGATTGGGGGGCTCACATTACAAAATCTACGCTAAGACTAGCACAATCTTCAGGAGGCATCATGAAGGTCTTCAACAGGTCCAGTAAAAGAACTGTTAGCCCAGCAATTGAAATCTATAGGGCTCAAGCAAGAGGAGGGGCCTTATATGGCGCTGAGTTATGGGCCCACCAAAACCTGACAAAATTATCACAGGTGGAGAATCAATATTTAAGACAGTTATTTAGACTACCACGTAGTACCCCCTTGGTTCCGCTACGTTTCGATACAGGCATAACACCAATATCTGAAGTAGCGGGCCTCAAGCCCATATTGTATTGGCGTCGCCTCTGGACCTCCCCCGAGCTTATACCATATAGGGAGGAGTTATCAGAGGTATTGAGGACTCGGGGTGCTGCAAAAATTCAGTGGTTTGACTATATAAAACGTCTTTTATCTAGTATGGGCCTAGGAGATTGCTGGCTCGATCCTGAGTCAGCTTGTCCGTTAATATCTAAGGGTCATATGAAGGCATGCTATAGAGACTACTGTCTAACCCAACTTAAAACTTTTCTTGGGATTGGGAAATGTACTAGTGCTTTTTTAGAAATAAAAGATTTCCCTCGTTTTGAACCGGCAATAGATCTCATTACTCCACCAGCGGCCAGGAAGCTTTACCTACAATTTAGATATGGGGTACTTCCACTTCGTTGTTTCACATCTAAGTGGAGAAATCAAAATATGACCCAATGCCCGGTCTGTGACTACTCTGAGGAAACAGAGCTTCATGTCTTTTTTTGTTGCTCTGGCTATCAGAAGGCAAGGAGCCGCTGGCTGGCTCAGATCTGTAGGAATCTTGGCAGCAGGTCCTGCCTAGAAGCCTTTAGGATACTGAAATCCGACTCGGGAATACCAATTGTATACTCGGTGGCTGGCTTCCTGTTTTCTATGTGGTGCACCAGAAGGGCCCATTTGAGATCTCATAATGATGAATTGATTCCCTAGGTAGCAACTGTGTAAATACATTTTCCGTTATTTGCTCATGCATAGTTTTAATATAGGAACTTATGTTTCCGTTTTTTTATCATAGCTTTGTTTTTAGTTAATTTATGTATTTATTGCACCATTCACTTTCTATTCCAACTGTGCCATCTTTTGTCCAATTCATATATTCCAAAATTCAATGTATTTTATACCTGAAATTGCATGTATATGTATTTGTTTGCTCTATGTTGTACTTTTTAGGACATTCTGTCCGAAATAAAGTTTTTTGATGATGATGATGGTAATAGTGTTCAGATTATTTATTACCTTTTAATGTGTAGTGCACTTATCAGAGTAGTCTGGTAAAACAGCAGTCAAGTGGTTTATGTCAAGTGTGACATCTTGAGACAGTCCTAGTTTCTTACCAACAATATTCTGAAATCTGTGACTCATAGATTTGTGTTTAGCATTATGAGTATGCACTTAAAATACAGCATGCATAATGGTGGACAAAGAACCAGTACTGGGTCCCATATTTCGCGATGACACACGGCACCTGTACACATTTACCTGAAATCAGCTTTGTGAGAATGTTTTGACCTGTTGATTACTTCCTGTGCTTTATCTCATTGGTGAGGTATCTCTGCTGTGCTGCTTCCTGCACAGTACTTGCTTTTTGTAGCACAAGCCTACAGTGCTCTACCTTATATTGTACCTATTTTGTCAGTCAGACATTAACTTCTTTCTGTGCTGTCCTAATGTTGTGCAAGGGAGTCCTACAGTTGTGCCTGTTGTGCTTGTTTTGTGATGTAGGCCTGCTCCAATATATCTGCTTTTGTAACAGAGGATTACATGCACTCCTGCATCTTATGGTGTGCCTAGAATGTGAAATAGATCTGCTCTGCCGCTGTACATACTGAGTCCATATTATTTGACGGGGGAACTTCCCTGCGGGGGGAGGACTAGGGACTTCACTAGCTTTTATCAACCTTGTACTGGTTTTGTGACGACAGAGAGATCAGCACTGATGTTTCATAGGCTGATTTAAGTAAAAGCAGCTTTCTCACTTGTTCCTCTCGCTGTGTCTTTCTGGTGTAAAGATGGTGGCGGTGTCTCCTGACCTGTGCATTTTCTGTCTGTGAAGGGACCATGCAGGTGCTGCCTGCACAGTGCATTGTGTCTGGAAAGTGCTGGATCATGTTCAGTGTGATGGAAACCTCTAGTGCTGCTAATGAACTTGCAGTTTGTGGGGAACTCTTACACTGTTAAAGTTCTGCCGTAACTGTTCTGTGACTTAAAGAGAAACGTGCGTTACTGATGGGGTGACGTGTACTCTGTGAGAGGCACTCCTGCAAACCTGCACGTTTTGAATTGGTGTTTTGTTTTTATGAAATTTTGAGCGCTGCTACCTGTCCAATTCTCGATGTGCGCAAGGGTGAAGTTTGTACTATTACCTTTGTCACACTTACTCCCTGAGTGGGAAGGTGCTCTCTTGTTGACTTCACTTTTGAGTTGTGTGGCCTTAAACTGGTTCTGCACTAAGGCAGAGAGTCATAAATAACCTTGGGAAGGGACTGAATTTCAAGGCCGCGGGACAAGGGACTGAATGTCAGCAAAGGACTCATCAAGATTGGAATGAATAACAAATGATGAAAATCAAAGATATGAGGGATTATGAGATAAAGGAAGAAAGAGGAGTACATAGCAATGAGCAGTAGAACATAGCAAAATAACTCAAGGGAGTCCGATAGAGTGAGAGAGTAGAGAACAAGTGACAGATGGTTAAACAAAAAAGAGTAAAGTGAGAGAATGAAAGGGGAAAATAGTAAGAGAAAAAAACAAAACGGCAAGAGGTGTTCCAAAAAGATGATTTAAAAGCAACTGTGACAATATGGTGGAAGGAGCAAAGAGAGAAAGGGATGAACTACAAAGAATTGAAGAAATCGGAACAAACCGACAAAAAAAAAAAAAAAAAAATATATAGGAAAGAAAGGTAAAATAATAATAGGACAGAGAAATACATAAATAGAAAGTAAGAAACAAAGAACATAGCAAATGAAAAGAGAAGAGTTGTAATGATAGAGTTTGTAAGGGAAGGAAGAATGGGAGCAAGGACCTCAGATATAAGAACAAGGGAGAGCAGAAAGAGAAGGACTAAGGGGTATGCAGAGTGAGGAGCATAAAGGATAAGGAATGGAGAAATAGGATAGGAAAAGAAGCACCAGTGTGAGAGACAGAGACTCGTGTAAATAAAAGGGAAAATTGGGGATAGAAGACACAGAAACTTAAGATAAAAAGGAAGACTATGAAATACAGACGTTAAAGTCAAATGAAGAGACTTCCTGAGAGGAGGAGAAAAATGGAAGGGGATATGACAAAATGTTTGAGGCAGTGGTGTTGCACCTGTGTTTCAGTACTTAACCAATGGTAAGATGTGGCTTGAACCATGCACTAATATACTAGTAATGAAAAGCTTATGGCCCTCTTGTGGTGCATCTGTACACTGACCTTCACCAAGCACTGACAACCTATATTGGGAATAGAAAATAAGCTGATAATAGCAAAGTGACCTGATCTGCCCCCCAGCAATTTATAAGTTAAATCCCAATATGTTAGTTGGAAGAAAATTGAGTCTCTAGTTGGCAGAGGTAGGCATGCTGTCAAAATAGGAACCCCAATCCTAGTCAGGGTAAGTCATATAAACACTCTAAATTAACTTGTCCTCACTCTCTGGTAGCTTGGCACACAGCAGTCAGGCTTAACTTAAGAGGCAATGTGTAAATTATTTGTGCAACACTTAAATTACAGTAACACAGTGAAAACATCACAAAAAGATGCCACACCAGTATAGGAAAATAGAGAATATTTATCTGAGTAAAACAAGACCAAAACAGCAAAAACCCAAAAAGTAGAAGTTGAGATATGTATTTATAAAGATTAAATCCAAAAACAGTGCTTAGCAGTCAATAGAGCTAAAAGGTTACTTGAGGTCAGACTGCACCAGGGTAAATGCAAAGTTAAGGCCAACCACGATGGAGGGCAGGCTGGTCCAGGACCCACACAGGGCCTCCTGAAAATGTACCTTGTATGGAGCAAGCATTGGCATCAAGGACTCACTGCATCAGTTCCGATTCACACAGTGGGGCCGATTTGTCGAAGCTGGGCCTGACAAACGAAGGGCCGGTGTTGTGTCAGAGTCGAGTCTTGGCACGGCAATGTAGGATTGGGCATGCCTTGTGGTCGAACCTCGCAGTCAATCGGCATCCGTAAATAGGCACTAGGTCAGTTCCGTTCAGCTTAAAGGGGTTACTGTGACGTGTTTTGCAGAAAACAGCTGCAGAACCCACTTCTGAGGCCCAGGACTGGAGGGGGCACCTTAGGCAAGGGTAGGACTCACAGATGGCAGAGTCCAGCAGCACCAGCAGAATTGCAGGAAGTATTTTGTGACCCTAAGACTTCAGAAAACACGAGGCAAGCCAGCAAGCCCTTGGAGAAATTGGGTTCAAGGATATAGAGAACAGACCCAGTCCTTCCCACTTACAGGCAAGAGGCCAACACATGAGAGCAGGTAGCAAAGTGGCAGTACCTCCTACAGCAGATCAATCTGCAGGAAGAAGGCCAACACAGCAATGCAGTTAGCAAAGTGGCAGCCCCTCCTACAGCACAGCAGCTCTTCTTCCTGGCAGAATGTCCTTGGTTCCAGCAAAGTTCTGATTTGGTGATGTCAGGGGTACAATACTTATACCCAAATGTGCTTTTGAAGTGGAGGAGAATTCAAAAATGCCATTGAAGATCACAAGTTCCCTGCCGTTCCTGTTCTGGCTCCATACTCACTACGGGGGTGTGTGCAGCTGTTTGTGTGGGGACAGGCATAGCCCTATTCTGTTGCAAGTGTTAACTCCTCCCTCCCAATCTACCACAGGAAGGCCCATCAGCCTGTTGATAGGCCATCAGGATGTAAAGGATACACCCCAGCTCCCTTTGTGTGACTGTCTAGAGGGAATGCACAAAGCCTAGCTTTCACCCAAACTAGACATGTATTAAGAGATAGCCAAAGGAACAGAATGGTTAAGAAAATGCAAACTTTCTAAAAGAGGCATTTTCAAACGTACAATTCCAAATTCGACTTCAGCATACATTCTGATTGTAAATTGTGAGCCTAGAGACCACAAACTCCAAATCTCTATCTTTTCCCCATTGGGAATTACACTTGAAAGATGTTTTAAGGCAATCCCAAAGTTAACCTATGAGAGAGAAAGGCCTTGTAGTAGAAAAAAGGAATTTAACAGTTTTTCACTACCAGGACATGTAAAACTTAAATGTACATGTCCTAACTTTTAAATACACCTCACCCTGCCCATAGGGCTATCTTAGGGGTGACATTTATGTAATAAAAGGGAAGGATTGGAATTGGCAAGTAGGTTACATTGACAGGTCAAGATGGCAGTTTAAAACTGCACACACAGGCTCTGGAGTGGAAAACCTAAGCCATGATTAAGGGCTACTGAAGTAGGTTGCACAATCAGTGCTCGCAGGCCCACTAGTAGCATTTAATTTACAGACCCTGGGCACATATAGTGCACTTTACTTGGGACCTACAAGTAAATTAAATATGCCAGTTGGGGATAAGCCATTGTTACCATGTTTAGAGTACAGATCATATGCACTTCAGCACTGGTTAGCAGTGGTAAAGAGCCCAGAATCCTAAAGCCAGCGATAATGTAGTCAGCAAAATTGGAAGTCAGGGGAAACCATGCCAAGGATTCCACTTCTAACAGTAGTTCAGGGGTTGATCCTCATGACAAGGACATATATGTGAAATGTGCATGTCAGATGGTCCAATAGCAGTAAAACTGGCTATTAAGCTATTAAGCCTACTGCTGAATAGTGTTCATATACACACATAAATAATTTTACACAGCGAATGTATTAAAAATCACTGCAGTCTTACTGATGTCATAGCCTCTGTGTGTAGGTTACTGGCAGAAAATATATGCTTGATGAGCTTTCTATGAATGGGTCAGTACTTTCTGGCAACCTACAAGTTTAGATTGAAATGCTTTATAAATGAGCAGGATCCACAAGAGTTCTGTGGATCTTTCTGTACTTAATATATTGAGGCAAATAAAGGTTGTCTTGCTCTGCGATTCCAGGGCACACTGCAAATCATTTTACAAGTGCACAGTGAGAGTTCTAAAAAGGTCTTTATTATTTTGCGACAAATGTATAGTGTAGGCCATAGTACAGGTGTAAGAAATCATCAAGTCTCACTATTTAGATACCAGGGCACAATGCAAACCCAGATGGGTGCATTTTATTAGTTCTGTAGATTTCTTGGAACTGTTGAACTAATGCATGATGCGGGTCAAGAATAAGATGCATTGAGAGAATGATCCCTGATCTCTAAATGGTCAGATAGGCCGAAATAGCTGCACATTATAACAGCTCTATGGATGCCTCAACACTGTGAAAGTAAGACATGATGTAAGTCGAATAGATTGTGCATATGTTTTTTTTTTGCCTGGGTGTTTGAGGCATTTTTAGCTTTTTTGTGCATTGTCTGGCATTTGGAGATAGTAATTGAACATCCTTGCTAATCTGAGGCTGTGTCTGGGCATTTCATGGTTAATCCTGGACATTTGAGATTTCACGTGGGCACGCCAAGTTCTAATTGGTCATTTAAGTTTCTACTTAGGCATATGATTACTTTATCGAATTTTACATCTGGATCTGGCTGGGTTATTAATGTCCTCCCAGCACTACACCAGACCATCAATTTAATCTGTAAATTGCTCACAATTTAGGGACTTTACATAGTTAGCTCTGGGGTAAATTGCTCTTACTACTACTATTTATGTATGATGTCGTAAAAGAGGTACCACTGAGAGGGCAGAGGAATTGATGATATGTGCTGACTACTGAACAGATGTAGACATTTGGGTCATTTTAGAAAGAAGAATGTTAGACATTTTGCTTTTGTGTCGGGAGTAGTTGACTCTCCAAGAATGGTGTGATAAGATAAGCCTGTGCAAAGCTTGTGGTACAATTGAATGTGAAAGACAATTCTGTGTTAGAGCAGTCTTTTCAATGGTATAGTATGTGCTCATAATGACAAACAATTAGCGCTAAAAGGTGCACATAAGACAATAATAATACCAAAAAAAATACACTACAAAATAAAAAGAAATTTAGATGCAAAAACTATTCAAAGTGTAAAATTAATTGACTAAATGCTATGAATTTTTGCAACCTAATTTCTAAAGAGTTTAGTTTCAAGAACTGAGGAATAATTTAAGATTTAGTAAGTCAAGCAGGTATCTGACTTTAGGCGTTTGTGTTATTTGTTTTTTATATGTGGGTAGATAGTAGTGTACTGGCATGCGTAAGCTGTGATCTTCAATTGTCATCATGACCAGGGTGTGAGAAGTTAAGTGTACACTTATCAGGATTGTTCTTAAGGGACACGACATGACTTCTGATTGGTGTTAGAGGGGGTCACATTAAAGGAGGGCTTGTGGTTTAATCAAACTATCCACTGTCACCAGTGTCCCCCCTGCAGAATGTGAAGAGGTGTCCCGAGTCTCCTATATCTCACAGAGTGTGGAATGGGCCCCTTTGATGGATTTGGTGGTCCCTGTATAGTTGGGGACCCCGTTGCACGGCTGGGGTTGTAGAGACTTGCATTACTGCCCAGAATGGCACTACAAAGTTACAAGCTATGAAAAGCAGAAAAATAGAATCAGAAAAAACATTCCTAGGCCTTTTTGCATCATCAAGTTACTTCCCACTTGAATGCAGACCACTTCGCAGTTGAATACAAAGACGCCTGCTCATTTACCTTGGAAATGGAGATGGAACCTAATTTGAAATTCAATATTCAGTATTAGAGCTGTGTATTTACTATTGTGTAGATATTTAGCGTGATTGGAAGTGTTAGCTTTTGAAAGCACAGAATAGCAAATGAACCGCATGAGCCAGTAGACCCCTGGCCCGAGCTCCTACATTCTATTTCCTTTTTATTGCTGATGGTTAAACACATTGGTGGAAGGCGTGCAGAGCTTTCAACAGAGGCAGTAACTGTGTGGGTAGATAAATTGCCTCCTGTGATGATAGTCAATGAAAAGAAAAATGGATTCTAAGTGCACCAGCTGCTAGTTATTGTTGCAGACCTAAATAAAATCTTCCCAGCCTAAGTGATACTCGTCTTTCTAATCAGCAAAGAGATGGGGGTGGGGGACTGCACCAGCTGCCTGATTAAATGTTTATGAGGCCCATGCAGTATTTAAACCGTGCAGTAAGCATAGACGAGATAAACTAGATCTATTGTTTCTATATATTTGTAATTACACCCAGCCAGCCCAGCACCAATCTATTCTTCTCGGGCTGCAAGATCTCCTGATCTCGCCTACAAAGCTCGGATTCTGATTGTATAGTATATTCTGAAATGTTGAAACAGATACACAACCTCTACATATAACATAAAATAAGTACATCAACTAGCCTTTTTTTTAACAGTGAACTGTACAAACGATGCTGCCAATAATTTGTACCGGTGGCTTAGGTACCCAAGAGTCCTATATTCTTTAAAAAATAAAATCTTGTTTAGCTAAAAAACATAAACTGTTGAAGTGCAGTTCCACAGTATGCTAATGCTTGCTGTCTTTATGATTTATGTATAATGTTGTATACATTTTGTACCCATTTTACATTTAACATTGTACATATTCCCTCTTTCTTTAAAACCTTTAGGCATACCAACATTATGATTATTCTGGAAAATAAGCTTAATGAAACATTGCCATGTTTCAATTTTTTCAGTTAAGATTTGTAAAACGAAGTTCCATTGTTGTCAATATGTTAATCCTAAACATTACGCAAATTCCAATACTTTACATTTCAGACCATTTGCTGATTTCCCCTGCCTCTGTCCCACTTTGTCATCAGTTAAATCTGCTAGCATTATTGCAGCATATAAAGTCATAGAGATCATCAGTTCATGTCTCTTACTGCCCTAAAGAAAAATTCTTGCATATTCCGAGTTTCACCATACTGTTTTCAAACAACGTTTAAACATTTTCTAAAATCCTAAATGTGGCTCAGGCAATTTGAGCAATGGTACTGCACCTGTCAGTTCAGTCCACAAAGGTAAACCAAATTCAGTTGGGGCTACCTTGGCTCACGTCTGGTAGCTTAAGATACATTTTCCATCAGAATCCAACCATTACAAAAATATAGTCCAAATGTCACTGTTCAAATGAATTTTAAGTATTGGTTGGTATAAGCAAAATAATACAGATGTAATAAGGAAAACATCACAGAGGTGAAATAAAATGTATGAGCGGTTCATATGTTGAGAAAAGAAAATCTTATCAATACAAATCGGTCATAAAACGTAGGACATAAAACGTATAAGAATTAAAATAATTAATCAAATTCTAAATGTCTTTGTTAGAAATTGGGGTCTCTAGTTGGCAGAGGGAGGTATTTTTGTCTAAATAGGGACCCTTGCTTCTAGTCAGGGTAAGGGGGATACACACTTTAGATAACCCCTGCTCACCCCCTGGGTAGCTTGGAGTGAGCAGACTTATCCCAAAGGCAATGTGTAAAGTATTTGTGCTCAAAACACACAGTAATACAGTGCTAACACCACAAATGGACAACACTCCAGTTAAAAGAAATAAACTATTTTCATCTAAACTCAACAAGACCAAAATGACAAAACACCAACATACATGTAATAAGAATATGACTTTTCAAAGGTTTCAAACAACTTTGTCCATTGAAAACTATGGATGCCTGATGTGTCACACAGTACCTGTAGATGCGTCAAAATTCACAAGGGCAAACAGCCAAAGAGGGCGGAAGCCTTGAGAAATGAAGAGATGCATCAGTTCCTGAGTTCTGCTGCATCCAGGAGAAGTGATGCGTCAAATCCGGTCTGTAGGGGGAAGTGATGAGTCGACTCCAAGATGGCTTTGGTACGCAGGTGATGCGTCTGGAAGACTTGCCACACAGGTGCGATGCTTGGAAATCTGGAATGCGTCGGCGATCGATGCAGCGGCGCAGAGTGGTGCTGTATCGGTATCTTCAGCAACGATTCCTCTATGCATCGGTTTTTGCAGCTGGGAAAGGCGCAGCATCGGTTTTGCAGTGGCGCAGCGATGCATGGAGATTCTTCTCGCATGGCGTGCTGCATCAGAAAAACAGCCACAAAAAGAGCAATGCGTCTATTTCTTCAGTGCTGCATCAGAAAAACAGCCACAAAAAGAGCAATGCGTCTGTTTCTTCAGTGCTTCTTTTCTTCCAGTTCCCAGTAGCAGAGACAACTTCCAGCAGCCCTCAACTGGAATAGGCACCTCCTGCCAGGTAAGAACTCTCAGCTAGAGAGTTCAGGGGAGCTGGGGGTAAAGTCTTTCTATCCCTGAGACTTCAGAACAGTAGGCCAGCACACACAGGCCCTTGGAAATCTTCTTCAGGCAAATTCACAGCAAAGTTCCTGTCTTTGTTCTTTCCTTGGCAGAAACAGCAACTACGGGCCAACACCACATAGCACACAGCAAAGGGACAGTACTCCTCCTCACAGCTCTTCTCCTTGGCAAAGGTTTCTCTTGAGTCCAGAAGTAATCTAAAGTTCTGGGGTTTAAGGTCTTCTACTTATACCCCATTTTGTCTTTTTTTCTTTTTGCGCAAGCATCTCTGAGCCCATTCCAAACTAGTTCTGTCCTCCCAAGTGCAGTATGACCACAGGGGGTGGAGGCAGCATTGTGCAAGGGAGACAGGCCCAATTCAGGTGCGAGGAAAACTCCTCCCACTACTCTAAATTCAGCCAAGGTCTATTCAGCCCAGCTCTGAGTCCTCCAGGAAGGGACAGGCACAACTCAACCCTCCCAGTGGCTGTCTACAGTGAATGCACATCCCCAGCCCTATCACTCCAAAACTCGACAGTCAATCCACAAACAGGCTGAAGCACACAGGATGGTTAAACAAGAAAATATCTACTTTCTAAACTTTATTTCTCTATCTTGTCCCAATGGGAAGTTATACTTGTAAGATGTTACAAAGTCTCTCCAATTCTATCCTATGGGACAGATAGCCTTTCAATAGAGAAAAACGAAATTGGCAGTATTTCACTATCAGGACATGTCACACACACTAGTACACATCTTACCTTTTGCATACACTGCACCCTGCCCAGGGGGGTACCTTGGGCCTACCATATTGGTGCCTTACATGTAAGAAAAGGGAAGGTTAGGGCCTGGCAAGTGGGTGCACTTTCCAGGTTGACTAGGCAGTTAACAAAATGTGCACAGACACTGCAGTGGCAGGTCTGAGATACCTTTTCAGGGCTACTCATGTGGGGGGAACGAACAATTTATGCTGCAGGCCCACTACAAGAATTTGATTTACAGGCACTGGCACACTAGGTGCACTTTATTAGGGGCTTACCAGAAAATCAAATATGCCAATCAGGGAGAACCAATTGTAAGAACAGTTTACAGAGGGAGCACTTGCACTTTGCCACTGATCAGCAGTGGCCAAGTGCTCAGAGCATCTAAGCCAGCAAAAACAAAATCCAGCACAGCACCAAAAACTACAGGAGTTAGAGGCAAAAGGTCAGGGGAAACCACACCAAAGATGCCAAGTCTGACAGTCTTCAATAGTTCTGACTGTATCATAAGCAACTGCTGTTGCTGGTCAACTGTTTTTGAATACAAGATGGGTTGAATAAGGCGAAGGCATACGTTTTCTAACTTAGAGAAAATCATAGTTAAAAATGTTTGAGGGACCACCTTGGTAATCGTCTGAATCAGGGCTGT
This sequence comes from Triturus cristatus, assembly GCF_964204655.1. Lineage (NCBI taxonomy): Eukaryota > Metazoa > Chordata > Amphibia > Caudata > Salamandridae > Triturus > Triturus cristatus. The sequence continues at coordinate 640,328,360 of NC_140582.1, forward strand.
ATAATGTTTAGCTATATCTTTGGAATTAGTCAGTGTAGGATTTCTGTGTAGTACAAGAGTCCAATCAAGGCAATTCTGGGAGCACTAACAACCAGCTCTATTTTGGAGGATCAGCAGTCAGAAATGTCACTTTCGGGCTTAACTTTTTGGATGTAAAATTGCACTAATGGTCAAAACATAACACTGTAGCAGCCGAGGGTGCTTTAAAGTCAGTTCACCTATCTGGCAGATTCTAACCTCCTGGTTTTCAAATGCTCTGAGCTGATGTAGACACTGCCTGTAGCCTTGGCTTAAAGCTGATTAAACAACTTTGATATTCATCGTATTTATGGTATGATCATGGACATCCTTGTGATGAAATAAGAAATGGTGAAGACATTCAACTTCATGAGGAAAATTTCATGAAGATTCCTCAAACGATGCAAAAGATACAGGCAAGTCTCTAAACGCTTTTCCTATGGAAACTACATCCTAACTATAACTACCTACTGGAATATGTATATATGTACATTACCTACTGATGTTTGCCAGTAGGTAGTTACAGTAAGGACCTAATTTCTATTCAAAAAGTGTTTTCTTTTTTGCCAATCTCTTTGGCGCCGTTTGACGAATCTTCGCGAAATTTCTGAACTAATGGCCCAATCACTTTAGCTGCTGTCTTGAAAATTTTGGGGTGATCCTTCAGGCAGGTGTTGAACAAAGGGGGAGTCCCAAAATGCCTTTTCTCCATGTTAATTTCCATCAGAACTTGTTGACGCAGCTACAGCTCAAACTGCTGAACAGAATTACAATAAACTTGGCAGAAAGGTGGCTCTTGGTCCTGAGTGCTAAATGGTGTAAATCCGTTCAGTAGTTCCTAAGGAATGAAAAGATTTCTCAGATATACAACTGTGTTCGTGGTGGATCCACGAACCCTCCCGATCTCGAGCCTGTGATCTGATTGGCTGCCAACACTTCGGACCAGGAAGTGTTGGCAGCCATCTTGTGACTCGGTTGAACTGAGTTACAAGAAAAAACATTAAGAAACAAGAAAAGGGGCACGGTAGAAACACCCTGACCCCCTAGGCCTGCTCACGGGGTCCCACCGGGACCCCCAGGGTCAAAGAAATCATTTATAAAAAAGATTTCAGCCAGAGTCGCGTTGAATCCGGGAATCCGGCTGAAATGTTTTTAAAAAAATGAAGTGCTGGCTCACGCGTTTCATTTCCTTTAAGACCCCGGGTGGGCCAGGTCTCGGGGGCAATTTAAAAATGAGATGTGGGGCCCACCCTTGGGACTTACACCTTCCAAGAGCTTATAGATCGATTGCGGGAGCTACACAGCCCCCCTGCAGCCCCGGGGACCGCCACCTCCCCGGGGCTTTTTTATAAATAAAATGTATGGGGGGCTCCTGTCCACCACGTAGCCCTGGTGACCACCATCTCCCCGGGGCAAATGATCTTATATGCCATGTGACCCCCCCCACACAGCCCTGAGGACCACCACCTCCTCGGGGCTAAAATACTATTGGAGGGGGGCTGTGCGGTCCCCCCGTGGAGCCTCAAATGGTCTGGGGACCACCATCCCCAGGGTCAGCTCCAGCAATGTCTAGGGTACCCATCCCTGGGACATTGCAGTTTGTTATGGCTTGATGGAAGCACTGCTCCCAACTAGCCATAGCAAACTCTGCTTCACTTCATGGAAGTGAGAGCAGGAAAAATGCTCTTTCTTCCATGAAGCTGAGCAGAATTGCTTTTGGACAGATGAAACTGCATCTTTGCAGCTCCCTCTGCCCAAAAACAATGTTGGCTCCCGCAGGAGGCAAGGAGTCAGCAGGGATGATGGGGGTCTTGAGGCTCCTCCCATGGTCCCCAACGATGTGGCCATGCCCCGGGGAATAGGTTCCCTGCGACAATATCAGCCTAAGGAGGGGGCCTCGTAGTCCCCTTCCAAAAAAAGGGTAGGCCCTGGGGGGTGGGGTGCCCGGGGCCAAAACTAGCCCAGGGAAGGGGGCCACGTGGCCCCCTTCTTTAAAATATAAAAATGTATTATTTAAAAATGGCCTAGCCCCGCGGGATGGGGTGCCTGGGGCAGAAATCGGCCCCATGAGGTGGGCCACGCAGCCCCCTCCAGTTTTATTTTTAGTAAAAAATAAAAAATGTGTCAGGCAATGGGGGATGGAATCCCCGCGTCCCCAAAAGGGTAAAGGGCATGGGAGCCACACAGCCCCCCTTCCTAAATGTATTTGAAAAATCGGAAGCTGGCAACTCCCCTGTTGCCCGCTCTCTTTCTCGACTACTCTACAAACGCAACTCCTGGCTCGCTCTTGGTTGAGGGATGAAGTCCCCATCACTGCTGATGGTCCTTAGGGGCCAACTAGCCCACCTGCTACCTCCAGTAAGCCCACACAGTGGGATTGCTGAGAGGTGGTCGGAGGCCACGCCCCTTTTCCCATCACTCTACAAACGTGCCTTTCGGCGCACTGCTGGTGGGGTGATGAGGTCCCCTTGCCTCCTGAGGACCTCAGGAGTGATGTAGACTTCATCCACCAAGAAGCACGTTTGCAGAGTGGTGGAGAAAGGGGGCATGGCCTGCTATCAGAATTCAGCCATCCGGCTGTGTGGGACTTACTGGAGGTAACAAGAGGGGTAGTTAGCCCACAGGGACATCCTTGGGGCCAACTACAACTCTTGTTACCTCCAGTAAGTGCCACACATCTGAATTGCTAAGAAGTCTCCAGAGTCTACGCCCCCCTTTCTCTACCACTCCTCAAACGTGTCTCTGTTGGGAGAAACCTTTGTAAACTCTCAGCACAATAGGGCGCCTATTCACTTATCCTGAGCCTAGAAGTTGCCCTCGGGCATGAGTGCGAACCCAGTGCTTTGGTCCGGTGACTCCACTGCTCTACCCTAATTGAGTAAATCAATTGCCCTGCTCAGAGAGGAGTAAATTCACAGATCGAATGTGTTCTTCACTTGAGGCGACAGGAGCGTACATAGAAATCTGCACATTTTGCAGACATGGTTGTCTTCTATATTCATATTGCTGAAGTGAGATGAGGTTGTCATAGCTGAAGTCGTTCATTTAAAAGAATGCTAAATGACAGCTGCTTTATCAGATTTCTCACTGAATTGTAAAATATTTCCACGAGAAGTCTATCCACTTAAAGCACTCGCATCCCGAAAGAAAACCATTCTGACTCCATGGACAAAAACACTGAATTCAATCAAGCGTTTGCCAGCGATCAATACTTACGAAAATATTAGCCACATAAGTAAGGCCTCCAGGTGAAGTGCCATTTGCCTGCATCTCATGGGCCCTCATTACAACACTAATGGCTTTGGAGCACGGGAAGTAATTGAATGTGACACTGCTTCAATTCTCTACTCTAACTCGTCCACTTGGCCTTGCAGTAATTTGATTACATTTCATTCAATTCCACAAATTGTGTGCTTTCAAATTACTGTAGTGCAGTCTCTGATATGATTCTTGTACTAATTAAAATCCTTTCTATTACATACTTGGGCTAATGTAGATCGTTAGTCTTGTTGCTTCCCCGTTTCCCCTAGGGTGAAACAGCAAACCTACTGAAGGAAAATGTGAGCTTTAAGTGTTTTTCTATAAAATAAATGGCCATTTGGGTATTTCCTAATGTTGATGAAGAGAGCTCTTGTTTGGAATAGAGATCTGAGCTACTTAAAGGTTGGCAACACATTAACAAGAGCACTTGTTCAGCTTTGTGCCATCTGTATCTGCATGATTACTGCCATTGTTTTAGCTCTGGCTTTTGCTGTTCAGGAGAAAATACAAAACGTGTGGCAGTATTAAGACAAAATATAGCAATGAGCATTACAGATCGGGCTTTTGGGAAAACATTGGCGTTTGAATTTGTTTTTGTAAAGGAAAATGTAATATTTCAAACATGGGTAGAGCCTGCTACTAATACTGGAGCCTAGTAGCCAGATGATATGAGCACAGAGCATGAAGCACAGTGTTGTGTGCAAATCAGCAGCACTGCTTCGAGAAATGGCAAACAATTGCGCGCACCATCTGTAGCATTGCACTATGCAAAAAAAGCGAATCAAAGAGGTTGTGAGTTTTATTTTGAGGTACACCGTCCATTAAAAATTTCAAAACAAGGACAACAATCCAAGGGTAAAGTGAGACAGTGGATTATCAGTAGAGGTGTATTGTAGTCCCTTTCAAGTATTAATTTCCCTATTTTTTCTTACGGTACATCAAGTTGGATCTCAATAATTTTAACCTGAGCTCAACCTTGGTAGCCGCAGCACAGAGCAGCCAGGCTTAACTTGGAAGAAATGTGTAAAGCATTTATCAGCAACAAAACTGTTAAAAAGTAGAAAACATAACACAATAAAAATCTCACTCAAATTCATAAAGAGTAAAACCTAATGAGCAAATAGACACCAAAAACAACAAAAATCAGATGTAGGGATCCGGATATACGATTTTCCATATTTTAGGTGTTCCTAATACCAAAAAGAGCAAAAACCAACCGTCGGTATCTGTTTGCGCTAGACAGGGTCAAAGTCAAAAATTAGGAAAGATCGTGATAGAGTGCGGGTCAGACATAGAGACCAAGTTTAGTCTGGTGGGAGCTTTTACCTTCCTACTTAGTCTCTGGAATGCAACTTGAAAATCCTCAGCAGAGTAAGGCAGAAGGCTGTGGCCAAGATGGGTTCCAAGAGGCTGGATAGCAGTTGGACAAAATCATGGTCAAGATGTTGACTTGTATCTGGAAAGCTCTGAGCTGGAGAACATTTTAATTCACGCCCAAGAAAGAAGGTCCCTCGTTGGCTGTTTGCTTTTGGCACCTTCGCCCAGTAAAGATTTTTACCTTCCGACTTTGAAACATTTTGGAGGTCAGGATCCTTTCAGTGGGGCAAACCAGAAAGTGGGGTCCAAGTGGCAGTGCAACATTGGAGGCTGCTGCTTTCTAGGGGTCTAGTGGTAGCCCCTGTTTTTGCTGTGAAGTAAAACTTCATTTTAAAATGTTAAGTTCACCATTTTGCCTTTGGTCTACATTCAGCATGTCATTATCTTTCACAGAACTTGTGAAAATGTCAATTTCATCTAAACATGAAGGAGCATATTTCCGAGAGGAGCTGCTCTTGCACCACACAACATGGTGCAAAAGCGAAACAAGTCCAAAGTATGCGTGGCTCCGAGTGGCTTCATAACTCAGGAGTAACTCAAGACAGTGCAAATTGATGTGTTGCGTTACTCTGCCCTAGGAAGATGTTCCATGGGCATTGCGTTAGTGTTCCCACGCAACTCCTATGGATTTTGACACATTCCCAGATTTACCATCACTGGCAGACCAGGGAATGCAGCAAAAATAAATATCTTTATTTCTCCTCTCCTCTTTCAATGTGTGCTGCAATCTGATGCATACATAGAAAGAAGAGTATGCCTCTCAGGATTGTTTTGTGCAGGATGGTGCTGCTTCCTGCACAAAAACATTCAGCCTTACAATGCAGGCACCCTTGCACCACGGTGCAAGGGTGGGCCCCTTCTTGAACAAAAACAATGCCTCTTACAATGCAGGCACCCTCGAACCATGGTGCAAGTGTCCCGGCGTTGGCGCTAGGCAGCCAAACTGACAGTAGCACTGGGACAAGGAAAGGAATGTACCATGATATGGTGCATTCCTGCCCTTTCCCCGTCATGCAGTGCAGCAAGGTGACTTGCTTCGCTGCGTGATGTTTTTTTATAAATAAGTCCCTAATTAGTTGTAACTTCAGGCAAAACGAGTCTGCCACAAGCTCCCTGATATCTACATCTCAAGTTATTTAGACATGAAATGTAAATATATAGTCTGGGTCCACATACTTTTATCTTGATGGTTTAGAACAGTTGCATCTTGAATTTTGGAAAATCCCACTAGATTTTGCAATGAAGGCTAAAAATCAGTCGTAAATATCCATATTAAACCTCTGAAGATAACCACTGTATTTGTGAGGCTTTTGTATCAAGTTATCATGAGAGGTTCGACCAGACTGCAAGCAACATGGCTCCTGACTTCGGCAATCCGATTTTTTTTAAACTTTTGAGTATGGTTTGAATTAGCACACTCAAAAGAATCATCATTACACATACACAGAGAAGTCTGTTGTAAACATGGATTCCTCCTACAGACAAAATAAACAAACCCCTTTTTACTATAGGTTAGTCAAGCTTGATTCCCCTCTAATGCTAAAAGTTGATCCAGAGATGAGAGGAGCCGAGCAAATGTGCTGTGTATTTTCCTTCTGAAGGAAAACGTTCTCCAAGTTGAAGTCTGATAAATACAGCTGATCCGCTGTGAACAGGTATACAGTGACAAGACCCATAGAAACTCTTGAGGCAAGTTAGCTACTTGATGCTCTCATGATGTAGCATATAGAAGTACTGTTAGGGCGTTTGACTGCTAGGAACATTCTAATAACATTTTGGAACTGCTCATTTGATTCTCGCTGCTAGCAAAATGTGCAAGTACTATTTTAACCACATTCTTTGTGGTTATTATTCATGTACTAAGCAACAGAATGAAACTGTTGAAATAAACATCATAAAATATGTAGGGCTTGATTCACAAAGGGCCTCTCCGTTCGTGGCGGAGGCCACGTAGTTGTTGGGGAGTCCCATCCTCAGGGCGGAATCTCCACAGTGGGAATTCTCATTGGGGAGTTTCTGCCCCAAGTGCTGAGACTCCCCCCCAACTGCGAGGCCTCCACCATGAATGTGGAGGCCCTTTGTGAATCAGGGCCATAGTGTCTTTTTCAGTGCTATGCTTGAGTGTACTATTCTAAGAACAGAATTGAGTTTGAATTACCACCGTTTTCCTGAGTCCTTTATGGGATCCTTAGTAAGACAGGAATCATAAACACCACACTTCCAGGAATGCTCTGTGGGTTGCATGGGCATGCAGTTAAACTGGACTACCTCCTCAGTGATGGTGCACTGAAGTAATCCCTTCCACCTGTGGGATGGGAACCCATTCCCCGCAGAACTGTGTTCTAGAACCCAGGATTCACAACATGGCTCCTGACTTTGACATTCTTATTTTTTGTTTTAGCTTTGAGTAGTCTTTGAATGAGCACACTCAAAGAACCATCTTTACAAAAACACAGAGACATCCGTTGTAATCATGGCTACCTCCTGCAGACAAAATAAAGAAAGCGGTTTTAATATAGGTTCGTCAAGCTTGATTCCTAAAGGTTATTCCCCATCTCTGTTTTTCTAGGTTTTAAATCTCATGTTGTATTAAATCTGTTCAATTAAAATGGTGGCTCTTTTCGTGATAGGAATAAATTACCGAAAGGCAGTTACACAACATCTCAAAAATAGAGTTATATGGCGATACAGGGGGAATTTACATTTGAGTAGAAACACATGCAGCGTGTATTTGTAACATTTTACTCATGAGTGGAGTTTGAGACTATTGATGCTGCCTCAGGGCAATTTCCGGCATACAAACCAGAAGTACAGCCTGAACATTAGAAGGCATACCATTTCTTCTATGGAAGTCCTTTTATTTTCCAAGAACACCCAAATGTGCTTGCTGGTGAGCTACAACATACACACAGGAATGGTAGATTGGATCCCCTAAGGAATGAGAGCGCTATATGGACTATAATGGCTGGATATACACCATATCTACATCCAGTGACCCTACCAGTAGCTGAACTAGTAGAAGTCTTACAATATACAGTCTCCGTATATAGCACACTTATACAACATGTACTATGAACCATGAATGCTAGATAAGCTCCAGTATGATCAATAATACAGGAACAGGTTGCTGTACTACCAATGAATCCATGGACAAATGCTATCATGGGAAAAATGCTCACAAAAATGTTACGAAATTGCCTTCTGGATTGGTTTCATGACCAACCAGTTTGAAGCCGCTTACCCTCACACCACATTCCACTACAAGCATAGAATTCTGACTTTGGGATGTGAAGAGGAGTGCAATCTATTTTTGTGTGCATCTACAATAACTCACATGGCACACCATCATTATAGATTCTTCTAGAAGTATTAAAACAAGTACAAAATAAGCACAGGGCAGCACCGGATCTGGACGTAGGTATCAAATCAATGGGAAACCTTTCTAACGTTTTCTCAATCATCCTAAATACCATTCATGCAAAGGAGTGTGCTCTGGCTATATGCCAGAGACTTGCAGAAATTCCTCTTTGGGAATGTGAATGGGAATTACCAAAAATAATAGCTGAAGTTTGTACATGTGTGGGTTACGATACTTTAGGAGCATGTGCCATTAAACCGCATCTTAAACCTAAAGCGCGATTAAAAGTAGAGGTTAAGAAAAACCTGTATCTGAAGGTAAAAAGAAATAGAGAGAGAGAGAGAGAGAGAGAAAGCAGACTGGCTCTCCGGTATCCCAGGAATCCAACAACGGTGGTTACAATTTGGGAGGACCACAATAAAATTTTAAAAACACTATGGTATCTGTATATATGATAGCTACTCTCCCCATTCTTTCCAAGACTCTGAGGATAAAAGGACAGAGAGGTGGAGTCAGAAAGACTACATAAAAAGAGACAAAGATAGCAAGCAAAAAAGTAAATCAAGGCGAGAGCCTGAGGTTAGTGTAAAGAAGGAAGATAAAAGTTATAACCCTAAAACTAATTCTAAAAAGAAGAAAATTGGCAGAATGTCGAAGCAAGCCATATCATTTACTGATGTTTCTGATCAATGGGTTTCAGGCTAGACAGCGCAGCAGAGGAGACAATAATGCATCACACTCTCTAGGAGTTTCTGGTGGTGAGTCCAAATGATGAACTCATACAAGTTCAGACTACGTTTAAATCGTCCAGATAGCAGTGGCGGCTTGCATAGGGTGTGCTGAGGGGCTGTGGGGCAGGTGGGGGAGGGCCAGGGTGGGGGTAGTAAACTCAGACGTACGACGGAACGGAGGAAAGAAAAAATTACTTTCCTCCGTTCCGTCGTATGTCTGAGTTTACTCCCCCCACCCTGCCCCTCCCCCACCCTGCTTCACCACCCCGCAGCACACCCTATGAAAGCTGCCACTGCCAGACAGGGCTTAAAGTTTAGACATGCATATTGAGAGTGACACTCCGCGCACTATTAAGGCAGTCTTCGAGCCACATTTATCTGAAGCTTATGACATTATTTTAGCAGAGGATGACTGCCCCCCAGACTTCATTAGGGAAACATCTGGAAGAGAGCAGGTGATACCAGTAGCTTTTTCCTCCACAGTACCTGAGGATATCAGAGAATTGGATGCTTGTGGAAAAAAATATTCTTTGAAAATCATTACGCATTGGCCACAAAGCTCTGACTTGTCGGAAGAATTCAAAAGATACACGCCAACTCGATGCCTTTGCTCTGCTGCGGGAGCTAATATGGCTGTACCTTTTTTTAAGAAAGCACGGTTTGGTGGTTGAACCTTTTGCATCCTTCCTGCAAAGCATTGGAATTTGCTTCCTCTTGCTCCTAATTGGTCAATCTTTAGGATTTTAGGCAAAAGGTGCCTAGAAAAAGTGAAGCATCGTTGCAAGCATTCTGTGGCTGACCAGGATCTATGTTCAATTTCAGACAGTTCACAATGCAGCTGAGGTCAGATACTTGAAGTTGGTTCTACCAGTCATATATTATATCTTACTATTTAGTCTTACAATGGAAGTCAAAATGTCTACAGTGGCAACATCCAAGACAGAGGATGGCGATGATCCCCCATAGTTGAATTTGCTGTTGTACATCAAGCTTCCACTGAAGCGAGTTCTTGGTGCAAAAGGTCTAAGCAGGACAAATTTGTATTTCATAGATGCTAAGGTCACTTTGTTGACAGATGGATTTGCCACCTCACCCTGGTTCCGTTTTTGCCCTAGGACCTCTTCACTACTTTGGTTCTCAAAATCCACCAGCAGTGCTAGAGTGAAAGCTGTAGCCAGACAGGCATCCATGAGACTTGAACCATTTCTAGTATTGCAAGAAATTCCAAGCAGTACAAGCCTGGCTTTCTTGCTTACCTCGAAAGCAACATCCTTGGGCAGGCCACAGTAACTTGTTTCATTCCTACTAAGTGAAAAATATGACCAAGTCCTACGTTTAACCAACTGCTTCAAAAGTTTTTTCTGGTCAATCCTACAACCCACAGGTCCACAGGACAGGATTCTGGGAACTACGGGGCATATTATCAAGAAATGGCGTTAACATTATCGCCGCTTTAGCAGCAGAAAACTGCCGCTAAAGCGGCGATAATGGGCTTGATAATATGCCCTTGAGAATTCCCATAGAAGCCCATGTTCTGGTGTCAACATGGGCTTCTAATGGAATTCTCTGCGGCATATTATCAAGCCCATTATCGCCGCCTTAGCAGCAGTTTTCTGCCGCTAAAGCGGCGATAATTTTAACGCCGTGCTTGATAATATGCCCCTACATCTCTCTCCAGCTTAGGCTAGTGCAGTTTCCAGTCCTCTGTGATCAGGCTAGCCCTCCTAGAGTCAGGTGTCCATCTGCTTTTAGTGAATTTAGAGCAGTTAAACAGGAGGCCAATCGTTTGATCCCTGGAACGTATTTCCAGTCCCTGGATACCAGAGAGAGCCGGGAGTCCTTGAATCCCTTTATTCAGGTGTAGTCTTCCAGGTCCCAAAATGTTCTCAGGAGGCAGGTTGTGGTAAAGTGTCAGTCTTACCCTGTGCAATAGCCAGCAATTGGAGATGTTTTCCCTATGCTCTTGAGCGGGGCTCTCGAAATGAAAGCGAGAATATCCTGTCAGCCCCAGTTGACATCAGTAAGTCAGAAGAAGAACTGTTAACCCTGTCCTTTAGTCTGCCATCTGTTCTGTACACCTCCCATATGGCTGATCCTTGCTAAATGTCAGATGTTGACAACATCCCTCCCTTCTAGACAAGGCCATTGTCCTCTAGAAGAGAGAGTTGTCAGTCACTGTGAGGGCGTACATTTCAAATACATAGTGCTCTTCTTTATTATATATTGGCACCCTTCCCTTTTGGGCTTGCACAGCACACTGTATGAGTGATGCATTAAAATATAATAATAGATTTTCTTACATGGTAAAATAGTTTTTCCTTGTCATGTGATATTATTGTGTCTTTAAACTGCAGCTAAGCCAGAGCATCATAGGGTTCCTGGAAGCGATATATATTGGTGTCATGTGTGTGAGTGGCATAAACAAACACTGTAGTCCACATATACATTTTAACTTCTACGCCATCCATGCATTTTCTCAACTACTTAGTATGGCCTATTTATAGAAAGGTTAATATAGCAGTTGGGTGAAACCAATTTTATCAATACAATTTTAAGACCAGGCACATTCAGTCACTCAATAGCAGTGTCATATGGCACAGAGTCTGAATACCAGCTAAAAAAAGCATATAGGGGAAAGATGAAACATTGGGGGTGACCAATAATAAAATGTGTGTTACTCCCTTTACTAAAGCTTCAGGTTCAGAAATACATATTTCTATAAAGTTTATCATTATCTCACCATTTGTGACGCTTGTATCCTTTCTTTCAACTATAGGCCAAATTTGGTGCCTAGCATAGGTTTTGCACTGAAAGGATAACCTTGGGAACACCCATGTACTACCCAAGGGCCGCGTCTTTCATGCATAATAGTGCAAATCAATATTGTGCAATACTTTAGGGCCACTTTGTAGAGTTCTATTGGAAATAAAGATTTGACCTTGAAAGTAAATATTTCAAGTCTTTTCACTGGTTTGCATCAGTTTTTTTGACACTGCACTGGCGCTAAATCTGGTCCCATGTTTCTAACTTGAACACCTTTGCAGTAATTAACTTCTAGAAGTTGACTTGCCTCGTCTCTATAGTGTATTTTAGCACCATTTTGCACATTCTTAGTTTGCTCTTTTATGATCCATTACTTTTTACAGTTGCCCAGTTATCTTTTGCCGGAGCAATTGTATCATAATATGTCTGATTAGAAATTATGCAAAATAAAGCATGCTTATAATATATAATACAGTCAAAATGCCAGTCATGATGTACATTAAGTTTGTGTCATGTAGTTTGAGAATTCTGAGTTCCTTATTTTAACCGACAAGGTAAATCATCAGCCATAAACCAAAGTTTCATGCTATGCCTTCAATTTTTTCCCTGTGAATACATTTGTGGCATTCAGGGCAAACAAAAGTACGTAATGAACTTGTTGGTCTTCGCGGCATAGAGGATCATTTAGGGGTCTGAAAATGGGTGTGGTCTTTTTAGTAAATCACATGTCTATCTTGCATCCTGGATGTCGGCTATGCACTGCACTTTCCCAATATTGCAATATAAATTGTGTCTCCCGCTCAGATGAAGTACGGGAACCTGGTTACACCCACGAGGGTTCTGCCTGACGTTTGTATCGTCAGGCTAAATCCCATTACATGTGTTATTTGATCAGAACAAATACAACCAACATATGTTATATAGGGGCATATTATCAAGAAACGGCGATACAATTATCGCCGCTTTAGTGACAGAAAACTGCCGCTAAAGCGGCGATAATGGGCTTGATAATATGCCCTTGAGAATTCCAATAGAAGCCCATGTTCTGGTGTCAACCTGGGCTTCTATTGGAATTCTCTGCGGCATATTATCAAGCCCATTATCGCCGCTTTAGCAGGAGTTTTCTGCCGCTAAAGCGGTGATAATTTTAACGCCGTGCTTGATAATACGCCCCATAGTTTTGTTCCTGGGAGTAAAGTAAACGCTCATTGGATTGTTCACTTTTTGGTCAGTATGAGACGGGGAGACCTCATATATTCATTGGGCACACTTCATCTGTTTTTTGGTGGATGAAACTTCATATCGCTTCTACAGTCCCTAGTGTGCTGGTGATAAGAGAGCAGACAGCTGATGACTCTCCTCACCCTCCCAGCATGCAGTGGGCAGTGTGGTAGCATCAATTCTTCACTCTGCGCCTTAGGATGTGAGGATGATCCACCCACTGTAGTTTCAATTGATAAAAGTTCTCCATCTTTTTAATTAGTAGGAGCCTGTTCTTATCTTTACGAGACAGAGAAAGGGTCGATGGTCCACCGAGGATGTCCGGTCAAGTTTTATCATTCTAATTGAAAAAACAGCAAGCTTACAATAACCAGATGGGTTGCTGTTCTCTGCTGAGGGAAGCGTTGTCAGCACTGTACGCCTAATAGAGTAGGCAATGCTGATCAATTCGAAACACCCTTGACTTTCCACTTTCATTAGAAATGTGAACGTTCATTAGTTGCTTTTCGGAACTTGTGTGATTAATGACTTCTGCTGAACAAAATGAGCGAGGTCAGGCATGATCACATTTTATATAAAACGCACATTCAACCAAGAATTTGCACTCTCTAAATTACAAGCAATGCTATTTCACTGTCTTAGTTCAATAATGCAGTTGTCTATTATCTCGGACTAAAACTTCAATTGAATGTCGGGGCGCTGCTAGATACATTACATTTAAAAGACCAAGGTATTCCTGATCCAAATAAATGGTAATTTGTGAACAGGGCAATTCTTTTGAGGAGGGATTCCAACATAGCTCCACTGATCGTCCATTTGTAGCCTGTAGTTGTGAAGCAGCCCTGTGCCTAGGCACCACTGTGCAGTTCCTGAGTAAAACTAAGGCACGCCTCCTTTTTTTTCCTTAGAGATTTGAGCAGAAGAAAGACTACACAGACCCATGACTGAATTGCTGCAAACGCCCAACAGAAAAGAATCACTGGTGCTAAGAGTGTGTGTGAGCACATGCATTCGCCCACTTTCAGATCTCAATAGAGTGAGCAGGACCGTGTTCACATTTGCCCACCTACTTCCTACCTTTCTGTGTGCAATGATATAGAGCTCACAGAAAGCGAGGCCCCGTATGTTCATTGCAAACGTAAACTAGTTACATGAATTAAATACTTCTAGATGCAGCTCAAATACGTACAATGTACCGGTATACAACTTTTTTTCTTAGAAAACACCTATTATGCCTTTATGCGAAATTACTTTGTGCATGATGGTAGATTTCGTTACTTTGTCCTGCCACTCCTAATCCACATTCATTTGTGAAGTAATGATTGGAAATATCCTAGGTCAAAACTTCCTCCTTAGAAGCTACGGCAAACTGAGGCCTGCTAGATCGCACACAGAATGTTGAGGGCTCTTTGAGACCCATCCCGTCAACCTTTCCTTTGATCCATTTGATCTGCCAATGGGAGATATTCAGGGGACGTGAGGACAAGAGTGTTGTTGGAACTTAAGGGAAGTACAGCATGGCGTCCCGACCTTCCCAGAGTCAAGTCTACCTAGATTTGAGGATATCACTTTTCTGAAACAGCAGAGCAGTGTACTTTCGACGAAGGCACATGTTGTTGCCATAGTGTCTTGTCTTGTAAGTCCAGAATGCAAATTAACAAATCTCCCTATGTAATAGACAAGCTGTACCCAAATATCTTGCAGTCATTTTTGTAGACAAATAAAAACTGTCTCTCTCTCTTGAAGAAAATGCTGATTTGCATAGATGAGTTGGGAGAGCTAAATTTCTGAATCACTAATTCTGGGTCGGATTCCTCTAGTAGTTCCTCTTTCTCCTGTGCAGTTTCCACCAGAGAGTTTGGCTGTTTTTAGAAGCCAAACTCTCTCTAGAAAACATGAGAAGTCTTCAGTAACTCTTTGGTCCTGTTCTGTCACAAATGTTCTCAGAAACTCACCAAAGGCACAACCGTATGTCTGGGCTATCGAATACTGAGGCTGTCTTGTCTTGATTCCACTTAATGCCTCTTTTATTCACGATCATACTGTCTCTACCCTTTCATCTCACTTTGCATGCTCATTTTCATTCCTGCTTTCTCCCTTTCGCACTGTTTTCCCTTCTTTCTTTGCTTCAATTTTCCCACTTAGCTGACATTCTCTCACTTTGGGCAAAGTGGTGATATTTGTAGTCTCAATATCATATAATGATGATTATAAAATAATTGTGCAGACGCTATTAATAAGCGACATTTTATGGGAAAGATGTTACTTTAAAACTTATAAATATTTTTTTAACTATCTAATGAAACTTGATGGCCAAAGAAATAATTATCTTTAAACAAATGATACATTTTGTGGAAATGTACTCCAGATTGAAGGTTGCAGTTTTCAAAACAGGTAACTCAGGGGCATATGTACAAGCCCCTATTGCCACGGGAAATGCATGAAGCAGCACAAATGAAAGTGACAGAATGGCATTTTAGGATTGTTTATGTGCAGGAAGGGACACCTTCCTACACATAAGCAATCCTCCCCTGCACGCAGACACCCTTGCACTCTGCTGCGAGGGTGCCTGTGTTGGCGCAAAGTTGCAGGGGGAAACTCAAGGCTGCACCACATTCTTCATTTCCGAAGTGGCGGAGCGTGTCGATAAGCCCAGGAGGCTAACAACATGCTCTGCCACTTCATTGTGCATATCCCCCTCACTTTTATCCTATGGTCTCAATATTGGGTGAAAATCCTTGGATAAATCCAATTTGATGCTTCATCTCAACACTGCCAGATCCCACACAAGGCACTGGAGCGCTCACAAACAGGAACAAGTGCAGGAAGGGGATCTAGCCTTTCAATAAAGTCCTCTGAATTCAAGGCTCTGATTATCTGAGAGCCATACATCGAGGAACCTTTTTGTATTATTAGGGCAATGGTTTCCTGTTCAACATGTCAGCGGCAGAGTCATGCTTCACATCCATCGCTATTCCCCCAGGGCTCACCGCTCTGAAAAGATTAAACTCGCTTTGTACACTGAAGATGCTATTCCTGTCCCTACAGCTCTCCGCGAAGCAAAGCCATACATTTTATGCTATTTATTACATTGCTGTTCGCAATTAGTTTCATGATATATTACAAGTGCATGTGCTCTATAAATCCGGTCTATCACTCCTCAATGAGTGATGAAGGCTAAGAATCTCACAAAGGAAGCTGCGGATATGTAATGAGTCACACTGACATATATCCCTTTTTACAATCCACCATGTAAAAGTCTCTGCATTAATCTGTTCCACTGTATTAGTTTACTCAAATCTCTGTACTTAATCTGCCTGCCAATGTTATTCTTTGTAAGCACTGCAACTTTTTAAACTATGAATTGTGGCAAACCATTAATTCCACAAAAGTATTGGATGTGGTGTACACAGAATTTTGCAGGTATTAGTTGTTTTTATTTTTTCACAGTCTATCTATCTATCTATCTATCTATCTATCTATCTATCTATCTATCTATCTATCTATCTATCTATCTATCTATCTATCTATCTATCTATCTATCTATCTATCTATCTATCTATCTATCTATCTATCTATCTATCTATCTATCTATCTATCTCTATCTACCATCGCGGTCAGACAGAAATAAAAATCTGAATCCTTTTTTTGTATGTAGTTTTGGGGAGATTTATTACAGAAAGCGTAGTTATGTGAATTCTATCTGCTAAACCAAGTGGAGCGCCGGAGAAGGAGATGGGTGACAAGGAGAAAAAAGCGCCGGAATGCGTCCTTCTGCACCCCAGACTGTGCAGAGTGTGCACAAAATGACAACATGGTTATGAAAATAGCATCACCTGACATTGATTCAAGGGCCTTCTCTTTCCATTTGGATGACCCATTTCATCCAATTGGCCCACTCCTGCGTGCCTAAAGACCACCCCACCTACGGCGTCCCTTAGTGTTTAGCTCAGAATAGACAAAAACATTGGCATTTTTCGCTCCAGTATAATTTTACGCAACAGAAACACGCAGTAAATGTGGTGAGTACTATTATAAGAGAGAGAAAAAGGCCAGCCAATCATAAAACAATATTTTATGACTGAGCAATCAGTTGCGGAGATTCTGTAAGAGAATGGGCAGAAGACAGCGGCAGCTTTTAAAAAGCTCACCAATGCCACATGTCTGGCCCTCTAGGCGCATCTCCGTTGTGGATTGATTTCTCTGCTTGTGCAGATGATCCGAAATAGGCGTCTCCCTTCCACCCAGTGACTCACCTGCATGCCACACAGTGGGGCCGGATCGGTGCTACCCAGCAGTTCCGTGTGTTTGGCATCATTACTGCAGCCCTGATTTCTGGAGGGAAGGGGATGTCTCTGGCCCCATGTTTGTCCCTCTGTTGGCAATCTCGTGCAGGTCCTCAGCTTGAATCAGTAATTGCACCACGTGGGTTCTCAGAGCTCATTTCATTTTCAGAGAGGTGAAACATTGGGCGTCCTGCTCAAACAATTTGTAAGAGGCATAAAAGGGACCTATGCATGTGAAAGTTACCAGTCAACCATTTTTGAAAGCGACAATTCACAAAGGAGGTGCCGTTGACTACTGTAGGTATTCCTCAAAGAAAGAAAAGCATTCATATTCGTGAGTGACACCTAGATGTATAAAAGTTGGTGTCCCATGGGAGCGAGAGAGCTGTGATGAAATGCAATGCAAATGAGGAGAGCACCCACACAGGTGGAACCGTGCATGTTTTCACACATATTTTCAGAGCTATTACCATGCTTGCCTTCACTTCTAACCCACTCTTGAACGAATCATGTCTAGGCTGGGCACAACATGTTCTCACACTCACTGTTGGGAATGGCGGAGGAAAGGTAAGAACATTAATCGACTCATATTTAATAAGTGATTCAAATATATATTTTCGGAAGTTAACTATTAAAATCCTCCTATGTATTTTGCGTTTCGAATTTTTGTGATATAAAGGTTCTGTACTGACATACTTAGGAAAAAGTCAGCGTGTACCTAAAAGGTTTTGCAAATAGTACATTTTTGTCAGTATGATTCGACTGGACAATTAAAAATCTGTGCACAGTGGAGGTGTGCCCCTATGCTTCATAGGGTTCGTAATTTATTTACTTTTTTAGAAAATCACTTTAGATCTTCTCTTTTTCTTTTTAGAATCATCATACCCTAGAGGTAGCCATTTAACACCCCTTTACATTGAATCTGAATTGAGGCAGAAAAAACAACCCCACTCTTATGGGCTTGGGCACACAAGAGGGCTCATGTTGAGGGTCATTAAAAGCCATGATTGCTCCACAGGTAAGGGCGATGAAGCTATTCTCATTCCTGGCTCTCTGCTAAAATAGAGGATTTGTGATGCTGAGCCTCATCTATACCCTGAGGGCAGCAATGTGTCAGTTACTTAGATGAAAAAGAAAGGGGCTTCTTAACAGCTCCTGCTCCTCCACTGGTGGCACTGATGAAGTGATGCTGCTCGCCCATTGAAGTATGACCCGAATTGTAGAGCCGCAATGCCATTGGCTCCTATGGTCGTTGTAGTTTCGCATGTGGTAATCAATCATTTCCTCCCATCCTGCTTCAGTACTACTCCTAGTACAGTCTGGAGCTCATTAGAGAAGTGATGCAATATCAGTTTGTAATCAGCGTATATGAATCAGGGTTGATCTAACATCTGTCTATGCAGTAAGGCAACATCACACAATGTCTCCATGTATCTTCAAAACGCCAGAAGAAGCAAAGATTTTAGTCCAAAAAAGCATCCCGTTGCAGGCGGTTATTTTCCATACGGAAGTTAGGTATGATGAACGCTATTAAAGAAGTTGATCCCTCTCTGCTTGCCAATCTGTTTAATAGTTTGCCTGCTCACTGCCCTCCCCCCAGTTTTATTTCCATCCGGTGCTTCTGTGAGCGGTAGCTAAGTAATCTTTTCTATAGCTCTTGTGTTGTGACCATTAACAAGATTGAAATAATCCTGTGGTCCCTCAAAGCACTAAGGGGCATGTTTACAAACCCCTATTGCCACCACAAAGTCACTTTTCAGGTCATTGTGGTGGCGATAAGGGCTTCGCCTTATTTACAAGGCAGTGTTAAGCCACCTAACGTGGCTTAATGCTGCCTTGTAAATAAGGTCCACTTTCACGCTATACTTAGTGTGAAAGGGGAGTCTAATGAGTACTCCCGTGGGCATTCCACTGCAATTCCCACTGATTTTGCTGATGCCCCATATTTACAGGGGTGACGTAAATATGGGGCAATGCCAAAAATAAGACCAGGGAAAACCTGGTCTTACCCTAGCGAAATGAGGAGAAATGTTTAATATCTCCTCGTTTTTGCTGTTTCCATGTGTGCTGCACAACGCAGCACATATGGAAACAGCAAACCACCTTTGATTGTTTATGCAGAGGAAGGTGTCCCTTCCTGCACATAAACAATCATAAAGCAAATGACGTTTTGCAACTTCTATGTATGCTGCATCTAGCAGCACACATAGAAGTTTCAAATTGCCATTTCAGATTGTTTATGTGCAGGAAGGGACACCTTCCTGCACATAAACAATCACTCTCCTCAACACAGGCACCCTTGCACCATGGTGAAAATGTGCCTGTGCTCGTGCTAGGCAGCTAAATTTAGCTCCAGCTCAGAGGGAAAGGCAGGGCTTGACCATATTCTTGTAAATATGGTGCAGCCCTGCGTTTCTAAAGTGATGGAGCATGTTGTTCGCTTTCTAGGCTTAACGACATGCTTCACCACTTTGCTTGTAAATATGCCCCTAAGTTAACAATCCTTTTATCTTTTTTTGCACACTTTTAAGTCCTGGCGTGGCCACAGAGGGTGACTATCCTAAGTGGAGGTAAAATGTTTTTTTTTGCCCTAAGTTTAGTCCTGCCATAACCAATGCACTGATTTTGGGTCACAAGAAAACACTGGAATTGGTTTAATTTTGTTCACCAAACAGAACAACTTACTCAACTTATTGACAGTGCCACCGTTGAAAGGCCTTCAAAGAAATGTAGTTGGTTTTGAATCTTTACTAACTGCCCAACCCCTTAGGTACATAACCACACCCCACAACAGCGGAAAGATAGGCTAGTGGAACTGTACAGTGAGCAAATGTTTGCCATATGAATAGCCATAATGAAGAGTATGTATTGAAATGTGAAAATCAGGCAAGTATTAAAACATGCAAAATGATCCAAATGATGTACTCTAAAATATACAACCAACTATAAGACTTGTAATCCAACAGAAGACGAGAAAAATTGAATGGCTGTTAAGGCCAAGAGGCAGATTTCTCAGGTTTGTTTGTTCTGGAAGATGGACAATTGAAAGAACAACTGTCTTGCCAGATTTATGTCCCTCCTTGTGGTGAACATTACATGTACTTTCTAAGATCCTCCAGTAGATACAGCGGTGGTTCCTTTATTGGGGCGTGGGTGCGTCACCCCCCTGTTTGTAGTGTGTCCCCCGAATGGTGGGTTGGGACCCATATGAAATGTTTGGTTAACTTTACTTAATTTTGATTACACTTTTTTTTAGCCACGCCTGCGCTGTTAGTGTGATGAGCTTGGCAACGTGAGTGGGACGAGTGGGACCGGGAGCTTGATGACTGACATGCTTCTTGAGGGGAAGTGCGCATGTCAGGTTGGATGGGTGCCTTGCTCTGACCAGCCCAACATGCCCCCTTTAAACCCGCTCTTACTGCTACAATTAGGAGCTCGGGGATTGCTGCCACAGCCCCCAAGTCTCCTAAGGAGCATTGGCAGTGCCAGACCCAGCCAATCATTGCTCCGCTCTTAGACTGTTTTCTAACATCAACAGTACAGGAGCAGCGCAATGATTGGCTCAGGAGTTGGACAAGCTGGTGGTCACAAGTTTCATGGATGCCTGGAGGCAAAGTCATGGCGAGTGTTATTCTCTCTGAGACAGACGGAACTGTGAGTGAGTAACTTGTATTGTGGAAGGTGGGCCTCGGCTTGTTATATAACATTAGCAGTAAATAATATTGTGAGAAGTTGGCCAGGTATATGATGTCCACTAATTAAAGTGAATATATGATGTTACAACACATGCAATTACAAAGCATGCTTTTACAACGCAGTCTTTACATACATCGCAACAACCATTACATTGCATGATTCTACAATGCATGCCATTCCAGTGCATTTTTTAAAACTACCATTACAACACATTCCATTACAACGCATACAATTACAATGCATACCATTACAACGCATAATACTTTTAGGGCAAACAGTAGGGTAAGTGTTGGATAGTGTAGGGCTAAAAATTACTATTCCCACTTCAGTGAGTGCAACAGTAGTGTAAGTGTTGGATAGTGTAGGGGTAAAAATGACTAAGTGTTGGATAGTGTAGGGGTAAAAATGACTATTCCTACTCTAGTCAGTGCAACAGTGGGGAAAGTACTGGATAGGGTAGGGGTAAAAATTACTTTTCCCATGCACCCCAAAACCCATACCCACCCTAATACAAAAATATTATCCATTACTTACCTTTTAATGCGTTGTAATGGCATGCGTTATAATAGTATGCATTGTAATGGCATGTGTTGCAGTGACATGCGTTGTAATGGCATGCAATGTAAAGGCATGCGATGTAAAGGCATTTGTGTTGTAACAGTTGTGTTGTAAAGGTAGGTTGTTGTAATGACTGCGTTGTAATGGATGAATCGCATTAAAATGGGCACCTTGCACCAGTCCAAACAACCTTTATGGTGATTTAAGAGGTCAAAGATAACCTTAGAAAGCTATCCAAGTGGTAACTGTGGAGAGCAGTCTTCAGGTTAAGTCTTGAAGGAATGTTAAGCAGCTTTTTTACCAGAATGCAACCTTATTGTATTAGTTAAATGAAAGGAGAACCCCACAGTAGTTATAAAAATATGTATTTATCATAACACCCTCTAAATACCTTACAGTATCTGTTACATGCAGATAAACACAAAGCACTCAACACTGTAGCACAGAAACAATTGTAAGTAGCACTAATACACAGTGGCCTCGGGGGAGACCAAACCATATTCTAAAATAGTGGTATAAGAACCACGACTCGAGACAAGACAGTGTCTAGAGGTTGTAGAATCGCTGGGACCCCAAGGAACCACTCAAGGTGAGTAAATAGGGACCCCATGGAGGACGAGTGCAGCGTGAGAACACAACCACGTGCTAAGTACAATTCAACGGGAGAGTCGCGGTTGCAGTTTTAAAGTTTAAGGACCCTTTCCAGTGGATTACAAGGAAGCCCTTTGAATCATAGGAGGTTGGAGAGCCACCCCACCTGTGGATACCATAGTACCAGAGCTACCCATACAAGGAATGTCGGGTGCATAGGGCTGAAATGGTGTTAGAAACCACAGTCGATCACAATGGAGGACCTCAAGGAAAAGCCACTGCGGGGAAGAAGAAAAGTGTCTGTTGGAATCCAAAGGTGGATTCTTGTCAAAATATACCTGAAAGCAGAGGGGACAGAGTCTGGGTCACTCAGGAGTGACCAGGGGCTCGGTAGACGACTGCCCACCGATGTCGGGTGCCTCAGGTGTGTTGATGGAGACCTTGACTCTACAGATGCAGGGACCAGGAGACATCGAGGACAACCAGGAGACAGATACAAGCTGTGCTACGAGAGATGTCAAGTGCTGAGGGAGCACCAACACGCCTTGGCAGCAGCAACCAAAAAGAAGTTCAAGAAAGATTACGGTCCGGCCCAGCAAGGACCAGGGGACTCACCACAGCAAGGAAAGTCAGGGCAGGCCTGGAGCAACTAGGAGAGCCCAAGAAAAGCAGTGTTGAGCCTCAAGAAGGCCCACAGGCTAGAGGCACAGGAGTCGCAAGGGAACCTCAAGCAGATTCACAAAGCAACAGCCCACGGAGCACTCAGTGCAAGGAGGCCAAAGTTCTTTGGTGGAAACGTGCCCAGAGGTTGGGGCTATTTGTAGCCTAATGCACTTGTTCGGTAAACACCAACAAGCATATGCACTTGCAAAAGTATGTGGTGCACAGGAGTTCAGGTTATGCAGTCCCCACGTGGGATACTGGCCTCAGACTTGGTAAGGGGGCAGCTCAACCTCAAGGAACAAAGGAACCCACCTCCTGTGTTGCTGGAGCCTTTGGAGTCTGCAGGAGCTTAGGATCAGCAGACTGGTCAGTTGCGTTATGGTGCCTGTGAT
This sequence comes from Triturus cristatus, assembly GCF_964204655.1. NCBI lineage: Eukaryota > Metazoa > Chordata > Amphibia > Caudata > Salamandridae > Triturus > Triturus cristatus. Next base: position 640,351,275 of record NC_140582.1, read on the forward strand.
TGTAAGGGAGTGACTCCTTCACCCCAAGGGAGATAACTTCAGTTGTCCTTGATGCTCCACAGGTCCTGCACAGAGCCTGTAAGGTGAACAGGCACAGACAATGCTTTGAACAGAGAGGGAGATGAAGTCGGGCCCAGTCGAATTCCAGCAAAGTAGAGAGTGTCCAGATGACCAAAAGTCAGTGGTTTCTTGTTCAGCATCTTGTCCATGTCGTATCTAGGTTCCTACAGCCAGGTAAGCCCTTTGGTATCCATGAAAGAGGGTTGGAAAGATTCAAGGGAACCTCCCAGTGGATGGTCAGGACAGTGGGGAGGTTACTCCCATGTCCTTTTTCCAGTTTCACGCCAGAGCAGGAGCCAATGGCTCGCAGGACTGTTTTGAACTGGACTATGCACAGGGACACCAAATATGACCCTCATGCAGACTTTTGGTCACTGGCAAGCGCACCCACCCAGGCCTAATACACTAAATCTTGTCTGGGAGCTGGTCACACCTCCCTGTGACAGGATGCCTATTGTTCTGCCTTCCCCTGCTCAAGCTTGGCTCAGCAGCAGGAGGGCAGTAATGTGTCTCTGGTAGGCAGTAACCCATTTGGGCTGCCCGGGACTAGAAGGCTGGTACCTCGAACACCAGGGACATCACAAAGCTAGTTTCTGAGGGGTGGAATCATACCTCCCACACCAGTTACCGGTGTTGGGGAATGATTCCACAATGTTTGATACCAAACACAGTAGGGTTACTTTCAGCCGTTTTAGAGTTGGTCATCACGCAGTCGCATATTGCCACTCTATATGTCGTGTATGGCTGTAGCACTAACATCCCGGGAGAATGGACTCTGTAGACTGCAGTGGTGTCTTGCTCATGCAGAGGCACCCTCTCACGTAGAACCAAGCACCCTGCCTTCAGGATTGTCAAGGCCTGCTATAGGGGTGACCTATAGGTTTTAAGTGAAGTGACCCTTAGATATAGTAAACCTATATTTTAAGTAAGTGGTGCATGCACCAACTTACACAGGCTGCAATGGCAGGCCAGTAGATACATTTTGCATGGCCTCTCATGGATGGCATAATACAGGCTTCAGCCCGTGGGAGGCCTCTGGGGTACATATGCCCTGGTTACAGGTGTACCATATACTAGGGACTGACAAGGGTACCCCAGTATCCAATCCGGAGTACATGACATAACATTTTTGGGAGAAAGCAGATAGACAGAGGTCCTTATTAGCAGAATCCCAGTCAGACTAGTCAAAAACAGAGTAACATCAAGCAACAAGTGGGGGTAACCATAAGAAGCAGATCCTACTTTCCTACGAATATTTATTAATTTGACTTTAGTTACGGGAGACGCACTTGTACAAAAAAGGGCGCTTTCATTCGCTCATACTTTGTTCTCAGACAATGCCAAAAGTTCTTGTTATTCTGTTAAATGTATGACAGAAACGCCTTGTTGGTTTTTAAATTGAATATTTTTCTTTTTTTTAAGTTTAAAGAGGATTTTATTGAAGAATGAAAAAAGTTGCAATACAATAATAATATACATATATGATAACAAATACATTATAAATCAGATCAGAGCAGTGGAAGAGGTAGAGAGAGAAAGAGAAAGAAGAAAAGAGGGAAAGAAAAAGGGATATCATCAAAAGCATATTACAACAATATATTAAATAAGTGGTAGTATAAGGAACAAATATGATTTCATAATACAGGAATTATTATGTAACAAGAGATAAAGCAAATTGGCAAAGTTACCTATAATAATACTATCAGAATTATTAATAAGAACAAAAAACATCAAGGAGGTTTAGATACTTCTTCTCTGCAGGGGTTGTGTAAGGGAATGGATTGGGCAGACAAATTTAGAAAAGAGGTAATGGGTAGCCATAATAGGTCTCTTTTAATCGCAAGGGAGATAGGATAGACATATGCTCTATCTAGCCTATGGTTATAACAAACCCCATACCACCATGCTTGATAGGAAATAAGGGAAGTATCTTTCCAAGCTTTCGTAATTTGTTGAAACGCCACAGCAAGAAGGAGGTCAACAATGGAGGTATCCGTGTTGGAGGGGGACCATATTTGTGAGAGACTCCCAAGAAAAATATGAGAAAAAGAAAAGGGGAAATTGGTAGAAAAAATGGAATTAATTTGTCGCCACACTTTGCCCCAAAAAAGATGAACAGCAGGGCAAATAAACAACATGTGGTTAAGATCAGCCACTAAAGCCGAACAGGACCAACAGCTGGACGGGATAGAGGGGTCAATGAGGTGTAGTTTGGATGGAGTAATTAAAAGTCGATTGTATATAAAAAATAGCGTTTGGGTTGTATTCGCCGCTCTAGATGATTTCCTTATTTTGTTCCAAATGTTATCCCAAGTAGTAAGAGGAAAACAATCCCCTAAATCTGATTCCCAGGCACACTCCACAGGAGATTTCATTCGATTAGCAGACGTATCTCGTAATTTTTTATAGATTTGAGAAGCCGATGGAGAAGAGTGCAAAGATGGTAAGGAAATGAGAGAGGAATTGTGTTGAATGGAAGTATCCGTAAGGGCATCCAGAGTAGCCTGAGCCGCCGATTTTAATAGAATATATTTAGGGTGAGAAGAAAGAGGGAGAGAGAAACGATCCTGAAGAACAGAAAAGGAAATAAAAGAACCATCATGAAAGAGTTGATGAGTCCATTTGAGACCTAGGGAGAGCCAATCGTTCCAAAAGATAGATCTATTTTTAATCTTGATAAGGGAGTTATACCAAATAGGGGATTGTAAAAAACGAGCACGGTCATCTAGGTTATGTAAAATAATAGGTTGAAAGGTCTTGCAAACATGTTGGAGAATAGGAAGAGAAAATTTCTTTGGAGCTTGTGACAATGAAACAAATTCTTCAAACGTAAAAGGTTGAAAAAAGGAAGACTCAACCTCTACCCATAGAGGACAAGAAGAGGGGTCAGAAGTATGATCAGAAATGAAAAAAGCAGAGTGAGCAAGGAAAAAGGAAGTATGATACGACGAAAAATCAGGAAAGTTAACACCACCTAAGTGTTTAGGAGATTTGAGTCTAGAGAAAGACATTCTGGCCGTTTTGTTTTGCCATAAGAATTTAGATAAAATGGAGTAGATAGTCTTGTAATAGAACTTAGGAATGTGAACCGGAAGATTCGACAAAAGAAACAAAACTAAAGGAACCAACATCATCTTGATAGAATCTAGTCTACCCCACCAAGATAGGAACAAAGGATGCCATTGATTCGTAGAGGTAGTGAGAGCAGTAAGTAAATTTTTAAAGTTCAAAGCCACTGTGTCCTTAATAGAAGGTGTAAACCAAAGACCAAGATATTTGATTTTGTTCGGGCTCCAATTAAAGGAAGAAGTTAAAAAATCGGCATGAAAACAAAATTTATTAAGAGGAAGAATTTCGCACTTGTCTACATTAAGCTTATATCCAGACACTGATGCGTAGTTCGAGACTTCTGATAAAAATGCTGGAAGAGATGTATGGGGATTCGAGAGAAATAATAAAATATCATCTGCGTATGCGGAAATCTTTAACTGTGTAGAACCATAAGGGAAACCAGAAATATCAGCGTTCATACGAATTTTAGTTAAAAAGGGTTCTAATGCTAATATAAATAAGAGTGGGGACAGCGGGCATCCCTGTCGAACCCCACGGAGAAGCGGAAAGGAAGAGGAACCAAGGCCATTAGCTAGAATAAAGGATCTAGGAGAAGAATAAAGCATTGAGACATAAGAAAGAAATTTAGGACCGAAACCAAACCAGGAAAGGGAGGAAAAAATAAATTGCCAATTGACTCTATCAAAAGCTTTCTCAGCGTCCAATGCAATAGCTGCCAATGACGACTTATGAGAGTGCGATTTACTTAAAACATTAAAGAAGAGACGGGTATTATCAGATAAGTGACGTCCTTTGATAAATCCACATTGTTCTTTGGCAATTAATTTTGGGAGAATTTTTTCTAAACGAAGGGCAAGGATCTTGGCAAAAATTTTGTAATCTAAATTAATTAAGGAAATGGGCCTATAATTCTTACAAAAGGTGTGATCTTTACCATCCTTGGGGAGAAGACAAATAAGGGCCTCTTGAAAGGTACCTTCTGATCTTTGGGAAATTATAAAGGATGAGAATAGTTGGTGAATCCTAGGAAGAAGTAAGGAGGAGAAATGGGAATAAAATTCTATAGTAAACCCATCAGGGCCAGGGGCTTTACCCCTCTTCAGAGTTTGGATAGCCTCCAAAATGTCATTGCGAGTAATGTCAGCCTCTAAAGGGGAAAAATCAACTTCTGAGGAGGAAGGTGGGGCAATGGACGATAAATAACGAGTAATATCGGATACGGTTGGGGAGGATTCCGGAGTATATAGACGCTGATAGAAATCCGTAAATTCGGCCAAAATATCTTCATCTTTATGGACCTTAACATTAGAGGAGGTAACAATAGATTCAATTTTAGTACGTTCCTTCCTGACTTTGAGGTATCTAGCTAAAAGATTACCGGCTTTATTTTGGGCAGTATAATACTTAGCACTAGACTTAAGTAAAAATAGATTGGCAGAATCAGTGGAAATTTTGTTAAAGGAGAGCTTAGCCTTAATAAGATTATCTAAGTCGGATTGTTTCTTAGAAAGGTAAAAGGAGTGTTCTAATTGTTTAATTTGTGTGTTAAGAGATTGGGCTGATTGAGAGGCTTTACGACGTTTACGGGCAACAAATGTAATAATGAAGTCTCTAGAGGCGGCTTTAAAAGTGTCCCAAATAAGGGAAGGAGTTAACTGAGGTGAGTCATTTTCTACAAAAAATGAAGAGGCAAAATCCATAAAAGCTGGTGGAAATTGTGGGTCCAGTAAAAGAGAATTATTAAACCTCCATCTCCTAGTGCCTTTCACGGGGGGGAGTAATTCCAGGCTTAAGGAGACTGGAGCATGATCAGAAATTAGGATAGAACCTATGTCTGAGTGAGTAATTAGCTGAGTGAGGGCTTTGGAAATGAAAATATAATCTAACCGGGACTGGGAAGAGTGAGGGGGTGAGTAAAAGGTATACTCTCTAAGAGTAGGGTGGCAGAGCCTCCACGAATCAACAAGGGCTCTTTGGGAGATAGTGGATATAAACAAAGAATGCATGTGGGAAGGGGAGAATCTAGAGTCAGATCTTCTATCCAAAAAGGGGTCTACAACCATATTACAGTCTCCACCCAAAATTAGATAATCATCGGTGACTTGCATAAGTAAGGAGAGAATATGGGGCCAAAAGACTTTGTCAGGAACAGTGGGAGCATAAATATTAATAATAGTCAAAGGAACTTTATTAATCAGCAAAGAAACTGCTACCCACCTACCATCTGTATCGTTATCTTGATTGACAAGCAGAACATCTAACTTCTTATGGCATAGAATGGCAACACCATTGCGCTTCCCAGAACCAGGAGAGGCAAACACATGACCAACCCAATTGCGACGCAATTTAGGAATCTCAGTATCTTTAACATGAATTTCTTGTAGTAAAACAATATCCCCTTTTAAATTTGCTACATGAGATAAAACTCTTTGGCGTTTAATAGGTGACCCAAGACCTTTAACATTCCAGGATAAAATATTCAAAGTCATTCACATAGAAGGAGAAAAATGTAAATAAAAGGAAAACGGAAAAGCATAAGTAGGGAAAAATTGGATAGTAACCTTACAATAGTAAAGAAAGGAAAGACAAAGCATTGCAGGGAGAAGAGATAGTATCAAACACAAGAAAGAAAAGTAGATACATAATATAATAAAAACGACCAAGGAACTACCATAAAACACATTATATTGAAAAGGGAAGAAAATCAAAGAATACAGAGATGAAACGAGAATGAAAAAGGTATGAACAAATAAGGAAAAAAGATAAAAGATAGATTGAAGAAACTGAACCCCGATAAAGAGAGAAGAAGAAAGAAAAAAGCAATAGGTAAGAGTAAAAGAAGGAAGAATGAAACAATGATACTGAGAAAAGAAAGAAGGAGTAAGAGAGGAGAATAGAATAAGGAGAAGAAAGCGAGAAAGCATACAAAACCAATTCCATAAACATAAGAACACAATGGCAAAAGACATACCACAGGAGAACAAGAAAGGATGAGGGTGTTGGAACCACATCAGGGAAATGAAACGCCGAACGGGAAACCACAGGGCAACGACGGCAGGGAGGGCGGCATCCAGGAAAATTGAAGAGGATAACAAACAGGGGCCCAAGTATCCAAAACTAAGGGGAAAAAAGACCAAATACAGATGTTAACGAAGTGGAACAATAAACCATATACAGTAAAACAGCTAACATTCTACATGAGGGAAGAAAAATAATTATAATCTGGAGACATCCATAGACTCATGACGACAGTTATTCAAAAATTGTTGGAGAACAGCTGGATCTTCATAAGAGACAGTCTTGTTATTATATGTCACTTTAAAAAGGCATGGATGAAAAAGGCCATATCTCGCATTAAGACTTCGAAGAGCAGGTCTCATTTCCAGGAATTTTTTCCGACGATCTGCAGTCACTTTGGCATAGTCTTGAGTAAAAAATAGATTGGAGCCTTGCCAAGAGATCTTTCCTTTTTGTTTGGCAGCTTGGAGTACTTTGAGGAGGTCCGTATATTCCAAAAAATATAGAATAGTACCTCGAGGTCTCGCTGAGGAGGAGGAAGAAGCAGACAACCGGCCCAAACGGTGAGCGCGTTGAATGTTCAAAGGAGGAGATTCAGGAAGACCAAGAAGAGACGGTAAGAATGACTGAAAAAATGAAATTGGATTGGAACCTTCAAGGCCTTCAGCTAAACCATAAATACGTAAGTTGTTGCGCCTGTTGCGGTTTTCCAATTGTTCGACTTGTTGTTTGAGTCGATCAACTTCTGTATGTAATAGGGGTACTTGCTGTAGGGTATCTTCGGACGCGTCAACTCTTTGTTCAAGGACCACAACTCTCTGGACGGTGTGAGACCAGTTGTCTTCAAGGCTTTGTAGGCGCGAATTAGTTTCTTCCATATACGGCTTCAAAGCACGAATTTCCTCAGGGAGAAGCTCCATAGAGACTGAAGAGGATGGATTAGTAGGAGAAGGGGGGTTAATTTTTGCCCGTTTGCCAGAGGGCGGAGCTGTAGGTAATTTGGAGAGTTGTTTGGGGCGAGTATCCGCCGAAGAGGAGGATTTATGATCGGAGGACTCTGGAGAAGCTTCATCCATAGTGTCCCGTAGGACATTAAAAGGATTGTTGTCAGCCAGTGGCGAGGAGATAACTTGGTGAGCCCCAGCGCGGGCGCCACTGCGAGCACCGCGCGGCATTGCCATGTAGAAACAGAAGACAAAGTTTCTTTTGATGACGGAAGAGACGGTCCCAGGTAGAGATGATTCAGACAACAATATCTGTCAAAATTGGAAAAAGTCTGCCACAGAGCGTTGATGAAAGGAGAACGAAAAACTGAAGAAAAAAGATTCTGCGGGAGGTACTCCAATAATTTGTCACAAAGAAAACCCGGAAGCTACACCATACATGAAGAAAAAACCTTTGTGCATATATTATAATATCAGTCTCGTAGTGAATGGTACTGATAAAAAGGGTGACGAACGCATCAGTAAACTATCGTCACAAAAAACAAAATGGCGGCCGTTGTTCTGACTGACTGCATTTCTGGAAATAAAATCACCTTAACGGCATGGAAACTCTCCGTTATTCATCACACCGATAGCTGAGGTATTCCGACTAAGGACATGTCGATGTTGCGACCCAAAACAGAAGAAAAGAAGCCTGGAAGCTCTCCACTGTCTACGTCGCCGCGGAGCTCCCGAAATCAGCGGCCATCACCAACGGCTCCAAAGCCACGCCCCCTGAATATTTTTCAATAAACAATAATTACCTATAGCGCCTCACAGGTCGCTGCAGGCATCGGCGTGCTGTGAAGTAACAAATGTTTCACAAACTCTGCTAAAGCACTCTTGTCCATTGCGCCATACCTATATCGTGCCCTCACAGGTACAGACAGGAAGTTGCAGCTCAAGAGCGAGAGGGAAGGAGTGCATCCATTCTCGCAGCCAATGCTAGAGAAATCAGGTGTGCAACAATGTGGGTTTCTAAGTCTAAATGTTTCTGAGTTACATTTTGCATTAAATATGTTCTCTGAATATGAATAGGTCCCAGAGCTCAGGTACAGGAATCCTAGAACTTTACTGACAAAGGGTGGACAAATAGATGAATGAATGGCCATGTGCAGTGCAACGCTTCAAGCTGTTTCTAGCTTGGAGGAGTGGGTAGAGGCAACCATATTCCTTGACTCGGACCAAGGCCGCTGGTATTTTCAAACTATTTTCGGCAGTCTCCAACTTAAACAAGCATTTGCAATGCAATAGGTCTCGCATTTATGAGAGTTTGAGCTATTGGCATTGTAAATGGCAATGCCTTTTATTTATGTGTTGTTTATAAAACACATAAATAAAAGGAATTGTCATTTACAATGACAATAGCTTAAACTCTCGCAAATGCGTCTTGCAATGCGATAGGTCTCGCATTTATGCAAGTTTAAGCTATTGGCATTGTAAAAGACAATGCGCATTATTTTTGTTTTTTAAAACATAAATTAAAGGGATTGTCATTTAAAATGCCAATACCTTAAACTCGCGTAAATGTGAGACCTATTGCATTGCAAATGCTTGTTTTTTCTCTCTGCCCATGCCACACCAGGTTTTGCAGTACCTCTAGAAATGGTGCACTTCCTTATCTGAAGAAAACAATGTTGTTTTAAGAAGGAGGAGAAAAGTAAATGGAGTTCTACTGGCAAACTCTGTAAAGTGGTGTTAATGTGTGTGGTTGTAACACCAATCTGGCCACTTTACGACCACTGAGGAGGAGGAGCGAGACAGAAACAAAAGGAGAGGCAATACCTGGAATAAAGAAAGAGAGGGCCAGCTATTAGTGGCAAAGCAGAAGTGAACAGTGCTGTTTAAACAAACACAATACAACGAAAGTCGCGCTTCACAGGAAAACTCTGTCGTGGCGCTAATGAATGTAGTTGTGAATACAATTAATCTGGCATCTTTTGATATTTAGACCCATTTTTGTGTCCGTCCCGAGGCTGCACCACTTAATATAGTACCTCCGGGAATGGTGCAGTTTGCTACCTGATCTTGAACCAATCTGGGCACTTTGCGGCCACTGAGGAGGACTGACACAGAGACAGGAGAGGTAATACAAAGAGAGAGGGGGGAGTGGAAGCTGATAGCGAGAGAGCAGGAGAAGCCAAAGTGTTTGTTTTTAGTGAGTGAGGAGGAGACATCAAGAGAGGGAATAAGAGGAAGAATTAGAGAGGGTAAAGGTAAAGATAAAGCATGTGACACGCTGCAAGCATTTATTACCAATTATAAATATATTTTAAAAAGTGAGTCATACTCACCGCATCCACTGCACAGCACCTGGATTGCTGCACTGTGATAACGGACCAAGTGGGGTACTACCTGCAGGGGTGAGGGGTGCTTTTATTAATGGGTGGTAGGTGGTGGGGGTAGTGAGGTCACTCCCTGGGGATTAGGAGCAATGGCGGACAGCGCCATTTGCAAAACAAAGGTGTGTTTGATGACACATGGCGAAATGGTGCTTTGAACGCAAGCATGTTACTCTTCTCATAATGACCAAGGCCTGGCAGCTGAGACGGGCAGGATGCTGCCGGCCTCCCATTTAAGGGCACTCCGCTTCCTATCAATGGCAGCGTGAACAAAGAGCACGGCCTGCTCCGTGGACTGTATGGTGTGCTGCACAGAACAAAGAAAAGCGTGCCCACCATACTTAAAGAATACAATGCAGGGTGCCCAGTGCAACAATTAGAAAAAAAGGTTATTACCAACAACTGTGGGACTGCGCTGTTTGCAAAATGAAGTTGTTTTCGATGAGAAATGGTGCTTTGAACGCAAGCGTGCGGTGTTACCCTTTTCATAATGACCCAGTGCCGGCAGCATTTGCAGCGGACACGGGCAGAACGCTGCCAGCCTCCATTTAAGGGCACTCAGCTCGCTATCAATGACAGCGCTAATAAAGTGCGCACCCTGCTCTATGGACTCTGTGGTGTACCGTGCAGAACAAAGCAAAGTGCACAACCAACAAACGCTAACATTTGGAACAGAAAGGAGGAAACGCGCTGCATAAAGAAAAGATAAACAGCCCAATAGGAAAAGTGAAGGAAAGAGATGGGAGTACAATGAAGGGAGAGGAAGGGAAGCGGAATGGGGAAAGGCAGGGTATGCCATAGAAAGGCAGAAGAGACTGGGTGGTGAAAGGGAAGGGCACATTCTAAAGAGAGGGGCACAAAGGGGGCTCTGGAAGAGGAGGGAAGTGAGCAAGAGGAAAATGTATAGAGGAAACAAAAACGTATATAACAAGGATTAAGGAGAAACACATGAGTTTGTGTGTGCAGAGGAGCCTGCAGGCGGGCAAGGGCTGGGACGGGACACTGCAGTACCTGACCGACTGTTGGGAAAACAAAACTTCATTTCTGCCCAGTCGAGTCCCGAGGGCTGATCCACGCTGACATTCATCCAGGAGAAGCACCGGGTAGTAGAAGGACGAGCGGCTGTCCCAGGCAGCCGGGATGTAGACGGTGGCGCCCCCACTCACCACGGGTGACTGCAGCAGGGAAACTGCGGCTATAGAGAGCTCCAACCCCCACTGAGCAGGGATTATAAAATGAAAAGCAACCAGGAGCGCTCAGCCCCAGTGGACAGAGCCGCTTTCAGGGGAAAGGCAGCGCGGTCACAGCGCCAACAAGCACGTCCATGGCCCATAAGCTGGGAGACAACGGACAGCGGGAGGGGGGCGGGAACAAAAGGAACGTGGACATCTGGAGGGGGCGAGAACAGGAAAGTAATCAGAGCAACGGTAGTGTGCTGCTTCCGGAGCAATTGAGGATTATTTTCCGGTGCAAGTCAAAATGACTGCGCACTATTTTTAAAAGAGACAATTGCGCTGTGTAAGCGTTACAATACTGTAGTTAGGCAGTGCTGCTTCCGGAATAACCGGAAGTTACCTATCGGCTAAAGAGCCAATAATAAGCCCGCTAACAAATAAAATGCCAAAGTTAACCAATGGCAAGTGGCAAGAAATAACAAAGCAATAGGCGGAGTTTCACCACCCATATAGACTACTAGATGTCTCGGAGAGACAGCGCATGCTCGCTGCGTATGCGAGACCTAAAAATCTTCATAAAATGGCATAAATATGTATATGTTGTACATGCTCACTTCAAATATTTGGGAAGCATACGAGACAGAGAAGGGGTAAGTTGTGTTGCATGAAAATAGTTTATTTTTTGCAGTTTAAGGTGCTTTTCAGCAGTCAGTGCTTCACAGGACCTCTACAGTGCACGTCCAGTGTGTACATAAACATACATTTTACACTCACAGCACAGGAGTTCCATCTTCTGGCCTGCAGGCACAGGTAAGGTGAGGAGCTTGTTTTGGTGCAATTTTTAATAGGCTAGACGCTGTGGGAAATACTTACTTTAAGACGGCAGTACTGATAGTGGCATGACTCGGCCAGGGGAGCTTTCAGAATTGGAGAAGTTTCAAACTTACCTACAGTACAGAGTGGCTTGATTATACCATAGGTATGCAGAAAGTCTCTAGTTTTTGACGCCAGCCAATGCACCATTTTATTTTACAAGCTGCTTGCTATAGAATTGTGTCCTGACTTTAAGTGTTCAGCGACGTGACAACCTGGTGTTTTTGTTTTTATGTCGCTAGTGCTAGGGCAGCTGTGTTCCTTTGTATTTGTATGTGTCTTAATCAATGTTCTGGTGGGCTCCAAATGCATGCCTATCCTGGAGTTGGCACTTGATAGCCACAAGAACTACATTTGGTTGGTAATATGCAAATTGAAGGCTTTCTTACAGACCAAATTATTTATTGGGCCAGTGAGTCAATGAATTGAGTATGGTATAACTTATCCACTTAACTTCTTTGCACATTAGACATAATATGCCTAGCACATCAACAAAAGCTTTCTCTGGAAAGTAGTTGATGATTATCAGACTATTTTCATTTAATTGTTTGAGGTTTTGTGACGTATTGGATGGACTGATAATCTGCATCATGGATAAACACTTATAAGTTCCCAAAGGTGAGACCTATTGGCTATGCCAATGCTTGCTGCTCATATCGAGGCCATAGCTGTCCAGTACTCCAGTCTAGGCCCAGGAGGGATGGTTCCATGTCACATTTACAGGATAAACACTCACTAAATATATGAGTTCCATTCAGGCTAATTGTATGTACATATATTTGGTTTGCTGTCTTTTGCTGGACCTGTGTTGGATACCCCTGAGAGAGGGGGCTTGACGTGACGTATTGCTGCTTGTACAGCATGACCACTTCATCCCTCTGGTCAGTTCCAGTTTGACAATTGCTTCATTACCCGTCTTTCATTCTCATATTTGTTTGAAACTCCCCAATTTGCCTACTCTTTTTCCCAAATTTTATTGGGGCTGAGACCCCTCCCTGAATCTTTCTTATACCAGTCGAGCGAGCTACAGGACACGCATCCCGAACTTTTAAGCTCAACACTTTCAAAAATCACCAGCCGCCACTGAGTAGATAGCATCGAACACCAGGGAAAAAAAGATTCTCCATCAACACTTGCCTCCAGGAAGTTCTTGCTTTTTCAGGCTAAGCAGCCAGAAGAAACACTTGATACTTTCTTGGATGAAAAGTCTCTTAACACCACCAAGACTGAGATTATCTCACTGTCTCTCTGAGGCCACTGACCTTTCACATAGATATTCATGCAAACCCTTTCCAGCTTATGCAGCATCACACAAGTGTGTAGACCATCTGCCCCCTCCTAACCACGTTTGAGAGATTCACGAAAATGTTTCCAAATATATCTTAGCATTCAGGTAACTATAAGAAAACTATTTTAACTCATCACAAATATAGAATAAAATTAAAACAAGACATAAAAAAGAAAGCCTCAACTCTAGTTGTGTAACTGAAAGAGGCAGGGTACATTTATTATACATTGCTAGTGCCGGGGGCAAAGAGATATATTTTCTTAATTGAGACATATTTTGTGACTAGTCGAAAAGATATATTTACTTTTTAAAAGTAGCGTTTTTTAATTGCACATCACATATAATGTAGAGAGAAAATAAGGCCCCGTAGAAGAAAGTCAGTGTCTAACTAACAATGATTAACTTATAGCCCTGTGGAGTAGGAAAGCTAGGCTTCTTCTATGTCCCTGTGGAGTAGGAAAGCTAGGCTTCTTCTGTGTCCCTGTGGAGTAGGAAAGCTAGGCTTCTTCTGTGTCCCTGTGGAGTAGGAAAGCGAGGCTTCTTCTGTGTCCCTGTGGAGTAGGAAAGCTAGGCTTCTTCTGTGTCCCTGTGGAGTAGGAAAGCTAGGCTTCTTCTGTGTCCCTGTGGAGTAGGAAAGCTAGGCTTCTTCTGTGTCCCTGTGGAGTAGGAAAGCTAGGCTTCTTCTGTGTCCCTGTGGAGTAGGAAAGCTAGGCTTCTTCTGTGTCCCTGTGGAGTAGGAAAGCTAGGCTTCTTCTATGTCCCTGTGGAGTAGGAAAGCGAGGCTTCTTCTATGTCCCTGTGGAGTAGGAAAGCTAGGCTTCTTCTATGTCCCTGTGGAGTAGGAAAGCTAGGCTTCTTCTATGTCCCTGTGGAGTAGGAAAGCTAGGCTTCTTCTATGTCCTTGTCTTGTTTCAAATGGTCATCATTTGCGAGATTTATTTAAAATGAGATTTCCTTTACAAAGTATGTGCTGCAAGCCTCACAGATCTCTGGGGGAAGAATGACATGACTGAGTCAAACTCGTTCAAGCTATTACTTTTGATTTGAACTTTATTTCAAGCCGGCCACTCTTCCAGATGTGGTGTTGGGGGCCATTTCAGCGGAATCAGCCTCAATCTTTATGTTAAACTGCACGGGGTTGGATGATTGATCATTTGCTGTTTGACTTTGCAGACAAGTCAGATCTGGAAGCAAACATTTTAAATTTGTTTTTCTTGGAGTCAGTAAGTATTTGGCAGCTTGGCTTGATTTGAAAAATTGCAGCAAAGAGCCGAAACTGGGATCCTGAAAGGTACACACTTGAGTAAAGGCGACATCTGTCTTGGTCACAGACGTTTACAAAACATTACACTCTCAAAATAGCATGGGAGGGATTGAGCAATTGTTGGAATATTATGCCCATACCTGCCTAATATCAGAATGCAAGCAACAACACCTTCACACACTTGTGGCTTTTTAACAATATTATTTTTCACTATGGGAATTGAAGTTTTACTGATTCCATAAGAAATATGGGCTTAAAACTGCCAGCGTTTAAAATGATGTTGGCTATTGGATGCTGGTACTGCACATGCAGGTGTTGCTTTTCAAGGCCTAGCTTTATTCCTTTCATTCTGGGTCTAGCATCTTGTATTTTACAATCCAAAGCAGGACGACAAGTGCTAATCAGATGAGCAATAGCATAAGGAAAAAAAAACATCTGGGTAATGTAATTCTCACTTAGACCCAACATTAATTCTGACCCTTTAGTGCAACAAAACTGGCCCCAGAAATTAATAAATCCCTACTTTATTAAATTATAATACCCTCTAATGAGATAGAGATACATAGCTTCTTACTGCCAAGGTATCTAATATCCATAAGCAACTAACATATAATTTCATATTTCCATAGTGGCACTTTCATACACTAACATAGGAAGCAGTATGTAATATTTTGTGGAAATTCTGAATCGGTAAGTTTGTTTGTTGAAATAATATTTTCAATTTATACTTTTATAAGATGATGAACAATGTTCCTTTGGTTGTTCAGTACTATTATAAAAAACACAAAGGGTTTGGATGGCACTCGTCTGAAAGCATGATATGGAAGCTAATTACCCTCCCCGGAACAAGCCTGCCTGAACTGACAATCCTCATCCATCCAGCTTGCTAATTATTATTAGTGCAAGTATTACTTTGCTATCATTGAAAAAAGCATCCGCTTTGCACTAGGAACAAGAGGAACACAAGGAAGAGCAATTGTTCTAACTACTAACAAATTAATGTATGACGTTATTACGCGAGCAAGTACTACGCGGTAGGTTACAACGCGGTTGTTACAACGACCGTGTTGTTGCCACGCGTGGCTTTACATCGCAAGTCGTTTCTACGACTTGCACTAGATGGCGCGCTGTACTTAGGAATAGTATAAATTACTATTCCTACTCCAGTTAGCGCAACAGCAGGGAATGTGTTGGACTTAAAATCCAACACATTCCCTGGTGTTGCACGCCACCTAGTGCAAGTCGTTGAAAATTAGTTGTAAAGCCACGCGGTCGTTGTAATGACCACGTTGTTACCTACCTGCGTGGTAACAGCAGCGTTGTGAACGCTGTTTCCCCTAACAAATATACTGCCATTTTACTTTTGACTGGAAGTTGGATGCCTGGCATTGGGAGCGTTAATGCAAACATACCAGAATTTGTTTTTTTCACTCTGTAGTAGAATTGGGGGTTGGTCAGCTTATGGAAAACGTTGGATTGATGTTCTGAAGGTAGATAAATGATACCAACGGAGTAGAACTTTACCCTATGTATTGCTAAGTGGGTGCCCACCGACCAATAGCTTCTTTAAACCTTGACGTCTTTCTTAATTCCATAGTCCAATAAGTATAAAAGAACCGTTCTCCATTATACTAGTGTCTTTCTTGATTGAACATGCCAACCAGGTTTCTAGGAACTAGGTCTCAAACTCATCCGTGTGACCAGAAGGGATCTGTGACTCATAACCTGCTTACTGATGGAGCACCAAGTGGTATCTGGTGGCATGGGTAGATGGGGAGGTTGTGATGAGTAGAAGAGGCAGAGGATTAATTAGACATAAACATGACTGAAGGTCTACCTACTATAATAGCCCCTGCCCAGCTGTGTATGAACAAAACATATTTGAAAAAAGAAAAAAGGTTTTATATAGTAGATTTTTTAGGCACTTTAGCAGTAGTTTCAAAAATGTTTTCCTCCATTTTTACTTGGGCATAATCATCTTTATAAAATGTATACTAGAGTGAATATGTGGTCCAGTTATTTGAACAAGTGACAGGCTCCCTCTTTTACTGGCCTACATTTCCAAAGAAGTATTTAAACTTTTAGCTCAAAGCAGTTCGACTGCTGGTTTGGTGTGACTTCATAAGCTATTAGTAGAATTGCAGCAGATTGCAGCCCTTGGCAAGATAACAGCCTTCCAGTCCAAACCTGTTCTGCTGTTTTCCCTTCTCAGCTGACACTTTGCGTTTGAGTGTTTTCCTGGAGGTGGTGTTGTGAAAGTCTCTACCATTGCGCTCACCAAGCATCTTTAGCTTAATGAACTGTTTAGGCTAAGCAGAAACAACTCTTTATTGCTAACAAATGTATTCAGAAACAATCCTAGAGGGTAATAAGAAAGTCCACGGTACATTCAAATAAGTTATTAGCTAAAGCAAACTTTGCATTAAGCAGCAAACAGTGATTTCATTTTCAAATTAATATTTGCAAGGAAATGCATGCGTATAAAAAAATATTTTTTGTTAGAGCTGAAAGAACTTTGCGCCTCATTCACAAAAATGAATATACAGGTGTTTAGGTACTCGCGTTTGTTTGCTGCTACTTTTATATTCGTCTCTACACTTTTCTATTCAGTAGTGTAGAGCCTCCTAAAACAGAATTTCCCATTGTGTGTTTCAAACAGAGCTCGGATACCAAATGAGGCAAAACAAGTATTACAGTCATCGCTGTCAGCAACTATTGATAAAAAAAAGCGCCACTGAATCAAGCTTGGCAACCTGGCAAGGGTTTACAGAGCAGCTGGTACAAACATTGCCTGCGTCCAATAACTCAAGAGGGCATGAGATGGGCAGGCGCAGCAGAAGGAATGAGTGGATCTGCAGAGAGCTACGACAAGAGAGAACTCGGTTAAACAAAGAAATAAGAACAATTCACACACCTAATTTAACACAGAAATTAACGGTACAAGCATTTAAAACAGTATAAACACTGTGGGGCAGATTTATGTTAACTGGCGCATCCCTGCATATCAGCAGGGATGCGCCAATTATTATGCGCCACAGCTGCGCCACCATGGATGCGCCGCATTTATAATGCGGCGCACCATGGGGCAAACACGGCACAGATGCGTGACGCATCTGTGCCGTAAAAGTGGCGCATTGCTGGAGTTGCGTCGCAAGCGCGACGCAGCTCCAGCAATGCTCTGGGGGGCCCTATCTGTACAATGCTGCGTCAATCCTTACGCCTGCTTCAAGAAGGCGCAGGATTTTGACGCAGCATGGGCCTAAAAGTGACTGAGTGAAATCTTGTAGATTTCACTCAGCCACTTTTAGGAGGCGTTCCTGCGCCGGAACGCCCCCACCTGCCCTGGAACGCCTACATGTGGCGCAGGGCTTTACAACGTGACGCATTTCCCAGATGCGTCACGTTGTAAATACCCCGCACCATGGCGCAGGATTTGCGCCGCTGCTGCGTCACAAAAGTGACGCAACGGCGGCGCAAAAGTGGCGCAAGTGCAACATAAATCTGCCCCTCAGTATGGTGTTCAAAATCGAACAACAAATCGCGTATGTGGTTTATTTGGCATCACAATTGCACAAACAAAATTATTAAGGCATTTGAGGCTTTTTTCAATAAACTCGTTCAAAGGCACAGGATAGCCAGGAACACTAATATCAACCAACAGGTGGGCATATTTACTACGAAGTGGCAGAGCGTGGCGTTAGCCTCCTTGGCTTAACACCACGCTCCACCACATCTGTAACGCAGGCAGCTCTGCATTTCTCCCTGCGCTGGCGCTGATTTAGGTGCATAGCGCTAATGCAGGTAGCCTTGCACGACAGTGCAGGGAATGATTGTTTATGCAGGAAGGCGTCCTTTCCTGCACATAAACAATCAGTAATGGCGCTTTGTAACTTCTGGGTGTGCTGCTTAATGCAGCACCCATAGAAGCTGCATAACGTAATTTTTTTTCAATGATTGTTTATGTGCAGGAAGGGACACCTTCCTGCACATTAACAATCAATGGTGTTTTTCTGTGTAATGCACAACATAGCACACATGGAAAACAGCAAAAACTAGGAGAAATAAAGTATTTCTCCTCGTTTCACCTGTTTAAGACGAGGGTTTCCCTCCAAGGCTGGGCTGAAGTCGATATACACCTGTTTGGACACATTGGACACATTGAGACCTGTTTAGCTCTAGAAATGAAGGGGCATATTATCATGTGGCAATTTTTTTTTCGCTGGAAATTATCGCCGTGCTAGCGCTTTATTAACAACGCATAGCGCAATGGCGATAATTATTCCAGCGATAGCAGTGTTCTCCATGTAACATCACTGGTTTTCCAGCGATGTTCCATGGAAAACGGCGATAACCTTGCTGATACGACCCTGTGGTCGTATCAGCATAATCCAGCCCCAATGTTAAGGATACGTAAGTCAGCATTTTAGCAGACGTTAGTTTTTCACCCAAAACTAACGTCTGCTAAAATGCGTGGGCCTACTTATAAATATCGCAATGTGCACACCAGCGGTAATTTATATGCAGAACTGCCCAGTGACGCCCACTTTGCATCTCATTAGAGAAAGGCTTGATCTCTGCAGTGACTTTACGATTTCTTTCTCTCAGATACAAGAGTTTATGTTTTTGCTTTGAAGTACAAGTCTTGCAGTTACATTAGCTTTCACTTACTTAAATTAATTATTTTTACCCTTTTTGCCAGTTAATAATTTTTTTCCAGCAGACCACACAGTTTGTCAACCCGTGCTTCAAATTTAACAAGCAAGCTAGACATTTCTTCAATGACTTCTACCACCTGAACACATACACCAGAGAATAATTTCAAAGGAAGCTCATTGGCTGCTACTTGGAGCCTCTGGACCACATCTGTTTGAATTTTTTTGATAACAATACTCCTTCAAAATGAATGCATTCACTACATTCTATCTCGAGAACTCATCCTGAAAATAAGGAGAGGTGTGGCGCAGCGGCCAGAGCCGCTGACTCCGGAGCATGAGGCTCAGGGTTCGATCGCCTGGCAGCAGCTCAGCTCAGCATCATATAAATCTGGGCAATAGCTCACTTGATCTCCCCGAAGGCCCCCAGCACCTGGTTACCCTTGGGGTGATAGGTTCGCACTTACAAAATGTGAAATTATTATTATTATTAAAAAGACAAGCGTGACTCCAGTTTATTTCTGTTAGAGCTTGGAAAAGGCCAAGATGCAGACAATATAACATGGCTCACATGAGCGTGTACACTAAATGCAAAGGTCAGATTGTTTTTTGCTACTGAAAAAATCCTAAACTAATGCTCCCTTAATGCAACAATATATGGTAACCATTCTGTCGCACTAGATTTCCTGCCCGATGATTCAGGGATGCTAATGATGGCCAACGTCTTGAGTTCATTTCATTTCCTCACTCTCAATACCTGATGTTGTTAGTGCACAAAGTAATGGGAGCCACATCTTTCTAAGTTATTGCACAAGGCAAATTTAGAAGTCAAACTGGACCAGGGGCTATGATACAACTACATGTAGTATGAACTTTTTTACACTCCGAAATCTGCGAACAAGTAAACTTGCCCTAAAACAGTCCTGGTACCTATCAATCAATCAGGGGGTTTAAAGTGCGCTACTCACCCGTGAGGGTCTCAAGGCACTGGGGGGTGGGTGAAGCACCAGATTAGCCGAAGAGCCAGATCTAGAGGCTCTTCCAGAAGGTGTGCAGAGTAGGGGAGCGTCTGATGCTGACTAGCTGCAACTTGCATAGCATAGTGGAGCAAGACCTCAAGACAAGTCAGGCTGAATTCACCCAGCTGGCACATTATTAATATGAAAGACGTTTCAGTACAATGTTGGTTAATTCATTTTAAGGAAGTCTTCATAGGATGTTGAAAAATAGTCTACACTTCCATGGGCTAAAGAGAGACAGAACGATACTTACTAACAGATGCCTCCTACATTCTAAATTAATTCTCAAGCTTATTTCTGAGCAGGCGTGTCCGTGTTTTGTAATTTTGCTGTTGACACTCCCACACTCAGTTCTAAGAAATATACCTCCCACTTCTCTGTATGCAATGGCTTGCCTTTACATTTCAGACGTTGCTCATTTCAGTATATTGGAGAGTTCTGGTCAGTGCTTGAAATGGAAATATGGAAGTGCGGGCACTCACTAATCCAGTGTACCTGTTTACTACTGAGAAGTTCCAGTACTCTTCTAGTAAATATATTTCACAAGAGCTGAGAAGTGCGGATGCTCTCTTTTTCAAATTAAAGAAGTGAGGGTACTGACCCTACCTATTCATGTGCAGCATTGAGTGTGGGTGTTTCTTTCTAAAGAGTGTTTTTTATGTCTTTGTGATTGGTGTATAACTTATCTTCCAATGATCTCTTTAGGGAGTAGGAAGAAGATGTCCTTTCTCTGGAGCTTGGAGCAAATTCTTCTTTTGTGGGACAAGCAGCATCCGTCTCCGTATCTACTTATTATTACTATTCCAGTGTATTAAGCACCTGAAAGTCACCTTTCTTGACAAGACGGTTCCTTTTGGTGTCCATCACTCCTACAATAAATGTATACCACTCAAAGATACCCCAGTCCACTTGGGATATTACACATATGTAATATGTGGTGTAAAGCCTTGTCCAGTATTGCACTGGGATAGCCGAATGAGAAAGCTGTACATTCCACCAACAGGAATTCTCTATGAAAAGATATGGAGCCAAATGGTTCAATTCACAGTAGAACATTTTCAATAAAGTTGCTAAAAAGCAAGGGGGTTGGTTGGAATTTCTAATATTATATCCCAAAAGTTTAATTGCGTGTTCAACAAACTTAGCCCTAACAAAAGGGTGTTTCTGAGTTATTCACACACACATACAATTTGAAAACCTGTTGGAAAAACGGTTGATTTATGTGTATATTGTTGCTAAAAGTCTGTAAGCAAGTGATAGGTATCTAAGTCATCTAAGTTTGCAAGTTGATGTGTTATATTAAGTCAAACTTATTTGCACAATGAACTGTAAACACACTTTCCTGGCGCTCAACGTGCCAGACATAACTATCAGAGAGAATCGAAAGCTGGAAAGACGAAAGGGCGGAAGAATTAAGAGCTAAGTTTTAAGTCTCGTGTGATACTTCATATACCAGAAACAGAGAAGAGATTTACATTATTTGGTGGCAACCACAGAGAAAGCCCTCCTGCATGCTCAATTGAGTAAGCAGTGTGTGCAGCATGGAATGTTCCACTGATAGTCAGAAACAATGAAATCGGGTGAGCGTTGGTGTGCATCCTTGTGAACTGTGGTCACAGCTTTAAAAATGAACCCCCTCGCGATGGGTACACAGTGCAAAGCATGCAGTTTAGTATAACTATGCAAGAGAGCCCTGTAACGTGAAGGATTACAGCTTCTTTCACCAGTTGAAGACAGTTTGAAGTTGATATCAGAAGACAACTTTATAGGAGCTTCAAGATAAATTACATTTCCATAATCCAATAGTTACTGGATTAAAGTGTTTTTGAGTGCAATACAGATGGCATTTCAATATAGGGGATGATCATTGTCATAGTGTTGTGTTGCAAAAAACAGACATTTGATACTCTTGTCATTTGGATTTCGAGGGGCTCATTGCCATTGACATGAATTCCAAACTCAAGCGTACATGCGTTGGTTCATGGGGATCCTTTAGCGGGCAATCAAAAGGCATTTGGTCAGAATGGAGGGCTCTCAGCCTCGACCTCCTTGATCTGAGATGGAAGACTGTGATACACTAAATATTAACGGGTGTCATCGATGTACATGTACAATCAAGCCCACACTAAACACAGTAATGGAGTCAAAGATTACATCTATAAGTAAAGAAAATACACACAAGATATTCCCTTGGAGGAAATCAAAGGTGAGGCTGGAGACCTGGACCTAAAAGGGGAGTAAACAATTTGAGACCAATCTTCCAAGCAGGGTTGTAACCAGGCTTAGACATCACCGATCAGCCTGCAACTGGCATTCTGTGTCACATGATCGATCGTACTGAAAGCTATGATTGATTTTATTGATACCAGCCCCCCCTTAACCCACACATATTGTACAGTCATCCATAAGTAACACAACCCGAATTCTGTATGTCTGCCTTGGCAGAGGAATACGTTAAGTTAATTTAAATTCAATTTGCCATGGGAAATTGTGAATCTGTATAACGTACAGCCCCCCCAACAGCCTAACAAAATGTGATAAAAATAGAGATAAGCAACACTGATTAGCAGACTCCACTACACAGCATAATTCCAGTGGTGAGGGAGCTGCCGAATATTAATAATAAATCAATGACTGTTAGACTATCTGCAGGATCATCCCTAAACCTTTTGCCTTCAACCTCCTGTGTTTTTTAACCCCTTTTTGTTAGCTCTTAGGACTCTGTGCACTTTACCACTAACGTTCTTTAGCCCTCTCCCTGGTAAAATTGGCTTACAGTAAATTGGTACCTTCAATTGACTTGTAAGTCCCTGGTAACATAGTAGTACATCTACCCAGGGCGGGTAAGTTAAATGCAATTAGTGGGTTTGCAGCACTTTTTGTTCCACCCTCCTAATTCTATTCTGTTATATTCTTAGAGCACTTGTATCATGCACGGCTACCCGTAGGCATCCCGGCACTGTTAGTGCTGCACAGAAAGGAATTTTCAGAGACATATTATGGAAGAGACAGGTTTCTGGTGATTTTGCAGAAAGAAAGTTCCTAATCAACACAACCACAGAGAGGGGGAAACTATTCCACAATTTTGCTCCATTAAAGGATAAGGATCTCCCTCCACACTTTTCTCTCCTGTTGATCCGGATCGTAGCCAAATTGGCATTAAAGGAGAGCAGGGATCTACCTGGTCTATAAGGGGAGAGCAGAGACCGAGATGGCCCTTTCTCAAGAAGTGCCCTACGGGCGATGCAGAGAGATTTAAATGATATCCTCACTGCCACCAGCAGCCAATGGAGGAAGTGAATGGCTTGTCACACAGATTGATGTATTGGTATTTTATACAGAATTTGCATGGTAGAGTTCTGAACCACCTGCAATTTCTTTACTGTAACTTTAGGAGCTGCCAGAGAAAGTGAATTACCGTAGTGTAGACGAGAGAAGATGAGCTCCTGGACTACCAATCTTTTTGAGGTGAAGTGGAGGAGAGGAAGAACTTTGAGCAGAATCCTCAACATGCCATAGCAGGCAGCAGCTACTTTTAAGGCTTGGGAGTAGAATTTAAAAGACTCATCCAATCACATCCCTAAACTCTTACTGACTGGTTTTGGAGTTGGAGGAGGACCCAAGTGGGTTGGCCAGGCCAGATGTAAAAACGGGTCAGAGTTGTTGCCTTAGAGTATAAACTTTGTTTTCTTCCTATTTAATTTGAGGCACAAGCTCTTCAACCTCTTAGCAATCTTCTCTAGACAAAGACCTAGAGGGGAGGGAGGCCAGGCCATGGGTCTGTGACAACCAAAAGACCAGCTGCATGTCATCTGCTTATGCAATCAATGAAATCTCAAAAGAGAGATCAATACATGCCAGCAGTCTCATATATAAATTAAAAAGGGCAGGGCTCAACGATGAGCCCTGGGAAATCATAATTTGAGGGGAAGCTCTCTGAAGCACAGTCTTCTTCAAAAATCTGAAAGGTTCTATCTTTCAAGAAAGACTTAAGACAGGCTAAGAACGATCCACCAATCCCAGAACTCCGTAATATCTCCACAATATTATTATGGTTTATGGTGTCTAAAGCTGAACTAAGATCTAGGAGGATAATTGCAGCCAATCCTCCTCGATCTAGCAGATTTTTGGCCCCTTTCGCCACTGCCAATAAAGCTGTCTCAATGCCACGATATGGAGAAAACCCTGTCTGCGTAAGGTCAAAATATTATGATTCTCAGGGAATTCTGAAAGAGCCTGATTAGTAGTTTTTCCAATATTTTACTTATCCCTGGTGAAAGAGATATTGGACAGTAATTTGCTGGATCAAGTCAGATTTAGTGTTTGTAAAAGTGATTTCACCATTGTATGTTTCCACACCACTGGGACAAAGCCTGAGGTTAACCTAGCAGCCTTTTTAGGTCTCGCCTGGTGTGAACAGCGCATGCGCTACCCTCGCCATGCGAGGGCTTCTTGGAATCACTACGGATTCTGAAGCTTTCGGAGGCGGACTTGAAGCCCCACTCATTTTTTTAATCGCTAGCATCATCCTCGATGCTAAACGCTGGCTCACAATTGAAAAAGAGGCTTCTTAGTCCCTCCTTGTTGCCGCCGTGTCCACTTTTAGCCCCGCCCACCGGGATTGGATCTTTCACTTGTGGCGTTACACTAGTCGGGACGCACTATATTTTTATCGCCATCCCAACAGCTTGTTTTAATTTGCTTTCACTTTCGTGCTTTTCATTTCGTGGCTGTGCTTGTTTTTAATCAGCTACACACACAGATAATAAGTGAAGCACGCTGCCAAAACAAACCAGAAAAGATCTCATGAAATCATTTTTTTGCCCTAAAAGTGAATGAGCTTAAATGGCTATCAGAAGTAATTGGGTTATTCTGGGGTTACTTTTAATGCAATCCTGTTCTTGTGGGAGGCACGAAAGCACCTACTTTTGGGAGTCTCCGTGCAGCCCCTCAATTTTGAAGTAGTTTGAAGATATCTTGTTCGAGGAGTGAATTAAAAAACCACCCAATCGCCTGCTGACAAGGTGAAAATGCGCTTCAGGGCCTCGCCAGAGGCAGCAAGCACTACAGATGTCACTTATGCTGGACGTCTACAGTATCTCAGCATTGTAAATAGCAGATGTTACCATGATACAATTTATGGTTCTGAATTTAGCTCCCTGTGGGCTGGCTGCTTGAGAAAGCTTTGCCAGAAATCACTGCTGGCTCTGAGTCCGTTCTTCCGAGAACTGTACAATGGGCCGTTAGAGTTGCAGTTCTGTTATTTTACAGCGCTACAAAGCCACACTTCTGAGGCACTAGACGCTATATAAATTATCGTAGCAGTGTGTTGTATCCGTGCATCAGTTAGCCTGTAATCCTGACATATTTTATTCCATTACTAACTGTTCCAGATCCACACGCCCGTTGTAGAGCGCCTAGAGATGACTTCTTGGAAGACAGTGCGATATAAAGAAGACCCCGTAAATAGGCTGAGTTTTGTGGATTTTCATGCTCAACCGCGCAAGAGTCAGAAAGCACTATGGACGTCACTTATGCTGGACGTCTACAGTATCTGAGCGTTGTAAATAGCAGATGTTACCATAATCCACTTTATGGTTCTGAGTTTAGCTGCCTGTGGGCTGGCTGCTTGAGAAAGCTTTGCCAGAAATCATTGCTGGTTCTAAGTCCGGTCTTCCGAGAACTGTACAATGGCCCGTTAGAGTTGCAGTTCTGATATTTCACAGCGATACGAAGCCACACTTCTGAGGCACTAGGCGCTATATAAATTATCGTAGCAGTGTGCTGTATCCGTGCATCAGTTAGCCTGTAAGTCTGACATATTTGAATCCATTACTAACTGTTCCAGATCCCACACGCCCATAGTAGAGCGCCTAGAGATGACTTATTGGAAGTCAGTGCAATATAAATAAGACCCCGTAAATAGGCTGCGTTCTGTAGATTTTCATGCTCAGCCTCGCCAGAGGCAGCAAGCACTACGGATGTCACTTATGCTGGACGTCTTTAGTATTTGAGCGTTGTAAATAGCAGATGTTACCATAATCCAATTTATGGTTCTGAATATAGCTACCTGTGGCTGGCTGCTTGAGAAAGCTTTGCCAGAAATCACTGCTGGATCTGAGTCCGTTCTTCCGAGAACTGTACAATGGGCCATTAGAGTTGCATTTCTGATATTTTACAGCGATAGGAAGCCAAACTTCTGAGGCACTAGACGCTATATAAATTATCATAGCAGTGTGTTGTATCCATGCATCAGTTAGCCTGTAAACCTGACATATTTTAATCCATTACTAACTGTTCCAGATCTTGCACGCCCGTTGTAGAGCGCCTAGAGATGACTTCTTGGAAGTCAGTGCGACATAAAGAAGACCCCGTAAATAGGCTGAGTTTTGTGGATTTTCATGCTCAACCGCGCCAGAGGCAGCAAGCACTATGGATGTCACTTATGCTGGACGTCTATAGTATTTGAGCATTTTAAATAGCAGATGTTACCATAATCCACTTTATGGTTCTGATTTTAGCTGCCTGTGAGCTGGCTGCTTGAGAAAGCTTTTCCAGAAATCACTGCTGGGTCTGAGTCCGTTCTTCCAAGAACTGTACTATGGGTCATTAGAGTTGGAGTTCTGTTATTTTACAGCGCTACGAAGCCACACTTCTGAGGCACTAGACGCTATATAAATTGTCGTAGCAGTGTGTTGTATTCATGCATCTGTTAGCCTGTAAGCCCGACACATTTTAATCCATTACTAACTGTTCCAGATCTCTCACGCCCGTCGTAGAGCGCCTAGAGACGACTTCTTGGAAGTCAGTGGAATATAAAGAAGACCCCATGAATAGGTTGAGTTTTGTAGATTTTCATGCTCAGCTCAAGGTGAATGAACCTCGATCGAATGAATGGAGCTGTGAACTGCTTCCATGCAACCCAATAAAATGACTTAGTTGGCATTGAGACGTGTAGGTAAATAACTAAAACAAATGCAGTTACACCCAAAATAAAACATATCAGTAGGCGGGTTGAGAAATAAGAAAAGGCAAACTTCCAGTTAATTGCGGTATTCTCCATTGAATAATAAACAAGCATTGAAAATGCAATAGGTCTTGCCTTTGATTAACTTAAAGCCATTTGCTTTGCTATACAATACCATTAGCAAAGCAAATGGCTTTAACTTACTCAAAGGCGAGGCCTATTGCATTTTTAATGCTTGCTAATGATGTTTCAACCTTCAGCCCTGTCATTGCAGCCTGTGTGTGCAGTTTTAAATGCCATTCCAACCTGGCAAAATACACTTTTTGCCAGTCCTAATCCTTCATTTTTAATACACATAGGTCACTGCTGGAGTATGCCCTAAACACCCCACAAGCCAGGTTGCAGTGTGTTTAGAATGCTGGATATGTACTTTTAAATTTACATCTTCTAGTAGCAGAAAACTCTTACATTTCTTTTTCACGATTGCAAGACCTGCCTCTCCCACACAATAACATTGGTTTAACGTATTATTTTTAATAAGGGATAACTTTCAATTAAGAGCAGATACGTGTCAAGTTTGGTGTATACAAAATATTAATTTAAAACCCTCTTTAATTGGAAAGTCAGACTTTAAGTTTCATTTCCAAAAATGCCACTTTTACAAAGTTGTCATTTTTTTGGCCATCTATTTGGTGCCAGCAGCTTGTAATCTAAGTGTAACTTACAATTGGTCTTTGTGTATTGATCTCAGACAGTGGGACAAATGGGAATAGTAACTGTCAGGAATGGGCCATCTCTGACCTGATGAGGGGGAGAAGCTGTCACCTACCCCTGTTGCACATCATAAATGCTCTTCCCAATACGCTAACAAAGGCTTTGACACTAGTCTTTTTTTACCCCAGAAAAGCTGAGACCGGGAGGCAGGAAATCCAAACACCTCTTGGGGTGGAAACCGCCAGAACCTTCTCCCACCAGTTGTAAGTAATGGGCCCACAGACCCAGCTGTGCAGTACACATCTGGACCCATGGGAGACTCAGAAAGACTTCTATGCTCCTCTGCAAGGAGGATTGCTACTCTGATGCCCTGCTGCCTGAGTGAAAGGACTAGACTAATATTTTGATCCCAGGACCACCATAGTGACTACAAGGGCTTGTTGTCTAGCCTGCAGATCACAGCCTCAGGGACAGAAAAGGTTCAAACCACCTTGTGCCTAGCACCTGGTCTCTATCTGCTATGAGTCCTACCCCCATGTGCATGTGGTGCCACCTGGACTCTTGGATGTGGGTTTGAAGATGGCCTTCCAGCCTAACTGTGGTCCTATGGGTAGAACCACTGCATTATGATCCATCACTTCACAGCTCAGCTTCGGAACTGCCACAGCACAATGCATCCCCATAGCTGGACCTGGCAACGCAGTCCACAGTCTCCTCTGAACCTGCGCTGTGCGATCCATCTGAGCCACAAGACTTTGCATCACAAGCCCCTCGTTTGCGACATCCCCGAGGACAATGCAGGATTCTGCATTGCAGCCTTGCAGCTCCTTAGAAATGCTGCTGCATGACAATTCCTCAACCCTGTTTCTTGGAATGCTACGCAAGCAGGATTTAAGGTACTTTGTTCAGCGGGCCTAACTTGATTCTTTCAACCGGCCCACATTCCACTATGGTCGGCTTGAACTGGTAACTGTGTCCTCGCAGTTCAAATAACCAAAATTGGCACTTTTTGCTTCTAAGCACAGTTTTCAATTTAAACTTTAAACTTGCATATCTCCAGTTATACTAATTGAATTTTGGTCGCTTTGGTCTCAAATAATTTCTAACATTTTACTCTAGTTTTGATAAAATAGTGTGGGGTTTTTCCTTTGTGGTGTTTTTACTTTATTTCTGTTTGAAATGTGGCATAAATACTTTACGCATTGCCTATAAGTTAAACCTGACTGCTTTTGTACCAAGCTACCAAAGGTTTAATCACAGGCAAATTTTGGGTTTGCTTTTTGACTTCACCCTGTACTTGTACCTGACAGCAATTGTGTCTGCTGCTTGAGTAGTGTTTCAACCCCTTAATCAGTAACCCAATTTCCTACAGCGACTAAACAGAAGCATTGTATTTGTATAAAATATCTATCTTTATGCAATATAGAGGAGGCAATGGTTAATCAACTCTAGTATCTCTGAGACTGACCTGAATTTGTTTAAGTCGACCCCAAGTCTGAGAGCTTCACCTCCGACATGACCTGAGCTGTAAGGTGGATTTCCTCCACATTTGTTAGTTGTCAGAGAGGTGTTAATATTGTTTTTATCAACATTGGATGATGTAGTTCTTTCCATGGATGACCAAATTGTTTAACCACAGAGTGAGATGGAATAGGAGACTGCAACTCTAAGATGATCATGTACAGCCCTTTGGAAATGATAGAGACATTTCAATTCAATTTCAATTCATACAGGAAAAGAAATGTATTTTGGCTAATTTCATCTTATCTTCATAATTGCCAAGAGTGTCCATAAAGACTGCCTTGAGTTGATATGGTTTCCTCCTTCTCCTCTCTTTTTCTTAAGCATTTTTCCATTAGTGATCAGGAATACTTATCAGAAAACAATACCTTTTTAGACTTGATCCAACTAGAACAATGTAGTCTCTAGTCTCTTACAACCTTCAGCAATGACAAGTAATGGGAATTATGAAGATTAATACTAGAAATGAGTAAAAGGAAATGAAATAAGAGATAAAACAGAGACACCAGAACCATCACTCTGACTCGTGCACTGATGTCTGAAGGTTGAAGTGGGTATGTGAAGGAAATTGGAGATGTCTTAGTAAGCACTTATGAAAGTTCTGTGTAATATTGCGCTTATTTCTTGTACTCGTGTTATTCTTTTTCAACTGTACTATATATGCTATGCAATGCAATGTTACTTTTTGAGTTGCACCATGGTAATGGAATCCTGAGTGCTTGAGAAGAGTCAGTTGCACCTGACTCCAGCTGGTTGATGGATGGCACTTTTCATTCTCTGGATTAAACTTACTTCTTATCTACATCGCCCTCTTCAATGATTTAATTACTTAATTTTACATTCTGCTTCTAGCATAAAACTGAAGCATGACAAGAAATTAGTTCTTCATACATAATCATCAACCCTTATCATCTTTTAGTAGGGTAACTACCTCAAACTTCATAACTATGTACTATCTTGATGAAGATAATATTAGTTTCCACTTGATTCTTGTACAACTGAAAAGTAATTATCAGGCATTGATGCGTGGTTCACTTGCTACTAGCTCTTTTTTTCTTACATATAATGTGTTTCAGTTATCGAGATGTCAGAATTCTTCCTGTTCCTTTGCAGGAACAACATTTTAAGTTCAAATACAAATATTTCCTAAATTCTTTAGCAATGCTAAAAGTCAAATGTTCAAAGTAGTTTAAAGATTGTTTCTCAACATGATATGGCTTCAGAATACCTCTCTGAGTTCACAAAATTGTTCTGCAGCAAACTCTCTAGAAGCAACTGTTCTTTGTAAATGAGGTTCAGGTAGCAAGGTCCTGGCAGCAACAATATTACAGCGCAATAGCCAAGCAAAAATGCTGTGATGCATAAGGAAAGATATACTTGATAATCAGTTTGGATACACATGTATTACAAATAATAATATACCCACGCTTTTAAATGAAGAGCTATTTGCACTTCACTTCATTTAATTAGTCTTTTCAAAGTAACTTAGACTTTTGTGTAATTTTAAATCTGCCATTTGTCTATCGACCAAATATTATTATAACATGTTATTTTTTAGCTATTATTTTATATTAGAGTTTTTTGTATATCACTGCATGCTTCTACAAAGCCGTCTCCATGCTAAAGTGAGCAGGATATGGGTAATGTTAGAATGAGAGAGGAATAAAGATCTTCATAGAACTAGATATGTTATTTTTGCTGAAATAAAAAAATGATATCACATACGATCCACAATAAGCTATTTTTCTTTGGTCTGGGTGAAGTTGTACAACTAGAGCTAAGACAACTTTATGAAGTTACAGAGGACACAAATGTGAATGAAGCAAATATATGATGAACCTTTCAACAGGAAGCCTTGAAGGTGTTGCCGCGAAAGCGCAATAAAATGTTATTATTATACTTACTTTCCTTACTACTCTAACCATAATGGTCTCTTTACGATCAGAGAAAATACAGCATTCCCATTTACCACAGAGGCAATGATTTTCTGACGAATCTTTTCTCAGCTAATAGGAGGGGTGGAAATTGGGGTGGCCAAACATCTCATTAGCTGTCCAATGAGCACAACAAATTGGCAGCGAACTCACAAAGTTGAGACTAGATTTAGATAGGCACCCCAAAAATCATACTTTAGAAATAAATAATGGCAACGGGAAGACCCAACCTCCTGAAGAAGTTAAGTCAAGTTAGAATTGCGCAAAACAAAAGCTCTGCAAGAGCAACGCAAAATAAAATAAGTAATATCTGATGTTCTGGCACAGCTCACTGCTTCTCTCTACAACACATTAAGTCATTAGTAAACAGCACAGTTTGTATGGAAGAACCAACATGACTCAATATTAGACTCAGATAGGTAGTAGAATAATATGGTTATTGTATTAAAGTATCAAAATGTATTACAATAAGCAGTTGAATTTCTGTTAGTTATATCACAGTTCGTATAAAAGCACTAAACATTTATTATTAGTAATTTCAATATTACAGATTTACAGTGTCCCACCACCAATATGGCAGAAAGGATAGTATGTTGTCTAATAGCTCAAATACTACAAAGAAGGGGAAAAGTTAAATCTTAAAGTTCATTAAAGGCAAGTCGATTAGCAGAGAATAAAAGAAATGAAAAAAATGGAACTGGTTCATAAAAGAAGGTTTCAGCCCATCAGTCCAAAAGTAAGAGAAAGTTCTCGAAAATCAATCAGCATAGCATCCTCTTGCACGGGTAAAAGAAAAAATATTGCTTTCCCCCTCCTTTGGGGTTCTTTCTTTTATTAAGTCTCTAGCAATTTCCAGTTATGTAGCATCACACCACCATCGGAGGACAAATGTATGTTCAGATTCAAAAAACGTCACCTAGAACACTTGCAGCATTGAGATGCTTTCCTATGCTAGTCATAGGAAACTAGAGATTTGGTAGTCCACATAGGCCTAATATCAGGGCGGGCTCTAGGGCAGTGCGATCGGTGCCACCGCACCGGGCACTGACTTGGGGTAGGGGCGTCATTTTTGCAAGTATATTAACAATTTAAAAGCACCTGCTGCTGCATTACTGGCCTCCAGCAATTTACAGACATCAATCAAAACTTCAAGATTACTCCGTTGATTAATCGTGTTACTGGAAAGAGACCAGAGGTTTGTCTAGTGGAAGTTTTAACTCATGGAAAGGCAGCGAAGAGGGTTAAAATGCCTGCTGCTAAGAACGTGTACCATGCAGATCACACAGTGCATATACTGTACATAGGTCAGTGGCTTACTGCTTCTGTAAAAGAGCTCTTTTTGTTATTTGTAGTTTGTAAGTCAAAATCCTGATATAGAACATTGAGCTAATAATTGTCATCAAAGAGCTGAATGCAAACTGCAAGGTATATGTTAGAGCTATATGATTTTTTGCACAGACTTTTATTAGTCTAATCTTCCCAAAGGGTTTATTTGGGTAGAAAACAATTCTTATTATTAAAGAGTACCCCTAACAATGGTTTACGTTTTAAATTCTGAATTTGTGCTTTTCCAGAATAAGGACTCTTGAACTATATTGCCTACCAGTATCAATGACATTTCACTCCTACACTACACCTTGTAGTCCTGTCTGATGTACATTTCCTATACACTGATTTATACACATCTGATTGTCTCTGTGCAATGTGGGTGTGACGTAAAGTGCTCTGACAGCTTACACTGGTATGTGTGGTGCTATAGAACTTAATGAATCTGAATGGCAGGTTATGGAGACTTGAGGGGCACTGTTAAAGGTTGCTAGTGAGAAAATCCATGGTAGGGATGGCCACTGAGGGTGGGGGCAACAAACATTGTCGCACAGGCCGCCACCAGTGTTAAAGCTGGCCCTGCCTAACATCAATGTAAGGAGATACAAAGTAACCATCTAAAGCAAATAACTGAAGTCCTGTTCCCACAGGAATATTTCACAGTGAAAATTGAACGAACATTCAGAAATGTCAAGGTTAGTACATGTACAGGACAAATAAGCCTCATTTCACTAGTTGTAACAGGGTATTGTATTAAGGGGGGAAAGGTAAGCACTAGAGAAAAATCATTTTCGTTAGAGCATTTAAGTTAGTGTTGGACTTGGCCATTTTTGCAGGGTCATCCCTGAACTTTTTGCCTTCCTCCTATATTTTTTCTGACCTGTTGTTGGCTGTTTTATGACTCTGGGCACTTTACCACTGCTGATCAGTGCTAAAGTGTATATGCTCTCTCTATTGTAAATTGATGTATGAATTGGTGGTTCCATGATTGGCTGGTTTGGTTTACCTGTCAGACCCTAGTACAGTGCACCAGGAGTGCCCAGGTGGTAATCCAAATGCTCCTGGTGGGCTTGCAGCGCTGGTTGTGCCACCCACAGAAGCTGCCTGTAAAAGTGTGTCTAAGGTCTGCCATTGCAGAGCCTGCGTGCAGTCTGGTACTGTAATGCTGACACCCACTTGCCAGTCCCTAAACCTTCCCTTTTCTTCATATCAGACACCCCTATGGTAGGCCCAAGGGCAGGGTGCATTGTAAGTATAAGGTAGGACATGCCTTGGTGTGTGTGGGATGTTCTAATAGTGAATTACAGCCATTTTCGTTTTTCACTATTGCAAGGCTATCTGTTCTCCATAGGCCAGAATGGGCAGTTTGGTTATTACATCTTATAATCCTAACTGACTCAGGGAGCATGGTAGAAATTCAAATTTAGTATGCCTGAACTCAGAATGATAAAATACATCTTTTAGTGAAGTTGATTTTAACATTCTGGGTTTGAAAATACCACTTTTAGAAAGTAGGTATTTTCTTGTCTAACCATTCAAACCTGCCTCTGCTAGGCTGTGTATTCCTTGTCTGGAGTTTGAGTGACAGGGGCTGGGGAATTCCAGGGGACTGGGGAATTCCCGGAGACAAGGTGAGTCAGCACAGGGCTGAATAGAGAGATCTCCATGTAGATGGCTGGGACCTGAATAGGGCTGTGCTTTCCCTCCACAATGCTGGCTCCGCCACCTGTGGTGCGTCTGATGGCCCTGGCCTACACTGTCAAAGGAAAGAAGGAGTCATGTAAACAGAGAGCTCCAGGACTGACCAGAACTGGTTTGGACTAGGCAAAGGCCTCTCTGCCTTCAGAGGACAAAGAGAAACTGTGTATAAAAGGGGGACCCAGACCCCAGAACTTTAGATCACTTTGGGAAACAAGAAGAAACCTCTGCTGAGGAGAGGAACCAAGAAGAAACTGAGGAGAGACTATCCCTGAAACTGGGGGATTGGCCTGCAGGGGTTGCCTACTGCCAAAGAGAGGAGAAAGGAACTTTGTGTGTACTTTTGCTCAACTTGTGAATGATCTCCAAGGGCTTGGAAAAGAGCTTGCCTCCTGCTGAAGTCTCAGGGACAACAGACTTCAACCACCAGCTCCCCAGAGTTCTTTGGAAGTGCCTGCTGCTGTTTTTGGGCCATCTGAGGGACTGCGTGTCGCAAGGAGCTGGAGGCGTGACTCACAGAGAAGAAGCGTGTTGCCGTCGCAGCCGCTGCCGTCGCATCACGGAACAAGGGTGTCACCGCTGTAGCTGTTGCATTGCACCACATCACGAGAAGTGCCCCGCAACCCCAAAGAAGCATGTCACCGTCACAGCCATCGTAGCTGACGCATTGCACCGCATCAAGAGAAGAGTCTTGCATCGAGAAAGAAGCATGCCGCCATTGCAGCCGCTGCCGTCGCATCTTGGATGACGCCGCTGTAGCTGTCGCATTGCACTGCATCAAGAAAAGCAGCTCGTATCCACGGAGAAGCGTGCCGCTGTTTGAACTGCTGCAGTTATCGCATCGAGCGGAAGCGTCTCGCATCAAAGCCGCTGTTGTCGCATCACTGGACAAGGGTGCCGCCGCTATAGCTGACGCATCGAGCCGAGATCTCTTGCAACATCGGAGAAGCGAGCCGCATCAGGAAGATCTTCACATCTTTATTTCTTTGCACCAAATTTTCATCCCATCAACATCGTTGCAACACTTACGTTGCCCTGCGTGTCGCATCTACAGGTACATTGACTTAAAGTAACGCATTTAAGAACTAAAGAGAACTAAGCTAAATTCTACCATCTCAAAGTAACAGTATTGTGGATTTTTGTCGTTTATGGTCTTGTGGTAAATCTATATAAAGAATACTTATTTTTCATATAAAACCTGTGTGGTGTCCATCTGTATTGTTGTCACTGAATTACTGTATGTGTTCACAAATGCTTTACACACTGCCTCTGAGATAAGCCTGTCTGCTCGTGCCAAGCTACCAAGGGGGTGAGCAGGGGTTATTTTAGGAGTGTACCCCTTTACCCTGACTAGAGGCGATGGTCCCTAATTGTCACAAGTGCATACCTGTGCCAACTAGAGACCCCCAAGTCTAACAGTTAGTGTTACATGTTTTAATGGAATTAACTCTAAACCATCATCAATTATAATGTCATTAAATGTATTCAAACAGAGAATACATAGAACTTTCACCAAACATTATTACATGAAAATAGCTAATGTTAGAAATACCCTATCACCATCATATTCATATTTTTTCAACATTCTTATGTTTATACCTTTCTAAATTCATATCATAAAATGTGTTTTGTACTTTTTTTTATAAACTTTAGAATCTCTATCATTATTATACAAAGTTTCAAGCTTGTACTTCATTGCTACATGTTTTTGCAACACATTTTCTAAATGGTGCATTCTGACAAAAAGCATTGAAAGCACTAGACCATTTCATTTAACATCATAATCTTATCAGTTGATCCTCTCCAAATTTACGTATCAATTTAACTGTATTGCCCTTACCTTTCCAAGATCAATTATCAACAAGATTCAGGGAAAAATAACCAGCTTTAAATGGGCTTCCCATGGGGCAAGATTGGCTTGGAGAAGTTGAGGCGTAGGCTTGAGAATGGAGGTTTAGCCCTACCTGATTTAAACTTACACTGCATCGCAGTTTAGTTAAAAAATCTTTTGATACTTCTTGGAAAACCAGACAGTTCAACATGGGGAAAGCGCTTAGGTGAAATGATAAGGGATTTCGGAGAGTGTGTATTTTGTATCAGTTTGGAGCTCTAAAATGTTTTTGAGGCTTGACTAAAGGTTTTCAAGACGACGTAAACCTTTGGTGTAAGTTGAGGAAGACACAAAATATAGGATCTTATTCTTATCCCGCTCCCATATGAGATTCTCCCAGCACCCTACAATGCATGAAGGATGGGCTGTCTCCCAATAAGGTGGGCAGGGATGGCAACTTGGTGGGACTTGATGACAGTGTAGAGGACTTTACCATAGGAAGTCCTGAAATCCAAAACAGGGGATAGCCTTTCTAAATTTAAATATGTGCAGTTGTCATCCTGGCTTGCAACCTTGACCTCAGAGATTGGGGGTATTGGGAATTCGAGTCCTCTCTCCAGGAAGGGAGACCTAAAAGGAAGGAAGTAGACACTTGGTACTAGAAGTTACTGGATGCTGAGGAGGATAAGAACATGAAGGCACTAGATATAAAATGTGGGAGGGTACTATTTAGGGGGTTGACATACAACCATTACGGAATAGCGCCTTGAAATTGTTATATTCGATTGTCAAGCCTGCAAATCTAAAGTGAAACATTTATTCACCATTAATAGACTTTATTAGACACCACAAGCAATTGCCAAGTTTGTAACACGTCCTACTCCCAGGTATAGAAGATTTGGCTTTCTGAAATCTGATAAAGAACATGTCTTTTTCACCTGTCCTGGGATTAAGGTATTCTGGGCAAATATTGAGTCCATCTTAAAAGATATTCTGGGAGTTGCCATTGCCTTAAATTCCGTATTAGTTTTATTGGGGGATGATAATACCAAACATAGTACATTGAGCAGGGATCAAACCAACCTTATCTTTTATCTGATACTGCTAGCCAGGAGGGAGATTTTTAAACACTGCATTGACCCGTTCCCTCTGAGTGTAATAAATTGGATTAATGAGGCAAAATAGATCTTTCATTTGCATATGTTAAGCATTCCAGGAAGGATGTCAGTGGTGTGGGATGAGTTTATCAGATGGAGTAGTCTAGAGGGAAGACCCGCAGATAGAACAGAAGATCCAATGATTACATCAGTGGTACCACATAAGATTAAAGCCCAGTAGGCTGGATCAGTGCGGTGTGAATAAAGTGAATGCAATAGACCCAGTGGCGGTCAGAATGGGTTTGGCGGTCTGAGTATTGTAGACGCTGTGGTGATATGAGGACAACAATTAAAAATAAATAATCTCATCAGTATACCTTATTAAGCAAATTGTGCATAAGAAATATGTTAGTGCAACTCCATTTATATGTATTAGTATTCTTTCTATTTGTGTTGTCTTCATCTTACATTTTAAAGCATGCTTTTTTTGTGCTTCTACTACACTTGTCTGTGTCCCTGTGTCTAACGTGTGCAAAGTGCACTTTCAGCTTTTCATCTCTTCAGTCAGCAAATATGTCACGTATTTTGATTTTTAAAATCATGCTGCATTAAAGGTTTTTCAAAATGCAAATGTTGGAGTGAGTTACATTTTTAAAGAGAAATCTAAAAAGTACGAGTAGCTACAGGGGTCGAACAATGGACTGAGAAGCAGGGCCATGTTTTTCATTGGGTGAAGTGGTCATGCTAAAATCAATCCCTTCTTTAAGCTGCATTCAATGTATTTTAGGAATGTGACACTGACTCACAGAAGTACATTGACAATGACTAGATTAGCCAATAACTTGAGATTGCTTCATACATAGACTCTCCTTTCTGGGTAAAGATTGCATTTTATTACCTCCATGATGTCTTCCAGGTACAAGAGAACACCAACCTTACAAGAAAACAACAATGTTACATGTATTCCTTGACAAGGTAGGGTCATTTCTAGGCCTGGGCTGAAAATTCTGCTCCGCTCTCACAGTTTGCAGAGTTTTGCCCACTCTGAGTTCCGCGGAGGGCGCGGAGTTCCGAAATCTCCATGACGCAGCACAGAGTGGAGTTTTTCCTCAGGCGTTAACATTGGTGAGTGCAAACAAGGAAAATCATATGCTAGCCCACCTTGCAGTGAGATTTCTCACAGAGGCGAGCGTGGCAGGTCACTACCACTTGCGTTGAGGAACCTGACGCTTGCGTTGAGGAAGCTGCTGATTGAGTAGAACCTCTACTTCAGCGTCAGAAAGAAGCAGCACCTCTTGTGCTGCACGTGGTGTTGTTTGCGCTGATTTTACAGCACATGACTAAATCCGGGCACTAAAAATCAGTGTGAGCTGCGCGACTTACAACACTTTGCAGGTTGAGGAACTCTGCGTAGCACAGTGACATTTTTTCAGCACTTCACAGAGTTCCACGTAGCAAAACTCTGTAAACTCCTCCCAGGTCTTGTTATTTCTGTACTGATGTCACTGTAATCTGATGATAGCACACATTGTTAGTTGAATAAAAGTGCATCCAATTCGTGAGGAATCATAAATGACACATAGACAAAAATGCCTGTAGAATGCACTAGCTGCAAAGGATGTAAATACACAGTCTTTTGAAGAAATATCAAGATCTGTTGTGAAATACTCTGGTTTGATTGGTGCACAAGGTTCAATCAGTCTATGTCTTAGGTTTTAAGAGTTAAAATCTAATTCAATTCATGCATAAAAAGCCAAAACGAATGTAAAATCGTTCGAGAATCGGATAGTCCTGAACTATTTTTCAAGGACACTAATTGCTTAAGGAGCACGGCAGACAGCCAATATGAGTGGAAAGATTAATTACTTCTCCCTCGAGCTTTAAGTAGCCTCTGCCCTCAATGCAAGAGAGCAGGGAAACATTTTATGGTCCTGGGAGCCGACTCCAAAGGAAGAATAGAGCAGCGAGGTGAGAAGCCACACGTGTGACTTTCTGCAGTCAACCTCTCCTGATAAATTGAGCTGTTCTTTTGTGCAAAAAATGTCAAATCTTCTGGAGGAAAGGGAAAGCCATATCTTAGATTGTTGTTTTCTCCTTTGCGCTCCCTGGCACTGGAGTCGCTGTAGTTTAATTTCTCACAGGTCAGGAAGCACATTTCAGCTAAAATGCTGTCATGGTCCGTTGCTTTTAAATTAAACTTTTGCTGCTCGGGCTTTTATAGGAAGGGCTGATTTACAAAATCACATTATAATCAAACACTTAACACACTACTTAAGAAATGCCATTATAAATGGTTTCATTCCATTTGACTCGTGATTAGAGTCAAACCCTAATCATTGATTTACTGGTTTGAATAATAAACATATGGAGCATGTTGAGAGCAGTGATGAGCTAGAGTCTGTTTTATTATGAGGAGGCGTGGTGCTGGGAGCAAGGGAGAACAGCTGTCGAAAAGCAAAGTAACTAAAAAGTTACTTGTAGACGCTTTCTCAATAAGAGGATGTTTTTCTGCTGTAATACAGATTGCAATCACAATTTAGGTGCTTAATTGTGTCACTTTGTGCCATTTTAAGGTTCTTGTGATGTCCTAATACACACGGCTGAAGCTCCAGTGGTGTTTGCAAATCCTGCAGTTAACCAGAATTTTTTGTTTATTTGTTTTTCAAAAAGGGAAATGTGAGAAAATCGAGTTGTTGGTTGAGGAAAGTGTGCGGTCTTCTTAAGCAACAGCCACAATCCCGTCAAGGTGAACCACAATATTGTCCTGTGATTGACTCTCTAATAACTTGGCACAAAAGCAGTCTGGTTTAAATGAGAGTCAATGTGTAAGGCATTTATGAGGCACACAAACAGCAAAAAAGTAAAAATGCAGCACAAGAAAAATAACACACCAATTTAGAAAATAAGAGTACATTTTTATAAATTATTTGACAGCAAAACGACGAACATCTAATAAGGAAAACAAGAGATATACTATTTTAAATGGATAGGTAAAAATACTGCTCAAAAGCACACACAGCTAAATGTGGTTATCTGGCGTGCCGGACCGGTACAAAGTCATAAGATCAGGATGACTGCAAAGAAGAGCAGGCTTGATACAGGTACTAGATTAGGCCTGCTGAGAATTATACCTTACGTCCTTGATGCAGGGTGATGCACTGCACAGTGGCAGTTCCAAGGTTTGAGGCAAGGTTCTGCGTTGGGTCGCATTGTGTTGTGTGAGTTCTGATGTGGACCACACTGTGTATACTTTGGTTTTTCCCTCCACTGTTCCATTTAATCTGCACTTTGGCATGCTCAGTGATGCATACTAGAGGCTTGGGTCATGTGGACCTTTTGGTATAGATTTTAGATCTTTTCTGCCTTATTCTGTCTTATTCAGTTTCTATTTTTCTAATTGAAAGTGGATGCCTACTCTAGACTCTGTTACCCTTTCACATGACTTTGTTGTTTTTGGGTGAGACCAACACGGGTGATACATGGAATATATTTATTCGTGG
The DNA here is from genome assembly GCF_964204655.1 of Triturus cristatus. Taxonomy (NCBI): domain Eukaryota; kingdom Metazoa; phylum Chordata; class Amphibia; order Caudata; family Salamandridae; genus Triturus; species Triturus cristatus. The sequence goes on from NC_140582.1 coordinate 640,391,609, forward strand.
GTCTGTACTTTCTAACACTCTTTGTTGTCCACAGAAAAAATCTCTTTGTAATAAGCTCTGGTAGACCTTCTCTGGTGTGGTAAATCTCCTAAGAGTAAAATCTTGTATATATTTGTATATATGTGAATAGGTAAATACAAGGATTGTACTTTATTTGTTTTAGGTTTCCTTTGTGCCCCATGTCCTGATGAGGCCCAGACTAAATGGGCTGAAACGCGTCAACCTGACAGACTAGAGAAGCCCTCATAAATGTGACTCTTAATTAAAGGAAATATACAGCATCATCTAATCTAGAAAGGGGTTGAGATATATTATTCCCCTGATTGGTGCTGGTGCAAAGGCTATCTTTTTGATACGGGTTGCGAACCATAGTTGGTCAAAAAAATGCTTTTTCGCAGCCCCTTAAGAAATTAGGATAACAAGGATTCTGTTAGTTTGGCAGAAGATACTATATTATGGTTTATGTATGTTAAATTTGTATATGTTAAATTTATATGTATATAATTTTTTGTATCACTTTATTGTATGTATATGTAGATGTTTTATGTGTTATTTTGTGTTTTTTTGAAAAATATACACATACAGATAAACATCTGGATCACGGACCGGTGTGAGTGTTTTTTCAATAAGATAAATGGTTTGAGGATATTATTTTCCACTTGAGGGATTAATTAAGGTTTCCTTCAGATTTAGAAATTATTATTTTTTGATCGATTCCGCTGCATCAAGTTTTGTTTTTGCTGTTTATATTGCCCAGGTGCGGATGGAGTATCGGGGCAACCCCCCTTTTAATGACACAGTATTGATGAATGACTGCGTGTATGACTGACTGTATGGATTAGTGAGTGGATGTGTGTCTGTAGACGTATGAATCACTGAGCGGGTATGTACTAACTGCTATTGGTCTGTCTACGGTTTCGATATTGGTAGTCTGTATTTTAGAGTGTGTGTATCAAAGGTTATATTAGGGTGTGAGGATGTGCATCAGATGATCACATGGATGATGTCACCAGTGATGTCATCAGTGATGTCATTTGAGATGTCATCAGGAGCCCCCCACACTTATTTGTTTAAATATGGAAGCCCCAGGGAGGTGGCGGTCCCCAGGGCTTGGAGGGACCCTCAAGTCCCTCCCACACATAATAGCAATACCCTGGGGAGGTGGCGGTCCCTGGGACAGAATGGGGAGCGGGACCCCACAGGCCTTTAATTTTTTTTAAAGCCGTGGGGAGGTGGCAGTCCCCGGGGCTGCGTGCCCTCCTGCATGTAATCGACATTGACCCGGGAGGTGGTTGTCCCCAGAAATGTGGGGACCCCCGTCGGACCCAGTACAATATTTTTGTATTGCCCCTGCGACCTGGCCCACTCAGGGGCTGATTAAAGCGAAGCGCGGGAGACCGCGCTTAATTTTTTAATAGTCTTGGGTGGCATTCTAGCACCCAGCTGCAGGTGCATAAAAAGTGGCACTGTGCACTGCGCTACGCCAGCAGAGCCCATCTTCACACTAGTACCAAAATGCAAAGGAGTGACAAGGCAGGATGAACTACTTACCTGTCACTTGATGAAATAACTTGAGATCTCTGGTGGAACAAAACCCTTTACTGCTTCTATAAAATTAAGTCATGAAGCATGTACTTCGTTTGAGACAGTTGCCTGTCTTATGCTGCAAATGAGTGGCACGAGGCATGCATAAACAGTGTCTGTCTGCTCCCCTTCCGAGACCGACACCCCAACAGAAAGAAAGAAATGTCGATCTTCTAAGCTGTACACTCAGTTTATTTGTTGCCATGCTTTTCATTACCATTAGGAAATCACGACCCTCTCCTCAGGGAAGCTGGTGGTGAGGGTAAGGCATTGTGAGGGGACATGCATGAATGTGTATGTGCAGAAAGAATAACTCATGAGGTGTGTGTATCAAAGTCTGCACTATTTCTTCCTCCTGCGATAGGAGTCAAACCCTTGGATCTCCGACCACAGACAGAACATCAGCCTTTCGGTTTTACTTTGTGTCTCCTGGTTGCATCTCAGTTTCATCACTGGACACCAGAAACAGCCCCTACCCATCCCTGGTGGATTGACCTTATGTTGTTCCTTCCAGCATATTGCTTTCTGGATGTCAATGAAGTGATCTTCTTGTGACAGCGTTCCTGATGGGGGGCTCCGTTTGGCGGTTCCATATGGGAGATGTATCATGAGACGAAGCAAGGGTCACTTATGCTACAGTATCAGACTTTGTTTATGGGGACATCACAGAGCGCAGCGATTGCTTGAGGCAGTGGAGTGACAAAAGAGGTGTCCCTGCAGCTCTCTTGACAGGCAGTGTTGCAAGGTTTACTTTTGTCTTGCTATAGAAACAATGCACATTTTTCAAGCACAGGAGTCTTGCACTGAATTAGTTATTTCTCCTCCCCCAGCACCATTCATATTGAGTGTGTTAGAACTTTTAAGTCTTTCCTTCGAATCTTACAATATAAACATTCAGCTAGTTTATTTGAGGTCACTCAGAATGTAACACAGATAATACTGAAATGTGGCACATAAACTAACTGCAACTATAAGAATGTCACATAGAGGAAATCAGAACATTCACAGACCTGAAGAAGGGCAGATGGTACCCAGGCCTCCCACTCAAGACATGGTTCATATGTCACTGGTACAGAGCCATGCAGATTTCCGAATGTGCAGCAGGGAAGCACTTTACCCAGGAGGCATGGGACAAGTATGTAAGTGAGCGTGGAGTGGGGACAGAGGTCAGCAGCATCCTTCTTGCCCTGCCTAAAAATTCCAGGTATGTTTAACCCCTTCAGTGCCCCGCCCTTTCCCCCTCCTGTGCCGGGCCTTTCATTAGTGGGCGGGGTCCATGACGAGATAGTCTCGTCATGGGCACAGCGCAACCGTGCTCCATGACGAGACTATCTCGTCATGGGCATAGAAGAGGTTAAAATGTAGACAATCTTTTCCTGGTAGCAGCACGACCCTACACAGGAGTATGGTGCAGGCGAGCCTGGACTACCTTTCTTCCCAATGCAAAGAAGGTCATGGTCTCACTTTGAACACCTGAGCTCTAGAACTGTGTCTCAGCACTGGGTGTTAATAAATATGTGCCTTGCCCTTGGTAATATCAGACTGCAGCCCCTGCACTGAGAAGAGTTTACTATCTGCAGGAAACAGGCTGCTGCATAATGTGGTTCTACATATCTAGTTTGTCCGTACTCTATCCATATATTGAGTCAACAAACTCTATTATATATTATATGATCATTGCAATTAACTGTGGAGTCCCATGACTATAAAGAGAAGCAAATACGAAGGCAGAACTCCTTTCGAAGCTCAAAGACCTCTAGTGTGCCTTAACATACAATTGCTACATAAGGTAGAGGACTTTTCATTTCCTGTTATACATGGTCATCCACTCCATCACTCTTAGTTTCAACCCTGCTTTTGAATGTGTGACCCACTAGTCCTCATTATGAAACACATTCTCTAGCCGTGGGTGTGTGGAATATTGTGGGATTAGGGGACTCCGTGAGAAATGACTCCTAATTGTTTAATGAAAGACAACAGTTAAGTTAATTCTCACTTCTCATGTTTGAGCTGCAGTTGTGTATCTGCCGAGTGCCCTGCTTTTCACATGTACTTCTAACTCTGCTAGTATGCATTGTGGAATCACAGCCCTACTATAACTTAATTACAGTAGAGTAGTGATGTAATATTCTTAATACAGGTGAGGAGTGAAGTAACAGCTAGACTGTAATGAGACAATGATATAAATGCATTTTTTTTTTAATTACACGCCTCGAGGTATTATGACTCAAAATACAACCATGATGCATTTACTAGATAACTTTTCTCTTATATTCTTTTTCTAATATTGTAAATTGCATAATTTTCTCTGAAATGTTTTGAACATTAATCTCTGACCCAGTGTTTTGACCCTTTACTGTTGTCCAACTTTAGGATCTCTAGAAGCCCTTGTAGTTATGAGGTACTAATGCAACTGAAAGAAAACACGTCACATTAGTCTTGGGTACATTTTTATTCACATCTTCTTGTACCATTATTCCTGCATTAAAACGTGGGCAATACAAACTTCATAAAGGAACGTCATATAGCTATTTATTGTGGCTTCCAAACTGCTATCTCGCGGTAATTGTTTCATTACGTGGTGAAGTTTGATTTGGTACTACGATTACAGCGGTAACATAATTTTACATTAGAAAAGAAAGCTGGGAGCTGCATTTCAGTGGAGAAGAATGAGCGCAGACCTTTCCCACTATGGTTCCCCTGACTCTAGACATGACTTTTGCCATCAGCACATTCCTTAGGTTTAATGAGCAAACACTTAAACTGCAAGTAGAAACTCAAGTGGACTTAAATCAGTGTGTTTAGTTGACCCACTTTAATAGTCGGTCACACTTAAGTGTGATTGCATTCAATTTTCCTATTGACCCTACAGACCTTCCTGCTAATGGCATTACCACTAGAGACTTTTATAAATCCCTCTCGCTTAAACACATTTGCTTTGTTCCAGCCGGAGACACCAAACTCATTCTAGCCAATGTATTTTTACTGCCTCCTATTCTATTTACTTATAGAGTGAAAGGGATTAAGGCAGTTTAGCAAAGCAAAGAGCGAGTCAAATTGAAAAGAAACGTTTAAAGGAATTGAAGAGGAGGGGAGAGGAGTTGGCCTAACGGCTAGGGCGGCCGACCTCGAATCTGGGGAACTGCGTTTAAGTCTCTGCAATGACGCTGAACATCCTGTGATTCTGGGCAAACCACTTAATCTCCCCGTGCCTAACAAAAATGAATGTGTCCTGATGTAACGCAACTGGTGCTATGTAAAGCGCTCTGATGCCCGATACCTTCAGGTCAAGATCGCGCTATATAAAAGTCCATAAAAAAAAAAAATTGATGCCATATTTTCAAGTGTGTTATATCTAATGGCAATTGTAATACAGTGGACAGGATATCCATCACGTTTGTGATGGAGTAACCCGTCCGCCAAACTCTAAATCAGGCCCTTAGTGTTTACCTTGCTTGTCCGCACTTTTCTCAGTGTGTGAAAATAAAAATAGAAATTAGTTATTCTTTTCCAATCTACCCAATTGAAACCCATTCGCAAACAATACTGAAGCATGAATGGAGATTTTCACCTCAGCATGAATGTGCTTTTTAGCTTTTTTCCAATTAACAAATCTTGCCAGGATGACCCCTTTTAAGCTTCCCTTTTAGCTAGATTCCAGTCACACACCTTGGAAAATCTTGTGACTTTTTTTTAAGCGTAAACTTATCCCTAATATGAACTTTTATGCACAGTACATTTCTGCTTTAGGGAATGGTGGTTCACTTTGCAAATGCATTTCTTTTCTTCTTACACCTTCTGCTCCACCACCAGACAGTTTGATGTGTCTAATTCTCCTTCATACCCTGGAAGGGGGGTTACTCTGAACCTTTGCAGCAGAACATTTCTGAACCTTTGAAGGGTGGGGATGAGTCAAAGAAGAGTTCTTGAATGACTAAAAAACTGACGCGCCATGAGACTCTTCGGAGTGATATGTTTTGCGCTATAAATATGCCTCTGACTTGACTTGACTTGACGTGTGTCTTTATAAATTCACAATAGAAATCAGGTCTTATGCACCCAAAGCCCAGCCCTATCATGGTGTTAGTCTCATAGAGCTGTGGTGTATAATTTATGCTGAAGAACATAGATTTACTGTTGGTAGGTAACCTTTTGTGACTACCTTAAAGGTGTGAACACAGCTATTATCGACAATAAATATAGGTTTGTGGCAGAAAATGTCCTTTAGAATAGGGAACTTAGCCTTATACTAACTGTGTTTGTTTCGTGTACTGCTCACATTGTCACTCTTAGCAAGTTTTACTTTTCGTAAGAGAATAAACAAATAGTTAGACAAACGTATTTGTAATGTGCTATTTTAATAGTTTTAATTGACTGATTTCTAACGCACAGAATAAGGGCCAGCCTTGATGTTGGTAGTATCTGGTTCTACAATCTTTGATGGCCTGTCCTAGGACTACCTTTTCAGCAGATTCCCTCACTACCATTCTCCAGAAGTCCTTCTCATCTCTCCATAGCCCCTCTTTCACATGTAGTTCTTCTATACAGCTACTCATCCTAGGGTATCAGATCACACAGACATATTATACAGTGACAATCATACAAGTGTGTAAATCAATGTATAGAAAATGTTACATAAGACAATGAGGGCTACAAGGTGCAGGAGTAAGAAGTCTTACATACTGGTATGTATCATATGTTAAGAGTGCTTGGTCTGAAGAAACACAGCATGTATTTAAAATGTAATACAGAGGTTGGGATTGTCCATACCAAGAATTTATTACCACCCAAAAGAGCCCATTTTTCGACGCTTAGAATAACAAAAGATTGGCAAAAAACAGTAAGTTTCTATACCTATGCAGAAAAAGCAATAAGGTTATAAATTTATGCCTTACAGATTGTATGCAGCTCTTTTATGCTCAGTGTTCTATAGTAGAAGGATTGTAACTCATGAACTGCAACAGTTGACATCCACTGGCTGTTTGTCCCCTGCCAGAACCCCAGAAGGGGACTACCGTCCTTAAGACCCATTGCACTTTTGTTTGAACTTGAAACATTGCCACAACATTTGAATTTTAGATTAAACCCTGCACTTTATCCCTTTGATTTTTCACTAAGTGACACGGAACTAATTACTTGCCTCAGGTAGTCGCAGAAAAGGTTTTTGCTTAAATCTTTGCACTTTAGACCAAACCAACGGTTGCACGCTCTTTGCCAGAATTCTAGAGAGGAACTACATCTTCGTTAATGCCCGTCCATGAATCCTGTTCAAAATGAGTCACATTAAGGCACACTGCATTTTGTATGACTTTGAAATGCTGCTACTTCTTTGGTATTCTAGATCAAACTTTAAAGTCATTTGTTTCTTGTTTGTGTTAAGCAACATGGAGTTAACCTAGTACTCTAACCAGGGGTCACAGAAATGATGGTAGCAAGACCACTGGCCTGGTCAGTGTGACTGCTCTCCCTCCACGCAGCTCCAACACTGAGTGCTGCCCTCTGCCCTCTGAGCCCCCTGAGCTCTCCGTTTGCTAGGTGTTCGAGGAACCTCCTCCACCCTCAGGCTCCTTCCTGCGCCTCATCCCTGGTGGTCCAGTGGGACAGCACTCTGCTCTTCTGCTGTTCTGCCTCTCTTGACTTTTTCTGTGCCCTTTTTTCTCTTGTTCTCACTCTGCTCTCTCTTCTCTATTTTCTCTCTTTTTTCCATTTTCTCTCTCCTCTCTCTCTCTTCTCGCTACCCGTGTTGTCAAAGCCGATGCTTCCCCTGCAGCCCCTCCCCACTCCTGTCTCCCAGCTGACTGCCCTCCCCCAACCCTTACTTAATGGCAGCTGCTATCCATCAACAAGAGCAAGACCACTGACCTGGTCAGTGTGACTGCTCTCCCACCACGCAGCTCAACCACTAAGTGCTGCCTTCTACCCTCTGAGCCCCCTAAGCACTCCGTTTGCAGGGTGTTTGAGGCCCTTCTCCACCCACAGGCTCTTTCCTGAGCTTCATCCCTGGTGGTCCAGTGGGAGAGCACTCTGCTCTTCTGCTGTTCTGCCACTCTTGGTTTTTCCGGTGCCCTTTTTTCTCTTTTTCTCGCTCTGCTCTCTCTGCTTTCTTTTCTCTTTTTTCCCCTTTGTCTCTCCTCTTCCTCTTCTCACTGCCTGTGCTGTCCATCCCGCTGCTGCCCCCGTGTCCTTCCCATTTCCCAGCTGACTGCGCTTCTCCGACCCTACTTAATGGCGTTCGTCTTGCAGCTGAGCTTCTGGCATGCTGAAGGCGTGCCAAAGGCAAGGCCGCCTGTGCCAATCCACAACCAATGTCAAGGACCCTGGTCCTCCGCTATGACTCTAGCAGCTTCCATGCTCTCAAATCTGGATGCAGCAACAACTGCCAGGTTTTGACGCCGAGCATCACCCAAGGCCCGATCTCCTGTTGACACTGCTGCTACACCTTCACCTACCTCCTGACCCCAGCAGCAGCCACCAGCCTACTGGACATCACCACTCACAAACCACTCAACTGCATCCTCCTCAACGTGCACTCCCTACATAAGCACATCATAGAAATTTGGGACCTCCTCAACACCCACACGCCAAATGCCGCCATCCTCACAGAAACCTGGACCAACACCATCTCTGAGCCTGACATCGCCACAGCCATCCCCAGCAGATACAAGATCATGCAGAAAGACGGCCCCCCACCCAGGAGGAGGCATTGCCATTGTCCACAAAAGCACCCTTTCCATGACAACCACTGGCCCGGACTGTAGGAAGCTGGAATCTGACTGCATGGTTGCCTCCACTCCTGGTGTTTTGATGGTTTTTTATTTATTTGGCTGGGAACCTGCTATTCAGGTCCCCAGCCTAGCTGCTTCCTCTCTAAATTGATTGCATGTACTTTAGGTACACCACAGATTGGATCCTGAGGTACCCTTGTGAGTCCCTAGTATATGGTACACTATGTACCCAGGGCATAGGTACCCTAGAGGCCTACCAGGGGCTGAAGCATGTATTATGCCACCCCTGGAAGCCACCCAAAATGACACCACAGGTCTGCTACTGCAGCCTGGGTAAGGTGGTGCATGCACCCCTTACTGTAATATAGGTTACCTATATCACTATATATACACACACATATAAACCTATAAGTCACTCCTATGGCAGGCCTTAACAATTCTGAAGGCAGAGTGCTTGGTTCTTATGTAAGAGGGTGCCCCTGCATGAGCAGAACCCCTCTGCAGTATTCGGAGACCCTTCTCTGATGCTGTTTGTAGTGTAGCCTGACCATATACTCTTAAGTGCATTATACCTCGTGGTAAATGCTAACTTTGGGATGGCTGCACGGAAACATGTCGTCTTTGGTGTCAAACACTTTGGAATCCTACCCCCCCCCCCCCACCGCCAGTTCTGGCAGCGGGGGTAAAATTCCACCCTTCTAGAGGGAGAGACATGTCCCCACTGGTATAACTGGTAGCGATTTAATAGAGCCCTGGCATCACAAAATGGATGCTGCAGCCACAGACACGGGTCTGGCCTCCTGCTGCTGACCGAAACTCCGGCAGGGGTTGCTTGAACAATAAGTTTCCTGTCACAGGGAGGTGTAATCACATACAAAGACAGGCTTATGTGTATTGGGGCTGGGTGGGAGCACTCTCTGAGTGCTTTGAGGTCCTTCACTGGGAGTGACTCCCCTGCTTGGCAGGCACCAACAAAGCAATTTGCCAGTCTGCATTTCTGAAGCTGCCGCCGGACTCCAAAGTATTTGCAGCCCAGGAAGAGGATTTCCAAACATCTCAGAGGCCCACCCGAGTCTCCAGCACAGCTGAGACCCACAGCCCTCGTGAGTAGCGTGGAACCAGAACTCCTGGTCACTGTGCACTTTTTCAAGTGCATTGACTTCTCGACGTCTTTTGAAGTCATGCTTGGGCTGGCTTGTAGCCCCCACCTCAAGGCCCAGAATCCATCAAAGACTGTTGTTCTAGTCACCCCAAGTGACCCGTGGGCTGCCATTTTGTGTTTCGTCTTGAGGTCCATTCGCGATCCCTGGTCCGTCGACTGGTGGGTCCCTTAGGGGGTAACTTTGAATTTCCTTGGGCTTCCCCTGTTGCTCCCAATGTCCCCCGACTCCCCACCAAGTGGTGAGTCCCACAGACCTTGCTGATCTGCACCGAAGCATCTTTCTCCTTTCTGCATGGGTTGCTGTTGCCAAGGCTTGGTGAGTCCAATACAGACCCCGACACTGCAGCACTCGACATTCTTTGTGGGACAGCTCGAATTCAGCTCCTGGTTGTCCTCGACCCCTCCTGGTCCTCGTGGCTGAAGAGTCACGCTTCACCTCCTTCACCTGAAATCACCTGACATCGGTGGGCTTCTGCCTATCGCCTTCCTGGTCACTGGCTAGTGACCCAGACTCTGTCCCCTCTGCTTTCAGGTTCTTCTCATCTTCATTCCAGGCTTGGATCTCTTCGGACACTTCGCATCTTCCCGGCAGCAGCACTTCTTCCTCAGCTCCCATTGAAATCAACAACGCGACCCGACACCATTTGACACCCATGCACCCGGCTTCCCTTGGTGAAGTAACACGAGTACTCCGGTGCTCCCGTGGGTGTTGACCCTAGAACTTCCTAAGTCCAAGAGGGTTTGGTCCTAACTCAATTCTAAGTGTCCCTAATCTTTAAAAATCTAACCACAACTTTCCCCGTAGAAGCTAACGGGAGCTCGCGGCTGTGTTCTCACACTGCACACGGTCCCCGTGGGTCCCCTGTGTCACTACCTTGGGTGGTTCCTTGGGGTCCCAGTGATTCTACAGGCTCTAGGCTGTAGAATCGCCTAGTTAAGTCGTGGTTCTTATACCACTATTTTAGTATATGGTTTGGCTCGACCCTAGGGCCTGATGTGTATTTGTGCTTATTACTGTGATATTTGAAGTGTAACTTATGTGTTTTGACCTCTAGCCTCATAAAGATTCTAGGAGGGTGTGTTTAGAAATAAATACATATATTTTATATATATACTTGGTGTGGTTATCTTTCATTTAGGAACTCAAGAGATTATAGACTGGTAAAACAAGCTGATTTACATTCCTTCAAGACTTAGCCTGAAGGCTGCTCTCCATAGCTACCACTAGGATAGCTTTCAATTAAGGTTGTCTTTAAACTATAACCAATAAGGGGTTGTTTGGACTGGTACAGGGTGCCCACTATAACTAGTGGACAGCATATACCAGGCCAACTTCTCACACGGAAAACACTACAACCCCCATGGAGCATCTCCACTTCCAGATGCAGACCAACCCTAAAACGACTCTCTGCGGAACCCTCATCTACAGGCCGTGCAGCCCCCGCTCCTTTTACGGACAGTATCACCAACCTCATCGCACCTCACCCTCTCGCCTCCACAGACTACCCCCTACTTGGAGACCTAAACTTCCACCTGGACAACCACGATGACCCCAACACCATTGCCCTCCTAGAGACCCTCGACCCCTCTTCGCAGAAGGAAACAGTGTCTCCTACAGCCACACCACAGAACTCCTCTGGACAGACCACCACTGCATCCACTTCTCCTTCAGAAAATCCACCGTACACAAGTACACCCACCCCCTCCCCCATAGAAACTAGAACAAAGTCACTGAAGACCAGCTCACCACTGCCCTCATCAGCACTCCACCACAGACGACGAAAGACACCAACACCATGGCACGCAACCTTCACCGCTGAATCATGAACTGCGCTGACACACTAGCCCGCCTCAAGAAATCCACAGGACGACACATCAAGAAAGTAAGCTGGTTCACCCCTGTAGTCCAAGATTCTAAGTGCTCCTGCCGACGACTTGAAAAGACATGGAGGAACAACAAATCCCCAGAAACACGCACCGCCTACAGAGCAGCCACCAAAACACACCACCAACTCATCAAATCCACAAAGAAGAATTTCCTCCAAGACAGAATCCAAATGCCCACAACTCCAAAGAACTCTTCTCCATCATCAAGGAATTTAACAAACCCTGCAGATGTCTCACCCTCCCAATACCTCTTCAACAGACTCAGCACCTTCTTTCACCTCAAGATTAAGATGATTTATGACAAGTTTGACAACCTAGACCTCAGAACAACTCCAGCTTCCACCCCCAGCGCCGCCACCCAACAGACCCTGCTCACTTAGACCCCACTCACGACCAAAGACACCTTAAAGACCATGAAAAGCATCCACTCCAGAGCACCCTGGACTCCTGCCACACCACATCTTCCACAGAGCCGCCACGGCCATCGCACTCAAACTCAGCCGGATGGTCAACTGCTCCCTCGAAACTGCCACATTCCCCGATGACTGGAAACACACTGAAGTCAACCCCCTTCTAAAGAAACCTGCTGCGAGTCCGACAGACATCAAGAACTTTAGGACCATCAGCCTGCTTCCTTTTGCAGCCAAGGTCATAGAAAAGGTCATCAACACCCAGCTAAAAAACTTATTTGAAGCCAACAACATTCTGGACATCTCCCAATCCAGATTCCACAGCAACCACGGCACCGAGACTGCCCTACTTGCTGCCACTGATGACATCTGCTCCCTCCTTGACCAGTGCCAAATGGCAGCCCTCATCCTCCTGGACCTCTCAGCAGCCTTCAACACCTTCTCCCACCGCACACTGGCCACCGGACTCCACGATGACGGCGTCCATGGAAAACCCCTGGATGGATATGCTTATTTCTCACAGGCAGAACTCAGCATGTCTGGGAAGCAAGAGAGACCAGATGCAGAGTGCCCCAGGGATCCTCCCTCAGCCCCACCCTCTTTAACATCTACATGGCCCCCTCGCAACCATCGTCAGAAACCAGGGGCTCAACATCTTCTCCTATGCCGATGACACCCAGCTCATCCTCTCTCTCACCAAAGAACCCAACATCACCAGGCACAACTTCCAAGAAGGGATGAAAGCCATCGCCACCTGGATGAAGAAGAGCTGCTTGAAACTCAACTCAGAGAAAATAGAAGTCCTCATCCTTGGATCCACCCCCTCCGCATGGGACGAAACCTGAAGGACCCATGCCCTCCGAAACTCCACCACCCCCACAAACGATGCACAAAACCTCAGCATCTTACTAGACTCATCGCTCACGATGAACCGCCAGATCAATGCTGTGACCTCAGCCTGCTTCAACACCCTTCACATACTCTGAAAGAATTCAGATGGATCCCACCGGAATCCAGAAAAATGGTCACACACGCCCTTATCAGTAGCAGACTGGATGACGGCAACGCTCTCTATGCTGAAATCATCAAAAATCTACTTTGCAAAATTCCAGACCGTCCAAAAAGCCGCATTCAGACTGATCCTGGACATCCCCATCACAACCACATCACCCAACACCTCCGTGATCTCCACTGACTCCCGTCAAAAGAAAAATAACCTTCAAGTTCCTCACTCACGCACACCAGGCCCTCCAGATCATCGGACCAGCATACCTAAACAACCGCCTCTCCTTCCACGCACCCAATAGACAGCTCAGATCAGCTGACCTCTCTCAGGCCACAGACCCATGCATCTACAATACCAGAGCAGGAGGAAAATCCTTTACCTAGCTCACAGCCAAGGCCTAGAACCTGCCCCTCCAACTTTGGCAAGTCCCCACACTGCTCCAGTTCAGGAAGGACCTCAAGACCTGGCTCTTCCGATGACCCCAGCACTAAATGGAGCTCCCCCACTTCCCCCCAGCGCTTTGAGACCCTTGCGGGTGAGTAGCTGCACTTTACCAACCCCTGACTGATTGATTGATTGATGTTGATCATCCCCTGCATTTTAGACTAAATTTTGCACTTTACATTCTGCGCTGTGGGCCACACACTTAATTAAGCAATTGTATCGGGTGTATTTTTCTTTTCTTTTTCTTAACAACATTGTAGCTTTAGGGTATTTATTTCACTGTAATGGTCTCTTTTATTATTGTGAAGATTTTAATTAATCATACAATAAAGTGTAATGACTGACAATGAAAAAATGACCTTCAAGTAACAAAAGCAATTACCCTCTGTGATGGCTATATAAAATACAAATCCGGAATCTCCATGTCACATAGTGTGCTTTGCAGCAGGCACATTAATCCTCTGTGCTACGTATGATGAGTCAAACCGGTGACCAGGCAATACACCGACCTCTCTAGCATGGGCCTTAACCACCAAAGTAAGCTTGTCATTATTATCCCCCGAAAACAGCTGGGCTCAGAGGGATCTCCGCAGGCTTCTTTGGTCTGCATGTCATGCCTCATCTGTCTGGTCTGCTCTCCGCTGCCCTCAGACCACAATTCTTTTTAGAGCGTGCACAAGGCAAAACACAAAAAAGTAATATTCACCTTTTACTGTAAACCTTGGTATATTATACAAGAATCTATTCTCAACAAAGATAATTCATTCACAGCGGCTTGCCGGAGGAAAGTCATGCATGAATATTTTTCTGTGCTGCCTTCAATCAGCATATCTTATACTTTCACCCTTAAATTGCCCAAGGCACATCTTCATTTCTCTTCTTTTTAGATGATCAATCTTTGATCAAGCACCACTCGTCCGACCTACCGAAATATAATTGTTGGAAGGTGTATGGCATGGTGGCTCAAGGACACAAAGTTTGCACATTATGCCAGTGCACTCCCCTTTACTGAAGCAGTGCAGTCTGAGTTTCTAACTTTGGGCATCTCTCTCAAAGAGCGGGCTGGGATGAGTTGAGGAGCGCGTGCACACTCCCACCATGTGACCACCAGCTGTGCACGTGTGCGTGTGAGGGGCTTCACTTCACACTGGGAAGGCAGTGCGGCAGTACGGAGGGTGCAATGCACAGAACAGGGTTATCGATACTAATAAGGAAAACATTATCTTCCAGAGCTTTCGCTATGAACCAGAATAAACATTAAATCAGACTGTTGTGCCTGAGGAAAAGAAACGTGCATGCGTGCCAAAACAAAACCTTTATCATGCCAAACAACAAAACCGAGAAGCTAAGACCTTCTGGCACTCACTTCTATGATGGGTAATCGATGTACCGCCGACAGTGGGTAGGGACTGAATACCTCATTTAAGGCATTTCTTGCACATTGTGTATATTTTGTGATATAAAGTAAAACTGCAGGCACCCAGTGAAAAAAAACCCATAAAACATCAATATTTACAATTGTAAATTGCCACACAACTCAACACAAATGCGAAAGTATACCATGTGCAGGTTGTTGATTCATCACTTTCAGAAAACAGATTGTAAGCAGTGGTGTTAAGTATTGTGTCAACATTAAAACGATAACAATCTTCGAAATTTCAACCCGCATTAAAATAATACAGAATGTTCCGGCCTCTCTCAGTAACACTCACATTTTCCATTAGTTATCCATTCGTGCCACTAAATTCTTTGACATTAGGCCACGAAATTCGCTCTTTAATAACAATAATTTCATTAATAATATTTGTAATACTGCTACTACTAATAATAATTATAAGAATTCAATTAATTTTGACTTGTTGAAATTCTAGCTGGCTGACTCTGGTATTGTTTAGACCATTACTAGAGTACAAATGGCAAAAAAGAATGGTATTGTTCAATCCAACCACAATGTTTCTTGCATTCTTCCTTAGGTTTTATGCTGCTGTCTAACAGTGACTTTTTTCTGGCAGCTTAGTAACTATGGGAATTTGTGGCATTCTCTCCCAAATGTATTCTTCTTTTCCCGTGATCCGTTTAAATACATTTTTGTATCATTTTGTTTGTTATTTTTTCTCAGTTTTTCTAAGTTGGTTTGGGAATTTGAATATGTTGTTTTCATAACTTTAATTTTGTTTGGTACTGCTTAAACCTATCACTATTTTCTTGAGAACAGCCTGCTGCTTGTGCCATTGCTACCAGGAGGTCATGCAAAGTTCCTCAACTATACTTTAACCTAACAAGATTGTGTATTATCAATCAAAGACATTTCTAAAGCGCACTACATACCCGTAGGGTCTCAAGGCGCTGGGGGTAGGGGGGGTGCCGCTACTGCTCGAACAGCCAGGTCTTCAGCTTCTTCCTGAAGGAGAGGTGGTCTTGGGTCAGGCGCAGGTCGGTCGGGAGGGAGTTCCAGGTCTTGGCGGCCAGGTAGGAGAAGGACCTTCCTCCTGTAGTCGCTCTTCGGATGCGGGGGACCGCGGCGAGGGCGTGGTTGGCTGAACGGAGGTGGCGTTTGGGAGCGTAGAAGTTGATTCGGCTGTTGAGGTAGCTCGGGCCTTGGTCGTGTAGGGCTTTGTGTGCGTGGGTGAGGAGGCGGAAGGTGATTCTTTTGTTGACGGGGAGCCAGTGTAGGTCTCTCAGATGTCCGGAGATGTGGCTGGTTCGTGGGATGTCGAGGATGAGTCTGGCTGAGGCGTTCTGGATCCGCTGGAGTCTCTTCTGGAGCTTGGCGGTGGTACCGGCGTAGAGGGCGTTGCCGTAGTCCAGTCGGCTAGTGACGAGGGCCTGGGTGACGGTCTTCCTGGTCTCGGTGGGGATCCACCAGAAGATCTTCCGTAGCATGCGTAGGATGTTGAAGCACGCCGAGGAGACGTTGTTGACTTGTCTGGTCATGGAGAGGGAGGAGTCCAGGATGAAGCCCAGGTTGCGTGCATGGTCTGTCGGTTTGGGTGCGGTGCCCAGGGCGGGAGGCCACCAGGAGTCATCCCAGGCGGAGGGTGAAGAGCCCAGGATGAGGACCTCCGTCTTGTCTGAGTTCAGTTTCAGGCGGCTGGTCGTCATCCACTCGGCTACCTCTTTCATCCCTTCGTGCAGGTTGGCTCTTGGGTCGGCGGGGTCGTTGGTCAGGGAGAGGATCAGCTGGGTGTCGTCGGCGTAGGAGATTATGCTGAGGTTGTGTTGGCGTGCGATGGCCGCGAGGGGGCTCATGTAGACGTTGAAGAGGGTGGGGCTCAGCGAGGATCCTTGGGGGACGCCGCAGATGACTTCGGTGGCCTCTGACTTGTACGGTGGTAGGCGGACTCTCTGTGTTCTTCCGTCGAGGAAGGAGATGATCCATTCCAGAGCCTTGTCCTGGATTCCGACGTTGCTGAGGCGCTGTACTAGGGTGCGGTGGCAGACAGTGTCGAATGCCGCGGAGAGGTCTAGGAGGATGAGGGCCGCTGTTTCTCCGTTGTCCATCAGGGCTCGGATGTCATCGGTGGCGGCGATGAGGGCGGTCTCGGTGCTGTGGTTGGCTCGGAAGCCAGACTGTGAGGGGTCGAGGGATCCATTCGTCTCGAGGAAGGCGGCCAGCTGCTTGTTGACGGTCTTCTCGATGACTTTGGCTGGAAACGGGAGGAGCGAGATGGGGCGGTAGTTCTTGAGTTCGGTGGGGTCCGCTGTGGGTTTCTTGAGTAGAGCGCTGAGTTCGGCGTGCTTCCAGCTCTCGGGGAAGGTGGCGGTGTCGAAGGATGTGTTGATGATGTCTCGCAGGTGGGGTGCGATAACAGCGTCGGCCTTGTTGAAGACGTGGTGAGGGCAGGGGTCGGTCGGTGATCCGGAGTGGATGGAGTTCATCGTGCGGATGGTGTCTTCGGTGCTGATCGGGGTCCAGGCGTGGAGGGTGGTGGTGGGGGGTGGTTGTTCTGTCGTGGTGTGCGTTGGTTGGTTGTTGAAGCTGTTGTGTATGTCCGCGATCTTGTTGTGGAAGTATGAGGCGAGGGAGTTGCAGAGGTCTTGCGATGGGGTGATGTCGTTGTTGGATAGCTCTTTCACGATGTTGAAGAGTTCCTTGCAGTTGTGTGCGTTGTTGTCCAGCCGGTCCTTGAATGCTGTTTTCTTGGCGGCGCGGATCAGCTGGTGGTGCTTCCGGGTGGCAAGCTTGAAGGAGGTTCTGTTGTCCGGTGTAGGTTCCCTTCTCCAGACTTTCTCGAGGGCTCAGCAGTTCTTCTTGGAGCTCTTGAGTTCGTCGGTGAACCATGGGGCTTTCTTGCTGCCGGGTGTGCTGGGCGGGGTCCTCAGCGGGGCGAGCTCGTCCGCGCAGTTGCTGATCCACTTCGTGAGGTTGTTGGCGGCCTGGCTGGGGTTCGCTGAGCTGGCAGGAGGGTGCTGGCTCAGGGAGGTGGCGAGCTGGTCGGCTGTGATCTTGTTCCAGCTTCTGCGGGCAGCCTGTTGCTGGTGGTGGTGGGTCGTCGTTCTTTTGAAGGTGAAGTGGACGCAGCTGTGGTCCGTCCATTGAAGCTCTGTGGCGTGGCTGAAGTCGATGTCTTTGCAGGAAGAGAAGACTGCGTCGAGTGTGTGTCCGGCGAGGTGGGTGGGGGTGGACACCAGCTGCTTGAGTCCAAGATTGGCGAGGTTGTCGAGCAGGGTGCTGGTGTTGCGGTCGTTGTTGTTCTCCAGGTGGAAGTTGAGGTCCCCCAGGAGGATGTAGTCAGCGGAGGGGAGGGCATGCGGGCTGACGAAGTCGGCGATGTCCTCGCTGAATTGGGTGCGTGGTCCCGGAGGTCGGTAGATCAGGGTGCCTCTGAGGGTGGTCTTCGGGTCGGTGTGGATCTGGAAATGCAGGTGTTCGGCAGTGGTCAGGGTGTTGTCGGTGCTGGTCGTGAGACGGATGGTGTTCCTGTGGATGATGGCGATGCCTCCTCCCATCTGGTTGGCGGTGCGATCCCTCCGGGTGATCTTGTAGCCCTCTGGGATGGCGATGGCGATGTCGGGAGCTGAAGAGGCGTTCATCCAAGTCTCCGTGAGGAAGGCAACGTCCGGGGCTGTGGCGTCTAGGAGGTTCCAGAGTTCGATGGCGTGTCTGTGGACGGAGCGGGTGTTGAGCAGGATGCACTTGAGGTGGGTGCTGCTGGTGTTCGACTTGGCGGGTGCTGGCGCGAGGCAGGTCCGGATGCAGGTGAACTTGCAGGCGTGGCAGCTGAAGGGTCCGTGGGTGCGTCGTGGTGTGGCTCGGTAGCATCCTGGGAATCGGCCGGTGTTGAGTGCGATGAGGGTGGCGGCGGTGTACGTCAGGCGGGTCGGTCGAGGTCCTCGTGGGCCAGGGGTCCTGGCGCTGGGCGCGATCCGGTCGCGGACGGGCGCAGACGGGCTTACCTTTGGCGCACCTTCGGCGCTCAATCGGTGCTCCCGCTGCGCGCGTCCGCTGCGCGGTCGCTCTGGGGACGTCATAAGAAGGGAGCCGGTCGGGAGGGTCTGCGGGGGGGCGGGAGCGCGGTCCAATCGGCTGTCGGGGGCGGGGCCACGGGCTGGGGCGGCGGGAAAAGCAGGTGTGGGCTCGGCGGCCCTCGGGAGGCTGGGGCAGCGGGAGCGGCAGCAGGCACAGGAGCGTGGGGGTGACCAGGCCGAAGGCGCTGTGGTCACTCCCTAGATCTTGGTCTGGCTCCCCTTAAGAAGGGAGCCGGTCGGGAGGGTCTGCGGGGAGGCGGGAGCGCGGTCCAATCGGCTGTCGGGGGTGGGGCCACGGGCTGGGGTGGCGGGAAAAGCAGGTGTGGGCTCGGCGGCCCTCGGGAGGCTGGGGCAGCGGGAGCGGCAGCAGGCACAGGAGTGTGGGGGTGACCAGGCCGAAGGTTAGGTTCATCCTTCCCAAATTAATAAAGTTAAGTGACTTTTGGTTGGCACATCAGGTTGCCAATAACACCAGATGAGATGATAATGGTTAATGTTCTCTTATCGACCAGCAACTGACCCCTAGCACTAGCATGTTGATATAAAACCCTCTCCTCAACTTCTGATACAAAATTGCCCTTACATCTTACTCACCAGGAAAGAAGAAACATGTGCAGGAAAATAGTGCAGATTTCATTCCAGATTTAAAAGGAAGTGTGGTGCGAGAGTGTGCAGCTTCAAATCAAACCTTTTGAAAAGTGTAATCGTCTCACAGCTAATAACGTCTGTGTAGGACAACTAGAGCAACTGTAGAATCAATCTTCTGATAATGTAGAATATCAAGGTGCCTGCCACGGGGTGCAGGGATGAACCCCCTGGCCTCCAATCGGAGGCTGTGCACCCAAGGGAGCCCTGCTTGGGGTCCCCAAAGTCGAGTTCCGACAACCTTTCTGTGTCGGAAAGGCTGGCACGGAAAGGCTTCGGAAACCCCACATCGTAATCCCCTGGGCGGAAAGAGCCTATGTGTACCTAGCATGCATGTAGTTGTGGCACCAAGAATCCCCCTAGGAATGAGCCAACCCAATTACCTGATGAGAAAGAAAGAAGGACCCTGTCTTGGTCACAAGGGTGGTCAGACCGCTGCTTGCTGGAGTTTCTGCGTGCAGGGACCTCAGCATCCCATGTCAGCATAGGAGTTTCTCCTCTAGTTTCCCTAGTGAAGATGTGTTGCTTATATACCAAAAAGGTACACTCAGGGGGTGTACCTAGAATGGTAATGTGGGCCTAGGATGATGATAGTGATGACTCTTGTACAGAGTTGCTATACAGAAGATGGTAATCCTGCTGTGATATTAAGAATCATCATGCATAATAAATTAGGTTAGTTTTTGAAGAAAATCACACATTTATTCGGTACATAACTAGGTAAAAGGTCAGCGCCAGAGCTGTTATATCGAACAAGGTAAGACAAATGTAGGTAAAAGGTCGTACATCAACATAGGCCTATATTGGGGTACATTGGATCTCATAACAGTGCATTACCTACCAGTCATATTTAAGGCAGCGCAGCCATGTCTACAAACTGGCTTTGAAAGAAAAACCCCAAGTTCATTAGAGGTGGATTGGAGACACGGAGATGCTCATAGGGACCTTAGCATGAACTTTCTTAATTAAGTCTCTTGTATGGTGGCACACACCTTAATTTTGCACGCAGCACTACTGACAGCACTGTGTTCAAGCGTGTGAATGGGATTGGCATCGGGCCATTTCGAACATTTTATTTAAAATGGGCCATGAGACTGTTGGAGCATAATATTTTAAATTGCATAGTGAGTCCAAGCAAATATTTTGTGTGGTATTTTATGATAATGTACTGTGCTCAGAACACCAATAGTTCCTTCTTAAAATGGGCATCTGCATACTTTCAGATGGCAGAAGCTGTGCAGAAAAGCTTTGCTATCTTTTTACCTCAACAGACCTAGATGGGATTAAAATCTTTTTATCTTTATTCTGCCTGTGAAAATGCTAGCAAAATGCTTCCGATTTTCTAGATTTAATTAAATGGTGAAATCAGATTTTTAATAGCTTAAGTTGGGAACTTTATAAAAAAATGTACTTTAGGCTGCCTTTGCGAAATTTGACCTAAAACCAGTTTTACAACTGAGCCCCTCCAGAGCTGAAATAGTCGTTCGGGCTGGGAGACTTTACGATTTTGGCTCTGAAGATAATAGCCTGTCTCTGAGCCCAGGAAGAACATGTGGGATTTAACTGCTGACCACTTAGAAGACATTAGCTCTCTGGGAGCGCACAGGAATAGGTGGCAGAACAATTCAGCTTTAGCACAACCTCTTTTGACTTGGAGATGCCAGGGTGCTCTTCCTGTTATTTTTCTGGACAATCATAGACGGGCAGGCTCCAATCACAGTAAGGAAGAGAGCCAATTGCCCCTGTATGGTGAGAGGAGAGCACATCTACATAGGGGGGTGGATAAGGAACTGAGGACATGCCTCTCTGGTGGCATAAGGGTAATTCCATTTAAAGCAAAGGCTACTGGGTAATTTAAAAATAGGGCCATGCAGAAGTGTTGCAAAAGGAGGTGGGGGGACTGGGAGAAAATAGGATTGGGTGGCAGGATTTTTCCAATCACTGGCTTGTGCACAGGATACATCTGACAGGTCCACATATCACCATCTCTAACATTCCTGGATCTGGAAAGACTGCATTTGAAGAAGGCAACACTACTGGAACACATGCCTGACTCCTGCTACAAGGTTATCACATAAGGACTCTTGAATTCTAGAAGCACTCATGGACAGGAACTGCTCTTCAATAGAAAAGTTGATGGCCTCCGGTATGCCTGAGTCAGGAATACAAAAGCAGGAGAATCCCTGACTGAAAGAGTTCCAAACTGACCACAAAGGACAATGCTCTGCAGGAGATCTAGCTGGAGGGAGACCTGGTGCCTGCCCTTAGGGAATATGATCTGATGACTGATCACATGGAACTTTCACAGCATTTGGAAAAAGTGGGACTTAGTCATTTTTTTAACACATCTGAAGGATTAGGACAAGTGCTGAGGCTTGCTCAGAAAGATTGTACCCGAGGCAGGCAAGAAAAATAGGTTCATCCTGCTTAAAACCTTTTGCTGCACTGGAAACTTGTTCCGCTAGACCCCCTGGTGAAGGCATACAGACATGTGGAGCCACACCTGGCTGCAGCGTCCAGTCTTGTCCTGCAGGAGGATTTTTAATTCCCCCAAAAAGTGAACAAAATGACTCTGAAATCCAGATCAGTCTCAGCTAGAGCTTATGGTACCAAAACAAATAGCTTCAGCTGAAGGTCAACTATAGCATATTAGATTTCGAGGGAGCCTCACTGGCCATAGCCTTGCCACACTGGAAGACTTTAACTTCCATTTTAGAGAATAGGTTAAACATTTTATTGGAAGGACACCCTTAGTATGTCTTACCTCAACTCCATTGTGGTCAGCCAGAAATTGCACTGTAGTCCTGATGAACAGCAAGCACTGATTTTTTTAAAGGGCTTTTTATCTCAAAACTAAAAATAATTATATCTCCAGTTCCATGTAACCTACTGTAATAATGTTGGTTTCTTTCTGCTCATTAACGTTTTCTCTATTTGTCTAAATTGGCCTGGGAATTTGATTGTGTTGCCCTATTTACTGTAAAATATTGGCCTAGCCTGAATATGTCTCTAGGGATTGTCGGCTGCTTGCTCCATAGTT
This sequence comes from Triturus cristatus, assembly GCF_964204655.1. Lineage (NCBI taxonomy): Eukaryota > Metazoa > Chordata > Amphibia > Caudata > Salamandridae > Triturus > Triturus cristatus. Next base: position 640,413,981 of record NC_140582.1, read on the forward strand.
ACATGGGGTTGAGCAGAAGTTCACTCAGAATGGTGTTTTGAACCAACCAGAGTGGATTCATGAGGTTTGCAGAAGTAGTACCTTACCAGCTAAAAAAACACTATGTATGACATAGAACATCTGAGTAAATATGCAAATGACATTACGAACTAACTTCACATTGTAACACTATAGAAAGAGAATCAGGTTACCCTTTAGCTTTCATGGTATTCAACAGTCCCTACTCTGCTGCCTAACACATCCTATGAGCTTTTTGTGATCTATATCAATTGAGCCTTTCTCCTGGTCTTTGTTGTGTCATGCAATCCATCCAACTAATCCATGTTACACCTAAGGCATAATGTCTAAATATCTAATGTTTTTTAAATAGCTTCTTTCTTCATCATCTCCCTAGATTTTTTTATTTTTTGTGGAATAGTTTTGCAGGCATTCTGACTTTGGGCACTGTGAGACTGCCATTTAGCTTTAAAGTGTGTCTGTCTGACCCCTCAGAATTAGGTAAAATTAGCTAAATCTAATTACCTATTTAACATTTAAGGCCACTGCAATTTGGTGCAGCAAAAGTGCCAGTGGCATGAAATGTATATGCCATATGTGACATTTGGACTGTAGCATACATTTTCTCCACCCATGTGTGACTGTAAGCTAAAAGGGTGAAGTCTATAACATTGCACTAACTCAAGCTGAACAAAAATGCTTACAAAAATATACTTTTATATATAATTTAAGTCATCCTAGAAGAATCTGGCAGCCCACAAAGCTGAGAGCATAATGTATGGAATATGGACATGTTGTATGCTAAGAGCAATATAATCCTGTAGTGGTTCCTTATATAGATGGCATGTTTGTGGTTAAACGTTTTTTTTCCACAAGTTAGTATAGGAAAGTGGTAAAACATCTAATCAAACTTTATTTTTAACATTTACTAAAAATCTAGTTGATTGATAAAGTATCATTTTTGCTAATAGTAATGAAAAATTATTTGAAGAAACATGTTTTTCTATCTGTGGGCATGAAAGAAGCAAACCAGTTTTTCTGGTTTTCCTTTCAACCAGTGGTATTAATTAACCCTGATTAGGAATGACAAGCTCTTCCTGCCAGACGACAATAGAGGGGGTGCTGCTACTAGGATATCAGGAACGCTGGGAGGAATAATTGCTGATAAATTAACTTGGGGTGGGAATATGGGAGTGAACATGAACACATGGTATCACACAAGGGTGAGTTGAGGGCTGGCATTTTGACAACATTTTCAAATATGGGCATATTGTGCAAGATGTCTTTTAACAGTGTTCCTTATTAGACTTTTTGTCTCTTGTTGCAGGAATATATCCCTTTTTTTCTATAAGGCAGGTTCTGAGTGAAGTTTTAAAGATCTGGGCAGTGATGGATTAGTTCTACCATTTTCAACATAGACTTCTCAAATAGTCTGTAAGGAGGTAAAGAGGAAGTGCTCCAAAGTGGATTAGTTGAGATGTAGGTATTTAGTTAAGACTTGATCACAATTTGTCTCCAATCCTTATCTACAGTGCATGTTAACAATTCCTCTCACCACAAATTCACCAGAACATAACTGAAAAGAAGAGACCAGATAAGAAGAAGTATTGTACTTGCTCTCTGTTTTCTGCCTGGAGAAGGGCTAATGGAAATGTGTTTATCTTTGTACCATTGCTTTGGATGAGATCTCAAGGGTCAGTTTGGCCGGCCTCTTATTGTCAAAAAAGAATCTCAATCTAACCAGTGGGCTGCTGACTAGCCTAGACAATGTTAGTGATGTTAATGAGTAGTTGAACCAGTTTCACACAGCTGCATCATGCTGTGGACCACAGAAGCCTCTCCATTTGTAACAGAGACATGCCCAGGAATAAGGTATCCCACAGTTTCAAGAAATAAGGAAGCTTGGCTTTAGCAGGACACAGTGGCAAATAGGTTTTTCTCTCCCTCACAAATGTGCGTGGACTATCCCAAAATAGCACCAGAAAAACTGGAAAGCATTTGAGTGTGCCACTGCCAACCTGCAAGGGCTCTGGGTCTGCCCTTACCTTTCCGGCCTCTGTAAGATAAAACAGTTTATGGCTAGCTATTTCTTCTATTTATCTTTGGTGATAGAGTAGAATTTTGGTCTTTCACAATATTGCATAGTATTATAATGCCATTATTTATATTGTCCTATTTTGACTTGAAGAACTTATCGTTTTATTTGGTTCCATTAAATCAGTTATGACCACTTTTTGCCATTTTGTTTCTTATATATATATTTCTTTTAAACTTTATTCACCGTTTTCAATAAACAGTTCACATCAAAATGCCAGCTCCAATAAAATGGTATTTAAAAACGTTCATGTTCAAGAAAATGTGTTTCGGACCACATATGACATTCATCTCTACATTTTTAAACTTGAGAGATTTGCTTAGTCGAGCATGCATGCAACATATATCTACATGACCCTTTATTTGCAGCTGTGTATCATACATTATGTCAGCCCATGATGCCAGTGACTCAGGAGGAGATAGGTGCTGAAACATCTTTTCAGATAAGTCCTACATATCCCGGCTGATCAGCCTATTCCAGCAGGAAACAGCCCGACTTCTAATTGGGCATCGCGTTGAGAGTGCGCTGTCATATTGTAATGCTTAAGGGGGCTCCAGATGTTGCATGGGTGAGAGGTGCTGAGGAGCGTGGCGGCATATAAATCATGGTTGAGGTTGCAGTATGCTAGGCTTGTAAGCCAATCCTTATGTCGCGGTGCAGCCCTGCATTCCCATTTTAATGCTATTTCCAGCTTGGCAAGTAATAGACAAAGCGCTGTATACTTCCTGACTGACTTCGGAATGTTTTTAACGTATCCCATCAATGCCACCACAGGGGTGGGAGTCAGGTCTAGCCCTATCATTTCCCCCAATGTGTGGTGTATGGCAGTTCAATAGCTACTGATTTTGCTACATGTCCAAGTGAGGTGCGCAAAGCCTACACGCGGGGATTTGCATTTGAGGCAACAGTGCGGTCTATCCGCATCTATTTTGTGCGCTCCAGCGGTAATACAGTGTTGAGTGTATCTGGCGGGAGTAAGTCCGCCTCAGGCCATAAATATGGGATCCTGGCATCATGATGAAACCAGGCATGGGCATAGCTGAATTGAGCCACCAAATAATATTACTGCAGGTTAGGTACTCCCATTCCACCTCTGTGGTAAGGAAGTGTCATGATTTCCCATCTAACCCTGGGTCGTCTGCTCCCCCCCTGTGATTCAGATGAGATGCGTGTTTATGGAGTGGAAGAAACGATTCGGGAGCGGGATTGGTATAAAATTGAATAATTAGAGACATTTTGGCAGGACAATCATTTTAATCAGGGCAATACGTCCGGCAATCGAGATTGGGAGCTTGAGCGATCTATCCACCTTCTTCTCCAGCGAATGTATCGCCATTTCGTAGTTAGAGAGTATGATCTCAGCAGTGTCTAAATGTATGTTGATTCCCAAGTACTTAACCGACTCGGTGCACCAAGTCAAAGGGAACTCAGCTTCCCACCTGCACGTACCCCGAGTGAGAGGGAATATCATCGATTTGTGCCAATTTATGCCAAGGCCCGAAAGGCCACCAAACCTAATTATTTTCCGGATGAGCGGATCTACGTTTTGTTGGGGGTCTCATTTTGTTTCTTATATGGTTCTTTTACTACATTGGTTTGCAAATGGAAATATTTGGCTTTATGTCTTTAATAATGTTTTGGTACTTGTGAGAAATTGGATTATTTTGGGGGTGGGTGACTACCCACTTCATGGAACAATCCCAAACCTGGTCAGGGAGAACCCTTGAAATGATTAAATGAATCTGAGCTCTATCCCCTTGTAGCTATGGAATAGAGCAAACAGGCTTAATTTAGGGCAATCTGAAAAGTTTTTATGCTGGTCCAAGCATTATTAAAGTTAAAATGCAAGGCATTAACCCCTCCCAAACCAAATCTGAAAAATAGAGTAAAATATAATTAATAAAAGGACACCAAAATCCAAAAAGGGGAATTGGAGATATGTTTTTTAAAAAAAGTTTTAAGTAAAAATAGCATCAAAAAGCACAAAGTACTAATTTGACACAGATCCCGATGGAGTGTGGGTCAGCCACTCCAACCAGTTTCTCCCTGGTCAAAGTTTTGAGTTTAGTTCGTCCCAATCCATACAGGAGTATTTTTCTAAAGCCTTCCAGGAGTTCTGGGGAAGCAGTTAGCGACTCACTGGGTGCCCAGCAGAGGCCTAACTGCAGGGTCTAGTCCAGGCCAAGTTGCCACTGGTCAGCTGGGCAGTTGCAGGGGAAGGCCTCTTGTAGCTAGTTGTCTCCCTGTAGCTTTTACAAGAGGTGAAATGAATGGGCCTTGGAGTGTACTGCATTCTCCTGTATACAATAGAGAGCTGATCCAGTCCTTTCAGGGCTCTTTTCAGGTTGCAAACAGCAGATTCAGTTCTCTTCTACTTTTCCTCAGGTCCAGAAGTATTATGAAGTGGTTGCCTGGAGGTGCCACATGTGTGCCTGGCTCGAGCTACGTGGTGGGAGTAACTTATTGGCAGGCCCTAACCAATTGGGTAAAAGTTATCAGAACCAACCCCACCCACTCTGGGCATTTTAAGGTGGCAAAGGTTTAGCAGCTACAGTAAACTTAGGCTCTGAGGGATGGGTGTTTGTGTGTACAGGGTGTATTATGGTAATCCTAGTATCCTCTCACATCTAACCCTAAAATCCACCTTAAAGCAGTCACTGTACCCCCAATAAATCCAGAGATAGAAGTCTGGTAGAAAAAAATGGATTTTCCAACTTCCAGACAGTGGATACACACACATTGTTTTGGCATCCTGTTCTTGGCCACTTAAGTGTGCAACAAGCCATATATTTAACGCCCCAGCAGACCTGTCAAGCAGAATATAACACTCCAGCAGGATTTGACACTGTAATATTAAAAAGAGGTCCGATGTAATTGTAGCCTGCCTCTGGTGGGGTGGGAACAAAGGATAGGCCCTGCCCAGTCATCAGTTAACATTTACCTGTGACATGGAAGGCCTCTTTGAAGTGTGTGCCAAGTGTTATCTGTAAATCTTCAGAAGACCTGTTGAGCAGTAGTTGACATTTAATCAGGATTTGGCACTTTAATGTAAAAACAGATGCTCACAATCACACTCTGCATATTCTGTTAGGTTCAGAGGGATCATCCCTGCCCATTCAGGTCACCCTGTTGATGGCTACTGGGAGGCATTTCACACCCGTTCACATCTATTCATTGTGTTACTGTGTGGAAAATTAATGAAAATGGGCCCTGTGTAGACTTTAGGAAGGAAAATGTAATTTTCTAAAAAAAAAAATTTCGTTAGTTGTTAACATAATTCTGACCTCACCATTGAATTGGGGTTTAAATAACTATTAAAACAGTTGTTTCATTATTTTTCTAGCTATTTCATAATAGAAAGTAGCTTTATTAAATGTAATAATGTTACCCAGTGTTTTGTTTTCTTCCCAAACAGCCATCCTTGCTACAGTGAAAATATCTTTGGGGCTTTTTCACTGTAAGAACTTGTTTATCATCGAGGGCCTACTTATGAGCTGACTTGTATCGGTCTTGCCCCACGCAATATGGATCAAGAGCGATACAAACCTTATGTGTGCTTTACAAAGCCATGCAAGGCCACTTTGTGTGGCCCTGGTTGGCTCCATAAATCTGGAGTAAGGCAACACAGAGCAAATCACTGTACTGTCTTACTCTACCCAGGGAAGGCATTCCATGGGTGTTGAGTGGGCGTTCCTATGCTGCAACCATAGTTTATGATGCATTCCCAGATTTCCCAGGACTGTTAGACCTAGGAATGCGCCACAAAGGTACGCATTCTCAGTTGAAGCATAACGAGGAGAAACATTTTTATTTCTCTTTGTTACTTCCTCTTTCCATGTGTGCCGCATTCTGCATTCCTGCCCTTTCCCCATCACGCAGTGCAGCAAGGTGACTTTCTGTGCTGTACTGCATTATATTCTCATAAATATGTCCCAAAATTCCTACATGTTATTCTTTTATGTAACATGCACCCTGCCTTATGGGCAGTAAGGCCAACCCAGGGGTGAATTCTAAATAAAAGAAATGTTTTGACTTGTTAAATGGGTTATTTTGGCAGGTAGAACTTGCAGTTGAAAACTCTAACAGCCAGGCTACAAATTGCAGGCCTGCAGTTATGTTTTCACTGACACTCAGTCCTGGCTGCCTTGGTTATCGCCCTATCGCTGATGCTGAAGCAACGGCCTTGCATTTGGCACTTTTCAGTTCAAGATCTCCTGAACTTGGCACTTCCTGCAGCTTCGAATGGTGCATCTGACACTTTTTGCCTCAGGATCCCTTGTACTTTCCACCTTGGCACATGTGCCCAGAGGCATGGTGCAGAGCTGGGGTCTGGATCTTCAGTTTATGCAAAGCAGCTTTAAGGGGTGTCCTTAGAAGATAATTTCGCACTTGGTCCTGTGATTGGAAGAAGGAACTCTGAACAGTATCTATGTTCCATCTGTACCCGGACTCCTATGAATTTGAATGGTGATCCGACCTTCATTCTAGCACTTGATCCTGTTCCAGTGTGGAGGATTGGACAATGATGGTGTTTTGTCAATGTCCAGGCGTTCAAGGTTTTTTTCGACTGGTACTAAAACTGCAATGACCTTTAATGATGTTAGCTGGCCACTGTACACTAGAACAATGTAATTCTTTGCAGGTGTAACATGGTTTTGTGTGCGCAATTAATGTTGTATTCTCTGGTATTTTATTTGCAATGGTGTTTAGTAACTATGCAAATAAAATAAACTTTAATTTGAAAACGGCCGATGTAGTTGGTGACACAAAGAGTGCTGCTGTCTACTAGTGAAGTTGAACTTACACAGCCCTGGGTACACTTTGTACCCCATGCTAGGGACTTATAGGTAAGTTAAACATGCTAATTGGGGATATGACAATTTTACCATATTGAAAGCGGAAGCACAGGAACTACATCACTGGTTAGCAGCCAACAAATTATAGGATCCAGCAAAAGGTGAAATATTTTATGTGACCCTGTCGAATAGGCAATTTATCGACAGTACTACTTAAATACATCACTCACACCTCTCAGGTGGAAAGAAACGACTACGTTAAGCCATTGCTACCAAGGGTTAGGTCTAGTTAAAGCTGTGTTTTGAGCAAGCTATATATTGCAGTGTTAAATTCATGGCATACTCCCTACCAAAATAATTATCCAAACTCTCACAAAAGGTATATATTGTTTATCAGTAACTAGGAGCATGGGTGAAAATGACCCTCTACCTCCTGCAAAGTTGTTCATCAAAACCCCATCACATCTTCTTTTTCACTTCTAAATGTTGGCCCTCAAGACTAATCAGATATGGCCATCTTTCACTCCCTGCGAGGCTGAGGTGGCTTAGTCCATTCTTTATAGCTGGTCTCCATCAGACTATCTCAGCCATGACTGAGGACTTGGTGCACTATAATAGTGAAAAGTAAATTGAAGGCTCTAGCTTACAGATGCACCTAAACTTAACTTGATACTGATATGCTTCCTATGTAGACTCTAATAACAATCATTTCGTCCACTTGCCTTATTTTACCACTCAGCTATGTCTCTTTCCTTTTCAAATAATGCACTTCATATTTTTGAAATATGGCCAAAACCTAACTGTCAATTATTGCGCACCATGAAGTGTGTCAGTCTTCTGGCCTACAGAATGATTTGCGCCACATGATGTTCTTATCTAAGCTGGAAACAAATTATACTTTGCATGCAAAGAGTTTCCATCACTTCATAAACTCTTCTGTGTAAGTGTTTTCACTGAAAAAAAGATTGTATTTCTTGAATTGTTTGTAGTTTGATAGGTTGTATTCTAATGTTCAGAAACATAGCCTCGATGCATTTAGAGGTAACCTTTCATCAGAGGGCTGCACTAATCTAATGTATCTAAATATTCCTGCAGAGATTAAAGTGCAGACACAGGTCAAAGCCCCTTAGGGGAACAGGGAGGGCTGCACAGTTAGGAATTCCAGCCTGCACACAAGTGTGTGATTCAAAAGCAAAGTATTGTAGATATGCATTTAAGTGGTTTCTGATGCGCAGTCCTTCAAAACAGTCACTATAGCACACTACATACAGCTGTCAATAATGGTCCCAATACCTTGCTCCTTTTCAACTTGACCATGGTTTACAACATAAATACTTAACAAAGAATGGAAACTGTACATCAACTCTGAAAATGATGATGCTCAGGTCTACCTACACACTGCCAGCACCCATCAAGCTTTCACGGGGGCATTTGATGTCCTAAAAGCCAGCGAGAATGACAATAAAATAGAGCAACCTCAAGATAAACAAATACAACTTTTTTCACCTAAAGCTCCATTACATTCTGATTTCCGCATTGTTCAGCCTCCCCCTCCAATTAAACCACCTCCTTTGTCTGTCTGATAACCCATCTAAAACAGTCAATTAATCATGTTATAAACGTAGCTGCAACTTCGGTATGATTTTCCAGGAGTGGTAACATTGAGCGATCCAGCAATACCCATCCTGTGACATCATCAGCCTAGTGGGGGGCGATCTAGTTAAAACAAGTTTGGTTACAGAATATAAAATGCAGGCATCCTATGGTACTGGCTCAGATACATCCAAAAGATTCAAGTTTGCAGCAGCAAGACGTATTGCTGAGCTGAAAAAAGTAGATCTAGTCGGACCAATCTTAAACAGATCTCGCATTTAGAGAAACACACTGTGCCACTGTGCCCATGGTCACCTTTACCAACAGGACACCCATTTACGAAATTGTCCTAGACCTAATCTCAAACTTCTTAAGATTCAAAATCTTGTTTGTCAGAAGAAATGGATTAACTTTGATCAGTACTTAGCTTACTATCTTAACTTTTCGTAGACATCGTACGGTAAGCATGGGGATCTTTTGCAGAAAACTACAGCTTCTAAAATTATATCATACTATTTTTTTCCTCAAAGACTATACTATGTACCTGAAAATATAGTCAGAATGTAGGAACCAAAGTTCACATTTGTTTTCAATTAGATGTCCTGGATACCAATGTATATTTTTAGAGAGCCCTTCGTTCAACTAATCAGAATCATACCGTCTCGATCACAGAATTCTATATTTCGGATATTGATTGACACCTCTATTCTTCATCCTCTGAAATGTTCCAAACGTTTGAACAACCCTAACTAAAAGTTTCATATTTAAGAAATCGTGTTTGTGTTCTGCTGTTTTTTTCTGTTTTGCTTCGTACTAGCTATGTGTTTTAGTCAATATTTTGGAAACGTAATACAAAGTGATAGTGTCACTGATCACAGTCATTGAGGTCTAGAATACTCGCCTGTTTATTGAGGGCTTCCTGCACAAAAAACTATCCGAATAGGCATTTTCCTCTTTCTATACATTTTGGAATGCAGCACACATGGAAAGAGGAAAAAAACGAGGAGTAATGAGATTATTTGTCTTTGTTACACCTCACCTCAGGAGGTATACAGATTTAGTGCTTTCCCAGGTTTGCATGTTTTAGTAAATCTGGGGCAGCATCAAATTCCATGGGTGCTGCATGGGAAAACCCTCTGCAATGCCCAAGGAATGTCTCCCGGGAGCAGAGTAAGGCGACACACCGAATTGTTCTGCATGACCTTCCTCATGATTTTTTAGAGCACTCAAAGCTATGCAGGGTGGCTTTGCGTGGCTTTACAAATCTTTATGAGAGCCCTGTTTCACGCATATACCACATTATGTGGTGCAGGGCTCTCATAAATAAACCCTAAGTCTGGTGGCCTGCTTGGCATGTGGTTAGTGCTGCTGTTCAAGTCCAAATTCCCCACATTTCTATTGGGGCCTTTGTTGTTAGCAGCTGCAAGCTTCATTGGCAGACACATACATGAACATACACAGAACCACATAAAAATTCTAACATGTGCGATAAGCCAAGGGATCTATAGCAGCAGATCAGAGAAGTGAGTCATTGTTCTTTGTCTTGGACCATCATATTTTACTAATCCACACATAATGCTCTAGCTCCAAAACAGGCATTTAGATACATCATGAGCAAGATTTCCAATCTCTTATGAAGGATTTTTTAAAAAGATTTAAGTGGAATAATTCTCTATTTTAAAAAGCTATGCAAAATAGCCGAGAGACGTCCATTACAATGTGGTCTTTCACCGTGATACGTTCACAACATGGTCATTACAATGCAAGTCGTTATAACAACGTGCGCTGGATGGCGCTCTACACTAAGGTATAGTATGATTTACTATTACAACATCTTCACTATTGTTGCACACACTGGAGTTGGAATAGTAAATTATAGTCCAGTGCCTCTAGCTCAAGTCATTGTAACGACTTGCGTTGTAATGACCACGTTGTAAACATATATCGCTGTGTAAAGACCGCGTTGTAACGTCATACATTCAAAATAGTCCGAATTTATATATATATAAGATATAGTTCGACACAAATGAGTACTTTTAAACCTTTTAGAACCACATAACTCTCCTATTTAAGGGACAGGTCTGATTTGCCTATTTTGTCCTAGACTTTGATGGGTAGGGGTTGTAAAGCAGCAAAATGGCATTACATCAAAAAAATGCTCTTTTAGTGGTAAATGCAATATGTAGAGGTAACTATGCAAAACTATCGACGCACTGCAAAGCTTTTAACCTGTCAAAGTTTATTTTCCTTTGAAATGCATTGGACTGGATACATAATCTGAAGTGTCACAGCGGGAGACTGATAATTTTTTAATAGTGTGAAAGATAACATTGTGCTCTGCCTATTGAAACTATGACCTACATGTTAATTTTCAAAACCATGTTTCCTAACTATTATTTTTATGTTAAAAATTAAATATCTGAATGGAGTAAGATTTTTGGATACAAACAAACACGTTCTGAACCTTCATTGTAATATTTAAATGAAATCAGAGTAATTTGGTCGATCAATACACCGCTCTTGTCTTCTAGTGTACTTTTGCTTTTAGCTGCCTTCTTTTGCCTATAAAATATGATCTTTTTCTTTGTAACGATGCTGAACCATTTGCTAATGTCTGGAAGGTGTCTGTCATTTTGAAGGTCTAGATTATGATATGAAGCAACTAACTAATAAATATATTCTACAATACTGAAATCAGCTTGGTAGTTGCCACCGACTGTATAGAGAGTACCTCAATAACTGTACTCCTTTAGTTGTTCTGTGTAGAAGTCACGTTACTTATCGGTGCACATTGATACATTAATATAAACAGTCCTTTTAATGCTTCACTTGCATAAGACTGCGCCAGATGTGTTGCCCCAAATGCAGTTGTTGTTGTGAAGTATTTTCTTCCTTTTGTCCTCATTGGGAAATATGTCATTTTGAATTACATTGTGTTTTTTTGTGGTAGAGAGAAAAGTAACATTGAAGTGTTTATTCATTAAAGGACAGTAGCGACAGGAGCAACAGGTGCAGCACCACCTACATTAGTCTATCTTCCACATCCTCTGAGCTCATGCTGAACCAGCCATTAAGCCCACCTCACCATTCTGCATTCTGTACATTTCATGCCTCACTCTAAAAAACACACAGAAAAGAACCATGCACACTAAACCATGTTTTCCTTCCACTAACTGACAATGAGATAACACTCATGACAACAAAACACACATATGCTCGCCATTCCATACCCAGCACCACACTCACACCACAGCCCAACATCAGACTATAAGGTAACATATCTAAAATAATCACTTACACCAAATAGTCACAGAACCTCAGAGGCATAAATATCTTCCTACCACTTTGTTTGCAACATGTGGTATTGCTTCTACAGATGAAATTTCCAGCAGAGGCCCAGTACTGTTGTCACAATTTCTGATGCTTCTTGCGTTTTACCAACACATTCTGCTGTTTCATCAACATTTCTATCACAGTCCAAATGACATTGCTATATTCCTCCAAAGTACCAGAATTACTATACTGAGGTATAGCCAAATTTATTTAGGTCACTTGTATCGCGCACTAATCATACCCAAGGAGATCTCTCGGCGCTGGAGATAGCGGTCAGTGAGGGGCAAGCTTAGAAGCATATTCTCTATCACATTATGTCTGCACAATGAAATACAATTTAAATTCTAAACTTTGCCACTCTCACACTCAGCTTTTACTATATTAGAAAATACTTTGGTGACTCCAACCGGATCCGACCAATTAGCTGCACCCTTGATGGACTCCTTAGTCTATTTGATTTTGGACTTTTGAACCATGTTAATAGAATTTCTGCTGCTTTTTCTCACAACGAATTTAAGAAATTCATCTTGTCTTTTTTTTCCTTGACCTTTTTAAAGATACTCAAAAAAATCAATGTACTTTTCCATCATAATCTTGTTTCTTAGCCACCAAAGAAATGTTTTGACCCAGCAAACTGCCCCGTCTACAACACAAAAAGAAAGTTGCCTGTCACACTGTATGCTGTGACCATGTAAGTCAATAGTATAGCTCAAGGGGCCTTCTTCCAAACCAACTCTCTTTTTATTTCTAGCTGAATTGACTCCTTAATTATTTATTAAATATTTCCACTTGCCCATTATATTCAGGGTGGAACCTGATTATGTTCGATCCTGTACTTCTTAAGGAGTTCTTGAAAGACATTCCTTGCAAAGTGGGAACCATTGTCTAATGTAATGATTTTATGCAAACATTTGCTGCAAAATACCTCATTCAAAAAGTAAATAATCTCCTCAGAAGTAATTTTCTCTATTAGGTGAACTTTTCTTCATTATTGTAAAATAGTATACTGACACAGTTCCAAAACCAGAACAGTTTCGTAAAATGTAAGTGGTCCAATAATATTAATACATAATATTCTCCATGGACTAAGTTTTAACTCCATGTGCATTGATTCTGGAATGCATGAGTCAGCCATGTTATCACTAGCTGACATCATTTTCATTGTATAAACCAAGAATCTATTGTTTCATCCTTTTTTGGCCACAAGTAATGTGACCCAATGCGTCTTTTAGTCATTTATTTTTCTAAATATGATCTGCTAACATAAAGATTGCGCATTTCAGACTCTCATGTGGGATAATTTTATCATCTTGCACAAATCTACACATCCTAGTTTTTATTGTAATTTGATAAAGGATTGAAATTCTCCGAAATCATTATGCTCTTTGCCCTAATCATCATTCTGAGGCTGGTATAAAACCTGTAAGACGTTATCATTCCAACTTTCTTCAACGAGTGATCAGCAGTTATGACCTCTTCAACACCCTTGCTCGTTTCAAAAACTGAACACCCAGCGTTCTGTTCTTCCTCCACATCTTCAACACAAATCATCAACTATCTGTAATCTAGATATGCATGCACATTGCTTCTCCCTTTGACATTTTCAATGACATACTAATAAAAATGAAGTTTGGCAGCTCATCTGGATACACATGCTATTATAATTTTGCCACGACCTGGAACTAATAAGATATGCTGCTGGTTCCTTTGTATTTCTGAGGGACGGATTGATGCCTCCAGAGAGGCCAGTGGAAGTACCGCTGGACTCAGTATGTTATAGTACGGCCTTACAATATTATAAAAGCTATCATTTTAAAACAAAGAAATGCTGAAGTTCACCAGTTATAGTTTAATTATAACTTCAGCCCCCAGCATAAACTGCTTATGACCTCACATATTACATCAATCATGACTAGTTAAATTACATCATTGATAACACAATAATCATAAACAGCATGGAGTTATTGAGTGTACATGGGTGGGTTCATACCATGGAAATAGCATAAGCCCCAGAGTCGGCATTATTGTGCACGTTGAAAGGTATGTGGTGCACAAGGTTTGGGGGCAATTAAAGAGGCAAAGCCTGAGTGCAGCTAATGTGTGCACACAGGTATGTTCAAAAGTAGGCTGAGGGTTAAACCTCAGTTTAATGTTGCTTGGACAGTTGTTATTCACAAACCATAAGCTTTCTCTGAGAAAAACCTTGGAGCCATGCTTCCAAGAGTGAGCCAAGGATTGCTTACATACAGCCGCGGTCGGTAGTAGGAGTACCTGCAGGGCGGTGGCGTGGGGAGGGGGAGGGGCAGGGTGGGGGGTAGTAAACTATGGATTACGGAGGTTTACAGGTAAGTTAACATATAAATTGATAAAACGAATTTCGTTGCGTGCACTGCATCGCATTTGGGGATGCAGTGCAAGCAACGAAATTCATTTTATTAATGTATATGTAAACTTACCTGTAAACCTCCATAATCCATAGTTTACTACCCCCACCCTGCCCCTCCCTCTCCCCACGTCACCGCCCTGCAGGTACTCCTACTACCGACCGCGGCTGCTTACATAAACTAAGTTTACACTGTGGAGCAAAATCTTTAGCCTTAGTAGGAGCTCAGTTACAACTAATATTAAGACTGGCGGTTCTTGTTACCATGGCCTAGCATTCTGATTTCTAACACCAAGGGGCTTTATCTTTAATGTACCCTGAGTTCACTCACAATTACACGTCAAAATGCAGAAGAACGAGGGTTCATGGAAAACAATAGGACACTTGGGGCCTCATGTAGGTAAATAAATTTTACCGGTTCTTAAATACCGAGCCGTACCGAATCGGTAAATAAGAATCGGTAAGTTACATGTAGGTAAAAATTCGGTAACAGTTACCGATTCGGTAACATTCGGTAAATACGAATCGAAATTCACCGAATCGGTAAATACCGAGGTGGTATTTACCGATTCGGTTAATACCGAGGCGGTAGTTACCGATTCGGAAAATACCGAGGTGGTATTTAGCGATTCGGAAAATACCGAGGATACTACCACCTTCCCTTAACTAAGTAGCCAACATCAGAATCATGTCATCATAGAAGGCCTCTCAGGCTTGAATAGGGGACCCCATACCTCACAAATCAGCTCAGTGAAATCACATCACAGGAGCATCAGGAGCCATCTCGCAGGAAGGCTCGTCTTCGGTCTGACCAATAAACATGATGTCTGTGATATGAAAAGCACCAACTCACAGGTATGTGCAGCTGCGCGTGTGTCATGGCTAAATAGTGGGTCGAACAACCTAGAGTGGAAAACATGCATTGTGTAAAATTCCAGACTGTGTGTCACAGCATGTACAGACCAAGGTCGCTGCGCAGAGCTTTGGATGGGAACAACAGAATGCACTCGTCTGAAGGAAGTCTCGAGTCAGCAGTTTATTCAAGAAAGAACATGTAAACGCAGTGTCGTGTGCAAAGACAAAAATATGGCTACAGAACATTCAACGTGGTCATGCTAACTGAACAATGTATGTACGTATTCAGGGAGAACTCACTACACGCCCCCTTGAGCGAAGCAACATGTAATAGGCAAGAAAAGAGAGAACGCAGAGTTCAGTTACGTCAGAGCAGAACAAGGCGTAACCAATGCAGCGCCAAAGTCTGAAAGTCCAATTAATCGCAGCATGAAATCCCAAAAAACACAATGCAAGTATAGTTAAAAACTCAAGGCGACCATCAGGAAGAGTAAAACGATGAATAACAGAAATGAATGTTGCGCCAGGGTGCTGTCCAGTAGCACAGGCGCAATGGACGACAATCCAGTTAATCCATGAATGTATAGGCAGCAAATGTGGCCACGGCTTCCAACAACAAATCGTTTTCAGGGCCACTAAAAGTCTCAGCCATCCAATTAAGTAAAGAAAAGGAACATACGTGTTCTCCAACCAACGGAGCCTCTAGTACAATCAGAGGGCACCCGGAATGTTCCTCAAAATAGCTCATGGACAAGAAGTCGTAGGCTGCCGCTGAGATGTCCCAATTACCCAGGATACCATGCGCCGCACCACACGCCATGATCCGGACACCAGAACAGGCCAACTCGTGAGACACCAAGGGCCTCATCAGTCGATCGAAATCCGGCACCGGAGACACCATGTTGGTCAAGCACAAATCCAGAGGCCATTCAAAGGGACAATCCAGGCAGTGCAATACAGGTTGTACGCAGGTGAAGTAGGAATACCTGAAGGATAATCCATTAGCCAGGCTCAAAGTCGCCAATGGCAAAGTACCATAGAAGTCAAGCATCCTATCACGAAGAAGATGCAGACGGGACAGGTGCTCGTGTGGCACAGCAGGAGCAGCCATTCCGGAGTATGAAAAGGAAAAGCAGCACACCTGCCACTAGCGCCAGAAGCAGCGGGACACCTCCAAAGATGCACGGGAAAAGTGAATGTACAAATGCCGGAATTACACCTAAAATGGTTTGGAAAGAGGTCACGATATCCGAGCCCACATGTTTAAAAAAATGAGCCAGGCCGGTGGCGGACGAGGCATTGATAATAGTTCGGATCAAAGAGCCGAAATGCAGGGGGAGGTCAGTATTCAGAGGCGCCTGTACATCACTGCGCGTATTAGCAACGTGAAGGACAACTTTTTCACGAGAGGAAGTCAAAGGCACCTCTTTGTGGGACAATGGCGCTCTATTCAGCTCCACTTGTTGAACTCTGCTTTCAAGGTTGGAATCGAAGGCCAGATGGGAACATCCCGCCGCACATGCGGGGGTGGAATAAGAACAGTATTGCAGCAGCCAACTTCATGCGAGACAGTAATGTACGGGATTCTCAATCACATCCCGCAGCACGCTTCATCAATCATAATGTAATAAATACCGTTTGCAAGCAGAGTGTAAGAAGGTGTCATCACAGGCACTGGGATACCTCGTAGGACGCACGCCACAATCGGGGCTTGTACATTGCATGTGTCGTGTACTTGCATGTGCCTATTGTCTCATGTATGAATCCTAGAAGTGAGAGTGCTGGAGCTATTATTTATGACGGCTGAAGCCTTCTCCATGTTTGCTTGGTCAGTAGCTCTCAAACTGGAAGCCGCCTCACTGTGCGACAACTTGCAGACTTCGTTGTGAATAGCATACGCCCACCTTTTGGTTCTGCCACCCACAGGACCATTCCCAAATTCATTCAATTCGGTATTCACATTGATGGAGTGGGTGGAGTTCCTGATCCTGTAGATGTGCTCTGTGTCAGCTGGTGGACAGATTGGGATGTGTGTACCATCAATGCAGCCAATGGAATGGGGGAACTGTGCCATGTGAGAAATGTCTGTTTTTGTTTTCTGCAGTGCAGCCTGTGTGTTGTGTAAGCTGATGTAGTGGTGCATTCTCTGCATCATGGCATCCAGGGACTTCCTGAAGGAAGGGGACGGCCAACTCTGGGATACCCCACCCACCGCAGCTGTCACCACCTGATTACTGCCGGATGCCAACAGATGTGGGCTGCAGAGCACCTGCACATGTGGGGGTATGGCGTGCGCCCTTCTGATTGGCTGGTCCAGGAGTGGGTGCAGGTCCCTGATTAAGTCCATGATGGTTTCGGGGTGTAGCCTGTACCTGTCATGTGTCTCTGCATCAGTCAGCTGGACTTGTGTGATGCGCTGTCTGTAGATGCGTTCCTCCCGTCGCCATACCCTCAGTCCTGCTGCCTGTAGATGTAGGAGCCTTGCAATGACGTACATAGCGGGCATGTTGTCCACGCTGTTGCATTTTGGGATTGCTCATCTGCACTGTTGATGGTTACCACCTGCTTTCAATCCGTGTTATTTACCGACTCTTATATACCGATTTTACTGGATTTCTTAATTACCGAGTGCTCCTACATGTCATTTTACAATTTTACCACTTCATATTTACCACTTCATGTTTACCGATTCGTTAATTATGTATTCGGTAAATATGAATCGGTATTTTAGAAATCGGAAGATATGAATCGGTATTTACCGCCTCATATTTACCGAAAATTGGTTTTTGGACTCCTACATCTCACTTGTCTGAATACCGGTCGGTAACGGCATATTTACCGAAAATCGGCCGTTACCGACCGGTATTTGGCTACCTACATGAGGCCCTTGATGCTTTAATATATCCATCGTAGGCTAATTATCAACCATATCTGCCTAGACTCTTCAAAGTCAAGGATTCTGCTGATAGATCATGTAGACCATCAACCTTTCTCACACATCTGCTTGCCTGCACTTGACCTGCAGCGGACACGGCATTGTAACGCAAACCAATGCTGCCACCAAGATTTTCTTCAAGATTCTTCAAGAGGGTGGTAATGGAGTCGCAAATGGGAATAGGTCTCCAGGGGACCCCTTCCCCTTTGTAACTGGATCTAAAAATATTTTTTAAGGGCAGGTAGTGTTTCCTTTAAGGAAAACGGGCTACAATTAAAAAAAAACTGCTTTATTGACAAGCACGCCCAGACATGGAGGTCTGCTGAGCGCAGCCGGCCACTATCCCTGGGAGGGCCAGCCATTCCCACTGGGGTCGCAAATTGCAAGTGGCTCATTAATATTCATGAACCTCCATTTTGCGACCCCATTGGGAATCACAATCAGTGTCTCTGACACTGTTGTACATTCCAAATTGCGTCTCGTAATTGAGCACAAATTGCGAGTCACAATTTGGAATGGTCGTACAGTAATATTGCACCTGTGCTTCTCCCCTCAATCATGTGCTGCACATTGGAACTCAGTTTGGTCTAGTCAACTGTACTAAAAGTCCATGCACCCATGTCATGGTATGTTAAATGTCATATGTGGGCTGGGATGTATTTCTATCACCCTTGTTTATGACAAAATTACTTGTATGGCAGGCACATCACTGTGCTTTCACTTCACTGTAATATACATATGTTACAGGAACACATAGAAGAAAAAGTGCTTTTGTCATGTAGGCAATGAAATGTTTGCCATTTTCAAAATCTAATTGTATGGTGAAATAGTATTTTTGATAACTTAAGTTGAAAAGTAATTTTATAAAAATGTACTTTGTGATGCCTGTGCAAAAAGTGGCCTGCATCAAGTTTTGGTATTCATCATCTTCAGGGCTGGAATCCACATCTGTGCTGGGAGAGTTCACAACTCTGGCTCGGATGACAGCAGTCTGCATTTGAGACAGAAAGAGCTGATGGGTGTTTACTGCTGACAACTTAGCAGGGATTAGCTATTGTGGGAGTAGACAGGAACAGTTTACAGAACAAAGAACAGCCTTTACACTGACTTATTTGCCTGGAGATACCAGGGAAGGTGTCTCCTGTTCATTCCTGGGATCTTCCAAGGCAGACAGGCTCTATCCACTTTAGGGGTGAGAAGCGATTAATGACTGGTGAGGTAGGAGGAAAGCCCCTCTAAATTGAGGTGTTGCTAAGGAGCTAAAGATGAGATTGCCTGGTGGCTGATGATTTCTGCCACATTAAAATAGTTGCCCGTGTGAAATTTTACAGTAACAAGTGCTGTAAAAGGAGGCAAGGTACTGCAAGACGATATTTAGGATTGGGTGCGGAATGCCATCAATCATGGACTAGTGCACAGAATAAATCTGGTACCTCAACCACCACCTCTGAACATTCATGGACCAGTTAAGATGCCACTTGAGGAAGATGTCTCTGCTTGAAGAAAATTTCTGACTCCTGTTGGAAGATGTGGACTCCCTTAAGGATTCAATGACTCCAGAATCCTGTAGGCCCCACAAACTGGAACAGATCTCCCAGGGCCAAGTGGTTGATCTCCTGTTTGACTGCTTCAGGTAACAAAAAGCAGAAGAACTCTTGATGCCAAGAAGGTCCAGCTGACCCTGAAGGACTGGACCCTGCAGGGGACCTGCCAACAGAGACACCTGGTGTCCAGAGGCATGCCATAAAGATCAAGGGGTTGACCAGAAGGAACTTTCCCAGCATTTGGGGAAAAGTGTAACTTTTTAACCTCTGTGGAATTAGGACAAGGTGCTGAGGTTTGCCCAAGCAGTCGCTACCCAAGGCAGACACAAAAACCAGGTTTGTGCCGCTCAAAGTTTTTCTTTTTGCAATCCCAACTGGTTTGATAGGTCTTCATGGTGAAGGTATTCAGCCTTGTGATCCTCTGCCTGGCTAGAGCTTACTTCTTTTTAAACAACAAGGGGGACCCAAATAAAGTCTGCCTGGGACATTGGGAATCAGTTATTCTAAGCAACAATGGTCCCTAGGAGGAAAGGGTGAACAAAACTGATAAATACAGACCCAGTCAGTGCTGTATTAGTTAAACGTGTCCAGCCGGACAGAGGTTCAATTTTTAATTTTTCAGCTATTCTTGGAGATATGTACAAGACAATATACTGAGAGTGGGATGCAAGCCTGCATTCCACTACAGAAACGTAGAAACATACAAAACATATAGTCTGGGAAACATTTAAGCAAGGCTCAGGCAACACTCACGGTTTGTTCTCAGGAGAAAAATTCACAGTTATAGGTAAAAAAATCGCAAGGAACACATACATGACAAATAGTAACATCATAGTGTATGTATGAGGTGTTTTTGGGTTTCGACGGCGTTTCGATCCAGGAGACAAATGTGTGGATCATCTTCAGGACATTAAATAAGCATGTCTGAATTATAGGTGCCTTAAATTACTATACGAACAAAACAGTTTGGGAGAAAGAAGGGATTATGGGGAGAAAAACAAGAAGATTGGAATTAGGAGGATTATCTTGACAACGTAACCTACTTTAGTTTGTATGTCATTCTGGAAAAATAGCACCTCTAGAGACGAACATTCAATTGGAACAACCTGCAAGATTAGGCCAAATAACACGGAGTTCAGCATTGAAAGATTTTGCAAGAAAGTGACAAAAAAGGCTTTTCAACAAGTGCTGCGTCAACATGTAGGTATTGTGACAACGTGCATATTTACAAAAAACGGCGCAGTGACTTAGTGAAAACAATATTGGTTCAACACTATTATGAGACCTCTGTAGCTTTTTTCTAATTACTGGCACCAAATTTAGAGATTTAAGAGAGAGAAAGAGTGACTTAATAGCAGGAATGGAAAACAAAGTCCGTTGTCGCATGAGTTACGCATGAGAATGGAGGGGACACGGTCAAGAGAGATACGGCAGTAGCGATGAATCATGCCGAAGTTAGGCAATAGGTAATGCGTTAAGAAACCTGCAGCTGCATGCGTGCATGCAACGTGAATGTGCGGGAGCTTACCGTGGATTTATACATCGGTGAGTAAGGTTTGCGGGAATGACCACATTGGGAATGGCGGAGGTAGAGGTCGCGATGTAAAGTTAGGAATTTAGCGTGATGCTGAGGCAGGAAGGAAGGGAAATAATTAAATTGAATAAGTGAAGGGACCTGCATGACTAAAAGCGCGTAGCTGGAAGCGGAGACTCACCATCAATTGTTGAATCAGAAAAAGAGCCACGGGAGTGTGGTCTGTGGGCGCGATGGCCTGTGAAAGAAATGAGGGCATTCAGAAAGGATGGGGGTGAGTTGCTGCATGCATGAGGTGTCGCGATGCGCTTACCTTTAGCCGTAGGTTACAGCGTGATGTCTCAGGGGATCAATGTCCGTAGATGCGGGGGAAGTGAGAAGTCTATGTCAAGGTCTCATATACAGAGAGACGTGCCAGGATTGGAGGATGTTGTCAGGTGGTCATGAGGAAAAGTGAGAATAGAAGGACTGAATCCTGTCAGGTGGTCATGAGGAATAGTGGGAAAAGAAGAATAACTGAATGATGAGAGCGGGGGCCATATTGGAGTGGGGTAGGAACTCATAGAGTTGATTAGAAGAAAGTCAATTCACGTGTGACAAGGCTAAAAAGAAGGGTTAAAAACAATAGACTGTGAGGCAATAGCTTATTGACGTTTAGGAACAGTGAATTAAAAGGAATGCATTTCATCAAGAATAATTTTGCAGAAAGGAGTGTGAACATAGCAATCATATAAGGGTAGTCCAGTCCTCAAGGCGGTTTAACCCAGTATGCAAACTGTTGGTTTTCAATATCCATTTTAGTTCTTCTTTGTTTAGCAGTTTGGCAATGTCGCCTCCCCTTTGTAGGGGTTTGATCACACATATGATAGTCCAGCGTATTTCATCTTCCGAGTGTCCAGTCTGTGTGTAGTGTTCGACCAGTGGCGCATTATTCGACTGCGTTGTTGACATATGCACATTCGTATTTTCTGTGTGGTTTGTCCAATATATATTTTGTTGCAAGGGCACAAAATAGCAAATATAACATTACATGTGTTACAGTTTGTGAATGTTTTAAGTTCAAATCGTATATCATTAAAACAAAACACCTTGCCTTCATCGTTAGATCACAGATACTGCAATTCCCACATTTTGCGTGACCTGTGATAGGCGGTAATCCTCATTGATCGTTTAAGGTGACAGATTGTCTTTTGGTGGGCAGTGCCGCACGCACGAGGTGATCTTTAATGCTTTTGCTTTTTTTGAAAGCAAACATGAGGCGTTCAAGGTTGAGAGTTCCTGCGTTAAGAACATTCCAGTTTTTTAGGATAGATTTGTGTACCGTGTTGGAAACTGGGGAGAAAGAGGTTACGCAACTAAACGATTTTGGCATGGTTTAGTTTTGACTTCCAGTAGTACCTCGGGTGGGCAGTACCAAGCTCTCTTCATGGCATTGTGTACCAGTCTACGCGGGTAGCCTCTATTGGTCAGTTTGTTGCTTAACAACTTAGCCTCATGGAAGTAGTCTTCCTTCATGGAGCAGTTTCTTCTGATTCGGAGGAACTGGGAGTAAGAAAGGGAATCTCAAAGTGCTCGAGGGTGATGACTGTCGTACCGTAATAAGGTGTTGCGTTCAGTGGGTTTGCGAAATAGACTGGTAATGAGTATACCCTCTCTGTGTATATTGTTCAGGTCAAGGAATGGGATTGATGCCCTATCATGTGTGAGGGTAAATTTTAGGCCAGCGCAATTATTATTGAGCCAGTGAAGAAATGACTCTAGGGTTTGTTCAGTGTCCTTCCAGATCATGAAGATGTTGTCTATATATCTTTTCCATTGTCTAATGCCATTGTTGAAGGGGTTAGTTGGGGACAGAATGTGATTGGTCTCAAGTGAGTCCATGTACAAAATGGCCAGGTTCGGAGCGAAAATAGCCCCCATTGAAGTACCTTTCACTTGTTGAAAGAATTGTCCATCAAACTAAAAAAACTTCCTTGTTAGGCAAATCTCCAAGAGTTGAAGTATAAAGTTTGTGGGAACTGGGTGGGGTTGTGGACGTTTATTCAGCACAATTTCCATCACGAGTAAAGAGTCTACCTGAGGAATATTTGTACATAAGGACTCTACGTCCAATGTACAGAGGATTTCAGTAAAGGGGTCAAAAGGATAGTTTTCAACCATGCTAATCATTGACATGCTGTCAGGTATATAACATTCAGTGAGTGGAACAAAGTCTCTTATAAAGAAGTCAACATATTGCCCCAACGGTTCTAAGATAGATCCGCAACCTGAGACAATTGGGTGACTTGAGGGATTTTCCAAGTTTTTATGAACTTTAGGCAAAGTGTAAATGACTGGGATCCGTGGCGATTTGATGTTAAGGTACTGGTGTTCATGTTTACTGAGAAATCCTTGTTCTAGGCCATCATTGGTGATCTGGAGGATCAAGGTCTGGAGTTCTTTGGTGGGATTTGTGGGTAATCTGCAATAGTGATCTGCATTGGCCAGTTGGCGGTTGATTTCATCTCTATATGTGTTGATCTCTTGGAGTACTATCCCTCCGCCCTTGTCGGCCGGTTTAATCACTAGATTTTAATTGTGACGTAGGCTGGAGATGGCAATTTTCTCAGCTTTGGTGATGTTGTAGCAGATGTACTGGTGGGAGTGTTCCAATTCTATGATCTCTTTCAGGACTAGTTTATCAAAAGTGATGATCTCACTGGGGATCATATTAGAGAAAGGCGAAAAGGTGGATGGAGGGCGTAGTGGTGTATTTGATGTGTTGATCGGACATGGGTTCTGGGAGAAATAACTGTGTAGGCATATTTTGCGGAAAAAACGTAATAGTTCAGTTTATAGCTCCAGAAAGTTGGGATATGTAGTACGGATGAAAGAAAGTCCATTACTCAATATTGACACTTCATGATCTTACAGTTGATGTGTGGAAAGATTAAAAATTGGAATTGTGAGGTTGTTATTATGATTGTTGGTTTGCATCATTGGGGTTACCATTGATAAAATTTCTGCCGTGTCTGGTGTTCCCCTGGGGGGTAGTTCCAATGGGGTTGTTGGTTGGCTCGACCTCTTTTTTGTGGTTCTGATTGGCCCCGCCCTAAAAAATGGGTCTTAGGGTTTCTTGTGTTAGTGCTAGTGCCTTCACCTGCGTTGGAGCTATCAGAGGACTCTGCTGAGGTGTCAGAAAATCCAACTAGGTTATTTCGTCTATTAAAATGGCCTCAAGGTCTCAGATTTTGGGGATTGTTATAGGCCCTGTTTGTGTAAAAATCTTTGTTGAGATATGGATAGGCTTGTTCTTCTGAAACGGATTTTATATCCTTTTTCACTTTGTTGGATTTTTTGTTTTGTTTCAATCTGTGGAATTCGTCAACAGTTTTTTGGATTTGTTCTAATAGTTTCTTGGCATCAGGTATATTGTTGTCCTTTATTTGTTTCTCTATGTCATTAATTATTTCAGAAAGTTTTTTAAGCTCTTCGTTGGCGATGTCTATGCCTAGCACCATCCAATGTCTAGAGCAAGTGGTGCCTACGTAGCTGAAGTTGGTAATATACTTGGGATTATCGGTGAACACACCGGGGATGTTTTTAACCTGTAAGCCCACGGGAATTATATTAGCTTTCAAATACTCAGGGCCCGATTCACAGAACTAACTTAAGACAAAATCCTAAACGTACTACCATTTTGACATTCACAGAAGGCACTTACTCATTTTGGCATTCACAGAAGGCACTTACTCATTTCGGTATTCACAGAAGTTAGGAGTCCTAACTTTAGGACTCCTAAATGCCTTCTGTGAATACCGAAAGTCTTAAAGTTAGGATTTTTCTCAGTTTAGGAGTAGTAAAGTTAGGAGTCCTAACTTTACTACTCCTGAACAGAGAAAAATCCTAACTTTAAGACCCATGGTATGCCCCCTTGACACATAGAGCTATTTGTGTTTATTTAAGGCTACTTTTGAATGCGAATAAAGTAATGTGCTAGAAAGTAAATACTAAATCAACACTGTGCACCAGTTTGTGCTGTTGTCTTGTCAATGTGCACCAGTGAAAGTGTTGATAAATCTGTTCCTAAGCATGACGGTAAAAACTTTGACCAGGACAACCAGCTTAGTGTATTTGACCCCCGCTACCTCGCGGTCTGCCTGATATTGAACCTGGGTCCTGGTCAAGTTCAAGTTCAAGTTCAAGTTCAAAATGCTTTCTTCGGTTTGTTTACACAACCATATAGCAGACATAAAATATAAAACATACAGCAATCATACAATAAAACTATAAAAAGGGCAAAATATATAGACTAATTACATTGGGTAGGTACAAGACATACTAACTGGGATACAATCTCCACAAATAATGCAAAAACATAATAGAATATTCGGTATAAATACAGAAGAAGAAGGCTCTAATGGACTCAATAAATTTACATGTGCTGGTTGCTAAAGTGCTGAGTAATGTGCAAAATACGCAATATAAAGTGCAGTTCCCATGTCGGGACATGTGCAAATATCGCGGGGGAAACCTCTGCAATACTCAACAAAGTGACGAGTGCAACTTGCTAAAATCCTAAATGATTAGATAACAATAGATTTTCTGGCGGTCATACATTTTAGGATATAGGTAGCTACATGAAAACATATATCTGCGCTTTCCAGAGTAAACATTAGCTGCATCGCATTCCTGGTAGACTGAACATTATATTTTAAAAAGATAGGTTTTAAAAAGTGTCTTCTTACAAAAGTATAAAATTTACAAAACAGCATAAAATGACAACTCTGTTTGGATAAGTCGTCACAGGGGCATAGAGTATTACTGTGCTGCCTAATGATGGGGAAGGACACAAGATGGTGTACTATACCAAGCCTTAGACGAGTAAGCACGAAACGGTGAGATCTTCTTGAGACTTCCGTTAAGTATAGCTGGAAACCTTCACTCGTGTTATTTGCACAATAAAAAACAGAGGTACATTGTTTGGCACAGACAAGTTCTCTACATTGTCTTGAGTTGCATAAAAAAGACACCTTAAGGTCTAATTTGGATATACTGGCAGCTTCCTCCGGTACTAAAAAAGGATCCAAATTAAAAAGAAGCTTGTACCAGTGATGAATGTGTCTGAGCCAGGGTATATGCAAACAGTGGTCCAACCTTAGACGGTCTCTGATTACTTTTTGTGTGAATATGGTTTCAGTTTTAGACCAGATGGATCGCCATAAGGCCAATGGCAGTAGAGCTACAAGATCTTTGATGTAATCTAGACCCACTTCTCTGTGGATTAGCTCTGTAGAGGCTGATGCGGGGGCACTCAGAAGACGCCTCAAAAATGAGTTTCCGTCAAGTTGGACACGGTTACCACAAAGGGTGTAGTGACCCCACACACCAGCCCCATACAAAGCAGATGATAGACATCTGGCATTATAAATCGAAATCATATCCTTAATTCTACTGTTCCCAAGCTTGGAGGCAAATCTGAATACACCGTTATTATTCTTTACCATTTTGAGGTGCACATTCTCACATTCATTATCCCATCTCCCCTCACCAGAGAATGTAACACCGAGATAACAAAACTTGTTAACGGTTTGAATTTTAGCCTCATCCAGGTAAAAAGTCCTTTTAAGCCCTTTCTTCCTCCCGCAAGACATTACATATGTTTTTTCTTTATTAATTAGCAGTTTCCTGCTGTCAATAAACCTCAGGAAGCTGCCAATTAGGCGTTGGAGGCCGATTTGGGTGCGTGACAGGAGGACGGCATCATCCGCATACAGCAGTATTGGAATTGGGTCGCCATCTACTCGAGGGGCATCAGCTGGAACCTGTCTAAGGGTTGTATCAATTTGATTAATAAATAAGGAGAATAGCAAAGGGGCCAATACACATCCTTGCCTGATGCCTCTGGTCACTCTAAAAAAAGGTGTAGATTCCCCATTAGACCCGAAACGCACTTTACAGGAAAGCCTTTCATATAATCTAGCCAGGAAGTGTACAATATCTTTTGGTGCACCCATCTCCAAAAGTATGGGCCATAAAATTGAATGTTCGACCAAATCAAAAGCGCTGCTAAGATCAGCAAAACATAGAAATAGGTTCCCTTTTTTGACCGTAATATATTTGTTTATGATGAGGTCGAGGTTCAAGCACTGCTCCATTGTACCTAATCCCCTCCTGAACCCATACTGAACTGGCGATAAAATAGTATTTTCCTCTGCCCATATTTCTAGTCTATTAAGGAGGATTCTGCTCAGAATTTTAATTGATGAGTCCAGGAGGGAGATCGGACGATAGTTCCGTGCCTCGGACCTGGACCCCCTCTTTAATAAGGGGACAATGATATATTGTCCCCAGGTCAAAGGAAGGATGCCTTCTATGGCAGCATTAAAGATACGAGTTAAGATTGGTGCCCATAAATTCATCTCCTGTTTGTACAAGTCCACGGGAACACCATCGGGACCCGGGGCTTTACCCCCGCTACTTTTTGACAGCCCCAAATAAACCTCATCCAGTCTAATGGATAAAGGTGACAATAGCCATACAGAATTGTGATTTGTTAAAAAATCTAAAACCAACCTATCTGGGTTAAAAATGTTAGTAAAATGGTCAATCCAGGCGTTGCAGTTTACATGTGATGTTAAATCGGGAATGGTGTCATTCTTTAGAAAAGGGCAGTTAATTGTCTCCCAAAATAATCTGTTGTTGTTTGTGTCTGCCGCTAAATTGAGTTTGTGCCATAACTCCTCTTGTATTTCTTTTTTCCGAACTTCCAAAGAGATCTTATAATTATGGCGTTCGGCTTTAATACAGGTGGTATCCCTGGGTTTGGTGGCCAGGGCGGTTTTTAATTTCGACAGGGCCTGTGTACAATTCTTGTCAAACCAGCCGACTGACCTGGTTTTCAGTGGCCTACTCCTACCTGTCAGTAAGCCCTCAATAACGATATTAATTTTATAAAATTTAGAAAGCAATGTGGCAGGTACTATCTCATCACTTAGGCAGTAGTCAATTTCTGTTGTACATTTAGTTATGACTTCTTCCAGAAGTATGACAGGATTAACGTTAGCCCACTTAATTCTTACCCCATTTGGTCTCTCTGCAACTATATCTCTAACGGAACTGCTGGGGTCTGGATGTATGTGTCCCCACGTCAGTAATGTTACAGAGATACTGTTATGGTCACTTACTGCTTGCTCTGTTATCCATAAATCGGCATACACAGTGTTGCAGGAGACAAGAATGTGATCAATGTTAGAGTGGGCATCCCTACCTTTAAAAGTTGGGCATTTAATATTGCCCTTTTTCAAGGAGCAGTCAAGTAACTCTAGGTCCAGTTTGGCTATCAAATTATTGAGTACAGTTCCATAATCGTTATGTGGGAAATGGATATGTGGAAAACTAGCATTATCGTCTAGTTCCCCCAAGAAGCCGCATGTCCTTTGTTTTGCATATGGGCAAGCCTGTATATTAAAATCTCCTGCCCATAAGAGAACGGGTTGGTTCCTGGATCGGGCCAGCATCTTGTCGATCTCTCTCCCAATTTCATACACAATAGGACCCCTGCGTGCATCAAAGGTATTGTTGTAGTAATTAATTATAATTAAATCCTTGCCTGTGACATGCTCCAGACGTAGTAACTGGGCGTAGGGGGCCACCTCATAATGAGTATTGGGTTTAAACTTGATTAGCTTAGTTGATGTTAAAATTAGGATGCCGCCTTTCGCCCTTCCTACTGCCGAGTTCACTGCCAATACCCAGTGTGATGTGTAGCCTTCCACGTAAATAGGTTCTTTATATCAGGTCTCTTGGAGACATATAATATCAAACCCTTGCGTAATAAAATCATTCCAAAAAGGGGTATTTCGCTTTGCACTAAGGCCAGCTATATTCCAGGTAATGATGTTAAGTCCTGCCTCTGGTAATATAGCGTTTTTAAGTGTTATTTGGCTAGTTGTCGGTTTAACAACACCTTCCTCAGGAATGTTTTGTTCTACTGCTGATATCCTCAGGGGTACTTCAGTTGGCTCCACCACATGTGGTTTACTAAATATGGTGCTCGGTCTAACCCCTAATAGTACTTTCCTATTAGTAGTATGACTATTGTGGTCATCTACTGCCCTCGAGGAAATAGATATGTTATCAGATATACAGCAACCTGGGGGGAGCGGGGAACTACTTGGTGCCACTCCTCTACCCCTCAGTCAGTCAACGGCCTCTAAGCTACTAAACCGGTTTTGCAAAAAGATAGGGTCTAGGGGAAGAGGGGGTCTAGGCCAACGCCCTTGTGGCAAACCCCTCCCATTCCTATGCACAATTTTCCACCCATCCGGTTTTGTAGCAAAGTGGCCAGGGGGATAGAAATAAGTCAAAGGAAGGGCACTAATAAATACACCTAAATTTGAATCGTTCCAATTACAAATGTAATCAACTATTTTTGGGTCATCAAAGTTGATTAGAATACAATCCCCCCCTATATTTTTCGCCAAATGGTCTACCCATGGCACCCTCCTGACCATGAGTATCTTACAGGCTTTGTGCAATGGGAGTGGTCTATTTTTATTGAGCCAGTGCACAACCCTGTTTCTCAAAGTTATGGGGGATTCAACCTCGTGTTTGCCCAGTTCGGGTACCCCTGTTAGGATTACAACAAATGGGGCAACTTCAGGAGGTAGGTTTGGAATATTTTCTCCCCATGGTGTCTGGGATATAGAAGGCCTAGCATCATGTTTAGGCTGGGTTGCATTATGTTGGGCAGATTGCTTGTGATCGGGCACAACTATAGACTTGTTAATTGCAGTTAAGTCCTGGTGATTTGAGGGCAATATTGACTGGTTTTGGGGAGCAGCCGGTGCATTTTCTGCTCTGATACTGATACTGATACTGTCCAACAAATTAGGAACCCCAGGTTGGTCAATGTTGCTTGTAGAATCAGTATAACCCCGAAGCCCTTGTTCGATCCTAGATAGGTGATGTTCAATCTTATATATTCTGTCCTCTATGGGGCGGAGGAGAGACCTAATTGCGTCGTAAATGTTAGATAGTTCAGGGGACATTCCCTCGTCCCTAGCTATGACATTTGTCCCCCCACTTGCATCCTGGCGCGCCGTTCTAACAGGTGGTGGAAGAACTGGGGGTGCATCTTTATTTACTGGTGCAATCAGAGGGGGCTGCTCCCGGGGAGCGTGGGGCATTCTAGAATTTCTCTGGTGGCTCACAGGCTTTGTTTTTTTGTTGCCTTTTTGACCTTCCCACCATTTGTGGGGATACACCCTTGCTTGTTTTTAGGGACAGCCCCAAGATGCCTCTCACGCAGTTGTCTAGTGCATGGCTCTGGCATTATGCTATGAGCGGATGGCAGTGGACAAGGGGAGATCAGCAGTGAGTCAGAGACCATGGACTGTTCTCCCATGGATACAGCAACTATTCCACTCGGTAGCAAATCCAGGGTCGAAGAATCAATGTCGGAGCATGGAGTGACAAGACCATTAGTAGCTTGTTGGACAGGGGTACACACGTTGGCAATGTGGCCCATAGAGGACCTCCTAGCCGCCGCGAGATCCTGCGATACGCGGCGTTCCAGCAACGTGATTTCCTGGTCAATAACACAGTTAACCTTGGTGATGAATTGGTCCATAGTTCCAGTAAATTGGACGTTGGGCGCTTTCCCTTTAGTATCTTTTGCTGGCATGATGGAAGCAAACGGTCACAAAGACAGGTTGGGGCGCTGTTGGCTTCACAGGTCAGGCAAGAAGTGAACAAGACGAATGAGGCCAGCAAACTGTTTAACTCCCACACTATGTCCTTATCAGTGACTCTCCAACAGGTGAAACAAATGTGAAAAGTTTATACGATACCTTAAGGCATATGCTGGGGATACGACATTAGGGGGGTTGCCCAGTCCAGTCTGCTCCTGTCAGTGACGGGCAATGACGGGCCCGCCCTTGGCCCGGGCTTGGCCCGGGCGCTGCCCGCGCACGTCCCGCGCTGCGGTGAGCTGCTTGGTCTTTTATGGCCCTTCTGGCGCTGCCTGATGACAGCTAAGGCAGGGGCCCAGAATGGACCCTGGAATGCTGGGAATTGGAGTCCCAGGCGGCCGTTCCCCTCACGGCGGGCTGGGAAATCACTGGCAGGAGCCCAATTTTCTCCCCCTTGCAGGCCGTTCCCCTCACATTGGATGTCACGGTGAGTAGAGCTGGTTCAAAGGATTTCAATGCCCGTCCTGCATTCGTCTCACACTGTTAGCAGGGCTCTGCCAGAAAGGACTTGGGTGAAGCTAAACCCCTCCAAATTTGCTTGTGGGTTTGATGCTGAAATCACACTCACTTCAGTTCAGAGAACTTTGATGAAGGGGTCTCTATGGACAATCGGAACACAGCTGGGTCCTGGTCACATGTGAACAGGTACTTTTGATTTGGCACTTTACTTTTTCATTGTGCTTTTCCCCCTAATACTTTACAAAATCAGACATTTGGTTCTACTTAAGCTGTTTTACATCTTTTTTGCTCATTACAATTTTCTCTATTTTCCTAAATTAGTTTGGGATTTTTATTGTGTGTTTCAGACTTCAAAATGGTGGCTTCTGCTTGTCTTTAAAACAAACTGCTCTTGGTTTTGCCCTGCTGCTTGTGCCACACCTACCAAGGGTTGAGCAGCGATTCACTCAGAACTGTGTTTTGACTTAACTGGAGTGGAATAATTGTTTGTAGTGGTACCCCCTTAGCATTTAGATACCCCCTTAACAGTTAGTCACCCCAATCCTAACAGGGAGCATTATTACATCTAAGGTGATGGGGCTTAATGAACACATATTTACTGTTATATTGCCCATCTCTGAGAGCTCCCTCAGGAACATAAACTATGGTGCTCACCCAAATGTCTCAGAGGAATGTATGCAGAAGGGAAGGGGGCAGAAAATATTGAGACACATTCGTGGGCAAGATCAGCTCTCCCAGAAATGTTTCTATCAATGAATCCTTGGAAACAGTTCCGGCCTAAATATGGAAGTACACATGGTGCCCAAAAACCTAATATTTACATTTCACCTCCGTCTTCCATAGTGTTCTTAACGACCTGGTCTAATATGGAGTGTTTTGTGGTGAGAAACAAATCAGTAGCCTCAGTTTTGGGGAAAAATGTTTGCTTCTTCCTCGTAGATGAGTTTCAGTCTTGCTGGATGCTGCAGAGAGTCACTGCCGTGAGTGTCAGGGGACGGGCCTTTGTCACTGGAGCTCCAGGAGTCCTCTCTAGTCCTCAACAATATTCAGTGATTGGGGACCTTCATGTTTAAAATGTCATTCCTGTCTCTTCCCTCTTATATTCTTTAGACAGCTCAATCCACAGGGATTATTGCAATATGCAGCTCCTCAACTCCCTCAGTTTGCATGAGAACCTCCTTTGCTCCAATTGTTCTGGAGCACACGTAGTTGTAATGGAACAACTGTAGCTCTCTCGTTATTCCCCATTGCTGCCGCATTCCATTCTCTTAGTGGTCATAACCGGCCAATTGATTGGACGAGTGCCCCGCCCAGAAATTAAATAAAGAGTGTCCAGTAATATATGGGCATCTTTGAAAATGTTGTTCACAAGTTTAGACTATTCATTGCTACAGTGGGGTATTTGCTTAATGTGTCTTTGCTGCTGGCTATATAAAATTGTGGCTAATAATAACCTGAAATACTTTCTTAAGTCGAGGAATCAGGGTGGTTTTGGAAGCTGAGTTTGGTGATTCACTGCGCGTTTATTAGCTTCATATTTAGGTTTATTTTATGTTAAAAGCCTGTACTATTCAAATATTCATCGATCTAAAGGAAGTAATTGAGCACATGTGCCTTTGTCATACCGTTTCATCAGTGCGGTTTCCATGCTTACAGTACTGGATTATTGCATTGTGAATTTTTTTTTTCATTTCGTCCAGTTGAGGCTTTTAGTCAATGTTCCTCCAGACTCTAGAGAACAGAAGAAATCCGAGGCGTGCACCCTAATAAATTATTTTGACTCGGACACAAAATTCTGTCTAGTGAGTTAAACCACCCAGGCATATGGCATAATTCTAAGTAATCCCTTGCTATTTGGATCAGGCATTGCGTATATGAAAATATAATTAATAAATATCACGATGTTTAATTATTTGCTGCAAGGACTCATCAAAAACAGTTGTTTTTCAACTAGAAACATTAATTAAAGCTTAAATAAATTATACAGAAATCATTATTCGCATGTTATTCAATTTCCTTTACTCCGTTAAACATTTCTAAATTACATATCTGAAAAAGTTGGTTTGAAAATGTAGTAAATTGACGATAAAAATGATGTCATTGGAATGGTGGTTTGGGTCATTTTCCTAGCTTTTCACACAACGTAGCACATAGACCAAAGATGCTGTGCGTTGTGGCGCGAATGGAAAAGAGCAAAAACAGCACCATATTTTCTATGATAGGGGGCTATTTTTGTCTCCCCCTGCCCTGGAACACTTTAGACTGCCATGCACCAATACACACACCATTCCACCATATTGCAAGGATGTGTGTGTATTATGTCAAGCATAGGTTTTCTACTGATAAGATACCCTTCCAGTACAAAATATTACCCTTAGCCATAGTTTGACATTTTCCATGCTATGTGTGTTTCAGATAATGTCGCCACCTGGCAAGTTTTTATACCGGAACCACTACTATTTCAATGTCCTGGCCAGTAACAAAATAAGCAAAATCAGATCAAGCTGGAATTTTTTGCCCTTATCGGTGCAGACTTCAAACAGCGATATAGAAAGCACTTTTAAATGTGTTCTAGGGCTGCCTTAACAATCCCTAACTAATAATTAAAGTAAACAATAGCAGAAAAGTCATGTCAAAAATAACTATATCTGATTTTAAATAATGTCCTATTTAGTATCATGTCCGGGCCTTTTCAGACTATTCAAACAACAAGTGGCGGTAGATTCTCGTGGAAAGGTGGGATCCATAGTCACAGAGTTGGAAAAGTATTGAGAAACGACAACTTTTCTCAGAGTTTATGCCTGTCCCAAGAAGGTGTTAACTTTTAATTCAAAATGCTATCTAACTTTTTTTTTAGTATATAGAGCTGTGCAACAAAGTCACTAGAATATTGGAAATACGCATCAGGCAGAAGCGCTTTACCGTGCTCGCCGCTCCAAATCTTGGGAGATGCTGAGGTTGGGAACGCTTGACTGTGAGGACGGTTTTTATGCAAGACGGCATCCCCTTGGCAACTTAATGTCCCCAGTGTAACAGCACAAGAGTGAGTTCGCCAGACATGAGGCATGCATTGATAAGTGATACAAAAATAAAGAAAAGATTGTATTAGAGAATAATTCATGAAAACTGTAAAAGGTCTCGTGCTACATTTACTGCAGATTAATTTCTACACAAGGGCTAAAACTGTTGGATGTGTGAGATGGGCTGCACATTGTAATTACCCAAGTCAGTTATTAGAGTCATTTGCCTTTATATAGATATACATATGTAAACGGAGTACATGGACATTGGTTTAAAGATAGCGCTCGTTGTATCCATAAGAGTAATGTGTGCCTTCAACTAGCATTGCCAACAGGTGCGACCATCAGTCAGTGCCAACTAGTGTTGCCTTGAATACCCCTGGTGTCCCCAGCTAGCAAGACCCCCATGACTGGAAACCAAGAAGCATGCAGACATGGAATGACACCACACCACCTCCAAAAGCCCAGCTCACATGGGGCAGGAAACAGAGAAATGATGTGTGAGGTGAAAACGACAAAGTAGTCATGGAGCATGGATGACCTCAAGAGGGTCCCACAAATCCTCCTCAGGGCCAGAGCCTTCCCAGGCAACTAAGTACCATAATTTATAATGGCATCAACGAACATCCTTAATGGAACGTACTTCATATTCTGAATGGCCTTGTATCATGATTGGCAAAGGATGTTTCGACAGACCACCTTGAGCGGGCTTCAGCAGTGATGTGACAGTGACACCGTACACTGACTCCTGAGGCGGAAGCCGGGAGCCTTGTAAATCGCGGGTACTGCTCATTTTTAAATTAGCGCCATATTTTTATTTCCCCCTTTGTGTGTTGTTGTGCTTTGCTTTCACGCATGGTGTCCTCGCGCTTACTATTCTTAGCGAACTAAGAACACGAGAATTGTCTGCCCTCACTCACCTCATTACCTTCAGTTATGGGGGACATACTGGGCAGGGTTCACGGTTAGCGCACTAGTCGTTGGCCTTATTCTTCTTCAAAAGACGATGACAGTGCGTGCGCGCAGCACCGTAGACTGACTCCTGAGGCGGAAGCCGGGAGCCTTGTAAATCGCTGGTACTGCTCATTTTTAAATTAGCGCCGTATTTTTATTCCCCCTTTGTGTGTTGTTGTGCTTTTCTTTCGCGCATGGTGTCCTCGCACTTACTATTCTTAGCGAACTAAGAACACGAGAATTGTCTGCCCTCACTCACCTCATTACCTTCAGTAACGGGGGACATACTGGGCAGGGTTCACGGTTAGCACACTAGTCGTTGGCCTTATTCTTCTTCAGAAGACGATGACAGCGCGTGCACGCCGGCGGCGCGCCAAAGGCAAGCCCGTCTGCGCCCGTCCGCGCCCAGCCGCGACTAGAGGCTGGAGAGGCTGCTACCCCCCAGGTAACTGACCGTACTAGTCGTATCACTTATTCAGCTGAATCTCTGTGGGCTATAAGAGACACTTGGGATTCTAAGAGGCATAAGCACATCACATGTAATCAGACTTTTCCTATGGAATTAGAATGTCCTGTTGTGTGTCCGCTCTGTCGATTTCCTATGAGGATTCATACAGGGGACCACATTCCAGGGAAATGGGCCCCAGTCCATTCCACCATTGGGTCTAAAAATATCCTCTGTAATGTTAGGTCTCTTGCCAAACATCCATTTGAAATCTGGGACCTGATAACCTCTTATACCCCTGCATTATGCTTCCTCACTGAAACCTGGTTAAACCCCTCCAACCTCCCCCAGATACATCTGGCGATTCCAGATAATTATCAATTTATATATTTAAATAGGGAAGGGAAAATTGGTGGTGGCATTGCCATTGCCTTTCAGAATCATCTTAGAGTAAATTGGGTGTTTTCGGTACAAAATGAATGGCTGGAATTAGGAATTTTTAAGGTCACTGTATCTCCCACTGACTCCTGGCATGGCACACTACTGTACAGATCCCCAGGATCTAAAGCTAATTTTTCGGACCTTTTGGATGAACTTATAACGTTGCATGTGCTTGCAGCAAATACATTCATCTTGCTTGGGGATTTCAATTCTCATGTGGAAGACACCTCAAATTCAGAGGTGGACAAACTTCTGGTCTCGTTGAACTCAATAGGTCTTACTCAACGAGTGGCTGGCCCAACACACCGAGCTGGCCACCTATTAGACCTAGTATTTACTAACGATGACCAACTGAGCTGTGACCCTCCTCACCCCTTGATCTGGATGGACCACTCCTTTACCTTCAATAAGGTTTGGGAAAAAAAGGGTGAACAAAAAAAGAGAACAGCTTTGGGACAACAT
The DNA here is from genome assembly GCF_964204655.1 of Triturus cristatus. Taxonomy (NCBI): domain Eukaryota; kingdom Metazoa; phylum Chordata; class Amphibia; order Caudata; family Salamandridae; genus Triturus; species Triturus cristatus. Next base: position 640,450,561 of record NC_140582.1, read on the forward strand.
AGATTCTGGCGAAATCTTTCTTTAGGATCTTTTAACAAGACATTCTCTCTTCACAGGGGAACCAATCTAACTGAGCCTTCCAAAAAATTGGAAGCCTTTAATACCGCTCTTCCATCTACTTTTGATGCAATTATACCAATTAAACATAGGGCAGTTATGAGACGAATCTCGAGTCCTTGGTATACAGAGGAGCTTAGGATGGAAAAAGCCAATTGTAGGCGCCTCGAGAGAACTTGGAGAGCAAATAAGGAATATCAAACTAGACTCCTGTATAGACAGTCACTGGCCACCTATCACTTAAATCTAAAAGCAGCAAGACACTCTTTCATCATCAAACAGATAGAACAAGCCAGCAATTCTTCGAAAGTCCTGTTCTCCATAGTTAAAGATTTTTCATCTCCTAGAGCTTGTGCTCAGCCACTTATAGAATCTCAGGACCTCTGTAATTCTTTGGCATCGTTTTTCAAGGATAAGATATCCATGATTTACAACAGTTTTCCTCCGGAAACTCTGTCAACTCTAGATCTGTGGCCTGAATTGAATGTCGGGGCCCCGGCAGTAATTGGCTCTTTGGAGCACTTTGAATTGACCACCATTGAAGAGATCATAAATGGCCTCTCCAAAGCAAAATCAGGCTCTCCCAATGATCTATGCCCTCCAAAAACCATGGCCCCCTTAGCCAATAGCTGTGCCTCGGCAATTAGAGACATTTTCAACTCTTCTCTAACTATGGGCACCATCCCTACGGCTTGGAAAGAGGCATCTGTCCGTCCTATTTTGAAAAAACCCTCAGCTGATCCGTCTATCCTTTCTAACTATCGCCCTATTTCCCTATTACCACTCTTGGGAAAATTGTTCGAAGGTATTGTAAATAAACAACTCTGTTCTTATCTTGAACATAATGGAATCTTCGACCCTTCACAATCGGGTTTTCAGAAAGGATTCAGTACTGAAACAGCCGTACTGGCAGTGACTGATTCCCTCAGACGAACAGTAGATGCGGGGGGCTCAGTAATACTGATTCTTTTAGATCTCTCCGCAGCTTTTGATACCATCTCGCACATAAAGCTGGCGGAGAGATTAGCCTCTGGGGGTATCAAGGGAACTGTCCTGAAATGGCTACAACATTTTCTGTCTGACAGATCCCAAACTGTCATTCTGGGTCCCTATTCCTCGCCTAAAAATGCCTTTGAAGAGGGGTGTCCCGCAGGGCTCCTGTTTGAGTCCGACCCTCTTCAATATCTATATGTCTCCTCTGGCAAGGATAGCTGAACAGTTGGGCTTCGAGATCATCTCATATGCAGATGATACGCAGCTCATGTTCACCATTGGGAGAAATCTAGAGGATGAGAAAGTCCGCTTTGCAAATGGCTTGAAGACAATATATGACTGGATGACGGCCAATTACCTTCAACTGAATCCAGACAATTCAGAGATTATGCTGCTGGGTAAAGCAACTAATGTCTGGTCAAATGATTGGTGGCCTACCCAATTGGGCTCTGCCCCTATCCCCAAGGCTTCAGTTAATAACCTGGGTATAAAAATTGATAGGTTACTGTCTATGAAAGATCATATTGCAACTACATCTGCTTCATCCTATTACAGCCTTCGGCTTCTGAGAAAAATCCTCCCTTATATGCCTACCTGCCATCGTAGGACTTTAGTACAAGCTCTGGTCACCAGCCATTTGGATTACGGCAGTGCATTGATGGCAGAAGTAGGTGAGACTCACCTAGCCAAGTTGCAGGTGGTCCAGAATACAGCTGCAAGGGTGATCTTGAATCGACCTGCAGGTTCCCCTTCTCTACCACTACTCAGAGAACTACACTGGCTAACGGTGAAAAAGAGATCTTTTTTTAAGATCTGTTGTCTCACCTACACCGCCCTGAACAATAGCGGTCCTCTCTATCTACAGAATAAACTATTTAAATACTGCCCATCTCAGGAATCTCAGATCTAGTCTTCATGGTCTTCTGCAGGTCCCCCGTTTCCGTCTTACCCGGATGGGTGGCAGATCTTTCTCATACTTAGCTCCTAAACATTGGAATCAGCTTTCCTATGTACTGCGATCAAATCCCAGATACGAACTTTTTAGGAAAAAGCTGAAAGCTTTCCTGTTTTGAACTCTCATCTAGTCCCCTTTGTTTGTTTCTGTCCAGAGTGTTAGTCTATCAGGCAGCGCCGAGATGCCCCAGGGTGATTTGAGCGCTTTACGAACTCATTAACATAACATAACAACATAACATGTGGGATGCCTCAAATTGGGCAACAAATTTTGGGTGACACATGTTTTGATTTTTGAACCTGATGTTTCTTGTAGACAGCCATACATGATCTCCTGGTGAGTAGTCAGGCCCTGGTTGTCTCTTTCTGTCTGCAAACTTCTTATATTGACTCTTAGCTCTTAGGATGTAATGCCTCAACCGTTTGATCAGTTGTGTACATTATGCAAAGAAGTTGTGTGCAAAGAGGTTGTATAAATGTGGTATTTGGTCGTCTGTAGCTGGGGTCAAAATTGTCAAGAAATGGGGATGCCACCCATAAACAGCAAAGACGGGTGACATTCCTGTGGTGGCATTGCATAAGTTATTATAGCCACATCCAGCAGCCCAAAGAAGAGTTAACCATGAACTAGGTACATTGGATAAATAACAGCGTGTATATTATTTCAACTCATGGTTTACTCTTTCGTTTTGGCCGTCAGATTCAGGTGAAAACTGTTGAAAAATGTGTCTGCAAGGCTTCCCATAGTTTTGAAATAAATTGAGTGTCACGATCTGAAACTATGGATTTTGGTAATCCATTATAACGTATGATATTCTGAAGTAGAATATGTACAGTTTCTGCCACTGTTGGTAATCCTGCATATGCGATAAAGTGCAGCATTTTGATAAGCGATCTACAACCACTAGATTGGTGTCCATTATTTGGGGGCATATTATCAAGGACAGCGGTAAAAATTATCGCCGGTTTAGCAGCAGAAAACTGCCTCTAAAGCGGCGATAATGGGCTTGATAATATGCCCTTGTGAATTCCCATAGAAGCCCATGTTCTGGTGTGAACATGGGCTTCTATGGGAATTCTCCAGGGCATATTATCAAGCCCATTATCGCCGCTTTAGAGGCAGTTTTCTGCTGCTAAACCGGCGATATTTTAACGCCATCCTTGATAATATGCTCCTTGGTCTTTAGGCAAGGCCATGACAAAGTCGAATGATATGTCTCCCCAGTCTCTGTTGGAAGTGATAAGGGTTGCAAATAGTCTTTTTTTGGTGTGCGATCGGTCTTAGCTCTACTGCACATATCACAGAGTTGTACATAGTGAATTACATCTTGTCTCCAATGTGGTCACCAAAAGTTCCTGTTGATTAGTTCTAGTGTTCGTATTTGGGCTGGATGGCCGGGTTTTGGGTTGTCGTGGCAACATTGGATGACTTGTTTTTGTAAGGTAGTATAAGGCACATACAATTTTGATCCTTGAAAGAGCAAGATATCCTTGAAGGATCGACTGTGATCCTTTTTTGCCCACAGTAGAGAAACTAACCATTGCAGTGGCGTTGGTCTTTTTCTTCTGACGTGAGCGGTTTGCGGAGTCCACCTATCTCCATTGAAAAATTAACTTTGGTTTGTCTTCTTCTTTGGACAGACAAAACGACAAATCATAACTTTATTTCTATCACCCTTTTGTTCATGTAAAAGTTGGTCTAACTGTAAGGATAGGGCTATTAGGTCTTCATAACACGTAGGTTGGGGATCTATTCATGCAACTAAGTCCTTTAGATCATCTTTTAATCCCTGTTAAAATATAGTGAATCTTTCTCACAAACAAGGTGATTAAACTGTGTTAAATAAGACACCAAATCCTTGTTTCCCTGTCAAAGTTCCAACAGTTCTCTATCAGCATAAACATTCATGGTTCAGTGGTCAAATACCCTTTCAAACTCGGTTTTAAATTGCGCCAATTATAGAGAAGTGGGTCATCAGAGTTTACCAAAGGAATGGTCCACATGACCGCATCACCACTTAATTATGATATCAGAATAGCGATGTGAGATAGTGTGTCAGGGAATGCGGTCGGGCGCACCATAAAGTGCAATTGCACTTGAGTCAGAAAGGTTAGCACTTACATGGGGTCACCAGTGCAAAGCTCTGGAGAAGCTAAAGAAACTGGGGTTGGCACGGTGACTGAAACCATAGACTGATGACTGTGTAAACCACTGGTAGGATGGGCTGTTCCCTGAAGCTTTGGTATAACCTGATGCTGCAACTGAGTTACTCGATTGGCCAATGTGGTCAGTGCAGGCAGGCTCCTACTTATATTTGGAGGTTCTGCATCAATTCACAAAGCTCCTCCAAGGTGGACAGTTTGAAGATACAATACCTGGGCCAAGTGGCTTTTTAATCTATGTGCACAGATTATGTCTAGGGAAATAAACAGCAGGTGCTTGTATATACAGTGCATATGAAGCCATGTCTTATTAGATAGAAAAGACTTGCCTTAGACATACGTGAAAGGATGTACGCTGTATGGCAGAAACATCCCCCACAAGCATCTAAATGATTCTTTTCATAGAGCATGAGCCAAACATATAACTGTGCCGGTATGACCAATACTGGCGCCGAGTGGCAGAGTCCTTACTATATACTCAAGTACTGTTAAGGGACAAACAGCAAAAATGGTGACTACATGTGAAAAGTGAAAATATATTCTTATCTATTGGTAGGTGGTGCGCTCCCAGTAGAGGGGTAGAAAAGGGTAGGTGGCCCGTGAAGTGCCCGCAAACAGTCGGTGGGCCTCTTCCTTTCCTCCTGTGGAAAAGAAAGAAGAATAAAAGGCAAAATTAGATTAAAATGTTGCAGTAAAAACAAATGTTATATTATGTGCACTATACAATCTTAAAAGTAGAAGTTACACATTGCAAACATCATGGAATGTAAAGAAACTGGAACAATTTGAAGTTTCGTCAGGAAGAGTATATATATATATATATATATAAATATATATATTAGCTCCAAAGTGTTACCCAACTGCCGAACTCTGGACGAGTGCCTTTCTCTGCTGCATGGCGGTGCAATCATGGAAAGATTATCCAAACAACAAAACAGGCACGGAGCACTCTCGGGGCAATGTTGAAATTTATTGTGAGCAGATGCATTTCGGCCCATTGCCTTCCTCAGTGCTCATCAAAACTGCACCATCACGTGTAATTCCATTGCCTTTATATATATATATATATATGTATATATATTATCTACTGGCGGTCGCCAGTAGATAGTTATAGTTAGGACCCTGTTTCCATAGGAAATCCGCAACATTCTATTTGGAATAACTTTGGCACCGGTCGATGAATCCTCGCGAAATTTTCAAAATAGGTGGGGCGCTACGCTCCGCTCCTACCCTGAAAGTCTCGGGGGGATTCGTCAAGCGGGGGCTGAGAAAAAAGGGGGGTCCCAAAACGCGTTTTTCCCATGCATTTTTCCATAGGACCTTTAGACACAGCTACAGCCCGAACGGCTGAACAGAGTTACTTGAAATTTGGCAGAGAGGTAGTCCTCAGGTCAAGGAAGTGCCTTTTGTAGGTCTGGTGTAAATCTGTTCAGTAGTTCCTGAGAAAATAGCATTTAAATCAATATATATATGTGGGCGGAGCCTAACCACACATCTCATCCTGAGATCTGATTGGCTGTCAGCACTTCATCCAAGAAGTGTTGGCAGCCATCTTGGGACCAATATACATGATAGCACCTCATTAAAAAGCATTGCAGTTAATAGAAGGTTTTAAGACTTTAGTTACATTATAAATCATTTGTTGATGGTACCATACTCATTTTAGGAATTGTGGTATGTTCTAAGGTGATTTCACCATGTGAAAAAGCCTTCTGCTGGGATATCATGATTGAGAGAAAAATATTTTCTCATGCTTTTACCACAGAGGTTTGGAAGGTGATCTATAAGCTAAACTGAGAGCTTATTTTCTGTAAATTCACATTATCTTTCTCAGTCATGTGAGAATGAAGTCTGACATTCTCAGTAAAACATGTACATCCAACAAGGGCAGAGACTGTCAGTTGATTCCTTTGTGTTCTACTGCAGCTTTCTAGAGTGTTCCAAAGAACTACTAGAGCGCTAACCGTCCTACTTATGATAAATGTATGGCACACCTGAAGCCATCTTGCTTGGATTAAAGTGGTAACTCTTAAAACATTTAATTTAAAAAGGAACAAAATGAGGGGGTTCATTTTTCCATAAAAAGTATGATTAGTGCTGCAGAAAGAAAAATTAGGGCACATTTTGAGTGACTTCTCAAATCCTCTTCTATTTCATTAAAAAATTCTGACATGCAGACTGAAACATGCACTTTCAATACCAGCAGCAGTTTTCCCTGGTGAGCAGTAGCTTTACTACAGTGATCTAATGAGCAAAAAGAGTGCTAACATTCTGATTTTATGGCAAATGTGTGACACATTTGAATGCCTTCTTGATGGAATCAAAGTAAAAAACTGAAAGTATTTCCTACTGAGGAGACTGCATTAAATGAGGAAATTAGGAAACTTCATAACAAATAAGTCTCCCAAGATGGCCACCAGAGACAAAAGAGCCCAAATGTAGCCCAAATATCTCCCAGATGTAGCCCAAGTATAGCCCAATGACAGAATGTCCAAGAATGTTCTTAAAAACAACTAGAGCACTTACTGTCTTCATTATGACAAAAGTATGGCACACCTGAAGCCATCTTGATTGGAATAAACTGGTAACACTTAAAACATTTAATTTAAAAAGGAACACAATGAGGGGGTTCATTTTGCCATAGAAATTATGATTAATGCTGAAGAAAGAAAATGAGGGCACATTTTGAGTGACTTCTCAAATCCTCTTCTATTTCATTAAAAAATTCTGACTTGCAGACTGAAACATGCACTTTTAATACCAGGAGCAGACTTCCATGGTGAACAGTAGTTTTACTACAGTGATCTAATGAGCAACTAGAGTGCTAACATTCAGAATTTATGGCAAATGTGTGACATATCTGAATACCTTCATGATGGAATCAAAGTAAAAAACTGAAAGCATTTCCGACTGAGGAGACTGCAGTACATGAGGAAATTAGGAAACTTCATAACAAATAAATCTCCCAAGATGGCCACCGGAGACAAAAGAGCCCAAATGTAGCCCAAAATCACCCAGATATAGCCCAAATATAGCCCAATGACAGAAGTGTGCAAAACACTTATTATTTTGTGTTTTTGCAGTGTTATATAGTGCAGACTTGTCAGGTATTGGAGTGCTTTACATGAGCATTGGTTACATCACACAAGAACAAATTCATTTTGGTTGTAGACATGGGGAGACTAAGTGATTTGACCAGAATCACAGAATGTCGAGCTGAAGCAGAAACTTCAACCTGGTTCCCCAGTTGCAAAGTCTGCAGTTCTGGAAGTAACACCACATCCTCTCCCCTAAGTGCAACATTTAATCAAGTTGTCAACTAGATAAAAAAACATAAAGATAACAAATAATTTAAAAGTGCTTTGTCGCTATTTGAAAACTCAGAAAATATGTCCTTATTTTAGTCTTTTAGAGCACTAACCATAATTTTGAAGCCAATAAGACCCTCTCATATATGTAATTTCTAAAGGAATGCTCTAGGTATTACAGTTTTGATTACATTAAGATGATGTCAGGCGTTCCACACTTTTGTAATAAATATAGAATGTTAGCAATCTAGTTGTTCATTAGGATACTGTTGAGAGGCAGAGGCCAGGGGCACGGACTCTGAAAATTGAAGGCAGGTAGGAGGGTGCAAAGGCAACAACTTAAGCACACTGAGCAGGCAGGAAGGGCCGTGGAAGCACAACAGACTATGGAGGGCAGTGGAAAGGGGGGCAGGGGCAACAAACCAACAATACAGGACTTGCAAGAGAGGCTGTTGGAGGGAAGATCTATTACGGGTCAAGGAAGCTAGGGGCGGTCCCCAGAGCCCCGGGAGCCACCACAGAACTGAGCAGGAGAGTGAGTCAGGGACAAAAGGGGCACCTTAATTTGAGCCGGGGTGCCTAGGAACGCTTGCTCCAAAAATGAAGAAAACAGACATATGAGACATGGAATTGGAGGCAGAATACAATGGCAGTTTAATGAGAAGATGCAACTTCAAAGAAACCGCAGAATAGAGACATAAAGTACAAAATACAGAATCCAGATAATCATACAGCTGTCATGATATTCTCTGTATCTCAATTAATGGACTGACAGAGAGAGAGAGAAAACACATCTATAAATGCATCATGAGAAACAAGTTACACCACGGAAAATGTTACCTAGGGACACTCACATTTACTCTTAGAGCAAGCATTCCTGCAATTACAATACAACATCTTTTAAATGCAAAAGTAAAGAGAACAATGGTTAAAAAATAACATGACATTTCATATAGGTAAAATAGAATAAGATACTTCAAGCAAAGCAGAGCAAGACATTTTAAGCAAAGGAAGACAAGAGCTCCCAGTTCTTGGGGAAAACCTGCACAGCCTGTTAACCTACATACAGACGGCGAGGTTGTCCGTCGATATCTGTGGGTGCTCCCTTTTTATGTCATTTTGTGGGCTCCTTTGCACGCTACATCTACCTACGTATGCTACCCAAAAGCTTCGTCTGCAGATTTTACCAGACATTTCGTCATTTACCCACTTAATGCTGACAATGGACTGGGTGAAAAGGTCAGTCTCTCAGGCCAATCGCTTATCGTAAGTTCCATAGAGCAAGCAGAAAATAATGGGTATTCTACAGGAATTCAATATATTCATGTATAAAATCTCCTCAGTTCTCCTAACTTGACGCTCTGCGGTTGCCACTTCCTTAAAAGCGGGAAACCTGCCCAGGAAGCAAGTACCAGTCCAGGATGCAGCCTACTGTATGTCGACAGCTTCAGGGGGATGTTGAACTTTGATACCGAGCACGGAGCACTCGGGTAGGGTGGGGGCTACTAGTTTGGAGCAGAAGGCCTCGCAGACCTGCCTTCAGACTGCTATACACTAAAATTGCAGAGCTATGGTCAATTTAACAAAGAGGCCTACATATTGAACAGAAGGGCCTACACCGGGGTTTTATGCTGGCTGAGTGGTAAGGATGTCTCAGGATAATTATATAGCAACACAGGACCCGCTGGTCAATTTAATACGGCCTACAAATGCGGCTGGCAGGGCAAGGACAAGGGTCTCATACTTCAGGTGTGGACAGAACGGGCCAGGGGCCCCCTGTGATACAAAATCTACCCTCCTTCAAGGCTGTGGCAATGTAATAGACCATTGTGGGCAGAAGGAAGAGGCAATGGTAGTACAACCATACATGCCAACAGACCCGATACAGCCAGGAAACGTCCAATGTTTTTAAGCTCAAATGGGCTTTATTTGATCTGTCTCCTGTCTACAATATCCTCTTTTTCAATGTAACTCAAAGGGGAAAATCAATACCCCAGTTTTTTTTCAAAATCTCCCTCTTACCAAGTTCAAAATGTTCGCAAGTATGGTACATTGGATCATGAAAGGAAATTGGATAGGGACATGGACTTGGATAACAGAGGACAGGAGAGACAAGGAGAGGCGCACCAAACTGACCCTGCAGGGCAGGCATCAGGGTTTGCAGCAGCACAATACACCACACAGGGCATGCAGGACGGGAGTGCAGCACAACAATCCATAGAAAGCAAGAGGGAGGGGACAGGACCATGCACATGGACAACAGAGAACAGAGGGGCAAGAGGCAATGGTAGCTAGCTGACCATAATGGACAGACAGGAGAGAAGGCTGCAGCATAACAGACCATAAAGGGCAGGAGGGACGGATCAGGGGCATTACAATGGAACAGACAAGCCAGGAGGGAGGGAGTAGGGGTCTGCACATGTAAACAGAGGGCTGGGGGCAAGGGGGCAGGGCAGGAGCAGCAAGATAGCCATGGAGGTCAGGCAGGATGGGCACTAGAAGCAAGACACAACATGAAGAGCAACAGTGAGACTGTGATGGCATACACACAGACCATGGAGGGAAGGTGGGAGGGGGTCAGGGGCAGCTAACTGACCACACAGGGAAGGTGGGAGGGGCCATGGCAGCACAGAAGACCATGCATGGCAAGTGGGAGGGTTAGTGGCAGCACAATGGCTATGATGGGCAAGAAGGAGGGTGCAGGGGCATGCACAAAGGACGATGGAGGATAGAAGGGAGGGTCAGGACCTGTGCACAGACAAGAAAGTTCAGGGGAAGGAGCCTCACAACAGACCACACGGGGCAGGCAGGAGGAGCAGTTGCAGCACAACAGACCAGGGAGGGCAGAAGGGTGTGGCAGTACAATGGACCATGTAGGACAGGAGGAAGAGGATAGAGGCATGGCATGTGGACAGGCAGGGTGGAGGTGGCAGGGACAGGTTACAGTCATCTGACAATGCTAGGCAGGTGGGAGGGGAGTGGCAGCTCAACAGAACACTCAGAGTAGATAGGAGTGGCAGGTCCATGGGACATGGAGGGCAAAAAGGATGGAGCAGGGGCATGCACAAAGACATCGGAGGGCAGGGGGAAGGAGAATAGGGGCAGCAAGCTAAGCACAGAGTTTAAGCAGGAGGTCAATGATGGGGCATAGAATTGGGCAATGGAGGGCAGGAGGAGTGGACTGGTACATCATACTAAATTGAGGGCAGTGGCAGCATATCAGACCATGCATGGCAGGAGGGAGGAGGCTAGTCCATGGATTCACACAACAGAGGATAGGGAGGAGGGGGATGGGGCAGCAAGCTAACTGTTCAGAGAAGGCGGGTATTAGAAACTTTATTGTTTTTAAAACATTTTGTCTGTGCAAACTACTTAAAATATGAACAAGTATGCAGCATAATCTCACTTTTATTCAGGAAGAAGAAGACGTTAGTGACTGTGACTCCGGGCTCACTTGGCAAAAACACCCCCTGACCCTCCACCCCCTATCGCAAAATGTAATGCCCGTGAAAAGGGTAGGTGAACACAGTGTTATATAGAACATAGTCCTGAGAGCACGATTGAAAATGAAAACTAGATATAGTGTATGGTATAAACTATGCACCAAAAAGTGTGATATAAGATGAACCAGGCGTGAAATATAATATGCAATACATTGTGCGCAATGACAGATTCATTGGAGAGCGCGAGATAGCACAGGCACTAGCGCGTGCTATGCGATATGCGCCTTGGAGTGTAATATGCACAGGGCAGTGTTGTGTAACCTAACTAGTCTCTAAAGTTGTAATATAAAATATGTGCTGGGGAGTGTAACGTTGCATATGCACTGTGACAAAGATATGGATCCCAAATTGTAATATGTATGGCATAGCACTGTGCGTTATAACATAGGCATCGAGGAAGGCACGTTAGATGGGGCAATATAACCCGTGCGAAGACAAGTGTGGCATGATATTTTCACGGGGTGGTGTTACAGTGCACATGGGCTAGAGAGTGTCATAGCATATGCACTAGCTAGTGGAATACAATACAGAGGTGTGTGGCACTCGGCAGGCAATGGTGGGTGTAACACAGCATTGGGCTCTGTCAGGAGCGCGCTGTGACTCGCAAGTGATGTTCGTCCCCTTTCCAGAGAGTAAAATAAAAAGTATTACACATCCGGCAGTGGATGTGTGTTTTATTAACTGTGAGGGGGGTTTCTTGCATAGTTTTGGTCGAATTTTTGTCGAATCCCCTTTGAATGGCTTGGTGTGCATGTGTATTAAATGTGCCCGTCAATAGCTACCCATGTTTGTATAAATAAACGACAAGGGTGTCTACCGGGATTAGGCACGGTAGAGCATCAGACATGTCAGAGCTTCACTAGTGGTGTAAATACATTCCACGTGGATTAATTGCATGCATAGTCGCCTTTTAATGAATATCACGCAAATCGTCATGGTGATAGGTACGTACGGTTTGTCCAGCATGTCCTAGGTGTGTCTATAAATATATATTTTTTAAAAATAATAAAAAACAGTGGCCGGCCCTGGGGATTGGGGTCAAAAAAATATAATTAGGAGACAGGCCCTGGGGGATGGGGTCATCAGGGCCAATAAATTAGAATAAGAAGGGGAACCACACAGCCCCCCTTCTTAAAAAAATAAAATAAATAAAAGACTGGCATCGTCCCGGAGGCCATGCCCCCTCCATGCAGCACTCTGCAAACGCGCCCCCAACAGGCATCTCCAGTATGCGCCAGGGAGCTGCGCTGCAGACAGGTGTTCTGAGGCCAAGCCCCTTTTTACACCTCTCTGCAACGCAGCTCTGTGGCGCTTACTGGAGGTACCTAGTGGTCTAGTGGGACCCTAGGGACCCTTAGTATCCGTCTGAAAAAGTTGAGGGTACAGGATGATTTTGCAACAAGGCTTCTTTCTGCACGTTATCCTTCTTCCTGCACTTATCTTCGTATTTGAGGACTTCTGTTGCTTCTTTCTGCACTTCTTTTGTTTCTTTCTGTGCATTTTTTCTTCTTTCTTCACATGTCCTATCTCTGTAGGCATAGTTAGAAATTAGCATTTAAAAAACCTTTGAAATTAACAGAAAAAAACATAGGTTTCAGGCACGTCATAGTTAGGAATTAGCATTTAAAAAACCTCAGAAATTCACTGAAAAAACCATAGGTTTCAGGGGTGTTATAGTTAGCTGGACTTTTCACTTGTACAAAACCATTGAAATTCCCCCGTTATAGTTAGTTCAGCTCATTTGAGATGTCATCAGTGATGTCATGAGTGATGTCACTGACCATGTCATGAGTGATGTAATATGTGACGTCATCAGCAGTGCATTGCGGGCGCGCGAGTTATAGTTAGCTGAACTAACTATAACGGGGGAATTTCAATGGTTTTGTACAAGTGAAAAGTCCAGCTAACTATAACACCCCTGAAACCTATGGTTTTTTCAGTGAATATATATATATATATATATATATGTTATGTTATTGGGTTTTATAACACGCACAGCTACTCCTAGGAGTGTCCCAGCGCGAGCCTGCGAGGTGCCGAATAAATGAAGAATTAGAACAGAAAGGTTTTGAGTTGTTTCTTGAATTGCCCCAACTCTTGGATGCCGCGCAAAGAGAAAGGCAGCGAATTCCAGGCCGTAGCTGCCCTAACGGCCAGTGATCTGCCCCCCATTCTTTGGAGACGCACACGGGGAATTTGCGCAAGCAGCTGAGACGACGGTCTCAGATGCCTAGTAGGCAGGTAGAAAGCAAAACGTTTTCTGAGATAAAGAGGTTCTCCATCATACAAAGCGCGATGCGCTATAACCAAGGCCTTAAACTCCACACGTTTCCTAACCGGGAGCCAATGCAACATGCGCAGATGATGCTTGATACTCTTCCTAGTAGGAATGTTGAGCACCAGCCGGGCCGCTGCATTCTGGGCCACCTGCAATTTTTTAAGAATGTAGTCAGGAAGGCCCAGATACAGCCCATTGGCATAGTCAACCCGAGAGAGGATCAGTGCGCGGGCCACTGTTTCCTCTGCTGGTCTTGGTAGTAGTGGAAGGAATTTCTTGAGAGACTTTAATATCACAAAGCAACTCCCCGCCAATTTTTTGATCTGAGTTGAAAAGGACAACTGTTCGTCGAACCAGACCCCCAAATTTTTTACTGGTAGACCCGTACAAGATGGCATTTGATAGTCAGATGGCCAGAGAGATTCTCTGAAGCGTGGGGGAAATCTACCATAAAGGAGAATTTCGGTCTTTTCCTCGTTGCATTTCAGTTGAGCGGCAGAGAGCCATTGGAAAACGGCTGTCAGAGACTCCTGCATCCTCACGGTAGAAAATTCCGATTTACCCCAGGTGAACAGAAGCTGGGTGTCATCGGCGTAAGCAACGATCTTGGCACCCCGCTCTTCTGCCAATTGGACCAGAGGAGTAACATATATGTTAAAAAGTAGGGGACTCAAAGAAGACCCCTGCGGGACTCCAGTGGTCACAAGTTGGAGAGGAGACGAGAAAGGCGGGAGCCAGACCTGTTGCGAACGCCCCGCAAGTAAGGATTCCAGCCACTTCCAGGCTTGTCCAAAGATGCCTATGTCCGCTAAACGAGCCAACAGGAATGCATGGGGAACAGTGTCGAACGCAGCCAACAAGTCCAGCATTATGAGAGCTGCACTTCCGCCCGAGTCCAGACAGTCTCGAATAGCTTCAGAGACCTCGACCAAGGCGGACTCAGTACTATAGGCAGCTCTGAAACCCGATTGTGCTGGATGAAGTAAACTAAACCCCTCAACAAAATCCGTAAGCTGTTTATTGACTACCTTTTCACAAATTTTCGCCAGACAGGGGAGCAGAGAACTAGGGCGATAATTCCCTGAGTCCCCAGAATCAAGCGATGGCTTTTTTAGCAGCAGAAGGATCTTCGCCTGTTTCCACTCCGACGGGACAACTGCCTGTTTGAGGGAGAGATTAATGAGTGTGTTAACCTCGAAATTAACTGATTCGGCAATAGAGGCCAAAAGCCTGGCCGTACACGGGTACAATGGCGACCCAGATTTCATAGATTTCAATATTTTGAAGGACTCCAACAGATCAACAAAGGCAAAAACTGACAGCATAGAAGCGGAAAATGGAGTCACATCCAAATGAAGGCTCTGGCCTACAAACGTTGCCTGAATGGCCGAATCTTATCAATGAAGAAATCGGACAGCTTTTCACACCAAGCAGCTGAAACAGGGAGTTTAGTAATCATAGCCTTAGGGGCCATGAAACTCCAAACAATAGAAAATATTTCCCTAGAATTATTGCTGGTGGACTCAATCCGTTCAGCATAGTAAAAGCCTTTGGACTTTCTAATGGCCAGATAGTAAACCTTCTGGGCTTCTCTAAGTGTCTTCTTTGCCCCTGGGCAAAAGTCTACGTGCCAGCCCCGTTCCAGCATTTTGCAATGTTGTTTAAGTATTTTCAAATCAGCAGAGAACCAAGGCTTCGAAGGAGAATTCCTATAACGGCGACGACATGAGGGGGAAGAGAGGCTATCCACTGCCCGCCCAATCCAATCAGTAAAGCAGGCCAAAGCCCCTTTCAAATCGGCGGGACGAGCGGCCCTAGAATTTTCTAAAATAAGACTAAAAGCTACCGGATCAATTTTGGCGGTAGCAGGGCTGGGACTGACCTGATGGTCGGCGGCCCCTTCTCCCACAGTCCACGTAAAACAAGATAAAAAATGATCTGACCAGGGTATTGGGAGTGGGTCCTCAATAGAAATAGGGAAGTTAGAACACATGGGGTCTAAGATATGGCCTCCGCCGTGGGTAGGGAGGCTGACCCATTGAGTGAGCTGGGCCAAATTCAAGGAGTCTAATAGATCCCGAGAATTTCCCAATTCCATCTGGTCCAGATGGATATTGAGATCTCCCAAGAAGAGATATTGCGAAAAGCGCAAAGCACGAGGAACAATAACATCTTCTAGACTACTAAGAAAAGGCCCAGGAAAACCAGGGGGCCTGTAGACTAACGTCCCACCCAACATGGAATGGGCCAAAAGAACAATGGTGAAATCCAAGAATTCACCTTGCCCCAGTACAATGTTTTTCCCCTGAGACACCTCCCAAACATCCCTATAGACAATAGCAACACCACCCCTCCTACCGCTAATGCGGTCGGTCCGGGAAATCCTAAATCCTACTGGAATGGCCATCTGAACAATTGGGTTAGAGGATTCATTCAGCCAGGTCTCTGTGATGAACAGAAGGTCGAGATGTTGATCCAGGATAAGATCAAATATGTCCTGGTAATGTTTCACCAACGACCGACTATTTATCAGCCCGGCTCTGATGGTAGGACGCACTTTGGCTATAGACGGGAGCTCATTCAAATGCTCCAACCCTCCCAGATCGCAGCCCAGGTGGAATTGCCACTCCTGACAAACTGTCGTCCGATGACAACACACATCCCATCTAGGATTTGCAATACATTTTCTAGGCCTAAGCAGCAGCAATTCCCCACGGCTATACACCTGCGGAGCCACCAAAGGCAGAAGACAGCGGTGAGCATGTTTGGCGCTGGCCACTTTTGGGACGCTGACTGGCGCAGATGGGCTTGCCTTAGGCGCGCCCGCTGCGCACGTCCGCTGCGCGTCCGTCCAGCGTGCATATAAATAGTCCTGTGTGCCCGAGAACTAGACCACCAATTAGCAAAAATGGCGGCTCTCGTGGCACCACGGGAAAGCAGGAAGTGGACTATCCCAGTATCCCCAGCAGGCCCCAATCCAATACAGTTAAAATCTATAAAATCCTCCAATTTAATGATTTTGTTTTCTTTTTTTAAAGTGCAAGTATGCGGATCAAATAAAACGTGCAAATACGCAAAGGAGCACAAAAAGAGTGTGGCAACAAATGCGGAACCTCTAAGGCGCTGCGCGTCCGTCAGCGAGCATCTAAATAGTCCCATGTGCCTGAGAACTAGACCGCCAATTAGCAAAAATGGCGGCTCTCGGCGGCACCACGGGAAAGCAGGAAGTGGACTATCCAAGTATCCCCAGCAGGCCCCAATCCAATACAGTTAAAATCTATAAAATCCTCCAATTTGATGATTTTGTTTTCTTTTTTTTTTTAAAGTGCAAGTATGCGGATCAAATAAAACATGTGCAAATACGCAAAGAAGCACAAAAAGAGCGTGGCAGCAAACGCGGAACTTCTAAGGTTATATATATATATATATATATATATATATATATATATTATCTACTGGCGGTCGCCAGTAGATAGTTATAGTTAGGACCCTGTTTCCATAGGAAATCCGCAACATTCTATTTGGAATAACTTTGGCGCCGGTCGATGAATCCTCGCGAAATTTTCAAAATAGGTGGGGCGCTATGCTCCGCTCCTACCCTGAAAGTCTCGGGGGGATTCGTCAAGCGGGGGCTGAGAAAAAAGGGGGGTCCCAAAACGCGTTTTTCCCATGCATTTTTCCATAGGACCTTTAGACACAGCTACAGCCCGAACGGCTGAACAGAGTTACTTGAAATTTGGCAGAGAGGTAGTCCTCAGGTCAAGGAAGTGCCTTTTGTAGGTCTGTTGTAAATCTGTTCAGTAGTTCCTGAGAAAATAGCATTTAAATAAATATATATATGTGGGCGGAGCCTAACCACACATCTCATCCTGAGATCTGATTGGCTGTCAGCACTTCATCCAAGAAGTGTTGGCAGCCATCTTGGCACCAATATACATGATAGCACCTCATTAAAAAGCATTGCAGTTAATAGAAGATTTTAAGACTTTAGTTACATTATAAATCATTTGTTGATGGTACCATACTCATTTTAGGAATTGTGGTATGTTCTAAGGTGATTTCACCATGTGAAAAAGCCTTCTGCTGGGATATCATGATTGAGAGAAAAATATTTTCTCATGCTTTTACCACAGAGGTTTGGAAGGTGATCTATAAGCTAAACTGAGAGCTTATTTTCTGTAAATTCACATTATCTTTCTCAGTCATGTGAGAATGAAGTCTGACATTCTCAGTAAAACATGTACATCCAACAAGGGCAGAGACTGTCAGTTGATTCCTTTGTGTTCTACTGCAGCTTTCCAGAGTGTTCCAAAGAACTACTAGAGCGCTAACCGTCCTACTTATGATAAATGTATGGCACACCTGAAGCCATCTTGCTTGGATTAAAGTGGTAACTCTTAAAACATTTAATTTAAAAAGGAACAAAATGAGGGGGTTCATTTTTCCATAAAAAGTATGATTAGTGCTGCAGAAAGAAAAATTAGGGCACATTTTGAGTGACTTCTCAAATCCTGACATGCAGACTGAAACATGCACTTTCAATACCAGCAGCAGTTTTCCCTGGTGAGCAGTAGCTTTACTACAGTGATCTAATGAGCAAAAAGAGTGCTAACATTCTGATTTTATGGAAAATGTGTGACACATTTGAATGCCTTCTTGATGGAATCAAAGTAAAAAACTGAAAGTATTTCCTACTGAGGAGACTGCAGTAAATGAGGAAATTAGGAAACTTCATAACAAATAAGTCTCCCAAGATGGCCACCATAGACAAAAGAGCCCAAATGTAGCCCAAATATCACCCAGATGTAGCCCAAGTATAGCCCAATGACAGAATGTCCAAGAATGTTCTTAAAAACAACTAGAGCACTTACTGTCTTCATTATGACAAAAGTATGGCACACCTGAAGCCATCTTGATTGGAATAAACTGGTAACACTTAAAACATTTAATTTAAAAAGGAACACAATGAGGGGGTTCATTTTGCCATAGAAATTATGATTAATGCTGAAGAAAGAAAATGAGGGCACATTTTGAGTGACTTCTCAAATCCTCTTCTATTTCATTAAAAAATTCTGACATGCAGACTGAAACATGCACTTTTAATACCAGGAGCAGACTTCCATGGTGAACAGTAGTTTTACTACAGTGATCTAATGAGCAACTAGAGTGCTAACATTCAGAATTCATGGCAAATGTGTGACATATCTGAATACCTTCATGATGGAATCAAAGTAAAAAACTGAAAGCATTTCCGACTGAGGAGACTGCAGTACATGAGGAAATTAGGAAACTTCATAACAAATAAATCTCCCAAGATGGCCACCGGAGACAAAAGAGCCCAAATGTAGCCCAAAATCACCCAGATATAGCCCAAATATAGCCCAATGACAGAAGTGTGCAAAACACTTATTATTTTGTGTTTTTGCAGTGTTATATAGTGCAGACTTGTCAGGTATTGGAGTGCTTTACATGAGCATTGATTACATCACACAAGAACAAATTCATTTTGGTTGTAGACATGGGGAGACAAAGTGATTTGACCAGAATCACAGAATGTCGAGCTGAAGCAGAAACTTCAACCTGGTTCCCCAGTTGCAAAGTCTGCAGTTCTGGAAGTAACACCACATCCTCTCCCCTAAGTGCAACATTTAATCAAGTTGTCAACTAGATAAAAAAACATAAAGATAACAAATAATTTAAAAGTGCTTTGTCGCTATTTGAAAACTCAGAAAATATGTCCTTATTTTAGTCTTTTAGAGCACTAACCATAATTTTGATGCCAATAAGACCCTCTCATATATGTAATTTCTAAAGGAATGCTCTAGGTATTACAGTTTTGATTACATCAAGATGATGTCAGGCGTTCCACACTTTTGTAATAAATATA
The DNA here is from genome assembly GCF_964204655.1 of Triturus cristatus. Classification (NCBI taxonomy): domain Eukaryota; kingdom Metazoa; phylum Chordata; class Amphibia; order Caudata; family Salamandridae; genus Triturus; species Triturus cristatus. Next base: position 640,469,704 of record NC_140582.1, read on the forward strand.
GAATGTTAGCAATCTAGTTGTTCATTAGGATACTGTTGAGAGGCAGAGGCCAGGGGCACGGACTCTGAAAATTGAAGGCAGGTAGGAGGGTGCAAAGGCAACAATTTAACCACACTGAGCAGGCAGGAAGGGCCGTGGAAGCACAACAGACTATGGAGGGCAGTGGAAAGGGGGGCAGGGGCAACAAACCAACAATACAGGACTTGCAAGAGAGGCTGTTGGAGGGAAGATCTATTACGGGTCAAGGAAGCTAGGGGCGGTCCCCAGAGCCCCGGGAGCCACCACAGAACTGAGCAGGAGAGTGAGTCAGGGACAAAAGGGGCACCTTAATTTGAGCCGGGGTGCCTAGGAACGCTTGCTCCAAAAATGAAGAAAACAGACATATGAGACATGGAATTGGAGGCAGAATACAATGGCAGTTTAATGAGAAGATGCAACTTCAAAGAAACCGCAGAATAGAGACATAAAGTACAAAATACAGAATCCAGATAATCATACAGCTGTCATGATATTCTCTGTATCTCAATTAATGGACTGACAGAGAGAGAGAGAAAACACATCTATAAATGCATCATGAGAAACAAGTTACACCAAGGAAAATGTTACCTAGGGACACTCACATTTACTCTTAGAGCAAGCATTCCTGCAATTACAATACAACATCTTTTAAATGCAAAAGTAAAGAGAACAATGGTTAAACATAACATGACATTTCATATAGGTAAAATAGAATAAGATACTTCAAGCAAAGCAGAGCAAGACATTTTAAGCAAAGGAAGACAAGAGCTCCCAGTTCTTGGGGAAAACCTGCACAGCCTGTTAACCTACATACAGACGGCGAGGTTGTCCGTCGATATCTGTGGGTGCTCCCTTTTTATATCATTTTGTGGGCTCCTTTGCACGCTACATCTACCTACGTATGCTACCCAAAAGCTTCGTCTGCAGATTTTACCAGACATTTCGTCATTTACCCACTTAATGCTGACAATGGACTGGGTGAAAAGGTCAGTCTCTCAGGCCAATCGCTTATCGTAAGTTCCATAGAGCAAGCAGAAAATAATGGGTATTGTACAGGAATTCAATATATTCATGTATAAAATCTCCTCAGTTCTCCTAACTTGACGCTCTGCGGTTGCCACTTCCTTAAAAGCGGGAAACCTGCCCAGGAAGCAAGTACCAGTCCAGGATGCAGCCTACTGTATGTCGACAGCTTCAGGGGGATGTTGAACTTTGATACCGAGCACGGAGCACTCGGGTAGGGTGGGGGCTACTAGTTTGGAGCAGAAGGCCTCGCAGACCTGCCTTCAGACTGCTATACACTAAAATTGCAGAGCTATGGTCAATTTAACAAAGAGGCCTACATATTGAACAGAAGGGCCTACACCGGGGTTTTATGCTGGCTGAGTGGTAAGGATGTCTCAGGATAATTATATAGCAACACAGGACCCGCTGGTCAATTTAATACGGCCTACAAATGCGGCTGGCAGGGCAAGGACAAGGGTCTCATACTTCAGGTGTGGACAGAACGGGCCAGGGGCCCCCTGTGATACAAAATCTACCCTCCTTCAAGGCTGTGGCAATGTAATAGACCATTGTGGGCAGAAGGAAGAGGCAATGGTAGTACAACCATACATGCCAACAGACCCGATTCAGCCAGGAAACGTCCAATGTTTTTAAGCTGAAATGGGCTTTATTTGATCTGTCTCCTGTCTACAATATCCTCTTTTTCAATGTAACTCAAAGGGGAAAATCAATACCCCAGTTTTTTTTCAAAATCTCCCTCTTACCAAGTTCAAAATGTTCGCAAGTATGGTACATTGGATCATGGAAGGAAATGGGATAGGGACATGGACTTGGATAAGAGAGGACAGGAGAGACATGGAGAGGTGCACCAAACTGACCCTGCAGGGCAGGCATCAGGGTTTGCAGCAGCACAATACACCACACAGGGCATGCAGGACGGGAGTGCAGCACAACAATCCATAGAAAGCAAGAGGGAGGGGACAGGACCATGCACATGGACAACAGAGAACAGAGGGGCAAGAGGCAATGGTAGCTAGCTGACCATAATGGACAGACAGGAGAGAAGGCTGTAGCATAACAGATCATAAAGGGCAGGATGGACGGATCAGGGGCATTACAATGGAACAGACAAGCCAGGAGGGAGGGAGTAGGGGTCTGCACATGTAAACAGAGGGCTGGGGGCAAGGGGGCAGGGCAGGAGCAGCAAGATAGCCATGGAGGTCAGGCAGGATGGGCACTAGAAGCAAGACACAACATGAAGAGCAACAGTGAGACTGTGATGGCATACACACAGACCATGGAGGGAAGGTGGGAGGGGGTCAGGGGCAGCTAACTGACCACACAGGGAAGGTGGGAGGGGCCATGGCAGCACAGAAGACCATGCATGGCAAGTGGGAGGGTTAGTGGCAGCACAATGGCTATGATGGGCAAGAAGGAGGGTGCAGGGGCATGCACAAAGGACGATGGAGGATAGAAGGGAGGGTCAGGACCTGTGCACAGACAAGAATGTTCAGGGGAAGGGGCCTCACAACAGACCACACGGGGCAGGCAGGAGGAGCAGTTGCAGCACAACAGACCAGGGAGGGCAGAAGGGTGTGGCAGTACAATGGACCATGTAGGACAGGAGGAAGAGGATAGAGGCATGGCATGTGGACAGGCAGGGTGGAGGTGGCAGGGTCAGGTTACAGTCATCTGACAATGCTAGGCAGGTGGGAGGGGAGTGGCAGCTCAACAGAACACTCAGAGTAGATAGGAGTGGCAGGTCCATGGGACATGGTGGGCAAAAAGGATGGAGCAGGGGCATGCACAAAGACATCGGAGGGCAGGGGGAAGGAGAATAGGGGCAGCAAGCTAACCACAGAGTTTAAGCAGGAGGTCAATGATGGGGCATAGAATTGGGCAATGGAGGGCAGGAGGAGTGGACTGGTACATCATACTAAATTGAGGGCAGTGGCAGCACATCAGACCATGCATGGCAGGAGGGAGGAGGCTAGTCCATGGATTCACACAACAGAGGATAGGGAGGAGGGGGATGGGGCAGCAAGCTAACTGTTCAGAGAAGGCGGGTATTAGAAACTTTATTGTTTTTAAAACATTTTGTCTGTGCAAACTACTTAAAATATGAACAAGTATGCAGCATAATCTCACTTTTATTCAGGAAGAAGAAGACGTTAGTGACTGTGACTCCGGGCTCACTTGGCAAAAACAACCCCTGACCCTCCACCCCCTATCGCAAAATGTAATGCCCGTGAAAAGGGTAGGTGAACACAGTGTTATATAGAACATAGTCCTGAGAGCACGATTGAAAATGAAAACTAGATATAGTGTATGGTATAAACTATGCACCAAAAAGTGTGATATAAGATGAACCAGGCGTGAAATATAATATGCAATACATTGTGCGCAATGACAGATTCATTGGAGAGCGCGAGATAGCACAGGCACTAGCGCGTGCTATGCGATATGCGCCTTGGAGTGTAATATGCACAGGGCAGTGTTGTGTAACCTAACTAGTCTCTAAAGTTGTAATATAAAATATGTGCTGGGGAGTGTAACGTTGCATATGCACTGTGACAAAGATATGGATCCCAAATTGTAATATGTATGGCATAGCACTGTGCGTTATAACATAGGCATCGAGGAAGGCACGTTAGATGGGGCAATATAACCCGTGCGAAGACAAGTGTGGCATGACATTTTCACGGGGTGGGGTTACAGTGCACGTGGGCTAGAGAGTGTCATAGCATATGCACTAGCTAGTGGAATACAATACAGAGGTGTGTGGCACTCGGCAGGCAATGGTGGGTGTAACACAGCATTGGGCTCTGTCAGGAGCGCGCTGTGACTCGCAAGTGATGTTCGTCCCCTTTCCAGAGAGTAAAATAAAAAGTATTACACATCCGGCAGTGGATGTGTGTTTTATTAACTGTGAGGGGGGTTTCTTGCATAGTTTTGGTCGAATTGTTGTCGAATCCCCTTTGAATGGCTTGGTGTGCATGTGTATTAAATGTGCCCGTCAATAGCTACCCATGTTTGTATAAATAAACGACACGGGTGTCTACCGGGATTAGGCACGGTAGAGCATCAGACATGTCAGAGCTTCACTAGTGGTGTAAATACATTCCACGTGGATTAATTGCATGCATAGTCGCCTTTTAATGAATATCACGCAAATCGTCATGGTGATAGGTACGTACGGTTTGTCCAGCATGTCCTAGGTGTGTCTATAAATATATATTTTTTTAAAATAATAAAAAACAGTGGCCGGCCCTGGGGATTGGGGTCAAAAAAATATAATTAGGAGACAGGCCCTGGGGGATGGGGTCATCAGGGCCAATAAATTAGAATAAGAAGGGGAACCACACAGCCCCCCTTCTTAAAAAAATAAAATAAATAAAAGACTGGCATCGTGCCGGAGGCCATGCCCCCTCCATGCAGCACTCTGCAAACGCGCCCCCAACAGGCATCTCCAGTATGCGCCAGGGAGCTGCGCTGCAGACAGGTGTTCTGAGGCCAAGCCCCTTTTTACACCTCTCTGCAACGCAGCTCTGTGGCGCTTACTGGAGGTACCTAGTGGTCTAGTGTGACCCTAGGGACCCTTAGGATTCAAGGGGACTTAATCTCTCAACTTAGAAGAGCCACAGGGCGCGTTTACACAGTGGTGAAGGGAGGGGACGGGGCCTGAGGTGACGTGTGCAAACACGCACCATGGCACGTTTTAAATTGGGGATATAATTTCCCTTCAATACTGAGGGCCCCTGGGGGCTAACTAGCCCACCAAGTGCTTCCAGTAAGCGCCACTGAACTGCATTGCAGAGAGGTGGTCCAGGCCGTGCCACTTTTTACACCTCTCTGCAACGCAGCTCTGTGGCACTTACTGGAGGTACCTAGTGGGCTAGTTGGACCCTAGGGACCCTCAGGACTCAAATGAACTTAATCTCCCAACTAAAAACGGACACAGGGCGTGTTTACACAATGGTGAAAGGAGGGGACGGGGCCAGAGTTAATGTGTGCAAAAACGCCCTGTGGCCTGTTTTAAGAGGTAGTTTTAATCCCCATGCCCTATTATATACTAGGGGCTTATAGAGGAGGTAAGGCTAATCACAGGGGGACCCTAGTAAGGTTCCCTAGTGTATGTAGGTGTTTTCACTGTATTCTAAGTGTCTTTTAACATAGCACTGGCTCTAGGACTGGTTAGTCAGACTCAGTTACCACCAGTATCCGTCTGAAAAAGTTGAGGGTACAGGATGATTTTGCAACAAGGCTTCTTTCTGCTCTTCTTTTTGTTCTTTCTGCACGTTATCCTTCTTCCTGCACTTATCTTCGTATTTGAGGACTTCTGTTGCTTCTTTCTGCACTTCTTTTGTTTCTTTCTGTGCATTTTTTCTTCTTTCTTCACATGTCCTATCTCTGTAGGCATAGTTAGAAATTAGCATTTAAAAAACCTTTGAAATTAACAGAAAAAACCATAGGTTTCAGGCACGTTATAGTTAGGAATTAGCATTTAAAAAACCTCAGAAATTCACTGAAAAAACCATAGGTTTCAGGGGTGTTATAGTTAGCTGGACTTTTCACTTGTACAAAACCATTGAAATTCCCCCGTTATAGTTAGTTCAGCTAACTATAACTCGCGCGCCCGCAATGCACTGCTGATGACGTCACATATTACATCACTCATGACATGGTCAGTGACATCACTCATGACATCACTGATGACATCTCAAATGACATCACTCATGACATCACTGATGACATCATCCTTGTGATAGAGTGGCAGACCTCCTCTCACCCTAATATAACCTTTGATACACACATTCAAAAATAGAGACTAAAATTTTCAAAACAATGGACATACCAATACCAGTTACAACAACCTCTTCAGTAATTCTAAGATCCACATACACATCCACTCATTCACCAACAGTCCAATACAGTCACTCATACATGTACTCACTCATCATATGTACTCATACACCTATACATCCTGTTACACAATGCCACTCATCCATAGAGTTACTCACACACATAGTCACTCATGCTAATAAAGAATCAAACATACATTTACTTGCATATACAGTTATACACACACCACCACACTTACTTCTACGGAAACTTACACATACTTAGTCTTTTAAACAATCACTTATAGAAACACATACTTATTCATACAGGAACTCTTTCAATCTCTCACTCTCACATATACTCACATATATACACCAATAGTCACATATACTAGTTTAAAACATATGTAGTTACTCATAAAGACACTATTGAGACAGTCATTCACTCACTAACACACCCATACACACACTCATCCACCCATACAGTCCTGCACACATACTGTGTTCAACACATACAAACAATGAGTCACTCATTCATGCACCTATGCACTACGTAATACCCCCACCGAACCATGCAGACACTCAGACTGATACTCAAAAAACCAACTAATAACCTATATAGACACCCATGTAGCTACTCACCAACCCATGCAGCCACTTATACACAAAGTGAGAGACTGATACAGATATTTACATATTTAAACATTACTCACTAAGCCATGTATTCACTATGATACACTTAATCAGTCAGTTACACAATCAATTTTTCAAAAACAAATCATCCATTTAGACACTTATATACCCATTTATTCTTCCATCGACCTTGAGATATACATATATAAAACATATTTAATTTTCAGAATAACACACATTCACTGGATGATGTCATCAGTGATGTCATCAGTGATGTCATTTGAGATGTCATCAGTGATGTCATGAGTGATGTCACTGACCATGTCATGAGTGATGTAATATGTGACGTCATCAGCAGTGCATTGCGGGCGCGCGAGTTATAGTTAGCTGAACTAACTATAACGGGGGAATTTCAATGGTTTTGTACAAGTGAAAAGTCCAGCTAACTATAACACCCCTGAAACCTATGGTTTTTTCAGTGAATATATATATATATATATAGTTATGTGGTGTACATGGACAGTGGTTTACAAGTGGTGCTCATCGTATCCATAAGAGTAACGTGTGCCATCAGGTGCTGTCATCTGTCATTTGAAACTAGCATTGCCTTGCATACACCAGGTGTCCCCAACTGGCAAGACCCCCATGACTGGAAACCAAGGATGCATGGAGACACAGCTTAAAACAGAATTGCATTGCCCCCTTTCATCATCATATCAGTAGGGGCTGGGTCCTGCGGTGAATCTGATTTGACTGATTTTAAGGTCCCTTCCATGACCTCTTCACTCATTTCTGAAAATATATCATCTAAGGATTCACTGTTAGCATTGTCGTTGCTAATAAAACAATAGATATCGTGCAGTTTGAGTCTTTATTGTACCTGTATACTTGTTACTAAGCAGACTTAGGACAAAACAACCAGAATCGTTGCACCACAGGGCTCTTGGAATGACAGTTTCAGCTCCAATAGTGCTTGAACAATTATGAAAAACGTCCCCAGTTCAGGAATCCAATTACTTGGGAGACTTAGGGATCAATTTCTTAAAGACAAATTCTAGTAGTTTTAGGAGGCGCACCGCTAATCCTGATTGGCCTACAACACTCCAAAACTGGTACAGTGATGCCTCTGTCCTTCTTAGCACCATGACTCAAATATGAAAATTGGACATCCCCAGAGTCCTCTGGGCACGCATTTGGACTGTTTTTATCACAAGAAACCTTTCACAGCCAGCACTCTTGGGTGTATGTTTAGTTTCAGATCTAGGTGCCCATGCCCTTCCAATCAGCTTGACTTACGGTTGTTTGAGACACCAAGTCCACGTGACCCATATGGCTGGCACTGTTATTGTGCCAGTGTGTTAGGCAGTAGTACTCCTTTGTCCTCCTGTCATTTGCCCGTGGGTTCCCACTGTGCTGCTCCTCCCTACTTCCCTGACACAAAGCATGAGGAATGGGAGGTGTTGCAGCAGAATGCTCTTGGGGCTCTGGTTCTCCTCTAGAGATGAATGGTGTTGCAGAGTGGCAGCACTAATTTCCTGTGTTGTTCCCAGAGAACGTTGGGGCCCCAGGGAAAAATCTAAATCAAAGAGTATGATGGTTCTCATGACTGCAAAGTTAGACCCACAGCCAATGGGTGGACTGTGGACAATGTTGTCAATAAGCAGAGTAAGCCACACATTCGTCCTGGGCAATCTTCTCCATGGAACCATGGCCCTCCTGAGGGTGTGTCGGAATTTTGTGGAAGGGAAGCCATATTCCCTTCTCTGATCGATTCCGTTGGTGGGCCAGCAGGCACAGCTCTCCTTGGTTGCTGTTATCTTCAAAAAGCAGCCTGAGGGGACACATTGAGCAGGCTCTGGGGTGAAAAGCCTCAACAAACAGGGATATCTCCAAACGCAATTCACAATTTGTGATGGACATGGCTTGTATTGCTCATGGTATGCTCTACAGCCACCAGAAGTCTTGATATCGGAGTTCCTGTACTCTGTATTTTTTTAACTTCATGGGAGAAGGTTTACCACTCTTCATTCCATGAGGGAGAGCTCAGTGTCAGTCCATTCTCATTTAGTTCCTTGTCATGGACTTGTCCTCTGTCTGTACTTGTTCTTTCTTTGGCCTGGGGTCTCTGCCACCAGCAACCTGTAGCTCTCAAGCAGAATACGCTGCCTGCTTGCATCACCCACACCTTCCTAGCTATATGCAGGTAGTCTGTGTATAAGACGGAGTTAGGGGTTCCTGTTTGAGGGACACCCGCCTAAAGGGCCAGTCCACAGAAGGTCCAGTAAATCCACTCATGGTTCCCCCAGCAGGTCCACCCCTCTACTGTCCTTCCAGAGTGTGTGGGTAGCTAGTGCCACTGCCCATGAAGACAAATCATAGTCCCTGGGTGCCAGCTAAAATCAGAAGCTCTAGAGTCTTCTCCTTCAGTGGGAGTCAGAAGTCCTTGAGTCCATCTCTGTATGTAGTAGGAATCTTTCAGTCCCTGTCAGCAGGAGCAGGTGTTTTCTTTTTTAAGCTGGATACTCTTCCAATGTAGTTCTCCCCACGCCCAAAATGTTCTCAAATGTCTCTTCCTTGTAAAGAGATTTTTAGGTGAGGGTATAAAGTTCCAGAAGGTAGACAGCTCTGCCCAATCCCATGAGGACACATCATCATTCCACCTCTCTCTCAACTCTCCTGTATAGCATTTTGATACCTTCCTACATGACAACTACAGGCTCACTGAGAGCATGAAGACATTCTCCTGATTGCTGTAGTTGCCTGACCACATTCTCCTAGAAACTACAAAGTAAATCCCCTGCTTTATTTCCTGCAAAGGTCTGACTACTTCTTTTTGTTTCCCTTTGGTTGAGTCGTCGCTGTCCGGGACAATGTGAAAATCTCATTAGTAGATGCAGAATCTGTCTTAATTCTTTCCTCTACAATGGCAAAGGTAATTACTGCCAAGACCTATTCGGTGGGGAAGACTTTGATCCCCCAATTGGTTTTCAGAGTAAACAACTTGGCTGAGCAGTGTGATTCAAAGCTAGAATCCGATTAAGAAATTGGCTCAGAGAATTATGAAAAATGAAATGCATGCAGATATGGTGGAACCAATGCAATTTTTTCATTCTAGATCCCTATTTACCATGGCAGTGGAAGGGGTGCCTCATGGTAGTCTTTAGGCCTAACTTTTGTGAAACTGTACTTTAGTTAAGGTTTCACCATAATGTACACCTCAATTATTCACAACATACTTCAGACAAACGTATACAATTATTACCCACTCACATTTAAAGGCCTCCACAGGTCATAACTAATTCCTGAAGGACCCCTTTTACAACAGTCTACCTGAGTGCAGATACATGGCTGAGGTAGATGGTATTATCACTTGCTATGTGAAAACATGTGTGCAGATATGTTTATATGCAACCAACCCAGAGGTTCTTACCGTAGCTTCGCAGAAGTGTACCGTATCTTAAAAAAGACAAGCACAGGCGAGCTTATAGTGATTTTGGTTCAGAGCCAGGTAGCCCAAGAAAGTTCATGTCCTGGGGGGTTAAATGGGTCAGAACCCATTTTCTGGCATATTCCATGGCAGAACATGGATTTACTCCTGAAAAAAAGCTTTTCAAATAAATCCCATTGAATCTTTGAAGGCCCTTCACTTTAAATTAAAAATAATACTCAAAATGTGAGCCTATTTTGAAAGATTATACCAATTCATATTATTTAAAATGGATTTAATTTGATATGATCTAGTGAAATTTAATCTGAGCTATTAGAACTGATATCGTATCCATTTTTGGTTCTTTAAGCACTTTGAGGCAAGCAATGTAAAAATGCAAAATTGTGTCACAAGCAATTTATTTGCCATCGCTTGAAACAATTTTAGTCTAATCGGAGAATATTATACCTTTCAGTCAAACCAGGTGTATTTCCTTTGCTTTTGATGGGGATTAGAAGAAAATAGTTGAGTTTGGAACTTGAGGAAGTGCTTCCTAAATTGAAGGGATCAACACCCTAATTTGTATCTTTAGTATTGCTGCTGTGTCCTAGCTATAGCTTTGATAGCCTTTTACCCTGAAGCTTATGTCAAACTTGGCATAATAAAGAAGTATCCTAGTTCAACTTGTGAGTCGTGCTTCATTACCACAATGGCACATGGATTCCCACATCTTTACAACAGATATTGTTCGGCAAATATTTTTAGTACTACCTGGGACGCTCTGAGGTATGTTTGATAACTGTTATTTTCAGGAAAATCTTAGGGGGATATTCTCAAGAACGTGTGATAACCATTGCAAAATTAGCTTAACACAACTCTTCACATCGCAGTCTGTCACGGGAAAATAACTCTTTGTTAATGTGGTATTCCCAAGCCGGCGGCACCATGCGATAGTCACACATTAATGCGCCAAATAACCGTGTTAAAATCAAAGCGACGCTGCAAAAACGCGAAACACAAACACCAAAAAGTTGCGATGAGGCCAATGGTGATAGAAAAATCAGCGATAACCAGCGACAGGCCTTCATTTCCCACGCCTCATGCGGGAAAATGCACTATAAAAGCAGAACAAGAAAAACAGACCAAAAACAAAATAAACTGCGTAGCAACATGGATGTACCTGGACCGAGTGCCCAGGTCAACGCGAACCCCACAAGCCCCACAGACCACCAGCAAGGAACCTTGGGCTCAGGGAAGGTCAAGGAGAAAAGGAAGAGGAAGACGGGGTACAGTCCCCATGACAACCGGATCGTCGTCACGGAGGTGACAGAACACTAACAACAACTGTCCGTCACCACCGTGTCATTGGCAACACAGACAGAAAAATGGCATTCCATCCTGAGTGTCGAGGAGGTCAAGATGCGCTGGCATAACCTGAAAAGCCTAACCAAGCAGAAACCAGCTGCCAACAGGAAGGCAGCAACGGCGCTGCTCGACATGACCTGACACAACATCAACAGGGTGAGTAACGAACAGGAACTGGGGAGACAGGGGGTGACGGGCACAATGGCACACATGCACAACGATGTGTAGCACACCGCACACCCACAATGACCCTGGGTCATGTCCCTGATCCCCGTGGCACACTGCAGCACACATACAAACATCAAATAGGCCCCGTCCACTATGTGCCCAAAGGGGTCCCACCCCACACATCACCAATTCTGCAACACACAGATGCACCCGTACGAAACACAGCAAAGATGCGTATTTGTGAGCCACACTGACAATGCAAGTGACACTACATGACAAGCAGCATGGCTAGAGTACAATCACCACAACATTGTGCAAGCCACGACACTGAGGTGGCTGAGTGTGGACCACATCCATAAAGGAGCAGGTCATACTCTGACACATCCACGTGCACAAACAACCACTGACGTCAACAGTACATCTGCAGACAAACAATGCACAAGAGTACAAAAACCATCCAAGTGCACAAATGACCGAAGTTGCCAACATCACAGTACCTTAAAAGCACAAATGTCAAAGGCACACTGCCTCCAAGGGATAAGGGGCAGCAAAATCACAGCTGCAGGGGCGACTCTCCCACAATACAGCACACACACATAGCAATGACAGCACATCCACATGGACGACAATGGGGTACACTGTGCAACACTTACCCTGCAGAACAGAGGACACAACTGGGTCCGCTTGTGCGTAGAAAATGGCCAATCACATCTGACATAGCAGGAAACTGTGAGATGAAAATGTACGTGTGCAACCTCACCTACATCATGTAGTCCAAATGTTCACTGTCCCCATCAAAAGTCCGCTCCTCCCAAACAGTCACAATGTACATTGTCATGCAGTCTGTATGTAAACTTGAACAATGCGTCAACATACATGCCAACACAATGTCAACAAGAATCTCCCCTTCACATTGCAGAGGGACAAACAACACCTCCAGCAGAGCAGACCAGACAACTCTACAGTGATGCTGAAGAGGACCTCCACACTTCAGACACCGACGCCCTACAACAGTTCATGGACATTTTAGGTAATCGACCTCCAGGAGCAGGGCAGTCCAGCTGCATCGAGGATACCCCACCCCCTGCACAGACCACACAGCTGGACACACCCACCACCACGGCTGGCTCCCATCAGCCCACCGAAGCACACATCGCATTCCAAGGCCAGGTGTCATACTGCCAGAAGGGGGTGGCCGAACAGGTGCAGGTGGGGTTCTACCTCATGGAAGCTGAACTAGATCACTTACGTGGGTGTCTAAGTCCCATCAGGGACCACCTACACTCCCCAACGGGGACCCACGTTGCGACAGAGACACATGCCTTTGCACATTTCCAGCACTGAACCACACCAAGAGCCACAGGACCATCATCCACACCCCCACGCTGGCCTGTCGTACTCCGGGTCAGCCCACTCCGCACACGCTTACAGGGGGGAGGTCACAAGCTACATTTCCGTGATCTTCCCCACTGGCTGGGGTGACATGGTTGCGTCCACTGTCTACCACACTCCAAACACCAGCAGTGCATGTAGACACGGATATGTCTGTGGTCTGCATACTGTAGTCTGTCCAGCACATCTCCGCCACACTTGGCATTGTGTACATTCTCATTCATGGGTCTCTTGCCTCCTTTCTACATGCCTGGTTCCCACCTCTCCTCACATTCTGCTATTGTGTGGCTGAGGTGCCATGCCGTTGATGGCTCATATACATGGCTAACCAAGGTTACCACAGTAAGTTGAGCTGTCGCGTCTGGTGGGTGGGCATGTTGTTTGGCATGTTGTATGTGATTTTGTGACATGTGCATTGCCAGAGTTGTGATTTGCATGACTGTGGAGTTGAGGTGTGTGGTGTTTTCATTTGGTACTTGCCAACGAGCAGTGCATTCCCATAGGTGCCATGCTGGAGGCGCTGGTTGGGGTAGGACTGTCGGAAGATGAAGGATTCAAGCACACTGCCTGGGTAGTTGGCAACAACATTGGTGAAGAGTCCTTGGTGGTCCACTATTGCCTGCACATTGATGGAATGCATGTGCTTTCTGTTATGGTAATTGTGTGCAGTGTCGGCAGGGGGCAGAAGTAGGACACGTGTGCAGTAGATTGCCCCCAACACATGCGGGAATCCAGCTATGGCATATAGTCCTTGCTTGGTCTCCAGCTGTTCCTGCGCATTGTGGGGGACATATAGGTACTGGGGTACATAGCTGATGATGCCATCCTGGACAGGTGTGAGGAACATGGATGGGGCTGGCTGTGAGCCTCCTCCAACTCTGGCGGTTGTTGTTTGGGAGGTACCAGAGGCCAACAGGTGCAGCACAGCCAGCAGCTTTGTCTGAGGTGGGATATTGGTTGTCCTCTGTGTTGGTACCGTCAGCCTGTGGGCAACGATGGTCAGGATGCGGAAGATGGTTGCTCTTATGAGCCTGTAGTGGGCATTGACATTGTCTGGTGTTAGATCTGTGAGGCTGGTGCATTTCCTGAAGGTCTGCTGTCTTTATCTGCTCTGCCTCTGTGGTGGTCCGGGGGGGGCAGGGGGGCGGTCCTGGGGGTGGTTTCGGTGGACGTTGTTGCCCTCTTGGGGCTCCGTGATGCATGGTCAGTGGCTCCATGGCATCCGTTTGATGGTGCAGGTTTTCATCCGACTTTGCACCAGGTCAGAGCAGGTGTTAGTTTCCTGCTGCTAACGCACCTCATCGTCTGTTTTGTGTTCTTATCGCCGATCTGGCTGGTCATTGAGAATGTTGAGGTGTGGTGTTGTCGCTGCTTTTTGCTTGGCAACGCCTACTCTGCATCTCATTAGCGATAGTTGCCGGGGGTCATCTGTGGCGATGTTTTTTGCAGATGCTATCGCAGGTAAACTGGTGGTATTGGCTGTTAGCACCAGCTTGTGAATGGGGCAATAAATGTATCTTGATTTTGGCTGTGATAAAGTGCCGATAACTCGGCGATAGATCCTTGAGAATATGCCCCTTATGTTTTTTAATTTAAACTGTGAGGTTGGACACCTGAAGGAATAGGCAAGAAAGTCAGAGACCAAGCAGGCACAGGGGCGGGAAATGAAATGTTGTTTTTGTCTTTTTTTATGTTTGCTTTTAGTAATGTCAGAGTCTTTCCAATCTTTCTGTTGCCCAGCAACAAAATGTTCGTATTTAAAAAAATGCCGTGCCTTTAGCAGAGCGCTTCTCTGACACTGCGACATGTCTCTTTATTACTAGCACTTTTGCTGCTTCCTCAGAGCACGTGCGGCAGCAGATTGAGGATAATTAGGAGACCAGATGACAATTCCACTGTGATGCCACATCATGAGGAACCAATAAAGGATTGATAGGATAATTCCATTGACAGACATTTAACATGCAAGCCTACTAAGATGATTGGAGCAGAAAAGGCAATTTGAATGTGTCTCGGGCACTGTTTGAGTTATTGATGTATCACTACCTTGTGTGCAGTAAAAGTGAATGTTAAATTCGAAGATAAACTCAAAATATAATTGATATGAACAAAAACAAAGTGGTTTGCTGATAAAATAATAGCAGGAAAACTAGTTAAAGAAAGAATGCCAAAGAGTAAGCTTAGTTTTAAAGGGTTACTAAATAATGTAGTCTGTGGAGATAAAGGTATTCCTCATACCTTTCTGAACAATATGAGTCTTTTTCCATGCCTGTCATTAATTATCCTTAGCAGAGGTTCTAGAGCTATGCCATTTTTATATGAGGCCTTCTAGTTTCAAACTGAGGCCAAATCTCTTGTCTCTTGCCTGTGTTTGGGCTACAGCGATTAAGTAAGCAAAAAATTTACTATTTAATGCTATGTGTTTACCGCTAGCACCACAATACTTCTCTACACACCTCAATATCTATAAGCCACCATGCTTTCTGAAATCGAACAAGACAACACCAGAAAATAAGAAGAGAGCCAGTGGCAAAGACCTAATATCCTGCAATCAAACGTCTTATGGCAACAACAGGATCAGTTCAAAGTTAGCTCTCCCAGCTCCCACCCCAGAAATGACTAGCAACCCAAGTCATCAGGATTTCGGTAGACCCACGTCATACTCGATTGACTCTACTTGCAGCTGACCACAGGTCTTACACTTCTTGCCATTATGTGTCTTAAGGACCCTACTTTTCCACTGGAATTAGAATGCTACTTCTGAGAGCTCTCCATGTTCCTGGCACCCTTTCTATCTGCCTGTTCCTTCCTTCCTTCCTTCCTTCCTTCCTTCCTTCCTTCCTTCCTTCCTTCCTTCCTTCCTTCCTTCCTTCCTTCCTTCCTTCCTTCCTTCCTTCCTTCCTTCCTTCCTTCCTTCCTTCCTTCCTTCCTTCCTTCCTTCCTTCCTTCCTTCCTTCCTTCCTTCCTTCCTTCCTTCCTTCCTTCCTTCCTTCCTTCCTTCCTTCCTTCCTTCCTTCCTTCCTTACTTCCTTCCTTCCTTCCTTCCTTCCTTCCTTCCCTCCCTCCCTCCCTCCCTCCCTCCCTCCCTTCTGGATTTCTGATACAAGATTCAGTGGCATGTCAAACACCCTATACATTAGAAATGCATACAATTAAATAAAACAAAATCTCTAGACTATTTTTTGGCAACGTAAAACATTTTGCAGCTGCCAACTATCATCAGGTCTTTCGTAGTGTTGGAATGGATGGAACACATGTTTAATTATGATATATGTACCAAACCCTGTGTTATGAACTATAAATGTTCCCCAAGCATATGATCAGGGCCACTGGATTTATGAGATTGTGTGACTGCAGAGTTTTTCTCAGAATTAAGGATGTGGTGCATTTGCCACATACTTTATCATCTGCTGCATACTCTGCAGATTTGAACAAAAACAAATACTGTTTCTAGCTCAAACAGCTCAAAGGTTACTAAAAACACAGCAATATGTGCTCACACACTTTGGAAGACCATTCACAAAGGTTAACTACTCAGGTTTCAGTTGCTCATTTATGTATTTTGTTGTTAAAGTGGTACTAATGAGTTGAAATCTTTGCCCAGACAGTATTACTATGTCTAAAAATCACAAAATATTCAAGTAATACTATCAAAACGTGTGCTGCCTTATGTGCATAATTTGTCTTTTCTTGCCGCTTACTTTGGTGCTTCCCTGTCGTAAAATTCCAGTGGCCCTGCATATGACCATTAACCAACCTGCTAAATAGAATTGTTGAGGATATGACTCTAGCGCACCACATTCTACAATTATAAACACATCATCATTAAATCAAAAGCAGAAAGGATTACAAACTTCAATGGAGCATCTGCCTTGATCCTTCAATGACCCTCTTACGCGTCCCATATGTTCATTGACTTAACAACATGGGGGCATATTATCAACGGCCGGCGATAATTATTACTGGCCGTGCTTAGCGATAATTTTGTTATCGTAGCCTATCTCTGGAATTTATCACCCTGGTAGCGCGTTATTAACAACGCGTTTCTCCAGGGCGATAAAAATTCCAGAGATAGCAAGGTTGTTGCCGTTTTGCAGGGAACATCGTTGGTTTTCCAGCGATTTTCCCTGCAAAACGGCGATAACCTTATAATCCACCCCAATGTTAGGGATGGGTAAGTCTGCATTTTAGCAGATGTTAGTCTTTGGAGAAAACAGTGTTTTTTTCCAAAACCTAACGTGTGCTAACATGCTGGGGCAGCCTTGTAAATATCGCGATGTGAACATCAGCGATATTTACAAGGTTGTCCTGCCCAGTGACGCCCACTTTGCACCTCATTAGAGGTGCAAAGGGAGGTGCTGGGTAAAAGGGTGCTAACATGCGCTAATGCATGATAGCACCCTCTTGTTAATAGGGCGATAGTTTTATCTCCTTTTTTTGGCTTTAAAAGACAAAAAAGCAGAGATAAAGCCCTTGTAAATATGCCCCAAAGTGTCTTTTAACAGGTGAAATATACTGATGTGGTGGGCTTGCTCCCTTTGAGATGGGCTTAGATCGACTCGCATAAGTTTGATTTGCTCTCAGATGTGAACAGAGGAGCATAGAAGGGTGAATGAGGCGTATGTGATATATAGTTGCAAACACTACTTTTAAAATGCGAAGCTTTGAAGGGGACGAGGATCGAGTAGGGAAGCTCTGGGTTTTCTGTCCTGAATAAATCCAACTGCCCTCAACTGATGAACGCCAGAGAGGCAAGATGTGCTATTGGTTTCTTTTGTAAAGACGAAATGCTTATCACTTCAGGTTTGATATCTCTTTTTATAGTTGGGCCATATTGTCTTGCAAATGATTAACCTCCTCTCGGAGGGCACAGGACTTAGTGGAGCATAAAAGAAGTTATGAAAAGCAGCTCAGAGCTTACCTCTTGAGAAGACGATTTATGCAAATGTGCCACCATTCCCATCTTAAAGTTCAGATTTGTATTTGACAGTGGGCTGGAATAACTAAAAAAAAATCTCTAAAATGACACAGGCCTACACTTCACTGTGCACATTTTGTAATGAACCTGCATAGCATACAATGTCAAAGGTCCGACGACTCACTGTAGCTTTAGAGCTTCTGGGGTCAAGTTAGAACTGCACAGGATGGACTGTGAGTGCACAGGAGAGGGCTGTGAGTGCACTGTCACCCAGCGCATGCCTTCAGAAATATTTAACAAACAGACTGCTAAGAAGTTAGAGTCACATATTATCGTCTGCGTACACCAAGGAACATGTGAGCGATTGCTGTGCAGCAAGTAAGCACTCTTCCAGCTTGTGCGCGGCCTATGTTCCTTCCTTTGAGGACACACGTGTAATCACGGGGACTCATTCTTGATGGACTGTTAGATGCCAGTCGGCAGGTGCAACGTCCCACTCTTCATGGACCACTCCTGAATTCTTGCTTCTTGACTGATGCTGACCATGTCCTCACTGATGAGTCCACACGCAGTGCCGTATGTGGTGGCATAAGAATAGATAAGGGCGCTGTTTGAAATGTGAATGCAAGAGGCTGTGGGGGAACTCAACACCACTCCACTGAATGCAGATTTGGAGTTTAAAACATGTAACAGATTTGTGTTGGATTGTTACATGTTTCGGGTACACAAATGATCAAGTATTTGCCGCTTTTAAAGATTTAAGAATGCATCAAAAGGGAAATGCTGAACAGGAAGTGACCCATTGGTCCTCCTTTGTCGTCTGAATCGAGACAAAACAATATTTCTCGATATGCAGTTACTTTTCATTTGTACAGCTAACCCCCTAGGCCACCATTCGCTCCACCCCTTCCCAGCAGTGCTGCCCTTCTAATGAAACGTGCTTTTAATATGTGGATTCCATTGTGCAGGAACAAAAACGCTGTCTTTGTCTGGAATTTGCAAACTACAATTCAGCCTTTCTTAACTGTCTGGGTTTCCACTTTGATTAAAATATAACTAGTGTTCCACTGTTGCAAGCTCTTCATTAATTCTCACTATTCCTTCTCACTGTAATCTTGCTCTGCCCTTTCACCTCCGTCTTTAGGCAGCATGGAGCGCCACACAAGTCTCCAAGATCGTTACTCTCTCTATTAGTCTCAGAAAAAGCGCCATGAAAGAGGCGTGGATGGAAGGTGAGGTTCACTGACCTTCCAGTAAAGACAGCCCTGCCTTCTCTGCTCGAAGTGAGCCTCTTACTTATCATGAAAGTCAGTTGCAAGAACGATCTTGTCAGAATCTGAAGATAATTCTGTAGTATTCCCAGATTGAAGAGTATTTCAGCCCGCAGAGCACGCGCACACGGTCCTCCTGGGCTGACTGGATGTTCCTTTCACTGTTTGATACAGCAGTGGCAGAGAGTGATTACGAAGCAGCCCCTCTTCACATAGACACAAGGAAAATCAGACAAACTTCTTCATTTTTCAATCCGAACTCCTGAAGGTCAGAAGTGGGGGGGGGGGGGTGTTCATGTGATGTCATCTTTTGAGGAGAGGTCCTCAATGTCCCCGGATCTGGTGGAAGAGGTTGTGCAGATTAAGACATCTCAATATCATTGGTCTTTGGAGACCCTTGTAACCCTTCCACGACATTCCAAAAAGATTGGTAAGTGAACTCCTTCTCGAAGTTTGGACTGTTTGTTTTTAATTCCTAAATCTATAGGGGCAGATTTATGAGCCCCTTGCGCCACTTTTGCGTCACTTTTAACATGGGAAAAGTGACGCAAAAGTGGCGCAAGGGGCTCATAAATCTGCCCCATAGTCTTTCTGTAGCAGTACAAACTGAACTCTGCACGGAGCTGGACTGCATTAGAATGAGCGTTACCCTCGTAGTGATGTGGCACTGAATACCCACTTGCAAGTGGCGATGAAGCAGAATATTCTTGCCAGCTGGACATTCACTGTAGCAGGCGGCGCTACCCATAGCCACTGGGGATATGTAATGGATGGACCAGCAGGTCCACCGCACTGCTGCACGGGCCACTTGATTGATCTAATACAGGCTCAAATATGTTCATTCATATTATTAAACCGGCATCATATGCTTGAGGATACAAGTAATGAGTTGCCAGGGACAATAATGCAGTCTCAGACAGCAACGTCTCTCATTCAGACAGGGGGGAGGACATACTATGGCAATGTCCATTGAGTTCTGGATTTGTATTCGATGTCTCTAAAAATATTTGCAGCATAAAGCAATGCACGAAGAGAAACCCCTATGCGCCAAGCCCAAGCAACAACCTACTGGAAGTGTGTCTTAAATTGCGTCATTCATTTTGTGCTAGATGTTGAGGTCCATCTTTCTCTGTACAGCCTGTTAGTATATTAAAATGTGTGACAAAGAGAGGGATATTAAGTGAGGTTTGTAGGAGTCCGATTTCCTTTTTACTCTTCTTTATTAATCAATATACTTGGCTTCGGTCTTATTTTCTTGAATGTCTGCCTTCCACGTCTATCCTCTTTTCCCTCTGCAGAGTATGGATGCATTGTAAGTGAAATGCTACAATATAGTTCATTTTGTATGTTAAAGGTGAAAATAGGAGACAAAATGGCAGGGGATAAAGTAAGTAATAAGAGAAATTGTGAAAAGATTAATGCAGAACTGGAACAGAAAGAAGGAAGCAAGAATTGGCGGAGATAATGAGAGAAAGGGGAAATGGAGAGAACTATGAGAAAGAAGAACCGACTGAATATAGGTGTAGGGGAAAAAAGATGAGAACGGAAAGGGGAAAATGAGGGAAAGAACAATGAAAATAGGAAGGCATTCGAACAAAAGAAAAAATGGCAATGAGGGAGTGTCCCTTCCTGCACATAAACAATGAGAAATGGTGTTTTACAACTTCTATGTGTGCTGCATTCACACACGTGGAACGTCCTTATTTAAAGGATTGTTTATGTGCAGGAAGGGACATCTTCCTGCACATAAACAATCACCAGATGTGATTTCCTCTTTCTATGTGTGCTGCAGAATCAGCAGGCATTGAAAGAGGGAAAACAAACGAGGAGAAATTAATACATTTCTCCTCGTTGCACCTCCCTACGCCTCCCCTGGGAGGCTTAGCATTCAGACCCATTTCCAGATTAACGATTTCTTGTAAATCTCAAAATGTGTCTGGTTCCACGGGTGTTGCGTGAGAACACCCACAGCAGCACCCCTGGAACGCCTCTTTCACGCAAAGTGTTGCGTGTAAAGGGGCCATATTTACAAGGACAGGAAAAGCCACGCAGGGTGGCATTTCCTGTCCTTGTAAATATGGAACAGAAAATGCGCTGCCCGCGCGTCACAAAAAGTGATGCACTGGCTGTGCAAGGGGTTTGTAAATCTGCCCTCTTGTGTCATGGCACCCCAACTAACATCTGGTCATTGTTCACTTTTATTGCCAAATTCATACATAAAATAACAGGCATCTCTTGCCCACTACACTCTGCACCTAACCTCCCTATTACCACCCAAAGCTGGGCTTTCTGCTTTCAGTTTGGGGGGGGGGCAGTACCCTGCTGCCTGCTGCTCTACAAGAGACCTTGTTACAGCAAAATGCAATTTTCTGTGGGCCCTACCACTGATAGAATCCCATTGCTTACTGGGGAGATGGAAGTTGGTGGTACTGGGACTAGGGGTGGGCAGAATTTGCGTAGTTGCGCTATGCAAAGCTCCGCGAAACGGTAAAAAATCTCCGCAAGCACGCAGAAATTCCGCGTACAAACGGAATTGCTTGTTCGCGATGCTTTTTTCCTGTTCGCGAACGCTGTTTGTGTGCTCGGGGGGAAATATCTCACGAACACGCATTTTGAGAACGCAAACAAGCAAAAAATTCCGCCAAGTCACGGAACGCAGAATTTTGGGCAATTCCGCATTTTCCGCTGAACGCAAAATTACCCAAATTCCGCAAATTCCGCGAGCGGAACGGAATTTACCTCCCAGGCCTAATCTGGACACAACAATGT
This sequence comes from Triturus cristatus, assembly GCF_964204655.1. Lineage (NCBI taxonomy): Eukaryota > Metazoa > Chordata > Amphibia > Caudata > Salamandridae > Triturus > Triturus cristatus. Next base: position 640,491,511 of record NC_140582.1, read on the forward strand.
CCTTCTCAGGGATCTGAGAGAGGTTTCAGAAGGCAGGCGAGTTTGCAGACTTTCAAACTATTAACCTTCTTCCCTCACATTTTTCAGGATTCTGGGGACTGGAAACCTCCAGTAGCCTAATTAGCATTGGCCTGCCAGCAGCTGACCTAGGTCACTGCTTCCCCTTAATAAGGTCTGAAAACTGCTCCTATTGCGGAAACAATTGGTTAGGTCTTTTGGCAGGGTGACCTGGGTGTGAGACAAGTAATTCCTCTCCCCTCAGGAAGGGTAGCTAGGGAAACTTAATGACATTTATGAACTTGAAGGGACCAGTGTGAGCCCTGTCCATTTATAAATAAGTGTAATGGGAAACCTGCAGAAGAGAAAACTTTGTTCCATCTGTAGACAGCTTGGCTCTAAACTTGGTGGAGGAAGAGAAGGTCTCAGAACTACTTTGGTGTGATCTGCTCATTTCTCTAGACACCTCAAAGGGCAGAAGGGTCCAACCATGTTGGATTGTACTCAGAATGCTGGACTAGAATCATTTGCAGTAAGGCAGGACAGGAAAATAGAAAGGGGTATCCTCCAAAACATTTTTCTTATGGGTTAGGGAGTGTCCAGGATTCACCCTCACCTAGTGGCTAGTGAATCCTACAAATGTAGCAGCTCACCCAGCTCATTGGAACACTTTCTGGACTAGTGGAAGAGCATAAGAGGACTGGGCCTGCTTTATGTGACCTGTGTGGTGACCTTAGTTGCTGGACCTGCTTCCACTTGTTCCCAGGATTGAGAGGTGGCCTCAAAGGATCAGTTGACTGTCCTCCTGTTTGGCTACAGGGATGCAGCAAGCTGCAAGAGGCCTATTTCCTGCAGTGACCAGTTGACCTGTACCTACCAACTGCACCTGGACTGGACCCTACCGGTGACTTCAGTCGGAGGGAGTGCTGGCTTCTAATTGATGTGCCTGGGGTCCTAGGATGCTTACTAGACACTAAGAGGACTTCCCCTAAAAGTGTGAAAAGTAAGGACTTGTAAAATGTTAGGAATTCCAAGACCACTGAAGCTTCAGCAGGACCATGTGCAATGGTGTCCGATTTAGAGAGCACTTCATTGCTTACAGCTTCCAAGGCTTGCCATGCTGAAGGATTTTGAACTCCAAAAAATGATATGAACATAAAAATCTTGATTGAGTGAAGGTGTGAAAATTATCTGACTAACAAGAGGAAGAGACCTGCAATTTAATGTAGATTTTCAACTTTGGCAAACAGGTACCCACATTTAAGTTGGCTTTGTCATATACAGCCTCCAACCTTGCCCTGCTGGAGGATTTCAACATTAATTTCAGAGATTACATCAAAAGGTAAAATCTTTGACCAGGACAGCCTGCTTAGTGTATCTGACTCCATGGCAGTTCGTCCACATTCGCAGACAGGTCCCTTTCAACTGTGAACGTGCCTTCTGACGTGCACTGCACTTTTTCTTGGTACTTTTTGCCATACAATTTTACAAGTTCATGTTTCCAGTTCAGCTGTCAAGAATAAAATGTTCTTTATTTTCAGAAATTGGTTGTGAGATTATTATTGTGTTGTGTTTTGGCAAGTGTTTTAGTGCTGCTAAATACCTTATGCACTTTTTCTTATGTTAAGACTGTCTGCTCTGTGCCATAGCGACCCAGGGATGAGCTCAGGTATATTCATGAGACGTGTATGTTGAACCTGACAGGATTTTGAACTTATTACGTGAGAAGGACTCACATCCTTCCCAACTAATAACCAATTTTCACGCAGCCCCTCTATAATACTTGTAGAAAAACAGCAATTGTGAACTTTCTCTTCATAATGTGGACAATCATTATCACTTGTTATAAAAACCAGTGATGACAAATATATTTCAGTTGTGGTAGCTAAGGCATGCAGGTCTATGGTGAGTGATTTATGTCGTCTATATGAATAAATGAGACCATCTCATTCTTCTGTGAAACTTGCTGTGCTTTGTGTGAACCAGAGCATGAACTAATATTCTCAAAGAATTACTCACAAATGTGTAGAAAGGGTTAGCATGAAGAGGACAGTGGCATTCTGCAAACCTGCAAACATACAGCATTCTTTGCACACTATAAAATGTATTGAGTTCACTGCTACAATTCATGCTGCTATTTTGTGGCAGACCAGCTGCAATGACCACTGGCACTGGCAAGAACATTCCATGTATAAAGGACGATACCACAGTGTGTTGAGAGATTCGTGGTTATGTGTTTGATGTCTTATTCTAGGTCTGAATAGGAACAAGAATGAGATGTAAATGTAAATGTACAGATATTTATATAGCGCAAATCACCAACCGGTCTCTAAGCGCTTGCTTAGGGAACCGGTCCTGGTATTCCCCTGTGAGAGAACCCAGCAGGGCATCCACAAGGTGAAAGCCAGGCATCCCGCCGCGAGGGGCCATTGTGGAGATTAAGCAAGCTATTGCCCAGAGTCGCAGAGTGTGAACCCATGAATCGAGTATGCACTGGAGCGAGAATTATCGAGTCCATGGACAATTTATGGACTCAAGACCCAGCCGAGCTGGGAATTGAACCCTGGTCCCAGGCTGACCACTGCTTCCTGGTCTGCCTACTCTAACCAGTGAGTCACACTTCTCCCAAACAAATCTAGGGCCGTGCACCCGAGTAGGCTTTGTCCCTATTCCTTCAATGGCATACTGACTAGCAGCTGCCAAAGAAAAGTGCTTTGTGACAACAGTGTTTTAAAAGCCAGCCATATCATTACAGTAAAGCAAAAATAGCAGGGTAGTTTTTGAAATGACTGCTTACAAACAAAATAGCTAGTGTGAGGTAATCCTATTATGCTTTTTCTTTCTGGAGCAAATCGTGCATAGTACACTATAATTTTCCATTGTGCCTTTTACTGTAAAATGATTTTTAGTCACATATGTGAGATCAATAAAGGAAAGCATAATGTAATAATTGAAAGCTCGTAACTAACTTTACTTGTTTAATTTAGAATGCTGATTGCATGAGATTTGTACCATTGCGGGCTTTGAGTACTCAGGCAGTATCCAGTATTTCAGGTTTCTGAGGATAGTACGTCTCAAACTTCCATGAACACTGCCTTTGGAACGCTGCCCAAAGAAGCACTCATTTAAAATTAATATTCAAGCCTGAAGGCACCACAAACGCATTCTTCCTCGCTGGTTTGCTCCAGCACATGTAACACTAAAAAAAATATGACAACAATTCGTGCATAATATGTTTTAATGGTAAACTGATATGACTGGTTTCAAAAGAACGAAGATAACCTCCACACCATGAAATGGAAAATTGATAACACAAGTTGACCTATATGGTTTAAGATTCAACATGAAAATAATAAAAAGAAACATGTTTCCTAGGATCTATGCTTTTAAGATCCAAGTAGTTCGTTTGCTTTTTATGCATTGGCTCCTGGGAGGTTGTCTCTGTTCTGCTCATTTGTAAAGTTAAAAGATGACTAAACCCAATTGTAGTTGCATAATGCTGTTTTGACTAGCATCATACATATTGCCTACTATTAAATGAGAATTAGTACAATGTAGTTGAGTCATAGTGACACCTGTTACTTACTGAACTTAGAAATTACAGTTTTCACAGGGTTATTATTGTCATAAAGAATTATAGATGGATAACTGTGAATATGGGGGATGTTTTTCACAAAGGGGGTTCTAAGTGACATAAAAAGCCAATGGGAACAAAGCTCAAGTGTTTGATGATGTCAATGACAATCTCGAGGTGAAACATTTCCCCTTTATTCACATTTTAGCCATTTATAGTGTTATGTCCTCTATGGTCCCCTCTATTAATCTGCCCCTGCTTCCAACATATGAATGAGCAGAGGAGTAATAAGGGAGCCATATATAATGGGGTCTGTCATCCAAACATTGAAATAAAAAATGACCACCTAGCAGTCACTCCCACAACCCTATAAAAAATTGCCCACCCAGTCTCAATCCAAATATTAAATAGAAAGACAACAAAATGTGGGAGCACACCGCTGACCTCTCAGGCAAGGTTCGCCCCAGGCATTTTAAGTAATGCAGTCTCTTGTAGACCGCTCCGATATTTTCGAGTGTTTCGCCAAGGTCGGCGCAGATTGTGATGATCTCTAGACATGTGTTTCAGGTTTATTAACTGTCAGTAGAGAATACAGTCTTGTATTTTGGGGTTTGCTGAGTAGGCTGTCAAACATTATATCAGGTCCGGTACCTCTCACTGGCGCGCAGGTGCTTCATCCACGAGCTCGTCAGCTCAATGACTCCTGGAGTACTTTAAATAGACAACAGGATGTGGGAGCAGACTGCTGAGCTCTGAGGCAAGGTTCACCCCTGGCATTCTGGGTAATGCAGTCTCTTGTAGATCGCTCCGATATTTTAAAGTACTCCCGTGAGTCATTGAGCTGACGAGTTCGTGGATGAAGCACCTGCTCGCCAGTGAGAGGTACTGGACCTGATTTAATGTTTGGCAGCCTACTCAGCAAACCCCAAAATACAAGACTGTATTCTCTACTGATGACGGTTAATAAACCAGAAACACGTGTCTAGAGTTCAGCACTATCTGTGCCAACCTTGGTGAAACACTCGAAAATATCGGAGCGATCTACAAGAGATTGCATTACCCAGAATGCCAGGGGCGATCCTTCCCATCCAGAGTGCTGCCATCAGGGAGCGCGCTGACAGTGCGCCACATTTTAGGTGGCACATTTTTGTGCACCTCCTGACAGCTTCTTTGCCTCTGCACCCGCATCTGTAATACGGAGCAGGCGCAGACGCAAAGGGATTCCCTCATTTGCCTGAGGCCACGCCCCCATGAAAATGAGGAAACACCCTCTGGCTATAGTGCTGGTGCCAGCGCACTCAGTATTACAGAAGGGGCCACACAAGGATTTGCAGGCCCTTCTGTAATACCAAAGTACACCGGCGGCACTGCAAGCGGGCTTGAACACACGGTCCACCTCAAAGGCACTTGAGTAAAATGGCCCATGGCATCCAGCCACCCACCCGCACCACTCTCTGAATATTGCACACCATGCCCACATACAAATATTCCATAAATATGCTTTGCCTGAAGCCACCCTCTGCAGCATCCTCCCCCTCCCAAACTGAAAAATAAATACCTCTTGCCAGCTACCATTGTCTATGCCATGCTGCCCACCTCCCCAATGATGTCAGAAAAATTGGTAACTACTTTGTTTATCCACTGTATTGGTTGTTGACGTTACTGGCTAGCAATGGAAGCCATATACTTCATTATTATTATTACTTGTGGCACCCCAGTTAAAACGTCTGGACTTGAGAGCGAAGCCAGCACATGACCAGGGATACATCCACTCTAATTACTATCTCAAGGGGTAAAAGATAGAACATGTTGCCAAATGGTGTAATATACAACTTTCTTTATGTGTCTAGCTGTAGGCCCCTGACAATCGTTATTATTTTCGACTTAGCTTAAATGTGGGTTCTCTGGCCTCATGAGCTTCACTTGTTTTACGGTTTTCTTCCCACACATATTGCCAGTGTTTTTATTTTAAAGATAATCATTCCCTGAGGCACAGCTATGCTCTTAAAATAGAAACACTTTGGATACATGAATAGCAAGTTGTCTGGTTTAGCAATTACCTTGGTCTTTAGAGGTCCCATCCAGCATGTTTGCTTTTTGTGGGCATAGGATGGCTAATTGAGATCATAACATTTGAATTGCACTGGTGGCCGGGACATTTCTTTTATTTTTTTACGAGTAAAGGGCGTCTGAGAGTCTGTGCCACCTGATATTGATTGCAGACCTGTAAACTTTTAATGAAGGTCTGTAGCCATTCCGAAGATTTGTGTGTGCCTCAGGTATGTCCGGCATGTCGCCATCCACACCTTAAGCACATCTTTAGTTACCACATCACTGGGTTTAATAGAGATTGTTTCATATATGTAGAACTTCTTGCACCACAGAATGTTTGGAGAACTGCCCATTTTTTAACGATTCATACGTGCATGGCATCATAGTTTTATTGAGCCTTCTGGATTATTCCAAGTTTTTACTCTGTCAGGGACCTTGATTGCTATGGTGTTCTTTAGCTGGTGGCAAAGAAAATATTAGCCACATTGAGCCTGCTTGATATTTTCGGGCAAGGTGTACGACCATTTCCTTTTGCGACTCACAAATTGCAAGTCACTAAAATTCGCAAATTGTAAAAGGAAATGCAGTAATGTGTCTCAGGCACATTTTGTGAATCCCAATGGGGTCGCAAATGACCTGCCTCATTAATAATAATGAGGCGGGTCGCAATTGGGAATGGGCAATAACACAGGGATGGTGGCTTGCTGGGAACAGGAGACCACCATGTCTGTGTTTGCTTTTTAAATTAAGCCATTTTCCTAAAGGGAAAACGGGATGCAAAAACTAAAAATAAAAATGTTTCAGTTTCATTTTTTAGGAGCAGGCAGTGGTGCTCTCTTAAAGAACATTTTCACTGCCAATCGCAAAGGGGAAGGGGCCCAATCATAAAATCTGAGGGGTCCCCCGGGGACCCATTCTCCTTTGTGAGTGGCTTAACACTAATTGAAATTGGTGGTTAATGCGATTATTTTGTAACCACATTTGCAGTCACAAAGCAATCTTACATCCCCCTGCGACTCGCTATTGGAAAGGGGTGCCCTTGGCACGCCCCTTCCTAATAGCGACTCACAAAACCTATTTTGCGAGTTGGTAACAGGCTACCAGCTCCCAAAATAGGTTTGGTACTTGCTACAACCTTTTTTAATGGTGGTAAATGGGTTGATTTCCCATTTGCGACCGCTAAAAACAGTTGTACATGTGGCCCTTGGTTTTTAATTCGAGGGCTCTTTAGCTGTGCTCTTTGACTTATAGTTTGAGCGGTCTTTCTTACATTTGTCATTTAGCTTTTTTGCTCATGTCTAAGTTTGGGGAGGTAAAATATTAACTTGGTCATAGGAATTTCAAGGCAGGCGATCCCTGCAAGAAGGCAACATCATGATTGTGGGAAATTGTTCTATTTAGAGCTTTTACCTGTATGTATGACAAAAAAATATTTCACTATTTTTCATCTACAATTCTAAATCAAATTCCTTTCAATTGAGAGTGATTTCAACTGACCAGGAACACCTCCCTATATGTGCTTAGTTTATTTCAAGGCGGCCATTGACTGTGTACCACAGAACAAGCTATGGGTCAAACTTCTGCGATAGGGCATTCCACCAAACATCTTACGAGCAATTAGGCTGGTATATTTGGAAACATAGGTCAAGATAAAAATTGGAGATGTCACGTACGTATCAAAAAAAGTTCAAACAACAACTGGCATAAAACAGGGCTGTGTTTTAGCCCCCCTTCTTTTTAATTTGTATTTAGCTGATCTCCCAACAGAGCCAGATGTAAGGATAGGTCACACACTGAGCGTTGGGGGATAACATATGTCACACATTCTATATGCTGATGTCCTATTACTGTTTAGTAACACTCGAACAGGCCTTCAAAGGCTGCTCAATTCCTTTGAGACTTACACTGACAAGAATGGTCTGGAAGTAAATTTTACAAAAACTAGTGTGATAGCATGCAATTGTGCCCCCCTCCCCTCACCCCAACATAGTCAAAAATGGCTTCTTAAGGGAAATGATTAGGCTACAACCTACATATACTTGGAGATCAAAATTGACGCAAACTGCACTTTTGCTTCCCAGAAAAAGGTGATAAGGGTGAAAACACAGGCTATCAGTTATGGATTCTCGGCCCCGCCAGATCCATTCGAGGTCATGACCTGAAACCCATGGGAACAGTTATGAAAGCCAAATTGATGCTAACTCTTGCGTGTGGATCGGAGATAATGCAAGGTGATGAGGCTCCTCTGCTTGATAAAATGTTGATAAAATCCCATAAACAAACCTTTAGGCTTCACAGATTGTCCTCTCCTGCACAGCTCCGGCTAGAATTTCTACTTGCCAGGCCGGCGGCATTTGTAAAGCTCTGTTACAACCTGCGTGCAGCAGCCAAAAACACCCTGGCTAATCAAGGAACTTGTTAGTTGCACTGCCCCATCCGGGGTGGTGTCCCTCTATGCGCACAGCGCTGTGGGGTAACGAAGTTACCAGTCTTTTCAAATGTAAATTAAATCAAAAGTTCATTTATTCATGGTGAAGAATATATGTTTGCCATATTCTGTGCTTCATATGTTCAACAACAACAATATCAACGGATATCCTCAATGCATTTCGGGAAAACCCTTCGTCAGGAGGAATCCTATAACAGAAATAGGAGATTATGTTGCTAGCCCCCTTAAAGATTAAATAATTAACAAAACATGTAAATAAATGTGTAACATGTCCCTTTCAAGAAATCAAAATAGAAACACACTATAATGTGGATTCACCCAAGGGTAACAATCACTAAGGTTAATAGTGAAGCAAGGTATAGCGTCATGATAGTGCTAGGGGAAATGATGAAACAAGGAGATGCGTGGAGATGGTGAACTTAACAGAAGTGCACGAGTGATGGTAAACATAACGGATTGTGCGCAAATGAAAATTAATGCGCGAGTGAAAAATAAATAAACCGCGTATGGGTTCGACACATAAGCGAAGTGCTCAGACATTGGGCATGTGATATGAAATCAAATGCTGGAACCCTGGTGCAAATGGTGATAAAAACATACGCGTATCAAATTATACGTGTGTAACGCTAAGGTGGTTCAATGCGTAATGAAAGTTTCAATCAAGTTAGTGAGCGAAGCGAGATCCAAAAACAAAATTAAAACCAAGATTAAAACGAAAATTACCTCGATATGTTGGTTAAACGGGCATGGTGAAAGTATGCCGATCCGGAAGGTCGTGGGTTGCAACGGTCGCCATCTTAAATAGGGAAGTAAGTGATTGACAGAAAAAGAGGACTCAACATGTATCGGCCATCTTGGAGACGCGAGGTGTGTTAGTTGTTGTGATGATGTTTGGAAACGAATAAATGTTAATAAATATGTGGCCGGTGAAAAAACAAACGGACGATTACTTGACGACGATTGATTAATGAATGTGTTTTGAGCTTGAATGATGTCAAATTCTCAATGACATCAATGAACAACTCGAGAAACATAAACAAGAAGTGAACGAGAGAAAAATCAGAAAGTTTCGACGTGACACGATCGATTATAAACTGGGAGAGGTTTATAATTGGGCAGAGATATACGCTCGGAGAAGACAGTTTAAACCAACGTCTAAAGTATCTGACAGTGATACATCTCCAGTCTCCAGTGACTCAGACACTTTTCGTCGAAAACCGAGAAATGTCCCTCAAAAAGATCAACAACAACCACCAACAACCACAGATACTGAAACTCCTTCAACTTCAACTTCTACCCCCTTATCTTCTGCGGTCCCTTTTTTAGGGACAGGCCAAAAAGATCAAGGAGACCCAGGAGGGGCAAAAAAAGCAGTGCCACCACTAGACAAGAGAACTACAAGGAGTCAGCGGTAAAGGACTGTGACAACTTGGTTATCAACATCTCTACTACCACCTTCAACACATCACAACTACGCTTACTACAGAAGGGGTCATCCTTTGTTCCCACCTATTCCAGCAACCTTATGGAAGCTGAAGTAAGCCTTCACAAATTTATGCGGAAACTCAGATTGAGACATTTCTTTGACAATGTCGTTACTGAACCCACAACGAGAACTGACAACACATTAAAAGGATTATCATCTAAGAGTACCTTTGTAGCTCCAGTGAGTCACAAGATCCTTGATACTTTTGAGACCTTGGTAAAACAAGATCTTCAGGCGGTTTTTAAGCATCGTAAACCCAGACATCCCAACATCACGATGAAAGATAAATCAATGTTGAAAAAACTAGCGAACAATCCCGATATCGTCTTCTTGGATGCTGATAAAGGCGGCGCTCTTGTCGCCATGGATACTACACATTACATTCGAAAACTAGACGAACATGTGCTAGATTCAAACACCTACTCTAAACTGGATTACAACCCTACATCGTCTTTTTTGAAAACATTACAGAACCTGGTGGACAATGCAGTCCTATCGGGTACCATCGGCGATATGGAAAAGAAATTCTTAATTTCTAGATTCCCAAGAAGCCCATCCTTACGCATGTTACCTAAGATACACAAGAACTTATTGGATCCTCCTATGCGGCCTATTGTTTCCACCAGAGGCTCGCTCCACGAACCAGTTGGCAAGTATTTAGACAGACATCTTCAACCTTTAGTGCAGGCCATGTCTACCTTTGTCAAGGACACCACGGATTTTTTGAACATTCTTTCAAATTTTAATATTCCATGGGAAACCGACATGTATCTCTGCACAATAGATGTAACTTCCCTATACACCTCAATTCCCCATGACATGGGACTAGAGGCCACGGAACATTTCCTTCTACAAACACAGACTCCTCACGATTTACAAGTTTTTTTAATGGAACTCTTGCACTTTACACTTTATCACAGTTATTTTTGCTACAACAATCAATTTTTCCTTCAACTAAATGGAACTTCGATGGGCAATTGTGCTGCCCCTTGTTATGCCAACCTGTTCATGCACAAGTTTGAGTTGGACCATATTTTGCATGCTACACCTTGGGTGAACCATTTGCTACTCTTTGTTCGTTACATCGATGACATTTTTTTAAATAGGAGATGTTCCAAGTCCATCCTGAGCGAAGCGATTGAGGATCTTAATACCATCAATGATAGATTGAAATTTACTTTCCATATCAGTGACACACTCATAAACTTTCTGGATGTTTCCATTTACATCGTCGATCAACACATCCAAACTACATTATACAGGAAGTATACGGACAGAAACAACTTGCTACACTACCTCAGTTTTCATCAGCCATCCCTTAAACGTCACTTACCATACTCACAGATCCTCAGGATAAAACGAATTATCTCTGAGCCGGATCAATTTAACCAACAAACTTCAGACATGGAACGACGCTTTGCTGAACGAGGTTATCCATCACAAATTCTAGAAAAGGCCATTGAGAAATCGTTGAATAAACAAAGGAGATCACTATTAGATAACCAACCATCATCTTCAGAATCACATTCTAGATTGGTTATGGTCACCAAATTTTCAACTGAAAGTTTCAACATTCGTAAATCCATTCTCAGGCATTGGCCCTTGTTAAGTATGGAGCCCGACTTCAACCAAATTTTTTCAGACCAACCACTGTTCGCCTACGAAAGGAGCAAGAATCTCATGGATTTATTAAAATCCACACGCTCTTCACAGTGCATTTCTGAATACAAGGGCACCATACCCTGCCACAATTGTGGTAACTGTAACAACATCATTAAAGGTAACAACGTACAGCACCCAACTAAGGGTCATAACATCAAACTCTTTGTGTCAGCAACCTGTGATTCCAAAAACGTTGTGTACATGTTGAAGTGCCCATGCGGCCTTCCGTACATTGGAAAGACGGAAAGAAAGATAAAAACACGATTAAATGAACACAAAAGCAACATTCGCAACAATAATCTCAAATCTACAGTAGCTGCACACTTCAATGAACACAAACACAACGTCAGCCAATTACGCTTCCTAGTGTGTGAGACAGTCCCACTAAGAGATGGATGTGACAACCGAAAATTCCTGATCCAAAGAGAAACATTCTGGATTTACAAAATGAATTCGATGGTACCACATGGCCTGAATGACCGCCTTGAACTCAGTTGCTTCATTTGACTTTGTATTTGATGCCTATGAGAAAACTCATCTTCTAACGTTTAATTCCATAATGTTCGGATTTATTTTTATTGCCCGTAATTTATTTTGGTCTTGTTATTCTCTCTCTTAATTCACCAGTAACCTCTAATCTTTTAATCTTTATTTTCCAACCCTTTTTGTTATCCTCTTTTTGAACCCCTTATATTTATAATTTTTTCAACCTTATTATTTTCCAACTTTATTCCTTAACTTTCTTTCTTCAATTTTATTTTTCCAACTTCATTGCTTTGACATGCCCTGACATCATTCAAGCTCAAAACACATTCATTAATCAATCGTCGTCAAGTAATCGTCCGTTTGTTTTTTCACCGGCCACATATTTATTAACATTTATTCGTTTCCAAACATCATCACAACAACTAACACACCTCGCGTCTCCAAGATGGCCGATACATGTTGAGTCCTCTTTTTCTGTCAATCACTTACTTCCCTATTTAAGATGGCGACCGTTGCAACCCACGACCTTCCGGATCGGCATACTTTCACCATGCCCGTTTAACCAACATATCGAGGTAATTTTCGTTTTAATCTTGGTTTTAATTTTGTTTTTGGATCTCGCTTCGCTCACTAACTTGATTGAAACTTTCATTACGCATTGAACCACCTTAGCGTTACACACGTATAATTTGATACGCGTATGTTTTTATCACCATTTGCACCAGGGTTCCAGCATTTGATTTCATATCACATGCCCAATGTCTGAGCACTTCGCTTATGTGTCGAACCCATACGCGGTTTATTTATTTTTCACTCGCGCATTAATTTTCATTTGCGCACAATCCGTTATGTTTACCATCACTCGTGCACTTCTGTTAAGTTCACCATCTCCACGCATCTCCTTGTTTCATCATTTCCCCTAGCACTATCATGACGCTATACCTTGCTTCACTATTAACCTTAGTGATTGTTACCCTTGGGTGAATCCACATTATAGTGTGTTTCTATTTTGATTTCTTGAAAGGGACATGTTACACATTTATTTACATGTTTTGTTAATTATTTAATCTTTAAGGGGGCTAGCAACATAATCTCCTATTTCTGTTATAGGATTCCTCCTGACGAAGGGTTTTCCCGAAATGCATTGAGGATATCCGTTGATATTGTTGTTGTTGAACATATGAAGCACAGAATATGGCAAACATATATTCTTCACCATGAATAAATGAACTTTTGATTTAATTTACATTTGAAAAGACTGGTAACTTCGTTACCCCACAGCGCTGTGCGCATAGAGGGACACCACCCCGGATGGGGCAGTGCAACTAACATTATCTACCGACCTAGGTTCAGGGGTCGCTCCTCTAGCAGCACGCAATAAAAAAAGAAAGACAAACGAGACTTTGATAAACAATTGGTGTGCGTGGTATCTATCCTCTAATCAAGGAACTTGCCTGCATAAGAAACATCTTGAGAATAGCATTAGGACGCTGGAACTGAATGACCTGTGGAACTCTAAAATTCCTGGTCAAACTTTTAAGACATTGGTAAATAAATCAACCAGATTGCAAAGTTGGACGGCAGATAAGGAAAGTTTGTCTAGACGTCGTCATTGGTGGTTGGTGCTGAAATCATATTCTACCCTAAGAGAATCACTCCTGCTTGCAGCACTTTCTCACCGGAAGATTAAACAGTCATTTTTGGCACTAAGATTTGGCGAGGTACCCACATTAGGCCTCATGCCAAAATTGAGGATGGGTGGCATAAGTGAAGATCGTACCTGTCGTTTAAGCCATCAGGGGATCGAGAGTTTGCTCCACAATGTATGTATCTGTCCAGTATTGATCGACCAATGAAGAACACTTTTAAGATAAGAGTTTCTTGACTGGGAAATTAGGTCCTGTAGAGAGACTTGTGGAGTCAATGGACCCAAGTAACACAATGTTCAATATTAGACTAGTCCAGTTTTTGACCATTTAAAAAAAAATTGATTAGCATACAGGTTGAGTGTTCAGTAAACCTGAGGGGGTCCTTGAAACTGACATTAGGCTGTGACAAAAACGTAGTTTTAAGGTAAAACTCACATGAGCAGGTAAACCCCAAGGACGGGCTGCTAGGGACTCCTATAGTAGACGTTTCCTGTCCCACTATGCTAAGGCAAAAATGTAATTAACCTGGCAACTTTTTATCTTTCACATTTGCATTTTAATGATGCATAGCTTTGCATATAGGCACTTTTTCAAGGGGAAAAACCATTGTCCATTTAGCATGGTGCATGTACTTGCTTTGGTCCTGCACACAAGCACTTTAATTATTTATAGAGATTTATCTATGAGAATTCCAACTGCTCGCATTGCAAATTTGCACTTTATCTAGTAGAGAGAAGGCCAGTCCCGATGAGTCATCTCGATCCATCTAACATCTGTATTTGGCATCTTTATTTATATAGTTAGGAAGGGAAGTCAAAAAATGTCGATGTCTGGTGATAGATGCCCGATGGCCGAAGTAGATGTATGAAAAATCTTTTTGTCTCTTTTGTATCCATTTTTAATCTTTCTGAATTGTAGGATTGAATCCTGTTTATGGTTTTAATTGACTATCAAACTACCTAGTAACTGACCAGCCTATCTCTGGTCAGTTATGTCTCACCCATACTTTTTATCTACGGTTCCGTCAAACAGAACGGAATATAATTTGGCAAACTATTATACACTTGTTTCCGACTCGCCTACATAAGCACATTTCTTTCTTAATCAAATACATATATTTCGCGTCTCTGGGTAGGCAGTTGAAGTTCCATCAGACATTGCTGCTTCCAAATCTAAATCTGTGCTTTGCTTGTTAACAGAGGACTGTGAACATTGAATAACAGAGATTTGGTGGAGAACCAGGCAATGCGAAAGTGAATTGTACAAGATTTTGATACTTTTTCCATTTCAACTCTCACTAAAGATTTTCTCGAGGTCATGTCAACTTGAATTGACTCTCCAATGTGAAGTAGGTAAAGCACTGCTTTTGTTTTATCAGATAAAATATAGGAGGACATTCTCAAGAACGTGTGATAATCATCGCAAACTTAGCCTAACGCAACTTTGCACATCGCAGTCTATCGCAGGAAAATAACACAGTGATAACGTGGTATTCCCAAGCCAGCGGTACCATGCGATAGGCTCACGATAATGCGTCAAATGTCCGCAATAAAGTCAACGCGACGCCGCAAAAATGCGAAACACGAATGCAAAAAAAGCTGCGATGAGGCCAATCGCGATACAAAAATCAGCGAAAACCAGCTACAGGCCTGCAATTCCCACGCGTCATGCGGGAAAATGCACTATGAAAGCAACCACAAAAAAGAGAGAAAAAAAGAAATTGCGTAGGACCATGGATGCACCCGGACCGAGTACAGAGGCCAACGCGAACCCCACAAGCCCCCCAGACCACCAGCAAGGAACCTTGTGATCGGGGAAGGCCAAGGAGAAGAGGAAGAGGCAGACGGGGTGCAGTCCACAGGAAAACCAGATCAGCGTCACCGAGGTGACAGAACACTACCATCCACTGAACGTCGATATGGCAAAAGTGAATGCAGTCGGAGTGTCGAGGAGGTCTATGGAGGAGGACAAGAGGCGCTGGCATGATGTGAAAAGCCAAACCAAGCACAAACCCGCTGCCATCAGGAAGGCAGCAACAGCGACAGGAGGAGGGAGTCCTGCGCCACAGGAGGAGCTGGAGGAAACAAAGGCCACATTCATCAGGGTGGAGACGGCGCAAGGAGTTGGGAGTCAGGACACAGCTCGAAAGGACCTGACACAACATCAACAGGGTGAGTAACAAACAGGGCCTAGGGGGACGGGGGAGATGGGCGCAATCGCACACATGCACAACGATGTGTAGCACACTGCACACCCATAATGACCCTGGATCATGTCCCTGATCCCCGTGGCACACTACAACACACACAAATAGCAATAACAGCACATCCCACGACAATGTGGTACAACGTGCAACATCGACACTGCAGAACAGAGGACACAACTGAGTCCGCTCATGTGCAGAAACAGGCCAATCACATCTAACATAGCAGGAAACTGTGAGATGGAAATGCACGTGTAGAACCACACATCCGTCATGTAGTCCAAATGTCCACTGTTCCCCATCAGCACCTCCCAAACAGTCACAATGTACATTGTCAGACAGTCTGCATATAAACAAGAACAATGTGCCAACATACATAACAACACAATGTCAACATGCATCGCCCCTTCCCATTGCAGAGGGACAAACAACTCCTCCAGCAGAGCAGACCAGACTACTCATCAGTGATGCTGGAGAGGACCACCACACCTTTGTCACTGACTTCCCACAACAGCTCATGGACATCTCAGGCAACCCACCCCCAGGAGCAGGGCAGCCAAGATACACAGAGGCGACCCCAACCCCTGCACAGACCACACAGCAGGAAGCACCCGCCACCACGGCTTGCTCCCAACACTTCACCTATGCACACATCGCATTCCAATGCTAGGTGTCAGAATGCCAGAAGGAGGTGGCCGAACAGGTGCGGGTGGGGTCAGAGCTCATGGAAGCCGAAGTAGATCACATACGTGGGTGTTCAAGTCCCATCAGGGACCACCTACACCCCACAAAGGTGACCCACACCGCGACAGATACACATGCATTTGCACATTTCCTGCAATGAACCACGGCCAGAGCCCCGGAATCATCATTCACGGCCCCACGCTGGCCATCCGTACGACAGACCAGTCCACTCCTCTTACGTATTGAGTGGGTGACGACAAAGCTACAGGTCCAAGGTCTTACCCACTGCCAGCGGTGACATGGTTGCGTCTGCTGTTCACAGCACAATGTAATGTTGTAGGGCCCGGGGTCCTCCTGCATACATCATGACCACACGGACACACACAGATAGTTTGTGGAACTGGCTACGGGCACGTGCACCTGGCCACTTTATTGACAGGGTCACATGTCCAGTGACGCCTGTGCTGGATGGGTGTGGGGTGAGTGTAAGCCAGCCCACACGGGGTGGTTGGTGCTGGCAACAACTTGAACAGTGAACACCATTAAAAGGTAAAGAGAAAACACCAGCATTACATAGATAACTGCGGAGCATCATGGTGGTAGCCGGAGCAAGTACAGAGGTCACCCAATCTGCAAACAGAAGTGTCTGTGAGTTGCAGTACACTGAGATTGGGGCACTAGAGCTGAGCGTGGTCATGTGAAGAAAATGTCTAGGAGTGTGTCCATTTGGGTTATTCCTGATGCAGCTGCAGTTGGGTGAGTTACACATGCATCATCTTCCTCATCATCGTCCCAGGTCTCCCACACTAACTGAGGTGACATTGCTGCGTGAGCTCACCACAGCACACAATGCATTCAGAAATGGTCCATGAGTCGTGGTGCACTGAGTGGCACCTGGAGTGCTGAGCAGGGTATCAGGCATATGATGGCATCCATGACATGTGTGAGCAACTCCGTTAGTCTGCCAGTAAAGCTGTTTCGACTCTGGCAGTTGGTGTTTGGAGGTGGTACTCGTGGTGGTGGCGATTGCCTCCTACGGTGATGCGACATCCGGGCCGGTCAGAACTCGATTTGGTGTGTGAGCCCTGGTGGACCGCCGTTGAGGCCAGAGGCAGCGGACAGCGCAGGACCACAGACAAATGGCGTTGATGACCCCAAGGCCAATGACTCAGAGGCCATCCAATATCTCATCGGACAGGGTCCCTGACTTGAGCTGCACAGAGTTAGTGGCCCTGGATGCACTGTGGCCGGCACAGGCACACCGCCACGGGATGGTAACTTGCGGTGCAGTGAGATGGGCCACACGAGCTGAGCGGGTCCTCATTGATGTCCGAGGTGAATGTGGCAGAGGGTTGTGGGGGACAGTGGAAGGTGTCCTCCAAGGCAGGTTGCAGAGGGTAGAAGCCATCCGGAAGCGGCAAATTTAGGAATGGAATGCTACAGCCTCGTTTCGCAGAAAATATCAGTATCACTAATATGATGATGAAGACAACCCCCAGTCCATAGACTCAGTCGCCACTAAAGTTCAACTAGAAAGTGTCCATGGATGTCAGGGAACAGACTTAGTGGCACTGGAGCAGAAGGGGTATGCAGTCTTCTATGAGGCCAGCACAATGATATCAAATCTACCATAAATAAATCAAGACCGAGTTCCCAATGTGTGTCCTACTCGACCACAGTGTAGGTCCGAGGCAGCGGTCAGCAGGGGCCCACAGCCACATGTCATTGGCTCGTGATGCACAGAGTTAGTGACACCAGAGCAGTTGTTGGCAGTGTTCGATTACCTCGGTAACAAGGATCCTTTTTTCCTCCGGACTGAACCACGTCTTCCTCTTACTCCTCTCCATGCGTTCAATGATATGAACTCTGCCATACACAAATCAATACTCATTTCCAACTGTGTGACCTACTCGACCACAGTGTAAGCTGAAGGAAGTAGTCAGGAAAGGACCACAGACAGGTGTCGTTCGGATGCTATGCACAGAGTTTTTGGCACCACATCCAAGGGAGTATAGTGACATAAACACAGCCATGAAGTGTGTGCTCTGCCATTGCGCAATCAAGACTCAGTTCCAAATGTGTGACCGACCTGGCAGCTGTGTATGCCAGTGGAGTATGTAAATGAGAAAGCAGTACAGCGGGCCTGTGTTGCGGAAGCCGTGATCATCTGAGGAGGCTGCTTAGGTCGTGGGGCTTGGGCTTGGGGCTTGCACCGGCACATGGTGGGCCCTCCTTGACACACGCCGGTGTCGGCAGGTGTGCAGTGAGGCCTGGCTACGTGGAGGCAGCCATGACGGGTCGGGGACAAGCGGGCTGGGGTGCAGCAGGTGCACAGGATTGCAGTCAACACCGCTCACAGTGATGGTGTCGGCCTCGTGACAAGCTGGGAGGTGCAGCCCTGGCAGAGACGTTGGGCATTCCAGAAGGGAACCACGCCCAGATCTATGTGCTTTTTATTCACACCCCTACGCTGGCCTGGCGTACACTGGGCTGGCCCACTCCGCTCACGCTTACAGGGGGGGACATCACAAGCTAGTTTTCCTGGATCTTTCCCACTGGCAGGAGTGACATGGTTGCTTCCACTGTCCACGACACTCCATACACCAGCAGTGGATGTGGTCTGCATACTGCATTCTGTCCAGCACATCTCCGCCACACTTGGCATTGTGTACCTTCTCATTCATGGGTCACTTGCCTCCGTCGCACATGCCTGGTTCCCACCTCTCGCCACATTCCGCTATTATGTGGCTGAGGTGCCATGACGTTGATGGCTCATGTACATGGCTAGCCCAGGTTGCCACAGGAAGTTATGCTGTTGTGTCTGGTGGGTGGGCATGTTGTTTGGCATGTTGGATGTGAGTCTGTGACGTGTGCATTGCCAGAGTTGTGAGTTCCATAATTGTGGGGTTGGGGGTGTGGTGTGTTCATGTGGTACTTGCCAACGAGCAGTGCATTTCCATGGGTGCCATCCTGTTAGCACTGGTTCATGATGGACTGTCGGTAGAAGTAGTATTCATGCACACTGCCTGGGTAGTTGGCGACTGCCTTGGTGGTGATTCCCAGGTTGTCCACTGTTGCCTGCACATTGATGGTATGCATGTGCTTTCTGTTGAGATACTTGTGTGCAGTGTTGGCAGAGGGCACAAGTAGGACATGTGTGCAGTCAATTGCCCCCTAACATGTGCGGGAATCTAGCTTTGGCGTATGGTCCATGCTTGGTCTCCAGCTGTTTCTGCGCTTTGTGGGGTACATATAGGTACTAGGTACTGGGGTACCAAGCTGATGGTGGCATCCAGGGAAGGTGTGGTGAACTTTGATAGGGCTGGCTGTGAGACTCCTCCGACTCTGGCGGTTGTTGGTTGGTAGTTCCCAGAGGCCAACATGTGCAGCACAGCCAGCAGCTTTGTCTGCGGAGGGATGCTGGTTGTCCGCTGTGTTGGTACCGTTAGCCTGTGGGCAATGGTGGTCAGGATGCGTAGGATGGTTGTCCTTTTGAGCCTGTAGTGAGCAATGACATTCTCTGGTGTTGGGTCTATGAGGGTGGTGCGTTTTATGCA
This sequence comes from Triturus cristatus, assembly GCF_964204655.1. Lineage (NCBI taxonomy): Eukaryota > Metazoa > Chordata > Amphibia > Caudata > Salamandridae > Triturus > Triturus cristatus. Next base: position 640,511,310 of record NC_140582.1, read on the forward strand.
GGTCTGCTGATTTGGTCTGCGCTGCCTCTGTGGTGGTCCAGGGGGGCAGGAGGTACGAGGGTGGCGGTCCTGGGGGTGGTGGCGGTGTGTGTTGTGACCCTGTTGGGGCTCCGTGCTGCATGATCAGTGGCTCCATGGCATCTGTTGGTCTTCAGGTGTGGCTCTGGGCTGGGCTCCCTTTGATGATGCTGGTTGTCGTCCGACTTTGCACCAGGTCAGAGCAGGTGTTAATTTCCTGCTGCTAACACGCCTTATCGCATGTTCTGTGATCTTATCGCCGTTCTGGCTGGTCGTTGAGAACGTTGAGGTGTAGTGTTGTCGTGACTTTTTGCTCGGGAACGCCTACTCTACATCTCATTAGCAATAGTTGCCGTGGTCAACCGTGGCAATGTTTTTTGGGGATGCTATCGCCAGAAAACTGGTGATATCGGCTGTTTGCACCAGCTTGTGAATTGGGCGATAAATGTGATCCAGCGCAAAAACCCTAGTAACGGGGAAACAACCTTCACCGATATCCTCTCTGCTTCACAGACCCGACATCACACTAACTCATTCACACATGCAGTCATTGGTGGGGCCCATAACACCAACACTCACACGTTACTTCCACACCGGTCTGCACACACAGGAGGGATGAATGATTCATGTGCCGGACATGTGGGGAAATACCTTATAACTATAGGGAAGGAAAAGTCATTTACAAAATATACATTAACGCCCTTTCGCCTACAGATCCTTAATCCTAAAACATTAAGGCACTCCTCCCACTTCGGTCTAATGGACCAAATTAGTTGGATTGGTTGATGGTGATTTAGGACCAGCTAAAACACATTTAAGACTTCAGAATCTATCTCTTAAATGAAACTCATAACTCATTAATTTTCGTTAATCAATAATTATTTATCTAAAATTTCATAATGATTTAAATTTGCATTTGTCTCGTCATAGTTTAGAAAGTTTATATCAAATTTTGAGTAAATTGCAGAACATCATATTTACCTAATCTGGCTATTTGTAGTCCTCAAATTAATTGGCTCTGCATAATTTTGTCATGAATTGTCCAAAAGCAAGCCAAAGCTCAAAGTTCTTTGCTCAGCACGCTACAGTCCCACAGAACGGCAAAGGACCAGAGACGTGCAAGCATCTGTCATTGCCCGTAGATTTAGGAAAAGTTCGCAGTCATCAGATAATCGGGCAGCATCCAGACCTTCAAGGATTCAGGAGATTGCGCAAAATGAAGCAAGGCAACGTGACCCAAAGGGAAGAGCGACACAAACACCACAAATCCCACCCTCTCTATTCTACTACTTCTTTTATAATAAAATGAAGTCAAGAAGATACAATATAATAATTTAGGACAGTCGTGATTGGCTGGTTGAGACCGTCGGATGTCAAATTTAAGTTTTTAGTTCAGTTCAAGGGGTGAGGTCATGAGATTGACCAAAGTCGGCTTGTTCCGGTTTTACTGTAAGGTTGATTGTTCTCAAGTCTTGGCTGGTATCCCAGTCTGTCCTTGTTCGGGTACATGGTGTATAAAGGTTATGATGAGGTTTAGGAGATTTCTCGCGCCTGCGTAGCTCACTTCGCGCCTCATGGAACTGTGGCTACATCGTCGTGTGGTGTCAGTGGCCATTTTGGATTTAGGCCCAAATGCTAACTTAAGCGAAACAAACACAAAAGAGTAATTAATACATAGAAAAAATGAATTTAATGTTAACCCCTTACTAATCCCTCTATGTGCTGGTATTTATATAGCGTATAGCATCATTTAAAGCCATTATATTCACCTTTTCGGTCCGACTCTTGGGCAACATTACAAAAGCAACATATCTCATGCAGTAGTCTAATTACCACATATACTATTGTTAATATGTGTACTGATTTAAATTATACTGGTTATTTTGGCCATGCAAATGCAAATCCCACATGTAATTCAAATGTTGATAATGTTGGTTAACCCCTTGAGTGCCCATGACGAGATGGTCTCGTCATGGGCCGCGGTTGCGCTGTGCCCATGACGAGACTATCTCGTCATGAGCCCCGCCCGCTAATGAAACGCCCGGCACAGGGCGTGGAAAGGGCGGGGCACTCAAGGGGTTAATAAACATGCAAACTCGTTTTAATAATATTATAGTTAATTAATTATTTAATTAGTATTTTCATGCAAAATAGAGAAGGGATACAAAATTTTGCACTACCCGCTCCATCAAATGTATCGCAACTTTGGCTGTGAAAAAGTGCCGATAACTCCACGATAGGTCCTTGAGAATATGCCCCATAGATTGTTGTACATAAATCATGCAGTGGCTTAACGCAAAACGATATGCCCCACCTGCAGAATGCGATGAGGGGCCTCTGAGTCCTATATATCACAAAGACTCATTGGTCTTGGGTTCAATGGGTGTATTCTGAAGTGTTGGGCCCCCCTGCGCCACAGTGGCCTGCGTTATCCAATGGAATAATGTTAAAAACATGAACTTTTTGTAGGACGATCCTATTCCATATTTCTTGTTTCTAAAACCCCAACCTACATTCCAAATTACTTTACAGAACCAGACCACCTGCATCATAATGGTGATTTTCGAGCTATTCGACATATAGACTTCACAAATAAATCAAATGAAATGTCACATATTTTGAAGCGCTCATAGCACCTCACAGAACTAAACCAGGTGCTTCTCAAGGGAGTCCCTTCGGACAGGGCTCAGAGAAACGTGTTTGAGGATGCTGTGGGGCCGTCGACTATTAATCAATTAAAAGGCATGGGCGAGAGTCGAAAAAAAGACTTTACTTTCTTAATGAAATATAAAATGGAACATTTTGTTGCTTTGAAAAATGTGTTTGTAAGCAATTAATTTGGCCAACTGCCATTCAATTGGTATATTGTTATATGAATTTTGTGAGGTGGGCGTCGAAGAAAGGCATCAGAAAAAGCACGTGAATTCTGAAGTCACGTTACAATGGATTACTTCAGGATACATTTTCATTTTTCACTGACCCACGCAGTGAGTGCCCAATGATAAATGCTCTGGTTTTAAATACCCAGTTCTAGAACTTTCCAAAAGGAAATGTCGTTCTGCCAGCTATGCACGCACTTTGCTAGTAATGATAAGGTGCGCATGTAAGCACGCTGATTTATGCGGTTCCATATTTTATTCACGATATTACATATGGTGGTTAGGTATTTTTGTGTATTCAGTCACGCGTTCATTATTATTGCTTTCATTTTTTCTCCAATACCCCATCATAGCCACCCTCTAGCTTACCTTATTGCAAAATTGTGCAGGATTTTCTATTGGGTCTGTGTGATATTACAGAAACCGTTTTTCGCTCTTGCCATCCTTTATTGTGAGTGTTCACATCATTGCATTATATTTATCATTTTTCGTAAAGATGCTCATTTAGGAGTGATAAAGTTTGGAAAAACTTGTTTAGTGACTCATCTTATCAGTGAGGATCTCTTCATAATATTGATGGTGTGTGCGTGGAAAACTGAAAATGTAAAAATCTTACTTCATGGGCCATACCATCTTCTAAGGGTGAACAGGGACCTATGTTATTAACTGTGTAATTGCCTAGTTTTAGTGGTATTCTGAGTTCCTGTTAATTACATTGCTTTAATTATTTGGTGGTATCGTACCACCGCACAATTAGATACTTCTTACTGTACCATCCATGTGAAAGAGCTAGCAGTAATTAAAGTTCTGCTCAGGTGGCGGGAACCTCTCCCGGCTGAGCACAAAGTCCATCACTTACAGTGCATCTGCTGAGTAGGAACGATTATTTATATGGTGGCATTCGCCATGCAAATAAATCCAGTACTCCTCCATGGGCACTGCCATTAGATTGCAATTAGAGTTGGCAGGGTGAAGTGACAAACCATCTCAAATCGGGCCTGTGGTTTGTTTGAAATGTTTTTTTTAGTTTTCGGGAGAACCAGCAGGCCAATGTCGCCAAGGTCGATGGAGTGCCCTCTGCATGATAGGCTGAGCAGCCTGCCGAGATGTTTTTGTGCTGTGTTACATGGGATAATAAAAGCAACAGTATAACTCTGAAGGTTAAAGCTCTTAATTTAGAAATGTGTGATTTGTCTAGTCACAGTGATGACACAAGGTAACGTAGCATAGAGTGTATTATTGTTCCCGCTGCAAATCACAATGCTATTTTACATCAAGGAGGCATACCTTGGGTGGTACATGTACGTTCCTATGCACCCACCCATAGATGATAATCAGTAGCTATTAACTTTGATGATTTGCATAAAAAAATATGCTTCCTAAAGGCAGGCTTAAATTTGGAGAAAATATTTATTTTCTCCCAAAAATGTCCAACTTTGTCAAAGAATAGAATTTTGTGCTGGAAGAATACCATTGCAGTATAAAACCTATGCTTGATCACACTCAAACAAACTTGCACCACGGTGCAAGGGTGTGTGCCAGTAGCGGCTAGCATGGATCGGTGTAGTGGGGCAGACGGCAGTGGGTAGGGGTGGGGTAGGGTGGGAGTAAAGGCAGCAAAGAAAAAAAAAGAAAAACTTACCCCATTGCCACGTCTCAGCTCGTCGTCCTGCGTCATTGTCCCTCCGCTCCAGAACAGGTAGCTTCCAGGCTCCCCTAAGCCAATCACAATGCTGCATTGCAGCGTTGTGATTGGTCTGAGTGCCGTGGTTCGGTGCTCAGACGGGGAATGGGAGGCTGGGCATGTTCTCCACGCAGGCAGTAATGAGCCTAATTGTAGAACATGCAAAGTACGCATGACTGTTTGACCTGCCCAAGAGTGCCGGCCAATCAGTCATTGGGGACTCGCGGAGTGCCCACCACTCCCCACCTGCTTTGAGAGCAGAGCAGCCCCACCCCCCAAAAACGCTGCAGCACAAACAAATAAAATGATAACGACAGGGAGTTATTATCATTTTATTTTTCCTTTATTTCCACTGCTGAAAGCAGTGGGACGACGCTCCTCCGCCTTAGCAGGGGAGCCGCCGCTGGTGTATGCATTGGTGTTAGGCAGCCTAAGGTATGCGAGCACTACTGGATAGAGCACAGGCACTATATCACAGAAGATGTGATGCGGATGTGCTCTCTTCTTTTCAAGCAACAAACATCGGCACACTGTGCACCACAAGAACTAAAGCCGGACCTGGCGCGAAGTCTGAGTAGTTTCATGGCTTCTAAAAACAGCTGTTGATCGCCTTTAGAACCCGGATGTAGAAAGAAAAATACTGCTTGATCTGCGGGTGGTATTTTTCTATATAAGGGGCACTTTCACAGTAAGACACAGTAATACAGGCTCCCCTCTTACGATGGAGTTTGTTGACAATAAAGTTGTTACATATGTGTGTAAGAGAAGGATTGTACTTTTCCAGAGCACATCCCCATTAACAAATGAGGCACCAATATCTCATGACTTGAATCCTTTGTGGTGGTTTTCCTCAACTTTCATTTTTTCCATCCAGTACTTTTGAAGCAACAATGCAAAATATGTGTTCATCATCATATAACATATTCACAAGCCTACATTCTCCGGTGCTAATATCCATGCTAGTATGAAAGAATAGTGTAGGGCAGTGCTGAATTTGAACCTAGGTTTAGCACCAGCACTTGTTACTTCACAACAGCACTTATATATGACAGTTTAAAACCTGATGGTGCTATCTATTTTTTAGAGGGCACATCTGCACAGTGCTTAACAATTCAAAATACAAATAATACCATTGAGTCCAGGCCATTCTTACAGCTTTGCTTGAAATGGAATAGTACACATTGTCACCTTTGTAGGAGTGTGATGCTTAGTTGTTACTATTGGTACTTGCTTGTGTGCAGATCTGGCATGGGGTGGAGCAAACTTCAGTGCCCTCCTCGCAACTACGGCTGGCCCCTTGCACGCTTTTTTTCTTTTACAAACTAAACATTTGTAGTCAATAATATTTTATTTATTTAGTGTTCCAGGCACCGTGTCTATGTGTTAATGGCATGGTGAGATCAACAACATGCTTGCTATTTACATTCCCATTGTTTACATTGAAAGTGCTTTAACAAGTATTGACTATTGCTTTCAACATGTTGTACACGTCGTGTGTCTTTTATGCCAGGCCCTGCATGGACTGAACTCCTCTAAGCAGTGTTTCTTTTGGCTGCTGACCTTTTGCTTTGATTTTAAAGTACTTCTCACATGTACACATTCCTAGTCTGACCTTTCAAGTCCTCAGGTAAACCTGTCATGAGTAGCCATTTGCAATAAGGACTGTGTTTAGAAATCATGGAGTTTCCTACACATTTTAGGTGCATTTCAAGAATACTAATCTTTACTGAAAGGGCTCGGGATACTGAGTCCATTTCACAATCATGTTGTTTTTCCACTCATAATATAGGTGCATGAGAAGTGCACCCTGCTGCCACAGGTAACAGAATCTCATATACAGTCAGGCTTTGTGGAAATCTATGGTGGAAACATTTCTGACTTTATACTGAATCCCACGAGTACAGCAGATTTCCTGCACTCGTAAGTTTAAAGCTAGAAAACTGGAAACGTTCTTTGAGTATGAAATTATGGGTCCACAAGTCAGTGCAGAGGTCAAACGGATCGATCTGCAGTCCTCCCTCAAAAAAGTCCAGGTGGAGCGGCCTAAAGGCGGTGGTATGTCCCGCTTGGACAATATAAGATCATCTACACTGGTCTACTAAACATACTCACGACAGGTTGCCAAGGCTACTGAACCAGTTACCTTAAGGGTCTGGGTTCTGACAATGCTCAGGAGGCTCCTAACTGGAGCGCTGTGGGTTCTGAGAAGGTGACCCACTGGAAGGATATGTGACAATGTACACATGTTTATGATGTTATCTTTGGTACAGATGGTGGGCAGGAGAAGAAGATGTTGCTTGGGGCTCCAATGCACAGTTTCTGTATTATTTGCTGTGGAAACAATAACAAGATGAAGAAAAGAAAAACCTTATAAGGTGGTTAGGAAGCGGTTGGTTTGAATGCACTTTTCTTCTAATAGAAGGCAGGATCAAATCGAGGTTTTGCTACACCAATCACAAAGCGCTCCAAGAAAAAGTCCAAACCATATGAAGAACTTGTCTCCACACTGCACTGCAGATAAATACATCCAGTTGAATAACAAATTGATTCACCTACATTGTTTCAAGTGGATGAAAAACGGACCGTGATCCATTAGAGTACATGGCCCAAGAATCTGGAACACTCCTTACCCCTCCTTGAGATCTGAGTTCCATCACTGTAATTCAGGTTGGTCCTAAAAGCAGAACTGTTCAGAATCAGTTTTTAACATTTCAGAACTGTTCAGAATCAGTTTTTAACATTTCTTCCAGAACATTAATGTCCGCAATTACATGATATAAGCTATGAGTGGGTCACCTATAAGAATGAATTTAATCACACCCTCATTTGTGCTTTTTCATTCATTGTATGTTGCTTTGTCTTCACTTGTGCTCTACTTACTAAACAGTAGCTTAGCATATTAAAAAGAAACATACAAAAAAAGAAAATTCACTAATTGCTTATCTAGTATATGTTTGTTCATAGAATATCAGGGTCCCAGTGAATAGGTGATGTTTAGCAATTGATAATTTATCAAACATCACATAGGTGTAACTTTGTGTAGTAGCATACATTTTAAATAGTTCTTCATACCCTACGTATGCACAGTCATATAGTTCCAGTAAAATTAGCTGTAAATGCACAAAGTGGGTGTTAACAGTACTCGTACACCCTTAAACTTTGTGATAATGTAGTGGAAGGAAATTCAGTAACTTTATCTGTTAGTCAGCGTGTCTAGAATCCACTGCTTGTGGAACTAAAGAAAATCTTAATTATTCAAAAACTGTCCTAGATCTGCAACCCATGAAGTTAGTTCTTTCTTGTTAATAAACCTCATATTTTCATCAGAAAACTGATTTGATTTTTTAGTAAAAATGTTTGTAATCTAGGTTGACTGATGGTGCAAGGGTACATGATCTTTTCATCCCGCTGTGGATTTCAATATCATGCAAGCCTTGATGCTTACATTCCTACCACAAACTTGCCTCTTCTTTCTCTCTTTTGGCATTGGCATAACACACTTTTACACATTTAAATATAGTTCGAGGAACCTTTATCATCTCATCTTGCACTCGTTAAATCTTCAGTTTCTGATTGTATATAAAAATTTGTTGCGTTCCCAACAAGGATCTCCTCACGAGTCAGCTGGCCCATTTGGCCCATGAGCTTTTGGCCTCCCATGGGTCCAGAATAGATCCTAATATCACCCTATTTCCATTAAGGGTTGCAGGTTTTTTTTCAATATATTTTGATAACACATGCATGGAAATAAATTGAAATGATAGTTCCGCTGTATATGAGGGTGGTGAAATATCTGCATGCTAATATATACATCTTATTCCACTCTTCTTCCCTTCAGTCCTTACATCACGAGGTAACCTGTGCATGGCTTCCTAATTAAACATGTTTAGCCATCACAGGAGTCCTACTTCTATATCAGTCACTGTCACCATCAAAACTCTATTTTTGTTTTCCGTCTTCACCTGTAGACTTTTGCTGAAATGGTAGCTTACCGCATCTTTTTCTTTTTCTCTGGTTCTGTGTTGGGTTCACTATTTTATTTAATTATTACACTTTCAGGTCCTAATCTGACACATCAATCAATCAATCATAGCATTTGTAAAGCGCACTACATACCCATGAGGGTCTCAAGGCGCTGGGGGGGGGAGCTGCTACTGCTCGAAGAGCCAGGTCTTGAGAAGTCTCCTGAAGGTCAGAAGGTCTTCGGTCTGCCGTAGGCGGATGGGGAGGGTGTTCCATGTCTTGGCGGCGGGATGGGAGAATGATATGCCACCGGCGGTCACTCTTCAGATGCGGGGGACAGTGACGAGGGTGCGGTCTGCGGAGCAGAGCTGGCGGGTGGGGGTGTAGAGGCTGAGTTGGCTGTTGAGGTACGCTGGTCCGATGTTGTGGAGTGCCTTGTGTGCGTGGGTGAAGAGTTTGATGGTTATCCTCTTGTTGACAGCGAGCCAGTGCAGGCCTCTCAGGTGGGGTGTGATGTGGCTGCGGTGAGGGATTTCGAGGATCAGGCGTGCGGAGGCATTCTGGATGCGTTCTGGATGCGTTGGAGCCTTTTCAGGAGTTTGGCCGGGGCTCCTGTATAGAGTGCGTTTCCGTAGTCCAGTCTACTGCTGACGAGGGCCTGGGTGACCGTCCTTCTCGTTTCGGTGGGGATCCACTTGAAGATCCTGCGAAGCATGCGGAGGGTGTTGAAGCAGGATGAGGAGACGGCGTTGACCTGCTTCGTCATGAAGAGGGTGGAGTCGAGGATGACCCCTAGGTTGCGTGCGTGGTCAGTGGGTGTTGTGGGTGTTCCTAGTGCAGTCGGCCACCAGGAGTCATCCCAGGCCGAGGGGGTGGATCCGAGGATGAGGACCTCCGTTTTGTCCGAGTTCAGCTTCAGTCGGCTGTTCCTCATCCAGTCGGCGACAGCCTTTATTCCTTTGTGGAGGTTGGTTTTGGTGGTGTGGGGGTCTTTGGTGAGGGAGGGGATCAGCTGTTTGTCGTTGACGTAGGAGATGATGTTGAGGTTGTGCCGTCGTGCGATGTGGGCGAGCGGTGCCATGTAGACATTGAACAACATTGGGCTGGGGGATGAGCCTTGGGGTATGCTGCAGATAATCCCGGTGGCTTTGGAGTGGAAGGGGGGGAGGCGGACGCTCTGTGTTCTGCCGGAGAGGAAGGAGGAGGTCAAGTCCAGGGCCTTTTCTTGGATTCCGGTGTCATAGAGGCATGTTCGTAGTGTGCGGTGGCAGACCGTGTCGAAGGCGGCTGACAGGTCCAGGAGGATGAGAGCCCCGGTTTCTCCATTGTCTAGCAGGGTCCTGATGTCATCGGTGGCGGCGACGAGGGCAGTTTTGGTGCTGTGGTTGCTGCGGAACCCGGACTGAGACAGGTCCAGGATGCTGTTCTCAGCGAGGAAGCTGGTCAGTTGTTTGTTGATGGCCTTTTCAATGACCTTCGTCGGGAGCAGGGAGATGGGTCGAACGTTCTTGAGGTCCTTGGGGTCTGCCTTGGGTTTCTTGAGTAAGGCGTTGATCTCTGCGTGCTTCCAACTCTCAGGGAAGGTCGCTGTCTCGAAGGAGATGTTGATGGTTTTTTGGAGATGGGGTGCGATGGTGCTGCTGGCTTTGTTAAAGATGTGGTGTGGGCAGGGGTCTTCCGGGTATCCGGAGTAGATGGTGTTCATGATCTTGATGGTTTCGTTGTCGTTGATGTTGGTCCATTGAACCACTGCTTTATGCATACTGTTCATTTCTAGTTCTAAAGTAGTAATCAGGGAATATGTAGTTCAAGAACTGCTTGAGGTCACATTCTGCACCTTTTGTTGTTATATTGAGCCAGTCTGTCTATCCTCTATGCTTTAAGTCCTCTCTTTCTTGTACTTCTGTCTTACAAATTAAATTTTATAGGGCTTACACCACTATATTTGTGGTCTGAATGCTTGTCCCTAGCAATATTTGTTGCTATTTCAAGTCCTGTTTCCAACTGGTGCACTAAAGTAACTATAACTTGCTTGAAAGCCATGGACTGCTTATGACCCTTCATATTGAATCACTCTTGACATGTTCTATGACATAATTGATAACATGACTGCAGCATCTGAAATGACAACATTGATGACAACACTGCATGGCAGGGAGTCAAGCTATGGTTACTTTAGGGCAGGAGTTATAGTTACTTGAGATAACTACAACTGGTAAATTTCAGGGGATTTGCTTTTTTAAAGTGATGTTATTGTTATATAACTTGTGCTCTAAGGAAAATATAAAACGTGCCCCTGCCATGCACAGTTTTCTCATCAATAATTGTATTGCAAATGTTGCAGTGGTGTTATCAATGATGTTTGAAACATATCATGAGCAATGTAAAATGTGGGGTAATTAGCTGTGCCTGACACGGGCATGTGTTATAGCTACCTTAGGGCACCAGGCTCTTGGGACAGTCAACCCCAGCTGTGCACAGCCCTTGGCTCGATGCCGGCGGAGGGGGTTGGCATGAACCCCCTCCTCAACTACTATTGGCCCCGCGGATCACATTCATCCCCCCGGTGGCCCCACAGACCCTAACCTCCTATTCCCATCTTCCACGTCAAAAAACTTTTATATTAGGTGGGAGGACACATGGAGCTACATCCTGAGCCCCACTGGGCCTGTGGGTCCCATTCTCAGAGTCATACACTAATTATAGGGGAGGGGGCACAAGGTACTCCTGAGCCTGTAGAGGTCCCATGGACTCATCCCCCAGGGTCATAAAACCTTTATATTAGGGGAGGGGACTTATGGCCCCATCCCTGAGCCCAAATGGGCCCTCTGGACCCATGTCGCTGGGGCCAAAGAAAAAATGTTAGGGTAGGAGGACATGTGGTCCTCCTCCCCAAACCTAAATAGCCCTAGGGTAAACCATCCCCAAGCCAAAAACATTTTACCAGGACAGGTGGCCTCACTCCCTGAGTACAAATGGGCTCCAGGTACCCCATCCCCGAGGGTCAAACACTTATAATAGGAGAGGGATGCATAGCCTCCCTCCGTAAGCCTTAAGAGACTCCTGGGACCCCATCTATTGGAAACATTTTCATTCTAACTTGGCACCAACCTGGGACAACCACAAACCTTATCCTTGGGGCACTGCTGGGTAGCCCTGTTTTCCCAGCTAGCCAGTCAGCTATTTGTGCTGGCTCCTGCTGGGTGGGAGTATTCACATTTCCCTTCCCGCAAGAGTGCAGGCAGGGAAAAAGAAGGGTACTACTACCCAGTGGCAGCATTTTCAAAGCTCCCACCAGGTGGGAGCACACATCTTTCCCTGACTGGGATCCTGCGGGCAGGGAAAAGTAGGGGGTCCTGGGTGTGGGCTCTCTTGGACACAGGTAAAGAGCCAGCCCTGGGAATCTGGTCCTCAAGGCCTTTTAAGGCTTGGGTCGGGGGCTGGCCTCTAAATATCATTTGGCCCCGAGTATTGGGGTCACCTCAGGCCCATTTGCGGAGGGTGGCCTCCCTCCTCCTAAACTAATGTGCTTGGCCCCAGGGGAAGGGGACCTTGGGCCACTACAGGCTCAGGGAGGGGAGCTGAATTTCCCTCTCCCCTATCAATACATATCTAGGTCTGGAGAATGGGGCCCTCTTAAGGCTCAGGGAGGTGGGCCACATGCTCCTCTACCCTCATTGATTATTTTAGCCCTATGTGATGTGGGGGCGCATGACCCCTCCCCATAATAATATATATAATTAAACGGCAATGGACATTTAATGCTTTTGTAAAAAACTATATTTGGCCACTGGGGGGGTTGCTCTCGGTCACTCCTTCCTCACAGGGCCTACAAGAGCACAGTATCTGTACCCTGCCCCCATATATTTCTTTTATAACTAACCTCAAGGGAGAGGACTAAGTCCCCCATTTTTCTATGATGGCTGCCTCCAACATGTTTCCTCATGTTGAAAATGTCTTGGATGTTGAATCTGTCTTGGAGATATGTATATAGAGAGAAGTTTTTTATTGCATTTTGTTTTTGTTCATTCCCTCATTTTATAGTTCATTCACATGCTTAAGAAGAACGCTTTAGTCATTCTTCTCTTTTCTTTTGTAAGAAACTGGCTCTCTATATAGTGTACTAAAATGAAGTACACTGTGCAGAGTCCAGTGAGACCCAAATTGGCATACAGAGGCAAAAGTAGAAAATACTAACACTCTACTTGTGGTAGTGTGGGCGAGCAGTTAAACGTATTTGAGGGTAGTGCTAAGTATTTGTTGTATTCACAGAGGCAATAAATGAGACACACATTCAAGAATAAATCTGAGGAACATGGCGGCAGCAGGCTAGCTGCCGCGGTACTCCGCCCATAACCTCCGGAGTGAGGAGTGCAGTAGCGGCGTTCCCTTATGGTTCCTCCGTGGTAATAGTGTAGAGACCATTTCGTGGAAAGTATAGTCTTACCTGATCTTTCTTTCTTTCTTTCCTGGTCTCGCTCTTTCCTCTCCCTCCATGTGTGTTCCACTTGTGGGCGCTGAGGAATCTGAGCCGGCGTTCTCGAGTTGGCAGAAGCGGAGCATCGTGCTTGGAGTGCGGCGCTGGAGTGAAGCGGCTCTGGAGCTGCGGCGTGGAAAGCGAAGTCAGTGGCGGGGAAGGCGAGGTCAGTGGCCGCCAGCCTTTCCAGCTGGCTCCAGTGTTGGATTAATCTTCTCCGGCGCGGAGGTGGCGGCTCCCGTAGCCCTTACAGCATCAGTGGGGGCGGCGGCTGACGGTGAAGTCAGCTCAACGGCTGCTTCGGGAGTTGCAACGCGATCAAAATCCGCGTTAGAGAAGCAGAGACCCCAGGTGAAGGGGAGCGAGTCGGGGGGAAGCTCGAATAATTTGCCTGACCGAGAGGAGCTGGGTGGAGTGCCGGGGAGGCAGCCTGGAGCCTCGGAGGTTTTGTTTTCGGAGAGTGGTTGCATAGCTGGAAATAGTGCCCTGCAGTCTCATCTTAGACCGTGCACCTTCAAGGATCGAGAAAAGGAGGGTAGGGAGGACAAGTGTGTTAAGGGCCACCCGCTCCATGTTAGTAAAGCGGTTAACAGGGCTGCGAAGATACAAAAGACCCCAAAGTCTTATCAGTCTACAAAAAGTTTGCCACTAAGGTCACAATCCACAATAAAAGCTTCATCTTTTTTAGCTAACGAGGTGAAGGGCAAGAGAGCTTACAAGGCTGATAGGGCTGTAAGGTCAGGAAAGTCTGTCTTAGACTCGAATTCTAAGATAACACCCTCTTTGCGCTCGTACTTCAAAGCTGTCCCCCAACTGCTTAACATTGGGAAAAGCCCTAATGCACTATTAGCCACTACCCTCCTATCTGATGGTGAGGACATCCATGAGGGTAGCCGAGATCACTCTTCAGCACCATCACCACAGCCCATTTACGTTTCTGTCTCCGACCTCTCTCCTCCGCCCTCTAATCACCAGACTAATTCTACTCCCGTCTCTCCTTCAAATCTCTTGCAATCTTCCTCCCCCCAGGCTATAATGGGCGATTTGGTCTATACTTCTGTCCCTGTTCTCGCCCCTGCGCTTTCCCCTGAGCTTATGAGGACCTCTGCCTCTGAATTGCAGACTCCGTCTGTTGATTCAATCAGCTTGGGAGCTCCCTCATTACTGTCTGTCACCTCATCTGATAATATTGGATCCATCTTAGTTCCCGTCCCCCCCTCACTGTCAGAGTACGGAAGACCAGACGGCGAGCTTCAAGTACCTCCTGGGGTAGTGGGCGATGGTCAGCCCCTGCGTCAAGTACATACAGTACTTACAGTTCAACAGGCTCAGGTGCAGAGCCCGCCTCGGGGGGGGGCTAGAAGTGATACTGAATGGCAGCCACCAACAGACTTCGCATGTTTTGGGAGCTGGGCTACCGCAAGAGACCCCTGTTGTCCTTGCAGCATCTCCACCTCTTCCACCTGCTCCCTCTCTGGAGCAAATGTTTCGGTCTCTCTCAGCCGACATTAAATGTGGCTTTGAAGAATCAGCTGCAATTCAGAGAGAGATCAAAAACTATTGTGAGGCATTGGCTAGCAAAGTTGATGGGCTCGTCACGAGAACCAATGCGTTAGAAGAAGCGGTTGGCGGGTTATCTTTGCATCTAGATAATGTGACGGATGAGATAGTGAATCTCAAGAAGGAAGACGTTTCAATCGCTGAGAGGATGGAGACTTTGAAAAACCATGCCAGGCGTAACAACATCCGGGTTTTGAATATTCCTGAGGGAATTGAGGGTTCTGATGTCAAAGGATTCATTGTTCCCTTGCTAGCTTCTTCTTTATCGTTGGGGCTGTCTGAAGAAGAAATAGCTAACGATATTCAACGGGTACACAGGGACCCTTTTAGGCGAAATTCCCAAAGATCAAAACCGAGGAGGATCCTTGTGAATTTTCACACTTGCACCATAAAGGAGAAGATTCTTAATGCAGCTTTAAAGCTGAAGTCCCTGGTCTATAAAGGCACAATATGAACAAAAACCTCTTCTCAAAAAATAGTCAAGCTACGGGGAATATCTCCACAATCAATATACAGCAACAACCATGTACCACAGAAATGGATTTATAATTCACAGTTTTATTAATCAAAAAGTTTAAACATTATTTGTAAGTCATTATTTTTATATTCATATTTTTTTCTTTATACATTTGCAAACACAAATTTGGTCATGTGTTGATTGGCTAAAAAGGGGAATCAAAATTCAAGTGTGAGACACAAACTCAACATTTAAAGTGAGCACAAATTGCATATTACATAACAAAAAACACAAACAATACAAAACATTCTATGCAACAAAAAGTCACTTATAAAAACATATAGTGATACATTCCTAATATATACACATAAAATAGAAATGTCGCCACAAAGGATGACAATTGGAGCAGAAAGAAGCGCCGACGCGCGTTTCGGAGAAGGATCAAAAGACCCACAGTTCCTTCGTCAGGGCGCAATAATCCTTTGGAGGTTCGTGTCAATTTAATTCCCAACTTATTCCAAGGTCTTGTTCAGACGGGAAATTTATTAAACAATTGCTTAACGGGTATGTATTAGTACTTGTTTAAACATTCTGTGGAAACAAGGAAAACATGTTGTAAAATAGCCTAATAAATACAATGCACACAGCTAAATGTAATCTATGAAGGAGCCTGCAACACCAGAGAAAAACCAATACAACCCAATGATAAAAAATGTTAAGAAAGCTAACACCACGTGAAAGGAAAGAATAGGTGTATCCACCTAAAGGAAAACGATTACAAAAATGAAAAGAAAAAGGAAGTGTGTTAATGAAGGAAAAGAAGGTCATAAAAACTGGACCTACTTCATAACAAGTATGATCGGCGTACCGCTTCCTCTAGAGAATAGGGCCAACAAATTACTTAGTAGAGTATGGCCTCACCGCTACGGGCTGAAATAAGGAGAAAAACAGAATATACTGTCCAATCTTAATAGGAGGGGATTCATACAAAAACAAGTCCAGTAATGAAATAGAATGACTGAAGGTGGTTGCACAACTGTGCACAATGGACTATGAGTCGAAAGAATTACAATAAAAATATATATCAATAATGAAAAGTATCAGACTTCCAGAATCTGAATAAGGAGATGAAGCCATGAATGGTGCTATAAACACGGTACAAATCAGGGCGTCTAGCTAGAACGCCAGTTTAAACTGAAAAGGAATAAGGGTAGAAGGGTAAGAGTGACAATACCTAACAAGTTGGCGCCCACTGCGGGACCCCTACTTACTTAAAAGCGTTGGGATTACGCATGTCCGGTAAATTGTAATTATATCCGGACGGTAAAGTCCTCCGGCTAGAGGGTAGGTGAAACGGGATGAATACATAAACCCTGAAAGTAAAAAAAGGGTCTAAGAAACCAAGACCAATTTGAGTATGCAAGAAGCCAGATAATTCAGAGTCACTGATTTAGGTCTTACCTATACGGCGGCAGATAAGATTTCAAAATAGAGCTGGGAGAGCGGTGTCCAAGAGAGCGAAGTCCGTGTATGCGGACCTCCCACAAGTATAACCGACACAAGGCGTATATATAAGGCAAAACACCCGGGAAAGATAAACCGGAAATGAGGAACGCAAATGCCTTGCAGCTGATGGAATGCGGAGCAACAGGAAAACGCGAGGTTACACAGTGTGTAAAGTCCTCAGCGTCAAAGTGTGGCCGCCATATTGGATAGGTTCAGGATGATGGAAAATAGAAATAAAGAAAGGAATAGAACCGTACCATAGACGGTCTAACAGTGGGGAACGAAAAAAGATAATGAAACTCAGAATATGGAGAAAAGAGCTACTGGAAAATACAGTAACGAAGCAATAAGAGTGACAATGAGAAAAATGAGTAAAATTAAACAAAGAACCTGATATAAGTGAAAAACGCTATGTTGAAAAAAGTTGGAAGATGATATAGAGGCAAGATGGGTACAAATTATGTATCCACAATAAATAACCACGGTGGAGAGCAAACAACTGCACTGTGTATGGATAAGACACATCGAAGACAGTAGATGGAAGTGGTGAGTGACCAAAAACACTCATGGTCAATAAGAAAAACTAACAGAGTGAATTATATAGTTAGTTTACAGAAGAGCATTTTCCCAAGGGATATGTTCATTAAGGCCAGAGACAGCTGTTTGGAGAGTAAACATCCAAAAAACCTCTCTTTTTTTCCTTAATGGCTCAGTGTTCTTATCTCTTGGAATCAGTACTTTTTCTACAATGATCCATTTTATGTCCTCAATTTTATGGTTTTTATCAAGCCAATGTTCAACTAGAGGAGCCCCTCTACGTTGATTCCTGATTGAGGATTTATGTTCACTCAATCTTGTTCTGAATTCCCTGCCTGTTTCTCCTACATAACCTTTATTGCAGGGGCAGAGAATAAGGTAGATAATGTTAGATGATCTACAGTTGGTCATTTCTGTGAGATGAAATATGGACTTACCCCATTCAAGTACACTGGATATAATGGCAGACTCACAGGCGTGACAATTGCCACACCTGTGGTTGCCTAATACTGGATTATTACCAGTGATGGATTTTTGTATCCACTTCTTGGTGTTATTAAAGTGGGATTTCACTAGAGAATTGCGTAAATTCTTATTCCGGCGGAACGCAAAGATAGGTTTGGGCATATTACAGTTAGGGTTCCCTGTGTTAAGAATATGCCATTGTGAGCCTATAATTTGACGCAATTTGTTATCAAAATTGGAGTGACGAGTAACACATACAAGTTTTTCTTCTTCAGTATTAGTCCTTTGTTGTAAAAGAGCCTCCCTGTTGTAATATTTGGCTCTTTTGTACGCATCTCTTATGACTCTATGTGGGTATCCTCTTTTGAGTAATTTGCCTCTGAGGTCATTGGCATGAACTTCAAAGTTGGCCATGGTAGTGCAATTCCTACGCAATCTTAGGAATTGACTGAACGGTATATTGTCTTTTTGATTACGCGGGTGATAACTCTGGTATTGAAGAATGGTGTTCCTTGCCGTGGGTTTGGTATACAGTGACACCTCAATTTTGCCTTCTATATTTTGGATCCATAGATCTAGAAACTCAATCTGTTTCTTACTGATATTGGCGCAGAATTTGAGGTGGCAATCACAGAGAATCTTCCTCCCCCCAGGCTATAATGAGCGATTTGGTCTATACTTCTGTCCCTGTTCTCGCCCCTGCGCTTTCCCCTGAGCTTATGAGGACCTCTGCCTCTGAATTGCAGACTCCGTCTGTTGATTCAATCAGCTTGGGAGCTCCCTCATTACTGTCTGTCACCTCATCTGATAATATTGGATCCATCTTAGTTCCCGTCCCCCCCTCACTGTCAGAGTACGGAAGACCAGACGGCGAGCTTCAAGTACCTCCTGGGGTAGTGGGCGATGGTCAGCCCCTGCGTCAAGTACATACAGTACTTACAGTTCAACAGGCTCAGGTGCAGAGCCCGCCTCGGGGGGGGGGCTAGAAGTGATACTGAATGGCAGCCACCAACAGACTTCGCATGTTTTGGGAGCTGGGCTACCGCAAGAGACCCCTGTTGTCCTTGCAGCATCTCCACCTCTTCCACCTGCTCCCTCTCTGGAGCAAATGTTTCGGTCTCTCTCAGCCGACATTAAATGTGGCTTTGAAGAATCAGCTGCAATTCAGAGAGAGATCAAAAACTATTGTGAGGCATTGGCTAGCAAAGTTGATGGGCTCGTCACGAGAACCAATGCGTTAGAAGAAGCGGTTGGCGGGTTATCTTTGCATCTAGATAATGTGACGGATGAGATAGTGAATCTCAAGAAGGAAGACGTTTCAATCGCTGAGAGGATGGAGACTTTGAAAAACCATGCCAGGCGTAACAACATCCGGGTTTTGAATATTCCTGAGGGAATTGAGGGTTCTGATGTCAAAGGATTCATTGTTCCCTTGCTAGCTTCTTCTTTATCGTTGGGGCTGTCTGAAGAAGAAATAGCTAACGATATTCAACGGGTACACAGGGACCCTTTTAGGCGAAATTCCCAAAGATCAAAACCGAGGAGGATCCTTGTGAATTTTCACACTTGCACCATAAAGGAGAAGATTCTTAATGCAGCTTTAAAGCTGAAGTCCCTGGTCTATAAAGGCTTCACATTTCAGGTACGGTCTGACTTATCTAGAGCAACACTTGAAAAGCAGTGGGAGTTGGGTAAAAGGATGGATGCATTTCGGAAAATTGGTGCCACCGTCCAGTTAAGTTTTCCTGCATTACTGAAGATCATGCTGAATAACAAAATGTATAATATCCGTACTGTGCAGGCTGCTGATGATTTGTTATCTACCCTCCAAAGTGACAGGGGCGCAACGGGTGGCCCTCCCTGAGCACTTACCTACAGTTGATCTCCTTCTCAAATTACTCTCCACCTTTTGCTAATTTTTTATTTATATATATCTTTGCCTATGTATAGGCTAGGTACACGAGTACATGAGTAAAAGGGAGCTACAAGTAAGGTGGTGAATGTAAAAAAGTAATTCGTAATATAATATAACCTAGCATTAGAATGGTAAAGTTAGGAGAAATAAGCGGAGGATAGAAGGTGGAGGGGGAAAAAAAAAAAAATATATATATATATATTAAAGAGATTAAAAGAGATGGAAGGTAAAAAAGGGGAGCAAAAAAAAAACGGAAGGGAGGTGAGAGAAAAAAGGAAAAAAGGAAGGGAAAAAAAAAAAAGCGGGAAAATAAAGGGTTTAAATTAAAATAAAAAAAATAAAGTTTTTCCTTTATAAAAGTTATATCACAAGTCACACGTACGGAACCACGATTGTGCACTCACTCCGGGGGTGGGGTTGGGTAATGGGTACCACAAACCGGTCTCCGGTTGGTCCTTACAAGGGTTCCTCAGGGGGTGGGGGGGTGAGGTTAGGTCACAGGGGTGTAGGTGCAAGTTTAGGGGAGCGGGTTGGTGTTATTGGAAAAATTTCCTCATTTTCAATCTGGTCTCAGATTCAGTGGCGTAAATTTACATGTAGTCACGTTTTTTCTTTTTATGTCTGGCAGCATGGTTACTTTAGGAGCATGTTTAGGTTCCTTGTTTTTGAGTTTAAATTTCACTTTACTCTCTCGAGTGTGTATTTGACCTATGAGTAATCTTAGGATTCTCTCTTGGAATGTCAATGGTCTGCACACCAAACCAAGGGCTAATAGAATTATACAGCATCTTCGTGATATTGATGCGCAGATCATTGTACTCCAGGAGACACATCTCATCGAGGAGGAGATGCTCGATTTGGTGAAAAGGAATAGGTGGATCGATCTCTCGGTATCCACCTCCCAGCCACTTAACACGAGGGGTGTGTCTATCTTGTTTAAAAAATCCATTAATACAAGAATTATAACTCAGCAGGTCGACCAGGGAGGTAGGTGGGCGATCACCTTGGTGGTTATTGGTGGGGTAAAACTAACATTGGCAGGTTTTTATGGTCCTAACCTGGACGACTCATCTCCCTTAGAGTCTCTCTTCTCAAGTCTGTTGCACTTTCCAGATCCTATAATTCTTACAGGGGACTTTAATATAGTGCTGGATCCAATATTAGATAAGACCCCCCGTAGTAGAAAGTTGACCCCGTCTAAAGCTAGAGCCTTTTTATTGAGTTCCATGAAGCAATATGGGTTTATTGACATTTGGCGGGCAAGAGCAGGTACAAAACCAGGTTTTTCATTTCACAATCACAAGTATCACCATCAATCCAGAATTGATTATTTCTTGATAAGTCATGCTTTGGTCGATTCTGTTAAAGATATTTTTTACTATCCTCCACACCTTTCAGACCACTCTGCTGTTCTTCTCGAGATAGCTGGGGTTACAAATCTTCTTACTACCCCTTGGTCATTTGATAGATCTTTACTCTCTTGTCCCCAAGATGTCCTGTCTATCAGAGCTGACACTCTTGAGTTTATGCATATCAATATTGGTTCCTCAGACCCTCGGGTCGTTTGGGATGCATTCAAGTGTTGTCTTCGTGGATTAATAAAAAATAAGGTAGTATTTCGAAGGAGGCAATACGCGCAGGAGATATCATCCATTGAAGATGCGCTTCTTCAAGTGCAAGCGGAAATTAATCTTAATCTTAGTAGTCAAGACCCTACAGATAGATATCTTGCTCTCCAAGAGAAACTTGCTTCCCTCAAAGCAAACCTGGCCTCCGTGTTAAATCAACGAATTTTGCAAAAATGGGAAGCGAGTAAATTATCGCACTTTGAATATGGAGAAGGGGCAGGCAAGCTGTTGGCCTGGAAGGCTAAATCTGATAGGGCGCGTAATATAATTACTGCTGTAACATCTCCCCAGGGCACTGTCTTCTCGGATTTGGAGATTAGAACTACTTTTAAAAACTTCATCCAGAACATCTACCAGGAGGACAACAACATTGACTCATCAGCTATTGAGAGTTGGTTATCGGGTATTTCTCTTCCAAGATTGTCGGATCTGCAATCTGAAATTTTGGAAAGGGAGGTAACTAGGGAAGAGGTAGAGGGGGCTGTGCGAGCCTCTAAGGCAGGGAAAGCTGCTGGTCCGGATGGTTTACCGGCAAAGCTATACAAGATCCTAGTTGAAGAAATTTCTCCTTTTCTTACATCATTGTTTAATCAAATCTTAGTAGGAGGGGTCACACCACCAGCAACTTGGAATGACGCTTCCATTACTCTTATATTAAAACCTGGCAAACCCCCTACCGATTGTGGCTCCTACCGCCCTATATCTATATTAAATGCAGATTATAAAATCTTTGCCTCTTTGATGGCAAGAAGGCTGGGTCGAGTCATCCCAACATTAGTACATCCTAACCAAAAGGGTTTTATTGGAGGCCGCCAGCTCTTCGAGCTAACATACGATCTAATAGGGGCCATCGATATGGCTACTTTGAACGCAGCTCCGTTGGCTATTTTAACACTCGATGCCATCAAGGCCTTCGACAGGGTTAATTGGTTGTACCTGTCGGGGGCCTTGACTAAGTTTGGTGTGGGAGGAAATTTTCGAGGGGCTGCACGGCTGCTATATAATCGCCCCACAGCTCGGATACTTGTTAACGGTGGTCTTTCTGATGCATTTGTTATCTCCAGAGGGACCCGTCAGGGTTGTCCTCTTTCCCCCCTCCTATTTGATCTCTATATTGAGCCTTTGGCTCAAAAAATACGCGAAGAACACTCCATCATATCCTTCATATGTAGGGGATGGGAGAAGAAGGTTGCGTTATATGCGGATGATCTCATGGTTATGACCTCTGACATCGACTCTGCCTTCCCGGCTGTCATTGGGCTGGCTGTGGAATTTGGAAATGTTTCTGGATATGAGGTAAACGCATCCAAAACAGAAACATTGGTGTGGAACGATGTCGGCAGCAGCTTTAGTAATGGCTCAAATAAGAGTCTTCGTTATTTGGGCTTAAACATTACTAAAGATATCTCTCTGATCGCCCCTACTAATTTTGCTAGAATTGCAAAAGAATGCCGCAAATTGATGAGAGCTTGGCTACACCTTCCCCTTACTGTAATTGGTAGAGTTAACCTGGTGAAAATGTCTATTCTCCCTAGGGTTTCTTTCTTGTTTAATACAATTCCTCTTTACTTTGAACCCGTTTTATTGGCTAAACTCCAGAGCGAGATAAGCTGTTTTATTTGGTGTAACAAAAACCCAAGGATAGCCTGGAAAAAGATAAGGCATCGGAGAGAGAAGGGGGGCTTGGCAGGGCCCGACCTTCAGGCTTATCTCTGGGCATTCCAGCTTTCTCACTCACGTATGCTTTTAAAAACACCTTCTGGCGTGGGGATTGGCAATTTGTTTGCCACTCTGTTGAAGTGCGAAGGAGCTGGGCAGTCTGGTTTTCTGTTTAAATTCGGAGACCCCAAATTCTTCAAAAAGGTCAAGTTGAAGATCCTACAGGGCCTGGCAAGAACATGGGCAAAAATAAAATCCTGCACTAAATTGGGGTATTACTCTAGCAGAGCTCCTTTATGGGATCTTCCAGAGGCGCCAACCTGGCTAAATGACACACTGGCTTCACCACTCAGGGAATCTGGGTTGGCTGTTTGGGGGGATCTTTTTGTGGAAGGGACTTTGCTCCCCTGGGAGGACTTAGTTCGTAAAGTAGGGCCCAATCTATCAAGATTTAAATATGTACAAATAGTAAGTTGGGCCCAAGCAGTAACATCGCGACCCACATGACCTAATAAGTTCATTCTAGGGGGAGGAAGTCACTTGGAAACCCTCTTAGTTGATCAGCCTGTTGTAAAAAAGGAGGTCTCGCTATGGTATTCCCTAATAATGGATGAAATGGATGGCGATTTTCTTCTCCCGGAACAGCTGTGGAGTTCCTTGGTACCGACCCCTAATATCGTAGATCTTTGGTTGTTTTCCTGTAAACTGCTGTGGGAATTAGTGAAACCAGCTAGGTTACGCAGGAATCACTTGTTTACACTACACAGGGCTTACTATTCC
The DNA here is from genome assembly GCF_964204655.1 of Triturus cristatus. Classification (NCBI taxonomy): domain Eukaryota; kingdom Metazoa; phylum Chordata; class Amphibia; order Caudata; family Salamandridae; genus Triturus; species Triturus cristatus. The sequence goes on from NC_140582.1 coordinate 640,534,838, forward strand.
CCACAAAGACTTTTGAAATTTGAGGCTGGTGGCCCTGTGGCTTGTCCGAGATGTGGACTTATGGAGGCTACTGATGCACACATGTTTTTCGAATGTCCTCACTTAACTCCATTTTGGGACGCAATTAGTAACAAACTCTCGGCCTTGCTGGGGCGTCCGATATTAATAGATCTGAAGCTAGTAATTTTTGGAACAGCAGACTGCACACGATCAATGGCTGGTAATCTTCTATTCTACGCAATGTTGGTGGCTCGCAGAGAAATCTGCAAACGCTGGAAAGAACCCACTGTACCATCTCTCCATGAGTGGCGTAGATCCCTGCTCCAGTTCTCTATATTAGATATAGCCAGGGCTGGTAATCGTGACAGGAGAAACTTTTGGAAATTGCTGGATGGCCCGGTTTGAACTTGTCGAGCTAGCTGGGGTTTTTTTGTTTTTTTTTCCCCAGCTCCGATGATTATTCTGCCATAGTACTATCTTGCTGTTTTTTACTTTTCCGATGGTTCATTTTTCTATCATCCAGGTTCACTGGTTTTAACGGCAACGGCATATATAACCTTAAAGTTGGTTAACTTCTGTCGGTTGACTAGTAAGGGTTGAGCTGCTGAGGTGGCCACGGCAGCTGTGGGGCTCCTGTATTTGACTTGCCATCTACTGCCCTTCCAGCATTGGCTGTGACAGCGCAACGGTACTCTCGCAACTCTCACTACCCATACAGTTGGCTCTCAGTAGTCTGGAACCATGGCAGTAAATGAGGAACAAAAAAATAAAATAAAAAATAAATAAAAGAAGAATAAATCTGAGATCAATTTGCAAAAATAACACTGATTTTAACATAGTTTTTCAGACCAAGAACTTCGTTCACAGGTAAGTACTTCTTTTGTTAATAATTTTCTGAGTTCAAAAAATAACTCACAGTTGTGCGCAATTATGCACAATAGAAGTCTATAGAGAAAAATTTTAAAAAGTATAGAAAGTTGTTCAGTTGGTTCTCGGGGTTCACCTTCGGGTTTTAAGATGGTAGCAAGGGCAGGTCCAATGTTCCACCAGCAAATCCTTTGGAGCATCCCGTATTCCGCTGAGAGCAGGGTGCGGAGGTCATTGGTAGCAGGGGGCCACCTCAAAACAGTCTGCACAAGGTGACTTACAGGTAAGTCCAGGGGACCCAAAACAAGGGTTCAGGGCACAGGGGCCTCAAGAACACAGCTGGTTTGTCGGTACCCAGGCCAGGCAGGCTGGGTGCAGAGCAGGTATTTTGGCGGGCTCTGTGTGTCAAGATGGTCTCTAAAGTCAGGAGCAAGCAGGCTGCAGGGATGATTCTGGGAGAGCTGGGCCACTTACGGAATAGGTCTCTGGGGTCTCCACATCCCTTGATGGGTGCTTAGGCAGCTGAAATAGCCAATTGGATCAGACTCTTCATCTTGGTGTCAGTTGCAGGTGGTCCGGTACCTCTGAGAATGCTACAGCACAGCTCTGGTAGGTTCTGGTGTCCTCACACACGGTAGGAGGACAGATCTGACCCTTCGGAGCTGGTGTAACTCTTCTGGTTTGGTTGCTCTATCGGCATCACTTGGGAGTGACAATTTGATAAGATGGACTCTGTGGGATCGGTGCCTTTGCACTTCAAGGGAGTAGTTCCTTACTCCGATTTCTCTGGTGATTGTCGAAGGGCTGGAGGTGCTCTGGGGCTCTTGGAGGTCTCACAGCAGGAGGCAACCCAGCACACCATCATGGACGAGTCCTTATGTCAGCAGGCAGGGTTTTGTGTAAAATTCTGCAGCAGGAGCACTATTCTCGGGGGGTGAATGTTTGATTTGTTCAGCATTCCGTCCATCATCTGTTCTGTTTTCATTTGTCACCCTAGGTGGGAAGGGTATGCCCAGACATGGTGCCTTGCTTATTGTACCACAGGATTCAAGCTAGCCTGACTGGTGAGGGTAGTGAACCCGAAACTGGTCCCAGGATGCTTGTTTCTGGTCCAGAGAGGACCCGGCTCTGCAGTTCAGACTGGATTGTTCAGATGAGGAGCAGGGTCAAGACTGATCTGCATGTGGCTGGGTCCAAACTGGGGTGGTGTAGTGAGAAAAAGAGCAATGGATTTAACCCACACTTTTGACTGGGATGAATGTTTGATTCAGTCAGCATTCTGCTCATCATTTCTGCAGGAGCAGTTTTCACCCTAAGTGGGATGGGTATGCCCAGACGTGGGTCCCTTTCTTGCAGTACCACTGGATTCAAGCTAGCCTGTCTGATGAAGGGTGTTATCCCAAAACCGGTTCCAGGATGCTTGTTTCTAGTCCAGGGAGGACTCAGCTTGGCGGTTCAGGCTGGACTGTTCAGATGAGGAGCAAGGTCAAGAGTGATTTGCATATGGTTGGGTCCAAACTGGGGTGGGGTAGAGAGCAAAAGAGCGATGGATTTAACCCAGATCTTTTGACTGGGGCGAATGTTTGATTTATTCAGCATTCTGCCAATCCTTTGATGCAGCAGCAGTTTTAACCCTAAGTGGGATGGGTATGCCCAGACGTGGGTCCCTTGCTTGCTGCACCACTTGATTCAAGCTAGCCTGGCTGATGAGGGTTGTTACCCTGAAACCAGTGCCAGGATGCTTGTTTCTGGTCCAGAGAGGATCTTGCTTGGTAGGTTGGGCTGGACTGTTCCCATGTGGAGCAGGGTCAAGACTGATTTACATATGGCTGGGTCTACACTGGAATTGCATGGCGTGCAAAAGAACTACGGATTTAACCCAGATTAGGGGTGCTAAGGGGAGTACCAGGTAATAACCAATGGGCTTCTTATCTTTAGGGTGACTACATACTCATATGGCCACTGCCATTGGGTAGTGGACATAACCCTAAACCTGGTTGGCTAATTGTCTCCAACACAAGATTGGGGAATTGGAAAAGTGGGGTCCACATCACCTGCCTGACCTTAGGGGTTGTTTTGGCTGAATGTGGGCCCACCTCCTAATCCAACTAATTGTCACACCAGTCCTCACACCAAAAGTGGAGCAGGACAGAGGGGTTGGCATCCTCCACTAACTGGAGATGCCTGGGTTGCAATTCAAAGGCAGCATTGCCTTTGAAGCATCGCACCGTGGAATGCCATTCAGGCCTGGGTGAGGTGTGAACCTCTGCCCAGAGTTGGCTTTGTTCCTGGCCTCTGAGAATGAAGGCTCTCACCTCATGTGGCTAGAAACATGTCTGGTGGTGGCAGTCTGGCTAAGACTAGTCAGAGACCACTCCAGTGTTTGGTAGGTTTTCAGGGGGCACCTCTAAGGTGCCTTCTGTGTGCATTTATTAATAAATCCAGCACTGGCATGAGTATGGATTTATTAAGATGAGATGTTTGGTACCAAACATCCCTGGGTACAGTGAAGCCATCCTGGTGCTCGGGAACCCATAATGCTGGATGCCCAGCCCATGTACTCTTTATGGCTTCCCTGCACACTTACAATATTTGAGAATGGACTTAGATATTGTAAAGGTCATATATGCTCAGAAGGAAATGACCACACATGTGGTATAGTGCTCCCTGCCTTAAGGCAGTAAGGCCTGCAGTAGGGGTGGCTTGCCTATACCTCATGCAGTGTCTGGGGCATTGCACACATGGATGTGTGCCATGTCAAATCTTAATTTTTCTCTGCACCAAGGCACGCAGCATGCAATGGCAGTTTGCATGGTATTGGGGATGGTTCCCTAAGATGGCGCAATTTGTGCTGCAGCCCTAGTTGACACTCTTCAGTCCTAATGCCCTAGGCACCAGGGGTGCCATTTGCTATGGACTTACAGGGGATGCTAGAGTTGTGCCAATCGTGGTTCAGATTTTAGAGCTCTGGCATTGGGAACCTGGTTAGCAGGGACCCAATGCACTTTCATTTGAAATGATATCATGTTCCAGGCAAAAGGTGTGGGCTAACCATGTGAAAATAGGCACTTTCCTACACTTTTGTTTTAAGACTCACTTCAGCTTCTTTTTTCTTTTTTTTCTCTTGAGAATTGTCCCTGAAGCAACATTATGGACTGAATATGTAGTAAACCTTCTACTATTAGAAAAGGGAGACCCTATGTAGTATAGGGGTCAAGACATATGGCCTACTAGCTCTTGATGAAGTGTGAAGAGAACATATGTGACATTTGGATTACGTTTTGTATTGCCAAATATTTCTAAACGCAAATATATGTGCAATGATTCCAATCAGTTGCCCACTTGGGCTCAATTACAAGTTGATGAATGAGTGCATGGTTGAAACCATTCCTCAGGACTTATTGATCATGTGTCATGATATGTTCTATATATGTAACTTTGCTCTATTTATATGAGAATAGAGTTTCCAAATGCTTAAATATTTTTGTCAATTACTAAAAAGGAAATGTTGGATGAAAAGAAAGAAGACTACGCAATGTGAGATGAGTCTTCTGTTTACTTAGTTTGTAAAAAAAAGCATGTGATCACTTTAAATTTGCACTGAGGATGGCTACGCCCATCCATGAGTAAGGCTGTTTGTGTTAGAGCCGAAACGCGTAGGCTCGTGGAGGCCTGCTATGCTACTGCAGATTTGAGCATTAAAGCACTTTAAATTATTTTGCATCAGAATTGGGCATGCAGTGACTTTTTCTGCAAGGAGCTGGAAAGTGGAGTAATATATACATACATTCTTTACAAAAAACAAAGGTGACAGGGATGTTATAGTTAGGTTTAGATTTCACTTGTAAAAAGCCAGTGAAATTGAACAATTATAGTTACCTGAGCTAACTATAACGTATGCCCCCGCAATGCACTGCTTATGACTTCACCTGTTACATCACTCAGGGTCAGTGACATCACTGATGATATCACTGGTGGCATCATCCAATGAGTGTGAGTATTTTCTAAGAGTTTTTGATTGGTAAACATATATACTAAGCTACTACAAAAGTTAAATTAGTATCCTCGGTATACAACTAATCAGTGATACTACTCTTAGCATATATTATGTGAGTGGCTGTGCGATTGTGTGTATTCATGTATGTGTGAGTGGGTGTGTAAGTGGCTGTACGGGTGTGTGCGGGCTGTATGGGTTTATAAGTGGGTTTTTGAGTTGCTGTGTGGGTGAGTGAGTGGCTATGTGAGTGGCTGTATTTGTGAGTGAGTGGGTGTGTCAGTGGGTGTATGTGTGAGTGAGTGGTTGTGTGACTGGCTGTATGGCTGGGTGATTGAGTATGTGAGTAACTGCTTGGGTAAGTGAGTGGGTGTCTGAAATGCTGTATGACTAAGTGACTGGGTGTGTTCCTGGCTGTATGGGTGACTGAGTGGGTGACTGGTTAAGTTGGTTGGTGTGTGAGTAGCTGCATTGGGAGTGGGTTGTGTGTGTGAATGGTTGTATGAGTGAGTGAACAGATGTGGGAGTGCTTGTATGGATTTGTGAATGGGTAGTAAGTGGTTGTGTGGGTGTGTGAGTGAGTGTGTGAGTGCTTATATGGGTGGGTGATTGCCTTTGTTGAGAGGCTGTATGGGTGTGTGAGTAGCTGTATGGGTGTGTGTGTGGCTGTGTGAGTGGCTTTGTGGGAGAGTGACTAGTTGTATGAGTAGATATATGGGTGAGTGAATGGTTGTGTGAGTGGTTGTATGAGTAAGTGAGTGGGTATGTGAGTGGCTGTATGGATGAATGAGTGGTTGTGTCAGTACTTGTAAGGGTCTATGAATGGGTGTGTGAGTGGTTGCTTCAGTGTCTGAGTGGGTGTATTAGAAGTTGTATAGTGGTGTGTGAATGGTTCTGTGGATGATGTCATCTGTGATGTCATCAGTGATGTCATTTGAAATGTCAATTGATGTCATTGAGCATGTCATGAGTGATGTAATATGTGAGATCATAAGCAGTGCAATGCGGGGGCGTACGTTATAGTTAGCTTAGGTAACTATAACTGCTATATTTCTATGCTTTTCTATGAGTGAAATCAGAGCCTAAGTACAACATTCCTGTAACATTTTTTTCAGTGAATTTCCAAGGTTTTTTAAAATTCTAGTTCCTAACCAAAACATTCTTGTAAATGTTGGTGTTTCAGTGAATTTCTAAGGTTTTTAATGTTAATTCCTAACTATAACATCCCTGTAACCTTTGGTTTTTCAGAAGATTTCTAAAGTTTTTGAATTATATTTCCTAATTAGTGGAGAAAGGATGCACAGCCTCCCATGGGATCTCAGCAATCCCACTGTGAGGGACATACTGTAGGTAACAGGAGGGGTTCTTGGCCTCCAAGAACTCTCAGCATCCAAGGGCACTTCATCCCCCAACAAGTAGTGCACCAAGAGGTGCATTTGCAGAGTGGTGGAGAAAAGGGGCAGGGCCACAGATTAGCTCCTAGAAATCTCACTGTGTGGGACTTATTGGAGTTAACAGGAGGGGTTCTTGGCCCCCAAGGACCCTCAACATCTAAGGGGACTTTATCCCCCAACCAGTAGTGCACCAGAATGTGCGTTTGCAGAGGGGTGGAGAAAGGGGGCAGGCCTCAGATGACCTCTCAGCAATCCCGCTGTATGGGACTTACCAAAGATAACAGGAGGTGTTGTTGGCCCCCAAAGATCTCCAGCAGCCAAAGGGACTTTATCCTCAACCATTTGTGCGCCAGAAAGCCCCTTTGCAGAGTTGTTGAAAAAGGATGCCTTTTAATATTTCCCCCAAGGAAGGCCCTATTTTATTAGGGGGGGGCAGTGCAGCCTCCCTCTCCCCGGGCCAATTTCAGTCATGGGGACCCCAACCCCAGAGCCCAGCCTTTTAAAAAAATGTGTTTTGGGGCAGCTGAGCGGCCCCCGATTTGGGATCATTTTGACCCCCAGGACCCAATCCCCCTGGGCCCAGGGTTTTTTTAATTGTATTTATCATAGGGGAGGGGAGTTGCGTGGCCCCCCTCCCCGGTCTGATTTTGGTCCTGGGGACACCAACCCCAGGGCCCGGCCATTTATCCTGGGTGCCCCCAAGGCACCCAGTCTGCATTGGGAGTCTCAGGGCCCTCAATGCTCCTGCCCGTTCGCTGCTTCCTTCGGGAGCCGGCATTGCTTTCATACACAGGGATCTGCTAAACATGCAGCTGTGTCTGAAACCAATGGTGGTGGTCCCCGGGGCCCACAGGTGTTCTGAGCAGCCGCCCTTTTATTAACATATAATCCCCGGGGAGGTGGTGGTCCCCAGGGCTTTTCTAAGCCCCAGTAGGGTGGCCTGCATGACCCCTCTCCTTTAAATCATGCATGCCCCTGGGACCTGGCCCACCCAAGGGCCTATTAGTAAAGAAGCGCAGGAGCCAGTGCTTCTTTCTTTTTAATGTTTTGGCAGGAGCCATAGCTCCAGTGCAACTCCTGACAAAATTGCTCTTTCAAAAAACGTTTCTTTGCCCTGGCGAGGTCCCTCTGGGATCCCCCAAGAGGACGATGGGGTCAGGGTATTCCTACCCTGTCTCCTTCTCTTTTTCTTTACATCTTGCTTTTCGGGGACTTGGCTGAAGCTGAGTCCCAAGACGGCTGAAAATAATTCCTGGTTTGAAGTATTAGCAGCCAATCAGATTTAAGCACAGGGACTGTCGGATCCTCGGAGGATCCACTTCCTTATATATACAAATTTGAATATCTTTCTATAACTTTGCAATTACTAAATGGATTACACCAAATAAGAAAAATATCTACCTTTCTGCCAAATTTGGTGTAATTCCATTCATGTCTAAAGCTACTATGGAAATTAACATGGAGAAAACCCATTTTGGAATCCCACACTTTTTTCTCGGAAGTCCCCACTTTATTTTCAAGTCGGCCCTAGAAGGTCAGTGCTCGTTGCAGTGCACACGATACCCTGTGTACTATTCAAACAACTCCCTCCAGTCAAAAAGGAAATGCACACTCAGGAAAGTCGATTTGCTAATGGGGTCCTGGGGACACTGCTTTGCATTGAGCCACAGGGGATGGGTCCCAAGGGCCAATATGTAGCTCGGGAGGGGTCCCCCATGCCCTAAAAACATATTGGACCAGGACATTGGGCCACTGGGGCCATAACATGGCTTGAGGAGGGGCGCTCAGGTCCCCCTCCTCAAACAAATAATGGATCCTTTCTTCAAGGGAGGGGTCCCCAGGGCTATTATGTGTCCAGAGGAGGGGCCAAAGGAACATCCCTTTCCCATATTTTGAATAAAAATAAATCTGCCAACCTTTCCGCCCTGGAGTCCTAGATTACCCCGGGAAATTATATTTCAAAAAGTGTGAGCCCAAACTGTTTCTTTTTTAATTTTTGCCCCAAGTATCACAGTACTACCACTGCACCTCTACAAAAACGTTTTTCAACTTAGGGTGGGGCCCTCTGGAACCCCAACGCCCCCACACACAACACCTGTGCGGCAGGGTATCCCCATCCTGCCACCTATATGCTTTTTTACACTTATTTTTTTAGGATAGGGGACTCAATCCCTGACTCCTAAAATGCCTTGCACTACATCTTTTTTGATGTCTTGGCTACCAATCTTATCTAGAGATCATTCTGCTCCACATAATGAAATATTTACATTTTTTAAAGCTTAATTTCACAAAAACAACTGAATGGATTTACACCAAATCACTAAAAGAACACTCTCTGGAACGACATTAAGCTTTCTGGCAAATTTGGTGTGATTCCAATCCAGCAGTTTTTGTGATTTCACCGTTCAATTGCCCGCTGGAAAAATTAATGGACAAAGCGGAAGCTTTTTTTCTCCGCCCCCGCTTGACAAATCACCCCGAAACTTTCCAGGAAAGAGCTGAGGTGGATAAGACTCTTCTTTTTTTGAAAGGTTTTGAGAAGATTTGTCAGATGGCGACAAAGTTATAGGCAAACTGCATTTTGCATGTCTAAATCAAATATGACATGAATTAAATGACATTGATGGACAAATGCTGCTGTGTTGCACGTCCCTTCCACTGAACCAAGGGATGGAGCTATAATGTTTTTTAAACTTTTTTGATTTAACCATGTTTTACTTCTTGTATTCTTACAATGTTTGCTAAAGTATTCAAATTATTAAAAAAAATTATTATAATTAGTATATCGAATCAATATAATGGATATGTTTAAAATTAATATATGTATAGCATAAATCTCCAAAGTATTGTTGTAGTATTTGCAGTTTAAATAAAAACTTAAAATAGTTAGGGGCAGATTTACGAGCCCCCTGCGCCACCACTACGTCACTTTTCGTGACGTACTGGTGCCGCAGGGGGATCCTCCATATTTACAAGGAGAGGAAAAGCCACCCTGCATGACTTTTCCTCTCCTCGTAAATATGGCCCCTTCACACGCAGCACTGTGTGTTGAAGGGGCGTTCCATGGGTGTTGCGGTGGGTGTTCCATGCAACACCCATGGAACAAGACACATCTCCAGATTTACGAGAAATCGTAAATCTGGAGATGCGTGTGAATGCTTCGCCACCCTAGAGGTGGCGTAGCGAGGCACAACAAGGAGAAATGTTTTCATTTCTCCTCGTTTTTTAGGTCTCGCCTGGCGTAGGCTGCGCACATGCGCAGTCTCGCTGGCGAGATTTAATGATTTCGGGTATTTCCTGTAAAGGGCATTAGGCCCCGCCCCTCTTTTCCATTAGCTGGCGTCACTGTTTATGCTAAACGGTGGCCAGCCATTGGAAAAGAGCTCTTTGTGACGTTTTTGTTCAGCTTTTTGTGCCGTCCCACTTGGACTGGATCGTCTGCCTTCAGTGCGTCGCAAAAGGTTTCTTATCTTGATGGGGCCACATGGCCCCATAAAGACAAGAAATCATATGCAGTGCGGTCCTCTTTCACTTTCGGGACCGCGCTTGCCTTTTGCTCTGCCTAAGGACATTCCTTGTTCTCATAGTGGCTAAGAGGACAGCTTCACCACCATTTATGGATGCTCGTGCCGCCCCATTGACGGAAGTGTTAGCCCCCGAAGTGTGGGTTTAGGTGCACCCTTGGGTGTTAGAGCCTTCAGTGGAGCTGATACATATTGAAAGTGAAACAGCACATCAGTTGAGAATGGTGCTTCTTTTCTAGTTGAAAGCACGCAATAACATTATTTTCCTATCGGTATAGGGTCTTGCTTGATGTGCCTGTGCTGTAACTATGAGGACATGTACAGGTTCTCTCCCATGATCCTTCTTGTCGTGAGCCTTCCCGCACCGCTTGTCTGCACAGCTCAGTCAGCCCGCCGTGCCTGCAGAGTCGTCCCCTGCATCTGAGCATGCGAGCTTCATTGTGCGCTGGATTAGCGGAATTAAACTTCATGCCTTGATGAGGACCCGCGTCCCCGAGGGGGGACACTCTGCGCTGCTCATTAAACAGAACTGTCTCCCTGAGCGTGGATAATGAACAATGGCTCGGAAGCCATTTGTCTTCCAGAAAAACAAGGCAGGCCGAGGACTCCTCGAACGGAAGTGTTCTCTGCCCACCGACAGCTGGAGGGAGGGGCGGGAGGGGGCGAGAGCCCTACGCTGAAGCCAAAGAGATCACTTTAACAGCAAGGAAGTCTTGTTTTTTATAAATGTCTTCTGAGACCTACAGGGGGCACCAGCAGCGTGCACTTCCTCCATGCCACAGAGCTTAAACAGTGTGCCTTTCCTCCACAAGTGTCTTCATACTGCTATACACAGCAGAGCGCCTTTCTTCCAGAAGTGTCTTCTCGGCACTAGGTGGTCCAGCAATGTGCCTTCCCCCTGTGAATCTTCCTGGTGCAAAAGCATAACGTTCCTCTAGAAGTGGAGGTGTTGTCTGAAACAGAGGTCTCCAGCAGAGTACCCTCCCCCCAGAGGTGCCTTCTCAGTGCTCGAGGGTTCAGGGCCAGAGTAAGCACACAACAGTGCTTTAGATACCATCTTTTGTCAGCTTTCCCTAGTAGTGAACTCTCATACGTGAGAGCTGTACCACGTTGTCTTGACAGGGCTTAAAGAGCTCCTTCAGTGAGATAAGCCTCTAGAAAGGCTTGCTCATCGATTTATGATCCAGGCGAAGCCAGCCTTTTCCGGCAGAGCATTGTTACTGAAAGTCTCATTGAAAAGTACTACTAATTTGCATTTTTTGTTGCGGTGGTTTATAGCGCAAACTTGTTATTACACTTCATTTTTGGTAGGCACGGGGAGATGAAGTGATTTGGTCAGGATGTTGAGCCGACGCCAAGACTCAAACCTAGAACCCCAGTTCCAAAGTCTGCAGCTTTGGTCGTTATGCCACATCCCCTCCAACATTTATTTTTACTTTTTCACTGGAGTATTTTCGTTCTCAATGCTTGTTTTATTTGGGAATGAGGCAACGGCAGCATGGGTTGAGTTTCTAACATCATCTGCCCCTGTCCTACACCCATGAGCAAATATTCAAGGCACGTATCCAGAGTAACATGGTTCCAATGCTTTAATGCACACTGCAAAAACGAATGCATGTACAGTGCTAAGGGTGAATGTCTGGCTGCAGTTCCTGAAATTAATTCCACAGAGTAGCTTCAACGCACAGCTCTAGAGTTTTTAACACACCTATCAACCAGGTGGCTCTCATCAAATGAGGGCGAGGGACGATGCTTAAGAGGGATCATGGCACGTATAGGCGACGGGTGAATATCACTTGTGGCGGGCGATACTCACTGGCCTGCAAAGAAGGCGGCCTAATGGACATCCATGGAGGCATGATGCTTTTTGGGAGGGTCTCTATTACTGAATGAGGCTGATAGCCGCTAAATGAGGGCGAGGCGACAAATAAGCTTTAAAGCACAGCCCAACCGTTTTAAGCAGAGCTGCAGCCAGTAGCGCAGGCGCACAGCTCGAGGGCGCACGCACAGTTCACAGACCAGCCGAGAGCGGACTCCAGGGCAAATCTCAATGCCATTCGCAACCAAGACTTCGTGATTTAGTTCTAGGCCCACACGATGACACATAGGCTGTATCCGATTACTCTTTTTCAGGGTCAAGCCCTGCCTGACGCACACGGAGACAGTTCTCGCCAATAAATCCCACCTTTACGCAATAACTAGGCACATCAGCAGCTCGTAAAAGCGAATGGGTTACCGTACATACGTTCTAATACACTTCACTAACATATCAGGAATGGTATGTCTGGTGCTTCCTCTTCTGTAAACTGAGATACATTAAAACAGCATCACATTCTGTCCAAACATTGTTTCTTGTTGCATGCACAATAAAGGCAAGCAAGAAACATCAAACAAGCATTGAAAATGCAATAGGTCTCGCCTTTGATTAAGTTAAAGCCATTTGCTTTGCTAATGGTATTGTATAGCAAAGCAAATGGTTTTAACTTAATCGAAAGGCGAGACCTGTTGCATTTTCAATGCTTGTTCCTCTTTCAATGCGTGCTGCATTCTACAGCACGCATTGAAAGAGGAAAAAGCCTCTTGTGATTGTTTTTGTGCAGGAAGGGGTCGCTTCCTGCACAAAAACAATCTCCCCACGACGCAGGCATCCTGCACCAAGGTGCAAGGGTGCCTGTGCCGGCGCATGGCTGCAGTTTGTGTGCCAGCGCAGGGGAAGCACAGCGATGCGACATATTCTTGTAAATATGTTGCATCTCTGTGCTTTCCAAACTAACTCAGCACGGCGCAGCAAAATGACTCGCTGCATCGTGCTGCGCTACTTTGTTGTAAATCTGCCCCTTAATCGGACATTACTTGCTGGAATCTGTTTTCCATGTATGAGAATAGCTGTTGACACAAAACTGGAATACTCCATTGAAAGGTGGCACTTCATTAAAAGAAGTAAGCCGCTAATTAAGGTGAGGCAACATCATTGTGCATACAGAAGTATCAGTTTATCCTCATTGATCCTATAAGCGAAGCAGGAAGTGCACTCTTTAAATGATGGTGCAAAATGTGGTGCATTTCATAGCCGAAATCCACTTACTGCAATATCACTGGAAAACATATTTGTCCTAGTGGCAAAAGAGCACCACTAAACCCCAAGATGCTAACTGATAAGGGTGAGCACACTGTAAACGAGTGCACAACCAATGCTCAGTCAGTTATGTATGGGAATCAAGGCCAACCCGCCAGAAGCAACAAAGACAATTAAAATGCCTCAACCAACACGTAAACTCGTATGGAAGTGTGCAATTAATATACTTGGTTCAGGCTACAAGACACTAGTCACTAATGCCCAAATCATCTCGAAATACCTGGAGTAAAAAATAAAAATGATCAGTGTGAGTAACAGGAAAGACACAAACTCTGGATTTCAGGACTTCCGAGAATAATGAAGTGTCTGCTGCGCTTCCTTTCAGCCTCGTGTTCCCTCGCCACGTTCGCAGCTGCCCAAGTTACAGATTCAGCGATTCCCCTCACAGCAAATAGCTACTGCAATTTGTAAAGTATTTGAGAAAAGACTTGGCTGTGGTTCTGATGAGTGCTAATATTTTGGGACTATCTTTATTGCAGTCAAGATTGGCCTCGGGAATGCAAGTAATTGTTGCCAGGGGACGAGGGGTCCTCCGGAGCATCAGTGTTTGGAACCTGAAGGCACCATTTACAGCTGTGCACTGCGTTCCCTCTACAGCAGCTCATAATGCAGCTCGGGAAGCTGTGCGCTAGGGACGGTGCCCTACCTTACTAAGCTCGTTATTTACGTTACAGGATAAATGTTGAAATACACAGTGGGATTTAACGTCGCGGATTGGGATTTACTGTGAAAAGAATGGCTTAAAGTGTTCACTCCACTGAAACTGAAGAATGCCTGGAAGAGGTCGTGCTCAAGAAGCACGCCGGCTGCTCTCCCTCCAGTGTGATAAAGTGTGTGTCTGCAGCGAGCATTCTTGGCAAAAAAGGGATTCGTGTAATTAAAATGGTGACTGTAATCAGAGATAGCTTTGTAGTATCACAGCAGGTCACCTTGTTAATCAGAGCTGTCTTTGTGTCACTTTATATTCCACTGCTCTCTTGTGGTGGTGTCTCCTTTGTCCATTTGCCTCTCAGAGTCAACGATTGCCTGTCAACCTCAAACACAGAAATAAGCAGGTACAACGATAAACTGATGGGTAGGGGAGTAGGTTCGGGGGGGGGGGGGGGGTGGCGTGTTACAGCTCCCCTAATAAATGTATTCTCTGATATATAGTTGGGTACAGCTGCTTTCAGTCAGGTATTGTGAGGTGTCAGTCGGATTTCAGCCAAATTTTTACATACACACAGTCAAACACACCCACACACACGCACACACGCACACACACACACACTCTCACTCTGTTTTGAAAGTCCTCCAAAATATTGCTTATTTAACAAAATATTGTGTTTTCTCTCTCAGTGCTCCCACCAATCCGCATTACTCTCCCTTTACACTACAACTTACGCCCCTTTCATGCACCCTGCTTGTCATATTATGTATTTAAACATTATATGCCATCCAGATTGCCGGAAAATCTGGAGCTCAAACCCCCTCTCCCAATTTTACTGACCAAACCACGCTCCTGCTGATGGGGATCTTTATACAGGACCAGAGGTTGTACCAGATGGTGCAAACGAATATAGCAAGGATGGATAGGACATGCTGAATGTAGTAGCTACAAGATCCTTTGTCTTCATCCACAGAAAGCAACGCACACACTTAGTAAGACGCCCAGCAAATGACGAGTGCACAGTCTTTGTCAAGACAAATTAGAGCCAACATTGCATGTTTTCTGATACAATTGCATGGACATACCCCACCGGTAAAAGCAACAACAGCTATCAAGCAACCAAATTACTATCTCTTATGCCCTAGAACTGGAAGCATGTCACATGAAAACTAGCATATGCAAAATATCAACTGCAAAAAGGAATGTTTTCTTTACGCAAAACCACAAAACATACCTATGTGATTTGAAACAAAACCTTCATAACACACAGAAGAACATTGTGTCAATGTTGCTTTATTCCGAACAAACTAAGGCAATAAATGAACATGTTAGAAATATATGATACACGGCACAGTACACATCAGAGGAGAACAACACATACAATTTTACTGGTTAATCCCATAGCCACAAATGCTCAGCTCTTCATGTGCTGTGCTTCTGCGGTATCTCAACTGGAAAAGTGAATAAAGTACATCCAATATTATCAGCACCACATCCATAACATATTAGTAAAGGAAAAACCCAACTACAGAAACCCCTAAAATACCTCAGCTTCATAGGAAATGTATCCATGGAAAAACACCACTGAGAAAACTGAATAATGCATTGACAACCTGATAACCCTCTCCCTCCCATTTGGCACATCATGTCACTTTATCCAAGATACCACAATACATTTGACAAACCCAAAACTACTTCTACTCCCATGCCAGTAATGACACGAATTACATAATTTAAGCATCAAGTAGTAGAAGACACAACCGTCTGTCTTCTTCACCTAAAAAGGCATACCAGTGTCAACGTTTATTTGATATGTGATGGCAAGCCACATGCAATTGAATACTCCAAATGACTGCCACATGCATGGCATGACACCGCCATTCTGGGGACAAGTGCAATTTCCCCCAGGTCCCTCCTGGCCTCGTCCCATTCATTACTACTTGTTTCTGAATGGGACGAGGACAACGGGACCAGGAGTAATGAAGATTACCGGTAAGCTATAGGGCATTTCCCTAAACATCAAAAGAGTATTCTTTGTATAAATGCTGTACAGTCTCTGTGAAAATGCAAACGCCCTATTAGATGGATAGACCACACATGCACACACCAGATAGAACATCTACACATTACTGCTGCCACTCCTGACTTACACTTTCAATCACAAAACATGACGCAAACTCCCTGTTATGTGTACCCAATAATATCCTATCGAATTAGTCAAAAGAGAACAGAGCATGTATAACTAGGCACTTGTTCCAAAACAATGAATAGCTCACCTCGTATTTGGATGCTTGGAGATTCTTGACTCCATATATGCCGAATGGTGTAAGAAAATGGATTACTTGTTCAAGTGGGTGGAAACCTACTTTAAAGATTAATCACAATCCTTGTCAGGGTGAAACACAACCTGTGTGTAACCTTCTGGTAGCTTGATACAAAAGCAGTCAAGCTTACCTTAGAGGCAAGGCAATGCGTAAAGTATTTATGCAGTACTCAAACAGTAATAAAGTAAATATACAACAGAAGAAAAGTCTCCAAACCACTAGAACATAGCAATTGTAATTCTAGCATTTCTAGAGAGCGTCAAAGCTATAATGCGGGGGGAGCTGTGAGAAATGTGCCGACCCAAGTAGGGCAAACCTCAACTATCTAACAAATCTGAGGGAAGACTAGTTCACAAATAACCATGTTTCACCTGCTTTTGAAAGATCATGTAAGAGTTTGAACTCTTGATGTGTTCTGGGAGGAAGTTCCATAGGCTGTTAGCCGCTACTGCAAAAGCCCAATCCCCCACCTGGATTTCCTAAACCTAAAAACCACTGTCTTACATCGTCCAGCTGATCTCAGAGGCCTCATCAGAAAATACCAATTTAAGGCCGTCCTGAGATAACTCGACCCCTTTGAAGGGAAAGCCTTGTGAGCCATGCAAAGGGCTTTAAAAGACACACACTTATATACTGGTAGCCAGTGTAGGTCTCTAAATCCTTTCCTGACAGAGGAGTGTTTTGGTAATCTCAGGACCAAATATGCTGCTGCATTTTGGATGATTTTGAGCTTATTTCATGAGTACTGGTTGGCATTTAGCTATAGGGGATTACAGTACTCTTAGCGAGAGGTGATAAGTGCAATGACTACTGACACCCTAACCTCATGCAGGAGAAAAGCAGTATTTTCATCAAGATCTTAATGATCCAGAAGCAGGAGTGCACTGTTCTAATTACCTGGGTGTTGAAGGTCAAGGTGTTATTAAAAATCGCAAACAGGTTTTTGGCCACAGCCAACAGAATAGGTAAAGTACCACACATTTCTGGACATCAATGGTTGGTCCAAATAAAGCTATCCATTGCGAACGCCACAATCTCAGTTTTCTCCCCATTTATTTTGAGCCAGTTATTCCTCTTCCACCTGCTGATCTCCATCATACAAACCCTAAACCTGTCAGCCACCTCTTCCCAGTTATCATAGATGCAAACAATGATCTTTGTGTCATCCGCATAGCCAGGCACCTGCAATCCAAAAGAATGCACCAGCTTCCTCAGAGGGGGTACATACAAATTAAAGAAGGTGGGGCTTAGGGAGCAACCCCACAAGGGAGCTGAAAAGGTTTGGCTCTGAAGTCCCCTCAACTGACTGTGAGCATCCTGTCTTGCAAGAAAGACTCCAGAAATTCAAGAGCCATGCCGTTCAGCCTGCCTGGCGCAGCCTATGCATCAGAAAAGTTGGTGTTATGGTGTCATAGGCTGTGGACAGATCTAGCAGTACCAGGACAGTCACACCTCCCTGGCCAACTTGCCTGCGGATGGACTCTGCAGTCGCTCTGAGCACCGATTCGGTATTGTGATTCCTCCTGAACTTGTTTTGAGAAGGGTCCAGGAGCAAGGGTCGTCTGGAGAGCCTGAAGTGGTACAGTCTAACAGAGTCTTGATTTTAAGCGCAAGCAGGGTGGAGAACATAGCTAAGCAACTGGGGTTAGGCAGTTCTAAAATTGCACCTCAACCGCCAGATGTCAAATGCCTCTCCTTCTCTCCTGCCATCCCAGCATCACATAGGCTATCAGTAACTGCCGGGAAGTCTGCAATGATCTTCATGATCTTGTCTTTGAACAACTCTGCTTCCTTATTGCAGAAAGCTTGCAAGTTTTTTACCACCTAATATATAGGAGGTGACATGCGGGTGTGCACCATATTAAAATGTTTTTTCAGAATGTTGATAGCTGATCTAATCCTCTGGGAGAAATACACAGATTTCTCCTCCTTGATCGCAATTTCATACTTGAGAGTACGCTCCCTGTGTTTGATTTTCTCTTTTATTTTAGGAGCCATTCTCCATCTCCGTTCCTGCCTCCTACACTGCCTTTGAAGCTCCTTAAGCTCCTCTGAAAACCATGGGGCAGATGGTTTACTCCGACACTTTAAGCGACCTATAACCGGGGGGGAAACCTCCTCAACTGCAGACTTGATTATTAAAATTCTCTGCAGGTAATCCTATAACCCCAGGGTCCTTCTATTGGAATTTTACAAGGGCATCCAAAAACTCTTAAATATAGATACAAAGTTATTCACCAGTATATTAGTGCACTGCCTTAACCCACTAATGCCAGGCCTGATCGACTCGGACCAAGCTGGTTTTATTTCCGCACGCCAGTATGGCAACAACATCAAGTACCACCTGCACCTTATAGATAAGACTCATTGGTCATGCAAGGAGGCTTTGCTCCTCTCCATCAATACTGAACATGAATTTGACCATGTCCACTGCCCTTATCTCTTTGAAGCACAGACATTTTGTACTGGTGAGAGGTTTTGCAACTATGTCCCTAGCGTATCGTCCGTCCATTCTCCATCCGACAGGGCATGCGCCAGGGCTGTCCCCTCTTTTTTCACTCTGTACATGGAGCCTCTAGCGCAATGGTTGAGGGACAACCCACACATAGTGGGGATTCCCTTCTGCGGTGACCAGCATCTGATTTGCCTATACACTGATGATGTTATTTTATCCTTCGCAGAGCCAATGGCCTCGCTCCCTGCCTTGATCACTGAACTTCAGGCTTTTGGGGAAGTCTTGGGATTCAAAGCAAACATACAAAAGTCTCAGATTTGTAATCTCTCAGTTACACCCACTCATGAAGACGCCTTGTGATCCCTGTTCTCCTTCAAATGGGTAGCGGCTACCATACCCTACTTAGGCATCTCACTAGCCCAGACTATTCCTAAAGCATTAGCCAGTAACTCCATTACTCCTCAAATACGGGAAGATCTGCCAACTTGGAGCCGCCTCTGTCTCTTGTGGATGGGGAGAATAGCAGTGGTATGATTTTTTTCAGCTTGATCAGTTAGATGTCACTAAGTGGAGGATTGTCTATGTACATCGCCAGTGGCATATCAAGGGTGCTACTGGATGATGAATCATTCAAGGACAATCCACCCACACTTTGGCAATAAAGACAGTCATAATTTGGTCCAGATGGCCTGTCGCACCCATGAGACTAAGGTAACCCCACACCTGCTGCACCACTGGTAGCTACACTTATGTATGACACCAAGCACGTTTTCATACACAACTTTGCATGGAAGTTATTTTTAAAGGTTTCACCTGATTGTGTGCGTTCTCTGTGATGATAAGTAGATGGCAGCTGTGATGTTTAAGTATTGAGGTTTTATCTATATGATCCTTTGTAAGCCTGGGCGGAGTTTGACCAAAAAATCTGCAAACCTATTCGGACTCCCGCAAGCAGCAGTGTCGGTTATCTTGCGCCATTCGCATTGATTTTTAGTGCCGGGTGTTTGTCCTGCTCTGTAAAATCAGCGCGAATGGCAGCTCACACAGTGCAAGAGGGCCCTGCTTCTTTCTGCCACTCAACTAGAATTTCTACTCGAGTGGCAGCTTCCTCAACGTAAACTGAAGTTTTCTCAACACAAGCAGTCGCGACCAGCTGCGACTGCCCGCATTGAGAAAAATCATGGGGAAGTGGTCTAGTATTGGATTTTCCTCACTCGCACTCGCCAACTTTCCGCTGGCTTCCATGAGTGAGGAAAAAGCTTGCCTCCACAGACTTTGGCAGAACTCCGTGAGCTTCGTGGAGTGCAGAGTACAAAAAACTCTGCAAACTCCACAAACAGAGCGGAGTTCACCGCCCAGGCTTAATCTTTTGCAGGTGCATTTATACAACGTGTTCCTGGATATGAGTTTGAGTTGTTAATTCAATTATGTTTTGTGTCCTATTTCCATTTGAGCTGCTATGGGTCCAGACACTGATAAAAAGGCCCATTCTTCCTCTGTTTGTCACTGCTTCAGGGTGCAAAAAGCGTACTCTATCTTGCTGAAAAGTATAGGAGATCAGTTCTCAGGTTTCTCAGTTAGTAGAACCGTTCATCTCCAGGCTTCTTGCATTGCTTAATTTGTGCCAAGGCCCAAGATATTTCGCAGGAGTCCACTGCAACATGTACACCATGCCAGCACTGCCAAATGCCAATGGAACTGTTACCTACTAACCATCACACACCAACAAACGTAACAAAGCTGAAAAAATTATCTGAATGATATATTGTTATTTTAATTTTAGTGTATATTGATTTTTTTAAATGCACTGCTGCTTTTTTCCAAAAATATACAGACAGGGCCACCAAGTAGTGGCTTGTTAAAAATAAGGGCCAGTGTTGGGAAATAAGTGCTGTCCCTTCTTCAGTCAAACTCCAATACACCTTTATTCTTTTTGGGCTTGTGCCCTGTGGGATATATTTTTTTAATATCATGTTGTTTTGTAAAGATATTGACCTAGTTGAGGTAAATATTTAAATGGGAATATAGTTGGTTGCCCTCTCGAAGCAATGGAAAGTTCAGTCTATGGAGTTTCACATTGCTTCCTATTGAGTGGTTTTGGTGTTTGGAACTCGCAGCTCTGGTTTTCTATTTGGGACTAATGAGTACAGATTTCATTTCAAGACCGGAGGCTACCATTCTGTAATATAGCCTTATAGCCCGCCGTAGCGGGCTATACCGGCTATTAAAGGCCCGCTGCAGCGTTAAAGGCCCGAGCCGAAGGCGAGGGACTTTAACTAAAGCAGCGGGACTTTAATAGCGGTATAGCCCTGCTACGAAGGGCTATAAGGCTATTAGAACATTCTGCCACTAGAGGGCAGAATGTTCTAACAAATTAAACAAAGGCTTCTCGAAGCTCAAGGAGATTTAAAATCCCCTCGAGCTTCGAGAGGCTTTTGTAAAACATTGGTATGTTGCTCTGCGAGCCTTTACCGGCCCGTAGAAGCACGGAGCACTCCATTGTCTAAAATGGAGTGCTCCACATTCCAATGTTCAAATACTTCCTTTAAAGCCACTCCTGTAGCCCCTTCAAAGAAGTTTATAGCAATAACATAAATCTAGAGCTCAGAACTCAGTAGTCCATAAACAGTCCCTTAACAGAGCACTCCTCCTCTTTTAATTGCTGCTCCTGGAGAGATGTGTCTTCCATTTACATGAGAGCATTTGTTTATGTAATGTTAACATTTTGATTAAGTTGTATGAAATTATGTGTAAATTTTATTCAGAACTTCAGCTTCTATTTTCTGGTAGCAGGTTCTATTTATCTCAATTTAATATATTTAGACAAATGTAGGAATTAGGTAACAAGATTATCATTAGATTTGAAATATGGGGATTGTGTGCAAATGGAGTGTTTAATGAGGAAGTAGGTATGTGGCATAATGGAGATGTATTGTAGCAGTTTTTAAAATAAACAAGGAAGTTTTACCCGCTGTGTTTACTGCCTATCACCACAGGTCTCGTGGCATGCGTCTGGGAGGCATAGAGGCACACAGCTACACTGCATGAGGACAATAGAGGGGTTATACAGGTCCGCTCGGGTGCATTTGTTTTATCCTTCACAACGGCTCGCTTTTGTAGGGTGCATACGTTAATGAAATATTGTGAGTGATCTCGCGTGATTTGAGTGTCATTTTGGATCGGGCATAAAATGACTAAAGAACAAGGAAGCGAGCTAGCATCATGTACATTACAGGAGTGATTCGTTTAAAGTAACAAACGCTTCACAAATACGTTAATGAAAACAGAGGGAGATTAGTTCTTTATGAACAGTATTGGGAATATTGATGTACGGTTAAATTAAAGTTATTAGAAAAGTTAGTGTTGGTTTTAAACTATATTATTGTAACGTAGCTATATTTGGTTGTTTTTGGATGTTTGCTTTCACAGTGCAGAAATGGATCCTGGGCAAAGAAATAGTTTAGAGATCACATGAGCTATAAATAATGAGAAAATGGTCAAAAGGTTGACTCAACATGATATTAAAAACCAAGCTAAAGAGACATTAGATAGTATTTTAAAGAATAGGAAGCGCAAGGATTTAGAGTCAGGAGAGGAGTTGTATTCCTTTTCAGAGGAGGAAGGAAGGAGTGGATAAAAAGGAAAAAAGAAAGTTAGGAAGACAAAGCATTTGGATGGGCAGGGAAAGATGGGATGACTGCCATTACAAAGAAAGGTGTCCTTAGTGGCACGTAAAGAACAGGTGTCCCAGGCAGCGCACAAAGAAAAGGTGTTCTTGGCAGCACACAGAAGGATGAATACTTTGAGGGAGACACGAGTCATATCTCCTTGAGTGATAAAGAGTATGGTGAGTATGTAATTGACATACATCAGGATGATGAATTCAGTGATGAATTCGACAACTTAGAGGGTGAATGCAGGATTGTTGGCAGAGAGGAGAAAGGTAATCCTGAAGAAGATAAGTCCCAAATCGGAGGACATAGCACAAAAGGAACATAGTGGGGATGCTAAAGGTTTGCTCTTTGGTGAACTGCTTTTGAAGAGTCTTAGGAAATATGTAGCTTCGTTTACGGCCTTAGATAAGGCACAGGGTAATGTGTGGAAAGTGTTTGGAGGTAGTGTTTCTGGAAGGGCCAGTAGAAAGGGACCAACTACTGGCCAAGGTATTCAAAGGTCCCAAAACAATAACCAGTACAGTAATCAGTATAGAGGAAGAGGATTCCAGTCCCCGTCAGCATTTTACACAAACAGAGAAAGAATAAGCAGACCAGGAAGAGGAAGGTTATTACGTGGTCGAGGCCAGACTCACAGTGGAGCTCAAGGTGAGTACGGGGATAACTTTTGGCTCTACACTAGGAAAAGTAGGGGGTCGTATGAGGCATTTAAAAACCTATTGGAAAAGATAACGCAAGATCCATGGGTTTGGAGACAATACAGGGGTATGCAAAAGAGTTTGAGGAATTTCCACAACAAGGAAGAGAGTCAAGGGAGGTAAGGGTATCAGAAGAATAGGAGTGTGATCTCACCACCCCAGGTATAGAGGGCGCAGAGTCGGGGTCGAGGGGTGACGACCACTTTATTGACCTGCTGGCATATAACAGTATACAGGTCCTCAGGGGTCCCAAAACAAAAGAAGAAGGTGGACAATGATGTTATGCTGAAACAACAAAAAAAGGGGGGGCTCCTTGGGTGCCAGTCCAGTCAGAATGTCATGAGCAGGTTAGCTTCTGTGGTCTTCTCATCGGTGTAGGGGCTTCTGTAGTTCCTGACAGGCTTCTCCTTACTGCCGGGACGCCAGAGGTGGTTTTTGTGGCCCGTATCCTCAAAGAGAGAAAAAATTAACAATAAGGTCAGCAAAACAGGGTTTGGGTCGGTTACTTCACCGTCACCGTCACCCACAAATAGGGATGTGCCTTGAATCTGGTCAGGGAGGGATTGTGCACGTGATGAGGTTGTGGAAAGGGGTTTTAGCAGGGGGCTTCTTATAGACCTGACCTCCACCAGCCCGCAGTGAAATAGGTTAAAAACGGTACTTGCCTGGGGCCACGGCCCTCCTGGGTCGTGGCTATCGGAGTCTTGCCGCCCTCCTCCTCTCCGGGCTGGCTGGACTCATGCGTGTTGCCACTAGGCGGTTTCTCGGGCGAGGGGCTCTCCGTTTCAACATAGCACGAACCTCCATCTTCTCTGGCATTCTCTCCTCACTCTATTTGTTCCTCTTCCTGCCGCGCTGTCGAATTCCCTTCCAGAAAGACTAGACCGCCTATTTCTCGTTCCGGCAGTCTACTCGCGGGCGCCATCTTTGATTTCTCGCCCGCGAAGGGCGTGCGACTACACTGCCTTCCTTCCAGGCATGGACGTTCGGGCCATGACTCTGATGGGTATCATAGGAGAAAATCCACATTTCCTTGGGCTCGGCCAGGAGCATGGATGGTCTGAAAAGAAAAGGGTTGTAAGGATAGGAACCATCGAAGTATCTTGGGATTTGTGTCCTTGTAGGTGGCATGCCAGGTGAGGGGGCGTGATCAGTAACCAAAAAGAAAGAGCGACCCAACAAATAATACTGCAGTGCCTCCATAGCCCACTTAATAGCGAGGCATTCTTTTTCCATTATTGAGTAGTGGGTCTCTCGTTGGAACAACTTGCGGCTGAGATATAAGATGGGTCTCAAGTCACCCTGTTGGTCAGGTTGGGATAGGATAGCCCTCAGTCCATGGTCAGAGGCGTCCATTTGTAGGACAAAGGGTTCTCCGAAGTCGGGACACATTAGCACAGGGGCCTGGCACAACAGAGTCTTCAAGGTTTGAAAGCTATGTTCTTGGTGGGTGGGCCGTTCTAACCGGTTGTTGGGGTATCTGTGTGCCCACAAATCAGTTAGGGGGCATGCTATGGTGGAAAGGTTTGGAATAAAGAATTGGTAGAACCCCACCAACCCAAGAAAGGCCCATATGTCCTTTTTGGTGGTTGGCTGAGGTATGTTCTGTATTGCGACTAGTTTGGTGCATTGTGGTCGTAGCATCCCTGCTTGGAAGGAGTACCCCAGGTATTCTATATGGTCGGTTCCCAGGGTGGCCTTTTTTGGATTGAGCTTCAAACCTGACTGGTGGAGAGAGGAAAAAAGACACCAAAGGTGCTATAGATGCGTCTCCCAGTCAGGGCTGTACACCACAATATCATCCAGATAGGCCACTGTGTATTGTTGATGAGCACGTAGGATGATGTTCATTAGTCTCTGGAAAGTCGCGGGGGCTCCGTGCAATGCAAAGGGCATGACTTTAAAGTGGTACAGGCCGGATGGGGTGGAGAAAGCCATTTTCTCCCTGGCAGCTGGATGGAGAGGAATCTGCCAGTACCCCTTCGTCAGGTCGATGGTGAACATCACACGAGCCCCTCCGAGTCTCTCTATGAGCTCAACTCTCAGCATGGGCTAACTATCGAACTTGTAATGTGCATTCAGTTGGCGGAAGTCGATGCAAAACCGCAGACAACCGTCTGGTTTAGGCACCAACACCACTGGGGAACACCAGTTGCTCTGTGAGGGTTCTATGATGTCTGCCAGTAACATGGCGTCTACTTTTTGTTCCACTGCCTGTCGTCTGGCGGCTGGTATGCGGTAGGGTTTTAGCTTTATGACTGTCCCCGCTTCCGTTTTTATATCATGGTAGACTAAAGTGGTTTTCCCTGGGACGCTGGAGCAAACGCCTGGGAAACGATCCAACAGACTATACAATTGTTGTTTTTGGTGGCTATTGAGTGCTTCTCCCGTGTTGGGAGGTGCCGTTCTACAGGTGGGGAGCTTGAGGGTTGGTCTGGTATTTCTAGGGTCTTCGCAGAGTCGGGGTCGAGGGGCCACGACTACTTCATTGACCTGCTGGCGTATAACAGTATACAGGTCCTCAAGGGTCCCAAAACAAAAGGAGACGGGGGACAAGGCTGTTATGCTGAAACAACAAAAACAAGCATTGGCATAGCCAATATGTCTTGCCTTTGGGACCTTATAAGTGTTTAGCCAGAGATATTGGCTTTGCTAATGTGTTTAAGCTATGGTGTAGAGCAGTGTGGATGCTGTGCAGAATGTTGGAAAGTTATAATAAAAAAGTGTTATCAGTATTGTTGTTACCTTATGTATAATTAAGATGAGATTATGTCTAATTGAATGACCTTATTTTAACAATGTATATAAAAAATGTGTAGTGATTTTTTGGGGGGGGAATGTTGGCAACTTTCTCCTGCTTGTTCTAATGTTTATTATAGGTATTTTTGTTTTTGGCTAGGGGAAATATAAACAACTGGAGGGTAGAGGTTGTGAAATAGTACGTGAATTATAATTTGAGTAACGGATGGATATTAGGAAAAAATTAACAGATGACAGATTTTTGGGGGTACTATGGAGCTATAGCAAGAGGCAGCAGTAACTAGCGCTACGAGGCCATGTCAGTCACAAAAGTGAGTTATGTAAAAAGTGAGTACTATAGCAAAAAGTGCACTTTTACCCCTTCTTTACTCTTTTATAGACCCTGCCTTCCTGTTTGCATCTAACTTAGAGCACCTTTATTACCATTGAGCACTAAGAGGGAAAATAAGGAACCAGGGAAAGAAGGAAGGACAGACTGCTAATATAATATAAATAACAACAGAGATAGAAAAGAACAGAGGATGAGAAACATTTTTTTAAAAACTGATAAGAGCCAGTAATGGCAGGAAAACGGAAAGGAGATTGAAAGAGTTCAAGAGGAAGAATAAATAAGTAAGAAAGAGGGGCAGAAGAGAAAGGGGGAAATCGCACTATGAGAAAGACAAAGGCGGAAATAAATAAAAAAGACTACATTCACAGGGGAATAATTTAAAGGAAGGCGAGGAGAGGGTAAGGGTGATTTGTTGAAGGCATGGTTTTCTGCAAGTGAGAAGAAGCTAGACAGAAAGAGGGAATAAAAAGAACCAGCTTCTCAATGTTGTCAAAGCTATGTGATCCTGGCCAAATCCCTTTATCTGTGTGCCCGAATTCTCGTATCTTCTAAAACCGAAAGTGCTGAGAGACATAATAATTACAGTAGCATGTGTATGGGTGCGTGGAGTTTACGGACGGGCTTGTTTGTGTTTACAGTGGGTTAATTGTGGGCGGTTGAATCAAACACCTGAGTTATGATCTCGGCTCTCATAGTTGAGCCTCACGTGTGACCCTGGGCAACATTACTCCATCTCCTCGTACCTTAGTTCCCAAAAACCAACTGCAATCTTGAGCGGCAAGAGAAGAGCGACATTTATTCATGCATGTTTAAAACAAAGTTACCCTGTGATGGCCACACAGATGTTAGACCAGGTTAAAAAGAGACCGCTTTCTATATAGCGCCCACTCGCCATTCTGGTGTCCTAGTGCTGCAAACTAAGGTTCTTGAAATAATTGATTTTTGAGGTCAGATATTGGTGACCAGTTGGTTTTTCTACTCCTAATCTCCCATTTTTCACAGCAGAGTGGCGATTTGTTGTGATCATGGGATATTGTTTTTAATGTGCCCCTAGCAGGCGGGCGTATTGCTGGAGTTAGAGGCAGGAAGATGGTGCAGGGTAGGTGCATGTGGGAGTTCTGTGACCTGTGAACGGGTGAACCCGCCCCACCCCCAACCCGGTAGCCTTCGGATGCATGAGATATACTGTAGAGTGTGGGGGTCACTGGTGCCCTTGATTGGGTAGTTTAAGCTTGTGTTTCAGCGCTTGTTTTGTGACCAATTGATTTGAGGCAGAGGTGATACTGGTTGATCTTGAATGTTGATGTGGCGTCAAATTACAAAGGTGTCTAGGCGCATCGGGTGGAAAGCCTGTTCTGCTGCGTGGGTGGGTATTGTTGCTCGTCTACACCTCCTGAGCAGTGGACAGTTAGCCCGTTGCTTTGGGTTTACACGACGGCTTCCAAGGAGGTCGGGTTGTCGTGTCTTCGGCTATAACACCTGTGCCTTCTCGTTCTGTCACGCGCTGGTAATTAGCTGTCTGGGCAGAGACGGGTGGGAGACTTTATTGCATGCGGGCTCCTTAGCCACGGTACGGCTATTTGGGAGATAAAAAATGGCCATCCTCAGAGACGATTGTCCCAATTGCAATAACGCTCATGCGTCTTCCATCTTTGTGGGAAAGAGGCTGTAGTGATCGGCTGATCACCGTGATACCACAGAGGCGTTGTTCGAGCACATACTCTTGTTCATAAATCCAGTTCCCCAGGGGAGGTCGGTACTTGGATTCGTGAAGTCTATGTCCATAAAGCCCCTTAGATGCTGTATCTTGCAGCGCAATGGTGGGACTGTTGTTCATGCACAGACGGACGTGCTCTTTGATCACAGTCCTTATTTATCCGAGGTAGACACGACACACGTTCCGATGTCACCATTGCAACTAAAGTTATTGGAAGGCGACTCCTGTCCTTACAGTGGCATGTGCATTGCTATATCTTCATAGGAGATGTATGTTTTTCTGAAGGTGGCACATTGCCCCCAGCATTGATATGCACGGTCCTCGTCCAGTTATTTCTGCTGCATCCTGTTTATGGAGGAGAGGATGGGGGGAGGGGGGTCTTCTGGGTACGGAGGGGAGCTATGCAGAAGGAGATGAGCGGGGGAACTCTTCTGGGCACGGTGTGGAGCTACATAAGCGCACAGAGAAAGGAAGGGAGTTTGTGAATGGAACTCGGTGTAGAAAACCCACCAGGGGGACACAGAGCGGGGGCACTGAGGAGAACTCTCCAGACGGAGCTCAGCCGAGGAGACTTCCCTGATGGAGACAGTCTGAATCTGGAGCTCGGAGGGCTGGGTTTGCAAGAAAAGCCGGGGTAGGGGGGATGTGCAGAGGACGCTCAGTGGTTAATACTCCTTTGCTAGAGGCATGAGCACAGAGGGACGACCTCCGCATGCTGGACACCGAGGCCGGAACTCTGCAGAGGGAACACAGTGCGGGATGATGGGGCCGTTGAGGCAGGAGAGGGAGTGCACTGCAGAGCGAACTTTGAGGAAAGTTCTCAGCCGCGGCATCTCCTCTTAGCTCATTTGTGATCTTAGAAAGTGAAAGCAGTGATTGATGCTGTGTGAAGGGGAAAATTTTCTCTCGGTCTCCACATAAAACAGGGGATCGTGCTCACCGCGTGGGAAATCAGTTCGGCCACAGATCAGAAAGCGTTATCAGCAGCGCCTGGAGACGTGCCCTGAAATAACATTGCATAATGCAGATGGCTCTCTTCCGAGTTTGTTTGGAATCATCTTAAAAAACACTGCAACTCAGAAAATGTTGACTCAAGGTAGGCCGAGGATATGCACTTGTGTTAATGTAAAGCAGCTTAGGGTTGGTCTATTTTTTAAGACTACAACAGTGCACTTCAAAAAAAAAAAAACAAGCGTGTGCACCTCGCGCTAAAAGGAGGCAGCAGGGGCAGGGGAGAGAAGAGAGGGCCTGCACCAGATTCCCTTGCGGGAGCGAGCGCGATAATTGCTACCAGGTGGCGCCACTCACTCCCACAAGGGAATCGCCAAACATGCACCCGTTGCCATTGAAAGCAATGCAACGCGTGCACATTTTTGCCTGCAGGAGTGAAGCGATTGCTAAAGGTCTTTTTCCTATGCTTCGCATGTGCGCTGCGTAGGCAAGACCTAAGACTCCTTGGGTGCCAGTCCAGTCAGAATGTCATAGGGAGGTTAGCTTCTGTGGTCTTATCGTTGGGGGAGGGGCTTCTGTAGTTACTGACAGGCTTCTCCTTACTGTCGGGGCGCCAGGGGTGGTTTTTGTGGCCCGTATCCTCAAAGAGAGAAAAAATTAACAATGAGGTCAGCAAAACAGGATTTGGGACGGTTACTTCACCGTCACCATCACCCACAAATAGTGAGGTGCCTTGAATCTGGTCAGGGAGGGATTGTGCACGTGAGGAGGTCGAGGAAAGGGGTTTTACCAGGGGGCTTCTTATAGACCTGACCTCCACCAGCCCGCAGTGAAATAGGTTAAAAACGGTACTTGCCTGCGGCCACGGCTCTCCTGGTTCTTGGGTGTCGGAGTCTTGCCGCCCTCCTCCTCTCCGGGCTGGCTGGACTCACGCATGTTGCCACTAGGCGGTTCTCGGGCGAGGGGCTCTCCGTTTCTTTGGCGTCATTTTCCTCCTGGGACAAGGATCCGGTCTGGTCTCCTTTACAGCATTCTACAAGAGCGGCATAGCACAAAACTTCGTCTTCTCAGGCGTTCTCTCCTCACTCTATTTGTTCCTCTTCCTGCCACGCTGTCAAATCCCCTTCGGGAAAGACTAGACCGCCTATTTCTCGTTCCGGCGGTCTGGTCGCGGGCGTCATCTTTGATTTCTTACCCGCGAATGGCACAGGAATACAAGGAGTTAGTAGTCAATTCAGAAATAGAATAAATGATTCATAAGAGTGCAGTAGTACGCATAGAGAAAGCAGCAAGGTATTTTGTGAGCACTATGGGGCAGATTTATGTTTCCTGGCGCATCCCTACAAATCAGCAGGGATGCGCCAGGAAAGATACTTCACGCAAGTTTACCCTTGCGCCACCACAGATGCGCCGCATTTACAATGCAGCGCATCATGGCGCAAGGATAAACAGATGCGTGACGCATCTGATGGCATACGGATGGCGCATTGCTAGAGTCGTGACGCAACTCCAGCAATGCTCAGGGGCTGCCCATACCGAACATGCTGCATCATGCCTTACGCCTGCTTCAAGCAGGCGCAGGGTTTTGACGCAGCAGCGTCGGAAAAGTGACTCAGTGAAATCTTGTAGATTTCACTGCGTCACTTTTCCAAGGCTTTTTCCGACAGACCGCCCACCCTGC
The DNA here is from genome assembly GCF_964204655.1 of Triturus cristatus. Lineage (NCBI taxonomy): Eukaryota > Metazoa > Chordata > Amphibia > Caudata > Salamandridae > Triturus > Triturus cristatus. The sequence goes on from NC_140582.1 coordinate 640,564,993, forward strand.
ATACATTAAACCTGACGCAGGTTTAATGTAGTGCAGGGCTTTACAACGTGACGCATCTCCCTAGATGCGTCACGTTGTAAATAAGGTGCAACATTGCGCATGGTTTACGTCGCCGCTGCATCACAGAAGTGACGCAACGCCGGCGTAAATGTCTCGCAAGGGGCTTGTAAATCTGCCCCTATATTTTTAGTCCAAAGAAAGGACAAAGGATGGAGGCCAGTGATAAATCTCAGAGAGCTGAACACATATTTGAAATACAGGCATTTCAAAATGTAAGGAATCCATAGAGAGTCTTATTGTCAGAAAAATATTGGCTAGTGAAATTAGATCTAAAAGATGCTTATTGCTCAGTACCAATAGGGAAGGATAGTCAAACATTTTTGCAATTCAGATGGAGGAAGCATCTGTATCTGTTTTAATGCCTTCCATTTAGCCTATCTTCAGCACCTGTGTGCTTTATGAAGGTAATGAGAGTAGTTATGCCATACTTTTAAAGATAGGAATACTTATGATATTGCATTTAGACAACATATTAATAATGCCAAAGGATTTGGAAGAACTGAAGAAGGAATTGACACAGGAGTTGAACATGTTCAAGAGTTTAGGATTTTTGCTTATCAAGAAAAATTCTGTTTTAGAACCTTCTCAAAAGATGGAGTTTTTAGGATTCCAAGTGAATACAGTGGAGGTTATGTTATAGGTTCCGGAGAGGAAGATAGAGTTGATAAGGAAGACGATTCTACATGTTTTAAAGAAGGGAACTTTATCATTGAGCGATCTAGTACGGATAGTTGGAGTGCTGTTGTCATTAATTCAGACTTTTTTTTCCCAGTCCCCTTCATTATCATGCTTTGCAGAGGTTGAAAGGGGATGCTCTGAAAAAAGGATTATGGTATGGGGACAGGGTAATATTGAGTGCAGATGCAAAGGAGGAGGTGCATTGGTAGTTGAACAATATGTAGTGCCTGGAAAGGATGTGTATTTTTGGATGTGCTCCAAACTATGTGCTGGAGACACATGCAAGTCTGAGAGGGTGGGACACATGGTTAGAAGAACAAGAGACAGGTGGAGTATGGACTAAGGAAGAGAAGTCAAGTCACATAAACTGTTTTGCATTGACAGCTGTGTTGTATGCGCTGATAAGCTTCAGAGATGTTTACAGGAAAAATCAATGTTCGTAAACATGGACAATGTATCAGCTGTTGCTTATTTCAACAGATTAGGGGGAGCAGATCCAGTGGATTGTCAGAGTTGGCAAAGGAGTTTTTTTTGCCTTGAACACAGGATATTAGTGAAAGCAGAGGATGTACTAGGGATAATGAATTTAACAGCGGATTGGAAGTCAATACATTTGAAGGATCTCAACAAATGGAAGTGGGATCAGAAGTATTTATGTAGGATATACGAAATTTGGGGTACATTGGAGGTGGATCTGTTTGTGAGCCGACTGACTTTAAAGCTAGATAATTAGTACAACTGGATGCCGGATCCAGAGGCATCTGCAGTAGATGACTTTCAACAGGTATGGAAGGGGAAGAGAGCCTATGATGGAGTTAGCATGTGTGGTACCTTATTTTGCTCCAGTGAGAGAAGGTCTACTAAAGAATGAGAATGAGAAGAACATCCTTTAATACAGGACAAGGTGCTGAACCTTCTTGTTTGGAAGATGTCAGGAGATTTGACTGTAACAAGGGACTTTTGAGCAGGGCTGCTGAGTTACTTGAATAGTCCTGGGCACCAGGAACTAGATGATGATATGAGGGAATGTGGAGAGTATGGGAATGTTGATGAACGGAGAGGAGTTGGATCACATGGAGGCTCCTATAGAGGAAGTGATACATTTGTTGGTTAAACAGTTTGAGAAAGGAGTGGGGTATAGGACAATGAACTGTTACACATCAGCAATTTCGTCAGTTTATGTTCATATTGATGGTAGGTCAGTAGGCAGAAATGTTTTGGTATGTAGAATTCTTAAAAGTATGAGGTCAAGGAAGCCGCATAGGGTGAGATGTGATGTATTATGGGACATAAATTCGGTGTTGTCATTGTTTTTGACATGGCTTATAAATAGGTATTTTAACTTAAAAGGGCTTTTAGGAAAATTAGCAACACTACTGTGTTCAATTTCATGCAGAAGAGTTTCAGATATTAAGGCGTTAGAGGTGAGTAGGAAAGTTTACGGACCTGTTGGAGTTTACAAAGAGTATGTCAGAGTCAGTCATTTATCTGAGTTTTCCAGAGGAGAGAATGTTGTGTGTGGTGGATTGTTTACCTGAATATGAGAACAGAGTAATGGAATATAAAAGACATGGTGAAAGTCAATTCTTAACTTTGAGTAAAAGCCTTATGGTGCTGTAGGCAGAGCAACGATTGCAAAATGGGCAAAAGGAATTATGAAGGAAGGAGGTATTGATGTGAGCACTTTTAAGGAACATTTCTTACAAGGGGTAATGGCGAATATGCTGTATATGTCAGGTGGACATTTGGAAGAAATTCTTAAAGCAGCTGATTGGACAAATAGTAGTACATTTGCAAAGTAATACTTTAGGCCAATAAAGTATCTGTCAAATGGTGTGTTGAAGGGCTTTCAACATGCATAATGATAGCCTCTGGTCTTGAAAGGAATGGCGATTCTCTGAATAAAATGAATAGAGAATCAAGATTTCATTAAAGATACGGAGCCTAACGTTATCCCACCCTCCAGGGCTTGCAAATAAGTGTAAATAAGGATGTTTTTGATGTAAATAAAGATGTTTTTGATAAGTGAAGAGGAAAAGTATGTTTTACTTCACAGGGAATGATATGTAAAGTATATGTTGGTGACAGGTTGAGTGTTTTTCCCGCAGAGTAATGCTGAAGAAGAAGCGAAAGAGCAAGGCATGGTGGTAACAGAGGAGAGGAAGATACATGGGAGGAATGATGATTTGGTGCATTAAAAAAGGAGGAGTGTTCTGTTAAGGGACGAGATATATATATTACAGAGTTCTAAGTTCTAGATTTATGTTATTGTTATAAGATTCTTTAAAGTTGCTGCAGGAGTGGCAATAATGGAAGTAATACATAATGTTAGCTTCTGTGTAGTTAATGAAATCTTGATTCTTTATTAATTCCATTCAGAGAGGGTTTTGTATGTTTTGTACGTATCCTCTGAGCTGCTCAACTCAATCCAACAATGAACTAAAACAAAGTTTTCATTTGGACTGCAACCATGGTCAGTGCTAGAGCCACTCCTCAAAATAGGCTTAGGGTATTTGTATGATTCTTTTTCTATTTGGACAGCATTTGTTTCAGTTGTTGATCTTTCAGTATCAGATCTGTTTACCATTGTCTTTTGTAGTGACTGTAGGGTGAGTAATATGGGCGCTCTCTTTGTATACCTGCTTTTGTCTACGGACTGGTAGCTTGGAGTAAGTTCCTGATAGGCGTTTGTGGACCAGGTTTTGCCCCCATGAAGAGATAATGCTCCATGAAGGAACACACAAAGTGCTGTAGAGTGAATGATATGTTTGTGAATCCGTCATATATCAAATAACAAATGTGCAAGACTAAATACTGTCAAGAGCACGTGTATGTTTCTATGTTCGTTGTGTTCCTTGCTGGTCATAAGAGTTTCATTCTTAGGGGGCTGACACATCATGTTGTGGTTGATAAAGTTAAGATTATTGATAAGGAGCCTGTACCTTGTATTATTATGAAATTGTAACTGTTTCAAAAGTCGTCCTAAAACCGAAATCATTATATTGTTCAACAAACGCACAACTTCCTTCTAAAATATCCTTGTTTTCTATTGGAGAAAAAGACTGTTCAAACTTGGGGGCATATCAGCAACACCCGGCGATAATTATCACTCAGCGCTCTTAGCGCGAGGATAATTATCGCCGGGTAACGTGGATTTTTATCGCTGATATAGCGTACTATTAGCAACGCTTATCTCCTCAGCGAAAAAAATCCTCACACTAACTGCCTAACGTGAGATTATCGCTGGAAACCCAGCGATAATCTCACACAATGTGGCGTTAGCTTGCTGATAGGGACTCACAAACAGGCGATAATACATTATCGCCGCTTTTGCGGCCGTTTTCGGGCCGAAAAGCGGCGATAATTTTATCGCCTAATTAGCAAGGCCACGCTAACGCGTGAAACCTTGCTTTAGCGTCAGGATTCCTAACGCCCAGCTTTGCATCTCTAATGAGATGTAAAGTGGGCGTTCCTTACCTAACATGACAGGAGAAATGTCGCTAAGCGACATTTCTCCTATCATCAAGCCCCACGCTATGAAGCATAGCGTCAGGAAAAGTAGCGATAACCCCTGTTATCGCTACTTTCCTTACGCCTGCTTCAGGACTGACTTAGCCATGAAATCCTATGGAAGGTGGATATCATGGCTAAGTTTGTGAGTCCCTATCAGCAAGCTAACGCCACATTGCGTGAGATTATCGCTGGGTTTCCAGCGATAATCTCACGTTAGGCAGTTAGCGTGAGGATTTTTATCGCTGAGGAGATAAGCGTTGCTAATAGCATGCTATCTCAGCGATAAAAATCCACGTTACCTGGCGAAAATTATCCTCACGCTAAGAGCGCTGAGCGATAATTATCGCCGGGTGTTGCTGATATGCCCCAAAGTACTTTGTCGCAGAATCACGTGTAATTTTCCAATTCGATGTTTTCACGCACAGTGCCAATTCTGCCAGTGTTTTGACTATATATATTTTTGCACCTTCATCAAACGTCTTTACAAAATAATCAGTTTCGCTTTAGATGCTGGGACTGAAAGCAATGCCAGTTGTATCACTTGTCTTCAATGGGCAAGACAGTTGCAGCCATTTCATGCGGGCTTGCCAGTACCAGTACTTTTTTTGTACAGTAAACACAGATTTATTGACTGCATGATTGCATCTGCCCCCATTTATAGCACCGGGATCGAAATTCTGTAAGTATTTCACGGCAAGTAGCAGGGTCGAGCAGCTGCAATCTTCTGCTTGCATAATCTGCATATTTTTTTGCAAGAAATGTGGGTCTGACGCCTCCATTGGTCGGGCGGGCGGGCCTTCACATGAAATTCACTATTCTTTCAGTGGCACAATCCCACTTTTCACCATCTGTTCCTGAGCATAAATGACATTATCTATTTTTTTTATTTTGAGGCAGATAAACGCATGAAATTAACTCGTGTACAAACGTCTTGCAATCAACCAAGCAATGTATGTTAATTCAGATTTTGTAAATCACAGAGTGAAAATTGCTAGCACCGCACATGCGTCTGTGGGACACATGCGGTTTCGCTGTTTCTGTGAGACCTTTGTGCTCGACTCAAATATTGCATGAGACGAGTTGTGCTGTGGGCATACCCATTAGGAAAACTGGAAATTGCATGAGCTTTGCTTGTAATAATCAGGATTTATGCCACATTACACTAATACACATTACGCACAGGCTTGTTTTTTTATCAAAGTGCGGTAGACAGCTCAATTCTAGACTGTGCTTCACCTAATTGTTATTTATGCTTTCCCAAAAGAATGTGCTTACACCCCTCTCTTTCAATGAATCTTTCAACTCACCACTGATTTGCCCCGTTCATTGCAATGACCCTGTTGCACATCGACTTCTGCAATAGTATGTAAAGTGGTCTTCCCAAAAAAATGCTGATTACATCCACAAAAGCACAAAACTGCGCTGTTCATCACATCATAAGCTCACGAAGACCTGAGAACATCTCAAACGCTTGGGGTTTGGGCAACTGGAGTGTAGCATTAAAAACGTTTTGCCAGTCCATAACGAGCAACCTACCTAAATTCCGAATGCTTTAGGAATACACCGCATAACTAAAGTCACGCTTCCAAAAGCATGCATTGTTGCTCACTTGAGCAGCTTCCGGGAGGTCACTTGACTCTCACAGTTTCATGCACAAAATACTTTTCCCTTGCGCAAAACATGCTTTAGAATGTACAACAAACACTGGCTGACTTACCTTTACCTTGGTATGGCTTCCATCATCCATGTTCCATGAGTGATTTTACATAACTAATTGTTAAAAACGATACAAAATCAACAAACAATATCAAATAAAAAAAAGCTATAGGTTCTGCTGATATATAGAACCCACTGATCCTTTCCCGACACCTTCTTGCTCTATTGTCTGTGTTTCAGAGCATGGAACTTTAAGGGCGTTATTTTTTTGTCCATCTGCCATGGACTATTTTTGCCAGAATCGAGCTCCTAGACCTCTGAGGGTCAAGTCTTGACAGGAAGTATGAACTGGGAAAATACATGAAGTCACCTTTAAGATAATTGCATTTCTCAATTCGAGGCCTATTGCTTTGAAGCGAAAGTTGAACTTTTGATGGATGACTTTGGAGAGAAGAGGAATGCACTTTTTTCTGCTTCCCGATAAAAGTAATATTTACATATTTAAACGATTTTTTATAGATTGGTCAAGTCCCAAAGGTAGCAGAGCACTTACCATAAACTCGTTAAATTAAAAGAATGCAGGTATATGAAAATCCTGAAATTAATGAAATAGTTCTCCTAGGCCTTTCGGTCATGGGAAGAGGCTACCTTGAGAGTAAGGGAGAACCATAATATGCCAGGTTCTGGAATTTGTTTCACCAAGTTTCATTGAGACTCCGTCTTGGAGATCCGTATAAAGAAACTCAAGAATTTATGGACCAACGAGGGAGTCTGCATCTTCTCTGAATTCAAGAAACAGCCTTCACCTAATTTCTATATAGCTTACATAGATGTCATTTTGGCAACTAACTGGGCAGACCTCACTCTAACCTTCAGAGTCCACAAGTAATTTCTTGTAAACAGAGCAAGACTATATTCTATGGCCAATTACTCTGGTTTAATAAATGCACTTTAACAACTAAATCAAAATGTGCCCCAGGTTAGTGAACAACACAGATAGAGAAGCATTTTTTCCACAGACTGCTTCATTATGACTATACAGATATTTGTAATTGTGAGCGTACATCCTTGTATACCACCACACATGACTTGGTGATTCTGACTATATTCATTAGTACATTCAGCAATCACCATAAGCAGTAACATCAGATTTTGAGCAGTTTTGTATTATTTTTTATGACGGATTGATAAAACTATTCATTTATACTAAGGAGTTTGTTGCACTCTCAGGGGTATATTCACAAGAACGTGTGCTAAATATCACCAAAAAATGTTAACGCAACTTTACACATTGCGGGAAAATAACACCGTGTCAACGTGGAATTCACAACAAGGCAGCCCCATGCGATAGTTTGCCGAAACCAAGGCCAATACCGGAGATACAACCTCCTCGACGGACATAAAAACACGAACCTCAATGCGAAAAAACCTGCGATGGGCCAAAGCGCGATGAGGAAATCAGCGCTAAGCAGCACCAGGCCTGCAACACACACCTGGCAGGTGGGAAAAATCACCATAAAAGTAGAAAAAACACCCAAACACAAACTGACCAACACCCAAGCACCATGGAGGCAGCCAGAGCAGGCGCAGAGGACGAGCACAACCCCACAAGCACCCCGGACGACCAGCCTGGGACCTCGGGGACAGGGAAGGGCAAGGACAAGAAGAAGAGGAAGACGAAGTTCAGTCCGCAGGCGAACAGGATCATAGTCACGGAGCTGATGGAACACCATCTACAACTGTTCGTCACCTCCAACAAGTCATTGGGCCCCAAAAGTGGAATATGGCTGGACATCGTGGACAAGGTGAATGCCGTCAGAGAGCACAAGAGGACAATGGACGAGGTCAAGAGGTGATGGAATGACATCAAGCGAAAGACCAAGGACCAACTCGCAGCCAGCCAGAAGGCAGCAATGCAGACTGGAGGTGGGGGCCCAGCGCCACAGCTTGTGCTGGATGACATGGAGGAGCTGGTGTTGACGGTCATCAGTTTGGATACTGTGGCTGGAGTGGGGGGACTGGACACTGCTCGACAGGACACAACACAACCACAACAGGGTGAGTGACCACCAGGTACTGGGGGGACGGGTGGAGATGGCCACAATGGCACACATGCACAATCAAGCAGAGGACAGTGCAAACCCTCAATGACTCTGGGTCATCGCCCAGATCTATTGACTGTCACAATGTACAATGCCATGCTGTCTGAATGTCAACATGTACCATGCGGCTACATAAATGTGGACACATTGCAATACACCATCTCCCCTTCACATTGCAGGGCCACCATCAACACCCCCTGCAGAGCACTCCCAGCCACTCTTCACTGATGACGAGAAGGACAACCCCAGCATCAATGCACAAGCCCTCCTAGACATCATTGACCTCATCCGCGACTCACCTCCAGGATCAGGGCTGCCCAGATGCATCGAGGAGACTCCACCCACCACCCAAACCACCCAGCAGGAGGCACCCACGGCCCCAGCAGTCTCCCAAGACCCCCAGGAACAACACACGGGCTTCCAATGCCGTGTGCTGGAGGGCCAGAGGGACTCGGCTGAGCAGGTGCAGGGGGGGTTCGACCTCATGGCTACCAAACTGGACGCCATCCATGGGTGTCTAGGCCCGCTCCATGGTCTCCAATGATCCCTGACTGACATCGCTGGAGTCATGACGCAGAGAGAAGAACACCTGTTCGCTCAGAGGGGCTCCAGCGATACCAGCCTTGAGCTGGTACACATGCGGAGGCTCATGGACATGGTGCGGATGGAGGCGGAAAGGATGACAGCCACCGCTGCACACCAGCGAATTGTAGCTGGGATCTACCATACCCTGCAGATCCTCATCATGGCATTGCTGCCACAAGGAGTGACAATAATGAATGTTGCTGCCTCCACACCATCCACATCTCCGCCCCCTAGTGTGCCATTGCCTCACAGTGCGGCAGACGTATCCACTCTGGCACCTGATGTGTCAGTGGCACACAGTGCCTCAGCCGGTACTGCAACACCCACAGATGGGGCATAGCACAAATCTGGGGACGAGGACATGGATGGGTTTGTGATCAGAAGGAGGCACTAGGATTCATTTCCGCTACCTGACCTGTTTCTGCTTGGTGCCGCACATGGCCTCATGACCTTCCACTGACCCCAATACACTCCGATGCACTCACCTTGGACAGCGACATGGACTGCCATATCCTGTTTGATGACCAATGACACAGCGAGCAGACTGCGGACTGTACCCTTCCTCTCCCGCAGTACTTGTCATCACCGGATGGACTCTGGCTGGCCCTCCATGGGCCCATATTGTGTAGTATGCTTGGCATTGCCCTGTACCTCTCCAGCTGCAAAACTTCACTGGATGTGCAATAAACATCCAGTAACGCACTGCTGTGTTATGTCTTTCATCATTCATGTATGAATGTGTGGATGAATGTAGGGACAGTGATTTCCCTTGCGTCAATGATGCTCATCCTGTGGGATGCCATTCAGAGGATGCTACATTGCATATTGTGTTCCTGGTGCCGTGGACACTACAACAGGGCACACGCATCAGTCACTTCTATTTCCGGACATAGACTGAACCACGCCCAGAGCCCAAGAGTCATTGTTGCAAGCCCTGCGCTGGTCCAGGGTACAGCAGGCCAGACCACTCCTCTTACGCTCTGAGGAGGGGCCGTCATTGGGGGAGTGCTGAAAGGGTCTGCTCTTAACGCTTGTTTTTTTGTGTTATTTTGTTTTTACTCTTTTAAATTTACTAGCTGCCAATTGCGATTTTCGTTTTAAGAAACACTTTGCTGCTATACTTTCCTAAACTGCACCTTACACTTTATATTAGAAATTAAATGAATTGTTAAGCTGAATTAGCTGAAATTGCTTACTGCATTTTTTACTTTTCTGGTGCCCTCGGTCCGCCGCTGTTTTCCGTTTGAGCGGAAGGGCTTCCCAGACACTCCTCCCCACCTCAGGTGTTTTTGGTGGGAGGAGCATAGCGCGTTGATCCCTTTCCGGCCAGCCATATATTCTACATGCTGGGCTGGGTGCGCTGAGGGTGAGTGCTGAAAGGGTCTGCTCTTAATGCTAGTTTTTCTGTGTTATTGTGTTTTTACTCTTTTAAATTTACTAGCTGCCAATTGCGATTTCTGTTTTAAGAAACACTTTGCTGCTATACTTTCCTAAACTGCACCTTACACTTTATATTAGAAATGAAATGAATTGTTAAGCTGAATTCGCTGAAATTGCTTACTGCATTTTTTACTTTTCTGGTGCCCTCGGTCCGCCGCGGTTTTTCGTTTGAGCGAAAGGGCTTCCCAGACACTCCTCCCCACCTCAGTTGTTTTTGGTGGGAGGAGCATAGCTCGTTCATCCCTTTCCGGCCAGCCATATATTCTACATGCTGAGCCAGATGCGCAGCAGACGCGCGCAGCCCGTCTGCGCTCGTCCGCGTCCCGACCGCGGCCAGGGCCAGAAATGCTGCTGTTCGTGGACAAAACTATTGTTACTCTGGTGAGGAATTATGGACTTTTAATATGTCAGCTAGCGACTGCCTTCATCATGTCCACCCTGATACAATAACAGGCTTAGCCTCCTGCATAAATTGTCATTTGGAACTTAGTTTCGAAGCCAATATTAGCTCTCCTCCTGTCGAAATTTGAAAAACAAATCCAAACTCGGATCTTAGACCTTTCTGTTGTGGATTGGTGAATGTTAGGTCACTAGGAAAACATGCCATGTACATTCATGACTTAATTTCGAATCTTAACCTTGATGGCCTTTTCGTCACAGAAACATGGCTAAAAGAATGGTCTAACCCTGATATTGTTCAGTTCTCCCCTCAGGCTATACCATGTTTAGGAAAGATAGACCTGTAAAGAGGGGGGGATTGCAATTATTCATAAGGACTTCATAAAATGTTCAACATTTGATATCCCAGAGATTAAGGGAGCGGAAAGTCTGGGTTTCTGCTTCCGACTATCCAGCTCAGTGGTCTTTGCAGGAGCCTTGGTATACCGGCCCCCAGGGGCAAGTTCTGACTTTGTAGATACCCTAGCTGATAGTCTTAGTGCTTTGATTGTCAGATATTCCAACTTTACCATACTAGGGGATTTTAACCTCTACCTAGAAACAGATAACTCCCCAACCTCTAAAAGCTTTTTAGAAACCATAGAAACGCTAGGATTAAAGCAGCTGATAACTGACCCTATACATGAGGCTGGACATACCCTGGATGGGATCTGTACGAATTTTACTAAATTTACAGTGGATGCCCCTACTACACTAACGTGGTCCGACCACATCTACATCCCTTTTGAGATTGCAGATAGCACTTCACATGCAGCTAAACAATTTCCGGAACTAGTCTGTAAAACTATTAATAGGAAATGGAATAAAATGCTTTCAAATCCTAATCTACATATGTTGGCAGAATTAAGCAAACCCATACTAACAGGAGATCCGGTTATTGATATAGGTATTTTCAATGACTGGCTGACAATGTTAGCCAACCAAATGGCCCCGGTGGACCACATGTAGTAGAGCCTCCCTGGGGAAAACCTCTACCCCTTGGTTCACCCCTCAGCTCAAAGAGATGCAAGGCAAATGCAGGAATCTCGAGTGTAAATGGAGGGTGCACTACAATAACAATGATCTCACTATTTTCAGAACAGCACTGAAAAACTACCACAGGATGATCAAACACGAAAAGAAAGTTCGTTATACTAACCTCATTAAACATTTTAAAATGATTTTTAAAATTGTTCAACCATTTACCCACCTTAAGATATTTAATCAGGAAATTCCCCCATCACAACAACTATGTGATCAAATAGCGGGCTATTTTGATGACAAGGTCAGCAACCTCAGAAAGGATTTTCAAGTAGATACCCCATCTTCTGAAGAGTCAAATCATAATCATAATCATGAAAACATACTGTTGCTGAATCATTTTAGTGAGATTACCCTTGAACAGTCCAGACAGGCCATTCTGACTTGTAAATCAGGTTCCCCAGGCGATCCCTGCCATCCCAAAGTACTACATGCGCTGATCGAAACTGTTAATCCCATTATTAATCAGATTATCAACTCTTCACTTAGACAGGCAGTAGTACCAGGCAGTTGGAAGGTTGCATCGGTTAAACCTCTTCAGAAGAAACATCTCACAGATCCAACCATTCTGACAAACCTTAGACCTATTTCATTATTACCCTGCTTAAGCAACATAACAGAGAAACTTGTAAATAAGCAACTAAATGATTTCCTCCTGCTAAATAATGTGCTACACCCCAGGCAATCAGGTTTCAGGGCTGGGTTCTCAACAGAATCAGTGCTGCTGCATACTGCGGAGACGTTAAAATTTGCACTGGATCAGGGAAAAATGGCAGTGCTGATTCTGTTGTATCTCTCAGCCGCTTTCGATACTGTCTCCCATGTCACCTTGGGTAAACAGCTAGGAAAAGTAGGGATCTCACAGAGGGCACTGGCCTGGCTAATATCTTTCTTGGAAAATAGAAGACAATCAGTTACACTAGGCAGCTATACTTCAACTGAGAAGCAGCTGTGTTCGGGTGTGCCTCAGGCCTCGATCCTGAGCCTCACACTTTTTAATATCTATATGGTGCCCCTGCTTGAGCTAATATCATCTTTTGACATTGAGACGGTATCCTATGCTGATGATACACAGCTCATCCTTACCCTGGACAAAGAATCAACTGTAGCCGAAGAAAACTTCCAACACTGTCTTTCGGCTGTCTTCGAATGGATGAGAACCAACCACTTAAAATGTAACAGCCAAAAGACGGAGATTTTGCTGTTGGGAAAATGTAATATTTTCTCACCCAAAATGTGGTGGCCATCTGACGCAGCCCCACCCCCTAATACTGTGGACACTGCAAAAATTCTCAGAGTACGATTTGATACCTCTCTCTCTTTTTACCAGAAGGCCATGTTGGTTGCAGGAACTTGTTTTTATTGGATAAAAACTCTGAAAAAATTCTTTGAATTCCTGCCTACCACGGCCCGAAAGTCCGTGGCAGTGGCCATGATCCTTTCACGACTGGATTATTGCAACAGTCTCTATGCAGGCAAAAAGAAAAGTACTCTAAAAAGGCTGCAGACTGTGCAAAATGCAGCGGCTCGAATGGTATTGAATTTACCTAAAGGGTCCTCAGCCTCCGAGGCTCTTTAAACCCTCCACTGGTTACCCATACACAAGAGAATTCTCTTTAAATTAATTGTGATTACTTTTAGAGCTGTAAAACAAAGTACCTCAGGTCTAGATTAAAAGTTCATGTACCTGTTCGTAAATTGAGATCCTCTAATGAAAATCGGCTAATACCCCCACATTTCCGTCTGAAGACCAGAGGAGGAAAGTCCATGGCTGCTCTGGGAACAAAAGCCTGGAACTATTTACCTACTCACCTGAGACTTATACAGACAAAATCTATTTTTAAGAAAAAACTGAAAACTTGAATATTTACAGTTCCAGATAGTCTGGCCCTTTCTTTTATCTAATCCATCTAACACAGTGATATTAGCGACTACTTTCCTTTGACACTTGCCCTCAGCGCCAAGATGCTCCATTGGAGTGAAAGCCTGTGCTTTATAAATGTCATCATTCATTCATCATTCATTCATTGCTACCCATGGCAGGCGTACTCGCTGGTGGTGTGCAGGTCACTGGTCTAGTTGTCAGCATCTCACAGCCACTCCCTGAGGGCAGGTTTGCACACACACCACACCCATCCAGCACAGGCGTCACAGGCCATGTAACTCTGCCAACATAAGGGGCCGACGACTTCACATTCCCCTCTGCCGGTGGTAACTGGATGACGGACGCTCCATGGTTCTCAATCATAAAGGGCCCATGAGTTGTTGCGCACAGGGTTAGTGGCACCTGAGGCCTTGTGGCCATCATGGGCCTACCACCATGTGGCGCTGACTGGGGTTGCACAGGGTTAGTGGCACCCGAAGCTTTGCTGCCGGCACAGGCATACTGCCACAGGATGGTGACTTTGGGTGCACTGAGGTAGGGGCACCTTAAGTGCTGAGCGGGTGTGCAGCCTGCGATAATGCCCCATCACAGCGGTCCGGACAGCTCAGGTTTTGTGTGCCCTGCTGGACTGCAGTGTAGGACAGAGCTAGCGGGCAACGTGGGCCTACCACCACGTGGCGTCTTTTCTGTGATCACAGATTTAGTGGCACCTATTGGGCTGAGCAGGTGTGCAGCCTGCGATGAGGCCGGGTGCACTGGTATGTCCTCTACCATGGAGTAATCAAGACCCAGCACCAAACGTGAGACCTGGTTGCCTAAAGAGCGGGGCTGCATGATGTGGAGGATGCCATGTCTGTGGGCCCCGGGCTTGAGGCTTGCAGCGGCACGTGGTAGAACCTCTTGTCTGCATGCCAGTGGCCAAAGGTGAGCAGTGAGGCCTGGGTGTGCATGGGCAGGCATGCTCCGATGGGCTGCCGGAGGGGCTGGCGTGCCTCTGCCTGGGTGTGCATGGGCGGGCAGGCGATGTTGTCTTGTGTAATTGTGTGTACTGTGCCAATCATGTATCTGGACTCTGTTTCAGATGACGGGTCTGTCTCAGATGTGTGACCTGGTGAACTGCAATACATACCGGCCAGTGGTTGGAGACACACCGGTGACAGTAGGTGAGCAGTGTGGCGTGGGTGCGCAGGGGCTGCACTCTCTCTCTCAACCCTCTCTTCTTCTCTCTCTCTCCCCCTCCTCTTCTTTATCTCTCCTCTCTCTTCCTCTTTCTCGCTCCCCCACTCTTCTTATCTCTCTCTCCCCCTCTCTTCTTCTATCTCTCTCCTCCACTCTTCTTATCTCTCTCTATCCCTCTCTTCCTCTCTCTCTCCTTCGCTTAACAGAAAATAACTGTTCCTGTAGACAATCAGTCATTGAGTGATTGTCCACAGGAACCGTTGTTTCCTGTTAAACTGTAAAGTACCCTGGTTCTGTGTGAGTAGGGTTTCCCTTGTTTGTTGACAAACCCCATATTTTGGGGATAGCGCATCATAGCTAAATGTGAGAGTGGCTGTATGGGTGAGTGTGTGCTTGTGTCAGTGACTGTATAGCTGAATGAGTACGTGTTAGTATCTGTTTGAGCAAGTGAGGGGATGTGTGAGTAGCTGTATGGGTGAGTGAATGGCTGTTTGATTGTATGGGTGTGTGAGTAGGTGTGTGAGTAGTTGTAAGGGTGACTGACTCAGTGTGTAAGTGGTAGTATGGGTGTATGAGTGTGTGTTAGTGTGTATGTATGTTTGACTGGATATGTAAGTGGTTGTATTGGTGGGGGAGTGGGTGCATGAGTGGCTGTATAGTTGGGTTAGTAATTGTGTGAGTGGCTGTATGAGTGACCAGATGTGTGAGTGGTTCTATGAATCAGCAAGTGGCTGTGTGAGTACTTGTATGGGTCTGTGAATGTTTTTTTTGTGTGGGAGTGGGTGTATGTGAGGTTGTATAGGGATGTGAGTTGGTGTATTAGTGTTTCAGTGGATGATGTCATCAGTGATTTCATCTGAGATGCCATCAGTGATGTCATCAGTAATGTCACTGACCATGTCATCAGTGATGTAGTATGTGAGGTCACAAGCAGTGCATTGCGGTGGCATAAGTTATAGTTAGCTCAGGTAACTATGACTGCTGAATTTCTATGGTTTTGTACTATTGAAATCTGAGCTTAAGTATAACGTCCGTGCACCCATTGTTATTTTCAGTGAATTTCTACGTTTATTATAATTTTAATTTCCTAAATGTAACCACTAACCTTTGACAGTAAGTGTGCAAGTGAGTGCATGAGTGTCTCAGTAAGTCTGTGAGTGGGTGTGTGAGTCTCTGAGTGGGTCTGTGAGTCAGTGTGAGAGGGTCTGTGAGCAGGTGAGTGAGTGTATGAGTTCTCTCTGTTTTGCCCTCTTCTCCTCTTCCTCTGCTTGTTTTCTGCCTTTTTCTGCTCACTTCTGACCTTTATTTTGCCTATTTCTGCTCATTGCTTACCTTTATTCTGTATCTTTCTGCTCGCTTCTCACTTTATCGGGGCTTTATCAGACCTGGATCAGACCTTTATTTTGCCTCCTTATGCACATTGCCGACCTTTATTTTGCCTATTTCTGCTAGTTTCTCACCTTTGTTTTGCCTCTACCTACTTTTTTGTGATCTCTATTTTGCCTCTTTCTGCTTGTTACTTACCTTTAGCTTGCGTCTTTATAATCATTGCTGGCCTTTATTGTGCCTCTTTCTGCTCCCTTCTGACCTTTATTCTGATCTTTATTCTGCCTCTTTCTGCTCGTTTCAGACCTTTATTCTGCATTTTGCAGCTTGTTTCGGACCTCTATTTTGCCCTTTTCTGCTAGTTTTTTATATTTATTCAGCCTCTTTCTGCTCATTTCTTTTTTGGGGTCTTTCTGCTTGTTGCTGACCAATATTTTTCTTCTTTCTGCACATTTCTCACCTTTATTTTGCCTCTTTCTGCTCGTTTCTCACCTTTATCTTAAACCTTGCAGTTCATTTCCAACCTTTAATCTTCCTCTTTCTGTACGTTGCTGACCCTTATTCTGCCTCTTTCTGCTCGTATCTTACCTTTATTTTTCCCTTGCTGCACTGTTCCCTGGGAGCACGGTGGGGGCCTCATGGCCCCCGCGGTCCCTGCTAGCTCCCCACCTTCTACTGGAGCCAGCATTGCTGCTGCACAGAAAAAGCTGCTGAAAGGCAGCTCCCTGTGCAGGAGCAATCCTTTTGTCTGTTTCCCTGCTCCCTTGATAGCGGGCAGGAATACAAACGAAACCTCCACTTCCAGCAAACAAGAGCACTTTCTGAGCTCTCGCTTGTTGGAAACTTATTGTTTGCTCTGACTTGGCGGAAGCTGTCAAAGCTCCTGCCAAGTCATGGCAAACAGCTATGTCATAGGGGTGGGCACCTCAGGACATAGCAGGAGCTGGCCCTGGAGGGTGGCAGGTCCAAGGGACATTATTGTCTCCTGGAGGGGGTACATGTGACTCCCTTCCTTCTGTGAGCATGGGGTACCCCCCTCCCAGGCTGGATATGTCCCAGGAGGGGGGTCACATGCATCGCCTCCAACTTTTTTAAATTGCATTTTGAACCTGGGGAGATGGTGGTCCCCAGGGCCCGGGGGTCCTCAAGGCCCTCCCATTACTAACAAGTTTGCCACTGGGAGGTGGAAGGCCCAGGGACCCCGCAGCCAGATGGCTCCCCTGCTTTTAGGGCTCCTCCTCTCAACAAGGACTCCACGGCACTCCAGTGCAAGGCAAATGTTTTTATTTTGCTAGTGCAGGCAAAGACAATACGCCAACGCGTTTCGGTGCACACACGCACCTTGGTCATGACATTGACCATGAAACTCACTTTTTTTTTAACATATTCAAAAGGTGAACAAAGTTGTAGGACAAGAGAGTGCTCCCTTCAAAACTGCAAATCCATCACCATTTTAGAATGAAAATCAATGCTACCAAAGTAATAAGTATTTAAAGAAACATTATTACGTCAAAAAAATAATATGCATTTTATTGTTTCAGTTCATTTTGTAGCCTCATTGGTATTAAGACCTTTACCATCATACCGCCCCAGTGGGCAACATACGAACATATGAAAAGTAAAGAAAGACTGTCCGGGCCACTGCAGTTGCTCTAACCCATGGCCAAAAGTTATAGTCCCGACAAAGTACATAATGCCATAAATCTCTACCACGTGTCAGAGCAATAGCAGTTCATATAATGTAATTTCAAATTCAACAATTTATAGTACCGCCCAAGTGGGCTTAACAATTACATTCCTTCGTAGTACATGATTATTGGATCAATTCTTATTCAGTACAAGGCGTTCTAACTGAAAATGTAATTTAAATTCAAAATATCTTCTTCTGCCCAAATTGTAGACAGTTACTGTCAATTTGAGATGCAAAAAGTCTATGTTCTCCTTAATATAGTTCTTGGCAAATTTTAAATTGCTTTGGTTAGCATTAAAGGCCAAAAGAAACAGTTTTAGACCCTTCTCATCTTCTTTCCAGATTAGAAAAGCATTGTTAATATACCTAAGACTAAATTTGCATAGCTGGGGGCAAAGCAGGTGCCCATGGTTGTCCCTTGTAGTGCTATAAAGCACTAATTTTCAAAAAGGAAAATATTCTCATTTAGTGATATTTGGATCATCTCTAGCAGCATATGTGTATGTTGCAAGAAATTAATCCTGTGAGCTCTCCAAAATATTTGCAGGTTTTGTTAACATCAGTATGTCTACTGCTAGTATAAAGCACGTTTACAGCAAGACTTACCATGTAGGAGGATGAGTCCCAGTTAATGTTTTTTATTTTATTGATGAAAACGTTTGTGCCCATGCGAGGTTCTGGACACAAGGAAACAAAAAAGGATCCACATATATGGATGCATTTTCTAAGTGACTATTTTTGGACAAAATGATTTGTCATTCTGGTGGAATCAACCAGTCATTATGGATTTTTGGTAAAAAAAAAGTGCAAAGTTGGTGTCATAAGTATATACGTTTTTTAAGAATTGGAAATCATCCCATTGAATAATTTTCTGATTGCACCACTCAGCAAAGGTTTCATGGTATTTGTCTTGCTTAGTCTATTATGTATTTTTCCCTAGAATGGAGCACAATGGTTCCCCCTTTATGGAATGGTTTAATAACAATATATATACATACACAAGCATAATTGGGTAAATCAAGAAAATCACAGCGCTTCACCTCCCAGATCCCTACATACCCTCTAGGGGGGTTGTATGTTGATCAATTATATTAAATGCAATTTGGAGGTGATGGGATATCAACAAAAATATTTGTTTCATAAAGATTCAATCATTTATTTTAAATCATAGTCCATTAATTTCTCATAGAAGACAAAGAAAACATTTTGAATCAATGTATCTCCATAAGGATTATTCTTCTTAAATTTCCATCAGATATTCTTCGCAGTCATCTGATATCTGTATTACAGATGCCCCACTTTTTCAAGGCACCTGATCTGCTCAAAATATGCAGTGCATTAACCATATCCAAATAAACTTTCCACTCTTGTCACATTCTAATTAGATGTCTTGGAGGATTTAGTTGACTTATACAGGAAGTTATCCATGTGGATGATTACGGCGCTAGTTAGAAGTAGCAATCAGGGACAGAATTATTGGCCAAAAAATCACTTATGGTTATTCCACCCCTCCATTCCGCTATTCAGAGATCCTTGGCTGCAAGGAGGACTAACATGAATAGATTGTAGTTACTGCCAATTTTGCGCATGTCGAGTGCTCTTTCCAGACCTTTTTTCACACAGAAATTCCTCCAGTTTTAGCAGGAGGAATTTTTTTGAGTCAAGAGAGGAAGACATACCAAGTTCCTGCCCACATCTGGGGCAGTTTCTCCATGGAGATAATTGTATTTGTACAAAATATGGGAGAAAAAATATTGCGTGGACAAAATATTAAGTTAAGAATATCATAGGACAAAAGAACTAAAAGTTAAGTTTCTATAGGTAAGCAAATTTTGTTTTACTTCATATAACTCCACATATATGTACACTGATGAGGTATGTATGCATGTATATATATATATATTTATATATATATATATATATATATATATATATATATATATATATATATATAGAAGTTCAAGGCATGTAGATGTGAAGTTAAGAATAGTAATTCTGCACTTACCTATTTGCACTCGCCTTCTCAATATTTTGGTCCTCGATATTTTTGACATGATATTCTGTCCACACAATTATTTATTTATTTGAAAAGTTTTATAAAGCGTGAACAAGACCCAGACGGGTATCAGAGCACTGTACAAAGAGGAAAACTGACGTTGACGTACAGAGAGAGTATAAGCACAATACAATAAAGCAACATGAGAGGAACCTGAAGCATTAAGTAAATGAGGGTGCTAGGGGAAGAAGAGATGGTAAATGAACAAACAGGTAAAAGCCCACCTAGATTGGGCCGAGCAGTTTCAGCATCGAATTGCTTCCAAAGAACGACAAAAATAAATGTTAAACCCCAATTAAAAATGATTGTCAAGCACATATTTCAAACACAATGTGAAAATAATTGTCAAGCATACATTTCAACACACAAAGTAAAAATGATTCTCAAGCACGAAAGGTAAGTGTCTAGCAAATTACATAGAGGCTGTTGCTGATGAAGTTCTTCCAGCAGTAGCCATTTGACCTGTTTTTTTAATGAAGCAGTTGAGGGGCTGGCTCTGATCTCCGTTGGAAGGGCATTCCGAATTCTAGGAGCCAGCACTGAGAGGGTGGGATTGTAAGTTCTTTTTTGTTGAATTTTGGGGGTTTCAGTAGTAGGGTTTTGGAGCTTCTCAAGTTTCGCCTGGATCCAGAGAGCTCAAGTGTTTTTTGCCAGGTAAACGGGGCTATTGAAATGTATAGCTTAATGTGTCAGACAGGCGATATTTTTATTTCTGATATTCTGTCAGTGATTCCCCTTAATATTTCCTACATGTCTTTTCTTTGTGACGGTCTTTGCTCACAGTTTTTTGCTCTTGTAAGCAACATCAATTTGCCACCATAAGCCCGAACTGATTTTCTAGAGTAGTAATCTTACACACCTTGCCTGTTGAGAAGATTCGCTTGACTAAACAAACTTTCCCATGCATGAACAATTCACAGATTGAGAAAGCTACGCTGAACCTGTTTTTTCCATTTACGTTAATTACAATTTCAGCCATTCCTTCACAAAATGTGTTCACAAAACCAGACTTATTTAAATTGGGATTCTGCAAGTCATTAATCTGAACCTGATTGAACAGTGGGATCCTAACAAGCAAGCAATTACTATTTAGTGCTCAATCAATATATCATACAAATTGCAATTAAAAGTCTGCCATATAAAAGATGCAGAGCAGTAGCCATTGTACAATAATTAGAAGGCAATAGACTGTTAAATATTTGCTTTCAACTAACATACTGTTGTTTTATACGGAACTTATCCTGTTCAACATATGACATTGAAAATAAATATTCATACTACAGATATCATTAAAAGTGATGCATAGATGTTAATTCCGACTTATAGTCCCATGCTTGTAAGGACGCATCATCAGCGTAAATTGAAAGAGAAGCAAATAGACGACCTCCAACTAAAAGACATCACCCAACCCTGTCTGCTACTCCAAAATCCACATCTGGGAAATAGACACAAATCAGCCTGAAGAGTGGTGACATAAACAGGACGAAAGCAGTGTCTATGGCTGCAAATTAAATAAACAGACTACATAGATGTTGCTACTCACTAAAAACAACCATCTGATCTCACATATTTTTCATAATCAATAGTTCTGGTAAGCATGTTTATTGATTATAATGCCATTGACTGGGACCAAAACTAACTCTGCCCTGCCCAAAAAAATCCAAGTGCCATAATATTTATCTAACATCCATTATTAATCCTCGTTGGGCAATTGAAGCTGGCCATTAAGAAATAAGCTTAAGTACTCTGGGCTGAACCATTCCTGGTTGTCTTCCCAATAGAGTATTAAACTATAAGTGTCAGCGATCCTTATTGGATCCATTTTACAAGATGCTATCAACATATCCTCAAAAACATGAAAAAATTTACACTTTTGTCAAAAATACAAAACAACAAGGTCCAAGAAGTTATCAAACTACAGACCTTTCTCCAATATGTCACGCAAGAGTCAACATTGAAATGCGAGGTAAGAAAGTATTTTCTGAAATATTTGGAGCCACTCAGTCTGCTTCATCAGGATAACATTGCTTGTTGTCAGTTCTAGTCCTCAAATATGCCCCACTAAAAGCTTTCTCCAGTAAGAAAGAGGGTTTGGACTAAAAGGCTGTGCAACTTTTCATAACATGTGTCCTCATTTTATCTTTTCCAAGTTCCTGCATGAACTGGTTAAGAATCCAGGAGTCTAGGTGACTCATATTACCATTGTCACTCACATTGGTATGATGGTAATGTTTTTTCCAGCTTGCCAAATATTTTCCTTTTACACCAATTCATGCTAGAAAACAAGATATGTCATAAGAAAAGCATTGACTGCCAGAAATTATTTTACACCACCTTAATGCATGTGCATATTTGGGGGTGCAATCAGCTCTGCGAACCTCTACTCATTAAATTTTCACTTGAACAAAACTTTCTTAAACATTTGAATAAATGACTTTAAGCTTGAACTACCAACTTTCAAACTATTCTAATGTTTGGACCCTTCTTAGCTGGTCTTCAGTTGCAGAAATACCATCTCACTGAACTCCCTGAATGCCTAACCTAAGCCTTCTGGTCTTTTCTTCCACTATTGAAAACATATGGTCTTTGATTTACTATACACATCTTTATCTATCTATTCCATATAGAACAGAATCTGAGTTAACTAACACTAATTGCCTTACTTTCCCTACTCTATATAAACATTTAAAACTAATCTCTTTCAGTAGTTTCCCTGCTTGTTGTCAAGCTCTGTCTTCCTACTCCTCAAGATATCAGGCACTATAAAAAACATTGTCTCCCTTTGCTTCTCCGAATAGTATTAGGGGTGCACCAACCAAGTTTACTAACTTTTAATGACCATCTGGGTCATGTGATAAGGTTAGAGGATATCACACTGGGATAAAATGTACACTTTTTTTAATAATGGATGTATCATGTTGTTTTCTCTTCCTATTTCGTGTGTTGTGAAATATGCAATTACTCAAAGCTAACACCCTCTCTACTCCTGTTTATTACCTACTTATGTCCTATAACATAGCAAATTGAGCCATATTATCATAATTTGTGAACCCAGTGCTATGGTACCTACTTGGTGGTTGGACCAGAGCCGTGAGGCAACATAACGTCACTGTAACGATAAAATGATGAACTATATGAAACCCAACCTATATAACCAATTGCATCTAAAACAGATGCTTTAATCTTTGGCAGAGCAGATGATGTATTATACTTTGAAAGTAATTAAAAATGTTCATGACACTTAAGTGGATTTCACGTGTGGCCTCCGCTCTCACCTCAAGAAGAAAGTAAACATTGCCCTGGATATCGCCACCTCAGTTTACACTCTGAACAAGTCTACAAGGAATTCCACTAAGTCATTTACTAACAACACCCTACATGGAATACCCAGAGACACGGCTGTAGAAAGACAATGGAACAACCAAAACTCACTTTAGATCACATTTCATGAAGAGTCAAGGGTATACAAGTTAGGTTTCTCACCCCACTGGGTGTTGTTGCTTGACCTTGCCTAGGCTGTTCAGATATCCCAGCAAAAGAATAACATGGGGAAACATGTGGTGTCTCTGTGTGAAAATGGAATCTGGCATAGAAGCAAGTGTGATATTTAGTAATGATTGCAAAATAAAAGAGGCCTACAACATGCATAATTAGGCTAACATAGGGTAAACGACAACGGGCCATGTGAGAGACACATGACTGAAACTGGAACTGTGGAAGAGGTGTGGCGCAGCGGCCAGGGTGCCTGACTCCGCACTCCAGGGCTCACAGTTCAATCCCCAGTGCCAGCAGCAGGTTAGCCCAGCACCATGTGACTCAGGGCAATAGCTTGCTTAATCTTACCCAGGGCCCCCTGCGCCGGGACACCACTTTGGAGGTAGCTGTGCGCGTTACAAATACTGGTATTTATATATTTTATTTATAGGATCAGTGTGTTTATAAAGCTATCATAAGAATTATAGTGAAAGTAATATCGTGTGCATTAATAAAGCTAGATTTCAATAGGATTGGATAATCTACAAAAACAGGTGGTAATAAAGGCCACATAAGCCTTTGGTGTTAATTGAAGTAATAAAATATCCACAAGGAACACTTTTGACATTTACTTCCTAGTTAGATTTGTTTCAGCAATGCCATAAATACTAATAACACAATAAAGAAATCTGAGCATTGTGCCTTGGACAAGCATGGATGCATTGTTTAACAGCTCATGCTGTCTTGCTTATAGTATATACTCTTGGGTTTACATCGTTATGTACTGAAGCGAGACCACGTGAACTTAGTTTACAGATACCTTATTAAAACCTTGTAGGCAACAGTTGCTGATGTTTTTCGTTCCACCAGACTTGAAAAACAGCAGTGATCCTGCAAATGAGTGCCATGGTCCAATCACCGCTCCACCGACACATTCCTGAGGCTTGTGGTTCATAGAAGCCTTCACCTATGATTGCAAATCATTACATTGCTCGAGTGTGAAGATAACGTGTTCTGCAACTTTTTACCTTGTTGAATTTCTCATGTATACCTTGTTTCAAATTGCATTTGGACTGGAGGAGGCGGGCTCCTACAAAGGACATTATTTAAAGCTATGTTAATACCAGGAACATGACCTTCGACAAAGCAAATGTGCAATTTACTGTTACTATTCATTGATTTAGAACCCTGTTTTACTGAATCCCTGATTCACCAAGACTTTGCACTTTCGCAAAGTGACTCAAAGCAGTACATAGGTATTTACTTCCCAACGCAAAAGGCATTTGATTCTGAAAAGGTGCCATTTTCTCACCTGAAAATGTGCTTTGCACAGCATTTCTTCTTTGAGGCGTTGCTGGGGCATTATTTGTGCAGATAAGTGGAAACACCCACTTATTTTGACACAAACCCTGATCTACTTCAATACCAGACGCTCTTTGTATCAGAAACTAACACCTCTTGTAGAAGTCGTTAACAATTGAAATATTTTCATTTCTCAAAAAAAAAAACATGCATTGCATGTGTGTTGAGGTGCACAGGTTAAATCCAATGTATGGGATGCTTCTGAGTTTGTCTAGGCATGGGAGTTTGTTTTGAAAAATCTACTTCCACTATAAATCCTAAACTACATAACACACACTCATCTCCGCACCATTGTATGAAGCTGTGTGTTGATCAAGGCAGCGTTGTTGAGGTGCCAGAGCAAGGGATGTCAGCAGCAGCTATGTTTTTCCTGTGGGCAGTGCAGAATAACAATGCTGGCTGTGTTGCATTGTATGAAACAAGTATTAAAATTGATCTTAAAGTCTCTTTTTTAGACTAATTGCTGCTTCACTTTGAAATTATATTTTGTTTATGAATAAGCCTCCACGAAACACATGGGGCACTAGGCAACTTGTATACTCTCGTTGAGCTACAATAATGCCTCGCTTTTATCCTCAATATTGAGTTAATGTAGTCTGCCTCAAGCGAAGTGAGGTCTCTATGTGCACAGTGCTGTATTTTCATCTATGTGCTCTATGCAGTGGTGGCTACACCGCTAAGGCGGAGGAGCATTCCTCCACTATGGCAAAAGGAAAAATAAAATGACAATAACATATCGTTATTGTCATTTTATTTTTCCGATTGCATTAAGTCAGTGGCCTGTGTTGCGCGGTGTGGGGCTGGCCAGAGGAAGGGAGGAGTGGTTTGTGCTCCCAAGGTGCGCATGAACCATTTGGCCTGCCCTCTTGGGCTGACCAAACAGTTCATGCGCACTTTGCATGTTCATTCCAGGCTGCATTACACAGTCTCCCTGTTCCAGTCTAAGCGCTTATCCACAGCGTTCAGACAAATCACAACGCTGCATTGCATCATTGTGATTGGCTCAGGGGATCCCATGGGTCGGGTGCTTCCTGCTGCTGGCCGGACTGCAGAAAGGAAGAAGGAAGAGGACGCAGGAAAGGCGGTGGCCTGGCAGCCATTCTAAGGTAAGTGTGTTTTTTTGTTGTTGATTAACCCCCCTGCCTCACCAGCCCCATCTTGTGGCAGCCGCTACTGGCTCTATGATTATAGTTCCAGTGCTTTCACAAACCCTCTGGTGGTTCTACTCAAAGTTTCATCACACACAGTTTTGTGGTGCAGGGCCTGGAATGCAAAATAGGGTGCGCAACCTCTACTTTTCAATTATTGGGAACACTTCGCAACAACAGTAGCTGTGTTTAATAAAAAAAAAAAATATCCATGGGTAAATTTCCACCATTAGTTCTGCATTTCAAAGAGTGCAACGGAAATTCAGAGGAGCTATTCAACACAACTTTTCTCACCCCTTAATGTAAAATGTAAAGACTTCATGAGGGAATGTGTAGTATGAACATCCCCCCCCCCACCTTGTAGAGAATTAAAGACTTAAAGGCCACCCCTTTATGACCCAGGTGCAGGGTATACCTGGAGAAACTCTGACAGGCAGTAAATATGCCCCTTTCTGACACACTCCTCTGCTGCAAAGGGACGTGCAATGGTTGTTGCTGTGGACGCTCCAACATTTTCTAGTAAACATGCCCTTTTTTTGATGAAAAATAAGTGGAGGGATAATCAGAACTAAAATTGAATAGAAATATGCCCAGACAAGTCATTTGTCAAACATTCCGACCCTCAAATGATCACCACCTCAAACACCTTCCAGAAAATCGCAAGATTTTCACTCAACATACCTTCCTCAACACCCCCAGGCACAACAGCTGATCCTTTTTCAGGCTTCCTAGTTCACCTAACTTATTCATTACTTCTGTCTATTTTTCCTTATTGATCAAGATGTTCGGAGGGATGTATTTTCTTGAAGATCAATATGAGTTCAGCTAAATTGGAATTAATAGCTTTGTCATGGAATTGCCACCAAAGTATGTCTCTAATTATTCACTAAGACATGCTGGTGGTTTCCTAAAATTACAAGGCTGCACTAATTCAGTGGCTGGTTGAGGCTAAGTAGTTCCATCCAAAGTGACAGGAGCATGAAGATAAATAGATTTGCAGCTAACACAGTTAAGAAACACAGTCATGAAAGGCCAGTGAATTAAATTAAAAGTAACAATATTTTATGAACATAATCATTTGAAAAAGAAATATATGATCGTGTGTTCTAAAATCAAATCCACACACTTAGAGCTTTCAATGTGGAAAATGTATTTTAAAAAAAATAGGACGGGATACAATTAATAATTAGAACATTAAGGAAAACAATAAAATCCCTCATTATGAATGTCCTGTGAAATGGACCTGATTTTCTCCCTCTCCTGGGTTACTAATGCCAATTAGGAAAATGTCAATGCCCTGAAGTGTACTAACTACATATTTACAGCAATCAAGTATCCCAACTGACTGCCTTCCAAATAAAGAGAAACATTCAGGACCGTATGCATTCTGGACAAGGACCATATTACTTACCCAACCTGCTGGTGCCATGCTGGCCACTTAAAACAAACTCTCCACTCAATCAACAAGATTCAATTATACTGAGAAACATTTTCTGCTTCCTCTATCTCTTTGCACCACAGATAATTTTCTAAAATTCATAGGACTATGAATATGCAATAGTTCTCTACTTCGAATTTGGGAAAGCAAATACAAGGACAGAGGTCACACTCATTAGGCAGATAATTTGTGACTATCATGCAAATGTACAATTTGCAATACCACCTATTAGTACATATGTTACATCGCAAATTGCATTCTCATTTCCAAACCAACTGCTGTGAAAAATTCCCAAAATGTCTGATAGAGGGTTCATTTGATTTCTTCCAATCTAATCAGTGCACTTTAAACTTTTTTAAATGGTGCCCCACATGTTAATTATCACAACTACATTTTGTAAATGTCACATGGTTGCATTTACATTTTCAATTGCCTTCATCTATGCATTGTCTTTTCATTACATTGTAACATCTAAAAGTTACATTGTTTGACAAGGTTGGATCCTATCACCAAATTTGTTCAATCTCTATGCTGAGCATCTTGGCCAAAAATCCAGATTCAATGATGTTTGGATTGGGATCAAAGTTGGAGGAGGGGTAGAAGAACTCAAGATTATGATTGTCAAGTTCAAAGAAAACAGCGCTGCTGCTGGATTAAACCTAAAAGTAAAAGGAAATCATATTAACAAGAATCTTACAAAGTCTTAGCATTGACAATGAAGCAATAAAGAACCTCAAAGACTCAAAAGCCGGGTCTGGTGGCTCAGTGGATTAATGCATCGACTGCAGGGGTCTATGTTTGACCTCATGGTCACAGGTTAAAATCCTGGGGGTTCAGGTTGATAAAATGAGTACCATTGGGTTGGGTAACAAAGCACATCTGTTATTCAGTCCCAAGAGACCTATGGGTGAACATGTGCTTTACAAATGCACATGTAATGTTTATGTTAGAACGTTCACTAAAATTGATTGTGATAAAACTTAAGTTCAAATATTTGGGCCACATAATGAGAAGAGACGACTCCTTGGGAAACAACATTTATGAGAATGATGGATGGAAAAGATGAGAAACAAGATCAAGGTGATTAGAAACAGTCAAGAATTATAGAAACAAGAATCTTCAAGACCCAAATAATTATGTTATCGACAAAAACAATTGGAAAAATATTATTCATTGAATCACCAAGAGTCAGACACAGCTGATAGGATAACACAATACAAAATTATTGAATTGTGATCCTTGTGGTCAGTTACATTTTCACAGTTGCATTGCCATTAAACATATGGATTAGAATCAGATGTAATGGGTACGGTGTGTGGTTAGTATTTGGAGATAGGATTAGAATTAGGGGCAATCATTAGAGGATGAGGTTTAGATTAGGGCTCCAAAGTGTACTAGATGATATACGAGTAGGTGCAGGGGTGGAGGTTAGTGCTAGATTTGGAGTTGAGTTAGGGGTTGCTGTTAGGGACTAGCCAGTAGGGGTTGGGGTAAAATCAGGTTAGGTTTAAAATTAAATTGTGATCTTGCAGCTGTAAAATCCATGCATGATGTCAAGGTAGGTGCTTTTTCTAGGTCGAGGACACATTATGCTGATTTAGTGACTTTAGTTATGTGAGAACAGAGAGTTTGAGTTTGACTCCTACAACTATATTGAGTAAATTTCTACATTTATTTCCCTACATGAATATAGTTATCATATTGAATGAGTTTGTGTTGGCATGATACTGTAATACTGGTTGGTAAGTCACTCTAAAAAATCAAAGCAGATTCTCCAATTCTTTCAGACCATGGCTGTACAGACATATCTAAAGTTAAAATGGAGAGAAATCATCTGACCAACACTGTGCCAGTTACTCTGGCTATCATTCAAAGAATTATTAAAGCAGAAGGTTTTAAGTTTGTTTCATGGAGTCCTTTATCAAAGTTACAGCAAGTCGTCTTGAGGAAAGTCAAGGTCTATTTATTTGCCAAGTCACAAATTATGCTCCAGAGCTTTCCTAAATCTATAAGAATGAATTTCTCACTACAAGTGTTAGACTTGGCATCTTTGGCATGGTTTCCCCAGACTTTTTGCCTCTAACTCCTATATTTTGTATACTGTGCTAGATTTCGTTTTTGCTGGTTTAGATGCTTTGGGCACTTTGCCAGTGTTGATCAGTGTCAAAGTGCAAGTGCTCACTGCATAAATTGCTGCTATTACAAAGGGTTCTCCCTGATTGGTATATTTGATTTACTGGTAAGGTCCTAGTAAAGTTCACTGAGTGCGCCAGGGCCTGTAAAGCAAATGCTGCTAGTGGGCCTGCTTCACTGATTGTCCCACCAGCATGAGTAGCCCTGAAATGGTATCCCAGACCTGCCACTGCAGTGTCTGTGTGCAGTTCTAAACTGCTATGTCGACCTGGCAAGTGCACCCACTTGCCAGGTCTTACCCTTCCCTTTTCTTACATGTAAGGTGCCCCTATGGTAGTCCCAAGGTACCCCCATGGGAAGGGTGCAGTGTAAGTGAACTGTAGGACATGACCTAACAGTGAAATACTGCCAATTTAATTTTCCCTATTGAAAGGCTATCTGCCCCATAGGATAGAATGGGAAATAATTTGTAGCATCTTACAAGTATAACTTCCCATTGAGACAAGATAGAGAATTAAGGTTTAGGCTCACTGAACTCAGAATTCAATAACACATCTTTTAGTAAAGATGTTTTTTAAATTGTGTGTTTGAAAATGGCACTTTTTGAAAGTAGGCATTTTCTTGTCTAACCATTCAGTGGGCCTCTGCCTGTGTGTGGATTGACTGTCTGGTTTTGGAGTGACATAGGCTGGGGATGTGCATTTACTGGAGACAGCCACTGGGGGTTTGGGGTGGGCCTGGCCCTTACTGGATGACTCAGAGCAGATCTGAATAGGGCTTGGCTGCATTTAGAGTAGTAAGAGGAGATTTCCTTGCACCTGAATATGGCCTGTCTCCCTTGCACAATTCTGTCGACAACCCCTGTGGTCATGCTGTACCAGTGAGGACAGAACTGGTTTGGACTGGGCTCAGAGACCCCGCATAAAGAGAACAAAGACAAAATGGGGTATACGTAGCAGACCTTAAACCCCAGAACTTTAGATCACTTCTGAGTTCAAGGGGATCCTTTGCCAAGAAAAAGAGCTGAAGAGCTGTAAGGAGGAGTAATACTCCTTTCCTGTGTGCTGTGTGGAGTTGGCCTGCAGTTGCTGTTTCTGCCAAGGAGAAGACAAAGACTGGAACTTTGCTGTGAACCTGCTTGAAGAAGATCTCCAAGGGCCTGTGTGTGCTGGCCTCCTGTTCTGAAGTCTCAGGGACACAAAGACTTCACCCCAAGCTCCCTTGAACTCTGTTGCTGGGAGTTCTGACCTGCCAGCAGGTGCATATTCCAGTTGTGGGCCTCTGGAAATTGTTCTTGCTGTTGAAAGCTGGAAGAAACCTGAAGAACTGAAGAAATCAACACAACGCTCTTCTTGCGGCCTGTTTTTCGTGATGCAGTACAGCCGTGCAAGAGGAATCTCCACACATCACCACGCAACTGGTGGGATGAAGCAGCGCCTGTTGCGGCTGCAAGAACTGACACATCGCCGCTTGTTGCTGCTGCATCAATCGCCAAAGAATCCTGGATTTCCACGCATCGCACTTGTGCAGCAGGTTTTCCTGACGCATCAGCCATGGACCAGAAACATCTTGGAGTCGATGCATCACTTTCCCCTACAGTCCAGATTCAACGCATCACTTCTCCTGCGTGCAGCAGAACTTTTGCATCACCTCCTAGAGGACCCTGGAACTGACGCATCTCCTTGTTTCGTGGCGCTTCCCATCTCTGCGGCTATTCGGCCTTGAGGTGCTTTGTGTAGAATCACGAATCCATCGTTTTCCATGGGCCCATTTACTTGAAACCTTTGAACAGTCATATTCTTATTACATGTATGTTGGATTTTTGTCATTTCGTTTTTGTTGAGATTAGATAAAAATACTTTCTTTTTCTAAGCTGTTGTGGTGTCCATTTGTGGTGTTATCATATAATTACTATCTGTTTTGAGTACAAATACTTTACACATTGCCTTTGGGATAAGCCTTTTTGCTCGTGCCAAGCTACCCAGGGGGTGAGCAGGGGTTATCTAAAGTGTGTATCCCCCTTACCCTGACTAGAAGCAAGGGTCCCTATTTGGACAAAGGTACCTACCTCTGCCAACTACAAACCCCATTTCTAACAACAAGCATCTCATTTGTGAGATGCCTGTACCCAGTTGCCTATGGCTAATCGATGTCTATGGCTATGTGCAATTAGGTTCAACTCTTAAAATTCAGGAATGGGTTAAAAGCATGACGGTTTCTTACCTGACCATGACAATGATCACCACTTTTCAGCCTCAAGATGCTTACTGCTCGCAAAGTGCTTTATAAATTAAGGTAGGTAGAAATGTAAATTTTTCTTTCACCTCTGCCGTGCCGCTTTACTGGTGCAATCCTAGAGGGCATGAAATGATACATGGGTTTATATAAAGAAGGGTAAACAAAAACAATTTTTTTTTTGCATAATTTAGATTAGGGGTGGGCGGAATTTGCGAAATTCACTTTCACAAATTATCGCGAAAATGTTAAAAATCTCCGCAAACACGCGGAAATATCGCGAAGATGCGGAAGTTTTTTTCCCGCCCGTTCGCGGTATTTTCTGCGTGGTCGCGGCTCGCCAACTTACCCATGCGGTTGCTCGTGGGCGCGGCCATCTTGTTTTCACTTGTCTCGCGGTGCATGATCGCGAGAAGAAAGACGTGATCGCGCGACGCATGACGATACTGCGGGCGCGAACTGTCGCGAGACAGCGCAAATGGCTACCAACAATCAAACATCTCGTGGAGAACACGACCGGATCGGGAAAACTTGTCGGCGAACGCGGGGATTCTGGTAAGGCGATCGCACGCACGCTAGAATGTATTATTTTACAGCGCGAGCAAGAAACAAATTATCGCTAAGCTGCGGAATGCGGAAATTTTGACATTTTCGTGCTTTCCGCGGAACGCGAAAATGCCAAATTATCACAATTTCCACAAACGGAACGGAATTTTGGCCCAGGCCTAATTTAGATCCATCTTGAAACTTGAGCGGGCAGAACATACACAGGAACTTTTGCCATTGGTAGAAATGTACATCCCAGCTAAGACATGAGGCTACAAACAGTCATGCATTGGCAGGCTGTCGCTAGTCTCCTATTTATCCATCAGAAAAATGTGCCATCCGAGGTCGGGCACAATGATAATACATTACACCTTGTTTTTTCTATTTTAAAAGGTATATTTTCATATCACAGATACGTTAATTTGACTAGCGCATCGTTCGTCTTGTTTTAAAGACTGGTGTCTTCTAACATACCTCATAGTAAGACATTTAAATAATGTGTTAATAGTGTACAATACCGTTCTACGGGAATGTAACAACGAAAGAAGTGTTTCTAAAGACCACATAGTGTGAAATAATTATTCTTTTAGTTGCATTACATACTTAATAACGTAACATTCTTTCCTGCAAAACTTATTTTCCAATGGTAAATAGTTTCGTGTTTATTTACCTTATAGATGAGTGGCCCAGGTCACGGGTCATGCTGTCAGTTGAATAAATATTGTCACCTTAACATCCTATTCATACAATCCAAACAAAATATATGTCTAGCTAAAAATGGAAATGGTTTCATTCATGCATGAACGAAATTCCCATTTCAAAGCCACAATTTATGCCTATATGTTCTCTTGTTCAGATGTTTATAATGATGTGTATAGAGTATTTGATAATAGTATAGGCCAGTGGAGTTAGTCCTACTTCGATGTAAAATACATAGAATGAAATGGAGTTTCTGTTTATCGTGTCATATTCCATTTTCACTGAAAAAGGAATGATTGCTATGTGCTCCCTTCACTTGTCTTTAAAATAAGAATACAGTTCAGAAATAGTATTTTCGATACTATACAATTATCAAAGCTGTTCTTATTAATACCAATATCAGAGATGTTCCTAATACCGCTTTGATTCAGTTTGGTATCTGCTCCCAATACTGCCCGATTGTAGAACAGCACACTCTCTTTACCACTAGCCTCATGTCAGGGGCATTGAACGAGTGAGAGGAGGGAGCTGTCCTCCAACCCGAGTACTGAAACCCGAGAATCCTCTGCCCCGAGGAGCAATGGCATCATCGTCACTATATTTAAATCGTTTAATGAATTAAGTATGGTTTATCAGGAAGTCAAGGTCCTCGGGGCAACAATACATCTCTAATTTTAGAACTTTGATTACAATTCTAGTTGTTGCTGGGCTAGATGGCGGCTTAACCCCAATATTGGAATCCCAAACTAACCTTCAGTTCTGTTAGCATCCTGTAATATTTTCCACTAGACTCCACTGCTTGTTTAAGTATGGTATATGAGGTCTAGTTGTTTTTACAAACAATAAAGCTTGCAAACAAACATATTATTTCAGATGTTTATTTCTCTACTCGAATTGACTAAGGGGGTTCTCTTCAATAACCCCTAAATTGAAGCGAAACAGGGCCCAGGAGCCTTAATGTTACCCCCACCACTGCAAGGGATGCTGCTAAACTCAGGTAGTACACAAAATCTAAATACTTGAGGTTAATATCAGGAAACATGGTGCAAAGGGGTAGCCATTGAGAACAGGTTCACCATATCATGGGATTTTTCCAGCTTCTTGTTACAGGTTCATTGAGGTGACATGAAGAGTGCTGCCCTCAGAATGCCCTACCCCATGTGCCTGGTGGTCAAGGGAAATAAATATGTGAATGATCGCATGTCCCAAACTTCAGAACTATGGCTACATCACTCATTTATTCATTTTATAGTCTTCGAATCGGGCAGGATTGCACATCCTAGTTGCCCGAATGTGAGCCTAGAAAGTAGAGAAGAAGTCCTGAAAAATGGGAGTGAACTAATTAGCCCAGGAATTAGTGTCACTTTCTCATAGGAAATATTTTGTTTCTCTCAATGGTCATACCAGATTAATTGCTATTTTCTGGACCCTATTGTTGGTAGACTAAGACCACTATATTCTGCTACTCCTGCTAAACAGGTGTAAAATGCCTGTGCTCCCCCTTTTATCATGATATGTTTGAATTATTTAACTTGTGTATAAGTCCCTAGTTTATGGCACATTACTGAAAGTATACCCAGGTGCTGGAAGTTAAATACCACCTGTGTACTGCAGCATAAATTGTGCAATCCACAGATTGGGCCATGAAAAATGGCTTTGGACCTACCCTGTCTAGCCTGACAGCAGGATTGGAAACTCTGCTGTACAAGCTTGTCAAAATCACTCTTTTTCACATGTAACAAACCCTGATTTTACAGAACCCACCCCTAAGCACACCCTGCTGATCACAATGTAAAGTACATAATATTTAAGCGTGCAACATGTGTGAAATTAAAAAGGGCACCTTCCCCCAGTGACTAGGCCCAAAATGACAATATCAATATTTAGCCTGCACCTGACACACAGAGAAGGTCAAAGTATAGATTCTAAACTTTAATCCATAATTCTTGACCCATATTGGCGACAGACTCCATTCATTTTTATAGTTTTGTACAAATGTAATCTAAGTGTGAAGTTGGAAGGTTTATTAGATATATTGCAAATGTTACTTTAAGAAAGTTACCTTTACCCGGTATTAGCTCTCAAGCAACCACCCTGCCTGTACGTGGCCCCAAATGAGGTATGAATGAGGTGTGAAAACTGCTCCCATGGCAGGAACAAAGGCCTGGGAGTGGTGAGGTTTTCTTTTCCTTGCAGGAAGACCAGCTAGGGAGAACCCAGGGACTTGATTATCTTTAAAGGGGCCTGCTCTGTAAATAGTAAATGTTAGGTGACACATGGGAAGTCCCAGTCTAAGTCCACATTGTCAGACTGGCCCAAGCCCAGTGTTAGGAATGCTAGTTTGCGTACCACAGATGTGTAGACTGCTCATTACCATAACCACAACTCAGGGTGTGCATGCATGTTCTACATAATGGAGAAATTGTTTCTCAATCTTGTGTTTTGAGAGTAAATGGCACTCTGGTATTGTTTGGTTCAAGGCAAACATGAATTGCTGTAGAAGGGCTTATGGTTACCCCCAATAACTTAAATCTCATTTGTTAGAGATTGCCCAGGGATCTCCTTCACCCAATAGTTGGTGCCAGGCATAAATGTGACATCCCAGGCACCATCCCCAGAACAGTCAATGGACCTTCAGAAGAGGACTGGACCTGCAATCTCTGACCTGAGAGGAGTCCTGATGGACTAAACTTGCTCTTCCTATACTCACGACAATGAAGTGGACCCCAAAGTTCAGTTTAGTGAACTTCTGTGTGGCTACAGATAAGCTGCAAGCGATCTTTTCTTTGAAATGCCCAGCTGACCAATGTAATGAACTTTGTTGTTGACCTCTGCCTGATACCTTGAGAGTCTCTAAGTGCCTTCCCCTGAAGTCCTGGTGACTTTAGAAGCATACAAGTGTGGATGTTTAGGTGTGCAAGAAAGTTTGAAAACTTCAGAAGCTTTTCCTATACAGCTCAAAGGGACCCAATGAAAAACTTATCTGACCGGTCGTGCCACATTGTCTGATTGAATTTCAGCTTCATCCTCCTCAAACCTTCCTGCATTCTACATTGGGACTTAGAAAATGTTATCTCCAGAGAACCAGCTGTAGTAACCTGCTTCAGGTATCTGACCTTTGGTTCGACAGCGGTGGCTACAATTTCAGTGGCATCTGCGCAGGAAGAATTTAGTTTCTCAAAAAGTGATAAAGTCCATTTGAGTTTTTGGATTTAGAAGAAATGTCAACACTTTTCTTCAAAAAAGTGATAAAGTCCCTATCTGATGTGGAACTTAGAAACCTTTCACATTTTTTGATTTCCACCAAGGCCTATCCACTTGGTCTATCTCTGCATAGCCTCATCACAGTCGGTCACAAATTGCACATAGGGCCCAGTCTACAACTTTCATACATATCATTAGCGCTTGGTGCTTTTTGAAGCAATTTTTTTTCAAGATTTTAAAAATTCCCCTTCCTGTATTTTTACTGATGGTGTGTCTTTTTTTATATTAAATGTTACTCTATGTTTCTAATTCGATTTGTTTTTTATTGCTTTGTGATTTGTCTATTTTACTGTTTTGTACTACATACATACTTTCCACATTGCCCTTAATTAAACCTTCTGCTCTGTCACAAAGCCACAAGGGGGTTGAGCTCAGGTTAACTTAGGGACTTTGAGTGTTTACCCTGACAAGAAGTGTTACTATTCCTTGAGGTGGACAGTCATCCATCACAAATAGTAATCTACTTTCTGAAAAAATTCCTTCACAACCATGACATACCCTCATTTTCAGTTATATCTGAAGTACAAACTCTGAAATGTAAATAATATATGCATTTTCATGTTTTTCATATAAAAATCGTCATATTTATTTCAGATCAGATTCACTAAGATTTTGCGGTGAGGAGATAAATCTTACTCATCTAATACTTCGGTTTGCTCCTAGGAGTTAATCAGAAGGGCCTGTGTCTTGCTCCTTAAATGCAGGCGAAAAATCAATGGTACCACAAGAATAAGTTTAAGCAAAATCTTTATGAAAATGGGATTATATATTTACTTGTTAGTTTTGTATGGAACACATACCTTAACCTTGCTGGGGTGACACCAGAGAGTATGTTAGATGGGTAACCCACTGTTTGATCATGTCCATCTACCTGCCACAGTAAAGTAGTGAATTTCTGAGGTAATGCATTAACTCACATATAAAAAATGATGCATCTAGAAGCATTCATTCATACAAGCCAAGCAGTAAACCACATATTAGGGAACACAATGGTGCGTTGTTTTCATGACTTTTTATGACTTTTATTTCATATTCATTCAGTTAATATCAGTGAGATGTAGAAAGTTATAGGCACTTGTTTTCTCACACTGTAGAATGGCTACTTTGGGGCATTAGTCCATTTTTGCCTGCATTGATCTCAGAGATGTGGTGTCCATTGGCGCTCTGAAACTGCTTCCTGACTCCGTGATGTGCAAAAACAGCAATAAAATAGATATTACAAATGGAAATTTGAAAAAACATATTAGAGTTACTTTACCCAATATATATCATATACCAATTTCCTACCAGTTCCTAATTTGAGCTGGTCGAGCCCAACAGTACTCATTTTTGAATTTCAGCCAGAGCAAAAGACAGAAAAACACTAAAGGGAGAATGAAAGAGGAAGAGAAAGACAGAAAAGCAGCGACAAAGGAAGAAATTAGGGATAAAAAACGTCCCTGTAAAAGTGGCAGGGAGTGTCTGGTTGTGGATGAAAGAGGCATGAGGTGGAATCAAGTCTACTCAGCCTTAGTATTCAGAACCTCGTTCAGGGTGGCCCTGATTCTGTTTCAACCCTATAGATACCTATGACATGCAGCCGCGGTCCGTGCAGGTAACAGCGGTGGGACCGGGTGAGGGGGGATTTCGAGGGATGATGCCTTGGGAAATGTAATTATTTATTTAATTTTCCCTCTGCATCACCCCTCGAAATCCCCCCACTGCTTTTATCTGCACAGATCACGGCTGATGACATGTGGGAGTTTGAGGGGCCCATTACCTTATTCTGCAGTGCCCCCAGCCATCATTTTGCGTTACACCACAGGCCTTGTGGGTGCCTGCTGACTACCCACTCCCCTCCCCGCCCACAGCCTTAAAATTTGCTAATCGCTACAGCTTTTCTGCCTTGTTACAAAATGTCATCTCTGAGTCCTCCCCCAGCATCTTACAGGTCCCGCCAGGGTAAGCACTGTGAAAGTCCTGTCCTGACCCTTGGCTCCGAGGTCTGCATAGATGGTGGGTGCAACATGACTTTTCAATATTCTACTTATGTAACTCTGGAAATACATGGAAATCGCTTCAGGCACGTGTTTTTTTGTATTTTGCCAAAGGTATATTTTAACGTTTGCATAAAAGATAACGTAATAGAACATCCATATAATGATGATTGGTGCTGTTTTTAGTGATGCGCCTCTCGCATGTTAAATATAATTATGGCACATTAGAGACTGATAAAATGGAAATTAATATAATTTTGGGAAACGAATACAAACAAGTGTTGCCAGCTGATACGCAGTTCAGTCAACGTGTCATATGCAATTAGCTACTGTACCTTTACTCCAGCCCACATTCCCAGTAGCCAGACAAAAATCAACGTAGAGAGGACGTGGTCCGTCGGCTACGGCCACGCTGCCGACTTTGATGCTGGAAACCAGAGTTCGAGCCTCGAGGTCGCGTCCACATCCTGTGATCCTGGGCAAATCACTTAATCTCTCCGTGCCTGAATGTGTAATGTAAATATGGTGCTCATGTAAAGCGCTCCCATACCTTCGGGTCGAGTTCGCGCTATATAAATATGCAACAAAAATATACACATAAATGAAAACTGGGTTAGCATTGCAACCGACGGTAAATTGCACTGCAGTTTGTGAAAGGACAGTACACCCGCAAGAAGCAAATGTCTTCTTTAAGGACAAAAGAACACGTTTTACCCTTCAACTCCTTAGCACAACTAAACAATCTTGAGGGGGGTGGGGGCTGTGTGTTGGTAGGAGGATGCCTCCGTATTTGGTATCCACAGAAGCGGGAGCAACTAATTAATGGGCATCGGTAAAACGATTTCTTGCACAGGAATGGAAGAAGAAGCCATTGGAGAGTCTGTTCAGCATCCACGCGCCATTCATGGTGAGGGCGAAGAGGGCACCGGAAGTGACTTGATTGCCCTGGAGGCAGAACTCCCCCGAGCTCAAAATGAGGATAAAGAGCACTGTGCAAAAAGTGTACAATTGAAAACGTGTTTATAGACTATCAGTGAGGGAGGCATAATGGCGTCCTCCATCATCGCCTGTCATGCAGATGACAGCGTATAAAACCTGCACTCCTCCGTGGCTCTTCTTCCTTCGCGGCATTCTCTGCCAACGCCTGCCTTAACAGATGCCTGGCGTACACGAACCGTATGATTTATTGCTTCGTTCCATCAACAGGGCGAAGGAAGCACAGATATATTTCTATTTCCAATTCCTAATGAGGTTTCGTCTACATATTGTCAGTGACAGAAGTGGTTCGTTTTTAAATTGAGCTGACAGTTTATGGCACAGGGCAGGCTGTAAATGCTGCCTTTGCGCAAATATTTGCTCGGAATGCGTCATTCACAAAATATTGAGCTAGATAGAACGGGTTTTTGTATGTAATATATGGTGGACTCCCGAGCAGGGTTCTTAACACAGTAGCAGCACAAGATGGCGGCTGACCTTACAAGCTCCTGTCTCCACTGTTGTTCAAAGACACTTCTCCAGCTCAAACCCAGGAGGGTTTGCAGTCCAAACCTAAAAAATTTTTGATTTTGACCCCCAACTTTCCAACCTTTCTGCGGAAGTCTATGCTTCCTTGATGATTGCTATGCATAACAGACCAATATCTGGGTGCTGAAATAGTAGTTCTGATTGATTATCATTACAATCCTGATGTGCAGAATCCTGCAGCATCCATCTTCTTCCTTTTGTGGTGCTAGTGGCTTCAGCATTATCCTGGTCCCTTTGTGTGGCCTACTCTTTGCAGTTGTCAACATGGACACTGTGCTCTTTCTGCACCTGGGGATGTATCACTGAAATACAGGAACCTAAGTCCTCTGGAGTAGGACAAAAGGAGTTGTGCGTTCGTCTCCCCTACCCCTGGGGTAGCCGATGGTGCAGTCTAGATGATGAGAAGCACTATTATAAAGCTGTGCCGCTTCAACATAGCCAAGAAATGATTGAAACATGCATTTTAACATTTAAGATCTAGGCCTTGTGCCCTATTTGGCATATGCATTGTCCATCTTGAACAGTCTAACCTCACCATAGTAATTAATATCTGATACCGGTATTCTGTACAGCTTTGCTTACATATTGGCAAAATACCATGCATTTCAATGATTACATCTTAGAAATCTGCTATGGTAAAATGAGCATTTATTAGCAGCACATATGCCAAGACTTGTCATTGGAAGCACTGTCTGCGAGGTTCACTTTGGGCACTTTAAAGACTATTGGACTATTGGACTCCAGTGAACACTCTGAAGGCTAAATTCCCTTCCATTTACCTTCCAAACTTAAACTGGGCTCCTAGAATAACTGCACCACCTAGTCGATTTTACATGGTGTTCTATCTATGAGACAAACCAAAGAA
Organism: Triturus cristatus; assembly: GCF_964204655.1. NCBI lineage: Eukaryota > Metazoa > Chordata > Amphibia > Caudata > Salamandridae > Triturus > Triturus cristatus. The sequence goes on from NC_140582.1 coordinate 640,605,306, forward strand.
TTCACATTCTCGAAGACAGCTTCTCTAAAGTCCAAAGTTTGCAATCAGGTTTCTGGTCCTTAACTCCTCCCAAATGATACAGAAGCATTCACAAACATTTGTCCATAACCTGTGCCATTTGAAAAGGCAGCTTGGATCTGACAGAAGGAATTGACAGTCCCACCTCAGATTATTTCATGTTGTGCAGGTTAGAGTGAGAAGAGACGGCTGCTGGATGTTTGCTAAAAACTGATTTTACATCGTTCGAAAGTGGAAGTGTCTATCTCATTTGAGTCCAACAATGTGCACTCGGTTGCCTCCTATTTAAGGCTGACCTAAATAAACCCCATTTTTCGCAGCACTTCAATAGCCATGATGTGTGAAGAAAATCTGCTATAAAGAACCCAGTACTTCTGTTAAGAGGGTCCAGGGTTTAGTTCTTTCAGGGCCAAGTGAAGACATACATGTCATCTGAAAAAAGACATAACTATACAATCATGGCACTAGGCATTTAATCAATCAGGGGTTTATAAAGCGCATTACTCACCCGTGAGGGTCTCAAGGCGCTAGAGGGGGGCAGCTCCGGATTAGTTGAAGAGCCAGGTCTTGAGGTCCTTCCTGAAAGTGTGCAAGGTTGGGGAGCGTCTGATGTTCACAGGGAGCTCATTCCAGGACTTGGCTGAGATGTAGGAGAAGGCTCTCCCACCTGTTCTGTTTTTGCGGATGCTGGGGACCTCTGCCAAGGCGAGGTCGGCGGAGCGGAGGTTCCTCTTGGGTACGTGGAAGGATACTCTCTCATTGAGGTATTTGGGTGTGATGTTGAGGGTTTTGTAGGCGTGGGTGAGGAGTTTGAAGGTGACCCTCTTCTTGACAGAGAGCCAGTGGAGGTCTCGTAGGTGTTGGGTCATGTGTTTGTGACGCTGAGTCCTGAATACGAGTCTGGCAGCGGTGTTCTGGATGGTCTGGAGTCTGTGTAGTAAAGCTCTGTTGATTCCGGCGTATAGGGTGTTGCCATAGTCCATTCTGCTGGTTATGAGCATGTGGGTGACGGTCTTTCTGTAGTCGGGGGATCCATTTGGAGGTCTTGCGGAGGATGTGCAGGTAGTTGAAGCTGGTGGAAGCGATGGCGTTTATCTGGCGTTTCATGGAGAGGGAGGAGTTGAGGATGATGCCAAGTTTTCGTGCGTGGTTTATAGGAGTGGGTAAATTTCCAAGGGTGGAGGACCACCAGGTGTTGTCCCAAGCGCAGGTGCAGGATCTGAGGATGAGGACCTCGGTCTTCTCTGAGTTGAGCTTCAAACAGCTGTCTTTCATCCAGGCTGCCACGTTCTTCATTCCTTCCTGGAAGCAGAGTCTGGTTTCTTCGGGATTCTTCGTGAGTGAGAGGATGAGCTGAGTGTCATCGGCGTAGGATACAAAACTGAGCCCATGCTGTCTCACAATGGTGGCGGGGGGGCCATGTAAATGTTCTAAAGCGTGGGGCTGAGCGACGATCCTTGGGGTACTCCGCAGTTGATGTCTGTGGTTTCGGAGAGGAAGGGAGGGAGTCTGATTCTCTGGGTTCTGCCGGAGAGACAGGATCGGATCCAGTCGAGGGCGACTCCTTGTATCCCCACGTCGATAAGTCTGGCTGCGAGAGTGCGATGAGACACGGTGTCGAAGGCTGCGGAGAGGCACAGAAAGATGAGGGCTGCTGTGTATTCCTGGTCGAGTAGCATGCGGATGTCATCAGTGGCGGCGAGGAGGGCGGTCTCGGTGCTGTGGTTGCTGTGGAATCCAGACTGGGAGGCGTCTAGGGTGGAGTTCTCTTCGATGAAGGTGGTCTGCTGGGCGTTCAAGTGTCTCTCGGTGACTTTGGCTGCGAAAGGGAGGAGAGAGATGGGCGGGCAGTTTTTCAGGTCCATTGGGTCGGCCGAGGGTTTCTTGAGGAGGGGTACAACCTCTTGGCTACAAGCACTGATTTCGAAACCTGGTAATGATGTGAAATTACGTGGATGATCACTGCTAATTTTTCTCTCACCCAGGAGAATTGTGGTTGTAGCTGGGTAAAAGGCACTGTGAACTGTTCGAATTTCCAACATGAACAAGATCAGATGTTCTATGAAAATAGATCCTCTTACAATGGACACTAGTTGAGGCTGATGATTCCATGATTACTTTGCTTCTTGTTTTGATAAGGTGGTGCTAATCAAGGGTGATTACATTTATTTTGTGGTTATGAATTACAGCAATTTTAACATTAAATCATTTTGAAGGTTTTATAGTTATATGGTGAAACCTGATTAGTTACATTATTCTTAATACACTTCCGAATTATGTATTCAATTATTTCTTCTTATCAGAAAGAGGAAAATGAAGGTTAATGAGCAAAGTGAATATGTATCATGTCAGGCTGATTCCCCAAAAGGTACCAGAATGAAAGTGAAATATAATCAATATAGAGAGGTGAAATATATTTTGACTGTCAGTGGTCAATGCTACATGCACAGGAAAGAGGAATCAAGACATAAGTAAAATAAATAGAGAAGTCAACTAACTGTTATGAGTAGGCTGTAAAGATTTTCACTTTTAAACATACAACCTGTCCTTGTACAGATGGTGGAACAACTGGCCACACAAATCAATATTATCTGCTAAACCATTAGATTATTTGAGACATAATATTAGGGATTTAATACTTCCCAACAACAAGTACAGTAATACAGAAATGATATGAAACCAAGTGTTAAGACGTCCTGATTCTTCTTCACATTAGGGGGAAGTGGTGAATTGACAGATACATTTTGAAGAATTTAAAAAAGTGAAACTTATTGGGTTGCAGAATTAAGGAGTGCTCAAGAGCTAGATGAATAGTAGTGATTACAAAGCTGTTGCTTTAGCTACTTTTTGAAGAAAGGAAGGAGTAAATAAGTTAAGGTGTGGGAACTAGAGCTCCATTCTTGGGTTCGTAACTAGAGAAACACTGAAATAATTGCATCAATTGTAGACAGTGGAATAGCAAGTGGGGGGCCTGCCCCGGGCATCACACGTTTTGGGCGCGGCAGCCTACCCCGCTCTTATCTGTGGCCGTTGTGGGAATCTGCAGCCCCCCCACTCTTACCTCCAGTTGTCGTGAGAATCACCTGCACCAGCCTCCCCCTACTCTTACATGCCGCACCCGCGGGGCGGCAAACGCTGGGAATGTCAGGTGCGGCACATGGTCTAGCTATGCTACTGATTGTAGAAGGCTGGAGTCTCGAGGAAAAATATTTCTGATTTCAGTAGAGATAAGGTCTGCATGACCCCTTCATTTTACTTGCCAGATAATGACACTGATAGTTGTACTTATTTGTAGGCCTGGACGGTAAATTCCATTCCGCTCGTGGAATTTGCAGAATTTGGGTAATTTCGGGTTCCGTGGAGAACACAGAATTGCCCAATTGCCCAAAATTCTGCGTTCCGCGGCTTTGCGGAATTATTTGCTTGTTCGCGTTCTCAAAATGCGTGTTCGCGAGATATTTACCCCCCAGCACGCAGACAGCATTGGAGAACAGGAATAAAGCACCGCGAACAAGCAATTCCGCGTGTTCATGGAATTTCTGCGTGCTCGCAGTGATTTTTTTACTGTTTTGCGGAGCTTTGCGTAGCACGACTACGCAAATTCCGCCCACCCCTACTTATTTATAGACTGGACAAGATAATTTGTTAATATATCTGCCCTGTATAGTTAGCCATCTCAAAGAAATCAATACTGAGGGGATGTCGCGTGAGTAGTTTCTTTCAGGGGTAAGATGAGCAGCAGCTTGAAGGGTCCTATCGTACCTTGAAGTCTTTTTTGTGCAATGAAAGTTTTATTCACAAATAAGTCTGAGCTAGTGGTTGACAATTTTTGTGACATTGTTAACATGTTTGTGTAGGTCTGCCCACCAGAAATTGTGCACTTTCAATGACTGTTAGATTGCATTTTAATATATGTCAGTCGTTATTGTACTTTTGCAATGGGACTTTTACAATTATTTTTTGCATAAATACCCTGCAGTGTATGGTACAAGGATACTGCAAGTCACAAAAGAGTTTTGTTATATGAGAAAGAAATGAGAGCCAAATATGAGCAACTGCACTGCATGTGAAGTAGGAGACTGCAGCTGTGTTATTTACTTCCAGCCTTTTCACCCTTCACGACTGACTCAGCCCTGTTGTTCACTTATTGTATTGTATTGGATTGTAATCAAATAGTGCTTGCTACCCCTGATGAGGCGTTGAAGTGCTTTTTTGGCCAGTAGCACGCTACTCCAGAACCCATAAAGAATTAGTGGTAGATTAGTATAGTGTAATATGAAAGTAATTTGAGCAGTGGATATGTTAATCGGTTATTTGGATTAATAAGGCTAGTGGAGGGATAGAAGAGGGAAAAAGGTTTACATTTATATAGTGCTTGCTACCCCTGATGAGGTGTTTAAGTGCTTTTTCGGCAAGTAGCACGCTACTCCAGAACCCATAAAAGATTAATGGTGAATTTGTATAGTGAAATATGAAAGTAATTTGAGTGGCGGATATGTTAGTCAGTTATTTGGATTGAGAAGGATAGTGGAGGGAAGGAAGAAGGAAGAAGGTTTGCATTTATATAACGCTTGCTACCCCTGAAGAGGTGTTAAAGCACTTTTTTCGGCAAGCAGCACGTAGAAAGTAGCACTTATTAACCTGTGTTCTCAGTCTTTTGGAAGAGTGGAATTTTGGAGATTCATGGGTCATGGAGTAAGAGTGTGAGAGCCAGGGATTTCGAAGGACGATGCAGAGTGAAACTTAATTATCTATTTAATTTTCCCTCAGCATCGTCACCTCAAAATCACCCCCAAAGTGGCCCTACCACCCCACAGCTGTTACCTGCACAGACCGCGGCTGCTATAGAGGGGAGTTTCACAAAGCCCCATTAACCTGTGTCTACCCATACAGAACAGAAACAACTACCATTCACCTTACTAATATCAAACCTGATGCTGCAGCACAACAGGGAAATAGTTTCATCAGGCAAGTTACACACTTATATATTGATGAAAAATGTAAATAAAATAACGGGCCTGATTCACAGAACTAACTTAAGACAAAATCCTAAACTTACTACCATTTTGGTATTCACAGAAGGCACTTACTAATTTTGGTATTCACAGAAGGCACTTACTCATTGACGAGTAAGTGCCTTCTGTGAATACCAAAATGAGTAAGTGCACTCACTCATTTTGGTATTCACAGAAGGCACTTACTCATCTATGAGTAAGTGCCTTCTGTGAATACCAACATGAGTAAGTGCCTTCTGTGAATACCAAAATGAGTAAATGGTAGTAAGTTTAGGATTTGTCTTAAGTTAGTTCTGTGAACCGGGCCCAACTGTCAGAAAGGTTCTTCCGTAGAGAAAGACCAGAAACAGAAGGGACACTCATGCATTCAGGAGTCCAACATACAGCAGGTGACATTTGCTGAGCCATCAGGAATTCCACAAATTAGGATTACCAAGATCATGATGCAATAACAATTCCACTAGAAATAGAACAATTAATAGAGATCACCTGCGAATCAGTGACATTGAGCAAACCACCATACTAAAGTGTACAATAGAAGTCTCTTCAGGAATCAAGAAGGTGGAAGGCACTACTGTAAGGAAACCCCTCAAATTAATTTGAAACAAGCCCAGCAACACCAGACAGAATAATCCTCGGATCATAAAATGAAAGATTCTAAAACAAAACCCTAACGCAATCAAGCTGCGTGAAGAAGTCAACCAGAGTGAACTGCAGTCCATGGACCAACAAATGGAGATTACATCTCACTCAACAGCATGGGAGGATCCACTTTAACTCCAAACTTGCAATGGAGTGTGGCAGCATGGACAATGAAAGATGACATGGCTTAAAACTGTACACATGATCATTGAGCAGAACCACTACCCAACATCAGTAATCATTAACCTCATGGAAGTGCTAAACCAAGACACTTGCACAGCTATTTTGTCACAAAGGATACCCAAATGCTCAGACAAAACTCATCAGTAACAGAATCCCAACCCACCTTTGGGCCACCAAGGACTGCCAGTGAAGGGCAACATGATAACTAAAATTTACAACCCCACTAGTTGACTTGGTATCAATAGAAAAAAACAAGTGATGATGAAGTGCACAGCTGCCAATATTCAACCACATTTTCATCACTGAAGTCCATCCAATACCTACAGCGAAAGATGACACTTCACTCGTTCTCCAAGGTAGAAACACTGTGGTGAAAGAAATAGCAACAAAAAACATGGATCTGATCTCCAGAAATATTGTTGGGATCTCAATCAATGTTGGAGATCCTGACTTTATTTTTTTGCTGACTTCACTCACCCTTAATCATTGCCCTGCAGGGAATCTCCCCTTGACTACCTCGAACCTCATGGATTCATGACTACAGCAGCTCATAATGCATCCAATACCACAGAGAGGAACTCAGGAGGACTCCAGATTGGCTTCAGAATAGACATGTGCTTGGTATTTATCCCAGGGGAACAACCTTTACAACGCAACTTTTACAACGCACTACCATTACAACGAAACTGTTACAACGCGAGTGCATTGACAACGCAGGACATTACAACGCAAGTCTTTACATCGACTTGCACTAGATGGCGTGCTAACATTAAAAATAGTGTAGTTTACTATCCCAACACCTTCCCTACTGTTACATGGACTGGAGTTGGAATAGTAAATTACACTTTTTTAATGTTAGCACGCCATCTAGTGCAAGTCGATGTAAAGACTTGCGTTGTAATGTCCTGCGTTGTCAATGCACTCGCGTTGTAAAACTTTCGTTGTAACAGCATGCGTTGTAACAGCATGCGTTGTAACGTCATACATCCTTTATCCCAGCACAGTTTAGCCAATATTTTGCCCATGCAGTGCTAATAAGAACATTCCCGGACATCATTGGTCTCCATAGCTTTGCTTCAACAGAACCATTCCACTGATCTGAAAAAAAGATCAACTTCCTTCGGCACATAAGAAAATATCAGCGATCTGGAGGCCTACATCATCATCATATGTGGGGACTCAAATGCAAAACTTGGGTCATGAGCACAGTACCAAGATGCCAGAAGAGCATGGGGCTCCTCAGTTGTTTCGCCTACCTACCCCAGAAAAGACAAGAGAGGAACAACCCTGAAAACTATTTATTTAAGTTTAGTTTTCACTGCTTCATCTCATCCTAAATCTCTTCTTCCAAAACCCAGTCTGTCACTCACTACATTTTTGTGCATCTAAATCCGTGTACAGAACTTGAGGATCTGACTATAGCACAATTCTTGGACAAAGACCATTATCCTTTATTTCTAAACATATTAGATGTCTAAATAAAGTTTCAAAACATCTCATAGTACAGATATAGACATCAGAACCTGAACATGGCTTTGATAGGAATTTGTGAACAGAGACAATAGAGCAGATGACATTTTACAACACATTTCATTATGCAAGGAGTGAATAGAAAGCATCACATTAAGACTGGCTCCAAGATGTATCGCTTAGCATGAAAAAAACCTTGTCACAAAAAATAGTTTGGGGTTTCACAATGAGTGCAAGAAACTAATATCACACTTATATTTTGGGAAATAATAATGCTGATTACATCAAATACATAAGGCAGGCAACAAAACTCACAAAAGTATATAATATATAATAGTTTGAAAGGTGTTAATGGATAGTCTTCAGAGAAGCAGTCACAGTCAATGAATGCTTCAAAGACATGTTGGTACTTAGTCACACACTGCATGGGGAATTCTCAAGAAAACATGTATTCCAGATAAAGAATGGATAGTCTGCTTCCAGGAAATATTCTATAGTGGCAGCCCCAACCTATGGTGCAGCAGTTCAGGCCCAGAGGCAGGTGGAATGGAACTAGACAGACCCAATGACTTACTTTACAGCAGAGAAGGTATTAGAAGTTATACAAGCAATAAAACGCAACAAAGCCACGGGACCCAACAAGATCCAGCCAGAGTACTTTACATGCTTTATGGAGTGGTGGTCATCTCTCCTTTATGTTCTTTGCAAACAATGCATGCTTACTGAAACTGTGGAAAATGGTCACAATGAAACCCCTCTACAAGAAAGATATGGTATCTGAATCTTGCTCTAACCAAGTGATCAGTTTAATCGATATGGAAGAACAGATCCTCTCCAAAATAGTTTTGGAAAACATGTCACTAAAGACCAATGAGAATCACATCCTGAACCTCTTACAGGGTGGATGGATAGCCAAAATCTTTAATTTTCATCATGTGGTCTATTAGTTTTCCACCAAGAGACAGATGACTCCATGTTAGATCTGGGGGTCTCTAGTTGGCAGGGTAGGTACCACTGTCCAAGTAGGGACCCTTGCTTCTAGTCAGGGAAAGGGGGATACACTGTTAAGATAACCCCTGCTCACCCTCTAGGTAGCTTGGCCTGAGCAGTCTAGGCTATCAAAGGCAATGTGTAAAGTATTTGTACCAACACTCACAGTAACACAGTGAAAACACCACAGATTTACTCCACACCAGTTTTAGAAAAATAATGTATCTTTACTAAAAACTTCACAAGACCAAATACTACAGACAAACCAACATATAATTCAAAAAGGTTACTTTAAAGATAGTTCAAGAGTTTGCAGAAAGTACTCCAGGATGTAAAAGTCAGTGTCTTGCACAATGCGACTCTCAATGCACAAAATGCGACACTTTCGTGCCCAACAGTACCTGTAGTTGCGATAAGGTTCCCAAAAGCTATAACAAGGAAGCTTGCAAAGGCGATGCGATACTCCTGAGATCCTGGGGAGGCTTTGCAGCAGCCCTGCTTCACGCAGCAGAGGTGGATGCGCCGGCTCCGATCTGTAAGGGGAGGATGCGATGACTTTGGCCTTCGTTGCGTAGGTTTCTTAGGGGGAAGCTTCAGGCACAGGTTCGATGCGACACTCTTCGATGTGGTGCGATGCGTGGCGCAGCGTGGCCTTCCGGCGCCGCAACTCTCGATGCGCCACGGAACGGGACTCTGCGTCGACGCACGCAGCGGCTGGAGACTTTTCAAGCACCGGCAGTGGTGCGGCCCGCAAACTGGTTCTGCGACGACCCTCGCAGCGTCAGGAATCTTCTCGCACCGGGACGATGCTCGACGCACTCGGCGATGCGGGGACCCTGCGTGTTGCGATGGTGCCGCGATGAAATTTTCCTCGCACTCTCGTCTTGCGACACGCAATCGGATGATGCGTTGGGTACCAGTCACTCTTGTTCACGCTTCTGCTTCCCAGCTCCCAAACACAGCAAAACGACCTCCTGAGGCCCCAAGACTGGGCAAACACTCCAAGGCAGGTCAGAACTCTCTCAGCAGAGTTCCAGGGGAGCTGGTGGTGAAGTCCTTTTGTTCCTGGGACTTCTTAACAGGGAGCCAGCTCTTCTCAGGCCCTTGGAGATCAGAATCAAAAGAAGGGGACACAGCAAAGTCCTTCCCCTCTCCTTGGCAGCAAAGCAAAACAGCAGGCAGGCAGTCTTCTCCTCTTCAGTTCTTTGCAGCTTTCTCCTTGGCAGAGGTTTCTTCTTAGTTCCAAAGTGATCTAAAGTTTTAGGTGTCTGGGGTCCTCTTCTTATACCCCTCCAAGTCTTTGTCTCTCTTTGTTCCAGTGGGGGGATTCCCCTGCTCAAACCGGTTCCTGGGTGTGCTCTGCTCTGGAGCACCTGGTTCCTTTCAGAGTGAGGGGCAGGGTCGGTAGACGCTCAGCAGGAGGTGGAGCCTTCTTTGTGCCAGCAGAGGCAGAGTCCTCAGCCTGGCCAGCAGGGGGTGGAGCCAGCTTTGTGTTTGGCAGGGACAGCCCTATTCAAACCCAGGGACTACTCCTCCCACCCATCTAAAGCAGATCTCCCTATTCACCCTGCTGCTGACTCATCCAGGCTCCTGGAGCCACCTGGCCCATCACATGACACCCTTCAGCCAACCAGCACACAGGCACACAGGAAGGTTAAACAGGAGAATAGCTACTTTCTAAAAAGTGCTATTCTCACACAGTGAATTTAAAAACCATCTTGCTAAAAAGATGTATAATTAAATTCTGAACACAGAGATACCAAACTTGGATTTTCTATCTTGCCCTTATGGGAAGATAGGCATGTAAACAGCCTTCCCCATTCTATCCTATGGGCAAGATAGCCTCTCAGCAGTGAAAAACGAAAATGGCTGTAATTCACTACCAGGGCATGTTACACACCTCAGTACATGCCCTACCTTTCAGATACACTGCACCCAGCCCAGGGGGGTACCTAGGGCCACCATAGGGATGCCTGACATGTACAGAAAGGGAAGGATAAGGCCTGGTCAGTGGGTGCACTGGCCAGGTCGACATGGCAGTCCTGGACTGCACATAGGCACTGCAAGCAGGCCTAAGACATCATTTTAGCGCTACTCCTGTGGGTGGCACAATCAGTGCTGCAGCCCACTAGTAGCATTTGAATCACCAGCCCTGGCACACGCAGTGCACTTTACTAGGGGCTAACAGGTGAAACAAATATACCAATCATGGATAACCAATCAATATCACAATTTATACAGAGAGCATATGCACTTTAGCACTGATCAGCAGTGGTAAAGTGCCCAGAGTCTTATTGCCATCAACCACGGGTCAGAAAAAATGAAGGAGGAAGAAGCAAAAAGTTTGGGGATAACCCTGCAAAAAGGGCCGTTTCCAACACAACCCCCTTCCAGCCTAAAGCCAGGGTAGACCAAGCGATACCTCGATGGGATTCCCTGCTTAGGGCGATAGAACATGGAAACTGGACCAACCAGCAGGGCACTATTCCTGTTCTACGCCTTCCTGAACCCGGTTGGATCTCTCCATCCATACTCTCAGGGTCCACCAAGCCAACCCATGTGGAACCCTTCTCTTCACCTGTGGACACCACCTGTGCAGCACCTAGCCTTAACTTGCTCACAGATGTGTCCCAACAGACAGACAGCAAGCCGCAGTGACCAGTGACACTGGTCAGGGATGAGACCCAGGCCTTATGCCTCTCAGGGCCCTCAAACCCCTGTGGCATCAGAAGGTGGGGGGCAGTAGCCCCAGGTGCTGGGCACCCTTTGTCCACTTCCTTTCCTGTCAGGTCGGGTCTGACAACCTGGCACTGACCGACCAGCCCCGGGCCTGTATCCGGTGGCTGGACAGGAGGCTGGGGTAGGCTTTTCCATACCCAGTCCTCCTCTTCCTTGGGGCTCAGTACCCTCCCACCTGGAGCGGTACCCCCTTCTAGAATAGTCAGGGCACCTGCGGCAGGTGTCCTGCACCATTCACCCACCAGTTCAGGGGTTCTATCCTGCAACTGGGATCCCAGGTCAGGGGGGACACCCCGGACCTGGCCCTCCAACCTAGGGTCTACACCCTCCAGGTGAACCGGGGTCAGAGGCGAGGACTCCCTCCCTCTGCACCCCCTTCCAGAATTCTGCACCCTCCTACTCGGAGTGGTACACCTCAAAGACAAACTGGTAGAGACACTGCGTACAGATGTCCCTCCCTCCAGTTCAGGACCTCTCTCCAGCAACTGGTCTCCCAACCTAGGGTCTAAACCCTCCAGTTGCACACCTGCCTGGCATGCCAGGACTTCTGGGGACTCACACAGTATCTCCCCGAGGGTGACACATGACTCATGTGTCTCGTGACAGTCTGCCTGGCGCAGATCTCCCGGCCCCTGTCCACCTGACAGTGCGCGAAGATCCCCCAGGACAGAAGTGGTGTCACCATGGTCACTCCTAGGGGACTCAGCCCTTCTGGCTTGTCCCTGACACACCGGTTCTCCCACTGGGGAACACATCCCCCTCTCACCCCTCAGTCTGGACTTCTGCACCCTCCCAACTGGAGCGGTACCGCCAGACACCAGAACCACTGGAGCTCTGTTTACAGAGGCTCCAGGTTCTCCTGACACTAGGAGATCCTCCTCAAATGGCCTACTAGCACTGTCTAGGCCCCCAACCTGGTGTTCCCTTAAGAAACCCTCCAGGCCCTGAGACTGGGTTTCGGGCACCTTGGGACCCACAGTCCCACACTCACCCCTTCTCCACTGAGACAGGACGTGAGCCCCTACACCCCTCCCACTACACTGGGACCTAACCGGGCTACACTGAACCTCTTCCACCTCACAGGTCTGGAAGATATCTGGGCCACTCCTTTTGGGATCACTCCCCAATGCCTCTCCAGACCTTTTGGCATCCAACCAAAGGTCTGCCTCCAACGCAAGCTCTCTTGAACCAGAGAACTCACACTCCACCGGGTGTTGGCACAGCTCTGGAAAACAGGGACTTAAAATATGCTCTCCAACAAATGAATCACACCGCCCCCCACAGTTGTTAACCAAGCTACCGTTTGCCTCACCCTCCAGTGCCTCACACAAGTACCCCACACCACTCTCCTGAGATTGGCAAGACAGTACCTGACTGTCTCTGTCACACAACTCACACTCTTCTGGGCGGTCTTCACACTCACACACCAAGGTTTCTACCATGGGGGAACCCCTCTCCCTGTACCTCTCATCTAGGGTCAGTAGAGTGTCCCTCCCACCACTAGGAATATGGTCCCCTGTGCCAGTTCCCCAATCCACTTCAGGGACACTGCACTCCACTGGAACTACATCATAAACCTGAACCCCCTGGTGTATGTCAACCCCCTCCCTCAAGTTAGGCGCCACATCTCTGGGTGTTTGTACCTCTCCCTCAGCACTGGATATTACAATCTTGCTGCCACCATCTGAGCTGGACACCACCTCCAACTCAGCAAAGCTCACTTCTTGAGCTAACCATTCTTCTTCAGCTGAGACACTCATGGCCTCAAGCCTCTCGAGCTCCAAATCAAGCTCCCTCATTCTTAATTCATGTGCCAAGGTCAATTTCAATTCTTCCAAGGCACGGGCATTCTTGCTCTCCTCCTTTGCCTTGTCTACTTCTGATTGCTTCATTTTCATTTTCATAATTTCGAATTCATGGTTTCTCACCCTTTGATTCTCCTCCAACTCCTCTGGAGTGAGCTCCCTACTGGAATGGGAGCTGCCAGCCCTTGAGACTGGTCTGCCCACAGGCAGATCTTGGGGAACAAAACCATCCTCTTCATTTGCATCACTTTCCTCTTGGGCCTCCCACCGGGCCTTCAGGACTCTTTGTAGCACATCCTTTCTAGCTCCGCTTTTAAAAGAGCAACCACGGTCTTTGCAGAATTGCTTGAGATCTTCAACTTTGTATGAATATAAATCCGCAATGGAAAACTCCAATTCTGCCCTCTCACTTGTTGCCACCTGAGACATGATGCTCTTGAAGAGTTACTCAAAAATAGAATCAAGAAAAAAAATATAGTATGTGGCTGTCTATTTGTCTGCACTCCTAGTGATGTACACCAATTACTGTGGGTCAAGTACAAATACAAGTTCAATCCTCACCGCTGACCACCAATGTTAGATCTGGGGGCCTCTAGTTGGCAGGGTAGGTACCACTGTCCAAGTAGGGACCCTTGCTTCTAGTCAGGGAAAGGGGGATACACTGTTAAGATAACCCCTGCTCACCCTCTAGGTAGCTTGGCCTGAGCAGTCTAGGCTATCAAAGGCAATGTGTAAAGTATTTGTACCAACACTCACAGTAACACAGTGAAAACACCACAGATTTACTCCACACCAGTTCTAGAAAAATAATGTATCTTTACTAAAAACTTCACAAGACCAAATACTACAGACAAACCAACATATAATTCAAAAAGGTTACTTTAAAGATAGTTCAAGAGTTTGCAGAAAGTACTCCAGGATGTAAAAGTCAGTGTCTTGCACAATGCGACTCTCAATGCACAAAATGCGACACTTTCGTGCCCAACAGTACCTGTAGTTGCGATAAGGTTTCCAAAAGCTATAACAAGGAAGCTTGCAAAGGCGATGCGATACTCCTGAGATCCTGGGGAGGCTTTGCAGCAGCCCTGCTTCACGCAGCAGAGGTGGATGCGCCGGCTCCGATCTGTAAGGGGAGGATGCGATGACTTTGGCCTTCGTTGCGTAGGTTTCTTAGGGGAAGCTTCACGCACAGGTTCGATGCGACACTCTTCGATGTGGTGCGATGCGTGGCGCAGCGTGGCCTTCCGGCGCCGCAACTCTCGATGCGCCACAGAACGGGACTCTGCGTCGACGCACGCAGCGGCTGGAGACTTTTCACGCACCGGCAGTGGTGCGGCCCGCAAACTGGTTCTGCGACGACCCTCGCAGCGTCAGGAATCTTCTCGCACCGGGACGATGCTCGACGCACTCGGCGATGCGGGGACCCTGCGTGTTGCGATGGTGCCGCGATGAAATTTTCCTCGCACTCTCGTCTTGCGACACGCAATCGGATGATGCGTTGGGTACCAGTCACTCTTGTTCACGCTTCTGCTTCCCAGCTCCCAAACACAGCAAAACGACCTCCTGAGGCCCCAAGACTGGGCAAACACTCCAAGGCAGGTCAGAACTCTCTCAGCAGAGTTCCAGGGGAGCTGGTGGTGAAGTCCTTTTGTTCCTGGGACTTCTTAACAGGGAGCCAGCTCTTCTCAGGCCCTTGGAGATCAGAATCAAAAGAAGGGGACACAGCAAAGTCCTTCCCCTCTCCTTGGCAGCAAAGCAAAACAGCAAGCAGGCAGTCTTCTCCTCTTCAGTTCTTTGCAGCTTTCTCCTTGGCAGAGGTTTCTTCTTAGTTCCAAAGTGATCTAAAGTTTTAGGTGTCTGGGGTCCTCTTCTTATACCCCTCCAAGTCTTTGTCTCTCTTTGTTCCAGTGGGGGGATTCCCCTGCTCAAACCGGTTCCTGGGTGTGCTCTGCTCTGGAGCACCTGGTTCCATTCAGAGTGAGGGGCAGGGTCGTTAGACGCTCAGCTGGAGGTGGAGCCTTCTTTGTGCCAGCAGAGGCAGAGTCCTCAGCCTGGCCAGCAGGGGGTGGAGCCAGCTTTGTGTTTGGCAGGGACAGCCCTATTCAAACCCAGGGACTACTCCTCCCACCCATCTAAAGCAGATCTCCCTATTCACCCTGCTGCTGACTCATCCAGGCTCCTGGAGCCACCTGGCCCATCACATGACACCCTTCAGCCAACCAGCACACAGGCACACAGGAAGGTTAAACAGGAGAATAGCTACTTTCTAAAAAGTGCTATTCTCACACAGTGAATTTAAAAACCATCTTGCTAAAAAGATGTATAATTAAATTCTGAACACAGAGATACCAAACTTGGATTTTCTATCTTGCCCTTATGGGAAGATAGGCATGTAAACAGCCTTCCCCATTCTATCCTACGGGCAAGATAGCCTCTCAGCAGTGAAAAACGAAAATAGCTGTAATTCACTACCAGGGCATGTTACACACCTCAGTACATGCCCTACCTTTCAGATACACTGCACCCAGCCCAGGGGGGTACCTAGGGCCACCATAGGGATGCCTGACATGTACAGAAAGGGAAGGATAAGGCCTGGTCAGTGGGTGCACTGGCCAGGTCGACATGGCAGTCCTGGACTGCACATAGGCACTGCAAGCAGGCCTAAGACATTATTTTAGCGCTACTCCTGTGGGTGGCACAATCAGTGCTGCAGCCCACTAGTAGCATTTGAATCACCAGCCCTGGCACACGCAGTGCACTTTACTAGGGGCTAACAGGTGAAACAAATATACCAATCATGGATAACCAATCAATATCACAATTTATACAGAGAGCATATGCACTTTAGCACTGATCAGCAGTGGTAAAGTGCCCAGAGTCTTATTGCCAACAACCACGGGTCAGAAAAAATGAAGGAGGAAGAAGCAAAAAGTTTGGGGATAACCCTGCAAAAAGGGCCGTTTCCAACACTCCAGTTGCGGGCTTTTGGACTTTTCACAAGCATTTTACCATTGCCTCATGCTTAACCATCAGCGTTATACTCCATGGCTCCAAGAGGAATCAGCAGTCGATGTTACAGAATTGAAACAGTGTATCCACTTAGATCTGCTAGCATAGAAACTACTACTGGTGAAGTGTGGGAAGATGCTTCCTTGGTAACGGCACAATAGAATATATCTTTTAGCCTCCAACCACTTAACCGCTAATCAAAGGCCCGGACAGGCAATTAAGGACACCGGGCATTTCCCGGGGAGGCTGGTAGGTAGGGGCCAGTTTTGAGGTTGGGGGCTGGTTTTAATGCTGACGCTTAGGCCACCTGCTACCGTGTTTACCAGTTGGGAGGTCTGTTGGCTGATGTGAGCATGGACAGGGCCTTTCAATACTCCAGACTTTGGCTACAGTGCCAGGCATATTCCTGTCTGGGGCACATTTCAGTCGTGACCGGAGCTGAGGGAGGCCAGCAACTTTATTTAGCTATAAACTTCTGTGAATAATTATCTCATTGTGATTTGAACCAATGTCAGTGGTTAAAGTGTCACAGCAGACAATGGCTTTATTATTTCAGTTTAGTGCATCCACCTTGGGTCAACATTTTCTTATTGAACACTGACCATGTATGAGGCACGTGTTGATCCAGCTTTTGTGCAATGCCATGCTGCATGCTGTAAGAATGGATTAGTGGGGAATGGAGAACACAAAACGGCCAAAAGGTGGCAAAATATATTTATTCCAAAATCTCCCTGAAGTTGCTGTGCTCACTCACTCCTTATAGTGTGGGGCCTGGGATGGCAACATTTGCCCGGGTTGCATTTGGTTCCCGGTATGACCCTGGCTCGCCATTTCACAGGGCAGCCATGTTGGGATAACTTGGACACTCTGTTGTAACCATTTAGCCGTGTGTTCCTCTCCGTCATTTATATACATTTAATAAACTATCCCTCCATAATGTGATGTGTACTCAATGTACACTACCCGTTTCTGGAGGGCACGCATGATCCAAGGATCCCACCCGCCGGTTGCAGATTGAATCTAACCTGTTTGTGATGCACCACAAAGCATTAGTGATATATTATTTTTACATCATATATGGTGCTTTTCTCTAAGAGCCAGTATTAGAAGCCTACTTTAAGGCCTCTCTCTATTGTCATACATTATTTTTTCCACTGATCACTAATTATGTTTGTACCTGTTGCCAGACTATACCGTGGATTAGCAAAATACTGTCTGAAAAATAAAACATAACTACAGCAAATCATCAGGTGTTCCTTATCAGTACCGGGTGCATAATATAGTTCAAAATTCAGTATTGTGCACACGGCTGGTAGTGACTGGATTGCATCATGTTATATATTCAAGGCCCAATTTCTTTAAAAGAAATGGGGCAGTTTAAAAAAATATATATATATTTTTTTATGTTTGAATCATGGGGATGGTGGTCTCCTGACGCTTACAGGCGACCATCCCTGTGATTGTGACCAAAAAGTGGGAGTAAAAATTGTGACCTGCCTAATGAATAGGCAGGACAGTCTGCCACTTACTAAAATTCCTTATTTGGCGAACCGACTTATTAGTACATAGGCAGGTTCACAAAACCAGACTCAATTCGGAAAAAGTCTGTGCACATATTGCAAATGCTTTTTGAGAATCGATTCTTAGTACATCTGACCCAAAGTCACAGCCCCACTTTGAAAGAAATTGTGTAACGAGCAATGATATTAGTAATAATGATATGAATTGAACTATTGTGTACAACATTAGGCAATAAAATTAAACAAATTAATAATATTATGGATAGTAACAATAGAAATTATAATGTTAATAATAATATTAATCAGCATCACTATACAAGTCATACTTAAATCATTTTAAGAGTTGTAGTAGAAGCAGTAAAAGGTATAGAATAATATACTAGATTGTCATTTTACTGCTTGAATGGCTCATCTCGACAGACCTTTACCTGTATCTGTAATGCACTCAAACAGAAGTCGAACTTAGTCCAAGGCCTGGAATAATAAAAGTGTTGCGGAGGTGCAACAGGCATTTGCGCCAACTTTGTGTGTCCCCGGGGCACTTTGGTATTACAGAAGGGGCCACAGATGCTTATGCGGCCCCTTCTTTAATACAAACAGCCCTGGCGTATATGTAGTGCCAATGCTATCCAGTGAGGGTGTTCCCTCATTTGCATTGGGGCATGCCGCATGGAAATTATGGAATCACTTTGACTCTGCAACCACACCATAATAGAGACGGGGCGCAGAGGGAAATGGGCCCTTAGAAGGTGTACCTGTCAGTGTGCTCCCTGAGGGCAGCCGTCTCAAGTGATTAAAGGGGGTCCTATGGATCCCCCAGAAATGCCAGTGCAGGTGAGCGCAGTCACTCACTGCCCCTGCCTACAATGGGATCTCTAATCCCTTTTGAAAGTGCAGCCGGATTGCCACCTGCACAGAGGAGCACTAAACAGCTATTCCATATTTCTCTTGAATGCGCTGCCCTAAGGGAAGTGCGAGTTTGCAGCTGCCCTGAGGGCGGTACATTCTTCCTAGCATGGTGCACTTTCCCTGCTTGCACCCTATGCACCTGCTTGAAAGTGCGCTATGTGTCAAACAGGGAAAGTACACCCTGTCAGTGATTAGGGCCCTGATGCTCAACAAACTATAACTTAACTCCCACAACATCCTAGTCAAAGTATCTACTAACAAAGAGAGGACTGTAGCTTGTTTTTGGACATGACATACTCAGGGACATCTCCTCTGCTATGGCAGAGGATTGTCATCCCACTGCTGAAATGAGGCAGACAGAAGAAAAATAAAATGACTGTAAAATTATTTTATTGTCATTTTATTATTCATAATAGGATATGCTGCATCAAGGCCTCCAGGCACTTGGGAGTATATTTACTAAGTTTTAGCAGCGTGTTTGCGTGACAAAAGTGATGCAAATCAACACAAAATCTTTTTTGCAAATTCACTTTCCAGCGCTAAACTAGTATAGTGCTTGAAAATCACTTGAAAGTAGTGCAAAGCTGCTGCTTTGCGATACTTAGCACCAAGGTGGCGTACCATGGGTGGTGCATGGGCGTTCTCATGCAACCACCCAAGGTATCTAATGCTAAGCCTTATTCACTGTCAAAAGTAGACAGGGTTTAGCGTGAGAAAATAGCAGTCATTTCAAATAGACACTATGAAGGAAAAATGCTTTCATTTCTCCTTTTTTCCGACTTTAACATTACACATACAAAGTGGGAAAAGGTTTAACGTTATTTTAAGCATGGTATTTTGAACTGCAAGAGTTCCTTTCCAGTACAAAACGTATGCTAGACTTACGGAGACACCCTTGCACTATGGTGCAAATGTGTGTCTGTGGCAGCATATTTCTGCACTAGAGCTATTTAGTGGGAGGAGTGTCATATTTCTGTAAATATGGTGCTCTCCTCCTCTCTCCTTCTCACACAGGGCAGCACTTTCGGCTGCTGCACTGCGCTCCATGAGAATCTAGTAGATCTGCCCCCGGATGTCATAGGAGGTTTGTCAAAGATATTCTGTAAACAGCAGAATCCTGATTACTAATAGGTGGAAATTCCGACCCCCGTCATGTCATATCCTGCTGTGGTACCTACTCACTTTTCCATTAGTGTAACAGTCAGAAAACTTCTCTGCAGTGTTGCTTGATACAATCTCTCTTGAAAATTTATCTTCCAGGTACCCGGGTTTCAGACTATAAATCCTGCATTTTCGTATAGGCTTCGATAACATTTCCTGTATAACTACGTCCGACTTCTCTAATCTCCTAAGTCAATATGTGGTGTGAAGGGGTGCAATGATATAAATACTGTTACGATTCCAGTTTCAGGAATCCTGACCACCTGGGAGCATCGCTGTCCGAGTGCTACTGAGTGTAGAGGCAGCGGAGAAGTATAAGGATGTGAGAACAGTATAAACGTAGATATGAAATATAAATATATTCAATGGGATATATTATTTTTCCCATTATGTCACATAAGTATTGCGCTTGGTGAAAACGAACATATAGTGTCTTCTTTCCTTTCTTGCATGTACATTGTCATTTCTTCCAATTTTCTACTGGCAGCAGCTTGTATCAGAACCTGTCACCTGTTCCACAGGAACCAGGTTTATGGGCACCATGACAAGGTGGCTAAAGTTTCATATGGAGAGGTGTGGCTCACTGGTTAGAGGCGGCAGATCCGTAAGCAGAGGACGGCCCGGGACCAGGGTTCGATTCCCGACGCGGCAGGGTCGTGGACCAGGGTCAGCGGGCTCGATAATTCTCGCCTTGGTGCCTACTCCAGTCAGGGACCACACTCGGCAACTCTGGGCATTAGCTTGCCTCATCTTCACAACGGCCCCCCCAGACTGCCGGGGATGCTTGGTCGCACCTTAGAGATACCCATTAGGGACCATCTCTCAGGATGAGCCAGGACGGGTTCCCCAGCGGTCGAAGCGCGGAGATACTCCTCCGGGAGTCGATTCTAGCGCTATATCAACCCACAATTAAATTAAATTAAATTAAATCACTGGTCTTGACCTCATTGTTGAAAAATTTCACAACTTGATTTGGAAGTTGAAAGAATGATTAGACAATGTGTAGAATGTAACATTGATATAGTGTATTAATCACATTCCCTGATGGTGTACAGGGAATTACCTCTAGGCCTTGAGAGAGCAATTGTATTGATATTGTTGGTCCATTAAATGGTGAGAAAGCAAAGCCTTGTTTAATACTGCCAGTGGATGTATGTTTACTATGTCCTGAGATTTCACGTGTAAGAGACATCGAATTAAAGTCTAAAAGTATTTTTACAGGTTTTTTTTCGATATGAAGAGTTCCCTTATATTTTGACAGACAATGGGACACAACTATGCTGAAAGGAGTTTGCGTCTTTCCTGAGTGAGTGTGGTATTTACCATATGAAATGTTCTTTGTACCACCCGAGACCAATGGCATGGTTGAGGTTTTAATAGGACCATTAAGGAAGGCATTTAAAATGCTGAAGCCAGTGGCGATGATTGGAGGAAATTCTGCAAGAAAATTTGAATTCCCATGGGTTAGCACCCCATTCCTCCACATGCAAGGCATCTTTAGAGCTATGTCTGGGTAAAAACCAAATTCGAACTTGGTGTCTGGTTTGATGAGCTGGAATAAAGGGTGGATGGAAGTGTCGGTGAAAATTGATTGGCAAAAAGGAAATACAGCAAGATGGATTGGAGGAAAAAGGATTTTGAGAACTGGAAATGTGTGGAGAAAATTAATGTTAAAGTTGGTGACTATGAGGATACATGCTCCAGTTGGTGCAGAAAAATGGTCAAAAATCACTAATCCTAGGAAAGTTTTGAAATTGTTTAGCAATGATGTCAAGACCAAGTGATGGTCACGTATGGGATTTTAGCTGCTTTTCAACGGTACCCATAAACGTGGTTCCTCTTGAACAGGGAGTGGCTTCTGAAACAGCTGCCACCCTGGTGTGATAAGTAGGCTCCGTCCCATCAGATTATTGGCATGCTTAAGCGTGGAAAGAAAAGGAGTAGACGCTCCCCTTTGTATCTGGAGCATTATATAGTGTCATGATTTTTTGTACTTCTGAGTTTTTGCTGGTATTGCAATTTTTTCTCATGTTTGTTTATTTGTGAACGATAACGATGTGCAGTGTCCTCTCTGCGAGTACATGCGGCATTCTAAAATATAGACCTCAGTTGTTATATTCTTGTCTTCTCCTTCTCCCTGCTGCTCAGCCTGTGTGTGTGATGTCATCGGAATGTTCGTGGATGCATGGTTTGAAGTGTGGTCAGTTTGAGTGAGATGGGCTGAGCAGCTGGATGCTGCTCCCTGTGGGGCCTTCTTTACCATCTATCTTATTACCAATAAACCTACTAAATTATACCTATGGCTCCTGGATTACATTACCTGCCAGAGAACTTTTTTCAATGTAACATCAGGGACCCAAGTGGAGGGAGTTTTATGTGGGAAGAGTTGTCGCAGTTGATGTTGGTGGCTGAGACGGAGAACCTGTGCTCACCTTTCCTGTCTGTACGTGATCATTTCTTCCACTTTTACAATAAGGTTTGAGAAATATTCCTTTCTTGGGAGCAGGCGAGGGCAGTGTGCGGTGTGAACGATAATGTATCTCCACGAGCCTCTGCAGACTTCACACAGAGTAGGAAAGAACATCCCACGGTCTCCGAACTGCTTGACACTGTGTCCTCAGAGAGGTTTAAAGCTGGGAACTCGTCGTCCCAGGAGAAAAAAACACATAACTGCAGAGTTTCTGCTTTTGAGTCTTGTCTAACACGTATGTTCCTTGTGCACAGTTAGGAAGGGACCTTGACAAATACTGCATAATTTGTGCAATAACTTCATTGCTTCGTCTGCCAGTGAAGAATCAAACTGAGCGACTAGAATGAGTTATCTCCTTGACAAACGTAATTGCCTCATTACGCTGTAAGGAAAGTTGAAGTAGAATCCTGGGCACACTGCGTGTGTTGTACAGCACGATGGGTCAGAACTAATCATATCAAATTGCCAAAGATATAGAAGCAAAATGTAGAAAGGGGAAGTGCCCTGCAGAGGATGTTGCTTAAAACTAAAGAGAAAATCGTGACCCAATCTCACGTCTCACATGTAAGATTTTGGGAACCAATTAAAATATTTAAAGAAGCCTCCCAGAATAAAATGCATACTATGCATAGATTAACAAAATAGGTAGGCTTTCTGAAGGCTGCAGCACTTAATTGTAGCAGATCATTATAGAAGAATAGCTCAAAATGCAAAAGATAACAAAAATGGAAGCATTGATAGAAATGCATCTTATTTGTGAGTTCATTTCCGGAGAACTCCCACAGCCATTCAGGTCAGAGGGTCACAGGTCAAGCAGGGGGCACTAGGCCCCATTTGTTTCAGCTGGGGTCTTTCACCACTGATATCCAGGGTCCCCGCACTGCAGACTGCCCAACTGGGAACCAGGGCCGGACTGGGAACCGAAACCTGCTCTGGCAAACTGCTCGGCCAGCCCCGCTGCGGGGGCTGAGGGGTCCGGCCAAGCTGTTTGCAAGGGCAGTTTTCGGCTCATTTTGTCACAGGTCGCCAATATTGGCAGCCCCAGTAACAAAAAGACCCCCCTGGGGACCAAAAACGGCCCCCACCCTGGCGGCCCACCTGGGAAACGCCCAGTGCCCGCTAAGGCCAGTCTGGCCCTGCTGGGAACCAAGTACCCCTTTAAGCACTTGACTCTCAGGGTAACGAGGCAGAAGAAACCCAGAATTACACAGGGGACATGTTGTGGCCTACTCTCAGACGTCAGCAGTTTGGCAAAGATCCCTAGGACTATAATATAATATTACAATAGCACGGACCACTGCCTAATAATGCCTTTCAAAGCCATCCCTTTTTCCCCTAAGTAAAACTAATGCATTATTGTAAAGCAATCACAGACATGGTGGTCTACTGACCCCAGCAGACCACCATCCCAGTGTTGTTAGCGATTCCCAATGGGGCGCAAATTGCGACCTACCTCATGAATAATAATGAGGTAGGCCGATTGCGACCCCATTGGGAATCACTATATGTGTGTGACACACATTTGTAGATCGCTGTTTGCGATTTCCTAATTGCAAATTGCTAAAATTTGCAATTAGTAAATCGCAAACGGGATTCTACTTATATCTGGCCCTTAATTGTTTTCAAAGGGGGCCTCCCCTATCACATGTAGATGAAAGGTGACACCTGCACAGGCCTCTTCTTTGTTCCCAAAGGCCAGGCTCTAATACCAGTGGGTCTAGTACTAGCCTCAGAAAAATACTGGACCTGAAGAACATCGGAAGAGGACTGAGCATATTGTCAGACCTAAGAAGAGCTTTGAAGGACTCAACCTGCTCTCCCTTTTGTATCCAGGACAAGGATGTCGACTCAAAAGGTCATAAGGCCGACATCCTGTTCAAGCTGCAAAGACACAAGCTATAAGAGGTCTTTCCTGCAACTATTCAGATGACCAGTTCCAGCTAGACCTACCTTTTCACTACTGGTGGCTGCTGCTGGAGTGAGTCTTGGCTCCCAGTGCTGTTCCGGAGGTCCTGGAGCCCTGGGCTCAGCCAACGGGTATTTCTTTTAAGACCCTGAGAAATCTGGAACTTAGAAACCTCTTGGATCCAAAGACCTTCACAGCACCAGGACAAACATGCCAAGCCGATCTGAACAAGGTGTGTTGCCGCTAGTCTTAAGGTTCAGGTTTCCAGTACTCTGACCTTTTCTGCAGCAGAAACTCCAGTTCAGCAGGCCATTCCAGGCCAAGGTATAAGCCTCATGGAACTCTCTCCTGCTACTGCCTGCAGCATTGCTTAACCCATGGTTAGTTCGGCACAAAGCAGCACATCAAACAGTAATAAAGTGAAAACACAACACAAGAAAAGCTCCTACACCAATTTAGAAAACTTTTGTAACATTTTATAATGTATTTGAGCTCAAAGCAACAAAATTCAATCAGTAGGAGCAGAGATATGCAATCTTAAAGATTAAAGTGGAAATAGTGCTTAGAATAAAAAAGCGCCAACTGTGTTTATCACATCGCGCCAGACTGGGTCAAAGTCACAAGTTCAAGCCGACTGTGATGGAGCATGGGCTGAACACAGGGACCTAAATAGGTTCCACTGAACAAACTATCATAAATCCTGGTTTGTGGAGCGTTGTGAGATCCAGCATTGAGGTTGTGTCTTGCAGTGGCCGTTCCGAGGAGTTGCGAGGCTGCGATATGGAGTCCTGTGTCATAATCGAGGATGCCATCGCTGAAATTGTGATGCGAAGTCCACGTTGAAAATGTGTTGTGCAACCCCGGTTCCAAAGAAGCTGTGAGGCGGAGTCCTGCATTGTCATCAAGGGTGCCGTCAACAAGGGGCTTGCTATACGAAGGCCTGCATTGAGGATTTTCCCAGGAGACTGTTGGCTGCGATGCTGTGTCTGGCGTCGAGGCTGCGGTGGTTCCAGAACAGCTGGTAGGAGATGCATAAAGCAGCATCGTTTCTGCTCACAGGACCAAAGCTGGGCTTACACAGCACATTAAGACCCACATCCAAGGGTAAAGGACTGGGTTGACTCTTCTTGAGGGGGTAGGACTCACAGCAGACAAGTTGCTGAAGTCAACGTGGTCTGGGCCTTTTCTGTCCCTGAGACTCTGATCAGGAGGCTAGCCAACAAGCCCTTGGAGTCACTCTGGTTGCCCTGGGTTCAAGAGGCAGGTCCAGTACTTTCACGCAGGTAGCAGGGCAACAGAGTAGCAATCCGACTTCCACAGGTCCAGAGGTGTACTGAAGAGTTGATTCCGAGGATCCATCAATTTTACCTGGTGCCCACTTTGAAGTAGGAGAAGGTTCTGGTGGTGTCTACCCCCCAGAAGGGCTTGGAATTTCCTGCCTCTCTGGCCTGGCCCCAGCATGTCTGTGGTCACTAAAGACGAGTGTTGAATCCTTAGTGAGTGTGTTCAGGCAGACTCTTTGTGATGTGCAACTGTGGTAGGTGACAGCTTCTCAACCCTCATCAAGTCAGGGATGATCCATCCTGCCAACTCCTATTAACCCTTTGTCTCACTGTCTGGGAGCAATACACAAAGACCAACTGCCAGCTACACCTAGTCATGTGACCCAGCATACAAGCAGCAGGCACCAATTGGTTAGGACAAGAAAATGCCAACTTTCTAAAAGTGCAAAAACCTATAGGGGTTAAGCCCAACGGACCGGGGCCAGATAGGGCTACTCAAAATTCAGAACACAAAACAATGAACCCGGCTTCGTACTACCGTACACTCCTACTACTCATGGAGTACCGAACAGTCAACTCTTTTATCTGTCCGAATGGCATTTTTATAAGACCATTCCTGTTTCTTAATAATTTAAAAATTGATCAAAACACTTTTTTGGACTGAAAAAGAAACACAGACTTATCAAATTCACACATGAACTTACACGTATATACAATTCACATTAACATGCACTTAAATGCAAAAATGGACTTAGACACTGTGAAAACATTATTGGCAACAGCTTGCAACATGACAACATCAGCAAATGAATTCATACATTAATCTGATGCAAAACACATTTTTAGGAAAATTTACATCATATACAAAATTTGGTAATAAACATGAAAATATCCAATGTTATGAACCACATGTGTTTTTCCAACTCCAGCGTCAAAAGAGTGTCTGAATAGTATATCAATCCTTTATCCAATAATTTCCTTCATCGCTCGCCGCATTCAGAATGCCTCCCAAAATGCCAACGCGTTTGAAGACCCAGGAGAATAGTACTGGGACTATCATCAGGGCTTCATATAAATGGAACGGATATTCTACAAAAAACAAAATAAATAAATGATGCAAAAACAGTGTCAACCCGAACTAACTCTCTCTCTTGTACATGTAACTAACTTAGTGAGTACCTGTTTTCTAGAGATGGAGAGATGGAGGTACTCACTAAGTTAGTTACATGTACAAGAGAGAGAGTTAGTTCGGGTTGACGCTGTTTTTGCATCATTTATTTATTTTGTTTTTTGTAGAATATCCGGTCCATTTATATGAAGCCCTGAGGATAGTCCCGGTACTATTCGCCTGGGTGTTCAAATGCGTTGGTATTTTGGGAGGCATTTACTTAATTTTGAATGTGGCGAGCGTTGAAGGAAATTATTGGATAAAGGATTGATATACTATTCAGACACTCTTTTGACACTGGATTTGGAATAACACATGTGGTTCATAACATTGGATATTTTCATGTTTATTACTAAATTTTGTATATGATGTACATTTTCCTAAAAATGTGTTTTGCATCAGATTAATGTATGAATTCATTTGCTGATTTTGTCATGTTGCAAGCTGTTGCCAATAATTTTTTCACAGTGTCTAAGTCCATTGTTGTCTTTAAGTGTATGTTAATTTGAATTGTATATACGTCTAAGTTCATGTGTGAATTTGATAAGTCTGTGTTTCTTTTTCAGCCCAAAAAGTGTTTTGATCAATTTTTAAATTAATAAGAAACAGGAATGGTCTAATAAAAACTCAGTTCGGACAGATAAAAGAGTTGACTGTTCGGTACTCCATGAGTAGTAGGAGTGTACGGTAGTATGGAGCCGGGTTCGTTGTTTTGGGTTCTGAACTTTCTAAAAGTGGCATTTTCAAAATTGTGGCTTAGACTCCAACTTTACCATAAAGGAAGGTTTTAAATTACAATCCTTTAGACAAAAAACTCAATATTCCAATTTGCTCCCATTTGAAAGTTAGCATCCATTAAATGTAATAAGGTTTTTCACTACCAGATCATGTAAAAATTAGAATGTATGTCCAAAAGTTTAAATAAACCACACTCTGCCCTCTGGGCTGTTTAGGGTCTACCCTTGGGGTGACATATGTAATAGAAGGAGAGTTTAAAACTTTGCAAGGGGTTTATTTTGCTAGGTTGAATTCGTAGTTTAAAAATACACACATAGGCTGCACTGGCAGGCCTGAGACATGTTTATGGGGCTACTTAAGTCTGTGGCACAATCAGTGCTGCGGGCTCTCTAGTAGTATTTAATGTACAGGTCCTGGGTGCATGCAGTGCCACTTTGCTAGGGTCTTCTGATTAAATTAAAACGTGCCACTTGGGTGTAGGCCAATGTTATCATGTTTAAAGGAGAGAGCACAAGCTCTTTAGCATTGGTCAGCCGTGGTAATGTCCGCAAAGTCCTAAAAGCCATCAAAATCTAGTTCAGAAAACAGGGTGGTGAAGGCAAAATGTTTGGGGATGACCCTGCAAAAAGGCACAAGTCCATCAACACAGCCAATCTAACATACCCCTCACAACCCAAAGATCACCACAGCTCATTTTACATCTCAGTTTACTTCACAGGTTACCCCAGTGCTCGGAACACAGACAACCCGCTGCATCTGAAAGTAAAGACTGTTATCTTTGACATTGTAGCGCACAACCAACCAGGTTGTCTCTGTCGTGGTTTGGTTCTAGGATTATAGCATTTAACCATTAATATTGTTCTTAATGCCCCCACTTTTATCAATTAAAGATAGGGTAGAAGGCAGAAAATGCACGCTTTTTTATTGGCAAACCGACTGATTGACTCTTTTGTTGTCTGGAGAGCCCCGTCCTCAGTAATACCCTTCCCTCCTTGTTCTATTACTAAGTGTATAAACACATGATTGGTGTCTACCACAAATGTTTCTTTTTAATATTAATTATTCACAGGTTGATTTTAATGTGTTTTTGCTGTTCTCATTTGTCTGATGTTCAAAGCTAAGAGAAGCAAAGGGAATTTTATAACAACTATTGAATTATACAACAGATGTGCAAAAACATACAAACAGTGTTCAAAAAGACAGACACGGTTGAGAACGCAATGTACAGGCGTCAGTGCACAGTGTATAAAGCATGGACCACAAGACACACTGCGTGGAAAGATAAGCCCACGACTACAGAAGACATGCTGCAGAAATGCTATAAAAATGTGTATGCTGTGTAAAGCATAAACGTTTAAGCAGTTCTGCACATAGATGGGACAGATTGTTTGCTACATGGAGCAGACTGTGCGCGAGATTCCAGTGGACAAGCTGGGCAAAGCAAAGTCTGCGGAGGACGACCCTAGTTACCCAATCGCCTCGCACGTCAAAGCACGTAGGTCAGGTGCATGCGTGGAGTCCTGCAGACGAGTCCATCTGCAAATACCTTAAAAGACTGCCAATTTGGGGATATCACCGTTACTTTGAACCAATCTATTTTAATTCCTTTGTTTCTATGTCCCAATCATTGTGAAGTTAACATAGAATTGTTGGTATAACCATCGGTGTATTTATTAATATCTGGATCTGTAATACAGAAAACACTGCAAAATAGTGAGTAGATTTAGATTTTCATAAAAAACAGAAAACAAAGGACTTATGTTAAAAACATGCTCATAAATGATGTGCATAGATTTAGTATATAAACCTACTTAAATCTATAGTTGTTTGGAGGAGGTAGTTGCATGCACATTACCCATGCTTTATGCCCCTCACCAAGCACGAATATTGAATTCAGTTGGCATTTAAATGTTTCTTTAATTAGAAGATCTGTGTACTGCCGTGTATAGCATATAAATGTAGATGGGTTCAACGTTGGAACAGCACCTAAAAATATGCACGTCCATGCCCAGATATAAATGCAAACATGTTTGCCTTTGCAGAAATATTCATCTTTTATTAAATTCCCCTGGGACTGATCTCTGACGAGGGTTGGGAAGAAAGGATCACGCGGCCCCTCTGTCCAACATGATCTACAGCTCGTTCAGGTTTGCCTTATGACGTCAGAAACTCTGGCCTGGTTACGAGCAGAGGTTGGTGGGACAGGGATCCAGCCGGATCTAAAAGCTTATCTGCTGTGACACAGGCTTCATCGGGGATCCTCTTCTTTGGGTTTGGTGGGCTCCACAAGTGCATGATTCTCCTACTTGAAAACCCTATCAGATGGCTGGGTAGAACAAGGGTACACCCTTTTGAACCCCCTTTCTGTCCTGCTTTCTGATAGGGCTAGGGGTAAAAGCAACGAAACCTCGTCCCTGCCCAATCAGGCTCCTGTTCTAAGATGTGCTGTGCAGCACAGGGCATGCACAGCATGTCTGAGGATTGTGCTTGTGCGAAAGGGACAAGAATCAAAGCACCCCTCAGATATGCACAATCCACGGAGCCCTTCTGATGCCCCGCCACTGTGCTAATGATGTGAACGTGTTACTCTGTGAGCAGCACAGGCCATTGTAATTGTAATGGGAAGAAACAAAATGGCAGAAATGTACTCACAATTTTGCTGCTTGAACTCATATACAGAATGATCTCCTTCTATGCCTGCTGGTTGGTCAGTGCCCGAATGTTCCTATGCACCAACCGCCACTGGACCCCACCCTTAGGTCACTGTTCTAGTTGGGAAAAACAAAAAAACAGCCAATATTTCAGCATGCAAGCACACTGGTGTTCCCATGTAGCCCAGCCCTAGGAGCACTCTGTGTGCACCACCAGCCACCCCACCATCAGATCGCGGATCAGTGCACTGCTGAACGGAGCCCTGAGGCATGCCACCTAAAAGACATTAGGACGAAGGTGACACCAGGATAGAGCTAGAGGGCACCATGTCACATTCACGCACTCTAGTTTACTTGCGTAAATTAAGATTAGATTATACATTTAATGGGATTACATTTAATGCAAAATTCAGTAGAACGCATACTTTCGTTGCTCTACTTTTAATCTTGCAAATCTTGCTTCTTACGCAGACTATACTGAGATTATCGCCCCTACCAGATAAAAGCTTACTAACGCTCATTCCAACGTCTGTATGTGTATGACCACAGTGGCAAACTAGATGTGTCGAAATTACCTTAAATTGATCAGTGAGGAAACCGAGTTCCTGGTCTTTCAAAATCAATCTCCTTTCTCGCAACTCCTGGCCCCCGGAATTGTGCCCTGTATCAGTCCCAGTCAGCACAGATAGGAACCCTGACGTCATACTTGACAACAAAGTGACATTCATTTCGCACATAACCAAAATAGCTGCTGTTTGTTTCCCTGGCCTCCTCCTAATGCAGAAAAGTCTTCCTTTATTTCCCATCCGGTTTTGTAAGACGGTGACACACGGCTCCAGTTCATCTGGATGACTTTGTCTTGGCCTCACTTGTTATCCAAGCCTAGTCTACAAGTTGTTTAGAATGCTGCTTCTAGGCTTCTGTTAAACATTCCTGCTTGTGACTCCATGAAACAACAACTGCGTTTGCTACAGAAACGTTTAGCCTTTAAGGCTCTCTGCTTCATTGAATGTACACTCAATGATAGAGGCCCATTTGATATGAAACATACATTTTCCTGATTTGCTCCACCTCGGGTCCAAGGTTCCTCCATGCTGCCCATTGCTACTGTGCCCACAATCCCCGTAGGGACGCATGGAGGGGATCCTTCTCCTACATAGCTGCAAAGCCTGGAGCCTGCCTCCTCATCCCATTAAGGTCATGTCCGACAATTCTCTATTTAGGAAAAAAAATAAGATCAAACTTTTTCACAATTAACTATTCCTTTTCAGTCCGAGTTTTCAGCGCCAAAGTGCCCTTTGGTATTTGTGCGCTCTACAATTTCCAATTAGTTTATTCATTCTGTACATAGAGCAATTTTTATGAGGAATACACAAGATATGTGTGTTTGGTAGATATCAATGGTCCTGGTTCATGAAATTAATTGTGGTCACTGCATAAAAAAAACAATCACATAATACATTTCTTGAATTGACGATTGGTGCCTGTAGGTTACAAGAGGGGAAGGTGAGTTTCTTTGTGAAGATGTAGGCCCCGATTGTAAGACACATTTCTCTCAGTATGTATACTGACTCCTGCCTTTTATACACTTGAATTTTAAAGAATAATCCCTCACGTAAAAATGGTTTGAGAATTGGGCCCAATTAATTTGAGGATAGTGGTGGGGGGCAATCTCCTGAATATACTTAAGGTGCTAGTTTAATAATTGATGTTGAGGCTATTTTTTCCGCTTATATTTATAAAATACGGATATGTTCTGAAATATTATAAAATGCCCTCTTTGCATTCATTTTGGTGTCCCAAATGGTATGAATTTGTTAAAAGCAATCAACATTTTTTTGTTTACATTCTGCATGAGTTTGCTTAATGCATATTTGGAAGTCGTTTTGGCAAATTTAAAATGTTAGGGAGTGGTCTGTTGCATTCCATGTTTTACACTGTTCCCACAGCAAACAACTTTTACAGATTTTTCATAAGTTTTCTTCAATTCTTTGTATTCAAAAGATTTCTAACTGGCAGCAAATTAGCATAGGCCCCAAGCAACAGTAGTGAATGAAAATAAATAAATAAATATTTCTCTCCTTTGCATTGCAGCAGAGTTGCCTGTCCATACCTGCTTTCGTTAAAAAACGCATGGCTTTGTGTGTACTTCTTTGTAAATAAAAATAGTAACTTGTGCAATTCGGTCTCCGAAAACACTACTGGGTCCAGAAGGTAGTTCAAAGGGTGCTGAAGACTGCCTCCAAATAACAGGAGTAATTACAAGAGATTGTGCGACCATATAAACCATAAAACGATTATTATTAATAATATTGCACTTGTAGAAAGATTATAAGGTGGCACTGCTTACTTTACCTGTAAGTGCACAACTAGTGATTTGGCTGGAGGCCAGTGTAGCACCTTTCAAAACACCAGTACCCATACCTAAACCGAAGGACATAGGGACAAGGCACACATTATATTTTTAAACACTTTTTACGATAAGATAGCTACATGAAGAGGGTCAATACAATAATGGCAATATTTTCAAAAATACAATATATAACTTCTAGTAATTAAATTATCACGGGAAAGAATCATTTATATGAAAGGGATTGCCATAGTGTTAATACATTAAATAATGAAAGCATATGTTATGAAGAAAGTATTACGTGCTGTTGGACCTGGGCTTGCACGGTCATCCCCAAACTGTTTGCCTTCACCCTCCTGTTTCTGAACCCATTTTTGTTGGCTTTTAGGAATTTGCCCACTAATGTAAAATTTGCTTACACCCAATTGACACACTTAGTTTTCTTTACAGTCCCTAGTAAATAGGTATTGAACAGCCGCGGTCCGTGCAGGTAACAGCGATGGGGCGGCATGGGGGGTGATTTTGAAGGACGGTGCCGAGGGAAAATAAATTATTTATTGAATTTTTCCTCTGCATCGTCCCTCGAAATACCCCCTCACGTGGCCCCACCGCTATTACCTCCATGGACCGCAGCTGGTATTGCATGGGAAACAACCATTACAACGCACTACCTTTACAACGCGGTTGTCTTTACATTGCATGCCATTACAACGCATGTCACTACAACGCATGCCATTACTACGTATACCCTTACAACGCATGCCATCATAATGCATTATAAGGTAAGTAAAGGGGATTTTTTTGTTTTAGGGTGGGTATGGGTTTTGGGGTACATGGGGATAGCATTTTTATCCATACACTATCCAACACTTACCTTACTGTTGCAGTCACTGGAGTGGGAATAGTAATTTTTACCCTACACTATCCAACACTTACCCTACTGTTGCACTCACTGGAGTGGGAATAGCAATTTTTACCCCTACACTATCCACACTTACCCCACTGTTGCCCCAAAAGTATTATGCATTGTAATGGTATGCGTTGTAATGGTATGCGTTGTAATGGTAGTTTCTAAAAATGCGTTGTAATAGCATGCATTGTAAAATCATGCGTTGTAAAGGTAGTTGCTATGTAAACACCCTGTTGTAAAGGCATGCATTGTAATTGTTTGCGTTGTAACGTCATATATTCGTAATGCATGTACCCGTAGCCTGTAGATTTAATAGTACTACTGGGCCCGCAGCACTTTTTGTGCCACCCACTTAACTGGCCTATGAAACACATCTCACGCCTGTCATTGCAGCCTGTGTGTGCAGTTTGAAACTGTCATTTAGGCCAGTCAAAATTAACCTTTTGCCAGGCCTAAAACTCCCTTTTAAATACATATAAATCACCCCTAGGCTACACCCTAAATAGCCCACAGGGCAGGGTGCAGTGTATTTAAAAAGTTGGACATGTACTTTTAAGTTTAATATTTACATTACATTGACATTACATTGACAGTTAGTTTTACATTTACATTACTAAATTCGTTTTTTACTACTGTGAGGCTTATCTATCTCATAGGATAACATTGGGTTACCTCATTACATTCAATAAGTGACAGCTTTAAATTGGGAGCAGGTAGGAAAATCTAGTTTGATCTCTAAAGAACTGTAATTTAAAAGCCTCTTTAATGGTAAACTCAGATTTCAAGTCACAATTCTAATAATAGAAGTTGGCATTTTCGGCCCTAAACATTTAGTGCCTGTATCCTGGCTCTCATGATTAGGTGTAGGGCCTTTGCGTATTGATCCCAAACAGTGAGACAAAGGGGGAATATGTGTTGGCAGGATGGGGCATCTCTGACTTGATGGGGAGGGGAGCTGTCACCAACCTCACATGCACATAACAAATATTCTGCCTCAACACACTCACAAAGGGTTTCACACTAGTCTTTTGAGCTCCCAGACAAGCTGGGACCAGGGCAGGGAGGTAGAAAATTCCAAACCCCTCTGGGGGTGGAACCCCTAGAAACGGCTCTTACTTCAAAGCTGGAACCAAGGATATATAAAAACTTATCAATATTTTGATCTACCTTTTACCACTTTTCAAAAGTGGTAATGGGGCAAAAATACGACACCTAATACTTACCTACATTGGAAAGTGTGACGCAGAGCATGGGTAAAGTGTACCTAAAAGCAAAATAGCTGTGTTTAACATTTCTAAAGCCAATGATTAGACAATCAGCTAATGACTGGTAATCACTATGTACTGTGGTAGTATTGTGAAATACCCCCATATTTGGTATTAACATTAAGATTAAATACCTTAAAACTTAAAAATGAGTAACACTACTTACCTTAATCACACAAAATAATCATGTGAGGACTATAATATGCAATCCTGCCACATTGTAACAAAATGCGACTGACGGTTTTCGCAGACCTGAAAATACAAAAGTGTATGGAAAATCCATTACGATTAAACATGTTTTGGGACCACTCCATTTTTTTGTTTGGCCCCCTTGACTAATCCCTGCAAAACTCTTGCTCCTTCCACGATTAAATGGGTGGAACAAGTATGCTACAGTTTGCGGAGATTTGGCAAACAGGTCCAAAATTATTAAGGGATAAAATATAAAATAATCCATAGGTCAATAATATCTACACATTTATAAACAAAAAAGGTAACCTATTAACACTGAAAAAAGTGGTAATAGGTTGTTAATAGCAATAAAAATTAATACTTAATAGTATGTAACACCCTTAGTCACAAGTCTGCAAAATGCTGACCGCATAATAATGGAAATTTGTGATTAAAACTATATGGCTGAATTTTACCTTTGATAAATATAGCCATGAAGCAATCGCATACTCAGTAGTGATTCCCATGTACCGTGAGCTTTGCACGGTACACCATAGCACAATATATAAGTAAGCTTATATAAAATATAAGGTTAACATTACATACACAAGTTACATATGCAACCAGAAAATGTACATTTCTAAATTATAATATATACTTTGTAGATATAAAAATGTCATTTTTTCACACATTTTAACCTTATGTTTCCTTCAATTTATACACTCATTTTTATGCCACTCTAATGTATAACAATTCACTTTACACCCCTCCATTATATGCCACTATATTGTACGCTACTTTACTGTACGTTAGATCACTCTACTCCACTGAATTCCACTATACAAACTCCAGTCTACAACAGTATACTCTACGCTATTACACTGTTCACCAATGTATTCCATTACACTTTTGTGCATGACAGTATCTGTAGACCGCTACACTGTACTGTTTGCAACTGTACGCTTTTCACAGTATGCAACTCTAGTTTATGCTATTCCACCATGTGCTATTCGAATAGGCCCCACTTCATAGCACATTACTGGAGTGTATGCTATTTCAGTGTATGATACTCGACTTTACAGTGCTGCATTGTACTAAAATGCAGTATATGCCACTGTATTGTACTACAATCAACCGTATGGTATTAGACTTTACAAAACTACATTCTACACCACTGCACTAAATCACACTTTACTGAATGTTACTAGACTCTAAGTTTTGATAATTACCCTATTCAATTGTACAACATTCTACGGTATGGTACTCCTGTATATGCCACTCCAATATATGTTTATAGATTTCATGCCACTAAACTAAATGTTAATACACTGAAGACTACTCAATTCTACTCTATGCCAGTGTATGGCACTAATTTTTATGCTACTCCTTTATACAGCATAGCACCGTACCCTAATGCACTGTACCCCGCTGCACTATTTCACCCTGCACCACTGCGCTGTACGGCACCCTAATATACCCCACTACACTTTATTAATTTTTAATTTGACAACACTACACTATACCACACTCAACTTTATGTAACCCCACTGTACACCACTAAACTGTATGCCACTCCACTGTATGGTACTCCACTGTACTCCAGTCTAGTGTACACTATTCCACTTTACGCCACTCTACTGTACCAGAGTCCAATGTATGCCACTCCACTGTATGCTATTTCCGTACACGGTATTCCAATATATGCTCCTACACAGTAGAACACTCCAGTCTATAGCACTCAACTCCACACCATTTTAGTAGACGCAACTACTCTCTACAATATTTAGAAAACGTAACTTTACTTTACCAAACTCCACTCTATGCTATCCCACTGTAAACCACTGTATTGTACGCCACTACACTATATGCCAGTCCAATATACGCCACTGCACTGCATTTTAATTCACTCTACACCACTCCACTGTATGCCATTCCTCTGTATGCCACTCCACTATACCAGATTCCAGGTTGCTCCACTCCACTATACCACAATATACTGTACCATAGTAGACTTCACAACACTCTCTTCCTGTATATTGTATCACACTCCACTTAATAACACTCCACTCTACAAAACTGAATTGGACGAATATTCCATATTTGTTACTAACATTAGAAAAACTATTGAAATTCACACAAAAAACAAAGGTTATAAATAAGTTATGGTTAGGAAAACTTTATTTATGCTTCCTATATAAACTCAGCTTAAACTAAACAAATATTAGAAATTCTAAGGTTATAGATATATTTTTAATGTATCCTTTAAGCACCACTTTCAAATTAATTTCAGGCTTATAAACCACATTTATACTTATGCACCACCTTAAAAATCATGTACCTCATGCACCTCTGTGCACGGTCATCTCACCTCACTCGCCACACTATATTAACTATAACTCGCTACTGTACCATGCACCATATTATGCCACAATATATATGATATCATAAGTATTGTTATTAATGCAATCATTTCACATGCTATAATGTCTATAATATGCAGGGGTATAGGTAGTGCATGAAGAAGGGGAGAGTTATAGTTAATGTAGTATGGCAAGTGAGGTGAGAAGACTGTGTACAGAGCTGCTTGAGTTATATGAATATTATGGTGGTGCGTAAGTATAAATGTGAGTCATAAATATGACAGAATAATTTGAAAGTAGTGTATAAATGATAAATGCAAAATATCACTATAACTTTAGAATATCTAACATTTGTGTAATTTAAGTTAGGTTTGTATAGCAAACATAAATAAAGTTTTCCTAACTATAAATAATCTTTGACCTTCGTTTTTTTGTAAATATTATTAATAATATAGCAAAATGTCAGTTAGCATGCTGTTTTGCGGGAAGATGAGGATATTACATTATGAATATTCTGTAAACTGATCTTTTATTTATCACTTATTGTATTGAACCATTATTTGTCCAAACTGGAACAATTCACGTAAACAAGGCTATTAGTTTTTAGTAAACTATAGTTAATGGAGGTAATGACAGATGTTTGACGCATAGTCTCTCATTTCTACAATCCGTAAATCACTTGACGGTCAGTCATTTCATGCCTCTCCCATATCTTTGCAGTAATAATTGTGAACTGACACTTTGTGCTGTGCATTTGGTATTACTGTACTCCAACAGATGAAGAACATAGGAAAAAATGTAGGAAAAAAAGGTAATCAAAGGTGACTGATTTCAATCTGATCCAACTAATAATAGCAATTGTAAGGAAAGGTAACTTTTTAGCATGTTCAACCCCCAATTTTTTGACTGACTGGTGTATGGACTTTTTGAACACCGGAGCACTGCTGTCCAGCGGCCTATATATGTGGCCTGACTTGATATTTTTTTTTTAGAATTGGCTAATTGTGATTAGCATACTTAACTTATCTATACGTCCCTAGTCTATAGTAGCCAATGTACCCAGGGTCTGTAAATTGGGGAGCATACTATAAACTTGTCACACAATGCAGCGCAGCAAGATTCTTTGCTGTGCTGCTTTGCTTGATGGAAAGAGGACAGGAATGTGCTATATGCAACATTATAGGGCGCATTACAGTGCCCTTCTTGCTATTGTGCATTATGTTATGCTTAGTGTCAATTCAGGTAGGATTGCTTTTGTGCAAGAAGGGGTACCTTCCTGCACAAAAACAATAATTTGAATCTTTCTCCTCTTTCTAGGTGTGCTGCAGAATGCAGCACATCTAGAAAGAGGGAAAATAGGGAGAAAAAATGATATTTCTCCTTGTTAAGCCTACCCTGGGTAGGGGTAGAATGTTGATGCATTCCCAGATCTACCACTAATGGAAATTCAGGGAATACGCCATTATCCATGACTGGCAGCAGAGGAACATGCAAGCTCCACCCATAGAACGCCTCCGTGGCCAGAGTAATGCAAGGGAGCAACTTGCGCTGCCTTACATTACCCAACATTTACTAAGCACATCAGGGCCACACAAGGCGGCCTTGCGTGGCTTGGTAAATCTTATCTAGGTTTGGTGTTGCCACTGCGTTACCTTGTGTGTCACAAGGGTGACACAAAAGTTTAATAAATATTGCCAAAAATTTCACTAGTGGGCTGCAGCATCTATTGTGCCACCACTAAAGTGACTGTTAGAACTGGGGGTCTCTAGTTGGCAGAGGTAGGTACCTTTGACCAAATAGGGACCCTTGCTTCTAGTCAGGGTAAGGGGGTACACTCCTAAACTACCCCCTGCTCACCCCCTTGGTAGCTTAGCACGAGCAGACAGGCTTATCTCAGAAGCAGTGTGTAAAGCCTTTGTGAACACATACAGTAATACAGTGAAACCACTACAAATGGACACCAAACCAGTTTAGAAAAATAAATAATCTTTACTAGACTTAACACAAGACCAAACAACAAAAATCCACAATACTGTGATCAAAAATAGTCTAAAAAAATTGTAGAAAATAGCTTAGTTCAATGTAGATGGTAAATGCAACACTTTACTCTCAAAGTACCTTAGATGCATCAAGCAATACAATGAAAAGGGTCGCAGGGAAGGTGATGCGTCGGTTCCTTGCTTCGGGGAAGGTGATGCGTTGGTGCCTTACTGCAGCGCAGGGGAGGTGGTGCGTCGGTTCCTTACCGGAGAGGAGGTGATGCGTTGGTTTCTTACTGTGATCCGGTGCGATGCGACAAGATGGTGCCTCGATGCGATGTGACGATCAGGTGCGATGCGAGAAAATGGCGTCTTTATGCGATGCATCAACGTTGGATTTGATGCGTGCACACCTGATAGCCGTGCGGCGAACTCAGTAACTTCTGAGCCATGACAGGCCATGCGACACGCTTCTCCAGTGATGCGACGGTGACCTCTGCGGCAGCAAAACGCTTCTCCGGTGATGCGACGCCCTTCATCAATGATGCAACGGCAAACAGCTGCAGCGGCGGCCCGCTTCTTCGGCGATGCAACGGCAACTGCTGCGGCAGCGACACGCTTCTCCTCATTGCGTCATGCTTCCAGCTCCCAGCAACTCGCATTGTTGTCAGAGGGCCCAAACAACAGTAGTGATGAATACAAGCCCCAGCTAGGCCCGCAAGAGACAAGGGTTCGCTCTCCTGTAACGAAATCTATAAGGAAGTTGGCACGGAAACTGCAAAGTACAAAAACAACGTTTATTAACCCTTAAGGGTGGTCCTACAATCCACACAACACTCTTCAGTATTGCAAGGAGTAGCACACAGAACTTGCGTACATTGTCCCCTTTTATACACAACAGAGGGGCTCATGAGTGGGTGGATACCACATGAAGTCGAAGAACATTACCATTTAGGGTCATTCTCGATACCAAATCAATACATGGGCGGAGCTAACACACTCCTTGAGCCCGCGAAAACACATGGTCAAGCAAAGCTAATTATAACAGATGTGGTCAAGTCTGGGCATGCGCCAGATGGACAAGAGAGCTATTTATAACTGTTGCTAGGCAGATTACAAGAGCAACTAACACAGAGGTCGGACTCTCCTCGTGGTGAGCACATGGCAGCATGTCAATACAAAATGGAGTCCGGACTTCGGCCAACATAATGAGGAAGACACGAAAAAAAGGGAAACACTAATGTTTTCAGTGAATGCTTAATCACATTCTGCCTTAATTTACAACAGACGACCCTTTCAGCATTTACTGAAGACATCCGGTTTCCAAGAATAATCATCGTATATGTCAATTATCATCATTCCTTTAACCTCTTTAGCTAGACCCTTCTGGCGGGCAACATCGGCAATAGCTTTCTTATCTGGAATGCAAAATGAAATGCATACGGAACAGCACAATGGTCCACATTGAATACACATACAGAGAAGGAACAGAATTGCTACAATAATGCAGAGACCAGTTAAGACCTTCCATCCCCAGGCAGTAACCAACGCCCAAAACCATCCAGAAAAGGACCAAGTGCCGTTTTCCGTGTGGATTTCAGCTGCTATTTTATGCAGCTTATTAATGGCGTTATAAACGGATGGCGTATGATCAGGGATGAACACACAGCAGCTACTTCCAATAATTTTACAGGCTCCTCCTCGATCAGCTAGCATCACATCCAATACCATACGATTCTGTAATGCAACAATCCTGGTAATCTGTAATTCTTCCGTAAGATTCCCAAGAGCAGCAGCAGTCTGATTAGTCACAGCTTCTACCACTCTTGTTAATCTCCGGATCTTCCTACTATTCAAAGCAGCTCCAACAAAGAAAAACAGTCCTAAGTTGAAATCAATATACTGTTGCAAGCTAGTATCAGTTTGATCCACATTATTAATCGATAAAGTACGTTTATATCTATTTACAGTCACATTATTCAACAACTTCAAATCCTTATGATATGACGCGGGTGCTAGAAATACAGGAGGTAATAGGAATGATACCTAGCATACCCCAGACCACCCAGCCGGCAAACGGTAATAACCTTTATTTCCACATACAAAATAGGTATTATGGGATGCTAGGAAGGTGCTATTATTTAACCCATCAATGTTTAACACAGTTATACAATCACTGACACCGACAGGGATAAAACCCACACTCTGGACGCACAGGTCCGCTTGGGCTTGTGCCACTTGGATTACAAATTTTTCCTTCCCCACAGTGTCTCTGGTATTCGTGAAGATATAGGGAATGGATTCATTGTCCGGTCGGTACTCTTCCCATTCCCAAATTGTCCCATTCGCTTGTGGATATCCATTCTTGTCCTGATGGCATTCTTTATTAAGTCTGAAAAGCAATCGTCCCACTGTCGGTTTTCGAGTGGCAAACAACAGAGTGTACCATGCTCTACAAGAGCCATTGTGAGAGAAAGGAAGGGGTATGAATGGCGTACCTCCTTTCTTCTGATGGGCTGGCATCATCCCACATATCCAACAGTTCGTAGCATTTGTAGCAACGTGGGTGTGATGCAGCATCTGAATGAAAGTGTTATTCAAATAGGATTGTCGATGCTTCAACTCTTGGTATGGCAATGTGTAAAAGTAGTGCTCCGCAGGCACTGGAGTCGTCAACACAAGTGTCTCTCGGGCAGGAGTTGCCTCCTCCACAAACCATGTGGTTATACCAATGATAGCTACTGTTAGCATGAACCCCAGTGCACAAAGAATTTTCTTCTTCTCCATGTCAAAAGAAACAATACCCTGGTATCTTCCTGAAACTAAAAAGGTCTGTCAGAACTCTTCCCCTTGGGCAGCGGTTGATTTCTTCACCAGCGGGCCAAGACGGGTGTCACTACACTAATGCAGGGCTGATCCCCCCCCCTTGCCTCATCGGCTCTCCGTTTCACTAACCCAAGGGCCGTTCTGACAGTATGTCCCGGTACTGGAAACCTCACTTCCTTGGTCGCAGATGATATCGCCTTCCTCCAGAAGTCGTGTGGTCCGAAAAGAGCTCCTCAGTGTCGTTTGGCTCTGCAGCACGGCCTGTCTCTGCTGCTAGGATGTCTCGTTGATCGGTCAGCACGGCAGACTCCACCAATCCGGGCGGTACCTTTCGACAGTGCAAGGAATGGATCCAATTCTTCTTGTTCGAGACTCGCACAGCCGTCCTCGTTGCAAGAAGAACTTGCTCAGGTCCGACCCATCTCGGCTCCAAACTGTTCGTTCTGTCGAAAACCTTCAGCATGACATGATC
This sequence comes from Triturus cristatus, assembly GCF_964204655.1. NCBI lineage: Eukaryota > Metazoa > Chordata > Amphibia > Caudata > Salamandridae > Triturus > Triturus cristatus. The sequence continues at coordinate 640,647,316 of NC_140582.1, forward strand.
CCCAGGCCGGAGACCATGTCCTTCACCGGTAGACCGATCAGGGAGCGCCTCTCGGACCTGTTGATGAATAGAAACCAAGTTATCCGTTAACTGTGCCAGATAATCACTCATCATCACACAAGGTACATCATACACAGCCTTAGGTCTTGGTGGACCCCAAATATTCATTGGGCGTCCAAATACAATCTCATAGGGTGTAAGGCCGGTTCGGGAGTGTGGCACCGACCTAATTGACAATAACGCCAGTGGCAATGCGTCTGGCCAAGTCAAAGACGTTGAAGCTTGAATTTTGGCGATCTTAAGCTTCAGTGTACCATTATATTTCTCGACTAGTCCTGCAGACTGAGGGTGGAACACGGCGTGGAACTTCTGGGTGATGCCTAGGCCCTTCAAGACATACTTTATAACATCTGCTACAAAGTGAGGGCCATTATCACTCCACAGAAGTCTACAGACGCCGTATCGGGGGAAAAACTCTTTCAGCAATAGCTTCGCTGTAGTCATTGCAGTATTGTCTTTCGCAGGGTACGCCTCGACCCATTTACTAAAGGCGCAAACCACTACTAGAACATACTTCAAATTGTTACAGCGCTCAAGCTGGATGTAATCCATCTGCAGAACCTCAAAGGGTGCAGTGGGTGTCGCAAATCCTCCTGCTGGAGTTCGCGTGCCTTTCCCTGGGTTATACTTCAGACAGATCATACAGGTCTGCACCACCCTCTTTGCCGTGCTAGCAATCTCTGGATGCTCCCAGACTTGGGTAAGCAATTTCACAATTGCGGAAGCTCCAACATGTGGTAGCCCATGTGCCATCTGGACCATAGGTTGTACAAAAGCCGTGGGTAATTTCCATCTATCCATCTGCTTATTTCTCCAGCAACCCTCGTCATCCAGTTCTCCTTCGCTAGCCCATTGTTCCCGCTCTTTGTCAGAAGCGGTCTTTTGTATTTCTCGCACTTCCTCCTTCGCATCATGCCATCTCTCCACCTGTGACTTCACTACATACATGGCAGTAGTACCGGGCTGCATCGCAGTCTCCCGTGCTACTCGATCCGCTAACGCATTCCCTTCTCCAACCTTATCAACTACTTTCCTATGGGCACTACACTTAACAATGGCAATTTTCTTTGGGTATGTCAATGCAGTTAAAAGATTGTGGACTAACTCCCCATGCATTATCTGCACCCCATGTGACGTTAGAAACCCTCTCTCCTTCCAGAGTAGGCCGAAATCATGCGCTACTCCGAAGGCATAGCGGCTGTCTGTGTAAACATTCACACACAATCCTGTACTAAGCTCACACGCTCGTGTTAACGCTATCAGTTCCGCTGCTTGGGCTGATTTCTGTGGTATGCGTGCTGTCTCCACTATCGTCTGTAACGTGGTAATTGCATATGCTGCTGAAGTCGTACCATCTGGTAGCTTCAGGCATGATCCATCTACCCACAACTCTCCATCTACCTCTGAAAAGGGCGTATCCTGGAGATCAATACGACCCTTTGTTTGTTCCTCAGTCACAAGAATACAATCATGCGCTTTCTGTGCCTCAGGCTGTGTCTCGGGGTATGGCAACAATGTGGCCGGATTTAATGTCACGCACCTTTTTAACGTAATGTGAGGAGCTAAAAGCGTCAACTCATATCCCGTTAAACGGGCACTGGTCAAATGCTGCGTCTTTGTTTGATTAAGCAGGGCATCAACAGCGTGGGGAACTAACACCAACAGTTTATGGGACAATACAATTCCTTCACTCTGCCGTATTGACACAGCTGTCGCCGCAACCGAGCGAAAACACCCCGGCAATGCTCGGGCGACAGGATCAAGTACAGCCGAAAAGTATGCACAAGGGCGCTGCTTATCACCATGCATCTGTACTAAAACTGATAATGCACATCCATCTTTCTCATGCACATACAACGAAAAGGGTTTTGCATAATCAGGGGTCCCTAACACTGGTGCTGAACAAAGGGCCTGTCGCAATTGCTGAAAAGCAGCATCACACTCATCTGACCAAGGGATTGGGATAGGCGTATCTTTTGTCAAGAGGGCTAGTAATGGCTTAGCCGTGTGTGAAAACCCCAGTATCCACTGTCTACAAAAAGAAACGAGGCCCAAAAATGCACGCACATCCTTCTGCGTGGATGGCCTCGGTGTGTCCAAGATTACTTGGATACGATCTGGTGTGAGTGCACGCCCCTCCTTAGACAAAAGGTGACCCAAATAAGTCACCTTTGGTCTACAGAATTGCAATTTCTTCCTAGAGACCTTGTGATTGTGGGAGGCTAAAAAGGAAAGTAGGGATAGCGTGCTTTTCTCGCACAACTCCAGGGTGTCAGCCGCCAACAAGATGTCATCGACATATTGAATGAGGGCGACCCCCTCGAGTAAAACAAAGGAATCCAACTGTCGCTTCAAAGCCTGACTATAGATACTAGGGCTTTCTGTGTAGCCCTGGGGAATTCTACAAAAACGATAAGATCTATTGTTTAGTGTGAACCCAAAAAGAAATCGGCTATCAGGGTGAATGGGAATAGAAAAGAAGGCATTTTTCAAATCAATCACTGAGAACACGGTCGCCGTAGGCGGGACCAAGGTAAGCAACGTCGTGATATCGGAAACCACCGGGTACTGAGGTATCACGATCTTGTTTACCTCCCTCAAATCAATTATGAACCGATAGACCTTTGCATCCGTGTCCTTTTTCAGAATAGGGAGAATCGGACTGTTACAGATATTATAGGGAACTTCTTCCACTACTCCTACTGCGATCAAATCCTGCACAATCTGTATGAGAGCTTCCTCGCCCTCCTGGGAAATACGATACTGTGGGAGGCGTGGTAGCACCGCCCCCTCCTGGACACTAATGTGGACCGGAGGAATCACCATTTGTCCGACATCTGTGTCTGAAGTCGCCCATAAAGCTTGGGGGAGGGTAGCCAACAACGCATCCTCTGAGATCGTACACATCCGCCCAGATCGGGGGTAGTTGTCATTTAGAATCACCCTCACACCCTCAGGGGAACAACGAATTGTAGCCCTAAAGTACTTTAACATATCAAGGCCCATAATGTTATCCGGTGTGTACGGAGCAAGCAGAAACGGACAAGGCGCAGAAAAACAATCAACTTTAAACGCAAGGGGCTGTGAAAGAGGGCTTCGGGAGAGTGTACCGTCAAACCCTACCGATGTAACTATTGAGCCGGATGGGGGAGCCCCCGGAACCAAGTACCTAGACAATGCACTACGTGTCGCTCCTGTATCCACTAGGAACTGATCAGTAGAACCTAAAACCTCAGCCGATACATAAGGACCCGTCTGATCGACCGGCACCTCAACTGATTCGGACCCCCATCCTACGCATTCCTATGCATGCTGAGAATCATGATATCCCGAGTGATCGATATCCGATACATGATACTGATGCTGGCGATCGAAAACGTTTGAGCTATCTCGGTGCTGGCCAGCAGTGTCGAAACGGACATTATCGTTAGAATTCCCTCTAAAGTTCGAGAAGCCCCCTCTACCTCTCTGGCCACCCGCAGTGTGCCCCTGCCGCGAAGCACGCAATGCTGGGCACTCCCTGGCCCAATGGCCCAACTGCTTACAGTACGCACATTGGTTCTTATTCAAATCAGATCGGCCCGAAGGGGGACCATAAGATCCGCCCCTTCCCCTATTATTATTACCCCGGCGGGGCGGGCCATATACTTGTGCTAACATCACTTTGGTTTTGAGATCTTTCGATTTCTTCTCCTCCTGGCCCTTCGCCTCGTGCTCCTGACGCTCATAATACTGAGCGATGGTCAGAAGGGCCGTCGGTGTCGCGGAGGACCAAGAACTCTCACTCGCTTTTAACCGGGCCGCAACTGCCGGCAGCAGATTGGCCACATATTTGTCCGCGAAAAGGTGGCGGCCTGTGTCATCGGTAAGCGACTGGCCACTAAAGTCATGGAACGTTTCTTCGAAGCGCGTGAAGAAATCTGCAACTGACTCATCAACTTTCTGCTTACATGCCGCTAACATATTCCAGTCAATCTTTTTAGGGGGGATTATTGTTTTCAATTTAGCCACAATAGCAGCAGGGAGATCTAGAATATTCTGGGGTGGTTTCTGTGCGGGCTTCCGTTCCCTATCCTCATCCTCAAGCTCAGACCACCGGGCCTTAAAAGCAACTGCATCATCCACCTTTCGGACAGACCGCCACGTGTCCGGTGGTAGAATAAGGCCAAAGAACAGATCTATATCCGCTAAGGTCATAATGCAAGAATTCAAGGCCCCCTCGACTTCTTCATAGAAGGCCGCTGGATTCTTGCGGGGGTCAGGCAATGCATTCTTTAACGCCATAACATCGGCCCTATGCCAAGGAGTATAAACCCAATTATACACAAAATATCCCCTAGCATCGGCGGAGTTAATGTCCGAGCTAGTCCCTGCTCCTTTCGGAGGGACATACAAAGGTGCCGCCTCTCGCATCGGTTTAGCATGCACTACATTATCCTTATCTGACTGGGAGGTGGATGGGTGGCCCCCTGCCGCAACTGAATCCGACCGCTTCTCCTCCTCCGCTCGTTGGCGTGCTTTCTCTCGAAGGGCCAGCACCTCGTCCCGCAAGGCGAACAGCCGCCGAGCCGCCTCAGGAGCCTTAGAGGGAGAAAAAGCACCGTTACGTATTGCTCTGGCATCCGAAGACACTTCGTCAGGCTCAAAAACATGAGAATATTTTCGGAAAGCATTAATCACTTCATCCGCGAAATGACCCAGAAAATACACTTTATCTCTCTCCTGCCATGGCCCCCAAATTTGAAATAATTCCTCCATGGATACCTTGCCTTTAAGCGCACGGAAGGAAATTTGCCGAAGCTCAGCCATTTGCTCGGCCGGCAGCATGGACCGTGTGTCTACCTTACCCGAAGCCGGGTCAGAATCTTGCGGCCGCGGAGCGGATGCGCCAACATAAGGGGGCGGAGAGCGATCTAGCAAATAAAAATCATCATCAGGATTATTAAGGACAGGATAAAGCGGCTGGCGAACAACATATTGACCCGAAACTTGCAGCCTACGCTCTTTCTCTTGTCTGTCCGTTTGCTCTTTGTCCTCCCGATGCTTCGCTTCCTGCGCTCGCATATGATCATTCTTTCGTTGCTCCTTATCAAACAGCGCTTTCTCACGTTTCTCTCGCTCACGCACTTCCTTCACCCATAATCGCACACACTCAAACATATCCTGACGAGCACGTCGCTTACACATACACTGTTCCACATACTCAATCTTACGTATATCAAACGATCCATACAAAGGCCATCGCAACTCAGGATCCTTCCTAGTATATTTCCTCCATAACGTGCTGTACATTATGGAAGAAAGACCATGCTTCACGTACATATCCCTATTAGGAGTCCCCTCTGGGGGAGCTGGAGCAGATTCCTCGAGGTTCAACCGGTTATCCAAACAGCAGCACCACTTACGGAGTGCGCTAAAAGCAGGCATGCTAGGAATAATGCAAAATATGCAGTATTATCAAAAAAAAAATGGCACTTAATCGTTGCGCCGTTCCAAGTTTACACAGCTCCGGAGAAATTTCTCCACATTACCTGCCTATATGTGTTGCAACGCATATATTTTCACAAAGACAAATTCAAAATATGACTAGTCACCATCAATCAAACTCAAATAGCCAGACCAGGCTTCAAAACTCGGAGCAAGTACCGTACAACGGTTCTTACCAATCAAGAGTCCAGGTTCCAACTGCCAAGCTCCACAATCGCCCAAACGGCTCTCACGGCAGGACCGACAGAAGAGGTCTCAGTCGATGACCGGCGCCACCCAGATGGTCAGCTCGGAAGGGAAGGAAGAAAAACCTCGGGATGCCAGGGCTAAGACGCCGCTGGCAGTGATCACGTCCCCGGCCAAACTCCTCACCTTCGTCGCGACCAGTCCTTCGAGCATCCGAGTCGCCGATGAGCCCCACGTGACGGGCGCCAATTGATGAATACAAGCCCCAGCTAGGCCCGCAAGAGACAAGGGTTCGCTCTCCTGTAACGAAATCTATAAGGAAGTTGGCACGGAAACTGCAAAGTACAAAAACAACGTTTATTAACCCTTAAGGGTGGTCCTACAATCCACACAACACTCTTCAGTATTGCAAGGAGTAGCACACAGAACTTGCGTACATTGTCCCCTTTTATACACAACAGAGGGGCTCATGAGTGGGTGGATACCACATGAAGTCGAAGAACATTACCATTTAGGGTCATTCTCGATACCAAATCAATACATGGGCGGAGCTAACACACTCCTTGAGCCCGCGAAAACACATGGTCAAGCAAAGCTAATTATAACAGATGTGGTCAAGTCTGGGCATGCGCCAGATGGACAAGAGAGCTATTTATAACTGTTGCTAGGCAGATTACAAGAGCAACTAACACAGAGGTCGGACTCTCCTCGTGGTGAGCACATGGCAGCATGTCAATACAAAATGGAGTCCGGACTTCGGCCAACATAATGAGGAAGACACGAAAAAAAGGGAAACACTAATGTTTTCAGTGAATGCTTAATCACATTCTGCCTTAATTTACAACAGTAGGCACCTCTCTGCAGGCAGAATTCCACAGCAAGGGAATTCAGGGGAGCTGGTGGTGAAGTCTTGTATCCCTGAGACTTCAGGCGGGAGGCAAGCTCAGTTTCAAGCCCTTAGAGATTCTTCTTCAAGATTGCAAAAGTACACACAAAGTTCCTTTTCTCCTTTCCTTGGCAATAAAGTAACCACTGCAGGCCAACCCCAACAGCACAGCACAGGGGCAGTCTCCTCCTTCAGCTTCCTTGGTTTTTCTCCTTGGCAAAGGGTCGTCTTGATTCCCGGAAGTGATCTAAAGTTCTGAGGTCGGGGTCCCCCCTTTTATACACCAAAATCATTTGTCTCTGGAGGCAGAGAGTGTCTGTACCTAGTCCAAACCAGTTCTGTGCAGTCCTGGAGCACTTTGTTTACAGGACTCCTTCTTTCCTTTGACAGTGTGGGCCAGGGTCATCAGACACACCACAGGAGGTGGAGCCAGCATTGTGGAAGGCAGGCACAGCCCTATTCAGGCCCAGTTGCTACTCTCCCCACCACTCCTCAAGCAGATAGGTCTATTCAGCCTTGTGCTGACTCACCCTGTCTCCTGGAGCCAACCCAGCCCCTGTCACTCACAAACCAGACATGAAATACACAACCTAGCAGAGGCAGGCTTGGATGGTTAGGCAAGAAAATACCTACTTTCTAAAAGTGGTATTTTCAAACACAGAATGTTGAAACCAACTTCATTAAAAGATGCATTTTATCATTCTGAGTTAAGGCATACTAAACCCGAATTTCTTTTCTACCTAGTTCCCTGAGACAGTTAGGATTATAAAATGTTATAATCAAAGTACCCATTCCGGCCTATGGGAACAGGTAGCCTTGCTATAGTGAAAAACTAAATTGGCTTTAATTCACTATCAGGACATGTCACACACATCAGGGCATGTCCTCCCTTTTACATACAATGCACCTTGCCTTTGGGCCTACCTTAGGGGTGACTAATATGTAGAAAAGGGATGGTTTAGGGACTGGCAAGTGGGTGCACTTGCCAAGTCGACATTGCAGTCACAGACTGCACACAGGCTCTGCAATGGCAGGCCTGAGACACACTTTACAAGCTGCTTCTGTGGGTGGCACAACCAGTGCTGCAATCCCACCAGCAGCATTTGATTTACATGCCCTGGGCACACATGGTGCACTGTACTAGGGTCTGATAAGTAAATCAAATAAAGCAATCATGGATTCACTAATCCAATACAACACTTTACAATAGGGAGCACTTGCACAGTGTGGCACTGAATAGCAGTGGCACAGTGCTCAAAAGAATCTAGACAGCAAAACATATAGCAAAAACACAGGAGGCAACAGCAAAAAATGGAAAGGAGACCCATGCCAATGGTGCCGGGTCTAACAGTGACATTGCAAAGAAGGTCTCCAGGACTGCCCCTGCATCCTGAGTAAACAGTTTTAAAACTGCAAATTCCACCTGGCAAAATAAACTTTTTGCCAGTTCTAAACCTCCCTCTGTAATACCTGTAAGTCACCCCAAAGGTAGGCCCTGAGTGCCCATAAAGTAGGGTGCACTGTATATAAAAAGCAGAACATGTTTCCTTAAGTTTTACATGTTCTTCCAGTGAAAAATCTTCAAATTCATTTTTCACTGTGGCAAGGCTCTTTCACTAATAGAAATGTTATAACACCTTCTAATGTTTAACTTTAATTTGGGAGTAGCTAATTAATAGCAATTTAAAAATCCAATCAGATGGTAAATTCAGATTTTAAATTACTATTTTGAAAAATTGCACTTTTAGAAAGGTGGCATTTCCAACCTAAACCACTTGTAGTCAGAGAGAATAGACAACTGTCACTAGGCAGCCTTCTTTAAGGTCTGAATTGCTCTTAAAAAGGGAACAGGAAAGCCTTGACTTGGAGGAGATGTGACCTCATCCTGACAGGATGGCCTGGGGGATGTGGCCACCAACTGTAGAAGTTTCATTTGGCAGCTCCTTTCGCAGGTAGATATAATTTATCTTTCGGCCAGCCCCTGTCATTGTCCCAGTAGCTAGAGTGGTATCAATCTCTGTTGGGGGGACAAATTGTCCCAGAATTGGTTTTGCAGGGGGAGTTCTTCATTTCCTTAGACAAAACCTAGGGATGTGCCCAGGGCTCTGACAAAGGAAAGGTCATGTTGGATTTTGGAAGAGAAGAGCACTATGTGATTGTTAAGGGCCAACCCCCCAGGAAATGATATTAATTGGGTTCCCCCTGGGAAAAGTTTCCATATTGGTTAGGGATTCACCCGTACCCACAAGCCAGTGCCAGGCTTAAACATTGCTCTCCCAGATACCTTCCTCAGAACACTACCAGACCTGAGAAGGACTGGACCTGCTCACACTTGTATCCAGAACAAAGGAGCAAACTACAAGGAATAGATGGCTAGCCTCTTGTTAAGGTACAGGGTCATGAAAACGGCCAGAAACTAACCGGAGAACTAAGCTGACCTGTTCCAACTTGACTAGCCCTGAAGCCTGCTGGTACGTTCCCCTGGAGTAGGTTCTGACCAAGAAGTGGTGCCCCTAAAGTCCTGGTGCCGTTGGATAAGTAAAACAGTATACTCCTTATGCTTAATCTTAAAAGCTGGGGCTTAGAAATGTTTCCAAGAAGGTTTGCCAAAAGAACCCAGGTACCACTGCCGACCTCTCATTGCCAGTTGGATTCAACTTGTTGATTTGCCACACTGAAAGAACTTTGACTTCAAAAAAGGTTTCTGAGTCCAAAGGTAGAAAGCTTCACCAGGAGAAGACACTGAAAGCATTTGGCCAGCGTGAAGTTTGATTTGTCCCGCTCAGACCTTTCCAGTCAAAAGTGAATGGCTTCACAGGGACATTGTCCAATGGCTGTCTAGCCTAGTGGAACCTATCTTTGCGGCAGCCTACTGCTTTGCCTGTTGAGGATCTTCAACTTCCCCAAAAAAGTAAAAAGGTAAATCTTTCCACCTCACCGAACCTTGTCCCTGTCTCCCAACTGTTCCATAGTCGACTTTAACTTATGACTTTTACCTGGCCTAGCATAACCAGATAGTGTCCTGAACTTTATGGCGTAATAAACATCTACAACTTTGAAAAAAAATATCTCTGGTTTTCTACATTTGATTTTTATCATTTTGGTGTCTGATTTACTAATAAAATGTTCTCTGTTATTAAAAAGTTCTCTGTTTTAATAAATTGGAGTGGGATTCTTATTGTGTTGTTATTTCTACCCTTTAACTGCTTTGTTGCTGATAAATGCTTTACACATTTCTCCTACGTTACGCCTATCTGCTCTGTGCTACAGTTGTCAAGGGTTTTGCTCAGGTTTAAATTATTGAAATCTAACTGGACCTAGTCCAGAACAGTGCCATTATGATTGGAAGAGGACTACCATCTACTTAAACTAATAATCCACTTTGTCACAGTGCTCTGCACTGGTTTCTGTGCTGGATTTCTCATTTGGTTCATTGTAGGTGTTATGTTATACATATTTGTCAATTTAAGCAGTCTAGCTAGCCACATGATGAACTCAGAGATGTTTATTTATTATGGGTTGTACAGGTGCTTGTGTGGTGCTGAACATTTTGTGCTGCACCTCTAAGCTTTTGTAATGCTAAGTAAATCAATGTAATGCTTTGTGTTACTTTTAGTCATTTTGTGCTGCTTACCACTACCACAAACACTTAGAGGCCGATTACGAATTTGGCATGCCACGGACCACCAGACGTGTGGAGGCACGGTGGTGGTGGTCTCCTGACCGCCCTAGAACAATCAGGGCTGTCAGACTGCCATTGCCCTGCTGCAGCTGCCAGGGAACCGCAGTTCCCTGGCAGTGTTGTGGTGGTCAGGAGGCAGTAATATGCTTGGCAGGACTGTCGTGGTCCGACCAAGCATATTACAAGTTTCCTCTCCACTATGTTTTTCATGGCGGTTCCACTGCCATGAAAACTGTGGCAGAGAGGAAACTGGTGCCTCATGCCACGTGGATGCACACGGGCGGGCACATGTTTGCATGCATACAAGTACCTGCACAGCATGGACTGTAATGTTTTTGGCGTTCCTATTGCTGGGCCCATTTTCTGAAGCACTGCTGTGGAGTTGCCAAAAACCAGCCCACCAAACAGGAGGAAACTCCTAATCTGGTAGGTGGCCTGACCACGGGTTTGGCGGTGCAGTGGTGGGGCAGGCTCTTGGTAAATCATGTCTTGTATGCTTGTTATGCACTACTTAATATCTCTGTAGGTTAGGGTTTTTCAGCCCATGCATGATGGTTGCTCTTTCCCCAGCATAGGGTTACACATAATAGGGATTCTTTAGCCAAATACAATTTTGAATCTCCTGACGTTCTGCCATCGCTGCAACAACCTGTTTTTTCTACTGTTAATATTTTCATAATTGTATATTTACTTTTCTTTCATACTATATAATTATCTCCTGTACGGTAGCTTTGGGGGAAAGCATTTGTCAGAGTCTACAAAATAAATAATACTAAGATAATAATTTTATTTGAGGGTAGTCCAACAAAAGTTACAAAAGTCTGTAATTCTTGCATTTTGAAAAGTTCAAAGTACAGAGTATCTCTATGCACACAATGTATGATGATAGCAGAAATCAAGGAATACTCTTTGTAGGATTGATTGGAAAGGCTCCAGTATAGGATATGTTTCACACTATTGGCTTTTCACTTGCCTGTTTCTATGTCACTCTCTGGACTAGCACACTTTGCATCATACAATTCTGGCACTATTTTGTGCATCACAGTACTGTAAGCCTTTTTCTTATTGAATTGAGCTTTGAGGGATGACCATGCCCAGTGATCATGATGTTCTTCTCTTGGCAGAACACTTGAAGGAGAAACTGGAGGATTACATGGCTCAATTTCCAAAAGTGAGGATTGTGCGAACCAAGAAGAGGGAAGGGCTCATTCGTACTCGGCTGCTAGGAGCATCATTGGCTACAGGAGAAGTCTTGACGTTCTTGGATTCCCATTGCGAAGTCAATGTGAACTGGCTTCCCCCCTTGCTAAGTACGTTTTTCTTTAATCTCTTCATAACTCTTTTTTTACAGAATGCTTAATAATAGTGGTGACTGTAAAATATATCTGCAATTTAATGTATTAATGTACAGCTGTAACACAACACTTGAAGTAAGATCAAGAATGCTCCACTTCACATGACGTGGTTGTCAATTTTATAGCATGTTACACTGGTTGTCTGCATGTTTCTAATTGCTTCATTTTCCACCTCCATGCACTTTATCCACCACTGATATCCTCTGTCTCTACTGTATTAGTATGTGCTGTGTGCTCTTCCTCCACATTGATTACTCCAGGTCCATCCTCCCTTCACTAACATCCTTTGAATTTTGGCCTATATTTCTGTAGAATGCTCTCCTGCTCTGTAGTTTGGTGTGCGCTATACATGTACATAATGGTATTGTACTTGGAAATTTATGGGGCATGTGTTCATCATGAGTTCCAGCTGACATTTCAGTATTTTTAGTGAAGAATGGTCTGAAAGGCCAGTTGAACTATAGGCTGGCTTGGGCGGACATCACCTCTGATGTAGTCTGCATTAATAAACTTGATCCTTCATCAAGAAGAGCCCCTAAGGCCTTACAACAATTTGGCAAGAAGTGCCAGTAGCAATTTTCAGACTACATGGGACGATAAAAGAAACCCATCATAATGAACTATATACTGGTGTACAGCCTTATTTGAAATATGGTAATATGGTCATTTACCTGACAAAGTTATATACCTCCCCTCAATGTAACTAGAGATAAAGACTAAGGGGCTTATTTACAAGCCCCTTGTGCAACCTGTACATCACGTTTTATGACTCTCCGGCATCACAGAGTGCTGACCCATATGAACGAGGCCATGCTAGGCCACTTTGTGTGCCTTTTCATAGCCTTGTACATATGGTGTAAGGCAGCACTGAACAAGTCACTGCATTGTCTTACACTGCATCAGAGAGGCGTTCCTTGAGCGTTCGGGTGGGTTTTGCCACGCAACACCCATGGATTTTGCCGCATTCCCAGATTTACAAGAATCTTTAAACCTGGGAAGGTGTCAAAACTGTATGCCTCCCCAGAGCAGGCGGAACGAGAAGCAATATGTTTATTTCTCCTTGATTTCTGCCTCTTTCTGTGTGTGCTGCATTATGCAGTACACACAGAAAGAGGAAAACATCTCCCTGGATGGTTTTTGTGCTGGAAGGGGCCTCTTTCTGCACAAAAACAATCCTGCCAACAACGCAGACATCCTTGCACCATGGTGAAAGTGTGTCTGGGTTGGAGCTAGGCCCCATATTGAGGACCGGCACTGGCTGAAAAGACAGGAATGCACTATATCTCGTAAATAAGGTGCATTCCTGCTCTTTTGACTTGGCATAGGACAGCAAAGCAAAAACACTTGCAGTGCTGCCCTACACCAAATCACTGTAAATGAGTCCCAAGCTATCTAAAAATTAGTGAACGCATTTGTTACTATTATTACTATTACAGCCGAAACTTTAGTCCATACTACAAGTACAGTAAATGTTTGTGAGAAATTGGGTTCTTGGTTGACTGGGGTGTGAGACCTGGCCAAGCAAGAACCACAATCCCTTGCAGGGTTAATCACAAAAAGTCACAAAATTAACATGGGCTTATGAATATTTCAGGTTTTCTTAAAAACTACTGCCTACAAAATCAAGAGTCAACAACGGGCATCTAGTCACATGAGACCGGGTCAAAATTGAAAAATATGATCGACGGCAATGGAGCGCAGTTTAGAAACCAGAAATGGATTGGGCCCAGTCAATGCCTACCTTTGACCTGGAAGAATTTCTGAGAAAATGTTTCTGGTAAGGTGAAGTTCAGCAGAGCAAAGCTGCAGGAGGTTACCGAGGAGGAAGAGTTGTTGTCGGATATCTTTGGATCGAAGTGAAGATTTATATGTTTGGACTTAGTCTCTGAAATGTAAGTTGAAAATCCCCAGTGGGATGAGTCAGTGGAATGTAGCCGAACACACTTCCCCTTTACCGAAGGACTGCTGAAAAGGACTTGCTGCTGCAAAGAAGAACATAGCCGGAGAAACTGCAAAGTCAATCCAACCAACGATCCACCTTAGGCAGCTAGAAGAGCAGGTTGATCCCAGTCTCCTACTGGTTCTCAGAGCAGTTTTTGGCCAAAAATTCTCCGTTTTGTGATTTGGACATATGGGCACCTTTAACACCACAATTAACGGCCCAGGATTGTTGGGACACCTCTTGGGGGTTCAGGACTCACTCAGGAAGGGTCTGGGTGTTGGTTAAAGATAGTGGTAGACTTTGGAGTCCCTGTGACTTTAAATAGGAGGCCAGCAAACTAGCCCTTGGAGTCACTCTCATAGTCCCGGGTGCACATAAAGATGCAGTGTTTAACAGTAGGGCTGACCTTAGAGGATTCAAGTCTGGCTCCACACAGCAAAGCAGTCCTCCCAGCTATTTCAGAACAGTCACGCAGACTGCCCAGCAGGCCAGAGCAGCTGGCAGTTCTCTGAGAGTCATTCCTCAGGTCCAGGAGTGAACTGAAGAGTTGGTGTCTGAAGACCTATTTCTATACACTGGTGCCCTCCGTCTGGAAGGTGGGAGAAGCTACTAGACAGTGACTTTGAAGTGCATGGAATTTCCTGCCTCCCCTGCTGTGGCTCCAAGCTGGCTGCAGTGACAGTGTGGTGGTGATAGGTCCTTTACTTAAAGGCAGAGCACTCCCTATTCAGTTGCATAAGGGGCTATGCTCAGCACTGTCTCCCCCATCCGGCTAGCAGATGATCCATTAGGGCACACCTAATGCCTCCATTCTATGACTATCTGAGAGGAATTCACAAAGTTTAACTGTTAGTTACAACCATTCATGTAACCCGAGACAGGCTGCAAGCATAAAAAAGTTAATGGCAGAACAATGCCTACTTTCAAAATTGTAATCAAAATCTGTCTTTACTATTTAGTAGGGTTTCTCATTACAATTTCCCAAAGACACCAGGCATTACATAGCTTTCAGTCCTCATTGGAAATGACAGTTTATTGAACATAACACGGAATCTGCAATGCTATCCTATGGGAGGGGTAGGGCTCAAACTAGTGAACAACAAATGTAGGAGGTTTTCATTACAAGAACATGTAAAACTTAAAAGTACATATCCAACATTTCAATTACAATGCACCCTGCCCTATGGGATACCTCGGGCTTACCTTAGGGGTAATATATGTGTGATAAAGTGGGAATTTATGGCTTGGCAAGGGGGCTTTTTTGCAAGCCAACGTGGCAGCTTAAAACTGCGTTCATTTTGCATTGGCAGGCCTGGGGCATGCATGGTATACAGTGCTACTTAACTGTATGGCACAATCAGTGCAGCAGGCCCACTTGTAGCATTTCATTTAAAGGCCCTAGGTATATGGCATACCACTCTTCAACTCTACCTTATACTTTTTAGTTTGACATTGTCAATTGAAATATACCTATTTTCTTTGTGACCAGTCAAAGGAGGTAAAATCACTGTACGAGCACCCTTCAAACCAAGAACTGGGGCCAGTGCACGATAAGAGGGATCAAATTCTTTCTTGTTCCCCAGCTTTTCTCATACCAGATCTCCAATGTTAGGAAGCCAACCGGTGACCAGATTCAGCATTGCCGTTTCAGTAGAAGAGGGTGCCTGTTCTGAAGTTGTCACAGGTCTTTTGTAAGTCCTGTAACATATTACAATGGTTATCTACGTCAAATGTTGCGGCAGCTGCCACAACGTCTAGACCATCAAGGTCTGGCACAAACATTTTAATGCCAAGAAGCATTTTGTATGGGGTCTGCCCACCCAGAGATCTTCTTAGGAGATTATTAAGTGCACATTGAACCCCATACAAATGAGGCAGCCAGTTACTACCAGTACCTAAGACTCTAGCTGTCAAGATTGCTTTAAGTCACAGTTCATTTGCTCCACTATAGAATTGCCCTCAAGTCTGTATGGAGATGAAAACTGCACCAGCACCCCCTAAGACCTAATTGCGTCCTTGTACGCCTTAGAGGTGAACACCGGACCTTGGTCAGAATGGAAGGTGCCACAGGCAAACCTCCCGACAAAGACACACAAATCTCTAATGACATTTCGAGCATCAGCACTGCATTGTGGCCAAACCCATAGGAATCTAGTGCACGAATCCATTGCAACAAATATTTATTTATATGTAGTATCGGAAGTCAAGGGGCCGCAGTGGTCAAGATAAATACAGCCAAATGGCTGATTTGAAATAAAAAGCTGTGTTTGTGGTGGTCGCGAAACCGTAGATGGTCACACGAAAGCTCATAATTACGGGTTTGTTTATATAAACCACGCCACCAATAATGTTGCTGTAAGATTGAAACAGTCACTGAAACTCATGCTATGCCATGCCTTCATGTGCGACTATGATCAAAGGAAGCCTGCGGTCCGTGTTGGCAATCAGCCGATCCCCAACTGAGGGTATTGTAGCATAAGAGACTTATTTGGGTGACAAATGATAAGAATACTTAGAAGGGAAGCCCTGCAGGTAATATTTTCCTTCCTTTGTAGCAGCTATGGCTGCCAGAATATCGTTATCTATTTTAGTCATGGACCTTGTAACTGCTGCAACTGAACACATGGCCACTGCAGATGTGGCTGCCTCATCAGCCAAAGAATTGCCAACAGCATGTGTTCCCACACGCTTATGGCAAAGAGTATGAGTAACCTGTGTGAGTGGCAGACGTTCTTTAAGTTCTGCCACTCGAACCCAAAGCATGTTATGCTTTATTGCGTTGCCTTTAGAGTCTCGTTAATCATTATGAGACCAAAAAAATAAATTGTCATTAAAAGACTGGACACTGTAGTAGGAATCGCACACAATAAGAGGGTTCAAGTTAGGATCTGCAAATTCTAGGGCTAAAACAAGAGCACATAGCTCCGACAATTGCGTGGTACAATCCCCAAGTGCCTGTGTAATCAAAATAGAAGACTTAAATTCACCATTTAACAATTGAACCAGCCACAATAGCGCAACCCGCTGAATAAGCATGTTTGGACCTAATGGCCCGTTGAGCCGAGCAGTCGGTATAAATAATACATTTGTACTGGTCCAAGGGAAGCAGCAACAATGGAGGAGGATGAACATGTTCATCCTTTCAGAAATCCTGTGTCTGCAATGCGGGATCAAAAATAAACGTGACATCAGCTGATGTCAAAGAAGTTGCCCATTGTATCCATTGGGGATGTAACGCTTTAGAATTCGGTTCACTCGCCTTAGTCACTGCTTCTAAAGCAGGTGTAGGTGAAACCATAAGAATGCGTTTCCCCCAGACCAGAGATCGTTCTTTCAGAATCACCATTTAGACCAGAGTAAAAAAAAATAATCAAATTTGGAAAACTGCATTTCTGCTGCTGTGTACAAATGTTATTTGAAAGCAATTGGTACTGTGTCACCTTCATTAAACGTTAAGTATGTGAAACTTATCGTCCCCGGCACAATACGTATGACCAGGTTCATAGAATTATCATGGGTTAGCAAGAAGTTGGTCGCAATTAGATCTGATTGCAAAGATTGAAGAATAGAGTTATGTTCCCGAAGGCAGCTGGCAGAAGAATACGAAGGTTGTATCAATGCATAAAGCGGTTTGATACACTGGGCATAATCAGGAATGTATGTCCTCCCGAAATTCAAAAATTCCAGCAAAGATTTAAGTTTTTTCAGACTAGATGGAGGCTGAAATTGCGCACATTTCTCCAGAAAGTGGGGGCCAACCCCCCACCTTCATTATGGAGCTCAGAGCCCAAGAAAAGCACCACTAAACAAGTGATGTGTGATTTAGCAAAGTTAAATTTATACCCAAACCACAGAATAATTCAATCCACGTTGACAAGATGTGGAATCAGTTTGTCATCTGTCAGATAAATATCATCGAAATATGAGAGCGCATCTGGGTCAATGCTGTGTAACAAAGACAAAACACGTGCAGCAAAAGCTCCAGGGCTGTTCTTAAAGCCCATTGGCAAACGCATAAATCTTTTTGGGTTGCCGACCTCTGTAAATGCGGTCAAATCACGGCTCTCTTGAGGCAAATTGTGACTGTATAATCCATTGGAGATATCCAGTGTCGATTTGTATTTTTTACGAACAATGATATTCACTAACAAAGAGCTCTGTGTGTTCTGTACTGCAAATGTACAAACATGACTATTTAAATTTCAATAATCCAATACAATGCAATACGAACCATTCGGTTTCATTACTGGAAAAAGAGGTTTATTCATGGGTGATACACAGCGTTCAATTACACCTTGATATTCCAATTGGGAGAAAATGTCACTGATGGAAGCTTTAGCCTCTCGTCTGATTGGATATTGTGGTTGTGGTTGCGGCGTGGATCGCAAAGGAATTTCATGTGCTGGCGAATCTCTATCCTAGCCCAATTGATTGCGATACACCGCCGGAGCCAGGGCCAATGCCCACTCCGATGCATAAGCCTGTTTAGCTTCCTCAGGGAGGTAACGTGAAAAACTCAGAAGTATTATGTTCTCTCCTCGAGAAGAAGCCAGACTAAATGGTGGAGGGCAATCCGCCTCTGCCAACAAAATGTCATATGAGGAGGTGAGATTTTCCCAGAAATCCGCAGTAATTGTATGCTGTATATCACCCTCAATCTGGAGGACTATTTCAAATAGCCTATCAGGTGGTGCAATTTGTGTATCTACTGTTTCTCTGTAATGAATGTATTAGTTGCTTCGTGCTGCCAGACAATGACGCAGTGCCGCCCACACTATGGTAACCTCAGCTGCGCTGTCACAGCCCGTGTCCACTTTAGGAGTAGGGTTCTCACTGTCTGAGGCATGGGTACTCACAAACTTACTGTCGGGGGCCAAAATTACAGTGTGGTTTGTGGCCGAGGGCCGCACCGGTAGGGGTGGGGTCAGTGGGGGGCGGGGTCAGTGGAAGGGGTGGGGCTAGAGTAAAAAAAATCAAACCCGTTTCAAAACATTAGACAATGCGACAATGCTGCATTTCAAAAGCAGATGTAACTACAAAGAGCACATTTTGATTATACATTTTTATTAGCAGACAATAGCAATCTTAAGAGGCATTACATAGCTTCATACACACTTTGTCCCCAATTCCATCACAGTCTCTTTCTCTCTCTGTCAGTTCAGTCTCTCTCTCTAAGTCAGTCCCTCTCTCTCTCTCAGTCAGTCAGTCTCTCTCTCTCTGTCAGTCTTTCTCGCTCTCTGTCAGTCAGTCTCTCTCAGTCAGTCAGTCTCTCTCTGTCAGTTAGTCTCTCAGTCAGTCAGTCTCTCTCAGTCAGTCTCTCTCGCTCAGTCAGTCTCTCTCAGTCAGTCAGTCTCTCTGTCAGGTAGTCTCTCTCTATCTCTGTTAGTCAGTCTCTCTCTGTCAGTCAATCAGTCAGTCAGTCTCTCTCTCTCTCTCTGTCAGTCTCTCTCTGTCAGTCAGTCTCTCTCTATCAGTCAGTCTCTCTCTCTCAGTTAGTCTCTCTCTCTCTGTCGATCTCTCTCTCTCAGTTAGTCAGTCTCTCTCTCTCTCTCTCTCTCTCTCTCTCTGTCAGTCAGTATCTCTCTCTCTCAGTAAGTCAGTCTCTCTCTCTCTCAGTCAGTCAGTCTCTCTCTCTCTCTCCACTCTCTCTCCCTCCACTCCCTCTCTCCACTCTCTCTCCCTCCACTCTCTCTCTTTCTCTGGGGGACCATGGGTAAATTACCTGCAAAGTCCGCGGGCTGGCAAGGAAGGCCTGCCGGGTGGCTGGTGGCCTGAGGGCCGTACTATGAGTACCATGGGTCGGAGGCATACTTTGCGGTTAAAGCAGCAACCTTTTTCTTCTGATACGGGGGTCTAAAAAGAGGCAGTCCCTCTGGTTTGGCTTTTAAGTCAAACTGGCGTGGCAGATCATGTCCCTGCTGAGCGATCGCGCCTTTGCTGTGATCCTGGCGCTCTCCACCACCGAATTGAGAATCCGATGCGTCCTGTAAAGAACGAGGAGAGCGCTGATCAGGGAGTTGAAATCTCTCCAGAGACTTAATTTGGAAACTCCTTGATCTCCTTTAACTCCATTAAATCAAATCCTGAAGTTTGATATTTCCAACAAAATAGTATGTTCATTCAAGACTTTCCCTCTGGAGTTACCTTCGCTGAAACTGTCAATATTGTCTTTTTGAAATTTGAATTAAATTTGTTACAATCTCAAGACTTACAGACAGTAGAATCTCTCTTTTCTCCTAAACTCCCCAAGTTTCATTAACGCTAGAGGATTACACAGCCAAAACACCCTGACTTGAAAAGACTGGGGCCCACATTTATCATACGTTCACACAACACAACAAATCAAGCCACCCTGCTGCTGTGTGTGAAAGGGAAGAAATTTGCTGTATTCAACATTTCACCTCCCCTGGGAGTCATAGCATTTTGACATATTCCCAAATCTACCACTAATGGTAAATCTGGGAATGTTCCAAAATCCATGGGTGGATGCATGGAAACACCCAAACTCCACCCATAGAATGGCTCCCTGGGGCACAGAAATGCTTTGCAGTGATTTGCACTGCTTTACATTGCTCCAGATTTATTGAGCCATGCAGGCCACACAAGGTGAACTTGCTTGGCTTGATAAATCTGACTTTAGTGTTGAGTCACCCTTGCATCACCTTTAGTGGTACAAGAGCGACGCAACACTGTGATAAATCTGGCCCCAGATTTCCAGAGAGGTACTTAGTAAGATTAGCAAGACCCTTTTGCTGCTTGCAACAAAGTGATTTCTTCGGTCTCTACACTCCAGCGCTGCTGTTGCTTCTTCCTGGTAGTCCAGATGACTAGCAGTCAGTCTCAGTGTGGAGCTCCCTTTTATAGTTAGACTCCACCCTGGTGAGCTCTTGCAAGACTTACTGCTCCCACAAGGTCCAAGATAACCACTAGAACTAGCCCCCGCTTCTGATCCCCATATGAAATAAACAAAAGCACTTCCTGGCATAAAATGCCTGGATACAGGAAACCACTAATATGTTCAGGGCAACAACTAGTAACAAAGAGACAACTCGAGCAGCCCTGGGGTAAATATCAATCCTTCGGGGTCTATACGGAGGTTTCAAGGATGCACAACTGGGTAACAGGCAGAGATTTTTTTCTGTTGTGACTTGGTGCTCATGACAGGTACTAAGGATCTTGCAGACTTCTGACAACCTGTCAGACTTGAGGGGAGTATATATGTATGGTACACGTGTTGTTTCATTTTGATGTTTGAGTTGTTATGCCCATCACTTATGTGTATTGGTTAACATTCTATGAGGCAAGTTATCTTGATGAATGCCAGATCTGGGTATGGGAGATTGTTCCTTTTCAGATAGGGTAAGTGTTGGACCTGGCCCTCCCTGCAGAGTCCCCACCAAACATTTGGTGTTTTACCCTCCACTTTCGGCAGAATTAATTTTTGTTGGCCTTTGGAAGTTGTGCGCTGTACCACTGCTAAAGTGCTTTTGCTCTCACCCCTTGGCTTATTCCCAATGAACTTATTTAATTTGCTTCTAAGTATCTTGTTCAGTGACATACCATATACCCAGGGCCTGTAAATGAAATGCTTCTAGTTGGCATACAAAAAAAACCCCCCAAAAAAAACACTAGTCCACACATACGTGGTGGCCCCGGCTTACATCTCGCTGCCTATACTGCACTTGGATTGACTCCAGTATCAGGAATACTCATACAACACAGTGCGCCCGCCCCGACCATCGCAGCGGGTCGGCGACCCGACCCTACAGCTAGTGCCATCTAGTACCGCACTATTGGTCTCGTGGACAGTCCCAGATTGATTTACTTCGAAGCAGATGCCTTGCACGCTGCACCATACCCAAGATCTCCACCAATCACGCTGGTCATTCGGCCCCCTTGGTTCTACCTATCCCTGACCTCGCTAAGACGTCACCTACGCCGCGCCAAACCTGTGATGCATACTACGCACGTTAATATCCTGATTTGACCCTGGACATACCTACTCTGACTTCCGTAGCTGTCCTACTCACAGCACTTCCCAATTTGGGCAACCCGGTCCTGATTACGATCCTGAATAAATAGGACCGAAACGCCGTCGACCATCCTATCAGCGCAACTCACGGCGCACTTTCTACTGTTGTTCCTAAATGTTTATAATCATGTTCAATCATTGTAAATAATTATATGTGCTGAACCACTGATCCTCTGTACATCCTTTTTTTCACCTTTTCACCTTGCGCCTCTTGCTGTCTTCTTCGCACTTGTTACTTGCGCTGTCACCACTTTTGTCACGAGCACAACGTGCACCAAGTTCTCTTTGGGTTGCCTTTGCAACTTTTGCTTACAGTGCTGATATAACTGTTCTGCATAAACTGAGATTCCAATATATGATGCCATGAGCACTTTTGACCAAACTACCATGAGTCTCCCTTTTTCCTTTTTGTAATGTCATTTACATACATATGTATTTGCCTTCCTCAT
The DNA here is from genome assembly GCF_964204655.1 of Triturus cristatus. Classification (NCBI taxonomy): domain Eukaryota; kingdom Metazoa; phylum Chordata; class Amphibia; order Caudata; family Salamandridae; genus Triturus; species Triturus cristatus. Next base: position 640,669,395 of record NC_140582.1, read on the forward strand.
TGAATCCGGTTGAGACATTGTTGCTAGTTTTTTGTCTACTCACCCAGATCTCAACCTGGTCTATGGGCTATACTCCTGATGCTATTTACTACTCTAGTGGGCACGCAGCACCTATTGTGCCATCAAATTAAGTAGCATCTTAAAACATGTCCCAAGCCTGGCATTAAAACCTGAATGCAGTTTTAAACTGCCATGTCAACTTGAGAGTTAAACCCTCTTGTCAAGCCTTAAACTTGCCTTTAATTACATATGTCACCCCTAAGGTAGGCCTAGGTAGCCCATAGGGCAGGGTGCTGTGTAATCAAAGGTTTAGATATGTAGTTTTAGGTTTTAAATGTCCTGGCAATAAACAAGTCTGAAATTCATTTTTCACTACTGTAAGGGCTATCTCTCTGGGGGGGAAGAGATAACCAATTGATGTTTGGTGTCTCTAGAATCACAATTTAAAATCCTAACTTATGGTGAAAGTTGGATTTTAAATTGTAATTCTGAAAATGTCACTTTTTAGAAAGTTGGCATTATTCTTCCCTTAGCCCTTTTGTAATTTGGCCACATGACTGGGTGTATCTGACAGACTTTGTGAATTCCTTACAGTCAGTCATACAATAAGGAGATAGGTGTGCCTGAATGAGCCATCTGCTGGCAGGATGAGGGGCAGAGCTGAGCACAGCCCAACTTGCCACTGAATAGCCTGTTCTTTGCCTTTAGACAAATGGCCCAACAACACTGCATCGTCACTTTAGCTAGCTTGGAGCCAGGGCAGGAAAAGCAGGGTATTCTGAGCACTTCAAAGCCACTGTATAAAACCTTCTACCACCTTCCAGAACCAGGGCATAAAAGAAGTACCTATGGCACAAACATTTCAGCACACGTCTGGACCTGTGGATACTCTACCAGGAACAAGGACTGCTGAGCAGCTAGAAAGGACTGCCATTCCGCCTGACTGATTCTCTAAAGGAACTGCTGCCCTGCTTTGCTGACCAGCTGCCTTCTTGCCTGGGGAAGAACTTGGTCTGCAACTTCATCTTGATCCCAGGACCCCAACCTGACTCAAAGGGCCAGTCTGCTGGTCTCCTGTTCTGAGCCTTGTGGACACAAAGGGCTCCCTAATTAGTTCCTGGATGACCCAGCTGTAGTGAGTGCTTGAAGCCTAAGAGGTGCCCCTTAGGTCTTTGACCCTAGATGTGGCTCAGCGTTCTTAAAATCATGCGTTTGGGCTCTTTGCCATCTTGAACCGAACTATTTACATCGAGAACTCACACTGAAATTCAGCGCGAGCTGCAGTCTGCCTGTTTCTTCACACAGCACGCACCGATTGCACACTGAGGACCGCCAATGAGAAACACCAGCCTGCGTGTCCACAACACCTGCCCTGCTCTTTAGGCCATGCTGATCACTGCCTGCAACATTCTCCTTGCTCCCTGCTACCCTCTCCAATGCAAACAAGACTCTTGGCACAAATTTCGAGAAAATAACATTTCAGCTGGACTAATCTGGGACTGTATCTGAGCCGCGCTCCATCACGGTCAGCTTGAACTTTTGACCTGGCCCAGCACAACCAAGTAAACGCAGTTGGTGCTTTATGCTTTTGGGAGCTAATTTTCATTTGAATCTTTAAAAATTCATAATTCCTGTTCTACTGATCAAAATATTGTTGTTTTGGTTTTGTTATATTTATTAAATTAAGCTCTATTTTTCTCACCTGGTGTGGGAATATTTTTGTATGGTGTTTTCACTGTTTTACGTGTTGCATGCATACTTTACACATTGCTTCTAAGTAAAGCCTGACTGCTCGGTGCCGAGATGCCAAGGGATGAGCAATGGTTAATTTGGGGTTTGATTGTGCCTTAACCTGACCAGGATTGTGGTTCCTGCTTGACCAGGGCTCACACACCCAAGTCAACCAACAACCGTATTTCTAATAGTAAGCATGCCAAGAAATATACAGTCCGATTAACAAATGTTCCTCCTAACGTAGCACAGCAACAACATTTATTGTGTTGCACTGCTGTTAAAATCAACACGGAGACAGCTGTAGAAAGACTTGTCTGCTGCTGCTGTTTTGCCTTTTGCTGGTGCTCTGATAAAGCTCTATACACTAATTGGTAACTGTTCCTGTCAGAAAAGAGGTCATCAACCTATTGTGGTTGAGAGTTGATGTCAATGTGGTCTCCTAAGAAGATGGTTGGGTCTAGGTGAAGGTGGAGGAATTCCTCCTTTTGGAATTAGTGCCCTCACACACCCTTGCGGGTGTCATGCTACCATCAAATACACCTGGCTGAAGAGGGGTGAAACCCTGAAACCGGTCCTAGGTGGTTGTTTCCGGTCCAGGGAGGACTTGGCTTGGCAGTTCGGGCTGGACTGTTCCCATGAGGCACATGGTCAAGATTTATTTGCATATGGCCAGGTCTAAACTGGGGTGGCATGGTGAGCAAATGAATGATTGATTTAACCCATATCTCTTGACAGGGGGAGAATGTTTTAATTGTTCTGCATTCCGTCCATCAATTGTGTGTCTTTTACCATCAAATACAAGGCACCAGCATGGGAAGTACTTTCGCGCCGAGCCTGGCATGTTTATACATGGCCAATTTGAGGATAAATTCATCTTGGGAGTGAGCAATCCACATAGAACCAGTATCCTATTGTGGTAACAATAAATTAACGATATCCTCCTTTTCTGGTGAGGGGATGAGGAACAGTGCAGAACCTTTTTTGAATGGATCAACACCTTAGAACCCTATCTGAAATTTACAGGCACCAGATCAAAAGAAAGCATTCCTTTCCTTGATCTCCCTCTCCTCATCTCCCTACAGGATGGCGTGCTACTGACTACAAACTACAGAAAACCTACAGATAGGAATAGTTTGCTTATGTATGAAAGCCACCACCCAAAAGCACTAAAGAACAATCTCCTGGTAGGCCAGTTCCTGCACCTCCGACGAAACTGCAATGCACTCAACGAGTTCAAAACCTAGTCCAGAATGCTCTCTGAGAACCTGTCATAACAGCACTATCCGAAGAAGATTATACGACAGGCTCACAAAAGGGTTAGAAACAACCATAGAGAGGCCCTCCTGGAGATCAGAGAAAAAGCAGAGACAAATCAGAGACAGAGTCATTGACATGCGTTACCACATTCACTCCCAACTCCAACAGGATCCAAAAAATTATAAAAAAACACTGGAGGATTCTTGAGACAGGGAGTTTTACCCCAGGTCCATCCCCTCTTTTTGCATTCAAACGCACTCAGAACCTTAAAGATTTCCTGATTCATACATGTCCCAAACTAACAATCCAGAGACCACCTACTCTATGGGCCTTGCCACCAGCAGAAGGATACTTCCCCCGTGGGACATGCTCTGCCTGTCCCCTGACTACACCATCTAAGCGGATTGACCTAGGTCTGGCCAGACCTTGGCATCAGAAACGCCACACAAACTGCATATACCTCATCACCTGCCCCAGCAGGATGAGTTATGTAGGGATAATTACTAGACCAGTTAAAATCCGCATTGGGGAGCATAAAAGCGCAATTTGATGCAGAAAAACAAGTACTAGGTTACAGAGTCATTTTCTGGAGAAAAACCATTTCCCAGACAGTTTTAGGTGGACAATCATTGAATCTAACCCCAACTGGGCCACGACACACTATTCAGGCAAGAACAACAAGTGGGTTTTTCAATTGAAAAGCAACATAGGGGGCCTCAATGACGACATTCCTTGAATGTTCTAATCACAACAACATCAGACCAGAGCTTTATGACAGTGTTGGGTCCACCATATGATGTACTACTTACCTCTCAATTACTCACCCCGCATACCATAGGGACAAATCCTGCCTCACAAAGACACTGTAACTACTTAGTATGACAGCACCTCATGAGTGTCTGCTCACTAAAGGAATTCCAACATTTCCATATATGTTATTTATTGACATTTACGACCCGTGTTCCTTAACGGGGTGCAAGGCAGGATTAGGGACCACGTGTAGCTCACGGTAACCTAGGCTGATCATTTACCTCCCTCCTGGATCCCATTAATCCAATTACGGTCAGTATAGGGACCGACATCCTCTTGTGTTTTTGGCCATTAGCACGATCGAACCATACAAAACCCTTTCTAAGAGGGCCGCCACAGTAACAACATTTTGTTTGCACTGCCCATGATCACTATCAAACCAGAAGTAAACCCTTGGTCAATATGGCCGCCACAGTAACACGACCTTTGCCCTGATATGAAGCCACGTTATGGGAAACACCCACATCGGCTCTGTCGATTCCAGGAAGTGGACGGCCTATAACTAGGCAACCATTTCTCCCCACGCCAACGGCGATCCTGATCGGCAGGGCAGGTAACGGGCTATCAAGCAAGAGGCACACTGTAAGTATATTCCGGCTGCTCTCCACTATGGACTCAGGTAACTTTACCGCACCATTGTCTCACATACTACACAAACTAACGTAGCCTTCACATACTTTCTCGCACTTACAGTTTTGCCTCTTTGCGACCGCAGTACTCGTCGGCGTGGCCAATCCTTACGTTCAGATGGGTAGGCAGCCTTAATTTACCATGTGATATTTCTGTTATCTATGCAATAAGCGGTGCACATTGTCACACTATCCTCATTTTTTACCGATTATACACGTTACGAGCGGCGCACAGATATAGACGTTAGCCGCTGACCGCTCTGTTATTTATTATGCACAGACTTCCATAAGCACTTATATACCGGATGTAGGTATCAGCCACTATTCGCTCAGTTTCAGATAGCGTTAACGGACTGTCACGATCACACAGGCATATCCTGCCTTTTTTACTTGACCGTAATTTGACACTTACCCTGGGTGTTTAGAATTGATGCATGCATAATATAACGTGTCACCGTTATATATGCAATAATGCAAAAAGGTACAGAGTTCCTCTAATAAAGACAAGAAGGAGGAGAGGGAGCAATGTATTGTCAAATGTCAGGGGAAAACCAAGAAAAAGGGGTGGACCTGGCTGTAGGTGACGCAGGTCAGAACAAGTAAAAGAAAGGAAAATCTTGTTGGAACTAGGGCTCTCACACACCCAGCAAGCTAGGTGTCATGCTTCATCATTTGAGCCTGCCCCTCGTCAGATCGGCGCTGCAATATCTGACGGGCACCCAATAATGGGGCTCTTTGGCGGGGATCTTTTGTTCCTGCCGGTGGGTGCAGTGGGGGTAAGGGGCCCTAGTGTGTGTAGATGTGAGTGATAAATGTGTGAATATAAAATAGGTACTGTTAGTCAACAAGCAAAGAGTTTTTATTAAGGTGGTAAACAGCCAAAGTAAAAATAAATTGAGGTGGGTGTTGAAACTAGTGATTTATGTAACTAGTTATGCAAGCCCTACTCTCAAAAAGATCAACATGTTTCATGCCATGGTAGCCATAGTGGTCAGGGCACTTCCTCAGGATCTGTATAAAGAACTATCTACAGTAGAGGGTACGTGAAGAATCTACATACCTAACAGGTTTCAGCAAGGTAACCTGTATTGCTAACAAGGGATTCTTGCAGCAGTGTCCGACGGCATATACGGACTCCGGTGTGGGTCCAGCGTGGAAAGCGCGGCGGCTAGTAAACTTACCCCTGCTGCTAGACCTGGGAATATGCCTCATGATGGTAACAACACTGCCTGTGGGAATATTCATTTCACACTGGCCGTAATTACGTGTAGGCTTCTGTCACACACACGTGTACTTGAGCACGATTACTACGGCATGTTACGCTGAGCATGCTATGTATACTAAGTGGAAATGGAGACACTATGACAGCATTCTAACCACATCGAATGCTCACATATTCTATATGTTTTATTCATTTTGTTCTGTACTTTTGTATGCCTCCTGACTACTCCTGCTAATTCGCTGATTAATTTTAAACTCTATCCAAACTTTAAATACTATTTTATGCTGGGATTTCAATGCACTGCTCACTGTTTTTTTAACTCGTCGTAATTAGACAGGATAAAGTCATTTTTGCTGAACTGTCAGGTGTGGGCATATTGTTAAACGCTGCTTTACCTGTGTGGGTCTTGCTGCCTAGGTCTTCTTGCTTCCTCGCGTTGGTTCCCCGGTCCACCACAGCTTTTGCTGGTTGTGTGGAGGGAACATTGACGCCAGATTTGCATTCACTTCAGGTGGGGCACTGAATAGACGCCATCTTGTGTGGGAGACACTCTAGTCTCTACACCAGCATACCGGCATTTGCTGCCATAATAACAGCTGACGGTGCCGACGCGCATTAGATAAACACTGCTAGTAGGTCTTGGAGGCAGCCACGCTCCTGACTACTCCTGCTAATTCGCTGATTAATTTTAAACCCTATGCAAAACTTTATGTACTATTTTATGCTTGGAATTTCAATGCACTGCTCACTGTTTTTTTAACACGTCGTAATTAGACAGGATAAAGTCATTTTTGCTGAACTGTCAGGGGTGGGCATCTTGTTAAACGCTGCTTTATCTCTGTGGGTCTTGCTGCCTAGGTCTTCTTGCTCCCTCGCGTTGGTTCCCCGGTCCACCACAGCTTTTGCTGGTTGTGTGGAGGGAACATTGATGCCAGATTTGCACTCACTTCCGGTGGGACACTGAATAGACACCATCTTGTGTAGGAGACGCTCTAGTCTCTACACAAGCATACTGGCATTTGCTGCCATAAAAATAGCTGACGGCGCCGACGCGCATTAGATAAACACTGCTAGTAGGTCTTGGAGGCAGCCATGCTCCTGACTACTCCTGCTAATTTGCTGATTAATTTTAAACTCTATGCAAAACTTTATGTACTATTTTATGCTGGGAACTTCAATGCACTGCTCACTGTTTTTTTAACTCTTCGTAATTAGATAGGATAAAGTCATTTTTGCTGAGCCGTCAGGGGTGGGCATATTGTTAAATGCTGCTTTACCTGTGTGGGTCTTGCTGCCTAGATCTTCTTGCTCCCTCGCATTGGTTCCCCGGTCCACCACAGTTTTTGCTGGTTGTGTGCAGGGAACATTGACGCCAGATTTGCATTCACTTCCGGTGGGACACTGAATAGACGCCATCTTGTGTAGGAGACGCTATAGTCTCTACACAAGCATACCGGCATTTGCTGCCATAAAAACAGCTGACGGTGCCGACGCGCATTAGATAAACGCTGCTAGTAGGTCTTGGAGGCAGCCACGGTCCTGACTACTCCTGCTAATTCGCTGATTAATTTTTAACTCTATGCAAAACTTTATGTACTATTTTATGCTGGGAATTTCAATGCACTACTCACTGTTTTTTTAACTCGTCGTAATTAGACAGGATAAAGTCATTTTTGCTGAACTGTCAGGGGTGGGCATATTGTTAAACGCTGCTTTACCTGTGTGGGTCTTGCTGCCTAGGTCTTCTTGCTTCCTCGCGTTGGTTCCCTGGTCCACCACAGCTTTTGCTGGTTGTGTGGAGGGAACATTGATGCCAGATATGCACTCACTTCCAGTGGGACACTGAATAGACGCCATCTTGTGTAGGAGACGCTCTAGTCTCTACACAAGCATACCGACATTTGCTGCCATAAAAACAACTTATGGCGCCGACACGCAGCGGACGCGTGCAGCGGGCGCGCCGGTGGCGCACCGTAGATGCTCCTAAGGCAAGCCCGTCTGCGCCCGTCCGCGTCCGGAACGCATCCAGCGCCAGCCGTGCTGTCGGGATGCAATCAGACAAGGTATTTTCTTCCATCGCCTTAAAGCAACTAAATATCAAAAATCAGTGTCAACATCAGTTGGATATGGACAAAATTAGAGGTCCCATTGCTTGTAGAGAATTTAGAGTACAGCTACCACCTATGACATTTAATCAAGTAAGGCCTACAAACAAAAAGACCAGTCACAAAGCACTAATGAGGGGGGGCCTAATTAATGTACGCTCCCAAGTCAAACACACATTCGACATTAGGGAATTAATTGTGGATAATGACTTAGACTTCCTATGCATTACTGAAACATGGCTTAAGGAAGATTGCTACCCAGATATTGCAGTTGCCCTACCCCCTAATTATACCATCTGTAGGAAAGACAGAGAGGATGGTAGGGGGGGAGGGGTTGCCATCATTCACAGAGATACTTTAGTGTGGGATAATTTTATCCTCCATGAACTTAAGGGAGCCGAAAGTCTTGGTTTCTGCTGTGCCGTAAATGGTTCAACCTCATTTGCGGGAGCCTTAATTTATCTTCTCCCTGGCCACAGCGGTGCTTTTTTAGACTCATTAGGGGAATCTCTTGGACAAGCTCTGTTTAGATATGCCAATTTTACACTGCTCAGGGACATAAACCTCCACTTAGAAAGTGGTGATAACCCTGCGGTCACTACATTCCTGGAAACTATCACTCCCCTTGGCCTGTTTCAACTAGTTCAGGGCCCCACGGATAGGGCAGGACATACACTGGATGGAGTTTGTTCTAACTCTCCCTCAATCCAGGTAGAGGCAACTATTCCTCAAGCCTGGTCAGACCATCATTTTATCCCCTTGGCTATCTCAACACCTAAAGGGCCACAAGGAATCAAGAATAGCCATATAGGGATACCAAGACGGAAATGGCAGCTATTAGCCACCAATCCTAGCTTACCCCAAACTGCCCAAGAAAAAAGCCCGCTATTAACCGGAGACCCAGTGGAAGACTCTATTCGCTTTAATACCTGGATGAGGGCCATAAGTGATGACTTAATGCCTCTAAAATAATCCCCTAGAAGAAGCAAAACAAAATAACGTAATGATCCATGGTTTACTAAAGATCTAGCAAAGCTCCACCTACATAGTAAACAACTAGAACGGAGATGGAGAAGGGGCTCTGAGATGGCTAATCTACAGATCTTTAAATCATTTAGGAAGCAATACCATACAGCCATCAAACTAGCAAAAAAAGATTACTTTGCGAATAGAATAGCTATGGCAAAGCAAAACCAAAAGGAGATATTTGTGATTGTGAATTCTTTTATGGATTCGAAATCCTTGCACTCTGAGGTCCCCCCCTCTCAATCTCTCTGCAATGACATCACAACATTCTTCGAGGAAAAAATCATCAATATCCAAAAAGACTTTGGAACATTAAAAATAGAAGAAGTGATGGGAGTTGGGATCAAATCATAGGCAGGATAGACCTTTTCTTCGTACCTACCTTATAGTTACCCTATCTCAGACACATGATGCCATCTTAGCATGTAAATCAGGCTCCCCATTGGATGCATGTCCCCCAATAATTTTACATCACATTATAGATTTAGTGAATCCTGTGATTAACAAGATTGTGAATTCCTCACTGTCCTCTGGCATGGTGCCTGACGCATGGAAAATCGCGACAGTGAAGCCCTTAAAGAAAAAACAAAATATCGATTCTTCCAATCTCTCCAATTATAGGCCCATATCCTTACTACCTATCTTGGGTAAGGTCACTGAAAAAATGGTCTATAAGGAACTCTCCAATTTTGTCGAGTCAGCCCAGATTCTCCATCCTCGGCAATCTGGCTTCCGCCCGAAATATTTCACAGAATCAGCCTTATTGGAGATATCTGACACGCCGAAATTCATCATCGATAATGGCAGGAAAGCAGTGTTGATCCTTCTGGATCTATCGGCCGCTTTCGATAACATATCCCATGATATCCTACTGGCCAGATTAACATCTTGTGGCATATCCAACACAGCTCTAGCTTGGATTACATCCTTCCTGTCTAATAGGAAGCAAGCAGTCTCATTGGGCACCTTTCTTTCTTCAGAATGCATTATTAACACAGGAGTCCCCCAGGGGGATTCACTGAGCCCGCTGTTGTTGAACATATACATGGCCCCACTTATTTCCCTTATCTCGGCCTACGGGATTGAAACCACATCCTATGCTGACAATACTCAGCTGATCTTGTCCCTTGAGAAAAATTCCACAGAAGCGGAAGAAAATTTTAAATCCTGTCTCTCAGCGGTCATCATATGGATGAAAAATAACCATCTCCGTTGTAATACGGACAAGACAGAAATCCTGTTGATCGGGAAAGAGAATCCCTTTCAACCAAAGGATTGGTGGCTGGAAGAGGCAGCAGCTCCCCAGGTCACAGTGGAGGTAGCCAAAAATTTGGGAGTGTGGTTTGACTCCTCTCTTTCTTTCAAACACCATACCCTTACGGTGGTGGGTACCTGTTTTGGAATGATTAAAACCATGAAAAAATTCTTTGAGTTGATTCCACTGGCCGCAAGGAAAACAGTGACTGTGGCGTTGATACTATCACGATTAAATTACTGTAATAGCCTACTAGTAGGGATTAATAAATCTACTTTGAAGAGACTTCAAGTAGTACAACACGCAGCGGCTAGACTTGTTTTGAAACCTCCTCGTAGATCATCCGCATCAGGCGCTCTGAAAACTCTTCATTGGCTGCCGATGCACGAGAGAATCCTATTCAAACTCTTGGTCATCACCTTCAGAGCTAATCGTCAAATCGGACCAGAATATCTCTCTAGGAGATTTACACCATATATTCCAGGGAGGACCCTTAGATCTACATCTGCTAATCTCCTCAAACTACCCGGTTTTAAACTTAAATCCAAGGGAGGGAAAACTGCTACAGTATTGGGTGCAAAAGCCTGGAATTTTATGCCCAATAAACTGAAAACGATTGTATCAGAAAACCTGATCAGGAAAGCTCTAAAGACCTGGATCTATGGAATAAGTGATATATCTAGTCTAGCCCTTATCTAGGCTCTAATTCCATACTAGTCTGCCAGCTATCTTTCGGAGCGGCAGTTTGCGCTCTATAAATGCCACATTTCATTTCATTTCTCTCTGTGTCTCCACCAGGTTGGGATTAAGGAACACGACCAATACGTTCCTTCCAGCGCAAAAAAACGCACTTGACCTCATTGTAGTTATGGTGGGATTATAGTGTGTCTTTTCCCAGATTCCCACTTTTCTTTTCACTTTTCATGGTCCTGAAGTAGCGCACAGGGATCCATTAGGGACCCGCCTGATGTGGGAAACATGTTAACCAGACTGCGCTTTTGTATCACTTTGACGGATTGAGAGCAGCGGGAATATACTTGTCCCTCCACCACATTTGCTTTAAGGAGAGGCTTCATTCCAAACCTTTCTTAACCTTACCTTCCGGACCCTCGAATTAAAATTATTTTCAGGTACCGGCATGGTAATTTTATCCATTCACACACTTTTTTACAAGGCCTACACACCCGCATGCACAACTGCAGCACCTCCTACAAAAGATCTCCAAAAAAGAGCCCTCTCGCAGGGCCCGTGGGGGACAGCAGCACCACCCTCACGAAGAGCTTAAACCGATGATGAAGCATGACACCCGCAAGGGTGTGTGAGGACACTAATTCCAAAAGGAGGAATTCCCCCACCTTCACCTAGACCCAACCATCTTCTTAGGAGACCACATTGACATTAACTCTCAACCACAATAGGTAGATGACCGCTTTTCTGACAAGAACAGTTACCAATTAGTGTATAGAACGTATATCTTTAGGAGCACCGGTACTGGACCTATTTCTTCCTAAATTAGCTCCCCGTCCCCCCCTCTATACATTTTGTTACGGCTCTGATAAAGCGGCCTTGCAAGAGTCACAACTTCGCACCATGATGCAGAGGTGACTGTGCACAGTCTAGCAGGATGCTTTCTGGACACTTCATCACACAAGCATGTGTGTTTTTTTTTCAAGACATGAATATATTTCCTCTTGATAATACATTACGTTTTAATGGAAAGCCAGTTCTGGCAATCTTAGAAGATCAGGCTTTGTGTCAATATCTATAGATGTTTGTTCCGCTTTGCTCAAGTATCTAGCCCTTGATACAAAGCAGGGCAAAGCACCTTTTACATTCAGCAAATACCTTTTGCAATGGAAAGTAAGTGGTGAAAATCCTTACTAAATCAGAGTCACAGTGTCATCAAATGGGAGATAGGATGCACATTAACTACCTTGGTGGCCAATTATGTTACTGGGGGACAGTTTTGCAGAGGTGCTGAAATATTGGCCTACAGTAGCAAAAGCAGCAGTGCTTCATAATTGACAACCCCCCCACCACCAGTTGGGGGACTCCTCTGACAAATTTGCCAGGATTGCTTCGGGTTAACTTTCTTTGATAACTTTATTTCGGTCCGAAGACCATAAAAGTGCAAGTAAAATACATACACACATAGCACATCAAATAAAATAATAAATATAGATATTTCACTTTTTTAAAAAGAGAATTAAACAGTGAGTTATCAGACGTATTTGAGTAATTTAAATTGGTTTAAAACTTATCCTACGACGCCACATACCATAAAGGAAACGAGAGACAGCAAATACAATAGGTGGCGAGGTATCATATTTAAGAACTCTACATGCCTGCACACAATGTCTAAAACCCAGATTTCTGCATATTGGAATAAGCCAGGTTTTGCGTATATTGCCATATGCTGGACAAAAGAATAAAACGTGAATGACATCTTCTCTGATATAGTTACATGCCGGACAGAATTCATTTTCAGTTTTTGCCCATTTCGAAGTAAATGACCTAATAGGTAGGGAGCCATACCTTAATTGGCCATATAGTTTCCTTGTAACAGGAGGCGACTACATCAAGGAATTCCTCCCACCCCATTTCGATTTTGACGGAGAGGAACTCAATAGAGAGCCTGTCATAGGATGTTGACCGTTGCAGTGCACTTAGATTTAGCTGCCTCACCAGATTTACCAGCTGGGCACTAGATATTCTCGGGCAGCTCAACTCAGGGGTCCCCCATAATTGAGGCAAGCCTATTTCAAAAGAAAGAGCCTTAATATGGGAAAGCAATGGAATGTTTTTGTTTTTTATCTGTTCCCAGACCTCCCGAAATTCAGCTCTAAAGGGTACCAGCTCAGGTACTGACCAGAGCCTCCTCCAATAGAGCAAGGGTCGGACAGCTGCCAATTTCTCAATAGACTCCATACCCAGGTCCATTCGCAAGGGGATGAGGGGTGTACTTTTCGGTAGGCCCACCAAGTTTCTCATAAAGGCCTGTTCCACCCTCAGAAGGCTAAATACGTTCTTATGGCCCCAAAGTTCGGCACCATAAATGGATGCGGTCCGAGCCTGGAGGCCATAGATCTCAAGGGCGGGCGCTACCGGTTTGGAGATCGATGCTCTTTGAAACTTACCAATACCCCCTGCTATTTGTGAAAGTCTAATGGCGGATCTGGTAATTTGGTGGCCTTAGGCCAAAATCCTCCGTCAAAGTGATCCCAAGATAAACGAAGGTTTTGACTCGTTCCAGCGGAACACCATTCAAAAGAGGGTTCGGGCGCGTACGCCTCGGGGGATTAAAGATCATAAACTTGGTTTTGTCCAAATTGATCTCCAATCCCCTCGAGGCACAAAAGCACACAGAACCATCCAAGACGCGCTGGATGCCCGAAGATGTTCGGGATAGCAACAAAGTGTCATCCGCAAACATCAATGCAGGCACCCGACCGGTCGTCAACCAGGGAGCATCATTATCCTTTACATCATTTAAGGTATCGACAAGGCCATTGATAAATAAGCTAAAAAGGGTAGGGGCCAAAACGCACCCCTGCCGGACACCCCTAGAAACAGGGAAGCGGTCTGAGAGATCCCCGTGTCTCCCGCACCTGACCTGTGCATAATTTCCAACATGCAAACAGGTCAGGATCGTAAGCAGGTATGGCGGAAGGCCCAAATCAGCCAATACCTCCCACAATTTTTCCCTAGGAACTAGGTCAAAGGCAGCCCGCAGGTCCACAAAAACAAGGTAGAGGCTGCCACCCTCAACCCTTGTAGTTTTCCAGAAAAGGACCTGGAGCCGGAAGATTTGGTCCAAGGTTGAGATACCGGATCTAAACCCAGCCTGAAGTGTAGACAATATTTCCCGTTCCTCCATCCAAGCTTGTGTCCTGTCCAATATGATTCTACCCATTAGTTTTTGCGTTGTATCTATCAAGCTAATGGGCCTATAATTTGAGGGGCTAAGTGGGCATCCCTTCTTGTGTATGGGGACACTCTCAGCCCCCAGCCAGGTGTCCGGTAGATCAGACCCCATAAGAATCGCATTGAACAAGATAACAAGATATGGTGCCCATATTTTTGGCTGGGATCGAAACAGGTCCCCCGGCAGTTTGTCAAGGCCGGGAGCCTTGTTTGGGAGCAACCTAGCTATTGCAGATTCTACCTCCTTCAAGGTGATGCTCTGTGGAGAGTCAGGGGAGTACAGGCTCAGTCCCGACCCTCCACCCAAAGCCCCCGCCAGTCGATTCTCATGGCGGGGGTCTGGGGCATGGGCCGGGCAAGTGTCGCCACTCCCTCCTGTTGGAGCCCTAGGGCAAGCTTAGGGCCTAGGCATAATGTGTCATCATACTCCAGGCATGCATATAATGCCCCGAAATGTGCTTCCCAGGCTGAGGGTGCAATGTTTGGGAAGATGGCTTGTCCGGCTCCCTTGGAGCCTGTACTAACAATGGTCCAGAATGTCTTTGCGTCCTTAGTCAGGAGCGCACTTCTCAACTCTTCCCACCTTGTTTCCTCCCAGTCCCTCTTGGCTCCCTCGATTGCCTTTTTATAGAACAAACGGGATGACGTCATTTCTAAACTGTCCTTAAGTTTAATTGCAATAAGGAGATCCTTCTTAGCATTCCTACAGATAGCATTATACCATGGGTGTATCTTAGCCCCACCTCTTCTAGACCTACTAAGTGGGCAAAGAACATCCCCCAACGCACTGGCCAGCTGTCTATGAATTTTTACAGCATGACCGTATGAGGGCAGGTCGGCCATCTCAGCTATCCGTGGGATAGCAAGCTGGTACAATTCACCCAGCCTAGACGGGGAATCCTGAAAAGGAGGCCATTTGAGCCTGTGTCAATTGTTTGAAACCATAAGGGGCATGATCATGCTGGTGAGACCCGCTTCAGGGTTAGTCAGCCCAAAACTCCACGGCATCAATGTTAGGACAAGGGCATTATGGTCACTGTCATATCTCGGTTGCACTCTGAATTCCAAAAACCTATCCCAGTGTCTTACTTCCATCATGATGTAGTCAATGATGGAAGTTTGTTCTATCCTGTTAAATGTAGGGAATCCCGGATGGTCAGGGTCCAATCTCCCATTACACGCCCGCAGAGACGTAGCAAATGAGAGTGATTTTATTTGAAGGACCAACTGAGTCCATGCCTTAACAAGGGGGATCTTTGGTTCCGGTATACACCAGAGCAGGTCTTCATCATCCTGCTCATCCAGATCAAGGTTAACCAAGGGCTCAAATTGACAATTAAAGTCCCCACCAACAATTATTGTGACTGAGGGATCAAGTGTCTGGATAAAAAGATCTAATGCTTTAATCGTGTCTGACTCCTACCCGCTCCTAACTGGCCTAGAATAAATATTTATTATGGCTATTTTTGGTGAGTTCAGGGGTGTCAATAACACACATTGAACATCAGGGGAGTCAGTTGGTATTTGGGTAGTTTGAACACTCAAGTGGGTGCCTATCCAAATTGATAGGCCACCAGATGGGCGGCCTCTGCCACTAGTTACTGCCAAAATGTGAAAAGTTGCGTAACCTGGGCTAACACTCTCCTCTAGAGCCCATGTTTCCTGAATCAGGCAGATATCGTGTGCTGGCATGAAGGTACTCCAATCAGGACTAAGTAATTTGTTTTTTAACCCCGCTACATTCCACGAAAGACTAAGTAATTTGTTTTTTAACCCCGCTACATTCCACGAAATGGGTTAACAGTCCAGCCCTAGCTTTGTGAACCATATCAAACTTATGAGCAGCAAGAGTGTCCAAAGTGCTATTTTATTGTCCCCTCGTAGAAGGCGTCTGTATGGTAATTTTAATTCATAATCTCCGAAACAAGACAGGAAGTGTCAGCGCAAGACTAACAGTATATTAACTTTTATGGTTCTCAAGTCTGTAGTCATTTACCTCCTCTTCCCATTTTGAGAACTGATTTTTCCATACTACTATGTTCCAGACAAGGGAGGTAAACAGAATAAAAACAGTTTTTATAATTGAATTCCCAGAAAAGATGGTCTGCTGTTGACTGCTGTGTTTTGACTTCAGTTAGAGCCCACAAAACTCTATCAGGCACACACGTAGAAAGATAATCAATTAAGACACTCTGGAGTTTCAGAACAGAAACAGCATTGTGTCTGTCTTCAAACTCCAAAAGTCATTGATAATCCATGACCTCTCCCAATCACAGTCGGTGGCTATCAATATAGCGTTAGCAATAGATTTTTTTTATTCAAATAATGTCTCACAAGGACATTGCACTTTAAATGTTGATCCCTGAGCTATCAGTGGATCAGGACCTATGCATCTGTATTCCTTGATCCATGCTGGGTGTGCAGATGGATGTAGCTCTCTTGCATTACCGAAATACCCAGTATCGTCCAAAATGTCAATATGTGTCTGCACATTCTTCTTTTGCTGTTCGAGAACAAAAGACCAAAAAAAGTGCATGCTCTGAAGTCAGTTCAATAATCTTGGCCAGAGGTTTAAAGCATTTTTCCGGTTGCAAACAGCCTGATTCACAGAATTGCCCAGTTTGCAACTGGAAAAATGCATTTTGGTATGTATCAATCCAAAATTGCAATTCAGTGACATATTACCGAATCGCAGTTTGAAATTGCAAATTCATACCGATTAGGTATTAGGAAGGGGCATGTTTAGGACATTCCGTTCTAATACCGAATGCAGTCGCTAATCATTTGTATTTTACCATCTACTTCAAGTAGGTGGTAACCAAATTTCCTTAGTTACTGTTTGTAAAAACATTTTTTAAGATCAGGCAGTGGTCCCATGGATCACTGCCTAAATTGATAGAACACTTAAAATTTTTCTTTTTTAAACACAACCTATTTTTCTTTAAAGCAAACTGGCTGCATTTAAAAAAAATGCTTTCTTTAAGAGCAATCACAGACATGGTGGTCTGCTGGCTCCAGCAGGCCACCAACCCTGTGATTTTAGCGATTCCTAAAGAGTCGAAAATTGCGACCTACCTCATTAATATTCATAAGGTTGATAGATTTGCGACTTACTAGGAATCGCTAAATGAAATTTCATGAGTTTCATACATTAGGGATAGTGATTACCTAATAGCGATTTAATGAGCATCACAATTAGGTAATTTCTGTTCCCAATATTGAAGCATCTAGCCTCATACCAGCTATTGAATTCAAGGGATTACTTTTCAAAAGAAAAGTATTTCCTCTGGTGCTAGGTATTTTTTTTGTTTATTTTTTTTACATCTGGATAATTTGACATTGGTGTGCGTTTATCCAATGGCTCCATTTAATCAGTGATATCGAATTCCAGATCCTTTTCTTCTACAAACCATTGTAATTTGGAAATGTAATCTAATTGCTTCAATTGTGGTGAACCAAGATTAAAACTGCCAGATTACTTTGCGATGTTAACTAAACACTTAGGGCAGGAAGGGTTGTTCCTTGGAACATGGCATCATATGGTAACTTGCACTTAAGAATTTTTAACGTGTTGTTACAGATATAGTGAAGCCAAATTGTCATCCTTGTTTTCCGACATGCGGAGTATTGCAAAGATACCCCTTTTAGTGATTTTTTGGGAAAGTTCTTCAAAAATAATAGTAAATATGGGAAGTTTGCTTTTTTCAAGTAACAGAAAAAGTGGCGATCAAGAAAATTAATATGCTTTGGGTAGCAGCCCCACCCACTTGCTTCACAAGCTTCCGGTTGCAGTTACAGTCTAGTGTTCTGTTAGACACTAGCCATAAAATAGCATGCTGGGCCGGGCGCCAAAGGCAAGCCCGTCTGCAACTGTCCGCGCCAATACCATGCCCAGCACCAGGACCCCTGGCAGTTTTACCATAGAACAGCAGAGGAACATAAAATATACTAGTAAGGAGGTATGCAATCTTAAGGTATGCACTGAAGGGTGCCCTAGTCTTGATCTGTCCTTCTTATGGATAGGTAATGGAGCTAGCTGCGAAGTCTGTGGCTACACTCTGATACTATATTGCCCACCATTAGATATTCACTCTCCACTATACCGCTGTGCCCTATTGAATGCCATATCCTTGATTAAACATGCCATGGAAACAGCCATTTTTATCGACTCCCAGAAACTCGACATTCTGTTCGTTACTGAAACCTGGGCAAACTGCGTGTCTACACCAGATGTTTTATCTACAGTCCCCCCGGGCTTCACCATTTTCAGACTCGATCGACCTTTAAAAAGAGGAGGGGGGCTTTGAATTATTTACAGGGACCAAATTAAGGCCAAATTTGCTTTATCATCAAATGAAGACTTTGAGGCTCTATCTTACTGGTTCGAAGTAACTAAAAATAAATCCTTTAGAGGCTTACTCATTTATTGCCCACCTGGCCTGAGAAATAAGGTTCTTGATTCCATAAATACACTACTTGAAGACCTGGTGTGTAACTCAGAATTGACTATTTTGGGAGACCTCAATTTCCACCTTGACCAACCGGAAGACAAAGAGTCTAGATACCTGTTGGAGACTATGAATAATTTTGGGCTTGTCCAGCCGATACAGACTCTCACCCACATTGCTGGCAGCACTCTAGACGCTATCTTTAGCAATCATGACTTGGTCACTAGTCCACAGTCTTTACCTCTCCCGTGGTCTGATCACTTTGCCATTATTTTTGAGCTCAGGGATACTATGGCAACTTCAACCACCAACTTGCATGATGGTCATATCCTCTACCGAGCATGGAAGAGCATACATTTTAGCCATCTTCAAGCCCAATTATGTGATGATCTACCTTTACCTTTACCTGATCCTGAAACGGCTACCCAGGACTATCTGACCTGGCTTAACTGTGCCCTATCAAAATTTGCCCCTTGGAAATCTACTAAATACAAGAGAAATAAGTCCTTGGAGCCCTGGCATTCTCCAACTTGAAAAGAAAAATGTAGACAACAGGAGAGAAGATGGAGGCTAAATTATGAATCCCCAGAAAAAGAATTATACAAATGTGCCCTAGCCAAATACAAAAAAATTACTGGTCGAGGCAAAGACTTGCTATTTTACAGTCCAAATTGAACTGTCCAACAACTCACGCAGGGAACTCTAAAGTGATCAATAAATTACCTAAAGTCTCGGTAGCTAAAGGATGCACCAGCAGTCACACGTTTTTTTGTTGCCCTTTAGTTTAAGAAAAAGGTAGAGCTTATTTACAATGCATTTAGTGCATCAGGGAATTATTGCCCGATGTCGCAGCAAACATCAGTAAATTATATCTCCCATTCCAAAATGTTCAACTTTAGTCCTGTTATTACAACACAAGTAGAACAATTTATCCTGACTACTAAAACAGGATCACAAAATGACCCATGACCTCCCTCTGTAGTCAAACAAATTCATCAGCCAATAGCAAAGTGCCTAGTTAACATCTTTAATTCTATATTCCAATCAGGGATCTTTCCCACAGCATGAAAGAAGGCATGCATTCTTTCGCTCCCACAAAAATCTAACCTCGACCCTAACACTCCATCTAATTATCAAACTATCTCTAGACTCCCTTTTCTGTCCAAGTTCATTGAAATTGAAATGAACTTCCACCTCACACATTTCATGAAGGAACATAATGTGCTTGACCCTACTCAATTTGGCTTTAGATCAGAACATAGCACTGAGACAGCACTGATCAAAGCCACAGACAAACAGAAAAATACTCTTGATGGTGGAGGAAATGCAGCTTTGATCCTGTTAGATCTATCCACTTCCTTTGAAACTGTGGATCACTCAACACTTTGTCATCGTCTTGAGACCATAGGCGCCAAAGGAGAAGCCCTAGATCTATTTAGAGTTATTCTAACTAACAGGGAAAATATTGTGACGCTGGACAAGTTCAGTTCAAAAACCTTTTCACTTTCTTGTGGAGTGCTGCAGGAGTCCTCAGCCCCACTTTATTCAACCTTTATGTGGCAGAGCTGGCCCTGATGATTCAACCCTTTGGTCTTTCACTCACACAAATACACAAATTGTGGTCTCCGCAGGAAATAATGCAAATAATACGAGTGCCCAGCTTCAATGCCTTATGAAAGAAATCTGCACCTGGATGGACAGGCATTGCCTTAGGCTGAATACAGAGAAGACTGAAGTGATGTTCTTCGGAAATGACCCTTGTTTTTGAACCTCTGACTGCTGGCCCTCAGAGATGGGCCCACATCCCACCCCATCTAACAAGGTTAAAAGTCTGGGAATGATCCTGGATGGCAAACTTAATTTCAGAAAACAAGTTAATTCCATTATATCCATCTCCTATAATATGTTAAGAATCATCAGAAAGATTCTTCCATATATTCCTGTTAGCACAAGGAAAACTGTTATCTCCTCACTCGTTCTATCGAAAATTGACCATTGTAATAACCTATACATCAATCTGCAGAAGCAACATCTAAACAAACTGTAAGTCCTGCAGAACTCAGCTGCCAGAGTTCTTCTCAACCTGCCAAAACATCAGTCTATCACTTCAGCCATTAAAGAACATAAGGGCATATTATCAAGACAGGCGATAAAATTATCGCCGCTTTAGCGGCAGAAAACTGCCGCTAAAACGGCAATAATGGGCTTGATAATATGCTCTATGGAATTCCAATTGAAGCCCATGTTAGATGTCCTTCACATGTAACATAGGCTTCAATTGGAATTCCATAGAACATATTATCAAGCCCATTATCGCCGTTTTAGCGGCAGTTTTCTGCCGCTAAAGCGGCGATAATTTTATCGCCTGTCTTGATAATATGCACCTTCATTGGTTGACAGTCAGAAGCCGTATTAAATTCAAAACTCTCTCGCTTACCTTTAACGCATTGCATGGCACAGGTCCAGAATTCTTGAGAAACTCGATTTCCTGGTACACTCCTAATAGGAACCTTAGATCTATGGGTTCCTATACAGTCACACCATCCAGATTTAAGAAAGCTAGATGGGGTGGCTTCAGCATCCATGCAGAAGCCACCAGTCTCTGGAATACTCTACCCTCACACATTAGAGCTTCATTCTCTCTGTTAGTGCTTTTTTACCTGTAATCTATTCATCTCTCCATGCCTCTGCACTATGCTTAGCTATCAGTGCCAAAACACCTTGGGTATACGTAGCGTTATATACATTATGTAACATAACATAACTCTTTAAACTTTCTGAAACAGAGAGACACCAAAATACTCAAGGAAGAGCACAGGCTGGCTATTGATGAGGTGCTGGGATGATTTGAACCCTGTTATGTAGGACCACTTCTGATTTCCATATGTCTAGTGTTAGTCAGCTTCCCACCCCCACCTCCTTTGCCAGGTAGATCTTACAACAACTTTCTCATTTGACACCCAGGAAAGAGAAAAGACTAGGGGCCTCCCTTACAAGTCCATTGTGCCCCTGCTGTGTCACTTTTTTAGATGCACTGGTGGCGCAGTGTGCCTGCCCATATTTACAAGTCACACTGCCTGACTTTTCATGACCTTCTAAATAAAGGCCCCTTTAAAGCATTACTTTGCGTGAAAGGGGCGTTACATGGGTGTTGCTGTGGGAGTTTGACACAACATCCCTGGAACATGACACATTCCAAAATTTGCAAAATGTCTTAAACCAGGGAATGGCTCAACGAGGAGAAATACTTTTATTTCTCCTCGTTTTTTGCTCTTTCTATGTATGCTCCATTCTGCAGCAAACATGGAGGGAGCAAATCACCTTTAATGATTGTTTATGTGCAGGAAGGTGACCCTTCCTGCTCCCAAAAAATCTTTCATGCAACACAGGCACCCTTGCACCATGGCGCAAGGGTGTCTGCGTTGGCGCACAGCTGCTTTTTGTGTGTCAGCGCAGGGGAGGACAGGAATGCTCTGTATCTTGTAGATATGGTGGTGCATTCCTGCCCTTTTATTTTGACACAAAGCAGGAAGGCTTGCTGCACAGCTGTGTGTTAAAATATATTTACCAAGGGTGTGTGTGGAGTCAATCCAGGTTCAATAGTTTGAGTTTTGTTTGAGAATTGTTTACTTGTCATGATCCCCAAGCAAGTCTCCCCTTTCCAGTAGAACACCCTGCCTTGTAGGACCCCTAGGGAGCAAAACTATTTGTTAGACCTGAC
The DNA here is from genome assembly GCF_964204655.1 of Triturus cristatus. Taxonomy (NCBI): domain Eukaryota; kingdom Metazoa; phylum Chordata; class Amphibia; order Caudata; family Salamandridae; genus Triturus; species Triturus cristatus. Next base: position 640,691,526 of record NC_140582.1, read on the forward strand.
ATCCTTGGTGTGGTATTCTATCTGACATTTTGCCTTCTACCACCAATATTTTGCAGAATTTTTGTTGGCTTTTGGACTTTGTGCACTTTACCCCTAGTAACCAGCAGTAAAGTTATTGTGGTATCAACTTTAAACATGAAAAAACTGTCTTACACCTCATTGGCATATTTACTTTATTTATAAGTCCCTAGTAAATTGTACTGCATGTACTCAGGGCATTTAAATTAACTACTACAGTGGGTTGCAGCACTCATTGTACTACCCACTGAAATAGCACGTCTCAGGCCTGCTACTGCAGCCTGTAGTGCATTTTTAAACTGCTATCTCGCCTTGGTAAAATATATGTTTTGCCAGGCCTAACTTTCTTTTTAAATACTTACAAGTCTCCCCTAAAGTAGGCCCTAAAGGCACATAGGACAGGGTGCATGTAATTTCAAAAGTAGGACATGTGTATTTTAAGTTTTACATGCGCGGGGTTTCGGCCAGTGCGAGGTTGGAAGATCGGAGGTTTCTTTGGGGTACGTGGAAGTTGATTCTGTCGTTGAGGTATTTGGGTCCGTTGTTCTGTAGGCATTTGTAGGCGTGAGTGAGGATTTTAAACATGACTCTTTTCTCCATGGGGAGCCAGCGGAGACTTCGTAGGTGTTGGCTGATGTGTTCATGTCGGGGGATGCCAAGGACGAGTCTGGCGGCGGTGTTCTGTATTGTCTGGAGTTTGCGGAGTAGGGACTTGTTGATGCCAGCGTAGAATGTGTTTCCATAGTCCAGTCTGCTGGTGATGAATGTGTGGGTGACTGTCTTCCTTTACTCAGGGGGGATCCACTTGAAGGTCTTGCGGAGGATGCGGAGGGTGTTGAAGCAGCTGGAGGTGATGGCGTTGACCTGTTGGTTCATGGTGAGTGATGAGTCGAGTACGATGCTGAGGTTCTTAGCGTGGTCTGAGGGGGTAGGTGGGCTTCCGAGGGCGGTTGGCCACCAGGTGCTGTCCCATGCAGAAGGGGTGGTACCGAGGACAAGGACTTCTGTCTTCTCGGCGTTGAGCTTCAGGCAGCTGTTGGTAATCCAGACTGCGAGGTCTTGCATTCCTTTCTGGAAGTTGAGTTTGGCAGTGGTGGGGTCTTTGGTGAGGGAGAGGATGAGCTGCGTGTCGTCAGCGTAGGATACGATGTTGAGGCCGTGTTGTCGGACGATGGCTACGAGGGGGGCCATGTAGATGTTGAAGAGGGTGGGGCTCAGAGATGAACCATGTGGGACTCCGCAGGTGATTTTCATGGGGTCGGAGAGGAAGGGTGGGAGTCTGATCCTTTGGCTTCTTCAGGTGAGTCCAGGGCTGTTCCTTGTATGCCTGCGTCGTATAGTCTGGTGACTAGTGTGCAGTGGGAGACGGTGTCGAAGGCTGCTGATAGGTTGAGTAGGATGAGGGCTGCGGAGTGGCCTTGGTCCAGGAGGGTGCGGATGTTGTCTGTTGCGGCGAGTAGGGTGGTCTCTGTGCCGTCGTTGCTTCGGAATCTGGATTGGGACTGGTTGAGGATGGCGTTCTCTTCAATGAATCGTGTCAGTTTCCTGTTGACTGTTTTCTCTGCAACTTTGGCTGCGAAGGGAAGGAGCGAGATGGGCCGATAGTTCTTGAGGTCGGTGGGGTCAGCAGTGGGTTTCTTGAGCTGGGGTCTGACTTCTGCTCGCTTCCAGTCATCTGGGAAGGTGCCTGTTTTGAAGGTGGTGTTGATGGTGTGTTGTTGTCCGGTTGCGATATCGGCCACAGCTCTGTGGTAGTTGTGAGGGGGCAGGGTTCAATGGTGGACCCCGAGTGGATACTTTTCATGGTCAAGGCGGGGTCTTCAGCCGTGATCAGTGTCCAGTTGTAGATGGTGGGCTGGCTGGTGTTTCTGGGGGGAGGGGGGCCGTCTGGGGTGCCTGGTGGATGGTCGATGAAGTTGTCGTAGAGGTTTTTGATCTTGAGGTGGGGATAGGTTCCAAGCTTGTCGCAGAGGTCTTGGGATGGGGTGATGTCTGTGGCTTCGCTGCGTGGGTTGGTGAATTCTTGAATGACTCTGAAAGGTTCCTTGGAGTTGGCCAGGATTTTGTTTTGGAAGAAGTTCCTCTTGCTGGCTCTGATCTGGTTGTGGTAGTCCATCATGGCCTCCTTGTAGGTGGAGTGGTTTTTCGGTTGTCTTGGGGTTTCTCCAGTTCTTCTCCAGGCATCTGCAGGGGCGTCTGGCTTCTTGGAGAGCAGTGGTGAACCAGGCGGTTTTCCTGGGGCATTGTCTGTTGGGGTAGCATAGCGGGCGAGCTTGTCTGTGCAGTTGGAGATCCAGGTGTGGAGTTCTCTTGCTGCGTAGTTTGTGTCAGGTGTCCTGGTGTGGTTGTCTTGGGTGAGGTTGGAGTTAAGTTGCTCGTCGGTAACTTTGCTCAGTTCCTTCATGGTGGGCTGGTTTGGGTGCCTTGGGTTTGTTGATGGTGAAGTGTACGCAGTGGTGGTCGGTCCATGGCGGCTGCATTGTGTGGTTGAATTGGATGCTGTTTCCTGCCGCGAAGATGCAGTCGAGGGTGTTCCTGCTCTGTGGATTGGTATGTTGATGAGTTGTTTAAGTCTGATGCTGGCGAGGTTGTCACGAAGGATAGTGGAGTTGGGGTCGCTGGGGTTGTTGAAGTGGAAGTTTAGGTCTCCAATGAGTATGTAGTTTGTTGAGGTGATGGCGTGGGGTGCAATGAAGTCGGTGATGGTGGTGGCAAAGGGTGTTCGGGGGCCGGGAGGTCTGTAGACGAGGGTTCCTCGGAGTGTGGCTTTGGGGGTGGTCTGGATCTGGAAGTGCAGGTGTTCGACGGAGGGGAAGGGTTCGCTGATGGTGGTGAGGCGGAGGGTGCTCTTGTGGGCGATGGTGAGGCCCTCTACTGGGTGGTTGGGTGGTCTTTCCTCTCGATCTTGTATCCGTCTGGGATGGCGGCGCTGATGTTGGGGCCGGCGGATGCGTTGATCCAGGTCTCTGTGAAGAAGGCGATGTCAGGCGAGAGAAAGACGAATAGGTTCCAGATTACCATAGCGTGTTTGTGTACAGAGCGTATATTGAGGAGGATGCATATTAGGGTGTTGCCGGTGCTGGCATTGGAGGCCGGGGTGGCCGTGAGGTTCTGGTGGCAGTGGAGGCACGTGAACTGGCCGTGGGTCATGTTCGGTGAGGCCTGTAGGCATTCTTTAAGTCTTGCAGGGTTGAGCGCGAGGAGGGTGGTGGTGTCGTAGCGATGGGTAGTGGGAGGTGCAGGGTTCCTGGCGCTGGCCGCAGTCGGGTTACGGATGGGTGCAGACAGGCTTGCCTTTGGCGTGCCTTAGGCGCAACCACACAGCGGCCACCATTAAGTAGGGAAGGTGGGAGGGAGGAGAGGCTGGGAGGCGGGAGCGGGGGAATTTTGGGGGAATTCCAGGGGGGGAGGGGCCAAAGGGGCAGCGAAAGGCAAAAGGAAAAAGCAGGCACGAGAAAATAAAAACAGTGGTGGAATTAGAGCAAGCCACAGATGGGCACATTAACAGTGGCACAACAGGGAAAAATTAAGAAAAAAACGGCTGAGAAAGGTTACGGTGGTTGCAGGCAGTCTGGCCCAGTTGGAGCGGGCAGCAGGCGCAGGAGCGGGCAGCAGCCTCGAACCTCCCAAGGAGGAGGTTGGGGTCTGGAGGCAAGAGACGGCACAGCGGAGCGGTGAGCTTCCTAGGGACGTCCCCCCCAAAGGCACATTGGTTCTCAAGTGCTGCTTACAAAAAAGGCTTGGACATCAATGGGGTTGTTAAATATGCGTGGTTTACCCTTGATGTCTACTTTGAGGCGGGCCGGATAAAGCACACCATATTTAAGGCTCAGATTTCAGAGTGTGGCATTCACTCCAGTGTATTTACGTCGTGCTTCCTGGACAAGGAATGTAAATTCGGGAAATACGGACAAGTCAAGGGGCTCCCTTCCCATGCCAGCCATAAAACAGTGTTTCAGTCCCTAAATAGCCTGGCAATTATGGGCCTGGGAGGAGAGCCGGGGTTAGGACATGGCCCGAAGGATTGGTGTGCTTGCTCAGCAACAAATGTAGCTGTAAAGAATTCCACTCCAAGCAAGGGGGGTAGCACTTTGTCGGTTCGACAAAGTGATCCAGTCACCCAGTGTTTGTTGACTCCGGGATACGTAAAATACGTATGTTATTCTGTCTGCTCCTCGCCTCTAGGTCCTCATTCTTCATGGCGTTTGTTTTCATCAGATTTTCCATTCTGTCCGGTTTCTTGCCATCTGGGCTGTCCCATCTTCGAAATCTGATATTCTGCCTTCCGCCGTATCTAGTTGGGCAACTTGCCAATCTATACGTTCCCTCAGAACGTCCAGTCTCCTGTCTAGAGCGTAGAACCTTCCATCTAGGGCCTTGAAGCCTGAGCACAATTCTGCCATCACCACTGCTGTGTCCTGAGGGGCTCCCTCGCATCGCTCCCGCCACATCCTCATCTTTCATATCGTGATTCTGTGACACCCCCTAGTTTTTGACTGTGTCAAATGGCAGGCGACGCTGTTTGGGGTCTTTGTGCACCATTCCCACCGGGTAATCTGATTGCTCCGCTCTCTGCAGCTCCACAATACATCAATAGGGCCTTACAGCACTACAAAGCTGGCTCTTTGCTTACTTCAGTCCCCAAGGGGCCACGTGGATACCAATATGAATCACCCTCAAGCACGATGATTAAAAGGGTGACATCCAAAGGTACTCTCAGGGCTCAGTCTCTTGCTTTCCACCACGGCTGGTCGGGCCGGACCACTATGGCTGCATGGAATTTCCCCATAGTGCGAGCTGCTGCCGCAGGCCCCATCAGAAGAAGATTGATGCCTCCAGGTTCAACATGGAGGTGCTGCAGACATTACAACCCAGGTGCGGTCCAAAGCAGAGCAGGCGAGGGGGGGGGAGGGGACAAGCGACAAAAGGAGAAGGCAGCGGGACAACCCGGCATGGCCTTGTGACCAAGGCTCTAGGCCACCCACAACCCTAACACTACAGGACCTCCGGGGAGAATACCCCCCCAACCCACACTTACCTCTCCACTTGATGCAGTTCTGGCTGTTGCTCATTCGCTCGACTCCCCCACCACTCCTGCCACACCAAAGACACATCCCAGGTAGGCCGCATCAAATCAATCCGGTCTTCTGCTCCACAGCCCCACTCTCCGGACGGCCACTTGCTCGGATCAAGAAGTGAAGGACGCTGTTCCGGCCAGTTCCTCCTTCCCAAAGCTGCTATAAGCATGCTGGACAATTCTCATGGGGAGGGGAGGATCAGTGCTTCGTCTTCTGAATGTTGCAGGCCTCTGCCACCATTCTCAGCCAGTCTGCAATTCAGCCCAATGTTTGCAGCCGCTCAGTAGCGCCTCTCCATTTCCGGTGCCCCTCACAGACTTGGGGCACCCACCAGCGCGTTAGGCAAGCATACACTATTTGGGGATGCAGCCATACAACCCACATGGGCTCTGATGTGCGGGGATGTCAACAGAGCTTCAGCTCCGTGCGTCCATTACAGTCGGGAGCCTGGCAACACCCCTGGGGCATGAATATAACCTTCACCTCTGCAGCACCTCACTATGACACCACATTCATAGCATCCAGCATTTTAAATTTTTATCAATATAGACGTCCAGGTCAAATCACTGGGTGATTCAGTTCTTGATGTACATAACATTTTAAAAATGTATGTTTCTTTCAAAAAGTTCTGTCGAACTACAATCTAAGAACCTTTTCTAAATACATGTCTGTCAGTAATTGGCTTATTTATTTGAGAAATAGTTATGTTATGTTATGTTACTGTGACTTATAAAGCGCTACAGCTCCCCCAGCAAAGGGGCATCCCGGCGCTGACACAAAGAGAAACTGACACATGCAGATGGACCAGACAGAAGGACTATGGTGCAGGAAAAAGGTGAGTCTTGATGGCCTTCATGAATTCTAAATAATTACTGAGGCCACGGATATGCGCAGGAAGAGCATTCCAAAGGATGGCCGCTCTACTACGAAAAGAGCGGCCTCCAGCACGAACTCTTCATGTCCGGGGGGCCCCCACCAGGTGCTGACACTGTGAGCGGCGATGTCGTGAGGGGACATATGGCGAAAGGAGATTAGCTAGGATAGTGGGGGTGGTCAATTTCAAGGCTTTGAAGGAAATATATAAGGCTTTAAATTCAATTTGCCTGGCTACGGGCAACCAGTCGAGACGACGGATGGACTTGGACATGGAACAAGACCTGCGCAACCCTAAAAGCATTCTTGCTGCCACGTTCTGTGCTCTTTGCAGCCTCAAAACCTCCACCTTATTGGAGCCCAGATATAAAGAGCAGGCATAATCTAGTCAAGACAATACAGATGCCTGAATGATAACCTGAAGCGTGGGTGCATCAAAGAAGCCCAGCAGGGGTCTAAGACCCCGTAGGAGTCCAAACAGGTCCCTGCCACCTTTTTGGTTTGAACTCGAAAGTTGAGGGATGAGTCCAGCCATACCCCCAGATTTTTCAGTACCTGCTGGGGGGGCCTGCCAAGGCTAGCTGGCCATCAGAGTTCACTCCACTGACCATGGTCCTTTCCCACTAATAGTACCTCCGACTTGCTAGCATTCAGCTGGAGACAGTTGGTGGTCATCCACCCGGCAACCGCCGCAAGGTTGCCCTGAAACTTAAGGGCGTCCCACTTGGTGTTATTCGAGAGTGCCACCACCAACTGTGTATCGTCAGCGTAGGAGAGCATGGTCAGACCCTTGCTCAAGGCTACTGCAGCCAAAGGTTGAACATAGATATTAAATAGCAGGGGACTGAGGGAGGAACCCTGTGGCACCCATTGTTTGATAGAGTGTTCGCCAGAGGCGAATGGGGGGGCTGTTACCATGAATGACCTCTCACGGAGGAATGAGGCACGCCACTCCAGGGCCAAGCCAGTAATTCCCACTTCCTCCAGGTGTCTCAGCAGTATGGCATGAGACACAGTGTCAAACGTGGCACTTAGATCCAATAGGATCAGTGCCGACATTCGCCCAGCATCCAGTGCTGACCAGAGATGTTCTGTCACGGCCAGGAGAGCAAACTCCGTGCTGTGACCTGGTCGAAAACCGTTCTGGGAGGGGTCCAGTGTGTTATTCATGGTCAGGAAATCTGTCAGGAGGGAGTTCACATATGCCTCCATGATCTTTGCCACCCAAGGGAGCAAAGAAATAGGGCGGTAGTTCTCTGGTTTAGCCAGATCGAGCACAGGTTTTTAAGCAGGGGAATCACCTTAACCTGTTTCCATGCCCTGGGCACGGTAGCCATAGCAAGGGACCCATTTATCACCTGACTCAGGGCGGGTAAGATTGTGGGAAGTACTTTCCTAAATTGGTCAGGTTTAAGCGGATCTGCAGGGGATCCTGACTTAATCCTACTGCAAAGTGCTAGCAACTGAGCGACCGGGATTGGCGGAAAGGTATCAAGAGTATTAGCCTTTTGGCAGCACCGTGCCGCCTGCACCTTACTAAGTGCAGTCAGAAATTACCTGTAGATGTCATCCACCTTTCTAACAAAAAAGGTGGTGAGGTCCTCACACTGCTCATTGGACTTAATAGTCGACCCAGTGATGGTCTGCCGAGATTGCAGGCTGGAGAGTATTGAGAAAATGCTCTTAGCTGGATTATCACTCTCGTGGATTTGATTGGTGTAAAATGCCACTGATGCCAAATGAATGGCCTTATGATATCTCTTAATTGCCACCCGATAGATATCCTTTGCAGCAGGACTGAAGTCCCTTCTCCATATTCGCTCCAGCCTCTTAAAGCCCTTGCGCATATCGGCAAGTTCCCTCTTATACCATGGTTGCGTTTTAATTTTACGGTTAGCGGACCATTTCTTGGGGATAAGGCTGTCTAACGGCTGGCTGATCCAGTCGGAGAATGCCCTATATACCTTGTTTGGGTCCTCCGGCCAGCTCGGACAGGTAGCTGAGAGGGAGGCATCAAATCACTCCCAGTTCAATTTGTGCCAGGGGCGTTTGGGGAGGTCGTCCGATCCTCAGTCTGAGCGGAGGTTAAGCCCTGGAGTGACATCGAGACCAAGAAGTGGTCCATCCATCCCATAGGGATGGGCGCTAGCAACGTAATCGAGGGTATGTTGGTAAAAACTGGGTCTAACAGGTGCCCAGCAATATGTGTTGGACCCGAGACCAATTGCACCAGCTAGCATGCTGCAAGGTCAGCTACAAAATTCGCCATGTCAGTATCCTCTAGATTGTCCAGATGAAGGTTCAAATCTCCCATGACTGTAAAATTGGCGGTGTTAACCGCCAATGTGCGAACCATTTCCATGAGGGCTTCCCTGAAACCTGAGGATGGCCCAGGGGGCCGGTAAACTAAGAGCCCTGACATCATATAATTTGAGCTCAGTTTGATCTTAAAATATGCACATTCGCAACTGGTTACCACCTGTTTTATGAAGGTACAAGGGTAGCAGGATTTAAAAATAACCGCTATGCCCCCGCCTCTAGATGCCCTGTTAAGAGAGAGGATACAATAGCCCGCAGGAAGGGCAAGGCCTGGCTCAGCTATCATGGCATCAGAGAGCCACGTCTCGGTAAGAAAGAGGGCATCAGGAGAGGTGTCCTCTCAAAGGTCGTAGACGTCGGCATAGTGTTTAGCTAAGGAGTGACAGTTAAGACTAAGCATGCTAATATGCTTCCTGGACCAGGGGAAATGGCGACGTGAAGACAGAATATGTGCCGCCTCCATGCCACACTGTCGGCAACAGAATGGGCCCTCCACAGTGTCCCCACAGACCTGTCTGCAGCTGCTCACTACATTCCTAATTTTTAGCAGATCGTTCCGCGTATAAGTTAGGCTATCTTTCATGCAAGGGACAGCATGTCTGGTGTCTGGCGGTGAACTGGCGTGGACGGGCGCAGACGGGCTTGCCTTTGGCGCTCCTCCGGCACGCACGCTGCGCACGCCCGCTACGCGTTCGCGCCATTACCATTTTTATACTAATTTGCGTGAGAACGGGAGAAAGACTAGTCTGTCACTCCACCAAGATGGCTACTGCTAAGCATGCCACCGGAAGCGAGGAAGAGAGGAGAACTAGGTCATAACAAGGCTCCCTCCACACAAACAGCACAAGCTGCGGTGGAACGGGGAGAGAATGCGACCAACAGGTGAGCAAAGCAGATTTGTAAAAGATTAGTGGAAACTGCACAAAGTCACAAACATAAAAATCAAATATGTTACATGTGGGTTAAAAACAGGAAATAGCGCAAATATCACTCGCACACCACTAGCAACTAGCTGTGTCAATGTCAATTGTCAGCTTTATTGACTCCAACCAACTGAATAAAAATAATCTGGTTAGTCTAATGCACAGTTCTTAGAGAATCTATGCTCTATGTCAGGTTAGAGATATCGCTGCGTCAGCAGATAATCCCCATAAAATTAAATATTGAATACAAACAGTGCAAAGTATTTTAAAGTAAAAAAAAACCACACTAAAACCTCAAACCAGTTTAAGAAAACGAGAAACATTTAATAAATAAAAAGACAAGACAAATCTAACTCAGTTAAGGGGAATCATTAACATGATTTTTTTAAAGTTCTAAGTCAAAAAACACCTGCAAAGATGAAGCCCTATTTTTAATATCTTTTTGCTGTTTGCATAGGCATGGGTGTGATTTCAGGCCAACCATGATAGAACAAGATGGAGTTCGATTAAACAAAATATGTTGCCCCAGGTAAATTGTATACCTTTTACTTAGTATACAATTTGGAGATCAAAGTCTTCCAGCAAATAACAAGGCTGCAGCAGGTGAGGTTCTCTTAAAGTCAGATACATCGTTGTACTTCTGATGAGGCCATTGGTTTTGGTGCCAAATGATCAGAGCTGTTCATAGTTATATTTCGTAGTCACTAAGATCGCTTTTCTGCTGATCAAAACTCACCAAACGGGCAAGAATTGCAGTTCCGGAAAAGCAGGCCTCCATGAAGTTAGATACCGTTGCCACTAGGTCCTGCTGAATCTGTATTTTGAGTGACAAAAAGCTCTGACCAGGACAAGCCAGCTTTGTTGCCCGCCTTCAGTTTGTTCTCCCTTGACAAGTCTCGGGATCTTATCCCAATCCTTCACTTTTTTACGACTGCTGGAAAACTGTTTTCTTTCCACTCAGTCCTGCAGCCCATAGGGCCTTATGGCAGGCTGTAGCATCAGGTCTCTCTCCAGCCATGGGTACTGCATGGTCCAGTCCTCAATGGTCCGCTAGTCCCTCTTGGAGCAGGAGTCCTTCTGCATTTTGTCTCCTTTTGTTCAGGTAAACAAGAGGGCAGCCACCTGGCCTTTTAAGAACAGTTTCACCCATTGAAAGGAGCCCTCCAGTAATATTTTTTTGCATGGTCTTCCTTCTGTAACTGTTACCTCCACTGTTTTGGTAATGTTAGGCGAATGTGGTGGTGAGGAATATGCCTCCTTTTCACGCATGCCGTCACCCCGCATGCAATTACAATGCAGTTGTTACAACAACAGCGTTGTAACTATGCATACCTTTACCCCGCAAGTCGGAACAATGACTTGCGAAGGGGGGCGCTGGATATTGGAATAGTATGATTTACTATTTCAACTCCAGTCTGTGCGGACAGTAGGGAAGGTGTTGGATTTCAAATCCAACACCTTGTCCCCCCTCCGCAAGTCGTTGTTTCGACTTGTTGGATAATGGTATGCGTTGTTTTTTTTTGTTTTTTTTTTCTTTCTTTTTTTTTTGTCCTCATCTTCACCAAGGCTGAAACTTGCGTAGGCCAAAACAAAAAGAATGGCATATAGGACATTGACAAGCTGACTCAACAGATAGTTGGAAGAGGTCTTAAGGTAAATAAATGCTGACCATGACCCCACAGCTATGTCATGCGTCCAGCCAACCTTAACATCTTGTAATGGACTCAACACACGTCAACCACAAACCGCTTCCACCATAGCTAAAATCCGCAGGAGAATTGGCATCAATGCCATGCGGCATTAGCAGGGAGAATAAACCATGGCTTCATAATCATCAGACCTGGGGAAAAAAAAAAAAAAAAGAAAAAACCCCAGTCTGTCATTGAGACCAATCAAGTAAGTGCCAGAAAGCTCTTTTACTCAGATTGCCGGACCTAAGGAGGTCTATTTTCGAGATTTGTAGCATCGCCGACTGCCAGTCGTATTGAGAAGGTGGAGTTATCTCTTTCCAGTGCTTACATATTTCCCTTCGAGCCATCAGGATGGAATAAAACACAAGATCTTTTGCTGGACTTCGCTTCTAAACCACAGTCCCAAATATTACTAATCGCAAGTCCACAATGACAGCGAAACCCAAGGCAGAAGAAAGTTTAGTGCTGATGGAATCCCAAAAAGGTGACAAATGGGTGCACTCAAAAAACATGTGGGCATCAGAAGCCTCAACTAAACCACAACGGGGACATGCCACCAGAACTCCCGGAGTAAATTTAGAGAGCCTCTGAGGAGAATAATATGCCCTGTGGATCGTAAAGAGATGATTTCTGCGGAGCCAGGCAGGCTTAACCAGGTCCCACATGATGTTACAAGACATACGCCAGAGTTCATTCAAATTTTCATTAGGCAGTAAGGTGCCCCACAGATGATCAGGAAGAAGAAATTCCCCATCTATCTCGTCCAAAATTAGATTAGACCAAAGGGAAACTTCTTTAGATTGAGGTGCTCTGTCCAACAAAGTTGACACAAGTAGGCTATTTCCTCCTAGGGGCATGTTGAAGCTCCGAGGGGCACTGGATGGATGTGACTGGGCCCAACTTGAGATTTGTATGTACTTTAATCTAGAAGGGTTTGGACCGACCTTGTTTACCAGATACTCCCAAGGAAACACTGAGCCTTCCAAAAACAGATCGCCCCATGATTGAATACCGGCATCCTTTAGTGGAATTACCAAGGCGTCATTAGCCCAGCCGGGGGGGGGGATGGAAGGTTCCATATTGGAGATCTATTTGAAAAATACCCTAGTTTGATAACAGCCCTAAGGTTAGACCAGGTTTTAGCTAAGCCATGGAGCACCTTCAGCTTGATTTTTTTTTTAAACTTGGGGTCCCCAAACTTAAATAGAAAGCCTGACTGCCCAACTCCTTCACCCTGTAATAGGGCTGAAAACATATTCCCTATTCCATGGGCAGATGGAATTTTTAGCAACATTCGAGCATGTGTCATCTGGAAGGCCCAAGCATAAATCTGGAGGTCCGGACCAGCCAGTCCACCTTTCTCCCTGCGCCGTCTGATTTTTTTCCATGCTATCCTCACATTTTTATTTTTCCAGATAAATGAGGAAATATCGCTCTGCATCTTATTAATGAGCAATGCCACAAAATGTAGTGGAATGGTGTTAAAGATGTAGGTCAACTTAGGCAAAATAGACATCTTTACTAAGTTTGCACGGCCCAAGACTGTTAGGGGGAGATGGACCCAAGATCCCATTAACTTCCGGCATTCTTTAGCAACAATAGAAAAATTCATAGAGGCGATCTTATTTATATCTTTAATAATTCTAAGACCTAGATACCTCAAGTTGTTGCTCATTTGCTCATTGAATCCAGAAAGGTCACTGTTCCATGCCATGATTTCAGTTTTGGCAGTGTTGACCTCATATCCTGAAATACTTCCAAATTCAAGAGCTAGTTTAATAATTGCAGGGAATGCCGTACTAATCTCCGATGTCATGATCAAGATGTCGTCAGCATATAACAACACCCTTTTTTCCCAATCCCTATATTTAAAGGATTTGATATTGTTATCCTCTCTACTTTTTTGGGCAAAAGGTTCAATAAACATATCAAAAAGGAGCGGAGAGAGTGGGCATCCCTGTTGCGTTCCTCTTGTAATGGTAAAAGGGTCGGACAGACCTCCATTAACCAAAACGGATGCCAGGGGGTTATGGTATAGGAGCTCTACAGCTCTGCGAAAAAAGCCACCAACGCCAAACCTCTCCAAGGCCACCCCCGACAGGTACAACCAGTTGACCCTGTCGAAGGCCTTGGCGGCATCCAACGTCAAGATAGCTAGAGGTGAAGATGAACTTATGGCCATATCTATAGCTCCTATAAGGTCATATGTCAGCTCATAGAGCTGGCGACCCCTAACAAAGCCTTTCTGGTTAAGATGCAATACGGAGGGGGCGACCTGACCCAGTCTCTTAGCCAGCAGTGATGCAAAGATTTTATAATCTGCATTAAGTATTGAGATTGGGCGGTATGAGCCACAGTCAGTTGCGACTTTGTCTGGCTTAAGGATGAGAGTGATGGAGGCATTATTCCAAGAGGAGGGCGGTAAAACACCTTCCTGCAGGATTTGATTGAATAATACCGCAAGGGAAGGCGCAACCTCTACCACAAGATGTTTATATATCTCGGTGGGCAAGCCATCAGGCCCTGCCGCTTTACCACTCTTACAGCTTTGAATCGCCCCCATAACTTCATCTACAGTGATTGCACTTTTGAGAAAGGAGCTCTGCTCTAAAGATAGTGATGGTATGCGTTGTTACAACGCAGTCATTGTAACAACCGTGTTGTAATTGCATGCGGTGTGACGGCTTCGTTGTGAGGGCTGTTTACCGGTGGTGAGGCTTGGGTCCTATCCTGTGCACTAGCCAGTGATCAGAAATTCTTTCTCGCCCAATCCTGTTTACTTTTCCACCCAATGCCTATCTCCATTTATAGCACTTTTTCGCTTTACTGTAAAAATTCCCCGAAGCCATACATTCAAATTGGCTAAGTCACTTCTGGAAGAGCCCTGCCTTTGTGCCTCGCCTTTGTCATGAAAGCTAAAGTAAGTAATCTGGTTCTTCAATACCAGTTAATCGTGAAACTACAGTACAATACTATGGAATCAATTGACATAATTCCACAATATCAAATAACATGTCAAACGCTCTTTGTGCGATGGATGAGGACATTATTTTTAATGAATTTATGTAAAAAAATAAAGCCAATTCAGATATGTGCTTCGCTATTAATAATTTCTTTGATACAAATTGGGTAAACAGAGGAAGGCTACGCAGGCATCAGCATGTTTGACATGGTGAAAATGCCTTAAGCTTCGCAACGATCCCTAAAATAGGTTAAGAACCACTAACAAAAAAAATACCTGAGTAAGCCATAATCATATTTGAGAATATGCTCCTTTGTTATGTTCCTCGGCCATGCGCACTTTAGTACATTTCTATGAATCGTTCATGTGGCACAGCATGGCATGCACATCTTCGCATTGTCCAGTGTCAAATGTGAAAATGGCCAGTGAAGGAAGTATGAGAACGATTGCTCAAACAAACAAACCATGTATATGGGCAACACGTTCAGAGTAACCCAAAAAGGTATTATGTTTCAGTTGTAGAGTCAAACAGATTCCAGGGTGTTACTTTATTTGAAAACATATTTGCCCCAGTGAGATGAACCTGCCAATCAGGAGACTGGTAGGTTTATAGCACAGACCAGTGCTACACCTGTACGGAGCTGCTATTCAAAGGCACCTAGCTGCACACTCACTCACTGACTCATGCACAATGTGATTCATAAACTGGCTGATACAAATGGCAGGTGAGAGACTTTCATGGATGCCTACTGGCAAACTTTGCCATTCCTCGAAGGTATGCCAGTGGGAAATTTTGATCTGTCTGGAGCGCTTTAGAGATAAAAATATGTTTTGACAGGAGGTGTCCAAGCAGAGGAAGCAATCTTCCCATTGTTTCATTTTTAGTTGTCCAGAAAGCCTTTCTTCAAGTGGTCTTACTTATGCGCAGTGATCAATGCAGCCAGATGTATGCAATTGATCAGCTGTGACAAATTGCTCCCTCTGGGTATTCGGGAGTTTTTTGCAATACACCTCAAATTCTGAAATAGAAGCAATTTCTTTTCCAGAAGACGTAAAAAGTGGTTATGAGTCACTGTCTCAGGACGCTGCAGCAGCCGGGCTCAAGTGCATGCTGTGGGCTGACAATGGTTTGCAGGGGTCGCCGTCTGCACCAGCCTTCCCTGCACACCACCGGCGTCTTTGCAGTACATAATGGCCCATTGTTTCTAGACATCAAAATGACCTTATTGTTCCAGGGATACCCGTCCTCTCGATAGCACCAATTATTAGGATGGCATTAATGAATATTGCATAACCCGTCCTTCCCATTTTCTCTTTCATTATATTAAAATATTTGTTAAAATTTCAGTACGAATGTGTTTTCCAGCTTTCCTATAGATTGCCGAATTACAGTGATTCTTAAATATAACAGGGCTTGGAGATGGGTGCTTTCAAAGCATTGACGCTGTACAATATAATGCAAAGGCGTATACTGAGAACGAGGGTTTTTAAGTATACTTATGGACATTTCTCAGTAACCTAAAATGGGAAATACATCTTTTTGAGCACCCCCCTCCCCTCAGCTTCAGTTTCCCTTTTTCCCTTCTAGAAACTATAGGAAACTTGACTTGCTGAACCCTAAGTGCATTTACTAAGCGAGTGACAGATTTTGTATAGGTCCATCCCAGGGTGGACCAGTTATGGTCCAGTGGAAAATGTTCTAAACCATAAAAACACTGGCTGCACAGGAGACGTCAACACCCATTTTTTTATTGATGGGGTTCCATGGTGCCCACCTGGGACATCCCATCACATTTTGCATGCAGAGGGCTCCGCTGAGAGCCTCAGGGCCCCATGACCCCACTGACTTATTGCTAGCATAGAAGCCAACATCTTTAATTATTTTCTTTTTATTGGGGTGCCCCAGTGACTAGTTGGTGCACCACTCAGCATTTGATATGTTGGGGGAGTCCCGGACAGCCCCGATGGCTCCCCTGCCAGCACCCATCCTGGGTGGTAGTGGGAGCCGTCAGTGCAGCGCTTCTTATGCTCTCACTGGGCAGAAGCAATTCTAAGTTTCCCTAATTGATATGCGGGCCGGGAAAGCATTTAGTGCTCCAACTCAGTGGAAGCAGCTTTCTGCTTCAGCTTGATGGGAGCAAAGTACACTTTCCTGTCCGTGCTCTCGAGCAGGCAAACAACGGCCTGGGCGATTGAGGTCCCTGGGACACTGTTCCTGGGCTGGCCCCAGGGGATGAGACCCCCCCATCCCCATTTTGAAAATTCTAGACCAGCGATGGGGTCCCTGGGGCCCCATTGAGGCTATGGGAGGGGGGTTGCCTGCACCATCCCCATTACTTAATTAATTCCCCCTGGGGATGGGGTTCCAGGGAACCTTCTTCAGGCTCTGGAGGGAGAGCTCATTTATAAAACACTGGCCCTAGGGGATGCTGTCTACAGGGCCTAATGAAGGCTCCCAGAGGAGGGCAGCATTCCCCCTAAAAATATAATGCACCGATCCCCAGACTCTGGCCCACTCCTGGGGTTATGTAAAAAAAGGGCAGGGACGCCGCATTTTTTCCTTTTTAAATCTGTTCCAGCATCCGCAGATTGTGATTTTCGTCAAATTGGCATACACCTAATTGGCACATTTAATTTACTTATAAGTCCCTAGTAAATTGTACCACATGTACACAGGGCCTGTAAATTAAATGCTAATAGTGTGCCTGTGGCATTCATTGTGCCACCCACTATAATAGCACTTTAAAACATGTCCTAGGCCTGTCACTGCAGCCTGCAGTGAAGTTTCAAACTGTCATTTCAACCTGGCAAAATAAACTTTTGCCAGGTCTTAAGCTTCCTTTTTGATGCTTATAAGTCACCCCTAAGGTAGGCCATAAAAGCTCATAGAGCAAGGAGTAGGGTATGTAAAATGTAGGATACGTGGGTTTAGGTTTTACATGCTCTGAGACAGTGAAAAACTGCTAAAGTTGTTTTTCACTACTGTAACACCTATCTCTCCCATTAACTTATTAGATTTAATATTTGCTAATTTCTGTTTCAGAGCAGATAGATAAATACTATTTAGACTCAATGAATTGTTATTTAAAATCCTCCTTTACTGGTAAAGTCAGATTGTACGTCACAACTTTGAAAATTCCACTTTTAACTAGTTGGCATTTTCTTTTCCTAATCATTTTTGCCTTTGACCATTTTCCTGGGCCATGTGACTGTGAAAGGTCCTGCTGTTTGGGTTTGTGTATTCTTCCCAAACAGGTGTCGACAGCATGGGCAATCCTGCCAGGATGGCAGGGGGCGGAGCTGTACCCTACCCCATTTACAATTCAAAGAGCCTTGCCTCCAGCACACACAAAGGAATCTGACACCTCTCTTTTATCACCCTAGGCAATTTGGAGCCTTGACA
Source organism: Triturus cristatus (assembly GCF_964204655.1). Lineage (NCBI taxonomy): Eukaryota > Metazoa > Chordata > Amphibia > Caudata > Salamandridae > Triturus > Triturus cristatus. The sequence continues at coordinate 640,708,793 of NC_140582.1, forward strand.
GGGGAAGGGAAGAACATTCCATAACCAAATGTGGGGATAGGACAGGGTGTTTCCCCACACACAAAGGTGGACACCAGGTATAAATGTTGGACACTCAGAATCACTCTTTAGTACACTCCTAGACCTATAAAAAAATTCAGAAGGACTGCTGTGCTGCCAGAAGGACTTCCCTGCTGCTGAAAAAACTGCCTTGCTGCCCTGCTGTCTAAAGAAGGAGGATAAGGACCACCAGAGTGACTCCAGGGAATGGTTGGTTGCTCCTCTGCGTGAGCTGCAGGGACATAAAATGCTCCTGATGCCTTTCAACCTGCTGCTGGCCTCTGCTGGAGTGAGTTCTTACTCCCCAAGTGGTGTCCCACAGGTCCTGGCCTTTTGGGAGTGGTGTTGGTGGTACTTCTCCAAAAAGCTGGGATTTGAAAACATTTTCACCCAAAACTGCTCTGAGAACCGACAGGAGACTGATATTTACCCGCAAGCCAATCAGAAGAAAGTCAATCAATCAATCAAGCAAACATTTGTAGAGCTTGGCAAATCACCTGTGAGGGTCTCGAGGTGCTGAAGCTGTTTGCTGCTGTGTGGAGGTTTGATAATTCAGACATCCAGGTGTTTTGTTCTCTTCTGAATTGCTGGAGTGACGGTGTGGTCCTGAGGTGCAGGGGGAGGTTGTGTTCCAAGCCTTGGCTGAAAGGAGTGAGAAGGAGCATTCTTCGATGTTGGATTGACGGATCTGTGGGGTGTCTGCGAGGGAGAGGAAAGCTGATCAAAGATGTCTGATCGGGTGGTGGAAGGTCAGGCATTTGTTGATGTATGTTGGTCCTTCATTGTGCAGGGCCTTGTAAGCGTGGGTAATCCTCTTGAACTGGCAATGCTTCTGAATCGGGACCCAGTTAGTATCTTGAGTAGGGTTGTGATGTGGGTACTTCTGGGGAGGTTGAGTATGAGTCTTGTTGCTGAGTTCTAAATTGTCTGCAGTCTCTTCAGGAGGCATGCAGTGATTCCTACATGTGCATGTTTCCGTAGTCCAGTCTGCTGGTGAGGAAGGCCTGTGTGACGGTCCCTCTGGTATTTGCCGGGAGCTACCTGAAGATCTTGAAGAGCATGCAAAGGGTGTGGAAGCAGGCGAATGAGACTGCGTTGTCTTGTTTCTTCATGAATAGCTTGCTATTGAGGATGATGCCGAGGTCGTGGTCTCTTGGGGCCCAGGATGGGCAGAGCTCCGCAGGCCACTAAGTGTCAGACCATGGCGAGTGTGGAGTTTGAGACAGTTGTCCTTCATCCAGTGCCTAATGTTAATCATGCATCTCTGCAAGTTAACTTTTGTGGTTGAGGGATCTTTGGACAGTGAGAGGATGAGCGGTGTCATCGTAGGAGATGATGAATCCGTGTGATCTTGCAAGGGGGGTCATATAGGTTTTATAGAGGGTCAGGATGAGGTATGATCCTTGGGGGACTCTACAGATGATCTTCTTGGGCTCAAGGTGAACGGTGGGAGGCAGATCCTTTGGGTTAAGCCATGAGGCAGGAGGCAAGCCCTTTGAGGGTGTTTCCTTCAATCCCAATTTTGTGGTGTCTGTTGATCAGGATGTGGTGGGAGATGATATCAAACACAGTATGCAGGTCCAGGAGGATAAGGGCTGCTGTTTCCCCGTGGTGAAGGAGGGCTATAATGCCATCTGTGGCTGTGATCAGGGCTGTCTCTGTGCTGTGGTTAGCTTGAAATACAGATTAGGAGGGGTGCAGGAGAAAGTGGTCTTCTAGGTGTTAGGCGAGTTGCTGGTTGATCACTTTCTCGAGGATGTTTGCAGGATAGGGAAGCAGAGAGATTGTCCGGTAGTAGTTCTACAATTCGGCTGGGTCAGTGGATGGTTTTTTAAGGAGGGGCCGCACTTCAGCGTGTTTCCTATCCCCAGGGAAGGAGACTGCAGTGATGGAGGTGTTCCGGACCTTCCTGAGCTTTTTTCTGATTGTCTTGCTTCAGAGGTTAAAGAAGTGGTGGGGCATGGATCTGTGGGTGCCCCGAAGTGCACAGACTTCATGATGGAGATAGTGTCTTGCATGGTGAGGAGTTTTCAGTGGGTGAGAAGGTGTCTGAGATTTGTGTTCGTGGGTATGAGCTGGTTGATGCTGTCTGCAGTGGAGGGTTGGAGCTCAAAGTTTTTGTAGATGGTCAAGATCTTGTCGTGGAAGAAGTCTGCAAGGTTGTCGCACATTTCCTGGGAGGGAGTGATGTCATTCTCTGTGGTTGCAGAATTGGTGAACTCCTTCACAATGTTTAAGAGTTCCTTGCTATGAATCGCACTGGCTTTGATGTGACAGGCTGCGTCCTTCTTGGTTTCTTTCAGGAGGTGGTGGTACTGGTTGAGAACGGTCCTGAAGGTGGTATGGTAATCTGTTTTTTTGTTGATGCACCACTTCCTTCCAAGTTGTCAGCAGTTGCATTTGGTGGACTGCAGTTCCTCTGTAAACCAGCTAGCTCATTTTCTTTGTTCTTTGACCTTGGGTGTCTTGGCAGTGGCGATGGCATTGGTGCATTTTGTGATCCACTGGGAGGACTTTTTGCTGCTTGTTCAGGGTTGTGTGTAGAGTCTGAGAGGTGAGAGAAGAGAGTGTTGGTTGTACCACTGAGCTTCTGATACCCTTTTCCAGTCTCTTTGCGTAGATCTGGGGGGGGCACAGTGCCATGGTAGGTGGGTCATGAGATGATGAAGTGTACACTGTGGTGGGGGAGACCAGGTGAGTGGTGAGGTGTGGATGTTCCTTGACTTTGCTGTTGGAGGTGAAGATGAGGTTGAGTGTGTGTCCCGCGATATGGGTACCATCAGTGACGAGCTGCTTGAGGCTGATGTTGCTCATGCTCTTCAGGAGGTTGGTGGAGCTGGCATCGCTCAGGTCATCTAGGTGGAAGTTGAGGTCCCCTAGGAAGATTAGTCAATTGCGAGCAGGGCGATGAGTATCATGATGGTGTTGCAAAAGCTGGGGTGTGGTCCTAGTGGTCTGTAGTTAAGGGTGCCTCTGATGGTGCTTTTTCTGTGTGGAATTGGAAGTTGAGCTGTTCCATTACCAGTATTGGTCATCAGGGGATGTTATGCAGCAAATGGTGTCTCTGTAGATGATGGCTTTTCCACCTCTGTGCTTGTTGGTTTGGTCCGAGTGAGTTATCTTGTAACCTTCGGGAAGGCAGTGGCAATGTCTGATATGGAAGCGGGGTTAATGCAGGTTTCTGTGAGGAAGATTACCTCTGGGGTGTGGGAGGAGATCATGTCTCAGACCTCTGTGGAGTGTTTACTGAATGAATGTGAGTTAAGAAGGATGCACTGGAGTTGTGTTGTGGTGTTCTCGTTTGCAGTGTCACTGGTGTCATTGGTTGCTTCAGTGCTGAAGACGAGGCTGCAGTGTTGGCAGGAGAATGGTTGTCTGGTGGTACGCAGGGATGTTTGGCAGCAGTGGTTGTTAGTGTGTCAGAGGTCCAAGGCTTGGAGGTCAGTCGTGGTGTATCTTCATGGGGTGGAAGAGCAAAGGTTCCTGGTGCTGGGTGCAGCCCAGGACCAGACGAGCGCAGATGGGTTTGCCTTTGGTGAGCCTTCAGGGCACCGGCAGCACAGACACGCTACCGCCTTCATTAGGTAGGTCTTGGGAGGAGGGAGGGGTTGCTGGAAGGAAGTCGGCAGGGCTAGGTGGGAAGCAGGAAAACAGGCAGCAGGAAAAACAAGAATAAACAGAGAGAAAAAACTAGGAAAAAGCAGGAGAAAGTGCTAAAAAAAATGGGGGAAATGAAGGCGAAAGCAGTAAAAAATGAGGCAGAAAGTAGGAGAAAGCACTCAGAAAAATGGGGTTAAGGAACAAAAAAGCAGTAAAAGCAAGGCAGAAAGCAGGAGAAAGCAATGCAGTGGCACAGGAGAGCTGGGCCCGGGACCTGCTCAAAGGGGTTGAGCTGCGGCCTCCTTTAGGTAGATCCTGGGATGAGGGTGGGACATTGGGAGGTGGTGGGCGGGCTAGGTGGGAGGTGGGAAAATGGGCAGCAGGTGAGAGTGGCAATGGGAAAAACAAGGATAAACAGAAAAAATAGGGAAAACAGGAAAAAAAGTGCTCAGAAAAACAAGGGAAAAGAAGGTGAAAGCAATAAAAACGAGGCAGACAGCAGGAGAAAGCACCGAGAAAATGGAGGAAGTTAACGAGAAAGCAGTAAAAATTAGGCAAAAGGCAGGAGAGAGCAATGCAGCAACACAGGAGAGCTGAGTCTGGGAAAATGCATTGCCGGTGGGATTGCCTTCGCTGCAGCTTCTGCTACATTCTTCTCCACCTTTTCATCTACAGTCTGCAGCCTTGTCCAACTGTAGAATCTTGACTTCTGAAAAATGATTTAAGTCCAAAGGTAGAAATCTTCACTGCAACCTCATCCAGTGGCTCCCCAACTGTGATACCTCCTCTCCTCTCACACAGCTTGCTGCTTTGCCCCACTGAAACTCTAACGACTCCTGAACTTTTTCAATCATTTCTTCTATGTCTGAAGGGAAGCCCAGAGAGGGCCCATCCACCCCTTGTATCTGACCTGCACTTCATCGTGGTCAGCCTTACCTTTTGACTTTGAACTGGTCTTGCTCGACCAGATATCCGTGGTTGTCGCTTTGATCTTTTAGGCTTCCTTTGTCACTGAAACTTTTCAATTCATAACTCAGATTATACTGATTGGATGTAATTCGTTTTGGTGTCATTTTATTTATGAAAAATTACTCTATTAATCTAAATTAGTTTGGGATTTTTATTGTGTTGTGTTTTCACTTTATTGTGGTTTGTGTGCTGCATAAATACTTTACACATTGCATCTAAGTGAAGCAGACTACTTTTGTGCTAAGCTACCAGAGGTTTAAGCATAGGTTAATTTAGTGACTTTTGTGGTTTACCCTGACAAAGATTGTGGTTGCTTTTGGAATAGTGCTTCACCCTCCCCAACCAATAACCCACCTTCTTACACAGACTGAGGTAATGAAACAATGTTGTCATTGTTTTGTGATTTCTATGACATATTCAATTGTATGATGCAAAAAAAGGATCAGACCATTGAGGGTCTACATTCAATAAATATAAGGTTTAGTAGAGTTTCCAGTCAAGGGTGGTAGTACGTACTGGTATATTAAGTAGCTGTCTTCTCTTGTAGAATATTCATCACACTGTTATGCATCAATGGAGTACGGTTAGTGCTATATATTTAACACTAAGTAGTTGTGAAACAATAATCAATGGCAAACTATTTTATAAATAGGCCTGTCTAGTTAGCCTCTTAAATGGGTGGGCATCAAAATACCAAGATTGCCAGCCCATCTGCTGAGTTCTTTTCAATAGCATGTACCTGATTGTAGTGGGTATGGTCTGCAACTCGCCATTTGTAATTAATCTGCTAAGGACACCTGCTAGTCACCTAACTGAGCCCTGTTTTCTTCTGAGGAGATTCTTATAGTATTCCACTGAGACCGTTTAATACAGGCCTGAATCATCTGTCCAGCTCCACCACAATATAGACACACTCCCTTACTTCCTGCCCATTATGACAAATAGCATGTATGCCAGCAACGAGGCACCTCCACTTCTGTCTCTCTTCAACAAGTTTCTTTAAGGTGCCCCAGCTGTGATTCATGGTCTTCATTTCTGTGTCCACAGAAATGAAGGCCTGCCTCTCTTCCGTTTGACTTTTGGGATCCAATGGAGAGCTGGTATTATTATGAAGTTTTGTTCTCTTCTGATGGTTCTATCCATTTTGATCTTTTTCTTTTGATGATGGTGTTCATCCTCTCTTGCTTGCATCTGGTGAGCAGTTTCTGGTTGGAGATAATTCTTGGCCAGAAAACACACAAGATGCTTCTGGTGTGGAAGACTGACAGTTTGGTGATGTCACTTTCATCATTCGCCAGCATTCTGATCCATACAAGATTGTAGACAGTACATAAGTCTAGGAAAGCCTCAGTTTGGTGTTGGTGCTGTACTGAGGAGACCTCCAGACATTTTTCAGCACCCTGAGGGCATTCCTGGCCTTATTCAGTCTGACCTTGATGTCACTGCTTGTCTCACCATCATGTCTTATAGCACTGTCTAGGCTGGGGAACTCCTCAGTCATGGCTAGGTCCTCGACATCCACATTGATTGGTAAAGAGTTTGGTATTTTGAGTGGCAGGACATCTGATTTATTCATGTTGATCTTCAGGCCTATTTGCTGTGCATAGATTTTGAGATGAGACATCTTTTCCTACATATGCTGTGTTTGTGAGAGAGCAAGGCTAGGTGATCCGCATAGTCAGGACTTTCAGTGTGGAGGATAAGGTCCTTTTTATGCCTCTGCCTTGTCTTCAGTTGTATGTGGCATCACCCATTTGACAACAAAGTTGAAGAGCAAAGCTGCTCATGCATCCCTGTCTCACACCGGTCTTAACTTTGAAGCTATATTCACTATTTCCCACCTTACAGGTAATATCATCATAGAAGCTCTTTATGAGGAGAGCTTTCTGCTGCAGTAGGCAATAAGATGTCAGAATACACCAGAGGCTGTTCAGCGGATACTGTCCCTGGCTTGCACAAAATAAATAAGTTGAAGTAAAGTTTTCTCTTCCACTCCATGCACTTCTCTATACTGTTGTGCAGATTAAGGATCTGATCGACGTATCCTCTAACCTTGCTGAACTTAGACTGTTCTTTTCTTAGCTGCTTGTCCACAGCATCAGAAATATATAATGACGTTTGCCAGGATTTCATTCCGGATTAATAGAAGGATGATTCCACATCTGTTGCTACAGTAGGTTAATGTTTCCTTCTGTAGAATCTTGATGATGATGCCTTTGTTCCAGTCATCTGGTACCTCTGTCCCTCCCAAATTGATGTAAATAGTGGTTGGAGGATCTTGGGTTATGTTTCATGGTCTGTCTTGAACATTTTTGCATCCAGGTTGTCCTGGCCAGGAGCTTTTCTGTTCTAAAGAGATCGGATAGCAGAAATGATTTCTTCTTTCTGTGAGGAGGCGGTGTTCTCATCTAAGTAAGTCTTTGCCTCTGGGATGTCTACTTCACTTGTTGGTGCTCATCTGTTCAAGACTTCTTTGAAGTGCTCAGTGAAGCATGTTTCCTGCTCTTTGCCTGTTTTGAGCAGTCTGCCTTGCTTGTCCATGATAGGGGTGTTGTATGTTGCACAAGACTTACCACTGACTATCTTCATGATCTTGAAGCCCTCCCTCATTCCCCTCAACTTGCTGAATCCTCCGCTTGGCTGGCAAAGTTATTCATGGACTCCTGCTTGTATGCTCTTGTCATCATTTTTTTTGACTGATTTATGTGCTTGTATGTACTGTTGATTGTACTTCTCCTACAGCCTCTCAGATTTGGCCTTCATGAGTTTGTATTTTATTTGTGAGATGAATGCCTTCTTGATCATGGGATTCTGTAATTTTGCCACACAGAATTGCTGTCATCCTGCTTTTTTGCATTCTGTTTTACTGAGCTTCAGCTTCACAAGTGTTCACTAGATGGTGATTACTACCAACGTCCACTCCCCTCTTCACTCTTACATCTTGTGAATGTCTCCAGGTACCGCTTATCTGCAAGTGGTCAATCTGGTTTCTGTCTATGCCATTTAGTGGACATCAAGTTAGTTTGTGAATATCACGTTGGGGGAAGATAATTTCTCTTAGGACCAGATCGCTTGTGGTGCAAAATTTCAACAGCCTTTCTATATTGTCCCTCATTGTTCCACAATCTTCTTTTCCCATGGCTTTGTCATGCTTCATGCTGGCATTTCCCACATTTGCATTCAAGTCTCCTTTTAAACTCTTCAGGCCATGGTTCAGCATGGCATCAAGCTCAGCTTTCTTCTCTTGGTAGAATATGCCCTTGATTGTTTCCTCTACATTATTTGTTGGATAATGGTGTTGTTGAGTTGACTGCCCTTTAGCCTGTCTGTCATTAGTTTGGTGTCAACTGGTTTCCACTCAGTTATGCATCTCTCTATCCCCTTTTTCTGGGTGATGGCTACTATTTCGTGATGTTGGTCATTGTCCCTTCCTGAGTACCATATCGTCTCTCATGTAGTGATTTACTTTCTGCCAAATGTGGTCCACCTTCTATCCTGTATAATAGATAGTCCATGCATTCCAGAATCTGATTCTGGCCGAGCACTTGGCACTCAGAACTTCAGTCATCCTGTCAATATTTTCCTAACGGCTTTGACACCTGTCAATCTTGCCTGTCTCTTTTAGAGATTCTGGAATTCCCTTGTTCCCAGAAAATTTAGTGCATGCATTTTCCATAACAAATGCTTTCCATAGGACAGGGTTGTTAGCTTTGTACCCAACCCCCAACTTGGAGGACCAGTGGATCGCAATATGTCTGGTTTTACTCTTTGACCTGTTTGGATTGTGTGACCCTGCCAGGAGACTACACTCCTGCCAGCTTAGCTCTCTCGGTCACTGAGACATGCAAGGCCCTTGATCACTTCAGGGCAGCAATCCTCTGAGGAGAATATAGACACAGGTCAACCTTATATTGAACTTTATTTTACTTTCTTTCAAATGATCCCTCGCAGCTCCTACATGCCTATCGCCTTCTTGAGAGAATGACTCCACTAAAAACTTCAATTCATTAGATGAAGAGACACTACAGAAATTAGAATAGCTTCCTCTGGACTTCCTTCTTTTGTTTCTTCTATCCTATAAACTGCTTTCAGTAAGCAGTGCTGAATCACAAGTTCAGAAGAAGTACGATGTTGCAGACAAACCAATTCTTGCTTAAAATATTCTTTAACTCCATGTTGAAAAAGAGTACTTTCAAACCAGTTAATTTCATTTACCAGCTGATGAAAATGAGGCACATAAGTCAATGCACCAATATCACCCTACTGAATATCTCACAATTAATCCTCAGTCAAGTACTCCAAGCAAAGATATTCAAACATCATTGTAAATGTTAACAGAAAGGTATCAGAAGACTGTAAACAAGAATCCAAACTGGTTACTAAAGGACTTGCCCAAGCCAAGGCTGATCAAGTAAGGCAGCTAATGAGGTAAACCACTTTGACTTAGTATTGATGCAATTGTGCAGAGGAAAAGCATAATTTACCCTAAGTGAATACAAAAGTTCTCTTGACTTCACTGGATCACAAGGAAAACATTAAATACTTAGAAGAGACCACTGGGATCTTGTTAGGCCTTGATGCTGGAGTAATCTTCAGTAACAAATACTCAAGCCGCAATTGTTGTAATTCTCATGAAAGGTCCCTTGAAGGTCTTCTGAGTCTCTTCCTTGATTATCCATGGAACGAGTGGCTCATGCTAATAGCCACAGTACCACCCTGCACAGAATACTGCATACCAAAAATGTGTCAAGCGTCCCCTTAAGAGCATCCAAAAAGACCTGTTTGGCAATCAATCTGTTCTTGATTGAACATGACGATTAATACTGAAGGCATGAGCAAAGCATCAAACTCTCACTGACATCAGGAAAGCGAAGAGAGCCATGCAAAAATTCCAGGTGTAGAATCCAGAAAAAGCTCTAACTTCTAAAAGTTTCATCACAGACAAAAATAGTAGAAAGAGGGTGAAGATTGCAATGAAAAAAAAAATAAGGGACGTAATGTAATGCAATATATTTTCCTCTCAATAGTGCCTCCTGTATATATGATTCAAGCAGAAACTGATATTACAGGAATAAAATCCACTTTCTTTTAGATTGAGAAACTTGAGTAACATTCTATAGATAGGCTGGGAGGGAACCCTTGATTGTCCTGAACCTTTCCTTAGGGTACTTAAGGGTTTACCTGACGGTGGGTCCATAGATTCGTTGTGGGACACAATTTAATTCATACACCACTTCAACTTCAACTGTCTGGGCACTCTGGACTTCACTGTACTTTGCTCTGGGCATCAAAGTTGCAACCGGGAAGATTCCTGCTGCTCCTGATTTCTTCGCCCTGGTCGTCTGCTGCACCGTCCGTGCCTGGGATCCATAAAGGAGCTATAGATAGGCTACGATTTTGGGAAAGTGTCATTGTAAGTTTGGCCACTTCAGTTATCAGAAATGCATGACATTTGGTAGTAAATGTAAAAGCTCAAGTTTGAGATCCTTTGCTCTGCAGTGAATTCCAGAGTCCCCTACAACAATTTTAGCCAGGTGCTCCTAGCATCTCAAATAATTCCCTGTTGGTGAGGATGACAGAGTCATAGGTGCAAGCGGTTGCAAAGTCATCCTTGTGTCCTGGGCACCCCCACTTTTTGCTGACTGATGCAGGTGGGGGGGGGCCAGGTACTTATAAGGAGGACCCTTATAAAAGAAATGTTATATGCCACGGTGATAGTGAAATTGCACATTTCACTCCCCAAATTGTTGATAAGTGCTTCCCAAAATTGACTTCTGTGCTAGGAGCACTATGGAGTGAAGATCTACAATATGTTTCCATATTCAGGACCCCTGCAGTCTCCCCTATATGTCCCAGGGATGGGGGTCCTGTAGCTATAGGCAGAGTCCTTATAAAATATGTTTTATAAGCTCTGGTGTCAAAGTACAGATTCACACATGAAATAGGAATGGGTCTTCACGCAGAGCAGCAAGTCAGGTACAGGGAGTGTCTCAGTAGTAAGATAGTTGAAAGAACTCTCAGCACTGAACTCAAGAAAAATACCTGGCTGCACTGGAGAGGATTACAGGTGCAGAGAGGAAGAGCTGGGTAAAAGCAATCAGCAATGTGCTCAGAATCAGAACTTCAACAGTAGAGTGAAGGTTGCATTGGAACTTGAAGAGGGCAAACAGACTACAAAAGACACATGCGGGTTTGCAGAGAAACCAGAAATTGAGTGTGGATCTCAGCCGAGACAGATATGTTTGGAAAACATATATGAACACATTAGAGAATACGTAAGGACTAGACACTATGATAACAAACAGAATTTCCCCTCCCAAAATTATCTTGGTAGTGTTTCATGAAGGAATGTGCTACATGGACCAGCATGCATCAGTGTGTTAGTTAAAACACCAGCCAGGACTGGAATGAGAAGTTGAGCTAGGTTTACAGCATGGCAGTGCTGTATTGTAAACCGTGATGAATTTTGGACCTCTAATTCCCTTGGAAGTGCCTCCTGGTGGCAGAATCCTGATGGGTTTAAAGGCCCACCATATTAAGTGTCAAAGTTCTTTTCAAATGTGCTGCTCCTGTAAAAAGCAGAAATCCTTAATTGTTTCGAGGATGTGGATTATATTATGTGAGAGGCTGGCTCAGTATATGATGTACATTTATGTAAGTGGACACCCTGCACTGATCCAGACAACCCTTATGGTAATTTTAGCGGTCTTAGACAACCTTAGTAAGCTCTCTAAGTGGTAGCTGTGGAGAGCAGCCTTCAGGCTTATTCCAATAAAGTTTAAAGCAGCTTGTTTTACCAGAACACAATCATAAAGGTATAGATTAAGTGAAAAAGAACCACACAGTGTATTTATAACAATGTGTATTTATTATAAGACACTCAACAGCACATACAGATGTCCCCTAGCCAGAGATATACACAATGCACACAATACATTTCAATAGAAACAAGTATGTAGCACAGAATACACAGTGGTCCCCAGGGGGAGCCCAAACCATATACTAAAATAGTGGTATGCGAGCCACGACTCGAGTCAAGACAATACTCAAAGGATGTAGAAGTGCTGGTGACCCAAGGCACCACCCCAGGTGAATATCTAGGAGCCCCACTGATGTCGTGTGCAGTGTATGAACAAATCATTGTGTAAGTCATGGTTGCAATTTTAAAGAAAGAGAGCCCTTCCCTGTAGACCCTGAAGAAACCCCATGAAAGACAAGAGGTTGGAGAGCCTCCCCACCCACGGATACCCTTGGAATCATGTTACCTGCACCGGGGAAGCCGGGTGCATAAGTGTGAAGTGGCATCGGAAACCGTTGTCAAACTCAATGAGAGACTTCAGGTAGATGCCACTACTGGAGAAGGTGAAAGTGTCCGGTAGAACGCAACGGTGGATTCAAGATGTGAAGAACTTGCAAGCAGAGGGGACAGAGTCTATGCCACTAAGCAGTGAGCAGGCGGCAGGGAAGACGAATGGCCACCAATGTCAGGTGTTGCAGGGAAGCTGACGGTGACCTTGAAACTGCAGCTGTGTGGACCAGGTGATGCTGTGGATGACCAGGAGCTGGATACGAGCTGTCCCATGTCGGATGTCGAGAGTCGAGGGGACGGTGTCCGTCAGGAGTACCAACAAGCCTCGGCAACTGCAACCAACTTGGAAGTTGAAGAAAGAACAATTCGGGACCAGCAAGGTCCAGGAGACTCACCACAAGCAGGGGAGTCAGGGCAGGCCCGAGCAATCAGGGGAGCCCAAGGAATTCAAAGGTGACCCTCAACAGGACCCACAGGCCAGAGGCACTGGAGTCACAAGAGGACCTCGAGCAGCTCACCAAAGAAGCAGGCCCATGGTGCAAGCTGGAGATGCTTGAGGTTGGGGCTACTTGGAGCCCGAAAATCTAGATGGATTTGCAACTGCAAGTTGACGCAGTGCACACGGGTTTGGTTCCTGCGGCTACGACAAAGGATACTGAACTCGCACTTGGTGAGAGGACAGGGCAGGCCTCGAGGGATGTGAAGAACCACCACCTGTGTTGCTGAGCCTTTTGGGGTCAGTGGGAGTCCAGGATCAGCAGACCTGTCAGTTTAGTTGCTGTGCCTGCAGATGCAGGGAAGTGACTCCTTCAATTTAAGGGGGATTCCTTCGGGTGTCTTGGATGCCCACAGGCCATGGAAGGTTTCCTGTATGGAGCACAGGCATGGATGGTGCAGTAGACGAGCAGGGCGAAGAAATCAGGAGCAGCAGGAATCTTCCCGGTTGCAGCCTTGATGCCCAGAGCAAAGTCCAGTGAAGTCCAGAATGCCCAGACAGTTGAACTTGAAGTAGTGTATGAATTGAATTGTGTCCCACAATGAATCTAGGAACCCACCATCAGGTAAGCCCTTAAGTACCCTAAGGAAAGGTTCAGGACAATTCAGGGTTCTGAATATTCCAGGGCCCAAATACACTAAACCCTGTCTGGGAAGTGGTCACACCTCCCAGTGACAGGATACCTATTGTTCTGCCCTCCCCTGCTTGAGCTTGGCTTAGGAGGGCAGAATTGTGTCTCTAGTCGGCAGCAGCCATGTTGTGATCTCCAGGTCTAAAAGACCTGGAGCACGGAGGTCCTTTACAGTTCTTGGAATCATACCTCCCACACAGTTTACAGTGTGGGAGGTATGATTCCAACACGTTTGATACCAAACATGATAGGGTTCGTTACAGCCAGTTTCAAGATGGTCATCACGTAATGATGCGGTGCCCCTCTATATGTGATATGGCTGTCTCACTTACAACCCAGGAGAATGGACTCCGAAGACTGTAGGGGTGTCCTGCTCATGCATGGGCACCCTCACACTTAGAACCAAGCACCCTGCATTCAGGATTGAAAAGGCCTGCTGTAGCGATGACTTATATGTTTTAAGTGCAGTGACCCTAGATATAGGGAACCTATATCTTTCGTATGTGGGGTTAGCCCCAGCTTACACAGGCTGCAATGGCAGGCCTGTAGTGCCAGTTTGAATGGTCTTTAATGGGTGGCATAATACATGCTTCAGCCATGGGGGACCCCTGGGGAATCTATGCCCTGGGTACTTTAGTACCATGTGCTAGGGACTGATAAGGGTACCCTGGTATCCAATCTGGGATGTACTTACCATAACAATTTAGGAAAGATTGGGGTCTTGATTAGCAGGATCTCAGTCAGACTAGTCTGAAACAGCATAGAATCAGGCAAAAAGTGGGCGTAACCATAAAAGCAGATGCTACTTTCCTACATACTACAATTCACAATTTCTGAGCAGATCTGAAAAATGCTTAATACTATGTGCAAGATGTATGCATTTGAGCTATGGAGATACTCCTTGACTCAGGACTCCAGATTGCATATATAACATCCAAACATAAAAAGGACAAACTTTGATGAACATAATTAAAAAAATGGATGATTTGATACAAAATGGTGGACAAAACCTTTAGACCTAATTTTATTTCTATCCTATGTTTCTATAAATCATTTGGCGTTACTTATAACACACATTACATGCACCAACCAAAAGGTTAACAGAGATCCCAACACAGAATGATGACCTATTTATTAACTGTAAGGAAACAAAGCCCCTAGTAAGCACTAGTAGCCTGTCCAGAGAAGCATTAATTGACCCTGACAATCTAATCAATACAATCTATATAAGTGCTCAATCAATGCTTGTTAGATCTGGGGGTCTCTAGTTGGCAAGGTAGGTTCCACTGTCCAAGTAGGGACCCTTGCTTCTAGTCAGGGAAAGGGGGATACACTGTTAAGATAACCCCTGCTCACCCTCTAGGTAGCTTGGCCTGAGCAGTCTAGGCTATCAAAGGCAATGTGTAAAGTATTTGTACCAACACTCACAGTAACACAGTGAAAACACCACAGATTTACTCCACACCAGTTTTAGAAAAATAATTTATCTTTACTAAAAACTTCACAAGACCAAATACTACAGACAAACCAACATATAATTCAAAAGGTTACTTTAAAGATAGTTCAAGAGTTTGCAGAAAGTACTCCAGGATGTAAAAGTCAGTGTCCTGCACAATGCGACTCTCAATGCACAAAATGCGACACTTTCGTGCCCAACAGTACCTGTAGTTGCGATAAGGTTCCCAAAAGCTATAACAAGGAAGCTTGCAAAGGCGATGCGATACTCCTGAGATCCTGGGGAGGCTTTGCAGCAGCCCTGCTTCACGCAGCAGAGGTGGATGCGCCGGCTCCGATCTGTAAGGGGAGGATGCGATGACTTTGGCCTTCGTTGCGTAGGTTTCTTAGGGGGAAGCTTCACGCACAGGTTCGATGCGACACTCTTCGATGGGGTGCGATGCGTGGCGCAGCGTTGCCTTCCGGCGCCGCAACTCTCGATGCGCCACGGAACAGGACTCTGCGTCGACGCACGCAGCGATTGGAGACTTTTCACGCACCGGCAGTGGTGCGGCCCGCAAACTGGTTCTGCGACAACCCTCGCAATGGCAGGAAGCTTCACGCTTCGGGACGATGCTCGACGCACTCGGCGATGCGGAGACCCTGCGTGTTGCGATGGTGCCGCGATGAAATTTTCCACGCACTCTCGTCTTGCGACACGCAATCGGATGATGCGTTGGGTACCAGTCACTCTTGTTCACGCTTCTGCTTCCCAGCTCCCAAACACAGCAAAACGACCTCCTGAGGCCCCAAGACTGGGCAAGCACTCCAAGGCAGGTCAGAACTCTCTCAGCAGAGTTCCAGGGGAGCTGGTGGTGAAGTCCTTTTGTTCCTGGGACTTCTTAACAGGGAGCCAGCTCTTCTCAGGCCCTTGGAGATCAGAATCAAAAGAAGGGGACACAGCAAAGTCCTTCCCCTCTCCTTGGCAGCAAAGCAAAACAGCAAGCAGGCAGTCTTCTCCTCTTCAGTTCTTTTCAGCTTTCTCCTTGGCAGAGGTGTCTTCTTAGTTCCAAAGTGATCTAAAGTTTAGGTGTCTGGGGTCCTCTTCTTATACCCCTCCAAGTCTTTGTCTCTCTTTGTTCCAGTGGGGGGATTCCCCTGCTCAAACCGGTTCCTGGGTGTGCTCTGCTCTGGAGCACCTGGTTCCTTTCAGAGTGAGGGGCAGGGTCGTTAGACGCTCAGCAGGAGGTGGAGCCTTCTTTGTGCCAGCAGAGGCAGAGTCCTCAGCCTGGCCAGCAGGGGGTGGAGCCAGCTTTGTGTTTGGCAGGGACAGCCCTATTCAAACCCAGGGACTACTCCTCCCACCCATCTAAAGCAGATCTCCCTATTCACCCTGCTGCTGACTCATCCAGGCTCCTGGAGCCACCTGGCCCATCACATGACACCCTTCAGCCAACCAGCACACAGGCACACAGGAAGGTTAAACAGGAGAATAGCTACTTTCTAATAAGTGCTATTCTCACACAGTGAATTTAAAAACCATCTTGCTAAAAAGATGTATAATTAAATTCTGAACACAGAGATACCAAACTTGGATTTTCTATCTTGCCCTTATGGGAAGATAGGCATGTAAACAGCCTTCCCCATTCTATCCTATGGGCAAGATGGCCTCTCAGCAGTGAAAAACGAAAATGGCTGTAATTCACTACCAGGGCATGTTACACACCTCAGTACATGCCCTACCTTTCAGATACACTGCACCCAGCCCAGGGGGGTACCTAGGGCCACCATAGGGATGCCTTACATGTACAGAAAGGGAAGGATAAGGCCTGGTCAGTGGGTGCACTGGCCAGGTCGACATGGCAGTCCTGGACTGCACATAGGCACTGCAAGCAGGCCTAAGACATCATTTTAGCGCTACTCCTGTGGGTGGCACAATCAGTGCTACAGCCCACTAGTAGCATTTGAATCACCAGCCCTGGCACACGCAGTGCACTTTACTAGGGGCTAACAGGTGAAACAAATATACCAATCATGGATAACCAATCAATACAACAATTTACCAAGGGAGCACTTGCACTTTGACACTGATCAGCAGTGGCAAAGTGCCCAAAGCATCTAAACCAGCAAAATCGAAATCCAGCATAGCATCAAAAATACAGGAGGTAGAGGCAAAAATTCAGGGGTAACCATGCCAAAGATGCCAGGTCTAACACGTGTCCCCTCCAGCTGAAAGTGGGGAGAACTACCCACCCTCTTGGGAGTTCTCATCGCTAAGGCGGAAAAACCTGGACAGACCATCAGCGTTGGCGTGTTCTGTACCGGTGCGGTGTTCCACCGTAAAGTCCATCCCCTGTAGGGAAATGGACCACCTCAACAGCTTAGGATTCTCACCCCTCATCTGCATCAACCATCTGAGGGGCCTGTGGTCCGTCTGAACCCGGAAGTGAGTCCCAAACAAGTAGGGCCTCAGCTTCTTCAGCGCCCAGACCACAGCAAAACCTTCCCTTTCAATCGCACTCCACCTCTGTTCCCTGGGAAGTAGCCTCCTACTAATGAAAGCTACAGGTTGGTCCAAGTCCTCATCATTTAGTTGTGAGAGCACCGCTCCCACTCCATGCTCAGAAGCGTCTGTCTGCACTATGAACTCCTTGGAGAAGTCAGGCGCCTTGAGTACAGGTGCTGTACACATGGCCTCCTTCAGGGCATCAAAAGCTTCTTGGCAGGCACTGGTCCAAATCACTTTCTTCGGTAACTTCTTGGAAGTTAGTTCTGTCAAGGGAGCAACAATGGTGCCATACCCCTTGACAAAACGGCGATAGTACCCGGTGAGTCCTAAGAAGGCTCTCACCGCTGTCTGGGTTTTGGGGGGTTCCCAAGCCCGGATGGTATCTATCTTCGCTTGTAGGGGCGCCACCTGGCCGCTTCCTACCTGGTGTCCCAAATACACCACCGAACCCTGCCCTATCTGGCACTTACTGGCCTTGATAGTGAGGCCTGCACTATGCAGAGCCTTCAACACTGCGCAGAGGTGTTGCAAGTGTTCTTCCCAAGTGGAACTGAACACAGCAATGTCATCCAGATATGCGGCGCTGAATTGCTCCAGCCCGGACAGTACCTGGTTGACCAGTCTCTGGAATGTGGCAGGGGCGTTCTTCAACCCAAAGGGCATGACACGGAACTGGAAGTGCCCCTCTGGAGTTGAAAACGCAGACCTCTCCTTGGCCCCATCAGTTAAGGCAATCTGCCAGTACCCAGAAGTTAAATCAAACGTACTGAGGTAGTTGGCAGCTCCCAACCGATCCACGAGCTCATCAGCTCTGGGGATGGGGTGTGCGTCAGTCTTCGTGACAGCATTGAGCCCACGGTAGTCCACACAAAACCTAAGTTCTGGAGTGGCACCTGGCGCAGCAGCTTTCGGTACAAGTACCACTGGGCTCGCCCAGGGGCTGCTGGAGGGCTCAATCACCCCTAGCTCCAACATCTTAGAAACCTCCTTCTTGATGCTGGCCCTGACCTTGTCAGCCACCCGGTAAAACTTCTGTTTCACAGGCATGCTATCTCCCGTGTCCACGTCATGGACACACCAGTTGGTGATACCGGGGGTCAGGGAGAACAGAGATGCAAACTGACCCAGCACATGGCGACAGTCCCTCTGCTGTTCAGGGGTCAGGGTGGGTGAGAGGACCACTCCATCCACTGACCCATCTTGCTCCTTAGCTGCCAGGAGGTCAGGAAGAGGATCGCTATCCTCCTCCATCCCTGCATCTGTAGCCAGTAGCATTGTTATTTCAGACCTCTCAAAATGGGGTTTGAGGCGGTTCACGTGTAGGACCCTCATGGGGTTCCTGGGAGATCGCAAGTTGACCAGGTAGGTCACCTCACTCTTGCGCTCCACCACCTCATATGGCATAGTCCACTTGTCCTGGAGCGCGCAAGGCTCCACTGGCGCCATCACCCACACCATCTGCCCAGGTTGAAATTCCATCAGAGTGGTATGCTGGTCATACCACCTCTTCATCTCATCCTGGCTGGCTTCCAGGTTCGCCTGAGCGAGGGCCCGGAAGCGCTGTGTCTGGTTGCGGATGGCCAGCACATAGCTGAACACATCCTGAGGGGTTTTCCCCGGGGATTTCTCCCAACCCCCCTTCACCAGACTGAGAGGTCCTCTAACAGGGTGCCCGTACAAAAGCTCAAAGGGACTGAACCCTAGAGACTTTTGTGGTACCTCCCTGTAGGCAAATAATAGGCATGGCAAAAAGACGTCCCACTTCCGTCTCATGGGCTCTGTCAGCCCCATGATCATGCCTTTCAGGGTCCGGTTGAACCTTTCAACCAACCCATTTCCTTGAGGGTGGTAAGGAGTGGTGAACTTATAAGTTACCCCACACTCCTCCCACAGAGACTTCATATACCTGGAGATGAAGTTGGTGCCCCGGTCAGATACCACCTCTTTGGGGAAACCCACACGAGAAAAGATCCCCATCAATGCATGGCCCACCACCGGGGCTGTGGTTGTCCTGAGAGGGATAGCCTCCGGGTACCGGGTGGCATGATCCACCAGGACCAGGATGAACCTGTTGCCTAAGGCGGTCCTGGGGTCCAGTGGCCCCACAATATCTATTCCCACCCGCTCGAAAGGGGTGCTCACTACAGGAAAAGGCTGGAGGGGGCCTTTGCATTTTCCTCCAGCCTTGCCACTTGCCTGGCAAGTCTGGCATGATTTACAAAAGGAAGCGACGTCCGTCTTCATCCCGGGCCAGTAAAAGTGGGTGGCAAGCCTTTGTCGGGTCTTGTCCTGCCCGAGATGTCCTGCAAGCGGCACGTCGTGAGCCAGACCCAGTAGGAAGTCTCTGAACCCTGCGGGTACCACCAGGGTATGTGATCCACTGGGCTCAGCAAACCTAGGCTCACTGTACAACAAGTCATTCTCCCAGTAGAGAAAAAGTTCTTCGGATCAGCACCTGCTGCCTGGTCTGCAGCCTGGTGCCGCAGACCTTCAAGAGTAGGGCATGTCTTCTGCGCACGGCAGAACTCCTCTCTGGAGGGACCACCCTCTTGCTGCCAATGGGTCAGCTCAGGTATGTCTCCCAGCTCAGCGACCTGTTCCCCTGTAGGCTCCAGGGCATCCCCCGTAGGTTCTGCTCCTTCCTGGACCGTGGGAACAGCGGGGGTGGACGCACCACGCCCCTTGCCCTTCCTCTTTCTGGCAGGGACCTGGGCCACTGTTTCAGGCTCCAGGTCTGCTTCACAACCCTGTCTGGCTGCCATGGACCGGGTGGTCACACAGACCCACTCAGGCAAACCCAACATCTCCAAATGAGCCTGGCGTTCCACCTCCTTCCACGGGGAACTCTCCAGGTCATTACCTAGCAGACAGTCTACTGGCATGGATGGACTCACAACAACTTTGAGAGGACCTGAGACCCCCCCCCACTCAAAGGGAACATGTGCTACCTTGCAAAGGCGCACAGAGTTGTCAGCTGACACTACTGGGTGAAGTACGTCTGGAATGATCAGCTCCTCAGGGACCCATTGACACCTGACCGTAGTCACACTGGCTCCAGTGTCCCTGAGAGCCTCCACCCTCCTCCCATTGATGGTCACCCACTGCCTGTACTTCTTAGTGTTATCAGGGACAGGGGTTTCCTGGACCATCTCTGTGTCTCCTAAAGAGACAAGGGACATAACTGCTAAACCCTCCAAATCACTAGAAATTAAATCCCCCCCAAAAGCTACACTAGCTATACCCGGTGTTGGAGCACCAGTGGGTGCCTGGGATTTCTTGGGACACACAGGAGACTTGTGACCCAATTCCTGACAGTGATAACACTTAATGGGACCCTTGTTATCCGACCTGCCCTTAGGGGGCCAGGTTGGTTTGGGTTTTGACTTGGGGGGCTGGGACTGGTTACCCTGGGAACTATTTTGGGGCCCTTGTGAGAACTCCTTTTGGTTACCCTTGTCCCCCCCACTCTTCTGCTGGGGACCCTGCCCACCTTTGGCAATGGTGCCCACAATTCCTCTGTGGACCCTGGTACTGGTCCAGCGGTCCGCCTCCTTAGCAAGCTCAATGGGGTCCGTCAACTTGCTATCTAAAAGATGCTGGCGCAGCTCTGGAACACATAGACTACTCAAGTGCTCCCAACTAATTAAATGTAACAACCCCTTATAATCAGTTACCTTGCTGCCCTTCATCCAACCTTCCAGTGCCCGCGAGTACAGATTCACACACTCCATCCAAGTCTCAGACTCTTTCTTCTTGGAATTTCTAAACTGCAGTCTATACTGCTCTGGAGTAAGTCCATACCTGAGACATAGGGCCTCCTTCGTATTGGGATAGGTCATGGCACCTGCTAATTCTAAGGGCTCTAGAGCACTCCTCCCCGAAGCCTCAAAATGTTTCCACAGGCCCGCCCCCCAATGCTGTTCAGGCACACCATTCATTCTTAATGCTATCTCATACGATGTAAACCAGGCATAGATATCTTCACTCCTATTGTAATTCTGTACTAAATCTTTGGGGATATATACTTTACCCCCCTGCACTGGCTGTGCGCTGCCACCATTTGAACCGGACTCCACCTGCTTGGCCTTGATGTCCAGTTCTCTCATGCTCACTTCATGAGCCAGAAGCAATTTCTTCTCCTCCAAGGCACGGGCATTCTTGCTCTCCTCCGCCGCCTTGTCTACTTCTGATTGCTTCATTTTCATTATTTCCAATTCATGGTTTCTCACCCTTTGATTCTCCTCCAACTCCTCTGGAGTGAGCGCCCTACTGGAATGGGAGCTGCCAGCCCTTGAGACTGGTCTGCCCACAGGCAGATCTTGGGGAACAAAACCATCCTCTTCATTTGCATCACTTTCCTCTTGGGCCTCCCACCAGGCCTTCAGGACTCTTTGTAGCACATCCTTTCTAGCTCCGCTTTTAAAAGAGCAACCACGGTCTTTGCAGAATTGTTTGAGATCTTCAACTTTGTATGAATATAAATCTGCAATGGAAAACTCCAATTCTGCCCTCTCACTTGTTGCCACCTGAGACATGATGCTCTTGAAGAGTTACTCAAAAATAGAATCAAAAATAATACAGTATGTGGTTGTCTATTGGTCTGCACTCCTAGTGATGTACACCAATTACTGTGGGTCAAGTACAAACACAAGTTCAATCCTCACCGCTGACCACCAATGTTAGATCTGGGGGTCTCTAGTTGGCAGGGTAGGTTCCAATGTCCAAGTAGGGACCCTTGCTTCTAGTCAGGGAAAGGGGGATACACTGTTAAGATAACCCCTGCTCACCCTCTAGGTAGCTTGGCCTGAGCAGTCTAGGCTATCAAAGGCAATGTGTAAAGTATTTGTACCAACACTCACAGTAACACAGTGAAAACACCACAGATTTACTCCACACCAGTTTTAGAAAAATAATGTATCTTTACTAAAAACTTCACAAGACCAAATACTACAGACAAACCAACATATAATTCAAAAGGTTACTTTAAAGATAGTTCAAGAGTTTGCAGAAAGTACTCCAGGATGTAAAAGTCAGTGTCCTGCACAATGCGACTCTCAATGCACAAAATGCGACACTTTCGTGCCCAACAGTACCTGTAGTTGCGATAAGGTTCCCAAAAGCTATAACAAGGAAGCTTGCAAAGGCGATGCGATACTCCTGAGATCCTGGGGAGGCTTTGCAGCAGCCCTGCTTCACGCAGCAGAGGTGGATCCGCCGGCTCCGATCTGTAAGGGGAGGATGCGATGACTTTGGCCTTCGTTGCGTAGGTTTCTTAGGGGGAAGCTTCACGCACAGGTTCGATGCGACACTCTTCGATGGGGTGCGATGCGTGGCGCAGCGTTGCCTTCTGGCGCCGCAACTCTCGATGCGCCACGGAACGGGACTCTGCGTCGACGCACGCAGCGATTGGAGACTTTTCACGCACCGGCAGTGGTGCGGCCCGCAAACTGGTTCTGCGACAACCCTCGCAATGGCAGGAAGCTTCACGCTTCGGGACGATGCTCGACGCACTCGGCGATGCGGAGATCCTGCGTGTTGCGATGGTGCCGCGATGAAATTTTCCACGCACTCTCGTCTTGCGACACGCAATCGGATGATGCGTTGGGTACCAGTCACTCTTGTTCACGCTTCTGCTTCCCAGCTCCCAAACACAGCAAAACGACCTCCTGAGGCCCCAAGACTGGGCAAGCACTCCAAGGCAGGTCAGAACTCTCTCAGCAGAGTTCCAGGGGAGCTGGTGGTGAAGTCCTTTTGTTCCTGGGACTTCTTAACAGGGAGCCAGCTCTTCTCAGGCCCTTGGAGATCAGAATCAAAAGAAGGGGACACAGCAAAGTCCTTCCCCTCTCCTTGGCAGCAAAGCAAAACAGCAAGCAGGCAGTCTTCTCCTCTTCAGTTCTTTTCAGCTTTCTCCTTGGCAGAGGTTTCTTCTTAGTTCCAAAGTGATCTAAAGTTTAGGTGTCTGGGGTCCTCTTCTTATACCCCTCCAAGTCTTTGTCTCTCTTTGTTCCAGTGGGGGGATTCCCCTGCTCAAACCGGTTCCTGGGTGTGCTCTGCTCTGGAGCACCTGGTTCCTTTCAGAGTGAGGGGCAGGGTCGTTAGACGCTCAGCAGGAGGTGGAGCCTTCTTTGTGCCAGCAGAGGCAGAGTCCTCAGCCTGGCCAGCAGGGGGTGGAGCCAGCTTTGTGTTTGGCAGGGACAGCCCTATTCAAACCCAGGGACTACTCCTCCCACCCATCTAAAGCAGATCTCCCTATTCACCCTGCTGCTGACTCATCCAGGCTCCTGGAGCCACCTGGCCCATCACATGACACCCTTCAGCCAACCAGCACACAGGCACACAGGAAGGTTAAACAGGAGAATAGCTACTTTCTAAAAAGTGCTATTCTCACACAGTGAATTTAAAAACCATCTTGCTAAAAAGATGTATAATTAAATTCTGAACACAGTGATACCAAACTTGGATTTTCTATCTTGCCCTTATGGGAAGATAGGCATGTAAACAGCCTTCCCCATTCTATCCTATGGGCAAGGTGGCCTCTCAGCAGTGAAAAACGAAAATGGCTGTATTTCACTACCAGGGCATGTTACACACCTCAGTACATGCCCTACCTTTCAGATACACTGCACCCAGCCCAGGGGGGTACCTAGGGCCACCATAGGGATGCCTTACATGTACAGAAAGGGAAGGATAAGGCCTGGTCAGTGGGTGCACTGGCCAGGTCGACATGGCAGTCCTGGACTGCACATAGGCACTGCAAGCAGGCCTAAGACATCATTTTAGCGCTACTCCTGTGGGTGGCACAATCAGTGCTGCAGCCCACTAGTAGCATTTGAATCACCAGCCCTGGCACACGCAGTGCACTTTACTAGGGGCTAACAGGTGAAACAAATATACCAATCATGGATAACCAATCAATACAACAATTTACCAAGGGAGCACTTGCACTTTGACACTGATCAGCAGTGGCAAAGTGCCCAAAGCATCTAAACCAGCAAAATCGAAATCCAGCATAGCATCAAAAATACAGGGGGTAGAGGCAAAAAGTCAGGGGTAACCACGCCAAAGATGCCAGGTCTAACAATGCTCAACTACACCTACCCAGAAGAGCCACTTAGTTAGCAAAATCCTTTATTCAAGAAGGTCAATTAAGGTTTAGTTGAAAATGTATTTGAAAAAGTGTGAAATAATGAGAGCACACCCAGTTGAATTATCAAATTCAACTTGCTGTACATAAATGGTTATTTTGTGTTCATTGAAACATACACAATAAGACACTTGGGAATACTTTTGTTGATGGTTGTCAAAAACATGTGTTTTTGCAAAAGACAGGAAGTAAGAGAATAAAATAATATGTTTGTTAACAATACAAATAATGAATATTGCATTTTTTGTAGCAATTTGTAAACAAATGACTCCTATGAATCCATTATTGAATTCTGGACATTTGGGCAGCATCGGAATATTCAAAGCAAAGAATGTTGTTAGAAATTGGGTTTTTGATTGCAGAGGTCTGCACACTGTCCAAGCACGTACCACAATCCTATCCAGTGTAAGTGTAGTAGAAACTAAAACTATTCCTGTGCTCACCCTCTGCTAGTTTGGCACAGAGCAATCAGACTAAACTGAAGAGGCAATGTGCAAAGTATTTGTGCACAAACAGTAACACAGTGAAAACACCACAAACATACTCCCAGCCATGGCCCGTGCAGGTAAGAGCGGTGGGGGCATGTGGGGGGATTTCGATAGATGATGACAAGGGAAAATTACTTATTCATTTAATTTCTCTCAAAGTCGTCTGTCGAATCCCCCCCAACCCGGCCCACCGCTCTTACCCGTATGGGCCGCAACTATGTACTCCACACCAGTGTAGAAAAAAAGCCAATATTTATCTGAGTAAAACAAGACAAAAAAGACAAAAATTCAACATACACAAGTCAAAATATGAATTTTGTAAGGTAAAATTAAAATTCAGTGCTTAGAAAATAATATTTACAACTGGGGCTAGCTGGTCGTGCTAGACCAGGACAAATCCAAAAGTTCAGTCCGAATGCGATGGAGCATGGACTGGATACAGGAGTCACGCAGACCCACTGAGAGTACCTTGGATACATCGAAGCACAGGGACGATGCATTGAAAAACAGAGGGAATGCATCACGATGGAAGGCAGTGAATTGTTTCCGAAGTTGGGCAACATCGTTGATGTCAAGAGCACCATGCATCGGCTCCGAGGTGTCGATGCCGAACTGCTGAGCAGTAGGCAATGCATACCACAAAGCACCACAGGGCCAGGAATGGGCAGGGACGGTGTGTCACAGATGTCTGCGATGCAGTTATTGAGACTTAAGGAGCAGTGTTGATTCAGAGGTGCTGCATTTGCAAAGGCGTGGCTATGTTGTAAGTCAGTCATTGCATTACTCATTTGGCAAGCAGTGTCCACAGCTTTGGTACAGGCAGCGTTGATCCGTCAGTATTGCAGAGAAATGCACCGGTTCCGAACGATGCTTCTCTGAGAATTAGTTGGTTTCTTAAGTTGCAACACCAACCACTCACTTTCATGGACCAGGACTAGATTTGGCACCACTTGGCATAGCAGGACTCACAGCAGACGAGCCTGTGAGCTGGTAGCAAGATGCAGGTGAAGTCTTTGTTATCCCTGAGACTTCAGAAACTAGAGGCAAGCCCAACAAGACCTGGAGAAGCTTTAGAGCTGCAGGATGTATGGAGTAAAGTCCAGTCCTCTCACTCCCAGGTAAGAATCAGCAGGCCAACACAGCAAAGCAAGCAGCAAAGCGGCAGTGCCTCCTAGCAGCACAACAACTCTTCTCCCTGGTAGAATGTCCTCAGTTGCAGAAGTGTTCTGAGTATCTGGTGTCAGAGGTCCAGTACTTATACCCATCTCAGCATTTGAAGTAGAAAGACTTCAGGGAAAGGTCCTTGTAGTGCACAAAACCGTGGTCTTCCCTGCCCTGGCTCCAGACACACTACAGGGGGGTATGCAACTCTTTGTGTGGGGAGAGGCACAGCCCTATTCAGGTGCATGTGTCAGCTCCTCCGTCTCACTCTAGCTCAGGATGACCAATCAGCCTAGTCATGGGCCATCAGGATCTGCAGGGCACACCTCAGCTACCTTTGTGTGTGACTGTCTGAGGGAATGCACAAAACCCACCTTTCACCCCGCAAAGACGTGCATTCCAGAGACAGACAGAAGTACAGAATGGTGAAAGTAAGAAGATGCCAACATTCTAAAAGTAGGATTTTCAGACCCGCAATTTAAACACCAACTTTAAAAAAAGATGTGTTTTTAAATTTTGAGTTCAAGATACTAAACTTACTCTTCCTATATTTTCCCAATTAGAATTTAGACTTGTAAAGTGTTTCAAGGCACTTGCTGTCCTGAAATATGAATTTATCAGTTCTTTACTACAAGGACATGAAAAACTCAAAAGCACATGTCCTACCTTTTTAGGCCTGGCAAGTAGGTGAATTTGCAAGGTCGAAATGGCAGTTTGAAACTAAACTCACAGGCTCTGCAGCTGCTCGCCTGAGATATGTTTGAAGGGTTACTTATGTGGGTGTCACAATCAGTGATGCAGGTCCACTAGTTGCATTTGATTTACAGGCCCTGGGTACAGATAGTGCTGTGTTAGATAGTGCTGTGTACTAGGAACTCATCAGTAAATCAAATATGCCAATTGTAGAGAATCCAAATGGCATCACATTTTAGACACAGCGCTCTTGCACTTTAGCATTGGTCAGCAGTGAAAAAGTGCACCGAGTCCTAAAGCCAGCAACAACGAAGTTCAGCACTCAGTCAAAAACAGGGGTTCAGAGTGCAAAAGGTCTGGGGAATAACCACTGAAATACATATCTACAATAAACAAATGTTGCTGCATCCTGTTCCAGAGATCCCTATTGCAGCTGGTCGAGAATCATTATTTTTAATTCATCTGCAATATTTTTAATGGGTGCATCTTCATCAGTTCTGATTTTTAGATACCAAATGGGGAAATTCCTTGTTAGGTTTAAGTGGGCCATATCTGAACCAAGTGTTCTAGAATCTTGCCAACTCACAAAGTGTCACAGTGTTAAATTATTAAGGTAGACTACTGCTATGTTAAAGTACACTGTTAAATTAGACTATTACTGTGTTAAAGTAAACTGTTACAGTATTAAAGTAGACTATTACATTATTAAAATAGAGTATTACAGTGTTAAAGTGGACTATTACTGTGTTAAAGTAAACGATTACAGTGTTAAAGTGGACTATTACAGTGTTAAGGTGGACTATTACTGTGTTAAAGTAGTCTATTACTGGTGTTTACAGAGTTTGGTATTCCCAAGGGATGATGTCTTGGTTGGGAGACAGCTGCACACATTGCCCCATTACTGCACCCATTCTCCACCCAGACATAGTGATGTGCAGTGTGTGTGCTATCTGCAAGTGGTCCTGTTTTGCTATGTCCAGTGCTTCAAATGCCCTGCAGTTTGTCTATGCATTTCAATTCTAATCTTCAAAAGCGCGCACTTCATCCTTTTCGTGAGCATAAATGCCTGCAGTTTTTTTTCAGTGCGTGCTGGTTGCCCATGATGCATTGTGACACCAACAATACCTTACTGCTTGATTGTGTGAGTGCAAACGCAAAGCCCTCAGTAAATTCCCCTTGATATTTTAGTTAGAGGCCCCTTTTAGAGATCTCGAGACCACCACAACTCTCAACAGTAATGCAACTCTTAAAGGGCGTATTGAATTGTCATATGTGTCATAGTGAATGCATAGCGAATACAAAAAGTTTAGAGAAATTGGTCCCTCTCATTAAAAGTTTTAAACCCAAATGCAGCCGAATGAAACAGACATTTTTCCGGCACTGCGCTCTTGGAGCCAGAACAAACACTGTTGTTTATGCATCCCTGTACCTTGCATGTTGTCTCCTCAGTTGACAGATTGAGGACGCCTGCAGCAGATGAGTGACACAGACATAGATGATTGGAGTTTTTGCGAACCTCCTTGAAAACAATAACTGTTTCTAATCACCGACTTGATGCATGAAGTCCAGCGTCTGAAAGGTGGCTCATGTTGATTAGACAAGGGAAAAGGTATGACTGGCATTGCAGGGCATGTAGTAATAGACGAATCCCCTAACCCTGAAAACCGCAAACGTCTCACAGCTGGAGTATGATGAATAGCCTGGTGTCAAGGTGCATATGCAATTTTTCATGTGATGCTTTAATTTTTCAGATCAGATTGCACTAAACCACAGGACCATTGTGTGCCCCATGATTGACGTCATTGACCACAACCACTTTGGATACGAGGCGCAGGCCGGAGACGCCATGCGGGGAGCATTCGATTGGGAAATGTACTACAAGAGAATCCCCATTCCTGCTGAGCTTCAGAGGGCTGACCCCAGCGACCCCTATGAGTAAGTAGCAGCGACTGGTGGTGGGAAGGGGCTGTCAAAGAATGGGAGAGGTCGATAGGTTGAGCCAGTTGTATTGTTGATGGCCTGAAAATCATGAACTGCAAATAAAGGCAATGCACACATTGGTCAACACATACAAACCACCAAAGCAGACAGCAAGATACTAGGCTGGAGCTAATGACTGTGCGGATCATCGCTATGGGTGGACAAAGGTGGGTATGAGTTCATGAGGAAGAAACAGCGGGTTCCTGAGACCGAAGGAGGAGCATATTCTCTTTTGGTAGCTTGAGGGCAGATAAACTACTGTTGTGAATGGATTGAAGGCAGGGTATAATCTTCATTATTCCCCACAGCGTTTTTGGCACAGGCGCCAGTTCAAGGATTCTTTGTTGGATAACGTGTAGATGCAATAGATAATTCAATGACTAAGTCTAGAATCTGGGCACACAATGCCCATGACACTGAGAGGGTTTCACCCCCTGCCACCCCTCCCGTTGTGTTCAGTAGGCGGACTGAGGATGTGTGGGTGTCTGTCCCAGGGAAAGCCTGGGCAAAGTCCAGCTGGAGAAGAGTGCGTCGGAATAAACATTTTCTTTTCTCCAACAGACAGCTTATCACACTGCTTGCAGTGTGCTCCAAAGAGGCGATGGGGAGGGGAGCACAGGTATTCACAACATCCAGGACAAAAGTCCCACAGTGGGGGTTCTAATTGTGCAAGGAGGTCTGCGTTACTGATCACCCTTTGTTTTAAAGCGAGAGAATGCTTGCCCATTTATGCTGGTAAGTGAGAGCACATTTGCATTTTAAAGGCAATCTCTGCCATCTTCCTGTGCTCCCAAGCAAATAAGGCAAAAATCCCAAATTGTTTTGATTCATAGTTGCATTTATGTAGTTCTTATTACTTCTGTGAGGGGTAATAAGCACTAAATAAATGCTAAAAACTGAAGAAAGAGTTTGTTATTATTTTTTAAATGCAATGACCATCCTGCAGTCCAGAGTTATCTATCTAAACCAAGGTTCTTGGGCGGTATTTCTGGTTTTGGTTCTTAAAGTGCCAAGAACTGTCTAAAACATAAGAATATGCAAAATGATGTTAGCAAAATTGGGGTGGGGCGGAAGGATAGCAAAGAGGGCCTGTGGATAGCAATCTCAATCCTCTGGGTCAAATATTCCTGGTTACCTGTCATTTTTAATTTGTGCAGTTTTATATACAGCAAACCTGTGCCCAGATTACATTACACAAAATCAGATGTGTTTTTAGGGATGGGGAGATTAAGTGATTTGCTTAGGATCACAGGATGTTGAGCTGATGCTGGGATTCAAACCTCGTTCCCCTGTTCCAAAGTTGTCAGCTCAGGTTTAGGCTTAGGCTTAGGCCACATCGAGGCAGTTAGTATTGGCTTCAGTGGGAGCTGGTTATCTTTGTAAGTGATGTGGCGTAATACCGCCCAGGGGTTTACCCCATTTTTTCAAAATTTGGCTCACTCATACTCATTCAACCAATTTGCTCTGGGTTTGTGTTGCAAATGGTGACACATACCTGAACAAAATGTTTTTCTTAATTTACTTTCAAGAGCAAATTCTGTTTTGCACTGGAAAGTTGGCTGAAATAACGCAAAACAGTGCATATCTTTGCTTTGTGTCTCTCTGCATTAAGGGGCATTCCATGGGTCTCCCATGCCACCACCCATGGTTTTTTATGTAAAACCTTGTCTACCTACAATAGCATACAGTGCTTTGTGTCAAAAAGTACACACCACTTGAAAGCAGGCACCAAAAAGGAGAAACACATTTTTTGTAGTTAAAAATTGGAGGTTATGCAGCAAATGATGGATTATGTGGCAAATGCGGCTAAACCATAATTATGAGAAAATTATCACTGCTGCACAATTGCATATTTCCAGTGGCCCTGTTGATAGGACTGGAAGCACTGGCACATAGAAGCAGGTAAAGTACTAGGAATCCTGCCCTGCTGTACTTTGTTACTTTTTATTTGTTTCAGGGATGCACTGCTATGCACCCTGACAGCCCCATTTTATCAGATTTACGTGGCTGCCTGAGGCATGTGCTGTATGTGGCTTAATAAAATGGACTGTGCCTGTATTAGGGGATCATAGTGGAACTATGTCCCTCAGACATCTCACAGTCCACCTCTCAGAAGGTCCTTGTGCGTCACTTGCTCTATTTTGTTTGGTGGATAGACTGAAGCTGTGGATCAGATTGATACTGTGTTTAGACAACACCTGGCCCTTCAACTACAAAAGCTTTCTGCCACAGCAGCATGGTTTTCCCCAGATTGCTCTGCCCTTGTGTGTTCTACCTCTTGATCAGTCTTACTATGTCTGCACGTGGCAGTTGGTGTTTAGAAAACTTTAGGCCGAAGGGAGAACGGTATATGCTCCAAATCCAAGACACATTCACATCTCAAAGGATACAAACCGGTAAGTGTAGTCCTGTGGATTAACAAACCTACTTCAGAGACATGCTCCACCTGACTCCCCTCTTTTCAGAGTTCAACTTCTTTAAAGCTCAAACTTGGTGCTCAGAGACAGAAATTCAAAATGTTATTTTTTTTTTTTATCTTTGCTTTTCTGCTCACGGCCACTCTTTTGTTCTCATGTCCTACAATGCAGTTTAGCCTCTATTGCATAGGTAGTCACCTGAACCTCAGCACTGTTCATACTGCCCTTTGCCCCTCTTGTCCCTCTCTCCACATGTTGCTGCCTTCTCCCCCATTCCCTGTCATCCTACCATTTCATTTTTATTAACCTGTCCATTTCCACCCCATACATTTCACCTTTGTCTCGTTTCATAATGAACATTGTCTCTTCATCTCAGCCTGATCTTCCCTGCTGTTTCTAAAGTTTCTCACTACAAATGTAGACAAAAAGCACATACCAAAATGACAAAAAAAGCAATGAACATAAAGAAGACGTTAACAACAAATCGCACTCTGGGAACGAAGAGGGTGTGACATTAAGAGGGTATAAGAAAACAGGGTAAATGTAGAATTTATCACCATATGTTCAAACTCTTGCAGCCCAAAGCCAATTAAAAATCACCATTCAAAAGAGTGAAGTCTGCTTGGTATCAAGAAGCTCCTTTCAGTACCTATTTTATTAAGGAGAAGATGTTGGCTAGTTTGTGTGCATAGAGTAAGAGTGGAGCTCTACCAAAAAAATACCTTATCTTGAGCAGCTGAGCGCCCTCCTCTGCATATAGAGTTAAACTCCAGCACAGATGCAGAGAAGTCCATGCATACATAGTGCTGAACCCATACACAGATAGAACAGAGACCCAATACCCGTAGTAAATTTTTTCATTGAGCTGGAGCTGAGTTCCTGCATACATAGTACTGCAAACTTGGGCAGACAAAGTTGAGCTCTTCCAAGTATTCAGCTGAGATCTATTGCATACAGGGGTGAGCCCCTGTGGAGACATAGATCGAGGTGAACCAGTTCACAGCCAGAGTTGAGCTCTTTCAGCATTCAGTCCTATAATGTGAATACCAAGGTTCTGTGGGAACTAAGAAACCAGGACCAGCTAATATTCTGTGGGAGTATCTCACATCTCTCACCCAGGTTAATCTTCCTGATAGGGAGTGAGGAGGAGAATGCGGGAGGCAGGGTGACAGTGAGAGAGAAGGGAATGAGAAAAGTAATTGAAGAGAGATAGAGGGAGAGAACAGGGTAGATACTAGTGAAAGAGAATCAAGCATGTGTGCAAATATGGCCAGAAAGGCCAGAAAGAAATGAGGAGAGTTTGACTGATATGGAAAAGAACAGAGACAGAGTGTGAAACCGGAGACACCAGAGTGAGAGATGTATGAACTACACCACAACTATAATGCTA
The DNA here is from genome assembly GCF_964204655.1 of Triturus cristatus. Lineage (NCBI taxonomy): Eukaryota > Metazoa > Chordata > Amphibia > Caudata > Salamandridae > Triturus > Triturus cristatus. Next base: position 640,741,053 of record NC_140582.1, read on the forward strand.
AGGCAAACTTTATTTTATGCTTTGTTATATTAACTTATGTGCTGTTAAGTTATGTTATGGTATGTTATGTTATGTTAAGGGTATTTGTGAAGGGCACAGCTCACCCTAAAGAGTAACCTGGTGCTGAGAAAGCAGGGGTTATGTCGGCTGTGACTGCTACTTGTCCAGGTGAAGAGTCATATTTTCAGTTTCTTGCGGAGCTCAAGTACTGAGGAGGCAGCTCAAATGGGTAGCAGTGTGTAGCGATAGGTTTTTCCAGACTTTGGGCATGAGGTAGGGAATACCAGTGGGGATTTGTGGGATTGCTGAGCAGAAGTGTCTGGTGAGTGTGTTGCATGTGGGTTAGTGAAAGGGGAGACCATGGAGGTCTTTGTTGGTGTGGAGTCATGTGAACACAGGGGAAATCCTAAGTGTGAGTCTGGCCATTGGGCTATTTATGGTCTCAAGTCCTCTAACAGTCTGACAGTGCTTCTGACAGAGTGCGTTGCCATAGTCCAGCTTGCTGGTGATGAGGGTCTGGATGGCCATCCTGCATGTGCTGACTGGGACCAGTTTTAAGATTACATTGAGCATTTTGAGAGTATGGAAGCAGGAGGTGGGGACTAATTTGACTAAAGCAAACTTTACAGCATATTTCTCCCATAACTTTTGCTCCCTTCATAAGAAGTCAACCTTTCCCTGTGTAACTGGGTAGTGCTGTGTGTTGATGGTGCCAATACCAATCTCCAAAGAATCATCAGCATACGCATGTTTTCAGCTAATTAAGCACTGGGCTGGTGTGAAGGTGTTGCACATGTGACAGATTCACTTGGCAGATATGTTTTAAAATGTTAAAGGTGTTCTAGTCAAATTTTAATTTATGTTTCACACGGAGCATCAAACGTAAACCCTTCACATACTGAAGGAGTTTGGCATTTTATATATTCACTTCCCTGGCATGGTTGAAGCAGGCAAACCCCAAAGAGAGTGAATGGAGGCAGCGGCAGCTCCTCCACAATGGCAGAGGAGCATAGCCCCACTGACTCACAGCCAGCAGCTGAAAAATGAAACAATATTTTATTATCACTTTCTTTTTCAGCTGCGGGTTGAGCCACTTTGTGTAGGGAGGGGTAGGGGGATGCCATGGGAGGGAGGAGGAATGGAGTGGTATGTGCGCATGTCTGTTTGGCCAGCCATCTCATGCCAGCCAAACAGACATGCACACTTAGGTTTCTCCAACCCAGCTGTATTGCACAGCCGTGTTGGGGAAACAACACAGACTCCCTGTGCCTGAGCGAGCCTTAAACTAGCTCACTCAAGGCAATCCCTGCATTGATCTCATGCTTGGTAATATCATTAGAGCAACACTGGGATTGCACAGGGCGTCTCTGATCCCTGTCTTCTGGGACCAGGAAGCAGAGGAAGACCGAGGCGTGAGGCAGCGGGCAGCTTCAGGTACATCTAATTGTTTTTGGTTATGAACCACCCCCCAGTGCTCCTGCATTCCCCCCGCATCCACTCCACCTGCCTCACCACTTCTTGTGTGTGTCAGCCACCACTGAATGCAGGAGTAAAGCATAAAGCTTGTGAGGGCAGCTCAGCTTCAAAAGTGCAATAAGCGAGATTTCTTGCAGGAGCCTCTGTTAGTACATGTGTTCAAATTGTTAATATATGCCTTTTGGCCACCACAAACAAAGGGAAGGACACCAATCATGGTGCCCTCAAATCATGGCCCCCTCAGTGGACAAAAGCTCTACATACTCCCATGTACTGCTAGATGTTCATTCTATTTTTCTATGAGAAAGCACCAGGCACCTGTGCTGGTGAAGGAACATGAGCTCTGCAGTGTGACTGAGGGGGCAGGCGTTGTGCACTGGGTCGAGATACAAGAACCTTTTGAGAGTAGTGCAGCAAGGTTATGGGCATGCATACACTTTCCCATATGCATGGGTCTACTCCCAAGACTCATTCTGGCTCTCTGAACGTAAACCTGCAGAAGTGTCTTACACTGTCGATTCTCACCATAACAAGAATTAATGTAATTTTTACATGGATTGACCTCCTTCACTAATATGCATGCTAGTACTACTTCCTGTGGTTAATTTCTGTTGAAGTATTAACACATTTTAATCTATGCACCTTTGTCTAACCTTCTTTCATTTGGAGAGAAAGAAACAGTGGCTGAGTGCAAGTTTAGCTTAAGTGTAGTTATGTATTTTATTTAATAAATGTAAAGCTAACAAATTGGAAACTGGCTGTATAGTTTTAATTTACAATATAGCCTCATTGCTCTCACAGCAGTGTTTAGCCATTTTAAAGACGTAATGCAGGGCCAAAAAATGAAAAAAAGTTTCATCTACTGTTTGAACACTACCTAAGCTGACAGAAAATACCACATTAAGAAAGACACTCATCCCCATCACGATTGCTGCGCCACATGAATAGGTACAATGAAGATTATTGAGAAGTCATTACTTCTTTGAGTTGAACTGCATGTATCACATGTTTTGGTGCTTTTATTACACAAAAAGCAGTGGTGTTAAACCCAAATTTTTTAAGGAATTGTGAAATATGGAAAATATTCTATGGTTACATGTGCAATACGGTTTTTGTCACCATGTGCAAAGGTTTTACATTGTCCAGGCTACTAGGATTATGCAGCTTGGAGGACCAGGGTGTTCTAAATGATGCAAGAATAAATGCAAGTTATAGGGCCCTTTGTCTGGCGGTATTATTTTCATACCTTTAAGCTGGAAACAACAGTCTTAGTGAATTCAGCATATTTTGGAAATTACTCAGCAAACTCAGTAAATCCATAATTATGCTGTAAACTCTGCAGCCACAGAGCCACATAAATCCACTGATCTCACCATTGCCTATTGTTTTATCAAGATTGTATTTGTGACAATTAATCAAAGCGGTACAAACAAGTAATCAAAGTCTAAACATTTAAATTCCAGTCACGGTCTAATTGATAGCTGCACTTAGAATAAAACAACTTGTAATACAAAATATACATAATGGATTACCTTTTCATTGCATTGTGGGCTTCTGGTCACATTTACAAACTACAGGGCCAAAGATATCACCAGAACCCCTCACTGGTAATATTAGACCAAATTATGCAATAACTCATTATTCATGCTCTGTGTGTACTTACATTTTAAACCATTGTGTATAGGCAAGTAGATAAACCTCAACCTTAAACAAGAGACAAGTCATTTAGATGATAACCTTGTATATAACATAAATTCCAAAATAATTTGCATTCGGTCCACTCACTAGACAGCATGAGGAATGTGGCGTAATGGCTATGTTAAAACATAAACATATCATGAGTGTTCACAAGGAGTGGTGAAATTGGATGTTTGAAGCTTTATTGAAAGTTCAAGTCACCAACTAAGGAATTCAATGTGGTTTAATGTCTAGTCTGTTTATCTGAGGGCCTTGATTTGAATCCAGTGGCATTGACTGAAAATTGGGCAGTTCTGGGAAATCACTTAATCACAATGTACCTGTTAGAAATGGGGGTCTCTAGTTGGCAGAGGTAGGTACCTTTGTCCAAATAGGGACCCTTGCTTCTAGTCAGGATAAGGGGGCTACACTCCTAAAACAACCCCTGCTCAACCCCCTGGTAGCTAGGCATGAGCAGATAGGCTTATCTCAGAGGCAGTGTGTAAAGCATTTGTGAACACATAGTAATACAGTGAAAACACTACAAATGGACACCACACCAGTTTAGAAAAATAGGTAATAAGTTATAACAAAGTGGTAACAGATCCTAAAAAAAGAGGGGGGGACAAATTCAACAACCGAACTATGGTTGTGAGTCAATGTCTCCAAAAGACGGTTGAGTGTGCTAGAAGTGGGGTTATACCTTCTACTATCTTTTGTGCCCTCACACACTCTTGCGAGTGAAAAGCATCATCATTGGGCGGTGCTCCTCGTGGGGGTGGCGCTGCAGTCCCTCATGGGCCCTACAAGAGGGCTCTTTGTTGGAGATCTTTTAAGGAGGTGCCGTATTTGTGCATGGGGGTGTGTGGGCCAAGGTGGTGAGTGTGGGTGATGTTAAAATTACCTCTTGGTACCTAAATAAGTTTAATAAAGGTTCCTTGAGGTAAATTAAAAAGGTTGTGTGGTTTGGAGGCTCTCCTTTGGACTTAATAAAAGGGAGGGACTAGTGTGTTCCCACCTGCTCTCAAACTGTGAATATGAGTGTGTGATTTGCTAAAAGTAAGTGGTGGTCGACATGTTTCATGCAGTCCAATGGTCTCTAGTGGATACTAGTGCGCTTCTTCAGGACCTTGTGTATACATTAAGTGCTAGTGGGAGTCAGGGAAAGACACCCTATACTTCCATGTCACCTGTTGTCAGGTTAGATAAGACTTCTCTGCATCTGAGACACGTATTGTCCATGTTCTCAACAAACCAAAACCTGTTGGAGACAGAAAAGGGACAAGAATCCACCATGACTGAATGTGGAATCAATCAATGGCTTGCAAAATAAGATAGAGACAGACGGTACAACAAAATGCGTGGCCCTGTCGGAGGTGTAATGCACGCAAATTAGCGTGTCTGCAGAACTAAAGTGGTAGACAAGGTGGTTCTATAGTAACCATCTACAGAAGCGGAGAAGGGTTTGCATAAAATCCAAGCGAGGAAAAAGCTAAGGAGGTCTATTAACACACAGTGGCGGACAGGAGTAGGGAAATGGTGAGGATGGTAAGTATCGGCACTAGACTCGGTGTTATGTGTGGTAGGGGAAGTTGAAGATGGTAAAAGTATGAGTTAAACCACATGGGGGATAGCGTGGACATGTTTCTAAAAGTGCAGTGTTTGCATTAAATAATTACCTGTAAGCTTCGATGAATATCAAAACAGTACTGGCGGCATAACACTGAGAGCAGGGTGGACACGTTTATAAAAGTGCTGTGTCATCAGTAAGAAATTATCTGAGAGCAGTGATGATTATCAAAACAGTCCTGGAGGCATAATAAAGGGGGCAGGGTAAACCAAGGGACTAAAGAGGTACAAGGCGAGGGGTGCCAAGGTGGAGGCATGAGTAGAGCTAAAGCGTTTTTACATAAAGCCAAGTACAGGAGATACGGGGCGTTCAGTATGAGCGAGAGACCGTGGGTAACACGCTGCCGCAAGGGAAATGCCTGTAGCGGGGGGGTGGGGGAAAGAAGAAGGCGGTGGTGGAAAAACATACCAACACGGAGTGGGCATAACACAGTCATGCAAAGTGGACTAGATAAAACAGATAATGTCATCAAAGAAACATACCCTCCCCTAATAGTATCGTCAAGCAGCCGAGGAAGGGAACTGAATGGAAAAAATATGACATGTGTTCAACACCCATACTCTGATTATCATAACGCGGCGTCGTTCAACTTACCAAACTGCAGGGATCAGGCAGTGGCATAGACTCACCGTTTCTTCCTGGTGGAGGCGCCCGTATACCTGTCGCCGGATCAGGTTACGCCGGTGGCTGCGGCTCCATGAGACAGTGGTTTTGAAGATATGACTTCAGTGTTAGTGGGCGGATAAAAATAAGTAATCTTTATCTAAAGCAACACAAGACCAAACAACAAAAATCCAAAAATACAGTATCAAAAATAAGGCTCTTAAATGGTAAAAATAGTTCAGTTCAATGTAAGTTGTAAATGTGACACTTTTCCCACAAAGTACCTTAGATGCGTCACGCAAAACAAACAAAAGGGTCGTAGGGAAGGTGATGCGTCAGTTCCTTGCTTCAGGGGAGGTCTTGCGTCTGTTCCTTACTGCAGCGCAGGGGAGGCAATGCGTCTGTTCCTTACCGGAGAGGAGGGGATGCGTCTGTTTCTTACTGCGTTCCGGTTACGATGTGACAAGATAGCGCCTCGATGCGTGGCGACGATCCAGAGCGATGCAACAAAATGGCAGCTCGATGCGACGATCCAGTACAATGCGTGAATGTTTGCAGCCTCACGCAGATGCTGCGATGAGCTTCTCGGCGATGCGTCGGGACTCGGTGTGGATGTGGCGCACCTCTTCCTGGTTGCTCGGCAAGGCGTCAGAACCCAGTGCGGATGCGGCAAGCTTCTTCCCCGTGGCTCGGCGATGTGTCTGGAATGGGTGTGGATGCCACATGCTTCTTCTCAGTGCGTTGATCATCCAGCTCCCAGCGACAAACAGTCTCTAGAAGTCCAAAACAGCATCAGGCACCTCTCTACAGGTTAAAATTCCCAGCACGGAAATTCAGGGGAGTTGGTGGTGAAGTCTTTGTGTCCCTGAGACTTCAGAACAGGAGGCAAGCTCAGTTTCAAGCCCTTGGAGATCTTTTCTTCAAGCAGGTGACAAAGCAAACAGCAAAGTCCTTTTTCTCCTTTCCTTGGCAGCAAGCAGCCACTGAAAGCCAACCTCAAACAGCAAACAGCACAGGGGCAGTAATCTTCCTCAGCTTCTCTGGCTCTTCTCCTTGGCAAAGGTTCCTCTTGATTTCCCAGAAGGGATCTAAAAGTCTGGGGTCCGGGCCCCTCTTTTTATACACCAAAATCCTTTGTTCTCTGAAGGCAGAGAGTGTCTGTACCCAGCAAAAACCAGTTCTGTGAGGCACTTTGCAAGTGCACAATAACCTCCTTTGTCAGTGTGAGCCCTCGCCTCAGACACACCACAGGGGGGTGGAGCCGTCAATGTGGATGGCAGGCATAGCCCTATTTATGTGAAGATGCTACTCCTCCCGTCACTCCAAATGCAGACCAAGCCTATTCAGCCCAGCCTTGACTCATCAGACTTCTGGAGCCACTGCCCTGTTCCAGCCCCTCTCATCCAAAAGCCAGACATGCAATAAACAAACCTAGCAAAAGCACACTGGATAGTTAGACAAGAAAATACCTACTTTCTAAAAAGTGATATTTTCAAACACAGAAGGTAAAAATCACCCCCACTAAAAGATGCACTTTAACATTCTGAGTTCAGGCATACTAAACTTTTAGTTTCTATCTTGTTCCCAGGGTCTGTTATGTTTATACGATGTTATAAACAAACTACTCATTCGGACCTATGGGAACTAATAGCATTGCAATAGTGAAAACGAAATTGGCAGTACTTCACTATCAGGACATGCTACACACATCAGGGCATGTCCTACCTTTCACATACAATGCACCCTGCCCACAGGGGTACCTTGGATCTACCTTAGGGGTGACTAACATGTAGTAAAGGGAAGGTTTAGGGAATGGCAAGTGTAAGCACTTGCCAAGTCGACATGGCAGTCCCAGACTGCACACAGGTTCTGCAATGGCAGGCCTGAGCCACATTTTACAAGCTGCTTCTATGGGTGGCACAATCAGTGCTACAAGCTGACCAGAGGCATTTGATTTACAGGCCCTTGGCACACATGGCGCACTGTACTAGGGTCTGACAAGTAAATCGAATAGCCAATCATGGAATCACCAATCCATAACAACAATTTACACAGGGAGCCCTTGCACTTTGGCACTGAACAGCAGTGGCAAAGTGCCCAAAGCATCTAGATCACCAAAAACACAGGAGGCAACAGCAAAAAATGGAAGGGAGACTCACGCCAATGGTGCCAAGTCTAACAGTACCTAAAATGTAAATGTGTGAGATACTAGTGTAAGTGTTGGTGCAACAAAAAGATAAGCCACCACTTGATGAATACATCTTGCATCATTTTCCATCACCTCCCCTAATGGGCAACGCACTGTGGCTCTGTGGTTAGGTCTATGGTGTAGAAATACCAACACACGCACGCTTTTACATTGCGAACAGGTACCCAGCTTATTATTCTGTGTGCATACCCCTTCCTTTTGATCTTTTGGTGAGCCCTCTTATTCTGTCAGTCAGATAGAAGCCCTCCATGATTTTCTTTATCCCGGTTTATTCTTCACACCTCAAGTCTACTTCTCAATGCCTGTGGGTGCACTTTCATGGGCACATTGGGAGATTTGCTCCACACGCATCTTGTTTCCTGGAAGCATGTCATCATTATGCAGTTCATGCTACTTTTAATCAGAAGATACACTTTTCCAGTAAGCCTTCAGTGCTTTCATTTCTGACATGCACAGGACTCCCTTGGTACCAAACATTATGCAGACATTTGATGCACGCAGGTCTGGTGGACACTCTCTTAACTTCAGCAGTGTTCGATGTCTCAGGGATCTGCAATGAATGTGCTACTGCAGGAAAGAGAAGGCAAGAACATATGTCTTTTCTATGCGCTTAGTAAACTCAAACCTATTGGCCTTCCAAACGTGTATTCTAATGCATTCTTGGTTCCTAGTGTGCGAAATGGTTGCCCCACAAACACTGTTTAGTTCTACCCCTCCCCCCCAAGTTTGGGTCTAGTTGCGCCCCAGCTAGATTCCTTGCTATGTAGTACTCCTCTCATGATTAATGGCAGTGTTCTGTTTATTGCCACATTTTAAACACTGGGGCTACAAACTAGAACAGTGTCACGCTGACCTGCATAATCTTTGAGAACCTTGCCGGATTTTACGAATCAAATAGTTCATTCTAACGATTTGTTCACAAACAACTAGCTCTCTGTTTTAATTTATATTAATTTTTCTGTCTATGCACGTGTTTGGTTGGTGTATTTTCTTGAGCAGGCCTGAAAAATATATCTCAGTTTAGTAGAGAAATTGTGACTTGCTGATGCAGTTTCCGTATAAATGGCTTGCTTGACTCTTTCAAACTTTCAGAACTAAAAATAAGCTGTTTGTCCAGAACACTTACTCAAGTTCTTAAGCTCGGTGGAATCCTGTATTCAGATTTGAAGATTTTGAATTTTTAAAAGTCCAACTCAGGTACAGAAGTATGTGGTAGCACACATGATGTTTGTATAGCTCATTGATTACTGTCTCTGCTGTAAAGCGTGCTTGTCACATGTCCGAATGCCGTCAGCCTGACTCGCACTTTCATCCTTCTGTGGTGTAAAAATGTGTACCGTTATTTCTTATAATAAAAACATGTTTTAATTAGAGTGCGTTTTAGACTCCCACAGCAAATTCTGCGGCTAAATTAAAATAAAGATGCTGAAAGAATGATGAGGCAAACTTTAATGACCAGCGTGAGCAGTCAAGCAACTTACTCAAGCAATAAACGTCTAAGAACATGTTGGCATTATTCTGAGTTTGTGGGCGGTTTCTCACCCCTTCACAAACCCCTGTTTCCTCAGGAGTTGGATTTCTAAATTGGATGGTATAAAATACACTTAGTAACCTCCGGGTGCATTAACTACTTTATCCTTTGTTAAATTTGAATATGGTTTGGTATTTGCCTAGATGTGAATTTTGGTGCAGTAAACACGCAAAATCAGCATGTTATTCCCCAAAAATTCGAAATAGACCCATTAGTCACTAACAGAATAAACTAAAACTTGAAAATTTTCAAAAACTGAGCAAATAATATCATGAAACAATACAGCGCTACTAAAACAAAATACACATAGCTACTAACCACAGTCAAAATAAAGGGCCTTATTTCGAATTTGGCAGTCAGGATACGCAACCAAAAATGTTCCAGGTGTCACGTCCCCTGTATTCCAAGTGCATTATAGTCAACAGTACTCCAATGGCAGACAAGGTGTCTTCTTTGAAGTTTTGTGATAACCCTGCTCACCAAACTCTAAGGCCTTAAGTACAACACTTAAATAATTACAAAGGTAAAAACCCTCTGTATTGCATGTATTTTAGCACATGACAAAAATATACATTCCGTACGTCGCCCTAACCACTATCTCTCAAATTAAGTTCAGGTAAATCTAGCTAAATAGAGGTAGGGGTAAGAATAATAATGATATACTCATCTTTTTGATGTTATGGTAGGCGATGTAGTGGATGCAGTATTATGATAGGCATATATTTTCGACCTCAATGTCATACAACAAATGGGGACATTGGGGAACAAAATATCTGGGAAAATCATTCTATGCTGAAAGATTGTGGCAGCACTGCATCTTTTATCATATTCTTATGACTGGACGTGCATGGCACCAGCCATTCCCACTGCGTACTGGTGGACAATTCTTGTCAGTCTCTTCACCCACCCATCAGGTATACCCTCTTTCATAGCTGATGGCCCTCTACCAGTGATTATTGGTCCACTCCAGGGTCAGAAAAGTCTTGTAATGCAGAGTTTAGTATATGACGGAATCGAGATACACCAGCGAAGAGCATGCAAAGGGAAACACAACAGGTTGCAGGCAGTCGGTGACAGACTGTTGTCTCCTATATGCAACTGTATAAACCTTCAATGATTCATTAATCAGACACCCAAAAACTGCAAAACAGGTCTATTGCTATGCGATAAGATTATTTATGTGCGAAGCCGTTTTCATTACTTATCTTAAATGCGTAAGCTCCCTAAGTGAATTCACAGTTGCTTGTTCTAGCTGAACCAAGTGTTGGTTTAACTCTGATAATATTGAGACTAACAGTGGAATCCTCTAGTTAACAGCACCTGTCCTAAAAATACTCCCAAATTATAATCCCCAATCAATTGTTAGTCACATATATTAGGGATATGTGTGCACTCTGAACAGCACCTACTTTTACAATGCTAGTTCCCTGGGGAACTTAATTTAAACAAATCAAAAAGCCAAGGTGCACCACATATGTACAATGATAGTCAATTAAGACAATATATATAGTCTCATTCCAATTATAAGACGAAGAGGTATTCCTTAGTTTCGTTTCTTTATTCCAAATTCATAAAACATTTACAGTGCGGCACAGCCGACGCGTTTCATCCTAAGACAGGACTTCTTCAGGGCTGTTTAAAAATACATAGACATACAATTACACACATGTATATACAACAACGAACAATATCACATTCTAAATATTATTATGTCAATACATACAGAAAGGAAACCTACACAAAGACAGATTTTTTCACTTAGATTTTGATTTAGGAAGTTTTTAAACGTCCAAGAATATACAGAGTTAATAATACATCAGATATCATGCAGTCCATATATACATGGAGGGCCATAATACGGAAGTGGATTGTTCAAATTAATAAAGAGTGTTCTCTCATTACAAATGCTTCAGGGACATATACCATTTTTCAAGAGGACAAAACATGAGAGAGATGAGTGGTGTGATAGAAGGTTCCTATTATCCTAGTAGGAATTATACACTATATATTTGGTAATTAGATATGGGATGCTGGGAATTCAAAGAGTGTTCCACATTGTGCCAGGTAGAGCGATATGACAAAGATAGGTACAAGCTCCACCTACCGATTTATAAGAGAGATCTATTGAAAGTTCCAAAATACATGTTGGTATAATGGACAGTAGTTCCTCTCAGAAGTATTCTTCCTTGTTAGGGAATCTGTAACATGAAACCGTTCCAATTATTATCCGGTAATTCACAAATGCATAGGGGTCTCTCAGTCAGTGCCAAAGAGATGGTGGAAATAGGGCTGGCCATAGGTTCTCAATTAAAACATACGACCATTGTTGATAACAGTATAGCGATAATGTGGGAGGCTTATTCCTTTTAAACCAAAGGAAAAGGCAGGAATGAATCAAAATAACCACCTTCCATTATTCCCCTATGTGCCTAAGATAAAATACAAGGGGAAATAGTGTCTAAATTAAGCTCAGCCCACTCGCGTTTACTAAGAGTGGGTGCCACGACATATGACAGGCAACAGGGATATATAAAGGTATAGAGATATTTTCAAGTTCGGGAGCAGGAAGGGAGTGCGGCCGTATAGTAGGTAACAAATAACCTACCTTCCCTATGATGAATGTATCCAAGACCGTAGTTTTTTCTTCGGTTTGACTGACGATATTATCAGAGATATATTTAAAGGAATGTTCACCAACCTACAAAAATGTAAATCAACACGAATTCAATTCTAATTGAACTTCTTCCAGTCTATTTTTATTAGATTAGTTATCTGGTGTCAAGTAAAGCCTGATAAGGGCAAAGAAGTTCGGCTCTCCCCATCCTAAGTGTGGTCTCTTAGATATTACACAAGCTTTAACTCCTAACCTGTAGCGCCTAAGACTGGTAAAGTTATGCTCCCACTCATAAAGCTATCCTTCAACATTTCGATTAAAGAGAATTAACTGTATTAAGCGTGGATCACCCTCTATGTCATTTCATTGGACAAATTACCGCTAAGTTAAAAGTGGACCCTAGTCCCATATATCTAGCATATTCCCTAACATAACAATCCTAGAGACAAACTCACCGCAATATGCTAGTTGCAGTTGGAAACAAATATTGGCTCCAAATGAGGTCCTCCAATACGGTACGGCTTTGTAAAACATGTTTGCTTTTTATAGCGTAAAGAATCGAATCCGACCTGGAACACCTGTGTCAGGCAGACGGCAAAAACGCCCACTGAAAATCACGTGGTAGGTGCTGTAAATAACGCGGCCATCTTAGCGTGTAGACCTGACCGCTTTGCTTAACCTAATCAAGGTAAGACAATGAAAGAACCATTTCCTAATGGGTGTATCCATTATATGATTTTAAATATTTCGTAGTCAAACTATTATTTACACACCTAGTGTATTTCATTTACCGAATCCCCATCACTTGCGAGCGGGCGTTATATTGAGTCTGCTCCCAGTATACCGTGTATGCGCTAAAAATATAGCGGCCATCTTTTCTTTTTTTTAAAGTTCATTCATTTCAAGGAAATTTCAGAGTCACTAAGGCTATCAAAAATCTAGTTTTGTCTATACATTTCATATTCTTTCGCTTGCAGAATCCCCATTATTTGCGAGCAGGTGCAAACTTGAGTCAGCTCCCCACATCACGTATATGTGCAGGGGATATAGCGGCCATCTTATCTGATATAAGTAATATTTAAATTGAGAGAACCTCGGGATCAACAAGGCTACAATGATTCTGGTCAAAGTGCCGCGAACGCAGAGCAAGAAATAAACGTCCAAATCCATAAATTCCAGAAGTATGGAGAACAACTCCATAACATGCTCAGTAGTGGCAAGAAACCTCCTATGGCTACATAATAGACATGAGGTGAGTGACAGCCATCCTGTCCTGCACAGGATCCTCCTGCAGGAGTGGCTATGAAGAGTAGTAAACATTCTTACTTAAACACTGGGAGTGAGGAGATGGTAGTCTCATGTAAAGAGACCAAAGTCTTTCACCCAACCCCACAACCGTCCAAAGCATCATGGTCCCATGATGCAAAATTTCAAAAAGAATGACAACGGTCACAAAGAAGTCTGTGAACCCTCTATATCCTGGGGGCATACCCTGGTAATGACATCTGATGACAGATTGTCAATAACACTTGTTATATCAATCAGACTGCTTGACTTCAATATCCTACGATGGCCATCTAGGCCCGATCTCAATGTCGGACTCAGGGGAATACTTTGGATAACTAACAACAACACAAAATTTTACTGTTTCGATGTGCGTCCTTGTTAATAAAATGCATGTTATATAAATGGGGCCAGTGTATATGTATTCAAAGAGCCTTATTGTAAATCTCCGCTTTAAATAGCATGTCTGAAGGAGGATCAGGAATAGAGGAAAGCAAGAGATACACAGAATGACATATAGGTAGTTGACCTTCAGTATGGTTACAATAATTAAGAGGCTGATGGTAACAGAGTCAGAAACAATAAAATGTACAACCTATCCATCTTGCAGGAAATAGTGCATTTCGTTATCACTGTTGTGTCCCAGTTCTACACTCCGTAATCTGCATATCCAACCTGCTTCTTTTTTTCTTAAGGCTAATTCCCTATTCCCACCCCTAGGATGGGCTGGGACATGATCTATTCCTATGAACCAGAGCCTGTCATCACTCATGTGATTTTCCTGCATGTGGAAAGTGAGGGGGTATCTCAAATCCCCATTGCGGAGTGCACGTACATGTTCCTGGACTCTTATCTTCAGTGGTCTCTTAGTGCTGCCCACATAGATTTTATTACAAGGGCAGCCTATTATATATATTATGTACTTTGAGTTACAATTTATTAGGTGTTCTATTGTATATTTGCGTCTGGTGTTAAAGCAAAAATCCTTGGTCTTATTTCTACCAAATTTGCAGACATTGCACTCATTGCATGTGAAAAAACCTGTCACTTTTGAGGTAAGCCAGGCTTGTTTTTTGGAAGTTGTGACATAGCTGGGACATAGCATGTCTCGTAAATTGCGTCCTCTTCTATATGTCATTCTTGGTCTCTTATCCAGTAGGTCAGTTAGACCCGGTATTTCCTTCAAAAGATACCAATGTTTTCTAAGAACATTGAATACCCTGCTGCTTCGTTCGTTAAATTGTGTATTGAACGACACTTGGATTTTTTTAGACAGCGTTCTTTGTGTTGCAGCTAGCGTGGTAGATCTAGGTACCTTTCTTACTTTGCTCTGTGCATTGTTCAATATGTTTTTGGGGTATCCCCTTTCCAAAAACAGGCATTCCGTTTCCCTAAGATTGGAGGTAAAGTCCTCTTCCATGCTGCAATTACGCCGCATGCGGATCATTTCTCCATAGGGGATATTTGAAATCACGTGTTGTGGATGTGAGCTATCAAAATGTAAGGTGCTGTTACAGGCTGTGATCTTCCTATGTGTACGACTATGGATGTGGTTGTCATGTATGAAAAAGGTTATATCCAGGAAATCAATTTTCTCCGGACTATGATTGATGGTAAATCTAACATTGAATGGGTTGTCGTTGAGATAAGCGTAGTACAACATAAGGTCTGAGGCAGGCCCATCCCAAAGTATGATAACATCGTCGATGTACCTGCCCCAAAAAATTACATGCTCCATCCAAGTCGCCGCATGCGTGCCCCAGGCATGCCCCCGCTCAAACCAACCCATAAAGAGTCCAGCGTAAGCGAGAGCAAACCTGGAACCCATGGCAGTGCCCTGGGTCTGATGATACCAGTTGGAGTCATGGAGGAAATAGTTTTTTGAGAGGATGATATTTGTCATCTCCAATAGCATTTCATTATGAAGTAAATGGTCCACAGCTCTTTGTCCCAAGAAGGATTGTAGGGCTGATATGCCAAACTCCTTCTTGATACAAGTGTATAAGCTTGTTACGTCTAAGGTAACAAACCTTAGGGTGACGGACCATGTGAAACCCTCAAACTTTCCCAGGATATCCTTTGTATCTTTTATGTACGCTGGCAGATTCTGCACTAGGGGTTGAAGATATTGATCCACATATTCCGAAAGTTTTTCCGTGGGTGAGTTAACCCCGGAAATGATAGGGCGGCCGGTGGAAATGGGCCGCCCTTATGTATTTTGGGCAGTACGTAGATACAAGGGAAAGAAGGTTCTGATACAGTGAGGTATCTACATTCTTCATCACTTATCAGACCAGCCTCACGCCATTCCACCAATCTCATGTTAATGTGATCCCCCAAGACTCGAATGGGATTTTCTGAAATTTTCCTGTAGCAAGTAGTGTCTGTGAGTTGACGTTCTATTTCTCTCATATAGCTCACTTTATCCATCACAACCACATTCCCCCCCTTGTCAGCCTCACGGATGACAATGGAGGAATCAGTTCTTAGATTTTTTAGGGCCGTGTTTTCCTCTGAAGTCAAGTCATAAATGCGTTTGTTGGGACAGATGGATTTCTCCAATAGATTATGAAAGCCTTGTGTGACCCTGTCAAAGAAGATGTCTATATTGGGGTGTGTACCCACAGGAATAAATTTAGATTTTGGTTTTAGACCACTGTCAATGGATGTATTTTCGACAATATTGAGTTCATTACATACAGAGTCCATATTAATAGAAGTTTCCAACTGAATAGACATCATTGTTTGAATTGTTTTTATTTCATGTACTGTATACAGTGAAGGGATTGTTTCATTTGGAGGTTTAGTACAAATTGATGGATTACGTATAAAATGTTCTTTCAATTTTAACATTCTAGCAAACTTAAATAAATCTACAAAGATATCTACATCTCCCCCAAGTTGGTTAGGACAGAAACCCAGTCCCCTACTTAGAACTGATACTTCATCCCTAGATAACTCTCGGTTGGACAGGTTCACAATCATTGAGTTCATATTCTCTGCCCTGTTGGTTCCCACTAGTTCCCTGTTTTCTTGGATCTGGTTATTCTGACCCCCAGTTCTGATTTTGATTTCTTGTTGTAATTTTTGTTTTGATTTCTGCCATTTCCTCCCTCCCCTTCTTGTCTTTGATCTTTGGGAGAGGTTTTTGCACCCAGTCTTAGCCTCTCCATTTCCAAGGATCTGTCACACAATTATTCAATGTATGTTCTTGAGGGAAAGGAGAATCTGAAGAGAATCTGAATCATAACATATTCTATTCTAACTTGAAATCTGTTCCTTTATCTGTGCTATGTTCATTATTTTATTGGAACAAACGTGGTAAACATATGGGTATGACTTTTTTTAGAAGCAGTAGGAAATTTGTTTTACATCAATTAGCATTGTAAAATCAATGGTTGAGAATTATATGAATGCATCCATAAACCGACCATAAAATTTAGATGGCAGTGTAAAAATCTAAAAGAAATTAATTATTACATTTTCCGGATAATGCATTTTTTTTGTTTTTTAACTGTCCTCATGCATGTATTTCCTTTTTCAATAAGCTCAGATATTGACAAACACTCTTTTTAAATGTAGTTGTTGAATTTGTCTTCTTATACTTCCTCTTTTTAAATATGTGCATATTACTATGAATTGTTTCTCTCCAGTACTTGGTTTTAAAGACATTGTCTTGAAGACCAAGTGTAATCTTTTTAGAGTGGGCAAATCGCTAGCACTATTTGAGGCTATCTTTGGAAAGTGATTCAAGTGGTTAAAGTTATTTAGAATAATACATATATGCTAGGCATCAATCCATCACTATAACATCCTATTCAACAATGAATCGTTAATTTGATTTGTAATGCAACTATTCAATGAAACTAGCTTTGTTGTCTGTGCATAGTTTACAGTGTTACACCAAAATGCAAATAGCTAGGTTTTTCTTGAATCCAAAAATGGTTTTATTTTCTTCCTCATACCTTTAGCACAAATAGATTTTCAGATAGGATTATCTATCGAATTTTAATTCCATAATACTCACTCTAAAATGCCTAAAATCACCTAATCCTAACATCAAGTGTACGAATCTCGATAGAATTCTGATGATTAAGTAAAACTTTTCTTCAAAGAATCATGATGTGTTGAGCTTACTTCAGCCGTTATAAACCATTAAAGTTATGTCCATCAATGTCCTCAATTTAAGATAGCATTCCAACTTTCGGATTACTGGGATTCTGTCTGTGCTTCACTTTCTGTTGCTTCCTCATTTAGCAACTTAACTCAGAAAATGAATGGGATGCACCTGCAATGCCCAGTTAGGCAGGCTGAAAACAACCCCATTTATTTTTCGGATTCACCATGCTCCATAATGGAGGTGGCTAGTGTTTCTTGTCCAGGATAATGACTTGCAAATGAGGAAGTCAGGTGATGAGGTGGGCATCAGCCACTGCATGTTGTCCACCTCCCCACTCACACAATCTGCTTATCACCACTGCACTTCACTTTGACTGCTCCAGTCGTGCTACATTCTTATTAGTACTGATATAAATTAATTACATAGCTTATATTTTACACTTGCTGAGACTGTGATTAAATCTTTGTAAGATAATGAAAATTATCTTGTTTTCTACACAGTTGAAAATAACAACTTAGGGCCTGACGTACAAATCCATTTTGCAGTCTCTAAGCCAGCGATTTGCGAAATCACAGGGTTTTGAACTGCAAAATGGCTTTTTTTGGTACGTATCAAACCCATTTTCCGAATTGGTAACACGTTACAAAATTGCAAAATGGGTTTAGAAACCCATAATGAATCACTGTTTAGAATGGGCTTGTTTAAGGCGTCCCTTCCAAATAGTGAATAGTTAAAGTATGTATCAATGTTTCACAATTGTAATCCAGTCAAAAAACATTAACATTTTACAGACACCTCAAAGGAGATGTAAACCTAGTCATATTTGGGAAGATGCCCCCAGGGAACTTTTTCTGTTTCTGAAAAAGGTTTGTGAGAGATGAGGCAGATGTCCATGGTATCACAACCAATTCTCAATTAAATAAACAAAAAAAGCTTTTCTTTCTAAATACTCATTTTCTTTAAGGAAATCGAGATTCATAAAAAAAAAAGAAAAGGTGGACCTTATAAAAAAATGAGTACATACATAGTGGTCTGCTGACTCCAGCTGGTCACCATCTCTGTAAGGGCATCCAATCGTTCTAACACACAATTTACTATGTATTTTATGAATATTGATGAGGTATTTTGGATTGCAATTCACTATGATTCGGAGTTTTGTGAACCAACCTATTGGTACATAGGCGAGTTAGCAAAATTCCTTTCCATTCGAAAAATATCGGTGCATGATTTGCAACCACTTTTTGCAAATGGAGATTTCGTATATCAGGCCCTTAGTCTATAAGTAATGTAGGGCAATCTGAAGCAGGAGCGCAGCCTGTGACAGGGTCAACATTGCAACACTACATGGTGGGCGAAGGTGAGGATCAGCTAGCACTTTAATAAAAGATTAATGGATTCAGACTGACAGTAAAGCCATTAAAAAGAGTAAAATGTCAATTGACATAATTAACATAATTAATATGCCAAATCATCCACTTCTGCTCTATGTAGGGTCAGCTACCACGTCAGCGAGAACAGATGATTTAAAAGAGAGCAGAATTGTAAGACAGTAAGTGTTACTGAACTAGAGTACTTGGCTGTAGGTGTGAGAGCATGGGCAGTGTCAACCATCCCCTTTAAAAAAAGTATGCAATCAAGTATTTTTTTTGGGGCAAGCAAAGTGTTTCTGTGGAAAGATTGTGCTCGCCCTGAAAAACGTTTTCGTGTAGAAGCACCTATAGACATCTCAGGAACTCAATGACAAATCAGAAGCAGAGAAGTGTTATTTCTGTGAGGCTAAATAAACTGGATGACAGAGGGTGGACAGGAGGTAGTCTCTCAATTGACTTAAATTAGAACTTAGTGTTTCCTTCCGTTTTTTGACTTAAAACTTAAAAATGTACAATCTGCTGTTCCTTTAATTTGATTTCAATTCTTTGTGTCCTTCTGTTTATTGAAATGTTTCCCATTTCACAAAATTGGTTTTGGAATATTAATAGTTTGTTGTTGGTCTTTAATATTGCATTGGTGCTGCTTAATTACTGAAGACATGTTTCATGTGGTGGGAGCAGGAAAAGGCGCTAACCATCTTTTATGGCATTTGAGGCAGTGCTGGAAAGTAGAGGTAGCCGGCCAGATCCTGATTCTGGCAGTTATTTCTGGGCCAGATCTGGGATCCAGCCAACCTAGGTAAACATGCTCAATTTGTCCTGGTTTAATTTGCCAACACCAAGACATAATTCAGCAACACCCACATGTTGTCTGCATTCCATTCGCAGCAGCAGCCCCACAGGCATCAAGAGGCCTTTCTTATTTTCACTTCCAGCCCAGCCCAAAATAAAGGCTCATCAACCCTTCTTTTGTGCAAATGTCACCCTGACTGGGAGCTGTCTGGAGTCTATTACTTAGATACCAATGCAATGGAAGAATGTAAGGGCACACAGCTTATCACTTGACTTCACTTTAGAGAAACTATGACTTAGACGTAGGTTTTTAACTCTGTTCAACTTCCTATTTAAGAGATCTGCATGCAGTGTATGAATGCAAGATTTTTCTGTGTGTATGAGTAATTATGCAAATAATTATGTTAACGGCACCACCTAATTATTTTAATGTAATTCTTTATAACACTACTCATCCACTAAAGAGTGTAAGAGCATTTTACATCACACACAGGAATAGCATATTGTATTTATTTTTTTAGAGAGTTTTATATAACGCTGGCAAGACCCCAGGGTATCAGAGTGCTATACCACATTTACCCAGGCAATAATATCAAACAGTAAGTAAACGAAAATAACAGAGTTGAGCGTTACAACGGGATTGGTGGTGAGAGAAACACCACTGCACTTAGAGGTGGGAAAAGGATTTTTTTTATATATATATATAGAACCCTTACCCACTCTAGTAGTGGCATGATTCATCATTGGGTTCATCCTGACTCCTAAAGGTCAGGGTGGGCTCGACCGTGTTCCAGGGAGCTCTTTTGAGAAGTCTTGACTTTTTTTCAAGGGGTTTAGGGTTTAATAAAAATCACTCATTCGCCCCAAGATACCCCTTCATTAGTGGGGTGAGTGGGAACAGTTAAAGATATGGGAAGTGGCAAACAGGATATTGAGGTCCAATGACCCTGATCTAATAGCGCTTTTCATAGGATCAAAGGCTTGATTTTTCTATGGAGTTTTAGGATATTGAAGGCACTCCTCACTGTGTTCTTTATATGCGAGATAATGTTCAGACTTGGGTCCAGTGATTCGGCAGAACCACCCATTGATAAGTTGCAGTTGAGAGAGGAGAGGTGGCTAACCTTTAGCCACTCTTGGACCTATGGCACTTTTAGACATTAAATGTCACGAACATATTAAGAAACGCAAAGTCAGGGTATGAAACATAATGCAGTTATTGTGCTTGTCTGTACTAGCAAGACTTTATTACTTTACAAAGGAAACCTTCTTTGCAATATTAGAATATTAACAGATTGAGGAAATAAACCAATAAAGATCTAAACCCACAACTTATAGTTTACATGCGGCTGCTTCATGCCAGTAAATAGATCACCATGTTATATTATGAACTGGAGGTAACAAAATGATCTCAGTGTCAAAAGCAGTGGCTCACTTGCCTATCAACATGAAATATAAATCTTTGATCTGCATGCTACACAATCTGTTTTTCATGAGGCACATTAACCCTATGCTATTTTGAGTCAAGACTGTGATTGGACAAAACACAGAACTTCCTCAGAGCACTGTTAATAGGGGTGGGCGGAATTTGCATAGTCACGCTACGTGAAACTCTGCGAAACGGTAAAATATCTCTGCGAGCACGCAGAGTTCGGCGAGCATGCGGAATTGCTTGTTCCGCCCATTCGCAATGCTTTTTTTCTGTTCGCGAACGCTGTTTGCATGCTCGGGGGAAATATCTTGCGAACACGCATTTTGAAAGCACGAACCAGCAAAAAATTACGCGAAGCTGCGGATCGTGGAATTTTTGGCAATTCCACGTTCTCCGCGGAACGCAAAATGACCCAAATTCTGCGAGCGGAACGGAATTTACCGCCCAGGCCTAACCGTTAACTGCTAGAGTTATCTTGCTGCTTTTTCAAAATTGCTGGGCACACAAAGTTCTCTGCAGCAGGTGTCTATAAAATATTAGAACATTGGAATATGCGGAACTCCATTGAAAACAATGGAGTGCTCCTGGCTTCTAATGGCTGGCTGCTGTGAAAAAATGCCTCCCGGAGTCCAATGGGATTTAAATCCCCTCGGGATTTAAACCCCCTCGAGCTCTGAGAGGCATTCGTTTTTGCTAATTAGAACATTCTGCCCTCCAGGGGCGGAATGTTCTAATAGCCTTAGAGCACCCTGTAGTGGGCTCTACCCGCTATTAAAGGCCCGTTCCCTTGTTAAAGGCCCTTGCCTTCAGCTCGAGCCTTTAACGCTGGAGCGGGCCTTTAATGGCCGGTAGAGCCCGCTACGGCAGGCTCCAAGGCTTTTTTCTAGAATGTAGTCTATTAAGTAAGCTAAAACAGATTTACTGTCACATGTCCTTGTTGGCAATTTCTTTGCAGAAGATTTTTTTTCAATAAATATTTAAGTTGACCTTCAAACTCTGCTTCTCAAGCCCCGCCTCTTGTGCCTCCAACCCTTCTCCTCTTCCACATCTTCACCCCAAACTTATGGGTTCCAAATCCAGCAATGATGTGAGGTAAATGGAAAAATAACTAAGGTAAATAAGAATTTGTGACTAGAAGAGTAGAAAAATTATGAAAATAATGTATTTGTGAAAAGAACCAGAAGGTAGCACCTTCAGCAAATGGAAGAAAATTAGTGAAGAGTGTCAGAAACAGATAGATTTCTAAAATGGCTATGCTGAAGCAAATTCAATTATTAACTAGGAAACTTGTCAGAAGTCTGTACCAATAGCTTAGAGTGGCAAAACCAAATCAGGAAGTATTTGTTAAGCAATCCTGACGTCCTTTAATATTGCTTCCTATGTTATTTTTTACGTACTTGTTGTGCACGCTATAAGCCAAATAATACGGTATTTTTACACAGATGCATGTTCTCAGTATATCGCCTCCTCTGCTTTTGCTTGCAAGTCCAAAACTAAGAGAGCATCAGTGAATAGCTCTTAATGAGTTCCTATGAGATAATCACAGACTGCAAATTTCAAGCAATGTAGAGATGCACACCTGTGCTGCTGAGCCAGAGTTGTAAATGCAAATGAGCTCCCTAGGGCGTTCATTTCTTTCATCCCAAGTGTTTCACTCCCTGCCTAGCTTGTGGAGTGGCCTGCTAATGCTCGCGTCTGACAAAGTGGAGTCTTAGTTTTAAGATAGATAATGTTTCCTTGTTAAGGAATGCTAGGAGGATACTTCTGCAGCTGGGTGCCCACAGTTGACAACTGAGGTGCTCTGGATGGAGGCGCGAGTTGAGTCCCCACAAGGGGGGGCTCAGCCTTCCACCTCTAGTGGGTACATTGATAACTTTAAATTGGGCAATAGGAACATCCGTTATTTACAACACATTATGAAATAAGCTGAGGTTTATGGCAGTTTGGTGTGAGGGGCCTGACCGTGGATGACCTGCAAATATAAGATGAAACCTGCACACCTGACATTTGTATTTACAAAGGGGTCTGTAAATTAGTAGGGAGGCAAACTGTGCTCAATTTCAAGTTGGAAATGTTGAAATGGAGAATAATGCTTTATTAGCGCATGTTATTCCCCATTCCAATGTCAAAAAAGTACATATGTGATAGTTGCTCCAGAGATTTGCAGCAGCTTTTACCTTCTACAGACTAATGGACAAAACACCTGCAAATAGCGCACATGTAGTAAACAGTATTCTACAGCATTTTTTATGTTGTGGGCTCTCGGCAGAAGGCAATGGGAGTGACAGGGAACCTGTTTTGTTTTAGTTTTTATTTTAGTTCTGCTTTTGACCTGCTAGAATGTACCATCCTGCGGGATATGCTTTATCTTCTGGCTAGCCCCAGTGGCTTACTTGAAATTCTCTAGGAAATGCATCTCCATAATTGGGCCCAGATAGAACTGGATCGAAAAGGGATTCTGTCTAGAAGAATACCGCCGGGTAACTGTCTAAGGCCCCACATTGTTTTCTTTATATTTAACAGATTTTCACTACGCACTTCTTGCTTAAAATGGGGGGTAGGCACATATAGTGTCTTCTCCAAGCAGACGACGTTGCCATTTTAGACCTGACCCAAGTGGGCCTTTAGAGGATGCTGAAAAGTTATACTTCATATTGTGTGGCTAATAAATTAATGGTTAATCTGGAGAAAACAAACATAATTTATTTTTGGGGAAAAACTAAAGCATATTAGTGGTTGCTAGGCAGTGATACTGTGGAGGAGGTAACCTCATAAATGTTTAGGGATTCTGTTTATTAATAAATTACATTGGACCTCTCATAAGGATACGGTGGAGGCACATGCACTCTCTACAACTGGAGGCCTAGTAAAATTTAAAAAAATCACATGGTGGTCCATCTCTGTCTCCGGTATTTACTGCTTAAAATGCTATGGCCACAACTCAATGCCTACACGGGGCAGAACTGCTGACTTTCAGCACAGAGGCTAGCTGGCGAAAGTGTGAGCATAAAAGCCATAAAAAACTGCTAGGGCTGCCCAAAAGTACTATGTGCCCGGCAATACGCTTGAAAGGAAACCTGTAAGCATGGAACTTCCTAGCTTTTAAGGCTACATTACGCTGCATTTTGTGTTCTGGAAATCTCAAGAAGCAAACTAAAATGGGCTGTACTTGTTAGAAATAGATTAGAGAAAATTCAGAGGCATCCCACTTATCAAAGGGGGATTTGAGGGAGGCCTGCAAGAGAGAATCTAGAATAACTGACCTCACTTATGTTGTAAGAAAATCCTTCTCGAGTTACATGTTAGAGTCATCGTACAACCAAAGGAGGTATCCTTATATAGCAGCATTACCGAACCCACAAATGCGGATGTTGCCTATAACATTTCTAGTGGCGCTGAATTTCCAGTATTTAAAAGTCGAGGTATTTAATGCATTTTTTGACTCTGCAAATAATCGTACCTGTGGGTTAAGAGTGATACATCAAAATGTTAATTCTTTATTAGATTTCCAGCACTTTTATAGGATACGACATCAGTTTTTAAAGCCACTCTTTTTAAAATATAACACCTGTTAGCTCAATTAGGCATTGGTGCTGGCCAAAGACATGGAGTCCTTTGATGTGGCGGCTTGCGCATTAGCAAATTTCTTAAAAACAACTTTGGGCTTAAACTATAGCAGTGATCGACAGTGGTCGAAACTGACTGAATTTTGTGTTGAGTTTTTGGGAGGAGTGCGGCCACTCAGGGATTTTATGTTGTGTTTTAAAGGGTGATCACATTTGGGAGAAAGGAGCTGGCTCTTTTTAAATGATTTTAATAGATTGTACATAGGTTTGGGGGCTCCTTGAGAGCAGGGGGCTTGTTTGCAAGACCCTTACACGGCTGGTGTGTCACTTTTAATATGGGAAAAAGTGACATACAGGCAGTGCAAGGGGCTTGCAGATAAGCCCCCAGGTGCTCTAAGTTCAAGGTCTATCTGCTGCCTTCACATTTGGCTGCAAAACCTCCAATCAAGTCCAGTTTGAAATCTGTAATCCACCAGTGGGCTAAGGCAGTTTGTGGTGGCTGAGGAATGGATACTTTCTCTGGATACTTTAGATTCTGTGTCCTGCTGAAATCTTGAGCATCCCCACACTGCTTTGGTCCCTTTGATGCTTCTTCAAGCTCCCAGGTTTTATGTTCTGAATTTGGAATTCAAAATATTCCAGCAGTGCAAGGCCAGAAGTCACAGACAGGCAGACCCCATGAGGTGGGATACCTTCTGTGTGAACTCCCATTGAGAAAAATGTAACTACCTCTGCTGTCCTCCAGAGTGCTTCCAATTGTACGCACCCACAGTCAAGAGTTTCTGCATGAAAAAGAAGATGAGGTTTCTGGATGAAAATAAGAGCTGGATAGGCTACACTCTATTGGATGATAAAAAGCTAGTTGCCTTCTCCCATTTCAGCATGTCTCCTTACCATCATAGTCTCACATGAAATGAATTTTCATCTACTTCAAATGTAAAGTTTTGCTAAAATGCTGCGAAATGTATTCATACATGCTCATTAAGTGTCCTTAAATGGTAGATATTCATATGATATTTGGTGATGTGCACTTTTAAATAGGACACTCCCTTCAGCCAATTTACCACATCTTGGATTCAGTAGAGAGCTTCCATAATTGTGTGATGTGGATTTCACAGTTATCCTCCAGTTATTTTGTCTGCATTTTGTTAGTCATTTAGCACGTTTTTCCATTAATGATGCTTTGGGAGGTGTTCTGCTCGGACCGGGGTCATTTTAAAACTATTTGATAAGCAGACCTAATTGATTGTCTTGTCAAAATGCAGCCTATCACTCTGTACAAATGTTAATGGATAGTTAGATATAGGGTCCAAGGTAATAAAGAATCATTTGTGCCTTCTGCCATTTAGGGGAGGTAGGCAAATATCTGCATTGTTAGAGTATACATTCTATAAAGCTCTTAAAGGAAAAGGGGTTTTGGAATCTAAATTATTGTGATGAAAGGCATAACTTAAATAAAATCTGGGGATATGAGACAATGTTGATGTAAAGTAAATGTATGTCCAAGTAACTCTCCTGTGATGCTCAAGTTTGTAGGCCCTTTGAGGTGAGCGGATTCTCGACTGGCAGAATTGTTTAAGGTTCCAAACGAAGTTACTATGCACTGGCCATACAGTTCAGATCTAGATTTGTTATGTTATGTTATGTTAGGAGCATTTATATTGCGCACAGCTGCCCCAGCTAAGGGGCGTCCTGGCGCATATTTTAGGGCTCCCTTTCACCAATGCATTTATGGAAAGTAATTGAATCTCTGCAGTGTGGCGTGGTGACTGGCCAGGATAATGTACCAGCATTTATTCTGGGATTCTTGGGCTGAAATCTCCTGATCTTCCTTTAGAGAAAACCCTTTAAGGATTTCATACCACAGTCTTGGTTTGGCAACACGGTAAGGCTCATCTTAAAAATAGCGACCTGAGAGCGGCATCTAACGCTAGACTGATTTTGCTAAAGTACGCAACAGCCAATTGTACGCTAAAATTGGAATAAACCCATGGTCTCTCTGCATTTTAATAAGTTTTACTTAATATTGCTTCCTTGCACTTTGTGATTGATGGCAAAGGAAGATTAACTAAAGAAATTCATCTGAGAACAGACTCGAGTAAGGCTGTGTTGTTGTTCTGGCACTCTTCAGCAGGGCTCAAGTCGATGGTGGACGCGGGTAGAAGCCGTCTACCCTCTATTTTCAGAGGGTAGATGCCATCTACCCTGCTGCTAAGCTGGCCGCTGTCAACGGAATGGCATGTTCTTTACTACTTCAACCGTGTAATTTTTTTCAGCAGCATCTGCATTTTGTCTGCTTTTGTTCTGTGCAGCAACGTGCAGGTGGGAAAGGGGATCATCAGATTCCAGCTGGGCCCAAAGCAGAGCCCGAAGTTAAAGTGCCATTAAGCCTCCTTTGTTGGAGTATCCGGGCTGGGAGCTGTCATCCGGGCTGGGAGCTATGGGAGCCTCATTCCTAGATGCAATGGAGGGAAAACACAGGCTCACATCTTATCACTTCAAAGGTACTTCAGAGAGAAATGCTTTTGAATGTGTTCAGTTCCTGTATTTGAGATATGCATACACTGTAAGAATGTCAGATGTGTTGGTCGCCCCAGTATTTGCACAAATAAATCCCACTATTTTGTTTTATTTCATTTACAGTGCTATAGCTCTATAGTAGTGGTATTGTGCTATAAAAAAGAAATGAAACAAAATAGTGGCATTTATATTGTTATTGGCGGAACGTGTGTTATAAAGCACTCTGACACCCTGCATTGGGATGAGTAGTACCACAATGCAGGGTGTCAGAGCGCTTTACATCACAAGTCCACATTATACATTGAGAATAAATTATATGTGTGTACATCAATATAGAGGATGTGTTACATTAGACAGTGAGGGTTACAAGGTGTAGGAGCCACACGTCCTTCATACCTCACTATGCTATATTAGAAGGATTACAATTTATGAACAGAAGGACCTGTCTTACAAGCAGTAACCCACTTACCAATTTACATGAAATACAATTCTGTCCGCTGTGTGTTACACATTGTGCTTTGCAGGAGACATATTAACTCTCTATGCTACTTTGATTCAAAATTAGGTCTAGGCAAAACCCAGATCTCTCCAGCAAATATGTTATCTTACCATTATTATTACTATTCCCTGAGATTTAGCTGGCACACAAAGATCTCTGCAGCAGGTGCCTTAACCCCATCAGATATTTTAATATACAGACTTTGCAACCAAATAAGCAGAAAAGTTTCACTACCACATTTCCCTTTGTTGCCAATTTCTTTGTGGCAGGGTTTAAAAAAAGCAAATGTATACGTTGGGGCCCAGAATTACTTCGGGTTGCGTCAATATTTAGGCACAACCCCAATGCAAAATCAAAATTGTTAAATATTGTAATGCGCTCACATGTACTCAAGATAGACCTGCTAAATATATGTGAGTTCTTAAGATCTGATGTCACTTCCTGTGATGTCCTGGGTTGTGATGCTACATACGGTGTAACGTGCCGTGATGTCACATGCCATGATGTCACTTCCTGTTATGTCACACGTGTGGATGACATGCGCAGTGATGTCATATACATTCTACATAACTTTGTGAGTCCACCTACTTCTGATTTTGGGACTTGAGCCCTGCTCTTCAGTTAGTACTTGCCAATCTTCGATGTCAATCAGTCACTGTCACTGAAAGTGGGCAGGTTTAATTCAAATCCGGGAGAAAGAATGGGCGCTCCTGGATACTTAGGGGCAGATTTACAAGCCCCTAGCGCCACTTTTGCGTCACTTTTACTATGTTAAAAGTGACGCAAAAGTGGCGCAAGGGGCTTGTAAATCTGCCCCTTTGAGTTTGGCAAGTACGGATCAGCAAATGAGGGTTTACATTCATCCCAAACTTGATTTAATTATGCATTTCTAATTCATCAGCTGCAGGGCTGGCTTTAGTGCTGGTGGCGCCCTGCGCGACAATGTTTGTTTGGCGCCCCCCCAATCACCACCTCCACCACGGATTCTCTCACTAGCACCCTTTAACAGTGACTTAGGGGCATATCAACAAGCAGGCGATAAACAATTATCGACGCTTTTGTGGCCGTTTTCGCCGAAAAGCGGCGATAATTTTATCGCCTAATCAGCAATGTCACGCTAACGCGTGAAACCTTGCTTTAGCGTCAGGATTCATAACGCCCAGCTTTGCATCTCTAATGAGATGCAAAGTGGGCGTTCCTGACCTGGCATGACAGGAGAAATGTCACTAAGCGACATTTCTCCTATCAGCAAGCCTAACGCTATGAAGCATAGCGTCAGGAAAAGTAGCGATAACCCCTGTTATCGCTACTTTCCTTACGCCTGCTTCAGGACTGACTTAGCCATGATATCCTATGGAAGGAGGATATCATGGCTAAGTTTGTGAGTCCCTATCAACTAGCTAACGTGAGATTATCGCTGGGTTTCCAGCGATAATCTCACGTTAGCCAGTTAGCGATAGGATTTTTATCGCTGATGAGATAAGCGTTGCTAATAGCACACTATCTCAGCGATCAAATCGGCGCTAGCCGGCGATAATTATCCGAGCGCTAAGTGCGCTCAGCGATAATTATCGCAGTTGTTGTTGATATGCCGCTAAGTCTCCATAATCACACTCTCTCAGATGCATTGAATTAGTTATATAGCGCCACTCATACCAGTGTAGGGTGTCCGAGCACTTTGCATCACACACACATTACACAGAGACAATCAATCATACTTGTGTAAATCAGTGTATAGGAAACATTACATAAGCCAAAGGACCAAGGGGCATATCATCAAGCAAGGCGATAAAATTATCGCCGCTTTAGCGGCAGAAAACTGCAGCTAAAACGGCGATAATGGGCTTGATAATATGCTCTATGGAATTCCAATTGAAGCCCATGTTAGATGTGAAGGACATATAACATGGGCTTGAATTGGAATTCCATAGAGCATATTATCAAGCCCATTATCGCCGTTTTAGCGGCAGTTTTCTGCCGCTAAAACGGCGATAATTTTATCGCCTGTCTTGATAATATGCCCCTAAAAGTGTAGAAGTCACATGTTATCCAAACTGGTAGGCAGTATAGTTTAAGAGTGCTTGGTGTGGAGAAGCACAAAATCAGTCGAAAAAGAAACAGCATAGTTAGGAGTTCTCTTTAATAATAAGAATCGATTTCTAGCCAAATTAATCCTTTTTGCAACATTAATCAATGTTCTAATAATGTATACTTTGCAGTGTGTATGCAGTTCTAGGATGAAAGTTACTAGCTCACTATTCTATATTAGGACTTTAAGTTACAAATTGCAAGCAACAAAAGAATGTCTCTTTTGAAAGCAGTAACCTGCTGATCTGTTTACATCATGCATAATCTACTTGGTACACGTTCTTTGCAGCAGGCATGTTAACCCTCTGCACTAACTTCACCAAAGTCAAAACCTCAACTATGCAAAATGCTGATCTATCTCCAGGACGATAATTAATCACACGAGTTATTGTACATTTAAGTGAGGCCTGGTAATTGCCGGGGGAAAGAAACGCTGCAGCAGGTGCTTCAAAAGCATAATAAACTTTCAAGCACGGCGCCCCCAGGAAGCCAGCACCCGGTGCGGTGGCACCGGTCGCACCGCCCTAAAGCCGGCCCTGATCAGCTGTATGTTATTTCTACACGGCCAAGCCTTTCCCTCCCATTTTACATTTCTAACCCAGCTTTCTGCATTCACGGCAGGGCCCCTGGGCCGCGCTGCTGAGACCGCCGGCTGCTGCTCTGCTGTCATCCTTCCACGCGAGAGTCGCATCTGTATAAACATCACAAGTTAATCAAAATCTAATATTGGTGGATTTGCCGTGAGACGGGGTCAGAGAGGGGGGGGGGGCGGAGCTTTCCTACACCACCAATATGCAAACATACATTTGAAGCAGGTGAGGAGGGAGCACGGACGGATATATTCTCTTCGCGTAAATAAAGCCGGAGCCCCAGTGGCGTTCGAGAGACGCAGCTGTTTTCTCAATGGGAATGTGGATTGTTTGAGTGCAGAAATTCGGGACGACCTTCCAGTAATTCAATGTGCATTAATCACATTGCGGTCACTTGTAGTACTTGAGAAAAACTAAATAACTGGGCTTCTTGCATGCAATCAATTTAATCACATTAGATTGTGTTTCCAGGAATGTGGTAAAATTAAACAGATTTGTGTAGTTTAATTTCAAAACTGGTGTGAAAGACCGATCCAATAAACAATATGAGGGGGGTGAGTCCTTGAAAGCAGAGTATTTATTCCAGCTGAAAGGAAATCACAAGGCAGCCTCAGCTACATACAGCATGTTTAACAATTCATCATTAATCATGGGCAGATATACCATCTCAGAAATGGAAATTTCCATACAGCATACAGAGAAACAAGAAAGCCTTTTTTGGTAATAGTAATGAAAAGCTTAACAAACAGCTGCTATCTAATACTATGTCGGGCAGGTTTACAGGAATCAACATAGAGTGGTAGCTCCAGGAGGGTCAGGTGAACATTGTGTGCCCAGAGAGTCATTGCACTGACCATCAGGAAGCACCAGTGAGGGTCAAGTGAGCATTGTGAGAACCCTGTGTGTCATTGCACTGACCATCAGGAAGCACCAGTGAGGGGCAGGTGATCATTGTGTGTGCCCACTGAGTCAATGCACTGACCATCAGGCAGCACCAGTGAGGGTCAGGTGAGCATTGTGTGTGCCCACAGAGTCATTGCATTGACCATCAGGAAGCACCAGTGGGGGCAGGTGAGCATTGTGTGTGCCCACAGAGTCATTGCACTGACCATCAGGAAGCACCAGTGGGGGCAGGTGAGCATTGTGTGTGCCCACAGAGTCATTGCACTGACCATCAGGCAGCACCAGTGAGGGCAGGTGAGCATTGTGTGTGCCCACAGAGTCATTGCACTGACCATCAGGAAGCACCAGTGGGGGCAGGTGAGCATTGTGTGTGCCCACAGAGTCATTGCACTGACCATCAGGCAGCACCAGTGAGGGTCAGGTGAGCATTGTCTGTTCCCACAGAGTCATTGCACTGACCAACAGGCAGCACCAGAGAGGGTCAAGTGAGAATTGTGTGTGCCCACAGAGTCATTGCACTGACCATCAGGAAGCACCAGAGAGGGTCAGGTGAGCATTGTGTGTGCCCACAGAGTCATTGCACTGACCATCAGGAAGCACCAGTTGGGGCAGGTGAGCATTGCGTGTGCCCACAGAGTCATTGCACTGACCACCAGGAAGCACCAGTAAGGGTCAGGTGAACATTGTGAGAGCCCTGTGAGTCAGTGCACTGACTATCAGGAAGCACCAGTGAGGGGCATGTGAGCATAGTGTGTGCCCACAAAGTCATTGCACTGACCATCTAGAAGCACAAGTGAGGGTCAAGTGAGCATTGTGTGTGCCCACAAAGTCATTGCACCGACCATCAGGAAGCACCAGAGGGGGTCAGGTGAGCATTGTGAGAGCACTGTGAGTCATTGCACTGACCATCAGGAAGCACCAGAAAGGGTCAGGTGGGCATTGAGTGTGCCCACAGAGTCATTGCACTGACCATTAGGAAGCACCAGAGAGGGTAAGGTGAGCATTTTGTGTGCCCACAGAGTCATTGCACTGACCATCAGGAAGCGCCAGTGAGGGTCAGGTGAGCATTGAGAGAGCCCTGTGAGTTATTACACTGTCTGTCATATAGTACACGAAAGGACTGGGTCAGGGGCCACATTGTATGTGGCCTGTGAGTCATTGCAAAGATCTTCAGGGAGATCCAGATAAGGCCAAGTGAGCACCATGGTGCCCTGTGAGCCATTGCACTGAGCATCAGGAAGTGTCAGTGAGGGTCAGGTGAGCATTGCAAGAGCCCTGTGAGCAATTACTCTGACTGCTAGATTGGTCATGTTCTGCGAGATATTGCAATGACTTTCAGGAAGCACCAGAGAAACATTGTGTGTGCCCTGCAAGCTATTGCAAAAACCTTCAGGAAGAAGCAGAGATGGTCAGGTGAGCACCTTGTGTGCATTGTTTGTATTCTGAGCCACAATAATACTTTTTGGAAGCATCATTAACCCTTATTGGTTCTGAGGAAAATGTTGTAGGAGTATGTCAGTATATGACAACAGCTCCAAAATCTCTGTAAAAGGCGAACAATAGACGACACTGAACACACTAACCTCGAAGCAAAGTCAAATGTGATAACAAGATATTCGAAATATGTGTAGGTGTGTAAGAAGTTCCAAAACTTTTTTTCACAAATTTTGCAAAAGTCGATGGAAAAAATTGAAACTTTGCTTTGTTCGGAAATGTTTTTGCTTTGGTACATCCGAGTGAAAATCAAGACTTTTGGAACAATATTATTTTGCATATATCCTCTTTTAGGGAGATACAATTGTTGGTAATAATAATATTTTACAGAAAGCAGTAGTCCTTTCTTCCACGACATATTGTGCAAATACAAGCGCGACAAAATGTAAGTTTGCAGAGTAATATTCTGCATGCATTTTGCAGCATGCAATTTTGCTGTAAATATGCAAGTAGAATGACACGTGGGAAAAGTTTCTCGCCATGCAGAGGAAAGTTTTGCACTGGTGAACTAAAATTGTAAAACTTTGCAGTCTTCGTAAAGAACGAAAATCAATTACTTCATATAATTTGTGCAAAAAAACATTGCACTTGCCTAGCAACTACGTAAACTGTAAAGCTTGACGCAGTGTTGCATTATGACCCACTGTAGACAACCTTTTGAGGTCCAGCCTGGTCAGAGCATGCACTGCTCTGTGAGGCATGCTGTATTGGAGTATGGACTTGAAGCACCGCCCACTCTCCGCCCATATTTGTCATTGGTTTGTGTCATTGTCCTTCCTAAATGCTGGCTTCTGATTCAATAATAGGCTTGCTAGTTCCTCCTTAATACCGCTTTTTCTTCTTTTGTAACCTCCCATGAGGACTGGCACTTTTACTTCTGTTGTTACACGGTATGTGTTAATAGTCTTTAAGCACTATTTTCTTTAATGAGTTTCTCCTACTGCAGGCACAACATGCTTCCCTGCAACATTCAGGGCGCCATGCACGTTTTCACTTTCCAAGCAGCCCGGGACAATGGCGGCCGCTTCTTGGAAGTGAAATAGGTCTGGTATTTACAAGAGGTTTAGCTATTGGCATTGTAAATGACAGTGCTTTTTATTTATGTGTTAATTATCAAAACAGACTTGAAATAAAGCATTGTCATTTACAATGTCAATAGCCTAAACTCTCGCAAATGCGAGACCTGTTGCATTGCAAAGGCTTATTAGAAAGCTTCTCATCAATATGTGCATATCCTACAGAGGCCTTGAATCTCTGGTTTTAATCACAGGTGAACAGCTGAGAGGCTTATCAGGCTTTAGTTAGAGTCACTTGCCTCTTCTGACTTCCTCTCCAAGCATCCTATTTCACAAAAGGACATCTGGCTTTGCACTTTATGCTCCAACTGGAGCTGTACATCTGCCCATATGTACCACATTTAGGCACTGGAAAACCGAGAACAGGAACTTGGTTCAGCTGAAGAGGGTAACAAAAGCTAAAGACAAGCACAATAGTTAACATCAATCTTAATGAGGCGAACTCTGATTTTTAGAGGAGATACTTCATTGAAAGCAGAGTGAACTAGAGTAATATCCAGCTATGACCTTGCGCTCATGCACCTGGTACAAACAATCTTACATAATTTATACATGGTGCATTAGTTGTGCTTGTTCTTATGAATTTGAGTAAATTAAACATGTCTTGGAGTTTATTATGGCTATACATAAAAAGCCTTTATTCATGTGGATGAGCAAACTCCACATATGGTAAAACCCACTGTACATTTCTTCAAACTCTCTGCATTTCTCACCATCCTAAGTTGTTAATCAGGACTAGTAGTGCTGATAGGGACACCTGCCACAAACCACATAAAAAAGGTATTTCTCGATCATTTAAATAAAACAATACTTAAATAGAAAAATGTAAGACAATCTTATCACAGAATTGCTGTTTTGTGTCTTAGCTATTTTTCTTTGTTCAAGAAAAATTAAATCTTATTCAGATAACAACAAATATTGTAATGCAACTAGTTTAAACTTCATCTCAATCCAATTCAATGTGTATTAATCTACCCAAAATATGTTTCTTAATACCTATATCACTCTCTGTCAAAAGAGTTCACATGAATGGGTTCTCAATATTTATCATGTATGTTGCTGCTGTAAGACATCTCATCCACCTTTGTACATAATAGCAAAAATGATCAATTGAACACAGTTATTGGTTTGCATGTTAAACTGCAGCAGTAAAACCTCCCAAGTACTTCTAACAAAATACACACATAAGGCAGGGTGAAGCCAGTGAACATAAGCTAATATATATGATGATCTCATACAGTGGAACAGAAATACGTCACTCACCCATGCAGTGGTGGAGGAATTGAGTTAGGGTAGTAGTTATTCTTCAATAATTTATGAACATGCTACCCAAGCTTGTTCAGAAAAAACAAAAGTATGGAGAGGAAAACATTAATCAATCAGTCAGTCAACTTTATTTTGGTTGGACAAACCGTAAAAGTGCACAGTACAAAGATATGTTGAATACTTAAAAATTCATAGGTATACAATGCATCCCAATGGCAGTGTAAAATATTAAAAGGAAAACTCCAGTCATAATACATCAATTAGGAATATGCTGCCCCAAAAACTAAGATCAAAACCAGTGAGACAAAAACCTCAACAAGAGAAACCTTGAAAAGGTGCTCCTGAGGGATCCGCTATGTCTCCCTGACTTTGTATAATATTTTCTAAGGCGGGCAGCTCAATGCCTCAATGGGATGTCTAAAGTAAAATTATGCTCCTTCAGTCTTTATACAGAACAGATACATTTTTTGTACTATGGAACTTTAGACTGTTGAAGATATCCCATTGATACCAATCATCATGAAAATGACAATGAGGGTCCTCGTAACAGAGATTTAAAACTAGCATTCAAACCATTTATGCACACAGGATTATAAAAGAGTGATACAACCCTAAGAGTGTTCTATAGAATTGCCTTGTTGTAGACCTTGTTCAAACATTGTGCAACAGTGGGTAGGATCATCCTTTCCCTAATATTCTTGCTCATAGCGTTTTCTAATGATGAGGGCCCCCCTAATAACATTCACAACAGCAGTGCAGATGCCAACGCTAAAGAATACAAATATCTCATGCCTGTTTTATATGCACAGGGTTGTTACTTTCTCAATAGTGGCAGCAAACATTTTGTTCTTGTTGTTTGGTAAAGTGCACAAAATAATGTAAAGTGCAAAGTACTTTGTTTGGAAAAATTGTCACGGGGACATGGGATGAGTTGGTCTGATCACCCTCCTTGATGTGGAAATGCTGTCAAAAAGTGCACTGTGCCTAACCACAACCTTGTCAGGTAAAATCTATATTGTGTGTTAGTACTAAAAACTAAATTAAATTGAAAATGATTAGCCATAGGACTATCCTCCACAAGACACATCATTACAAAATGTTCCTACGACTGCCGGTGACGATTGTTAGCCCTGATAGAAAAGGCCATTTTAATGCTGTCTTTGGCTTTTGATGTCATATTCTGGGGTTTTTCATATAAGCCAATCTCGAGCAGTGTACATTTCAGGTAATGAAACCAGGGTGCCTTATCAACAGTAGAGCAGGCAAGACAGTCCCTGATGATATCTCTTGAGGAGGCTAAATCTTCATATAGCCAAATCTTTACCCATAATAACAGAGGAGCAAGGCCAACACGGTCCTCTATATAATCCAGCACTAATTTAGAGTGGCAAAAGTTTGTAGGTGGACTTTCCAGCACCATCTATAGTCTTTTTTATAAAATTATTGTCTACAACTTGAAACTTATTGCTTCTGCCATACCCCCAAACTCCTGCCCCGTAAGTGGTGATGTATAGGCATTTTGCTTTATAAAGAGCTAATAGTTCTTTTACCGGTTTCTGACCCAATGTGGCAGCAAACCGGCAAAGCGCATCCGAGGCTCTAACTGCCTGCTGCTCTCTTAAGGTCAACAGGGAATCCCAAGTCAGCTGAGAATTAGAAAGGTTACCCAAATATGAAAAATGTTTTGCTTTTTCTATCTCTTTTCCCCGCATCATAAAAGTTTTTGATTTTGTAGACTTGGGACCACATACCATGATGTACGATTTCTTAAAAATTACTTTTAAATCAATTGATAGGGGATAAAATGCAGCCCTGACACACACCCTCGTTTGAAGCTGTTTGCTGTGTTCTCTCCCCCTTACTACCATATTTTACCCTGACCGTTAGATTTACATGTAACCCATTCACATGGGCAATCAAAGCTTGTTCTACTCCCATGTCTCCCATCATTGCTCAAATCTTGTCCTGAATGACAGTGTCAAAAACACTCGATAAGTTAATGAAGGCCAGATTAATCAAATGCTTCATGGACCTTGTGTACTTGCTGACAATCAGAGACAAATTGAAACACTGTTCAGTCGTGCCCATACTCCGTCTGAAGCCATATTGTGTTTTTGAAAGAATCCTATTTGCGGCTGACCACTCCTCTAGAAATGTGAAGATAACCCTACCTAGGACCTTTACTGTCACATCAATCAGTGATATTGGCCTATAGCAGGCTGGGTCATTTCTGTCCCCCTTTTTATAGATGGGGATCACCACGGCCTCTTTCCATGTCATAGGCAGTGGGCCAATAATCACTGCTTTAAAAATGTTAGTTAAAAGTGGGGCCCACAAGTCAGGGTTGCCCTTAAAATGTTCCAGTGGCACTCCATTGGGACCTGGAACTTTCAGACAGGCGCCCTGTGATATTGCAGCCTCTACCTCTTCCACTGAAATTGATATACTTAACGAGAGGGCTTGATTTGGATTATGGATCATCTCCACCCCCTGTGACAAACATTAGTCAATTAGATACAATTGCACAGTTGAGTGACCCATGAGATGCTATCTCTAAAAAAATATCTTTTTAGAGCAATTAGGGAAGATATTGTTCTTCATAAATTGTCTAAAAATGCTATCTACATTTGTGGAGACATAGCACCACTGCAGTGGAAACAAACATTAGTCGTTTATGTAAGTTTTGTGGATTGGGTAACTTGTGGGACGCCGGAAGCCTTGAGAGAATCCAAGGTGGCATGACTACCCCATAAATTCGTCATATGGTCTGCAATAGAGAATCTAAAGGAGTGGTGTTTCTGGTCGCTCTGTTTCCTCCTAGCACATCAGTGGAACTTTCACTCTTTGAAGTCATCTGTCTGCTTCTGTGGAACTACTGACAGAAAAGTTTAACTGAAGAAATATCAACAGAAACTGTTGTGTGAGCCAAAAGCTAGCCAATTTCTTCTGTTTGCTTCTCAGGATTTACTGACAGATTAGTGCCACTATAAACATACTGGGAGAACTGGTGTTGAGCCATGCTGCGTTCCTCAACTGTAGAGGGGGTGGGGGGGCACCTGCACCCCAAGTCGCTTAACTTCCATGAGTAAAATTTTAGAATGGAGTACTACTAGTCAGTTTGATGGAAGATTGGGAACTTTTTGAGTTAATACATAAACCTTGGTCTTGTGACTAGATAATCCGATTAAATAATATTTTCTTAACATATAAATGAACAGTTATTGATAGAGCCACAGTGCTGTGTGAACCCTTATTACCAAACTAATAGAAGAAACTGGCCCCCATTTGCTGATCATATCTTGTTTATATCTTGAAAACAGCTGGTCCCTAGACTGAATTACTCTCTTTGGTAGAAATTCACTCAAACATATGTAGTTTTAGATGACGCTTGTGACGGCCTATGTCACTCCATTATGCGTGTATACCTTCGTTTTTCATAGTCTCCAGGACATATTCAGTCCATTATCAAGTAATCAATGACTATATGAATGTGCATTGAAAGTTGAGTATATATCTCAAAAGAAAATGCCCCATGCACCAATAACCCCTTAACATAATGATTTGAAACGTAAAATCTCTCTATTGTCTATCAATGCATTCCAGATCAGCGTGCGCATTTCATCTCATATTGACAGTGCTTGGATCATTCGGGGCTGTACCATGATAGATTTTTGTGACGCAGAGCCGAATGCCTGTTTATTGCACCTCCAGGGCTTCAATTGAATTCATTGAACCTCACATTTATCCGTGCTAGTGCTTTAATTTCAGACAGCAGAGCCCAGAAACAGGCAAACCTTCTCCACTGTTTCCGAGTTGTGGTATCTTACAATAAAGCAATAACTCAAATATCGGGCCAAATTAATTAATTTGCCCCCTGGTGGCATATAACACCGATGTTCTGATCTGCACTGCGCCATAAAAAGCCCTCATGACACAGACCCACTTCTCTGCTAATATTATATCATGCTGTTCCTGTTTGAGGCCTATTGTTCTTAACAAATCAAAAAAACCTTTATCTAAAATGCACCTGAATAGCAGCGGTTTAATTGTACAGGAGATCCATCATTAGTTCTCCAACATATATTTCATCTCCGTTTTGTCATTCATGATACTGGCTGTAGCTTTGTGAGTGGGTGCTTTTATCAAATATTATTCACTTTTGAGTGGAAACAAAGAGGGGTGGATGGGTAGCTGACCCGGGTGAACTGGGTAATGATGGCTGGATTGAGGCTACGATGGCTGCCAGGGAACTGGCGATTTCAGGAGATTGTGCTTGGTGCAATTTACATATTTTCATAGGATCTATTACACCGCAAAGAAGCTGCACAAAATGGGTAGATTTCCCACTGCGCTGTACTCTAGGTACCAAGTGGAAACTAGGACCTTCTTCCACATGGTCTGGACATGTCCTAAGACTCCGCGGTATTGGGCTCTGGTCCACTGCACATCACAGGGTGTGATGGGTGAACGGTTTCAGCTGGATCCCAAATGCGCTTAGATGGATATGACCCTTGGCTGCGATGGGTCGGGAGGAGACAAATTGTTACTGTGTGTGGGTTATTTTATCCCTAAACGTGATACAGGAGACCTGCTAATAAATAACCCTTCAGATGTCTAAATGGCTTCCGTGTATGGACTGTTGTTCCCTAGCAAAAGAGAGTCTCAGAGTCTCCCTGTGCTCTGGTTTCTCATTGTCTTGTCCGATTTGAAGTCTGTAGCATGTTGTGCATCTATTCCATGGTGCCCAGTTCAATTTCTGGTGTTGATACCTTTTGTGATTCCAAAAACAACAAAACAAAGTCTCTTCTAATCACACCTTCTTAGCTGACTTCAACAATGCCTGGGAAAATATTAAAAGCAAGTCTTTTCATGAACACTTTGATCATTCAATTTTCCCTTTTCTCTGACTACCACAGCTAAATATGCACAGATCTCTTTAATTTCGCTGCCCTCCTGGTTCAATCAACACCCTTATATGTTTCCATGTACAATACACCTACCAAAGGCATATTCTTCAGGATTAAGCTAAAAAGATGGGGGAAACACCTTTAAAAATATGCCTCTCATTTGAAGCCCCTGCACAAGGGAAAGAATCAGAAAAACAATTGGAGCAGAAGAACACAAGGCAGGACTGACATTCCATGGATGGGCCCCCATCTGAAGTGAAGGGACACTCTGGACTTGTACTTACTTGGACTCTTTAGACCTGCGCGTACAGGGCCAGGTGTACTGGCCATACATCTCCTTCTGTGGGATAGTGCAGGGTGGCCTTTCTGGGGATCCCTGTGGAGAGAGTTCCCCTGGGATATCTGAACACAGGTTCTGCAGCGCGTGCGGTAGGAGGGTGATCCAATGACTCCTGCTGGTCACACATGCACCCTGCAAATGACTGTAAGGTTTTGGGACCTGAAGAGTGCAGGCATGTAGAGTAACCTGCCTTTCAGGGTCTTGAGTACTGGAGAAGACAAAATCCAAGATCCCCCACAGAAGTGCAGGTGCTGGAAATGCCTATAAGCCCTAAATCAGGCTGGAGAGCTGAAAGAAAAGGAGGGCACACCCTCACCTTTTCTTCATTTGAGACAGAGTATTTGGAGAATTGACTTAACGAAAACAGTTAGAACTGAAGTGGCTAGAGCCCACTACAAGGAGAAAAATGCTTTAAACCCTACAAGAATTGGCTCATCAGGGGAAGACAAACGAGCTTTTGCCATGCCTACTCGATTGCAGCTGCCCAGCAGTTTCTGATACCACTGGGATGAAAATTCCCTATCACGGTTAGTTTATTAAATATCCCACATGTACAGCCAGTGTTCTGGGGATGGGGAGAGGAGCCATTTTGAGCAGTGACTATCTGCCTTCTCATATAGAAATAGCGTCCATGGAGAGTTATTGCCACAGAGGACTGGCAGGGCTCACTGGTGGGTTGCATAACGTTTTTAAAACTCACAGAGGAAGAGGGACCAATGTTTTTAACCTCTTTCACCTGGAGAACCACTGGGCCTATAGGGAAAGGGCCCACATGAGTGAGGGTGCTCCACAGGCTCCAGTTCTTGTAATGCATCAGTCCAATGCCTTTCCCGATGATCAGGAGTGAGGTGCAGGAAGGAGAAGGCAGGTGGGAAGGGAAACAGACTGGCTGGCTCCACAGTGGCACAGCAATGTGTGTTGAGCAGGGAGCAAAGTCTGAGGCTGTGCACTCTTTGGCTCCTGCACAGCCGCTATCAAATTGAAATCTGGATCTCCAAAGGAAGGAAAGGGACACCTGCAATGAAGAAAATGCAAGTATGCCAGTGAATGCATGGAATATGAAAGGAAAAGGAGAATCAGGAGTGGCCTTCTGCCACATCAAGAATCAGTCCATAATGGCTAGTGGTCCTTGTACAAACTTACATATTGTGGAAAGTGGTTTCCGAGGAAGGGCAAGCTCGCAACTTTTGTTTTGGTAACGCTCCATTATCAGCTACGGGGATCACCAGGAGACGAGCAGGCCACCACAGGACCCAACTTTTAGGGGGATAT
The DNA here is from genome assembly GCF_964204655.1 of Triturus cristatus. NCBI lineage: Eukaryota > Metazoa > Chordata > Amphibia > Caudata > Salamandridae > Triturus > Triturus cristatus. The sequence continues at coordinate 640,782,312 of NC_140582.1, forward strand.
TCTCAAGAACGTGTGATATGCATCGCAAAATAAGCTTAACACAACCCTTCACATCGCAGTCTATCGCGGGAAATTAATAGCGTGGTAACGTGGCATTCACAAGCCGGCGGTACCATGCAATAGTTTCACAATAATGCGTCAAATGTCCGTGATAAAGTCAGCGCGACGCAGCCAAAATACGAAACACCAATGCAAAAAAACCTGCGATGAGGCCAATCGCGATACAGAAATCAGCGAAAACCAGCCACAGGCCTGCGATTCCCACGCGTCATGCGGGAAAATGCACTATAAAGCAGAGAAAAAAAGGGAGAAAAAAGAAACTGCATAGCACCATGGATGCCCCCGGACCGAGTGAAGAGGCCAACACGAACCTCACAAGCTCCACAGACCACCAGCAAGGAACCACGTGGTCAGGGAAGGAAAAGGAGAAGAGGAAGCGGCAGACGGGGTGCAGTCCGCTGGAAAACCAGATCAGCGTCATGGAGGGGACAGAACACTACCACCCACTGAACGTTAAAATGACAAACGTGAATGCAGTCGGAGTGTCAAGGAGATCTATGGAGGAGGACAAGAGGCGCTGGCATGATGTGAAAAGCCAAACCAAGCACAAACCCGCTGCCAACAGGAAGGCAGTAACAGCGACAGGAGGTGGGAGTCCTGCACCACAGGGGGAGGTGGTGGAAACGTAGGTCTCAGTCATCAGGGTGGAGACGGTGCAAGGAGTTGGGAGTCCGGACACAGCTCGATAGGACCTGACACAACACCAACAGGGTGAGTAACGGCCAGGGACTGGGGGGACAGAGGGAGATGGGCACATTGGCACACATGCACAAAGATGTGTAGCACACTGCACACCCACAATGACCCTTGATCATGTCCCTGATCCCCGTGGCACACTGCAGCACACACACATAGCAATAACAGCCCAGCCAACGACAATGTGGCACAAAGTGCAACACCGACACTGCAGAACAGAGGACACAACTGGCTCCGCTCATGTGCAGAAACAGGCCAATCACATTTAACATAGCAGGAAACTGTGAGATGGAAATGCACGTGTACGACCACACATCCGTCATGTAGTCTAAATGTCCACTGTCCCACATCAAATACACAGCACTTCCCACACAGTCACAATGTACATAGTCATACAGTCTGCATGTAAAGTAGAACAATGCACAATACATGCCAAGACAATGTCAACATGCATCTCCCCTTCACATTTCAGATGGACAAACAACACCTCCAGCAGAGCAGACCAGACCACTCATCAGTGATGCTGGAGAGGACCACCACACCCTCAACACCGACGCCCTACAACAGCCCATGGACATCTTGGGCAACCCACCCCCAGGAGCAGGGCAGCCAAGCCACACAGAGGAGACCCCAGCCCCTGCACAGACCACACAGCAGGAAGCACCCGCCACCACGGCTGGCTCACAACACTACACCTAGGCACACATTGTATTCCAATGCCAGGTGTCAGAATGGCAAAAGGAGGTGGCCGAACAGGTGCGGGTGGGGTCAGAGCTCATGGAAGCCGAACTAAATCACATACTTGGGTGTCCAAGTCCCATCAGGGACCACCTACACCCCACAAAGGAGACCCACACTGCGACAGATACACATGCATGTGCGCATTTCCTGCAATAAACCACGCCCAGAGCCACAGAATCATCATTCACACCCCCACGCTGGACCTCCATACGACTGCCCAGTCCACTCCTCTTATGCATTGAGTGGCTGACGACAAAGCTACATGTCCAAGTTCTTACCTGCTGCCAGCGGTGACATGGTTGCCTCCGCTGTACACAACACAATGTGATGCTGGAGGCCCTGGGGCCCTCATGCATACATCATGACCACACGGACACACACAGATAGTTTGTGGAACTGGCCACAGGCACCTGTGCCCGGGCCCTTTATTGGCAGGGTCACATGTACAGTGACACCTGTGCTGGATAGGTGTGGGGTGAGTGTAAGCCAGCCCGCACGGAGTGGTTGGTGCTGGCAACAACTTGAACAGTGAACACCATTAGAACGGAAACAGAAAACACCAGCATTACAGAGACAACTGCAGAGCATCATGGTGGGAGCCGGAGCAAGTACATAGATCAAACAATATGCAAACAGATGTGTCTGTGAACTGCAGTGCACTGAGGCTGGGGCACTAGAGATGAGTGTGCTCATGTGAAAAAATTGTCGAGGATTGTGTCCCTTCGGGTTATTCCTGGTGCAGCTGCAGTGGGGTGTGTTATACATGCATCATTTTCCTCATCATCGTCCCAGGTCTCCCACACTGCCTGAGGTGACATTGCTGCGTGAGCTCACCACAGCACACAACTCATTCAGAAATGGTCCATGAGTCGTGGTGCACTGAGTTAGTGGCACCTGGTGTGCTGAGCAGGGTATCAGGCAGATGGCATCCACAGCAGGTGTGGGCAACTCTGTTAGTCTGCCAGTACGGCGGGTTCGAATCTGGCAGATGGCGTTTGGAGTTGGTCCTGGTGGTGGTGGCGTGTGCCTCCGGCAGTGATCCGACGTCCGGGCCAGTCGGAACTCGATTTTATGTGTGAGCCCTGGTGGACTGCATTTGGGTCCAGAGGCAGCGGACAGCACAGGGCCACAGACACATGGCGTTGAAGACCCCAACGCCATTGTCTCAGAGGCCATCCAATATCTCACCGGACAGGGTTACTAACTTGAGCTGCACAGAGTTAGTGGCCCTGTATGCATTGCGGCCTGCACAGGCACACCGCCATGGGACGGTGACTTGCGGTTCAGTGAAATGGGCCACGCGAGCTGAGCGGGTCCTTATCGATGTCCGAGGTAAATGTGGTGGGGGGTTGCGGGTGACAGTGGAAGGTGTCCTCCAGGGCATGATGCAGATGGTAAAAGCCATCTGGAACAGCAACTTAAGGAGTGGAGTGCTACAGCCTCATTTTCGCCCAAAAATCCGTATCACCGACATGATGATGAAGACCACCCCCAGTCCATAGACTCATTCACCACCAAAGTTCAAACAGTGTCCATGGATGTCGGGGAATAGACTTAGTGGCACCGGACCTGTAGGGGTATGCAGTCTGTGATGAGGCCAGTACAATGATATAAAAACTGCCATAAATAAATCAAGACTCTGTTCCCAATGTGTGACCTACTCGACCACAGTGTAGGCCCGAAGCAGTGGTCAGCAGGGGCCTACAGCCACGTGTCGTTGGCTCGCGATGCACAGAGTTAGTGATACCAGAGCAGTTGTTGGCAGTGTTCGATCACCTCCATAACGAGGATTCTTTTTTCCTCCGAACTGCACCACGTCTTCCTCTTACTCCTCTCAATGCGTTCAATGATATGAACTCTGCCATACACAAATCAAGACTCAGTTCCAACTGTGTGACCTACTCGACCACAGTGTAGGCTGAAGGCAGAAGTCAGGAAGGGGGCACAGATAGGTGTCATGCGGATGCTATGCACAGAGTTGGTGGCACCACATCGAAGGGAGTATAGTGACATAAACGCAGCCATAAAGTGTGTACTCTGCCATTGCATAATCAAGACTCAGTTCCAAACGTGTGACCGACCTGGCAGTAGTGTAGGCAAGTGGAGTATGTAAACGATAAAAAAGTACTGCCGGCTTGTGTCGCGGAGGACGTGATGGTCCGAGGAGGCTGCGAAGGGCTTGAGGCTTGCACCAGCACGTGGTGGGCCCTCCTTGACACACGCTGGGGTCGGCAGGTGAGCAGTGAGGCCTGGCTGCGTGGGGGTGGGCATGACAGTGTAGAGATCAAAACCTTCTCAGGGGTTTCACCGATACACCTGGTACTTTTAAACCAACAAAGAAGAGATTGGCACAGAAGCTGTAATATAAAAGACATCTTTTTATTTAACCTCTAAAGAGGGAAAAATGCATCATACAGTATTCTCAAATCACTGTAGGAGACATTTCTAAGGAGTACAGAGAACAGGGGCATTATATACCCACACAGGGGCTGAAAAAAGGCGTTACAAGTACACATGAGAAGAGTAAGGCACATAGATGGTCATACAGAAACTGCACAGTCAACAAGTAGGAGGAGTAATAAGTTGCTGACATCAGTTAGAACAGCCTGACAGTTCTATATTAGGAACAGGTGCACTCTACTAGCTAAGCACATCTGAGCATGTGCCAGACTCTGGGAGAGGGAAACAGCACATGTCCAGCACATAGCTAACTAAAATGGCTGCCAAGTACAAAATGGCTTTCAGCTCATGCTAAGAGATTAATGCAATCTTCAACAACGGGTCGGGGACCAGCGGCCTGGAATGCCGCAGGCGCACATGTTTGCAGGCAACACCGCTCACTGCGTTGGCCTCGTGGCAGGCTGGGAAGCGCCGCTCTGGCAGAGACGTTGGGCATTCCAGAAGAGAACCACACCCAGAGCTCTGTGCTGTTATTCACACCCCTACGCTGGCCTGGCGTACGCCGGGCCAGCCTACTCCACACACGCTTATGGGGGGACATCACAAGCTACATTTCCGGGATCTTACCCACTGGCTGGGGTGACATGGTTGCGTCCACTGTCCACTACACTCCATACACCAGCGTGGTATGTGGACATGGATATGTTTGTGGTCCGCATACTGCAGTCTGTCCAGCACATCTCCGCCACACTTGGCATTGTGTACCTTCTCATTCATGGGTCACTTGCCCCAGTAGCACATGCCTGGTTCCCACCTCTACCCACATTCCACTATTGTGTGGCTGAGGTGCCATGCCGTTGATGGCTCATGTATATGGCTAGCCCAGGTTGGCTCAGTAAGTTATGCTGTTGTGTCTGGTGGGTGGGCATGTTGTTTGCCATATTGAATGTGAGTCTGGGACGTGTGCATTTCCAGAGTTGTGATTTGCATGAATGTGGAGTTGAGGGGTGTGGTGTGTTTATTTGGTATTTGCCAATGAGCAGTGCATTTCCATGGGTGCCATCCTGTTAGCGCTGGTTGATGATGAACTTTCGGTATAAGTAGGTATCATGCACACTGCCTGGGTAGTTGGCGACGACATTGGTGGCAATTCCCAGGTGGTCCACTGTTGCCTGCACATTGATGGACTGGGTGTGCTTTCTGTTGAGGTAATTGTGTGCAGAGTCACCAGGGGGCACAAGTCGGACATGTGTGCAGTCAATTTCCCTCTGACACGTGCGTGAAGCCAGCTGTGGCGTAGATGCCTTGCTTGTTCTCCAGCTGTTCATGCGCAGTGTGGGGTGAGTATGGGTATTGGGGTACCAAGCTGATCATGGCATACAAGACAGTTGTGATGAACTTTGATTGCGCTGGCTGTGAGACTCCCCCGACTCTGGCTGTTGTTGGTTGGAAGGTCCCAGAGGCCAACATGTGCAGCACAGCCAGCAGCTTTGTCTGCGGAGGGATGTTGGTTGTCTGCTGTGTTGGTACCGTCAGCCTGTGGGCAATGGTGATCAGGATGCATAGGATGGTTGTCCTTTTGAGCCTGTAGTGGCCAATGACATTCTCTGGTGTTGGGTCTGTGAGGTTGGTGCGTTTTATGGAGGTCCGCTGTCTTGGTCTGCGCTGCCTCTGTGGTGGTTCGGGAGGGTACAGGGGGGGGGGGGCGGTCCTGGGTGTGGTGGCGGTGGGTGTTGTGGCCCTGTTGGGGCTCCGTGCTGCATGATCAGTAGCTCCATGGCATCTGTTGTTCTTCAGGTGTGGCTCTGGGTTGTGCTACATTCTCTGGTGCCAGTTGTCGTTCAACTTTGCACCAGGTCAGAGCAGGTGTTAGTTTTCTGCTGCTAACGCACCTTATCGCATGTTTTGTGATCTTATTGCAGATCAGGCTGGTCGTTGAGAATGTTGAGGTGTGGTGTTGTCGCGGCTTCTTCCTCGGGAACGTCTACTCTGCTAGTAATTTGCGATAGTTGCCGGGGTCATCTGTGGCGATGTCTTTTGAGGCTGCTATTGCTGGAAAACTGGTGATATGGGCTGTTGGCACCAGCTTGTGAATGGGGCGATACTTTTATCGTGTCTTTGGCTGTGCTAAAATGCCGATAACTCGGCTATAGATCCTTGAGAATATGCCCCTTAGTTTTTAAGTTCTGGCACTAAGTCTCGCCCATAAAAAAGAAACAATTACCTGAGGATACTTAACTAAATTTTTTCTCGAGCTGGTATGTCTGTATTATAGACCTGGGGTGCATGGATATTTCGCCACTAGGCGGGGTGGTTGAACTGCAGCCAGCTTAAAGGTTGAAGAAACTTTGTATATAGGAAACTTTGACTTGCTGTTATTGATGGTAAATCACTGCATATATATTTGTGTAATTAAAAGGTGGTGACATCCTCAAATCTACCAATATTGGGATGCATTGTTTTGCACTCATATTTGCTTTTCAGTTATTGTGGCGACACACTGTAAGAGTCAGTAAGCCTGACTTTTAATAAATGGACCTCTCATGTCATATTATCCCGAAAGGGGGAGCTTTTGTGTTTTTAGGATTCAGGGCTTGCTGGTTTGCACACTGTTAGAAGTTACCAAATCCTTATTACTTTCAGTAATGTGTGACCCTTTTTTTTGTTTAGAACTTTCAGTGGTTCGTCGGTGGCAGCGATGAGACCGCCCTCATCGCTGCCACCGACGACATCAGAGCCCTGATGGACAACGGAGACACAGCGGCCCTCATCCTCCTAGACCTCTCCGCGGCATTCGACACGGTCTGCCACCGCACCCTAGTACAGCGCCTCAGCAATGTTGGAATCCAGGAGAAGGCACTGGACTGGATCATCTCCTTCCTCGACGGAAGGACACAGAGAGTCCGCCTACCACCGTACAAGTCAGAGGCCACCAAAGTCATCTGCGGCGTCCCTCAAGGATCCTCGCTGAGCCCCACCCTCTTCAACGTCTACATGAGCCCCCTCGCGGCCATCGCACGCCAACACAACCTCAACATAATCTCCTACGCCGACGACACTCAGCTGATCCTCTCCCTGACCAACGACCCCGCCGCCGCCAGAGCCGATCTACACAAAGGGATGAAAGATGTAGCCGAGTGGATGACGACCAGCCGCCTGAAACTGAACTCAGACAAGACGGAGGTCCTCATCCTGGGCCCCTCGCCCTCCGCCTGGGACGACTCCTGGTGGCCCCCCGCCCTGGGCACCGCACCCAAACCGACGGACCACGCACGCAACCTGGGCTTCATCCTGGACTCCTCCCTCTCCATGACCAGGCAAGTCAACGCCGTCTCCTCGGCATGCTTCAACATCCTACGCATGCTACGGAAGATCTTCTGGTGGATCCCCACCGAGACCAGGAAGACCGTCACCCAGGCCCTCGTCACCAGCCGACTGGACTACGGCAACGCCCTCTACGCCGGTACCACCGCCAAGCTCCAGAAGAGACTCCAGCGGATCCAGAACGCCTCAGCCAGACTCATCCTCGACATCCCACGGAACTGCCACATCTCCGGACACCTGAGAGACCTGCATTGGCTCCCCGTCAACAAAAGAATCACCTTCCGTCTCCTCACCCACGCACACAAAGCCCTCCACGACCAAGGCCCGATCTACCTCAACAACCGAATCAACTTCTACGCTCCCAAACGCCACCTCCGATCAGCCAGCCACGCCCTCGCCGCCGTCCTGCGCATCCGAAGAGCGACAACAGGAGGGAGGTCCTTCTCCTACCTGGCCGCCAAGACCTGGAACTCCCTCCCGACCGACCTACGCCTGACCAAGGACCACCTCTGCTTCAGGAAGAAGCTGAAGACCTGGCTGTTCGAGCAGTAACGGCACCCCCCCCCCCCAAGCGCCTTGAGACCCTACGGGTGAGTAGTGCGCTATACAAATGCTTTGATTGATTGATTGAATAGGCCTTTCAACCTGCCATTCTGTATATCTTTGTTAATTTTTGTATTTATTACCGTGTGTAATAATTTTATTTTCTTTTTTTAAGGAAAAGGAATTAACAGATTTCAAATTGTTAAGCGTTGCTGCTGAGTTCTGAATTTCTAGCCCACAGCTCCTCCCCTGAGTAAGCTTTGGACTGCCCCGTCTCATTGTCCAGAGTCAAGTGCTATTTTGGGGTATTTTGCTCCCCATTGGAAGGTCTGTGGGGCCCAGTCCCACTCCATGCTCTTCAAACATCTCTGATCTGGATTCTTTACAGCTCATGTTCTATAAATGAAGTATTTCTCTACTACCTCTTTTCGGGTTCACACAAAAGAGTGCAGTGAAGCACATTCAGAGCTAGATTTACAAAGGCTTTGCACTAGCATTAAATGATGCACAGTGGTGTACTGTATTTACTATCTAGCACTGGAAAAGGTTTAGAACAAAAAATGCTTTACACTGCTTAGTGTTGCTTTGCGTCAAGGGGAGGGAGGGCTACTCAAGCAGATCAACACAAAAGCCATAGGTTTTGGTACAAAGCCCTTCCTACTAAAATATCTAGTCTGGTCATTGAGTCAAAAATGAATGGCTGGAATAAGCTTTAACAAATTGTAATGTGTTTATTTCCCAAAAATAAAATGTGTTGCATGTGTGCTGTAGTGCACAGCACATATTAAATGCATAAGATACTTCTGAGAGGTGATCTACATTGATTTCCAGAACAAATCATATGCTAGGCAACGCACACCCTTCTCCACACCATGGTACAAGGCTGTGAGTCATGCAAGGCAGCCCTGTTGAGGCCCAGCGCAGGGAATGAAAACAGAAGCAGGCCAAACGTGGTAGGCAGGGCTCTGCACTGTGTTCTTCTCCTTGCACAATGAAGAGCAGCAAACTAGGCTGCTGTGCTGCGGTGTGTAAAAAATGATCTGTTTTGACCACAGATTCATAGTAAATGGCGGCCACAGTTCATCTAAAGATTATCATTCAGTGGCAATTTCCTGGTTACAGAAACCACAAGTACCAGAGTTAGGTGTGGTAGCCGGCTGGGTGGATTGTCTAAGTGTGACACCGGACCCTGTCCAACTTTTAGTTACCTGAAGGGTAAATAATCCCCCGGAGGCATGAAGAAGAGCATGGGGTAATTTCCAAAGTGCAACCAATATATCTGGACTATAGGAGTGCTAAAGACTGCATGAGAGCATCATGTGATTGACATTGTGTTCTGTATAGGATAGTGAATCCTAAATTTTGAGGCCTCAACAACGGGATCATTTGTCCTGAAGAAGTGTGGCAAATTAAGTTCTGTATGAAACATGTTCACTGTGTAGATGCAAAGGCACATTAAATGCACAATAGGCATCAGTTGTGTTTTAAACCTTGCCTGGTACAAGGCTCAAACAGTAAAACTCTTTTAAAGATATCAACTTAGGCAATTTTATCGTTTTATGAAATTACTGCTGCTGAGACCGTCACTATAGAACATAGGATGGGCCTGTGTGATATCTAAGTGCTCCCTTCATGAGCGGGCTTGAGCCCACACTGTGTTTAGCACAATGCCGCATGAGGACCCCATGGTTAAGCATGTCATATGTTTATCATGTGGGCGAGGGTCCATATATAAAAAGGGAAACATTTTGCATCCCTGTGAATTGGGGCAGTAGTAGACGTTTGATGAGTTCTGTTAGGGTGAGGCCTCTCCAATGCACACATCCACTGCATGGGATCCTTCTGAATGACGCTCTGCATAGTAGTTTGTACTGGAAGGGTATGCTGCCAGTACAAATCCTTCCCTTGATCATGCATACTCAACTCCACACCGTGTGAGGCTGTGAGTCGTGCAAGGCTCCCTTGTTGGGTGCCAGAGCAAGGAATGGCAGCAGCAGCAGACCAATCTTAATAGATATTGTTCTGCACTGTGTTCTTCCCCTTGCACAATAGAGTGCACACATTTAATTGCTGTATCCCAGTGCATAAAAAAATATTAATTTAGGCCTCAGATTCATAGTAAATGGCAGCTACAGTGCATGCATCTATTGATAAACACTCATGGTCTAATTCTTCGTCGTCGTAGTCATTAGACCAAGAAAGATCAATCTAGGCCCTAAGTGATTTTTTGTAATACTTGAAGTTGTGGAGTGATTGGAATATATCCTAGGATGCTCAATGTATTTACTGTCCTCTTGCCTGGAACTTTCAATACACACCCATGAGATGTGGATGCCTCCACCCTCAAGCGAATCAATCTCACACAGCTAGAGTGCACTTAATTAGACAACAGAGAAGCCTGGTTAAACCTCATTTATGCATATTTATGAAGGAACAACTGTCCAAGGCCTGCAAACATCGATGCTCGTTCGGTGAATACGATGACTAGCATTGCGTTCTTTCAGGGGCAAAGCATAAAGGGTGCAGCAGGTGCACTGGTACCAGGGCACAGGGGTCTGAGTAGCCCATTGCATTCCAACTTATAGCTGTCTTTATCTGCTAAACTATATGCAATATGGGCCCTTTTTGGTTGTTTAGGGCCGAAGACAGTCTTGCTGCACCGCTTCTTTTGTTCTCCTTTCAGTGCCCTAAAAATGAAGTTCTCATCCCATTATCTTCATGTTAATGGTCTGTTCTTAACTATGTCCGGCTGCACAGGTGGGGCACCAAGTGTAGCTCCAGAGATACCTCTCCGTTTGTTGGTATAAGTAAAAGGGTTGACATGTGATGTTCCACATGTAACTATGTAATGTTAGAGTTTCTCAAAACTCCTGGTTGTTCCGCATTCTCAACTTGCCGGGGCCACGAAGTGGTGGGATCGAAAATAGATCCGGTAGGTGTTTAACAAAGGTTTGTTGACGTAATACTACGCATGCAGTTGTATAGTTTAGACATTCATGTCCCCAACTCCAGCACAGATTCAAAATCTGACCAGTTCCATTTTATCTGCTTATTGGCGTTAATCATAGGTAGATACTTTGCATTCAGTGATTTCATACGTGGAGAACTGGCCCCATTTTTCCTCTTTGTATATGCTTCATCTACTGCCTGGCGATAGATCATGTCATCACACAACACACGTTTTACAATATATGTACATACATACAGTGCTTAATTTGAGCGGGTGGTTGCAGGTGAGCCCCACTGGCACTCATTTTTGGGGACTGGTTCTTATTTTTGCTCAGCAGACTTTGACCCTGCTGAACTAAGAAAGAGCAAGAAAGAGAAAAAAATGGGAAAAGGAAGAAGAAAGAGAAAGACTGAAAAAGAGTGTAAAGAAAAAAAAGGAAGGATGAAAACGAATTTGAAAGGGTGATATAAATGCGCAGGAGGTGTCTGGTGGTGTGGATAAAAGAGGCATGAGATGAAAACAAGACTTCACAGTCTTGATATTGAGCACCCTTAACTTTCAATAGCACCAGCTGTGAGATTCTGAGCACATTTTTGGGGGCCAGCACTTATTCTTTTCAGAAATTAAGCACTGTGTATATGCAGAGCTACACAAAGGTTTTTTTGACTGCCCATTTCAGCCATTTTCTACTCCAGTTTTACAGTCTTTAGGCATTGGCTCATAGTTGTCCATCAACATTTGTTTCAGCCCACTGTATTTCCGGATATAAACAACACACTGTTGGGATGGAAAAGTCCCTCTCATGGTGTCAGATGTGTACTCCTGCCCTGAGTGCCCTAATGTTAGGCCTTGGGATCCTTGGCATGATTTTCCATGATGTTTGGCCTCTCCCTCCTGCATTTTTTGACTGTGTGATGGATTTAGTTTTTGCTGGTTTAGATGCTTTGGGCACTTTGCCACTCCTGATCAGTGTCAAAGTGCAGTAATCCTTTTGTAAATTGTAATTATGATTGGTATCCATGATTGGCATATTTGATTTACTGGTAAGTCCCTAGTAAAGTCCACTGAGCGTGCCAGGGCCTGTAAATCAAATGCTACTAGTGGACTTGCAGCACTGATTGTGCCACCCACATGAGTAGCCCTGTAAATCTGTCTCAGACCTACCACTGTAGTGTGTGCACGCGCAGTGTGTAACTTCCATGTTGACCTGGCAAGTGCACCCACTTGCCAGGCCCCCACCTTCCATTTTCTTACATGTGAGGCACCCCTCAGGTAGGCCTAAGGTACCCCCATGGGCAGGGTTCAATGTAGGTGAAAGGTAGGACATGCACTGGTGTGTTTTACATGTCCTGATAGCGAAATACTGCAATTTTGTTTTTCACTATTGAAAGGCTGTCTGTCCCATAGGATAACATAGGAGCTGCCCTGTAACATCTTATAAGTGTAGCTCTCTATAGGGACAAGGTGGAGAAATGGAGTTTAGGCTTCCTGAACTCAGAATTTACTAACACATCTTTTAGTGAAGATGATTTTTAGATTGTGTGTTTGAAAGTGCCTCTTTTAGAAAGTAGGCATTTTCTTGTTCAACCATTCAGTGTGCCTCTTCCGAGTTGTGTATTCACTGTATGGTTTTGGAAGTGACAGGGGCTGGGGATGTGCATTCACTCTAGACAGTCCCAAAGGGTGGTTGAGGTCTGTCCTGCTTTCCTGGGTGACTCATAGACCTGGGCTGCATTTAGATTAGTCGAGAAGTTTCACTAGCACCTGAATAGGCTGTGTCTCTTCTGCACAATGCTGTCTTCACCTCCTGTAGCGAAACTGGGCCAGAGAGGGCAGAACTTGCTTAGACTGGGCTCAGAGACCCTTGCCACTAGGAGCACTAAGAGAAACTGGGGTATACGTATTGGACCTTAAACCCCAGGAAATTAGATTTGTTTTGGACTCAAGAGGAACCTCTGCCAAGGAGAAGAGCTGGAGAGCTGTAAGGAGATGTACTGTCCCATTTGCCGTGTTACTTTGCTGGATTGGCCTGCAGTTGGTGCTTCAGTCAAAGAGAGGACAAAGACTGGAACTTTGCTTTGAACCTGCTTGAAAAAGAATCTCCAAGTGCGTGTGTGTACTTGCCTCCTGTTCTGAAGTCTCAAGGCCACAAAGACTTCACCTGCACCCCCTGACCAGCACCTGGGCTGCTCTGTGGACTCCTGTATTAAAAAAGACTCCAATTCTAATTCCTGGGTCCTGAGAATTGTGTAGTTGGTGCTGTAAAGCAAGAAGAACAACTTTGATGCAATCAGTGACTCTGCCAGTGACATCACAACCTGCACTGAGGCCGAGGACAGTGCTCGTGAAGTGCACGATGCACTGCCCACCTGCACCACAGCTCTGACACCCTTCGATGCCTGCTGACACCTGCAGGTATCAGCCTTCCCAGTGTTCGCACCAATACTGTCACCACCATCGTCAGCATCACGTTATTGCAGAGCTGTTAACCGCTGAGGGTGACTTCATGAACTCTTTGACGTTGCATCGCTTCACTGGAACTGACGCCTTACCGTCGATGATGCCTAACTTCCCCTCTCCTGGACTCGACACATTGCCTCCTCACGGACTCTACACCTCGCCACCCCCGTGGCAGAAAGGAACCGGCTTCATCTCAGCACCGATGCATCAGCTCCCCGATGCCGTGCATCGTCTGTTCACTTGGTTTCCAAGGTACTATTGTTTGGGGGTCCATGTGACTCCGAGCCCAGCCCACACACCTTGCAGTCGGTGCCATACTTTTGATTTGGGCCTGTCACGATGTTGCAATTGCCCCTGTTGGAGCTACTTTGTTTCTACAGTTCGATTTTTGAAGTACCCATTTTAAAAGTGATATCTTGATACATGCATGTTGGATTTTTGTCATTTTGGTCTTGTTTCGGTTGGATACAGATTATTTTTCTAAACTGGTGTGGTGTCCATTTGTGTTATTTCCACTGTGTTACTGTGTGTTTCAGTACAAATACTTTACACATTGCCTTTGGGATAAGCCTGTCTGCTCGTGCCAAGCTACCAAGCAGGTTATCTAAAGTGTGCAACACCCTTACCCTGACCAAAAGGAAGGGTCCCTACTTGGACAAAGGTGCATACCTCTGCCAATTAGAGACCCCCATTTCTAACACACAGTTACAAAGATATTGGGTCCCTGGTGGTGATTTTTGTTGTCATGGGTCAACACAGATCATGTGTTTGCACCATGACATAGGCCTGTCTCATGGATTTTGGTCTTGTTGGACTAGGAGGGAAAGCAAGATTGTTACCCTCATGGTGGTGAAAAGCTACTGCCTTTACAGAAGATGAGTAGCATGTGTGCGGTGGTGGCAGCATACTGAGAAAGGGATCAGTAGAAGTGAACAAGACTTTTTGCCTGTGTCACTGGAGTGAGGCCTAAAGGCCCACTCATGTAAAGTTCCACTGCTGTGTGCTTAACTCACCCTTGGCCTACATTAACTTAGTATGTAGCCCTTGCACTACATGTGTGGTCGTGTGCATGTGCTGTGTTTGTGTTTGCATGCGAGTGGTACAATACACCTTAAACTTTGGATTCCATTTTGGGAGACCTAATCCTAACTTGAGGCTCATGAGGAGGTAGAGGATTCCCCCAGACAGATTTGTGGATTGCTGCATTCCTGAGAGTTGGTTGGGACACATATTGGAGGAAGGAAGAGCTAGGCTCTCAAGTACACTTCAAATGGTGCTCTTTGATTTTGAGAGAAGTCACTTGGAACGGGCCTCGGCAGATCTTAGAGAGATGATAGGGCTGACAAGAGAATCATAAATATTAGGGCTGGAGCCCTTGGATAACTCCTTGATGCACATATTGCTGTGAGTTGGATCGCTGTTATGAGTTGTGAGTAAGCGGCTGGCACACAGATACGGCCATGACCTATGTGCAGATTCCAGTTGGCGACCTTGTATGTGGAGTAAAGTTGGTGACTCCATGTGCCGTGGGGGTGCTGTGAACATTGAATTACTGCTTTGACTTTTGGGCCGTCACCCATGTGAGAAGTAAAGTCAGAGACTGGGGAAGAGTGGACTACTGCTGTGCCGATCAGGCCATCTCCTGTGCATGGAGGAAAGTTGGCGACCCTCTATGTCAGAGAGGGCTGCCCTGAGAAACAAGCATAATTGTCTGGTTTTGCTAATGTCTAGAAGAAGGAACGCTGTGGTGACCAGTGTATGTCTTAGCCCCAATTGAAGTATCAGAACCCGGGCAATCACCCCCTGAGAAAAAGATCAATGGAACTTAGAATGTCATCAGAGGAAGCACAGTTGACTACAGGTAATACCTCTACAAACACCGCAAGTAGCCCCTGCAGACCTATGGGACATCAAAGTCTGGAATGCTCTTAGGGACTCTGGTAGAGCAACCTATCGCAGGGTCAAAGAGCCCAGGGGAACTTGTTCTGCCTCTGACCGTTATAGATGCAGGAACACTTTTGACTTTGGAAGAGTATGAATTGGACTCCTAAGACTTGAACTGCTGTATGACCTAACCTGAATGTCGCCTATCATGAAGGGAATCTAACCACTATCATTAGAGAAAGGGAAGTGGGACACAAGGAACTGCCTATCGAACACTACAGGAATGAACTCAGGAGACTGTGTGTATAATGTGTGTATGCCGTATTTTACTTTCTGTTTGTATATAAATACTCCTCTTTTTTAAAAGCATCTATTTGACTGGATAATCATTTATTGCTGCTACTGAACATATTTTGAGTTGAGTTTTGAGCCTGTGTTCATCATCTGCATCTACCTCTCTCCCTGAGAAGCCTCAGATTGTTCGACCCATGTTACTACAGAGTAAAACTCCTCAACCCCCATGGTTGGGCCTAGTAGATACTGCTTGCCCTGCATCCCTCTGAGAGGCATTCTGACACATACCGTTCCACACACAAACACTATAAATTTCTTTAGTCTTCCAAAAGCCCCAACACACTCTATATATTCAAAACGCATGCAAGCTTACGTTAGCCATCTTGTAATGGATATAAAGCATTCCCAGACGGTTACCATGTGGTTGCAAGCGCTAGATGCACTCACAGCTTTTTGGGCTGTTTTACTTCTCCATTCCAACATGGCCGATGTTAGAAGTCTAAAGTACACATAAACAAGCATTGGCAAGTCAAAGAGGTTGGCAAATGCCTGTTAAAGGTGAGAGCTATTGCCGCTGCCAATGTTTGTTTTTTACTGAACTAACTGGCTCCTTGTCACCCTTACTTTTCATTCCCTGTGGCTTTCTTTTTGTTGTTTCATTTCCCTTTAGTTCCTGTAAACTAACTAACTCCTTGGTATCCTTCCTTTCCACTTCATGTGAATCTCCGCTTGCAGTCTCCTTTCCCTTTGGTTCCGGTAACCATAGAGCATCCATTCCTGAGTAGACCTAGAAGAAATTATTTTACTGTGCATGTTCTTTAATAAAGCTTTAAATGAAATGCATCATTACCCAAAATATCTTATACAGATCCCTTTAAAAAATTGGCATGTGTGCTGAAGCTGAGATTCACCATGATCTCAACACAGGAGGAAACTTAGACAGGGGGTGTCTGATAGGTGCATGCCTGATGCTGAACAATACATAATCACAGTGTTATGAAGCTGTGCTTGCTGTCCTGTGCCTGAGCCCTGCATATGTTGCAATTCCCTAAATGGTTTTTTGTGCCTGTCACAAATCCTTGTATGGGGTATGGTTGTTCTCTTCTCATGTTAATATATCCTTCCGGTCTCCTGTCTTATTCTGTGTTGTTATTCTGGATATAAGTGTAGCTTTAAACAATTTTATGCTGCTCAGTTTATCAGACTCTGGAGTGTGAAGGTCTTTGTTGGCATGCTTAGGGTTAAAACTTGTCAATGCATTTTATATTCAAATGTAAGTAGCAAGAGCTTAACACAGTAAGCCAGTTACAAGTCAGCATTTTTGGAGTATGTTAGGCTAGTTGAATGAAGGGCTTTAAGTGGGATAAAAAGTGAGCAGGCCCCTAATATGGGCAAAGTCAAGGAGGCGTGACATAGATCCAAAGGGTGAGGCCTATGTAATTAAAGGCATGGCCTAAACCAAGTGAATGAAAAATGCTGTAATTCCAAATGCATAAAGTCAGCATGCTGCTTGAGACATTAAAGGTGCAAGAAAACCACAGCGCAACCCAAGAGATAAACCTATTAGATCTGTCCGCTGCCTTTGATACGTTTTCACACTTCCGGGTAGTCTATAGGTAATACGAAGCATGTTATACTCTACCACTACAGTGGTTTGGTGCTTTTTTATCTAACAGATTTCATACTGTTTATTTGGCTCCATTCAAACTCCTTTTTAGGCTGACTTCAGGGTACCATAGGGGTCATCACGTAACCCCTCACTGTTTAATATCTACATTGCCCCCTTGGCGAATATTGTTATGTCCTGGGGCTTTGAGACAATTTCCTATGAGGATGATACCCGGCTTATCATCTCTATCGATGCAAGTCAGCCTAGAACTCGCAAGAATATACTGGGCTGTCTCACTGACATGAGCAGCTGGATGGGATCACAATGTCTGAAGCTGAACACAGAAAAAAACAAGCATTGGCATAGCCAATAGGTCTCGCCTTTGGGACCTTATAAGTGTTTAGCCATGCAACAGTTGCGTAACTAAATACTTATAAGGTCCCAAAAGCGAGACCTATTGGCAATGCCAAGCGGCCTTGCTGCCGCGAAAGTGAAAGTGATCGCGATTGCGATCGTGATCAACATCAAGGCGGCCTTGCGGCCGCGAAAGTGAAAGTAATTGCGGTAAAACGCGGCGCGCGCGCCCGCGCACATGCACTGTGGCTCTAGGCTGGCCTGGTAGCACTTTTTGGAGCCCTCTCAATAAGTCTCGCCAGACCAGCGCATGCGCTGGGTCAGGCGAGACCTAATGAAGTTCTGCTATTTGGAGGGGCTGACAAAGTTTGGATTGACACCTGGTGGCCCACCTCTCTTGGTGTGGCTCTGTTACCAAGTAGAGCCGCCAGGAATTTGGGAGTTGTATAAGATGACTCCGTCTCAATAGAAGACTAGGTAAACTTAGTGTACGGGAAATGTTTCAGTTGGATCCCTATAGCCTGGGGTAGGACAGTAACCCAGGCTTGTATCTTGAGCAGATTGGACTACAGCAATGCCTTATATCTAGGATGACTGATTACCTGTTTAGCTGTCTACAGTTCAAAGAGAATGAGGCAGGCAGACTGATCTGTAATAGCCCCAAAAGTAGTGTGCCTCAGTCAGCTGCACTGGCTCC
Organism: Triturus cristatus; assembly: GCF_964204655.1. NCBI lineage: Eukaryota > Metazoa > Chordata > Amphibia > Caudata > Salamandridae > Triturus > Triturus cristatus. The sequence goes on from NC_140582.1 coordinate 640,800,324, forward strand.
TAGTGCGGAAAAGAGCCAGATTCATAAGTCACTCCATGAGTCTGGGTCAGCTATACTGCATAGCAAAGTAGCTATTTACAAACCTAGTAGAGCATTGCACTCTTCCCATCAAGTCTTGATCCCCAGGAAACGAATTAGGAAAGCCAGGATGGACCGTCGTTCATTTGGCCAAGTGGCAGCACTTCACTGGAGTTGCTAACCCTTAGAAATACGCATTTTGGATGATCGCCTTGTGCTTCATAAGCCCTTGAAAACCAGGTTGTACCCTCTTTAGTGGCATTGAATTTGCAGACTCTTTGTGGTTGTTCCATTTTCAGAACGTCCTTTTGGGGATAGTGGGTGTGCTTTATTAATAAATAAACACACAACATATAAGGCTAAAGAATTTATGGTCTAGGGAAAGTCCCATTACAGAAAGATACATATAAACATTTTGCTCTTTGATTTAAGACTTTGCCACATTAAAGAAATCGTGCAAAAATAATATTTCTATTGTTCCATGTCCTTATTGGGCCCAGAATTGGTGATCTGATGAATAGAGTTCTTTTTTTCATAAATACATCATTTACCTTCTCACCTGAAGTGAGGCCTAGAACAGAGATGGGTCCAAAGATAAAATACATATACCAGTCGGACTGCCAAAGGCATCATGTCATTGTGCAGTGTGCACAGAAAATGAGGAATTCACTCAATGAGCAGTGCAGCACCACATGCTTCAATGTGAGTTTTTCAGCTTTGAGATGCCATCAATGATGTCATCAGTGATGCCACTGACCAAGTCATGAGTGATATAATCTGTAAGGTCATATGCAGTGCATTTTGGGGGCATAAGTTATAGTTAGCTCAGGTAACTATAACTGCTGAATTTCACTGGTTTTGTACGAGTAAAGTCTGAGCCTAATGATAACATCCCTGTAAACTTTGTTTATTTCAGGGAATTTCTAAGGTTTTTTATATTCTATTTCCTAACTATAATGTCCCTGTAACCTTTGTTTTTTTCAGTAAAATTCTAAAAAAAAATTAAGTTCCATTTCCAAACATTAACGTCCTTTTAACATTTGTTTTTTTCAGTAAATGTCAATGTTTAAAATAAATGTATTTCTTAACTGCAACCTGTGCAGGGGGGGCGTGAGTGGCTGTATAGGTCTCTGAGTGGGTGATTGAGTGAATTTGTGAGTGTGTAAGTGGCTGTATGGGTGTGTGAGTGAGTAACTGCATAGCTGTGTACATGGCTGTGTAAGTGTGTGTCGGAGTGCCTGTGTGGATCTGTGAGTGGGTGCATGAGTGTCTGAGTGGGTCTGTGAGTGGATGCATGAGTGTCTGAGTGGGTCTGTGACTGGATGTGTGAGTGTTTGGGTGGCTTTGTGAGTGGGTTTGGGAGTGTCTGAATAGGTCTGTGAGTTGGTGTATGAGTCTTTGACTGGGTCTGTGAGTGTGTGCATGAGTGTCTGTGAGGGTCTGTGAGTGGATGAATGAGTCTCTGAGTGTGTGAGTGCGTTGGTACATGGGTGAGTGGGTCTCTGAGTGTTTTTGTGAGTCACTGTGTGGGTCTGTGAGTGGGCGAGTGAGTGTATGAATGGGTCAGTCTGTAGGTGTGTGTGTCGCTGAGTGGATCTGTGAGTGGGTGTATGAGTCTCTCAACGGGTCGATGAATGGGATCATGAGTGTCTGAGTGGGTCTGTGTGTGGGTGGATGAGTGTCTGAGTGGGTCTGTGAGAACAAGCAAGTGTGTCTGAGTGCGTCTGTGAGTGGGTGCATAAGTGCCTGAGTGGATCTGTGAGTGGGTGCATGAGAATCAGAGTTGGTCTATGAGTCAGTGTGTGAGTCTCTGAGTAGGTCTGTGAATGGCTGCATGAGTGTGGGAGTGGGTGAATGAGTGCTTGAATGGATCTGAGAGTGGGTGTGTGAGTCTCTCAGTGGGTCTGCGAGTGTGTGCGTGAATGTATGAGTGGGTCTGTCAGGAGGGGGATGGTATTAAAAATAGGGGGGCAGACAGGAGCAGGTCCTCGTGCCAGCTCCCTCTGTGATGGGCCTCCTGTCCAGCTTGCTTCCAGTCTGCTTCTCTCTGCTGTCTTCAGTTTTGTGCCTCCTCTGCTCATTTTCTGCTAATTTTTCTGCTTCTTCTCTGCTCGCTTCTGCTCTTTATTATGCCTTTTCCTGCTCATTCTGTCCATTATTTTGTCTCTTTCTGCTCGCTCCTTACCTTTATTCTGCCACTTTCTGCTTGTTTTTGACCTTTCCTCTGCCTCTTGCTGCTGGTTTCAGACCTATATTTTGCCACTTTCTGCTCGTTTCTGACCTTTATTCTGCATCTTTCTGCTCCCTTCTGCCTTTATTCTGCCTCTTTCTGCTAGTTTCTGACCTTTATTTTCCTCTTTCTGCTTGTTTCTGACCTTTATCATACCTCTTTCTGCACTTTTCTGAACTTTATTCTGCCTCTTTCTGCTCATTTCTGACCTTTATTCAGCCTCTTACTGCTGGTTTCTGACCTCTATCTTGCCTCTTTTTGTTCTTTTCTGATGTCTACTCTGCCTCTTTCTGCTTGTTTCAATGACTAGTTCAATCCTGGAAACCAGGTTGAATCCCCCTGGGCACAATCTTTCTCCCTATCTGTGAGGGGTGTGAGACATTTCGTATGGTTCGAAAATCAAAAAGTCGTAGTCAAAAATGTTCATTTGATGGACTTTATTTCAATCCATAATAATGATAATTCAACGATCATTTTCATCCATTTGTCATTCCAAATATAATCCAACCCAATGCATTTCAGGCTTTGTGCCCTTCATCAGGGATCACGCTATGAATAAACAGAAAATGCAATGATACAGTAAGGAAAACATCCATGGGTTCAAAGCAAATATATATAAAATGTAGTGTTAAACTGACTGAAATCCAGTGTCAAGTTGAATTTAACATTTGTGTGAAATTGACAGTATCAGGTATGTTTCTACCGTAAAACCATAAGGATTTAAAGGAATCAAAAAGCATGAAATTATCTCCGGTGAAAAGGGTTAGAGAGAATTGTAAGTGACTTGAAAGAAACTAACAGTAAAAAAGATGACTAATTATATTTGGAATGAGAAATGGATGAAAATGATCATTGAATTATCATTATTATGGATTGAAATGAAGTCCATCAAATGAAAAAAAATGTATCTGCAAATTTTGACTCAACTTTTTGATTTTCGAACCATACTAAACGTCTCACACCCCTCTCAGATGGGGTGAAAGATTGTGCCCAGGGGGATTCAACCTAGTTTTCAGGATTGAACTATTCATTGAGTATTTCATTACGCTCAAGGTCGGAGAGCGATACTCCAGGAGCACATCAAGTACTATAAATTGAATAGAACCATTTATTGAATTTAGAGGCTGTGCACTGGCATCTTTGTTTGATTACACTCTTTCTGCTTGTTTCTCACCTTTATTTTGCATCTTGCTGCTGGTTTCTTACCTCAATTTTGCCTCTTTTTGCTCATTTCTCACCTTTATTCTGACTCTTTCTGCTTATTTCTCACCTTTATTTTGCCTCTTGCTGGTGGTTTTTTACCTCAATTTTGCCTCTGTCTGCTTATTTCTCTTCTTTATTTTGCCTCTTTCTGCTTGTATCTCACCTTTATTCTGCCTCTTTCTGCTTGTTTCTCACCTTTATCTTGCCTCTTTCTGCTCGTTTCTGACCTTTATTCTGCTTTTTCCTGCTTGTTTCTGACCTTTATTCTGCCTATTTTTGCTCCCTTCTGTCGTTTATTCTGCCTCTTTCTGCTTGTTTCTCACCTTTATTTTGCCCTTTTCTGCTCATTGCTGACCTTTATTTTGCCTCTTTCTGCTTGTTTCTCATCGTTATTTTCCCTCTTGCTGCTTGTTGCTGACCTTTATTTTGCCTCCTGCTCAATTCTCACATTTATTTTGCCTCTGTCTGCTCGCTGCTGACATTTATTTGCTCTTTCTGCTCATTATCACCTTTTTTGTCTTTTTCTGCTCATTACAGACCTATAGTTTCCCTCTTTCTTCTCGCTGCTGACCGTTATTCTGCCTCTTTCTGCTCATTGCTGACCTTTATTCTGCCTCTTTGTGCTCATTTCTCACCTGCATTCTTCCTCTTTTTGCTTGTTTCTGTCCTTTATTTTGCCTCTTTCTTCTCTATTCTGACCTTTACTCTGCCTCTTTCTGCTTGTTTCTCACCTTTATTCTGTCTCTGTCTGCTCCCTTCTGACCTTTGTTTTTCCTCTTCTGCTCATTTCTCACCTTTATTTTGCCTCTTTCTGTTCGTTGCTGACCTTTATTTTGCCTCTTTCTGCTTGTTTCTCACCTTTATTTTGCCTCTTGCTACTGGCTTCTGACCTTAATTTTGCCTCTTTCTGCTCATTACTCACCATTATTTTTCCTCTTTCTACCCTTTCTCACATTTATTTTGCCTCTTTCTACTTCTTTCTCACCTATATTTTGCCTCTTGCTGCTGGTTTCGGACCTAAATTTTGCCCCTTTCTGCTAATTTGTCACCTTTATTTCACTTGTGGAAGCCGACACTACTGCTGCACAGAGGAAGTGGCTGGAAAGGCATCTCCCTCCAGGCAGCAGCCACCGTTTAATCTCGTTCCCTTCCCACATGTTTGCCAGCAGGGAAAGAGATTAAACATTCGCTTCCAGCGGGCGGGAGCAAGTTGACAAGTCTTTCCCGCTGGAACCGGAGTGTTTGTTTTAGATTGGCGAGAGCTGTGAGCTCTTGCCAAGCTAAAGCAAACAGCTATGTCCTGGGGATGGGTACCCCGAGACAGAGCAGGAGCTGACCCTGGGAGGTGGGGGTTACCGGGGCCGAGAATGGCCTGTGAGGGGGTCTGTGTGGCCCGTCTTCTAATAAAATCAAAAACGTCCTAGGGAGGTGGCGGTACCTGGAGGGTGGATTGTTCACTTGGCCCCCTGCACCATATTAACAGAAGCCCTGGGGAGGTTTTGGGCCCTGGGGCTTGGGAAGGTTTGTGTGGCCCCCTGCACATTTTTTTTAAGTAATGCCCCAGAGACGTGGTAGTCCCAGGGGCTCATTTGAGTCCATGGAGGGTGAGCCACAGGGCCTCCCTCCTATATTAATAAAAATCCCTGGGAGATGATAGTCCCCAGGGCAAACTAAGCCCTTGGAGAGTGGCTCCATGTGCCCGCTCCATTTTTTATAAAATTGTCACATGCCCCAGCGACCTGGCCCACCCAGGGTACCTTTTCAAAACAAGCATGGGATGTCGCACTTGTTTTTATTTTTTTTATTTTTAATTGGCCAATTTCGCAAATTCACTGCAAATCTTTTATTTTTTAAATGCTCTCTTTGCCCTGCTGGGTCCCTCTGGCACCCCAAGAGGAAGGGCAAGGGGTTAAGGTATTTGTAGACTCCCCCCCTTTTTTTTTTTTGGGACTCGGCTGAAGCCAAATCCCAAGATGACTGCCAACACTTCCTGGTTGAAGTGTTGGCAGCCAATCAGAGCGCTGCATTTCCCTGCCCAAGTTCCTCATTATTCGCGAATTACCCACAATGGCAGATATCCTAATTTGGATTTCCTTAAAGTTCTCAACAACTACTGAACGAATTTACACCAAATAAAAAAGAGCACAGCCAAAGAGAGACTCCAAATGGTCTTTTGGTGGCCAGGAGTGGTCAACCAAATTCAAAGATCTGTAAGTGACTGTGTACCATGCAATGAGAGTGACAATATCTTAATCACAAGGAAACCCTCATGCATGTACGCAAATTTGCAAACAACCCATGGGACGAATTGGCCTTGGACACAATTGATTCCATAGCTGTGGAAAATGTGACACCATACATTGTAGTCCTGTTGGATCTATATTCCAGGTGGCCAGAAATCAGAATTACTTCAGACATTAGTTCAAAGAGCGTCATAAAGATTTTAACAGAAGTATTTGCTAGTGAAGGGGCTACCACCGACTATTCTATCAGGTAACATAGTACAGTTTTGCTCTAATGAAATGAAAACATTCTTAGAAGAGAATGGCATCACCCATCTGCACTCAGCACTATAGCACCCAGAAACCATTGGTGCTGTAGAACGCTTCAACAAAACATTGACGGAAGGAATACAATTTTCAAAAGTTACAACCTTAATTGGAAGGCGGAAATCTCAAGAGAATTAGAGAATTTTGTCTGACTCAACACTAAAGCACTCTGAAAACCCCATTTGAGATATTAAGGGGAAGAAAACCCAATTATCAACTAGTTCCTTCATGGATGAAATGGGGTATAGGACACATAGATGTGAACATCAGAAAATACTGGAGACAACGAGAAATGTCACACCGGGAGGTCAAAAAAGAAAGATATGACCAAGACAAACACACCAACATTTCAATGTGGTGGTCAGAGATTGGGTAAAGATCACGTCTCCGAGTGGGGGTGTCAAAGACTTCAAGTTTTCAAAAGCCATGAAGGTAAATAAACTGGTTTGCAATGCTATAAAGACTGATGATGGTAGAATATGGAATTTAGGGAGGGTGGCTAAACTCATTCACCCTATCATCAGGAAGGATGCCAACCATTAGCCAGTAGGAGGAGACTCAAACAAAAACAATCCTCTCGGCAGAGGGAATGAGTTATTGAATACTGCTCACACCAAACATCCCAATGGGAGTTTCCCTTATAGAATACAGACACGTTCCATAAGACTGCCACGATACTTGAAAGACTATGTCCGGGATTAAAAGGGAACTTTCATTCTGTGCCTTAGAGCCTATAAAGCATAACTTATACGTTAGTTCACAAGATAACGTCTGGGACTGCAAAATGTATTATCATTTGTACCTTGTATCCTACAAGTTGTATCGTATGCAAAACTCTACTCATCTGTTTGTATAGTATTATGCCACCTTCAGGGCTCAACCTTAGGACTACCCCTTCTCTTGTGACTTCTTGTTGTCAGTGTGGGCAAGCCCCTCCCTTCATCCTCCTTTCCTCTCCCTTTAAACCTTGCTTCTTGTTCGGTGATGAAAGGGGGTGGTGGTGGGCTCCTCCATTGAGGTTCCTCACATCGTCCTCCTGGTCGTCATTCAACGTTTCTACAACGTGGCTAGGTACAAGAGAATGGGTTGAGGTGGAGGCTCTAGACGGTGGTTAAACATAAATTTGAAGGACATATAAGCCATCAAAGTGCAATAATCTCTGCAGTAAGATAGCACAGTGGGTTAATGTTTCTACTGCACAGAACTAAGAGAAAAATGCTAATGACAAGACACAATCTACATATGGTGACTGAGCTAATGCACCAGTTGCAAATGCCATCTTTCTAAAGTTTATGAAAGAAGTACCATCGAGTTGAGCAGCATTAGAAGCTATTGTTTTCCAGCAAGGCTTTGAATCTGTAACAAGTAAATCTCTGCAGTTTGTGTGTTACACACTGAGCTGTTCAAATGATTATAACTTATTTTATGCCTAGTAATACACATTTACATTTCTAGAAACTGGTTTGATTTTCTTGCATCCTCGCTATGGTTATCTCAGGGAAATGACTGCTGTTCTCTCATCTTCATTTTGCTTTTAATCTCTATTTTGTTTGTTGTATACTGAAAATGTTGACGTGGTTCAACTGCAGAAGTTTCATAAACCAAACTTCTAAAAGGCTCATTGAGTGTGTGGAACTCATCAAAGCTTAACGTTTTTAAAAGTTTAGAGTTAGGTCAAATTACTGTTTAGGCCTTGTGCATCACTATCTTCATTCCACGTCATGTTCATCAGAAACAAGTCGAAATGCATGAGGTTTGTGTATGCTTTGCCACTTTTGTTACAGCTAATAAAATGTTTTTGTCTGTTGCGTTTTCTTGTTCACTGACCATGTTGAACTGAGATGAAGTAGACGGTGCCTACATCCCTGGCAGTGAAAAGCACAAGTCTGCTGGCCACAAACTATTCCCTGTTGAGATTTGCCAAGGCTCATTGTCATCGGTGCATGATATAACCATCCATTTTGTGTGTAGTGCAGTTTATATTTAAGCAATGTTTGCACATTCTTTCTCCAGACCAATTGGGTAAAGAAATAAAATAAAAAAGAATCTACTTTCTATTGTTTGGAAGTTGTAGCCAAGAACTATTGGTCAGAAAATGTTAAAACATTTCCGAACCTGATCTCTAGACCCCCCACTAGGCCACCAAATATTATTAGAGCATTAATTAGAGCGGCCTTGTACGAAGAATACAGGTTGCTAATTCTTTCATTTATCTGTAGCCCTTGCACAGAAAATCCATTTACTTTTGAGCTGTTTTCTAGTTATTAAATCTCTGAGGTCATTAAAACCATTTTTGAGAAGCCGGTCTGTAAATCACAGATGCCAGAAGGTCGCCATCGCGGCACATGGGACATGGGCTGCTTTCAAAGCTCTCTTTTAATGGCCTGGCGTCGCTGAACGGATGATTCCTGCCAGAGCAGCACATGGCCCAGGTGTCGTTATTTTTTCTTCAGTGGTGTTACAAGATCAATGGACTTTTTTCCAGTTTGGCCAGGCGCAGGGGTGTTTTTTTCTGTCACTGCTGTGCATTTCTTGCTGACTCCCATTTCACTCAATGCCACGCCACTGTCTGTGCTATTAAGATACAGAAGCAGAGTGTGTAAGGGGGAGTCCATTGTTGCTGATACAGTACTCTCACTACAGAACATAATGAAACAAAGAAAAAGCAAGGAAAATCCAGAAAGTAGATATATTGGAAGAATGTGAATTTAAATCATTTTTTTACAAGTTGTCCTGGCCACATCCTCAAAAAATTAAAAATGTTTGTTAATTTGTTGACCCTCTAGCCACTTCTGCAAATAGCTTGCAGTCTATGGTCAAGCCCAGCAATAGAACACCTTTAGGTGGCCCAGAGTAAGGCCCAACAATGTGCCACTGAGACGACTGAAACGGGTCCCACAGGATTCCACATGCCAGTTAAAGACTCCCAGCACAGAGGACTTGCTTGCAGATAATCAGGGTTTGATGGAACATCTTCTAACTGTATATGGACCAGTTGTTGGGCAATTCAGCACAGGGCTTAATCCTTAAGCACCAGGTCTGTAAGGTGCACGGTGAAGATTAAAAATGTGATGTGGCTGTTTCCTCTTCTGAGGCAGTGTTTGTTGCCTGGAGCACGCAGATGGAGCTCTGTTTCACAAAGCATCTTTTACATGGCCCATATTTGTTTCTTATTTTGGATTGTGCAGTGTTGCACTGAGGCAGACATGTGCTCAAGGAGACACATTTAATTACATACATGAGCCTGGGGGGGTCAATAAGTGAATGAAATGACTCCCTATTTACAACAATGCAATTGTCCATGCACATTCTTATACACAACGGGGCTCATTATGATGTTGGGTGGAAAGCCTCTGCCTTACAGTCAGAATCTTCCCAAATGTGCCAGAGCCCTTCCGACCGACTTGGTCGGTTTACAGTCTGACTGCCAGATTACGATGTTTGCGGTTGCAACATAAACCAGCCAGTCATTCCAACTCAGTTACGACCAAATCGCAGAGTATACCTGTAGATCGGAACCACACTCTATGGACATCGTTTTCACCATCTGATTCACAATGTCGCTTTCCAACTGCCTTTCCGGGTCGGCCTGTACGACATGGAAAAGCTGTCGAAAAATGACGTTGGGGGCCCTGGCAGGGCCTCTTTTCCCCCACGGCCTACGGTTGGTGGCCAAGGGGGTACCTAAGGGACTCCCCTGTGAAAACCTTGCACTGTGTGGCAGGCACACCCCATTTCCCCATAGGAGACGGTGGTATGACCGGTTCTTGGGCGTAACACGAGCTCCTGTAGGTAACAATGGGAATCTGACCGAACAGTGTTCAATCACATCGTAATCCGTCGGTTGTAACCACCGATCGCAAGTCGGTCGGTCCTGAATCCGAGACGTGTCAGAGGAGGCTTTCTGCCCAACATTGTAATGAGGCCCTATGTGTCTTGTTACAAAGCATGTTATAAAATTTGCGATCACTACCTGTAAAATTATTGATTGGAGGACGAATCAAATGACCTTATGCAAATATGAAAACCGTAAGCTAATTTCATCAATAAATACGGTCACTGAACAATAATAGTGCTATTGCAAATAAAACCCTGAAATGTTTTGTTGTAATTCACAATATGTTTATACAATGATGTATTTGATGTATATGATCTATCTATCTATCTATCTATCTATCTATCTATCTATCTATCTATCTATCTATCTATCTATCTATCTATCTATCTATCTATCTATCTATCTATCTATCTATCTATCTATCTATCTATCTATCTATCTATCTATCTATATCTATATATATATTCACTGAAAAAACCATAGGTTTCATACACGTTATAGTTAGGAATTAGCATTTAAAAAACCTTGCAAATTCACTTAAAAAACCATAGGTTTCACACATGTTATAGTTAGGTGGATATTTCACTCGTAAAAAACAAATGAAATTCCCCCGTTATAGTTAGTTCAGATAACTATAACTCGCGCGCCCGCAATCCACTGCTGATGACGTCACATATTACATCACTCATGACATGGTCAGTGACATCACTGATGACATCACTGATGACATCATCCTTGTGATAGAGTGGCGGTCGCGCGAGTTATAGTTATCTGAACTAACTATAACGGGGGAATTTCATTGTTTTTTTACGAGTGAAATATCCACCTAACTATAACATGTGTGAAACCTATGGTTTTTTAAGTGAATTTGCAAGGTTTTTTAAATGCTAATTCCTAACTATAACGTGTATGAAACCTATGTTTTTTTCAGTGAATTTGTACGTTTTTTTAAATGCTAAGTTATGTATGTATTAATATTTTTTTATATATTTATTTTACAAGAAACTACGCATTAATTTTTTTTTTTCGCGATTAAAAAAATTAATAAATAAATAATTCTGCCTTCGGGGTCCTTCAGGGACCCCCTGACAAAGGCTAGGGGGTCAGGAACTCTCTACCCTGCCGCCTTTTCACGTTCGCCACCTTTCTTTTTCACTCTCGCACTGAAAACAAACAAAATGGCGGCCGACACTTCCTGATTTCGACCGATTCGAACGTTGACTAACATGTAACTACCAATCAGAATTACGCTCGCGCACGTTAGGGTGCTCGCACGGTGCGCACACGGTGCGCGCACGGTACGCGCTTATAGATATTTATATGCTTTTAAATGCTATTTTCTCAGGAACTACTGAACAGATTGACACCAGACCTGCAAAAGGCACTTCCCTGACCTGAGGACTACCTCTCTGCCAAATTGTAAGTAATTCTGTTCGGCCGTTCGGGCTGTACCTTCGACTAAAGGTCCTTCGGGAAAATGCATGGGGAAAATGCGTTTTGGGACCCCCCTTTTTTCTCGGCCCCCACTTGACGAATCACCCCGAGACATTCAGGGTAGGAGCTGAACGGAGCGCCCCATTAGTTTTGAAAATTTCGCGAGGATTCGTCAACCGGCGCCAAAGTTATTCAATATAGAATTTTCAGATTTCCTATGGAAACACGGTCCTAACTATAACTATCTACTGGCGACCGCCAGTAGATAGTATATATATATATCTATATATATATATATATATATATATATATATATATATATATAAATATAGACACACACACACACATACTTACAACGTATCTTCCATTATTTTGCTCTTGAAACAGAGTACAGATATGGGAAGTACTTATGGAGTATCTATTTTTCTCACCTATTTCTAACTATGGAAGTATAGTCTTTGGTTTTAGATTACATAATTTCCATGGCATGTCTGCTTCAGGTCATGTTTTTGCTATATGAAAATGTAATAACATTTTAAATCTGTAATTCATGATATGAAAGGTGTTCAAGTAAACTGGGCAGACAAAGCTGGCAGTGAAGCTGAAGTTTTGTTATCTTTTAAGTTTATTATATATTTGAAATATAAAATGTATTCTACCATAGCTTGGTGCATGTGCCATTACAAATGACATACACATATTGGCCTGTGATCACACCTCATTTACACATTTGTAGACTTTGACATGCTAAGTCCTATATGTAAAGACTAGCCACAGATGCACAGGTTGGAAGTGTGGTACTCATGGGGTCTGCCAAAGAGACATCTATGTTTATACATATTCAATCCTTCCCAATCAGAGAATGAATTAAAAAATCTCAGAGGTGCCGGGCTATATAAATCGTTTGGACCAAGTGGTCGCTCAGACAAGGCTATTTTCTTTAAAGTTGAGCAGGCTGAGCTGAGACTGGTAGGTTGGTTTTTCAAGTCAGGGATGAGCTTCTCAGAGCTGAGGCAGGTAGCCACATCTATAGATTTAGAGTGTAGAGTACATTTGTATAACAAGTCCCAAATCTTATACTGAGGACAAGAAATTCATCACTTTTGATGGACACTGGTTGTAAAAAGCCTCAGTTTATTATTAGGATTGGCTAGGCCTCTTTATTAAAAATTTATTGATTTACCCTTTACAATACCCAGTCCAACTCATTCCGATGAGGGAATCTGCCAGGATCTGAAGAAAATATAAACGTACCTTATCTCTACTGAGGAATCCCTGACTTTCTGTTAGAGTGTTGGAGAAGTTTAAAGACCGTCCAGGTTCGGATAGAGAAGCCTGCTTGCACTAATCGAATGTCCATCCTGTGATTTGGGAAGGGCACAGAAGGTCTTGTGAAAGAGGAAACAGTTTCCTTCCTGAAAGAGTTCTAGTGAACCAATTAGACCTGTATATCTCTTGAGCACCAGGAAGCCAACCTGTTATTGGCAAAATGTGATTGAGTCTGGGAAGTTAGCTGAGAACGTGAGAATGCTTCTATAGCTTGTACAAAAGATTGGATTTAGAAAGTAATTCTGTAATGGAGAATCAGTACACTTTGCAAAGAATATTCTAAAATATACAGTCTTGGCAAACTCATCTTAGCTTTACTTCCCTTCTCCTAGCTTTTTGGCAGGGAAAAAGATGGCTAACATGGGGCTACTCAACCAATGTATTGGAGTTCTTGGGGCTCTTTTGTACCACAACATCCAGGTTTGTCCCAATAAAGAGTTTCAACCTCCAGAAAAGTTTTTTTAGGACTGGAGGGAAGAACGTTCAACAGGGCCAAGCATCAAATTCAATCTGATTGCACTTGAACAGTTTGGTCACAGTTAGTCAATTACTTGGTCTGCTGCACGAAAGAAACATTTACATTTTTTTGCACTTCCTACAAATCAGCATGCAAAACATTTTCCCAATGTTTTCCTATTTTTTGATTTCTTTAAAACTTTTGATATCTTTTGTTCCAAATACATTTTTGCCTGAAACTCTTTGCGTATGTGGAGCATGCATAATGGTGGAGGAATGCCTTATTGCTGGTGCAAAGGCATCAGTGTGAGTCACGGATTGCTCACAGGTACAAGTTCAAATTTATTGCTCATATTGCTTGGGCCTTGTAGAAGAACATTCATAGTCAACAGCAAGACTACCAACATTCCTATGACTGCATTTAATTCTAGCAATTACAGAGAATTGTACGATTCAGATGGCCAGGCTGTGGAGGAGGGAACACGGATTCCACTCAAAAGAAATACTCATAAATGTAAACCAGTGTTCCCCAAGAACATTGTTAACTACCCTTTGCTAGTTTGGTAACTATAAAGGCAGCCTCTCAAGGAAACATGTATGTGATATTTAAGTGGCGAAAAACCAACCAAACAATAATAGTGTTAACAGTATTAACTGTCCCTAACTTGTAGATTACAATTATACAAATTGAATTTGCAAAGAGATCTACAAAAAAAGTGTAATCTGGGTATAAGGCTTGCTAGAGATGACCTAATATTTCCATTAAAAAACAACACAGATTGGAATCTACGCAAGTCTGTAGAATTGATAGAAATCTTGACAATATGCAATGCTTCAGTGTGGAAGTACAGTGTGTGTGGGGTGTGGACACGTTGATCTTTAATTCGCGCAGGTTCGTGGAGTGGGAGTCGTCAAGATCTGGTATGGTATCTCTCGCAGGGAGTGCCAGCCGCATTCAAGACCAAGATCGCGGGTTCAGATGTCCTTCCGCCTTGTGTATTGAGACAAAGGAGCTTTCATACCTAATGTTAGTCTGACTACTGCTTGCATTTTTTAAATGTGATGTGGCCTTCGCATTGCAATTGATGCCAGGCCTTTGACTTAGTGTGCACCAATAGCGATGCACACACAACAGTTGCCACGTATGAGCCAAGAGCCCGATTGCCCTTGCGCTCCTTGTACAATCTCTCTCTTCCTATCTCTCTCTTTCTCTCTCTCTCTCTCTCTCTCTCTCTCTCTCTCTCTCTCTCCCTCTCTTACTTTCTCTATCTCTGTCTCTCTCTCTCTGTCTTTCGCTCGCTCTCTCTGTCCTTTGATGAGCGCATGTCACACCTTCTTATCTAGAATTTTGTTTGGCAAGCTGTTACTTACAGATTGTCCTGAGAGGACCCGCCATGACTCTTCATAATGGTTGTTTTGTGTTTATTCTGAATGAAACAAATTATTTTCGAATTCTAAGATGAATGTATGATTCTCATTTTTCTGACCACACATGTATGTTAGGTGTTGTTATTGTGCGACATCAGGCGCATTGTGTTGTTCATGATTTCGTAACGTTGATGTGACATATCTTTGTCCGGGGGTGGGTGGGGGGTGCCTGGAGTGGGCCCCCCGGGGGGTTCTGGGGGTGGTGGCGGTGGGTGTTGTTGCCCTCTTGGGGCTCCAGGATGCATGGTCAGTGGCTCCATGGCATCTGTTGTTCCTCATGTGTGGCTCTGGGCTGGGCTCCCTTTGATGCTGCAGGTTGTCATCCGACTTTACACCAGGTCAGAACAGGTGTTAAAATCTTGCTGGTAACGTGCCTTATCGCATGTTTTGTGGTCTTTTCGCCGATCTGGCTGGTCGTTGAGACTGTTGTGGAGTGGTGTTGCAGCTTTTTGCACAAGAACGCCTACTCTGCATATCATTAGCGTTAGTTGCCGGGGTAATCTGTGGCGATGTTTTTTGCGACTGCTATCGCACATAAACTGGTGATATGGGCTGTTAGCACCAGCTTGTGAATGGGGCGATACATTTATCGTGACTTTGGCTGCGATAAAGTGGCAATAACTCGGTGATAGATCCTTGGTGCTTGCTCTTAACATTTGAAATTTTAGAAATATTCAGTGCTATTTGGGTGTTTACTGTCTCTCCCTTGAAACAGATCAGTTTTTTAAAGTTCATTTTGGAAGTTCTGAATATGGATCTTACACCTACATGTATTAAACCGTTGGCCCATCTCTCAGTCTCTTACAATTCTCTTTATCAATTCTTATATTGAGCAGTATAAATAGACTGCCTTAATGTATTCCGCTAAAGTTGTGTTCTTCTTGAAAAATAAATGAACCTTATAGAAACAGTAGACAAAAGATATTTAAAAATGACCTTTGAAAGTAAGCTCCAGTCTGTGAACAGAAAGTGCTCTAGGGTTGATGTTGTGTTGACAGGCAGGTAGTGAGCAAGAAACAACGAGCACATAGCTGTCAGAACACATAGTCCGCCTTTGCTGGTGAATGTGGTGGATGTTTAGTTTCATCAAGAGCCAGAAAGCAGGTGAAATGCCCACTGTGCCAAGGCGTTGGTCCCTCCAAGCCCTTTCCTCTGCCTCAACTCCTCCCACTTCACGGTCCGCCCCTTGGAGCGCGAGCGCGGAGACTGCTCGCAGCACCGGGACTCCCAATGACATGGCCGGATGGCTGTGAAACACACTGTAGCCTGAAGAGAGGCTTTCGGTCGTTCAGCACTTTGCGCGCTAATCTCTACTGCCCGACGGTGCAGAGGTATTGAAAAACAGTCTCTGTGAAGGCGAATTTCTCGGAAGCAGCCGAAGTGCCCCCCGCCATGTTCATATCTCAAGCCTGCACGTGGAACCGGGCTCTTTTTAATTGACACCTGCAGCTAAACCCTGTCTTAGAAATGTTTCCAGAGTAGAGGAAGTTACCGTGTTGTCAGTCTAATGTTTCTCAGGTGAGGAAGCATATGTACAGCAGAAGGAGGAAAATCCCCGCAGCAGAAAGAGCTCTTTTCAATTCCCTCTGAATGCTTGCTTCCATCGGAGAATAAGTCAGAATACAGCACCTTCAAACCCTATAAGGGGAGTTCTTGTCTGCATAAAAGCACCTGCTCTCTCTCGCTAATACTTATTGACAGCCATTGTACCTTGCAGCGAATAAAGACCTCACTCTATGGGAAAGAGTGACTGCACGCGATTAAATAGGCCTTGTCGAGAACTCGCTTCCACTGACCTTGAAGAACACCTTTCTACATGCCGGCAAAGCTTTTCTGCCTACAGTGATGAATTAAATGATGCCTATTTGCTGCAGCACAAATAAATCCCTTTCGTAAATGTGATTCGTTAAATGCACATGCAAGCAAAATGCTGAATTTTAAGCCAACAGTTTGCATTGTTTGTTTTCATTTCCGTAATAGGCTTATGTTACCTTGATGTATGAAATTGCCTGTTGCCCTGTGCTGGGCAGCCGTTCTGTCACTCTCACAAAGAGCTCTCAGGGCCTGTGTTTGACTGGTGAAATAGCTGTCCTACTGAATAAGATTTAAACTGTACTAAAAACATGTTTATCCAGTAGCTAATTTGAGCCGTGTTTGCAGGTGGGCCCGCCGGTACTTACTTTTCCTTATCAGACTGTGAGCCAGAGCATGAAAGAGAAAAACCCACAAAGGGGAAAGGAAGAAGGAGAGAACGACAGAGAAGACAGTGACAAAGGGCGAAAACAGAGCTGAAAAGAAACATGAAAGATTGAGATAAAGAGGCAGGGAGCTTGTGGTGAAGGAATAAAGAGACGTGAGGTGGAAAGCAGACTGCACCGCCTCGATATTCCGCACCCCTGATAATCATGGAGTGGGCTGCAGGGTTCTGAGCAAAACTTTGTGCACCAGCACTTAGGAGCACTTGAAAAAAAAGTCAGGCAGTGCAGCAAGTCTCCTTGCTAAGCTGAGCTCTGTGACAGGGCAAGGGCAGGAATACGACAGATTTAAAAAAAAGAAAATATGATGCGTTCCTGTCCTTTCCCCTGAGCTGCCGCACAATGGGTTGCACACAGGATTGTCAAAAACAATGCTGAGAAGATTTTTCCTCTTTCTATGTGCTCTGCAGCACACATTGAAAGAGGATAAAATGAGGGGAAGTACAAATATTTCTCCTCGTTACGCCTCTCCTGGGTAGGTGTTTGTTTTTGGCGCATTCCCAGGTTTACCTATTTTTGTCAATCTTAGAATGCGTCAAAAGCCATGGATGTTGCGTGGGAACACCCATGGAAATACCTCCCTGGTGCAGAGTTATGCAACGCAGCACTTTGCGCTGCATTACACTACTCGAGATTTATGAAGCCATGCAGGATGTGGCTCTTGCACCACGTTGCGTGGTGTAAGAGCCACATATTGAGGCTTGTAAATATGCCTCTTACTCTTTTACAAATGAAGCACTGCGTTTATCTAGATAAAAACCAAACCATCATTGAAAGAATGCACTCAAAATGTGCCCTTATTTATGGACCCATATCTTTTAACATTTGCAAATATTCTTCTTTGGAGATAAAACAGCATCATCTTTTAAATTTATATGGCTGCAATGTATTGCAGCAATAATTAAGACTTTGTGTCAGGCTACTGCCTGTAACAGTTTGATGTAAGGCTTATACCTTTACCTTTACAACAGTGTGGTGAAGATGTAAGCCTCTGTACCACATCAAGTAACATATCAAGTATATTCTGAAATGTTCCTTTAAATTCTTGAAGACAGATATGTGCATGCTGCTTGCTGCGAGACTCATACACACAAATGGAAAGAGAAAGAAAAAACACTCTGAGTGTCAGTGTACGCCACCCAAAGCAAAAACAGTATGGGCTCTTCATCACAGTGAATGGGCCAATGTGCACCGAGGTCTCCTCGCTCGCAACGCAAATCAGCGTGAAGCTCCTTCAGCCCAAGTCTTCACATTGCGGCTTCGACTACTCATGGGGATTGCCAACAGGAACCTCCATCAATGTCTGCCAGGGACGCCGGCTGGCTGTTTGCGCTTCATTTACAGCCTCCTGCGACGCTCTGCCTGCTCCTGGTGGCCCACTTCAGCCTGAACGTGACTCATGGCACTAACTTGAGAAGGTAAACTTCAGCGGGTCTAGCCTGGTGACTGTATCTGACCTGCGCTACCTGAAACTAAAACAAGGTATCAATTGTGCAATGCATGCACACAATTAAGAGTTCTTGGAAAGTAGTAAATCACCTGAAAGTTTCCTTAAGAAGGACAAAGGCACTAGCCCACCAAAGTAGCATGCTTCATCATCAGGGCTCTCCCTGCCATAACATTCTGAATGATAGCTTGGTGGACTCCCCCTGGAGATCTTTAAAGTTGGTTGTAAGATGTACATCCCTGTTAGACCTGGCATCCTTGTTGTGTTTTCCCACGTTTTGCCTTCAGAACTCCTGTTTTTTCTGACTTCATTTTTGGTGTCCTTAGGGGCCTGCACACTATTCCCCTGCTAAGTAGTGCTGAACTGCTTGGTCTCTTTACCTAAAGCATGGTTACATTGGTTTATGCCAAATTGGCATCTTTTATTTACTAGTAAGTCCCTAGTAAAATTGCACTATATGTGTCCATGGGATTGTAAATTAAATGCTACTTGAGGTCCTGCAGCACTGATTGTGCCACCCACTTAAGTAGCACATGTCTCAGACCTGCCACTGCCGCCTGTGTGTGTGCTGTTTTTAAACAGCCATTTTGATGTGACAAAATAAATCTTTTGGCAGGCCCAGCCCTTCCTTTTTAATGCATATAAGTCACCCCCTAGGGTAGGCACTGCATAGCCCAAAGGGAAGGGTAAAGTGTATTACAAAAGTTGATTAATAATAAACATATAAATTGGTCACCTGTATTATATATTTCTCTAGTTTTCAAATTGAGAAAAGTATTGGAGTCCATAGATCATAATTTTTTAATATAATTATTTATTAATCTTGTAGTCCCTGATGGTCTTGAAACTCAAATATTTATGACAAGGAATTACAAATAATTCCCAGCCAACATGTGTTTCGCCCCATGTGGCATGTATGCCTGGGGTTTTCTCAAGGCAAAGGATTGTTATGGACGTGGGTCTTAAAGTATGGTCTTCAGTGGTGAAAACACTGTGGGATTCAGAGGAAAAGCGTATTGTATTAGTTCCTGCGGTCGTATTTAAAAAGTAAGATACGTACTGTTAAGTTTTACATGTCCTGGCATGAAAAACTCTTACATTTGTTTTTCATTACTGCAAGGCCTACCTCTCCCATAGAATAACATCAGAGTTGCCTTATAACATTTATAGGTGACATTCCAAATGGGAATAGGTAAGCACTTCATGTTTGATGTCTCTGCAATCCCAATTTAAAATCCTAATTTATGGAGAAGCCAGAGTATAAATTGTAATTCTGAAAATCCCACTTTTAAAAAGTTGGCATTTTCTTACCTTAGCCATTTGGTGCCTGCAGCCTGTTTCTGGTCAAATGACTGAGTGTAGCTGACAGTTTGGCTTTGTGTATTCTTGCTTGACAGTCACACACAATGAGGAGCTTAGGTGTGACTGGATGGACCATCTCTTACACTTGAATAGGCTGTGTCCTCTCTCCACACAAAGGGCTGCATACCCCCTGTAGTTAGTCTGGACCTAGGGATAGGAAGGCAGGGCATCCATGCGCTTAAAAGGCATGCCTTCAGAAGCTTCTGCTCACTTTAAAGGCACACCTGTTTATAAATATCTTAGACACTAACTCTTCAGTACACTTCTGGACTTGTGGACCCTGCCACACAGAAGGACTACTGTGCTGCTACAAAAACTGCTACTTTGTTTGATTGCTGCTCTAAAGGAACTGCTGGCCTGCTGTGCCCACTGCTACCTCTTGCATGGGAGAGAACAGCTGGACCTGCAGCTTCATCTTGAATGCAAGACCCCAGAATGACTCCAAAGGCTAGTCTGCTGGCCTCCTGCTCCGGTCCTCATGGACATAAAAGGCTCCCCAGCATACTGCTCCAGCCCCTGGACCTTCAGCGAGTTCCTGACCCCAAAGTGGTGCCTCTCAGTTCCTGGGTATGGCTCAAGGGTGCTGAAATCAAGCTTTTGGGCTCTTCATGACAGTGAATGGGCCAATGTGCACCGAGTTCTCCTCGCTCGCACTGCAAATCAGTGTGAAGCTCCATCAGTCCAAGTCTTCCCATTGTGGCTTCGACCACTCATGGGGACTGCCAACGTGAACCTCCATCAACGCCTGCCCGGGATGCCGGCTGGCTGTTTGTGCTTCACCTACAGCCTCCTGTGACACTCTGCCTGCTCCTGGTGGCCCACTTCAGCGTGAACGTGACTAACTTGAGAAGGTAAACTTCAGCGGGCAAAGCCTCGTGACCGTATCTGACCGCACTGCATTGTGGTTGGCCTGGATATATGAGTCTTAATATAGCTCCTGATAAGTCCCTGAAGGGATATCTCGGTGCTGTGAACAGCAGGAAGATGATTTGAAAGCAGCATTAAAACAAGGTGTTTTTTTAAGCCAGACAGGCTAGTGCATACATGCATGTACAAGGGAAGCTTGTTCCATTGGTGTCGTCCAAGGTAAGAAATGGCTAAGCCACCATATTTTGCTGTGTGGATACGCTGGGAACATAGAAGCAGTTGATTACTAGATCTTAAGTTCCTGTTCGGAAGGCACCAAGTAAGTCTGTCCTGAAGGTATTGTGTGCCAGAACCTGACAAAGCTTTGTAGTCAGGCAGAGCTGTTTGAATAATGCTCTCTTTCGAATGGGTAGCCAGTGTAGGGCTCTAAGCGTAGGAGCAGACAGTGTCCCTGGAGGTAGGTTGTTTATCATACGGGCGGCAGTGTTTTGGACAACCTGCAATTTTGATAGAAGAGATTCATAAGAAACGAAGATTACGGCATTGCCATAATCCAGATGACTGATTATTAATGCCTGGGGTGAGTGTCTTTCTGGTCAAAGCAATTCATTGAAAGTTTTACTTGAAAAGGAGCATATTGCCAAAACAAGTACCACAGATGGAGATAATCTGCTCTCTCATCAACAGTTTATTATGCCAAGGTTCCTAGCCATGCTACTGGACAGTGGGGTGGGACCAAGTTCTGCCTGCCACTAGTCTTCCATCCAATAGAGCTGGGCTTTTCCAAACACCAGAATCTCTGTTTTCCCCCCATTGAGTTGGAGGCAGTTGCTGTACATCCAAATCACAATTTTTTCATGCAGGTGACAAAGTACTGTTTAAAAGTCTCATTATAGTGATCGATTGAGATGACCAACTGAGACTCCCCTGCATAAGAAAAAGCTTTGAACCCGCAGGAATTGACTAAGCAAGCAAGGGTGGCTTTGTAAATGTTTAAAAGTATAGGGCTCAAGGAGGACCCCTGAGGAAACCCTTTGTCCAAGGCAGTGGGGTTGGAATAGAAAGTGCTCATACAAACAGTTTGGATCCTGTCCTTAGGAAATCCATCAGCAAGTCGAGAGCAGCTCCCTGGATGCCTATCTGATGAAGATGCTGCACCAAGATGCTGCCGCCGATAAGTCGAGCAGGACCGGCATGGTGGGGTTTCCTACGTCTAAAGATAACCTGATAGTGTTTACCACTGCAAGCAGTGCAGTCTCGGTGCTGTGGAATGGTCTGAAATCCGATTGAGAGATGTCCAACAAGCAATTGCTCTCCAAGTAGGAGGACAGCTTCTTGATGACATGAGTCTCCAAGACCTTGCCCAACAGCGGAAGAAGAGATATGGGATGACAATGAATTGCATCCTTGAGGTCTGAATTAGCTTTCTTCAAGGTAGCTGTAACATGTGCTGCTTTCTAGAGCTGTGGAACCGAGGCGTGGGTCAAGGACTGGTTACACAAAGTTGTAATTACAGGTGTGAGAATAGGGGAGAGAGTTGGCATGATCTGGGGAGGACAAAGATCAGAAGGGGAGCTAGATTTGGCTATAGCTAGCTAATCAAGCATCTGAGTTGGAGAAATAGGCTCAATTCTTTTGAGTACCACAGATGCTAGGTTTCATGGCAGATCAATGATGCAAGGGTCAGTTATGGAAATAGTCGTGGAATGAAAACTACAGTAGATGTTATCAAGTTTAGTTTGAAAATGGTTTGCCAAGGTGTCGCAGAGAGCCTGAGAGGTGGGGCTGACAGAGGAACATGCTAGGGGTTTTGAAAAGGTGCTTAATATTCATCTGTTTTCGCTGTTATACTGTTTCAAATGTTGCGCAAATTCTTTACACATTGCCTCTAAGTTAAGCCTGACTGCTCTGTGCCAAGCTGCCAGAGTGTTGACCACAGGTTAATTTGGGGCTTGCTTGTGCCCTACCCTGACAAGCATTGTGACTGCTGCATGATTTGGGCTCACAGCCCAGCCAACCAACAACCCAATTTCTCACACTCCCTTTTACTAAGCTAGATACAACCTTAGGAAGGAAAAGAATCGTGTAAGGGGTAGTTCAATTTGAAAGTGTACGTTGATAGCTTCCTATTACATCAATTAAAGCAGTACGTTTCGGTATCAGACCAATGCAATACCTCGATGATGTGCCAACATCTTGCTGCGCCTATGCCAGTCTGGTGCATTCATCAAGACTTGGCCCCGCTCTTGCGAATATCATACCCTGCTGTCAAGGTGTGTCACTAATATGCCGATCTAGGAGGGAGATTGAGGAGAAAAATATAAAAATCGTGGTTAGACTGTACGGTGGAATCACTGGTCATTTGACCAAAGGTTGCTAACCTAAAGCAACCTGGCTGCAGCTGTTGTCTCATCAGGTACGTGTCAAGTGCTGGTCACCCTCATGTAGGGAGACTCCAACCCATGTCCCTTTCTGTAGGTCAGAGTCTCCCTACACATATATCAATATGTGCACATGTGTGTGTGTGTGTATGGGTAGATTCATAGATAGATAGTCAGGCAGGGGGCAGTCTACCTACCTTCCCTGGGCCGTGGTGGTGAAACGCTGACCTTCTCCCTGATAAGTGCTCGGCTCCCTGGTTGACCGGACTCCCGCTGCCGCTCTTACACCTTCAGCGGCCGATCCCAGGACTCCAACTCCCAGAGACCCTAGCGGCAGGAAGTCGCCGCCGACGCCGTCTTTTCGCGCCAGGAGGCGCACAAAAACCGGCTCTGACTCCCGCCTCGCGGGACGCGCGTGGGCGGCGCCGGGAGAAGCCCGGGACAAGGGCGGGGCCATCTGTGGCCGTCCGGGGCTGGACGGTGCTGGGCTGGGCCACCCCCGTAGCCAGCTCCCATTGCACTCGAGGACTATCTGTTGCTGTCACTGTACAAAGCCTGTTGCAAGGTTTGGTTCACAATCGTTTGATATGTTGTGTTAACTGCGGTCATAATTGCCCCTAGAGTTTTGATTTAGTACTAGTTATGGCAAATAACCGCAGTAAGGGATCAACTGTAGCTGGCTCAGGGACCTTAGATGCCTTTTTAAAAAGAGCCGAACATGCAGTCTCTAAAGAAATTGAGATCGTTGAGAAAAGGCTGTCTTTAGAGCCTCTTACCTAGCTCCTGATATCTGTGCCCTCCCAGGCACCTCACTCTATTTCTGCCGGGTCTGTTTTAGAGCTTGGCCATTCTAGCGATCATATTTTGTTGAATGCTTCTAGTCCGTCAGTGTCCCCTCCTACCTTGCGTTCGAGGCAATCAAAGCCCCCCTCTGCTGGCCCCGTTAAAATACCCAAGGGCAAGAGAAAAGCTAATCGTCCCCCTACTGGTAACTGCCAAAATGCTAAGCAACCTAAAATAAAAGATCCGGGCGAGGGGTTGACTGATTCGACAGGCAGTTCGACAGTGGAGGCTACCACTCATTTAGGTAGCGTGTGTATGGAGCCGACTGCCCAAGGAAGCACTGCCACCATGAAAGACATGTCAGTTGACTTGATCAAACGACTGGATGAGAGTTTGAGTAAGTTCATTTTGCCAGTCTTAGATAGACTTAGCGAGATTGATAATAGGCTCACTCTAATTGAACGTCATATTGCTGGTCAACGTGCCCAGGAGTCAAGGCCCATCCCCCCTGATTTGTCTTCCCTGGGTGAAGTTACCGCTAGAGTGTCGGATATGGTTAATTGCATGGCAAGTTCTGTGGCAGGCCCTACAATCCCCCCACCATCTGCACGAAGCACTAGCGGTGTCAGACCAGGGTTGAGGGACACTACTGATACTCGCCCAGCACAGGGACAGTGGACACACAAGGAGCGCCCATTAAACTTGCCACCAGAGGCCTGCCCATATACGATCATCTTGGCTAATGTCCCGAAGACTTGTGACGGCAAGGAAGAGCACTGGTCCTCCCTGAAAAATAAAACTCTTCACTTTTTGACGGGGAAGACAGTGCTGGGGAGTCATCTCTTTGATAGTTTTAAAATGGTGAGAAGGGTTCCGTGGGTGGGGCAAACGAACAAGACTCTGAGGGGTGATTGCGTTGTTGTGAATTTTAGTTCCCCTGACATAGTCGATCACATTTTAAGACAAGCAGGGTCCTTGAGAATTCAACATAATCACATCAACGTTCTTCCATTGGGCTTTTTTTACCCTCCACCTTTTTTAGGTCAGGCCACACAGAGAGAGCACCCTTTTTTGCATGTTCCTGTAAGTAACCCATTGGTCCTAAAAAACAGATTTGAAGCCCTTAGTACCTTAGATTCAAATGATTGACTTAGGGTTAATGATGTCTACTCACACAACGAGATTTTAAGTACACTTCCTTTTACCCCTGTTGGGCCTTTATCTGTTGGCTTATCCGTAGCGGACTACAATGGTATTTTCACCGCCTCGACAGTTATTAACTTATCCTCACAGATAGAGGTTGCTATTGATGTTACACAGAGTGGTCCCGAGGTAGTCTCGGCTGTAAAGAGTGGCTCAATTCCCACTCTTAGTTCTGAAAACTTGGGCATCGAATTGCCTTCCCACGGAGTTGAGGCTGAGTCATTACCCCCTTCATGTGAATCGGCTAATTGTTTAGTTAACAAACAAGCGGGTGTAGTGAAATTTCCAGCAACTGATTCATTTTCTGTTTTATCTTGGAACATTGCTGGTCTTCGCTCTAAACGTGGTGATCAAAACTGGAGGGCTTTCCTCTCTACTCATCACGTAATCGCCTTACAAGAAACATGGGAGGCCACAGATCCTTATCACCTGGATGGGTACCATTCTTTCATCAAATACGCCATGCCCTCTGTCATGGGGAGACCACGAGGGGGTCTTTTGTTATTATTTAGCTTAAAATTGTTATATAACACCGAGCTGATAGTAACCAATTCTCCTCACATTTTAGCGGTGAAATTGGAATGTGTTAATCTACCATCATTATTGGTGGTTAACTTTTATAACTCATTCGCAAGGTCGGATGAGCTAGAGCATCTCAAAGCACTATTCAGTTTTCTAGAGGAGTATGATGCAATTAATGTCAAACCTTATTTTCTTTTACTTTTTGGCGATTTTAACACTCATGTATGTAATCTTAACTGTTTTGTAAATAACTATCATGATCCATGCTCACAAGAGGCTATCCACTTTGAACATTCCAAGGGTGGGAATTTCTTAGAGAACATGGTATCGTCTTTTTACCTCTACATGCCAGTCCAAGAACTGTTGGTCCCGGTTCCCACGTTTTCGGGTCAAGGTCATTGTAGTACAATTGATTATATTTTTGTACCACGTATCATGGTGAACCTATTGGGTACCCTTCGAGTTACGCATAATGTTTTAAGTGATCACAACCCACTCACGCTGGAGATTAAAATCAAGGCACTACGGGATGATATTCTTTTGCCTTTGATTTCCAACACTAGTCTTGAGTCTTCCAGTCAGGGAAGACGACTGAGATGGGAAGTTATCAACCCGGCCGATTTCCTTGTTAAGTTATATGAACGCAATAAAGAGGACTTTAGCCTGTGTCTCTCGCCATCGGCTCAAGCGTTGGCTATCCTGGGCGCTTTTGATAGGATTACTAAACATGTAACGGGGAATCTCACCACTCATGGGAAACCCAAGCCTAAGAAATTTAAAAACTGGTTTGACCAGGCCTGTGTTAGTGCTCACTCTGCCCTCTTATCGGTTCTTAAAGAGCGCGGTAACACTCCAAGTAAGTTAACTGAGGTCAGAAGAAACTATAAAAAAGCGATTAAGGCTAGGAAAAGTGAGCTAAAAAACAAGGCATGGGAAGAGTTATCGGACGCAAGTACCCAGAAAAATAGCAGCAAGTTTTGGAAAGTGATAAATAGCCCTCTTTTTAATGAGCTGGAGAACACTATTAAAGAATGTTTTATTCCGCCCGATAAATGGGTGGCCCACTTTAGCGGTTTATATTCGGAGATACAGGATGACAACCCAATAAATTATGCAGATCATACATTAGCCTCAAGAATCCTCTTTAACGAGGACGAAGTCCTAGAGGCCATTGAGGCAATGGCACCAGGCAAAGCCCCCGGCCCGGACGGTGTGCCTGCGGACCTTTATAAGGCTGACCCAGGGTTTTGGGCGAAAGTTTTAACCCGCGTTTTTAACGCTGCCTCAGAGGCCGGAGCTCCAAGATCATGGGGCAAAGCGGTAATTGTCCCTCTTTTTAAAAAGGGTTCAAGAGAAGATCCGGCTTGCTATCGGCCCATTTCTCTCCTGGACTCCGCCGTGAAAGTTATGGGTAAAGTCGTCCTTGCCCGCTTAACATCATGGTTGGAGGAGTACTCTATAATTTCTGATCTACAATATGGGTTCAGAGAAGGGAGGGGAACAGTTGGCCAATGTCTTAACCTGCATTTGATCATAGGAAAGTACACGGTCGCTAAGCAGGGGGACCTCCATTTAGCCTTTATGGATTTGTCCACTGCTTTCGACCTTGTCAATCGACAAAAGCTATGGGCCTTACTAGCTAGCCTGGGGCTTGATACAGTTCTGATTTCCTTCCTGGCTGTTATCCATGAGGACACAACTGCAGTCGTTCGTTATAGTGAAGATGGAAGTCAGACTGACGCCTGGCAGGTAAAGCGTGGTGTAAGACAGGGGTGTATTCTTGCACCACTACTCTTCTCGCTTTACATCAATAATCTGGGCCCGGTTTTAATTGCAACCAGTAAAGACATTCCGACAGCCGGCTCCAAAATGATTCCCGCATTGCTATACGCGGATGATACAGTTTTATTGGCCAGAACTGCGAGAGGATTACAAGCACTTTTAAATGGTTTTTATGATTTTATGGTCTCTCTAGACTTATTAATCAATTTTAAAAAATCCCACTCTATGTCGATTGGCTCGGGGAGAGCAAAAAGGGTGAAATTCTTCTGCAATGGGCTGGAATTAACCAAAGTTCAGTCCTTCCCCTATTTGGGTATTGCATTCGACGACAGATCATCTTGGGTTATACAACGCGCTCAGAAAAAGAATAATTTAGCCAGAGCCACCGGCGCATTGCTGGGCTTTGCAAAACGCATAGGGTGCAAACCGCTTCCTGCCCTATTAAAAATTTATAGCGCAAAATGTTTGCCCATGGCACTTTATGGAAGCGAGGTCTGGGGTTACAAGGCTGCTCCTAGCATTCAAGTAGTCGAAAATATTTTTTTTCGGAAATTGTTGTCTCTCCCTCTGTCTGCTCCTATTTTTAACATTCATGAGGACTTGGGGATGGGATATGTCGCCGACCAAATAGCTGTTGCACCGCTATTAGGTTGGTTGAGGGTTTGGGCACAACAGCCACCAAACCTAAATCAACAAATTATCGAAGACTGTCTGTCTTTGGAAAAAGCCTTGTCTATCCCGTGGCTACTTTACATTAAAAACAATCTGAAATCACTCGGCTGTCTGGACTTATTCACCAGCCCTTGTGTTTTAAGTAAAGAACAAATTAAGGCCATTAAGCATCAATTTTTGTCTAGATCAATGTTGTCAAGGGAAGGCGAGGAACTAGGGAAACAGTCAGTTAGGAGGTTTGTTACATTAAGTTTGGGGAGTGGGATTCAGCCCTATTTAACTTTTATTAACAAACCTTTCCACATGTTTTTGCTGATAAGGTTTAAGCACGGTGTGCTCCCTTGGCTCTTGGCTTACCCAAAAGGATTTTTTAAGGAGGGAACTTTGGGGCCCTGCCCTTGTGACAATATTTCAGAGCAAAATTTGTTGCATATGTTATTCTTTTGTAAATTTTACTCTTCTCAACGCAAAAAATTCATTTTGCCAATCTTGAAGAAATGTCAATTTAAGCAAGCGAGGCCTGCATTGATTTATTTACAAATGTTGGACTCTCCTCTGACTTGCTTCGGGGTCGCTTGTTTCATTGTGGGTGCTTTAAGAGCTAGAAATAGGGCTCTGCTTATATAGTTATCCTCTAACGAACATTGTTTCTAAATATGTTGTTAGGGACAGAGCCTTTCAGTAGACATGATTTTTTAGAATGTATATTTTTGAATGAAGGAATCAATTGTAAAACATACTTTTATTGTATAATGCGCCAAACAGTATTGTATTTAATTTTTGTGTTAAATTATACTTTTTGTAATTGCATTTATCTGTATCATGAATTTCTGTCCTGTGCTTTGATGGTTTTAATATTTTAACCGAATAAAGCAAACTTTGACTTTGAAAAAAAAAGATAGATAGATAGATAGATAGATAGATAGATAGATAGACAGACAGACAGATAGATAGATAGATAGATAGATAGATAGATAGATAGATAGATAGATAGATAGATAGATAGATAGATAGATAGATAGATAGATAGATAGATAGATAGATAGATAGATAGATAGATAGATAGATAGATAGATAGATAGATAGATAGATCTTGTAAAAATATTCAGAACTGAATATAATAAATAATGAAGCTATCAGAAGGCACAGATTGAGGTTCCAAAAGTAAAGTTAGAGACAGAGGGCCCGATTCACAGAATTAACTTAAGACAAAATCCTAAACTTACTACTTTTGGTATTCACAGAATGCACTTACTACTTTTGGTATTCACAGAAGGCACTTACTACTTTTGGTATTCACAGAATGGATTTACGACTACTAACTTTACGTCCGCACTCGGGCCAGAAATTCCAGCCCGGAGGCGGAGTTTCCCGGCCCGGAGGCGGAGCTTCCGGCCCGGAGGTGGAGATTTTGGCCATGGCTAAATATCCGCCACTGGCCGGAATCCCCACCTCCAGTCCGGAAGCTCCGCCTCCGGGCCGGAAGCTCCGCCTCCGGGCCAGAATTTCCGGCCCGAGTGCGGACGTAAAGTTAGTAGTCGTAAATCCATTCTGTGAATACCAAAAGTAGTAAGAGCGTTCTGTGAATACCAAAAGTAGTAAGTGCATTCTGTGAATACCAAAAGTAGTAAGTTTAGGATTTTGTCTTAAGTTAATTCTGTGAATCGGGCCCAGAGTAACCATTCAAACAGGCATGAGTGCTCATGTAGTAATACTTCACATACTCATATATGCCTTCGTAAAATAATCCGAATGTTTGTAACAGTTCTAAAATGAGAATCATGCCTCTCAGTACTCATGCATTTTGAGCCACTACTACGAAAACCAGAAGACCAACTTACAACATCCAGCAACATTTGCAATATGTGCCCACAGCATCGACTTGACACAGGGTACGAGAGACAAATGTTATAAAAATAGAAGCTCAGAATATGCTTGTAATTGAAACTTCCTCTAAGTGATGTCAAACCACTGATGGTGCTAATATTAGACTTTTCACTGGAGTCAGTTTTCATCTTGCATTTTTCTAACATTTCACTTAGCAGAGTGACTCATCATTTTGAGTTTGCCAGTCTAAAAATGATTTGTCCCCGGGTTAACTAATGGAGTTTGGGTTTAACCCACTGGTGCTCTCAGACTAATGCAGTTGAGATTCGGCCTGCCGGCACGAAGTCTTTCTTCAGATATACAACACATATAAAGGTATATTCATATACTACAGTCAGCACATGGGCGATGCGCGTGCCTAACACACTCTGCACGTGCAGCCATATATTTACCAAACAATGTTATCATTCCAGGTCCCCTGATGCTCAACCACGAGAAACTTCAATTCTGATGTTATTAAAACTAGCACCAAACTTCGAGCTTTTGTTCAAGATACTTTATTGGTTTTTACAAGTGAAAAGACAATACAAAAAAACTAGACATTGTTGGTGTTTTTAACAAATGCATTCATAACTTTAAAATACTCTTATTGCATTATATATATATGTAAATGTCTTGAATGTTATAGGAAAATAATAGGGAATATGGAACGAACAGTGGCTACTTCCCATAGCATTAGGCTCTCAACTACATCTATAAAAGATGATAAATATAATTACTAAATACTTTATATGTATGTAGTTATATAATCATCAATCAGTCTCCATAACTGTTGAAATAAAACAGTATTTTTACACGTTCCCTTTGTTGCTTTGGTATGAATTTACCTTAAAAAATGAAAAGACAAGAGGTATTTGGCAAAGGAGGAACAAGTTGGTTTAAACACAGTGACTGGGATAATATCGACAGAGTAGCGTCTGAAGAAAGTCTCTCATTGTACAGAAGTTTTGCCGACCATTTATATCGTTCAATACAATAGGTACAATAAACTAATATGGCATTCTTCGCCTAGTGTAGTGAATCGTCTTGTGTAGCCACGAAACATACATGGTTATAGTGAGGCTTCTGGGGGCTGCGCATACCATTGTTATGCAATGTTGTGCTTCGGTAAGGGGCCCCAATCTCCTCTAGTTCCACCATCCGCTGTCTCCCAAAAATGCTCACCCCCTGCTCATCTGTTTGAGCACCTCAGGTGACGAAAATCTTGGCAATCTCTTCTTTACCTTCTTCGGGTGCAAGAGTGGTCAGTACTTCATGAATACAGAAGGTGTCAGATCACCTGTTGTCCAGAAACAAGAGGCCATGAAAGCCCAGTTTGATGCTGGAAAGCGGATTGGCAAGGTTGATCTTGAAGTGGGTGATTGGGTACAAATAAAGAACCAGAAGAAGGCAAAGAAGGGGTTGTCGAGATTTTTGTCACCCTTGGTGGTCAAAACAGGTGAGCAGAGGGTCAGCACTTTTGGGAGACAGAGGATGGTGGTACAAAAGGAGTTTGGTGACCTATCTGGAACACAAGCATTGATTATCAAGAGATATCCCAATCTTGATACAGGCCCTTGTGAATGGTTTAATTGGTTACAAGAAAGATGATTGCCCACTATCTCAGGTACTGCCGCTGCTGAGGGTGACTCCATTAGAAGGGATCATACTATAGCCTCACATGGTGGAGACAACAGGGTGGCAATAGCCAGGGGTGGAGGCCGCAAGAGAAGGATATTTGTTAGACTAAGCTGTATTTTGTTTTTCAGGAATCT
The DNA here is from genome assembly GCF_964204655.1 of Triturus cristatus. Classification (NCBI taxonomy): domain Eukaryota; kingdom Metazoa; phylum Chordata; class Amphibia; order Caudata; family Salamandridae; genus Triturus; species Triturus cristatus. Next base: position 640,831,724 of record NC_140582.1, read on the forward strand.
TACTTGTTCCTTCATTGTACAACGATTTGTTGTAGTTAATGCATTATGCTTTCAAACCTAATTTCTTTTTTCCTATGTTTTTGGTGCGTGTTTTCCATTTGCTGTAAAATTGTGGGAGTTAAGTGCCTTATAGTTTATCTGCAATGCTTTTAGTTTTCTTTATCTTTACATTCCTTGTTCCTTCCTGTCTCTTTAGAGGAAAAAAAGGTTGCAGGGAATAGTCTTGTGTAGCAACAAGACATACATGGTTGTAGTGAGGCATCTCGGATGTGCATTCCATTAGTTATGCAATGTTGTGTTTTGAATATTGTGCCATGCTAGTGGAGTGATACGCCATCTGTGAGCCTCATCGCATGATAACCTGTTGCAACAGAGACTCAAAGGTGAGGGGCACTCCTAGTCATGGGTGTGTCATACTTGCAATAAATCCTCATCAATGTATCCTTTTGGCTGTCTGCCTCATTACTACACCTGGTACTAAACAACTAGTACAACCATCTGATAAGGGGGACATAGGTGGCTCTCGGCCTTGGAGAGAGCTAGTGTTTGCCAGTGAGTATGTGTGTGGATGTCCAATGAGGTAAGCGTGTGATCAGTACGTGTGATGTGTATGCTGTGTCCTGATTGGCTGAGTGTTCCTAATGTTATGTGGCATCTATTTTTGTGGTATTTTGGGAAAGTCCGCCTTTGGCCAAAATTGTTTTATTGGGGACACTTTCCTTGGACCTGTTTATGGTGTAACTGCCTATCTGTGAGATCGATCAGAGTTTTCCCTGGGTGCGCATTTGCCTTTGGGCTAACTCATTCTGTAGGCTTGGGTTTTGGTTACAGGGCCTGCCCGACCAAGTATCTCTGAGTCAGGATTGATGGGGAGGTCAGCTTGGGTGAATCCAACAGAAATGATATGAGTTTGTTAAAATGTGTACAATTAACATGGGGGTCATTGATATCATTTTTACAGACATCCTCAGTATTGTGTATACAGTTGTCATAACAAACATCAATATTGTCTTTACCGATATTGACATTGTTATCCATACACAGATTATGGCATACATTGACATTGTTTCCAGTTGTATCAACATTGTGATCCAATCCCATTTTATGGCCTGCATCGACGTTGCATTTATTGGTGTCGAAGGTGTCGTGTGTGTGCTTAGGGGTTGCCTGATGGCAGGAGGATGATTGTCATGAGGACATTGCTTGGAGAGTGGCTGCAGCATGTGCCTGTTGTGTGACGTGGGTCATGCAAAGACTAGAGGGTCGTGCACTGTGTATGTTGCAGGTGCAGACGTTCCGGCCTTTGGCACGGCGCTGGGGCTACAGTGGCACAGAAAAGCTGCTGGCTGCATTTCAAATGGGTGGAGGGGGAAGGGCTGAGCATTTTTGAGGCGTGGGGGTTGCAGAATCAGGGCACTCGGAGTGGCGGGGCTGCAGGTGAGGCAGCAGCAGGCGGAAGGGGTTAGAAATCATGCAAAAATCAACACACAAAGACAAGGAGGTCTGCAAGGCACAGTGCAACAGGTGAATGTCAAGGAAGGAGTGTCAGCTAACTCATGGGTCACTCCCAGAAAGTGTATGATCAATCACCATAAATTACAGCCACTGTATCAGGCAACAAAATGCGGAGATGCGCAAAGGAGACACACCATCAGCAGGCATTCACGTCCCGTTGTGGGCAGCAACCCGCACAAATACATACACAACCAGGTACTTCATGCACAATAGAGATCATTAGCCATGAAGCACTGCATGCCTGTTGCCGAAGTACGCATACACTCATATGCTCAATCTTTGTCAATTATGCCATAAACTGGTAAGAGATCTGCAGTGACCAAGATGAGGCACTTTGGATTGTGCTGAACACCTTTATTCCACATACACACACAAAGGGATATGCCTCCATATTAACAGAATCACAGGTCAGTTGACAGAACATGTGGGACATACTCTGGACCCCCCCTTCACAACACGGATGATGTAAATCCCAACGAACTGGCACACAAGGTAAGGGGATGAGCAAAAGACATCCTGCTGCACACGGAGAGGCTGCAATTCCCCATAGAGCATGTCGTTGTGATGTCCCCCACAAAGTCCACCCATAGCATCTGCAATGTTTCAGAGCCAAGGTTCACACACATTGATGCCTTCATCAGACGCCATATTCCACTACAGATGACTGTCAAGAAGGCTGACTATCATGTCATGGGAGTGATGCCACATGTCAAATGCTCCATGGTGAGAAGACATGTATGCATGGTACCACAACATGCACAGAAGCAGTCACCACACATTCCCAACCTGTACCACCACCAAAAAGCCTTGCTGCAATACTTACCCAAACTGACATTTCCACATGTCCGTGCATGGAACGCTGATTCAGCACAAGTTGCAATCCTCACGAGGAATAGCAGGAGGACAATGATGACACGACCAGACAACAGGTGCAAAATACCTGGGAATGACAGACACATGAGAAGTCACCTAAAAAAATTCTCAACGCACACATGGAAGTGTACAAAACATGAACAATGTTGGACACATGTAAATTGCCAATCAAGTCTCTCCGCAAAACTGTGTTGCATGACATCATCACTCGAGTGACACGTCAGAACACACATCCAAGTCACTTTGCATTCAGTCAGCTGGACACACACATTGCAACACATGACAATCAATGCTACAAGCTTGCACACTCATAGCCAGTGACTCACCATTATGAGAAGAAGTTGTGTATGAGCTGACTCCGGATATCATCCCCCTCCTCCTCCTCATCACTAGCCTCGTGACCAAGGCCTTGATCCTCCATGGGTGGATGCTCCTGCTCATCTGGATCCAGGATGAGTGGCACTGCCTTCTCAACTGCCATGTTGTGCAGCATGCAGCACACAATGAAGATTTTGCAGACCTTCTCCGGGGCATAAGGGAGGGACCCGCCTGTCTTGTCCAGGCACCAGAATCGGCTCTTCAGGAGTCCAAACGTTCTCTCAATCACTCGCCTGGTCTGGCTGTGTGCATCGTTGTACCGGTGATCTGCAGCTGTTCTTGGGTTGTGGAGAGGTGTCATCAGCCATGGCATGTTGGGATAGCCAGAGTCCCCTACATGGAAACATCATGTAAATAAGTGGGTCACGAGATGCCGTAAGAGATAAAGATACCGCAACACATAGGACAAATAGACTATACCCACCAACAAGACATGCTCGTTCGTTGTGCAGCCGCAGCATCATTTGTGGCACCCTGCTACGCCTCATGATGTAGTCATCGTGTGCTGATCCTGGAAAACGTGCACAGACATGGGAAATCAGCATGTTAGCAAGACACACCACAAGGGCATTTATCGAGTGGTAATGTTTGCGGTTGCGATAGGCTTGTTCCTGTGCCTGTGGTGGTACAAAAGCCACATGTGTACCATCAATGGACCCAATTACATGGGGCATCCCACCCAGGGCATAGAAATCCCCCTTGACATCCCTGAACCACTCTGGAGTCGGAAATTTTATGAATTCATCAAGGTGCTTCAACATGGCTGCTAAAACATCACATAGGACACGGCTGAACATAGTCTGGGACATCCCACCCACATCAGCTATGGTCAATTGAAACATACCTGTTGCAAAAAAATGTAAGGCTGCCATCACCTTCATCTTGGGGGCCAGCGCAGTAGGATACCTGTGTTGCGGTTGGAGGTGTGGTGCCAGCTTGTTTGTCAGGTCCTCAATCAACTGTTGAGTGAATCTGTAACGGTGGATGCAGGCACGTTCCCTCATGGCACCCAAGTCTGGCATTAGTCTTGGGACAGGTGGTGCCCTACAAAACATAGTTTTGAAGGATGAAGATTGAGAGTCGGCAAACATCAATGTCAATGAACATGGCACATGCTACACTGCTAATACACATCAGGTAACTATGGAGTCGGGTGTGTGCAATACATCCAGGACACAGATGCCATCTTGCTGGCACTCCTACAAAAAGCCTGATACACCTGTTGATTGTCAAGTCTACATGACATGCCCTGAAATGATTTGGGGGCCAGTCTGAGTGAAGAGCCACAAATATGACCGGAGTGGCACACAACCACATAGCTGCATTTGAAGGATGTCATCTCATCCAGACAGCTGACTGCAAGGCACACGCCCAGGTCACATGGAATGTCAAATGCACATATCAAACACAGTGCGATGAAGGGGTACACGTGACAACACAAAGACACAGCCATTGAGACAACAAACACATGTATGACTGAAAATATATGATGTCCCATTCACACAGACCCTACAGCCTTGGGAATTCACATGTGGCATGGTGTGCGTAGATGTGTTACATGCCCATCTCCACACAGACCCCTGTTGGATGCACCATCAGCAGATACCATTGACGGGACACTGATATGAAGCTCATAGGAACACATGACACACACCTGACATAGTCCCAAAGGGGCACGTTGATCGTGACAGGTCAGTTGATAAAGTGTCCCTGTCCCTGGCATCAGGAGACAGGTGCGGGTGTTGATGACTGTGCCCCCACTGCTGCTATGCATGACACACATGTGGCAAGTGGCAAGGTGATGTGTGCCACATCATGCCCCATCACACATGACATGTGTCCACAGGTCAGAACACATCAATTGTGCAACTAGATGAGAGGACCTGTGCAATATCACTGGCTAACACACCTAGAGCCTGCACATGAAAGTATGCAATGACAAGTACTTGATGGACATCCATGTGCGACTCGTAGCCCTCCATTCCTGGCATGTGTACGGCTGTATTACCATTGTAAGCGTGTGAAATTTGTACCTGTACGTGTAGGCACTGGTAGTACACGTACATGTACAACTAGTGCATACACGTACTTGTACACGTACGTGTAGGCACTGGTAGTACATGTACGTGTACTACCAGTGCCTACACGTACATGTACAAGTCCGTGTACGCACTAGTTGTACACGTATGTTTACACACTGGAAGTACACGTACGTGTACTACCAGTGCCTACACGTACGTGTACAAGTACGTGTACGCACTAGTTGTACACATACGTGTACGCACTAGTAGTACACATACGTGTACTACCAGTGCCTACACGTATGTAAACAAGTACGTGTATGCACTAGTTGTACACATACGTGTACTACCAGTGCCTACACGTACATGTACAAGTCAGTGTACGCACTAGTTGTACATGCACGTGTACGCACTGGTAGTACACGTACGTGTACGTGTACTACCAGTGCCTACACGTACATGTACAAGTATGTATACGCACTAGTTGGACACGTACGTGTACTACCAGTGCCTACACGTACGTGTACAAGTCCATGTACGCACTAGTTGTACACGTACTTGTACGCACTGGTAGTACACATACTTGTACTACTAGTGCCTACACGTACATGTACAAGTACGTGTATGCACTAGTTGGACACGTACGTGTACTACCAGTGCCTACACGTACGTGTAAGCACGAGTTGAACATGTACGTGTACTACCAGTGCCTACACGTATGTGTACAAGTACGTGTACGCACTAGTTGGACACGTACGTGTACTACCAGTGCCTACACGTATGTGTACAAGTACGTGTACGCACTAATTGGACACGTACATGTACTACCAGTGCCTACACGTACGTGTCAAACGCACTGTGCAACTGGTGCCGTAGGGGTACGTGTGAAACGCACCGTACCTGTGTGTGGCTTTCAAAATTACATAGGGGACACATAAGGGACAAGTATTAGGCCCTAAATGCATGCTGGTTGTCATGGATACCGAGTTTTCTCTTCAAAGTTTTCCATCAGGTGTCCTGGAAAAGTCAGTTGGCCACAAAATACAATGTTGCAAAGTGGTTGTTGACTTGACATGATGCTCTAAATTTGAACGATGCAAATGCTGTCACTGGTGTATGTTTAAAGGGATTGGAGTAAACGTAAGATGCAAATGATTCTGACCAATCACTATGTACTCCTCAAAATGAATGCCCCTCAGCAAGACAGATATAAGGCATCCAGAAGCCATGAGAGGGCACTTGCCTGCACAACTTTCTTGTCGACAACATTGCTGCTGTCTCTGCTTCCCTGGACCATGTCTCGTGCTGTGGAGAGGGCCCTGCCATTCACCCACGAGGAGAATCAGGCCTTGCTGGACATCCTCCTCCCACAGTACACCAGCCTGAATGGGAGACCAGGGGAGCAGGTGAGTGCTGAGTCCACTACCTTTGCCTATGCACCTGTTGTGTGACTGTCAATATTGTGTCCAGGTGGTACTGACATGCAACGTTGTTCAGAGTGTGTCCCGGGGGGGATGCATATGTCTCTCATGCAGAGCATCATGTAGTTCCTGTGTGCACTCCTCATTTGCATGGTGCTTACAGTGACTTTCACTGCATAGTGCATGAGACATTCAGCCTGGCTAATCATTGGGGGCTTTTATTCCTGTTGTCCTGAGTTGATTCAATGGTCCCCCCGGTGTGACAGGTGACTGTACCCACAGATGTGTATGAGTTGAGTGGACCTGTGGTGAGAGTGTCCAAATTACGTGTACGACCTCATGGACATTGATGTGTGTGAATGTTCCTTGTCATGTGGGTGAGTGTCTATGTGAAGTGTTGCACCACAGCTGCATGTTGGAGGCTACTGATCTAACCATCTGATGTGACAAGTGAGCCGTGCTTTGTGTCTGACTTGCAGAGCTAGCACGACACCTGTCACTCCCCCCTGGCAAATGGCACATGTGCAGAGTGAGGGTTGTATCCGCTGTTGTCAATGACAGGCCGGTGATCTGTTGCTGGGTGTGTCTGTCTAGTCTGCTGAGGGTGCGTCAGTGGAGTGAGACATGTGACTGCATGGCACGTGCTGCCCATCAGCCTGCTGTTGCTTGTGCTGCACAGTATGTGGCATGTTCATTGAGTGTTTTGCACCCCTCATGCCAACTGTAGACTTTCAATACCATGTACTGCATTGGCGCTTGCAAACAGGCCAATTTCATGTTGTGAATGAGGCTATTCATGTCAGCATCCTATGCCCTGTTCAACATTTCAAAGATGTTCTAATGTGTGTCTCTGGGACATGGAGCAGGTGTATTGATGTTGTGTCACTTTGTCATCCTGACAGGTAACTGCCTACGAGAAGGGGGTGATTTGGACCAACGTCGTCAGGGCCGTGAGGACTGCGGGGGGTGTGATCGGCAGCTGGTCCAGGTCCGCAAGAGGTGGCAGGACATCCGGTGCTGGACCCGGCAGATCGCCCGGGTCCAGCTCAAGCTCTCTCCTCCTCGCCCCCACGGCGGCCGCCGACACCTGACCCACCACATGAAACGTGTCCTGGCGGTGGTCTTCCCTGACCTCGATAGGCAGTTACAGGAGAGACTGCAGCAAGGAGGGGGTAGGTGCATGGCTTTTTGTCGTGTTATGTGTCGCCAGCTTTAGGAAGTGCTATTTTGCATGAATACACTCCCAGAGTTCATATGTGCAGTGCATTTTCTGTTCCTAAATGTCACCTGGGGATCTTTTTCATCCCTTCCTCTCCTTGACATGTGTCCCCTGGTGTGTGTGTAATCACATTTGCACATTGTCATATAGGGTGCCAGTACATCTAAGTGCACATTGCTTTCTGCATCATGTGGGATGGTGGTCTGTGACGTGTGTCGGTACCTTGCCTGTGCCATGACCTGTTCACTATGTTGGGGGTCCATATTTGATGTCACTGATTCTTAACATAGGAGTGTGAGCTTTCAATTGGACATCCTTGCACCATGCATGAGCAATGTTGTGGCCTCAGACATGATGTGCATGAGTGTGAGATATGCATAGTGCCATGACGGTTGAACATGGTAGAGTCAGCTCATTCCAGGACCATGGAGCAGTGTGCCCACTACAGTCACCTGAGACACCCTGGCCTCCTAATCATGTGTGTCATCCAAAACTGTGCACATTCTCTGTGTGTGCTGCATAGATCTGCCTCTGTGGCATTGTTCCCTGGCCTAGTTTGGATTTTGTTAATGTGTGCTACATGTGTCCACTGGACAGGGATACACCATTTTGCTTGTGCATACTCACACTGGGCAGTGCCTGTGTGGCTATTCACAACTATCTGTTGATGGTTGTTTGTCACAAATATGTGTTGTCAGCCCCACGAGGTGATGTGGTGTCAATGAAGCAATTTTTCTAGCACAGTTGTTGTAACCCTGAATAAGAGGTGTCACTTCTTGATCTGTATAAATCACATTGACTCAGGTATTGGGGAGGGGGTGCGGGAGAGGCATACATGTGCAACCCTGATTTTTCATTGCCAGGTCTGACTTGTGTGTGAGAATTGCCTGGACTAAAATACACTAGGCATTGCCCCTGTGATGCTGGCCAGTGCTTAATGTACGTGCTTTGCAGCCTGTGTCATCTTGTTTACCAACAAGAATCCTGCTCATACATTTTTGGCATGTGTGTGGTTCAGATGCAACGCAGTTTGGACTTTGTGTGCTGACAACTGTGTGTACATTCTGGCTTGCCATGAGGGTGTCCCCACAGTACAGCTGGTCTTTTTTACCAACCAATTGCAGGCCCATTAGCTTATGCATTTTCCTGGGTTTGGACATGTATGCCACTCCAGATGACAGGCAGTAGGTCATATGTGTAGCCAACTGTGTAATCAGGTGACGGATGGCCTGGTGACAACTGACATGATTCAAGTTGTTACTCTTCATGAATTGTACCTTGGCACTCACAGCACTTGTCAACAGTTGTTCATGTTTAACATGTGGAAATTTGATGATTTGTGTTAAGAACACTGATGTGCCTGCATGCAACATGTCGCACAAGGCAGTGCACACAAAAGGACATTGACACTGTCATTGAATAAGCTGGCACCTTTTCAAAGAAGCCACTGTTATAAATAAATGGTGTTGCAGATTCTCCATATACATGTTCCCACGGTGGTCTTGATTTTGTGAGATTCATTAGTTGTCGGTGATATAAACTAATGAGTGTCAAGACGTCAAGATCTCCATGGGCCCATGTATATGTACTTTCTGCAACACCATCTATTTCTAACAGTGGCTCCACCGAGAAGGTGCCAGCTTCTTCAATGACAGTGTCAATGTAATTTTGTGTGCACTGCATGTGCAACATCTTGCATGCAGGCACATCAGTGTTCTTTTCACGAAATGGCCAATTGGCACATCCCAAACATGTAGATTGTTTAAAGTATTGTGAGTCCCAAGGTACCAACATTTGTTCGTTTTGTGTTCCAAGGGACTTACAGGTCTCTGAGTGTGGTGACACCTTGAGTATTGAGGTGTGTTAGTTTACCTTGCGTGCACCACTCCTGTTTATTTCAGGCTAAACAAGAGGTGTCATGACTTCATTGTATTGCTGTGCTCACCGGTTCACAGACACTAGCTTCACAGTGTATTGTTCATTCAAGTTGTGGCATGGTGGGTCTACCAACTGGGCAGTACAAGGCTTACATATGTGTGGAGTAATCCAGCTGTTACTCATGATGCATTGCCTGATATGCACTGTGACCAATTGTTCTTGTGCTCATGTGTCAGATGTATACAGGTGACTGATGCTTTCTGGTTTCTTCTCCTTGCCCACAGCATCATCATCCACAAGTGAGGGAGGCACCTGCATGGAACTTGAGGAGGGACCCAGCGACAGTGCCACCAGTGCTGTGGAGCCAGCCGGAAACAGTGGCACGGAGGGCGAGGGGAGTCAGTCGGAGGACCTGTCTGGAGGCGAGAGTATGTACGACACCGACGGGTCCCAGGCTGACATCCTTGAGGAGGTGGAGGATGCAACAACATCTGGCAGCATCCCACCATCTGTACCCGCCTCCTCCATTGCCATCTCCGCCCTCCCAGTTGCTCCCGTCCCTTCTGTCCGTGCAGGGTCCCACCATGTCTCCTTCGGACCAGGCACCACAGCCCCTGCCCCTGTCACCCCTGCTGCCCTCAGTGAAGTGTCTGTGGACACACTGCAGCAGTTGCAGGTTGGTCAGGCATCGATGTTGCATGTCCTCCATGAACACACTAGACTGCTCACACAGTTGGTGTCGTTCGTGGAGGGCATGTCATCAACGATGACTGAGCAACGCAGGTTTCTGCAGTCCATGGACTCTTCACTGACGGAAGCAGTGTCTCTCCTGCAGCGCTCCGTTCCCCCCCTACCCGGCACCCATCCACACTGCCCTCTCCCATGCCTGTCCAAAGCACACACAGACAGTCACAGGCACACACCCCAACAGACACATCCAGCACACCCCCAACTAAGGCACAGCGCACACCTCCTGGCACGTACACTCAGGGGGATGTAGTCACACCCACAGGGTCTGGGGGCAAACGGCAGACACGCAGCCACAGTCAGAGTCCGCAGTCCTCACGACCCACTTCCTCCAAATCCACTCCCCTTAGCTCCCCTGCCAAAATGTCACCCAAAGAGACCTCATGGTTAGTCTGTCCCTCAGCCCCACTGTGACACCACCCCTCAAGCGGTTGAGGAAGTCTCTGGCCAGGGGAGTTGAGTCCCCCCCATGTCCACCACCTCCCCCAAGAGCGCTGCACCCCATCCCTCGGACACCCCCCTTCTGTTGGCCCTGGTGTTTCTTCCGGTGCAGGGGTTCCTCTGGACGCCCTGGCAGCAGTGTGCAGCGAGCTGCTCACCACCACCTTTGGCGCTGCCCCACCCCCTGTGGTGGATACATCCAGCCCTGCACCCACCACACCTACCCAACCCACTCCTGTCCCTGCGGTGCCTGGTACTCCCACTGATGATGCCCCCCCCAGTCGACAAACCTTGAGGTGACTTTGTGCAGGCAAGGTAGGGGTGGACACAGTCGCATACGTCCACCCTTGGACTCGAACTATGGACTGGCCATTGGCCTTTGTAAATAGTGTCTTCTTACAATTTTTTTTGGTGTGCTGAATAAAGCCTTTTCATTTAGTTTCCACACTATTGCATTTCAGGTACTTGATGTTGGTGATGAGGCCCATGAAGTTGGTGTTCTGGTAATGTGTTAGGGTTATGAGAAATGTTTTAGTATGATGGTCATGAGGTGGACCATGGTATCTGTGTGCCTTCACAATGTCTGTGAAAATATTAATTGGTAGTGTGTGTTCCTTTGGATTGTGAGACATTGTCCCAAGGAGTGTTCCTTCCTCTGTGGCACCTGGCATGTTCCCTGCAAACAGTTGCACAATTGTTGTGCTGACCTGTGTCAACATATCCTTTGTTGGTGACGGATCCCTTCAACAATGGCCATGCATGCTCACCGATGTCTCCTCCTTGCCAGTCACTGTAGTTGTGTTTTGTGTATGTAGGAATGGCATCAGGGACCAATTGCCCCTTTTCAGCACTGTGTATGTGTGTAATCACGGCCTAACACACAAATGGCACGTGTAATGCAGGGTATTTGGGCACCTGACTCACAATTGTGGGCATTGTATCTAGTCGCAGTGAACCCTATTCCTTACATGAGAGACAACATCTGGGTGGCTGGACCAGCACCTGGACATTCCTATCACTCCTGTGATGTGCGTGGCAGTGTGTGTTCCCCTTGGCTAACTTATTTTAGTATGCATTTCCATGACTATACAGTCTGTTGGCATGAAATCAGGGTGTGTATAGTGGGGCATCCGCCATGTGTGGGTATGCATGTGTTGTATGTCCTCACACCCACATGTGGTGGGTCATGCAGTGTGTGAATGACATCCATCCTCCTGGGAGTGGGGCACTGCTGGGAGTCCTCTGCACCCACCCCTCATGTGTCTGTCCACTGCTGGTAGTTCTCTGCAACCACCCCCATATGTCTGTCCACTGCTGGGAGTCCTCTGCACCCACCCCTCATATGTCTGGACACTGCTGGTAGTGATATGCACCCACCCCTCATATGTCAGGTCACTGCTGGGAGTCCTCTGCACCCACTCCTCATATGTCTGGGCTCTGCTGGAAGTCCTCTCCACCCACCCCTCATATCTCTGTCAACTGCTGGGAGTCTTCTGCACCCACCCCTCATATGTCTGGGCACTGCTGGGAGTCCTCTGCACCCACCCCCATATATCTGTCCACTGCTGGTAGTGATGTGCACCCACCCCTCATATGTCTGTCCACTGCTGGGAGTCCTCTGCACCCACCCCCATATGTCTGTCCAGTGCTGGGTGTCCTCTGCACCCACCCCTCATATCTCTGTCCACTGCTGGGAGTCCTCTGCACCCACCACTCATATGTCTGGGCACTGCTGGGAGTCCTCTGCACCCACCCCTCATATCTCTGTCCACTGCTGGGAGTCCTCTGCACCCATCCCTCATATGTCTGGACACTGCTGGGAGTCCTCTGCACCCACCCCTCATATCTCTGTCCACTGCTGGGAGTCCTCTGCACCCACCCCTCATATGTGTGTCCACTGCTAGGAGTCCTCTGCACCCACCCCTCATATGTCTGGGCACTGCTGGGAGTCCTCTGCACCCACCCCTCATATCTCTGTCCACTACTAGGAGTCCTCTGCACCCACCCCTCATATGTCTGGACACTGCTGGTAGTGATATGCACCCACCCCTCATATGTCTTTCCACTGCTGGGAGTCCTCTGCACCCACCCCATATGTCTGTCCACTGCTGGGTGTCCTCTGCACCCACCACTCATATGTCTGGACACTGCTGGGAGTCCTCTGCACCCACCCCTCATATGTCTGGACACTGCTGGTAGTGATATGCACCCACCCCTCATATGTCTGGACACTGCTGGTAGTGATATGCACCCACCCCTCATATGTCTGTCCACTGCTGGTAGTGATATGCACCCACCCCCATATGTCTGTCCACTGCTGGGAGTCCTCTGCACCCACCCCTCATATGTCTGGACACTGCTGAGAGTCCTCTGCACCCTCCCCTCATCTGTCTGTCCACTGCTGGGAGTCCTCTGCACCCACCCCTCATATGTCTGGACACTGCTGGTAGTGATATGCACCCACCTCTCATATGTCTGTCCACTGCTGGGAGTCCTCTGCACCCACCCCATATGTCTGTCCACTGCTGGGTGTCCTCTGCACCCAGCCCTCATATGTCTGGACACTGCTGGGAGTCCACTCCACCCACCCCTCATATCTCTGTCCACTGCTGGGAGTCCTCTGCACCCATCCCACATATGTCTGGGCACTGCTGGGAGTCCTCTGCACCCACCCCTCATCTGTCTGGGCACTGCTGGGCGTCCTCTGCACCCACCCCTCATATGTCTGTCCACTGCTGGGAGTCCTCTGCACCCACCCCCATATGTCTGTCCACTGCTGGGTGTCCTCTGCACCCACCCCTCATATCTCTGTCCACTGCTGGGAGTCCTCTGCACCCACCCCTCATGTGTCTGGGCACTGCTGGGAGTCCTCTGCACCCACCCCATATCTCTGTTCACTGCTGGTAGTGATATGCACCCATCCCTCATATGTCTGTCTACTGCTGGGAGTCCTCTGCACCCACCCCCATATGTCTGTCCACTGCTGGGAGTCCTCTGCACCCACCCCCATATCTCTGTCCACTGCTGGTAGTGATATGCACCCACCCCTCATAAGTCTGGACACTGCTGGTAGTGATATGCACCCACCCCTCATATGTCTGTCCACTGCTGGTAGTGATATGCACCCTCCCCTCATATGTCTGTCCACTGCTGGGAGGCCTCTGCACCCACCCCCATATGCCTGTCCACTGCTGGATGTGCTTTGCACCCACCCTCATATCTCTGTCCACTGCTGGGAGTCCTCTGTACCCACCCCTCATATGTCTGGGCACTGCTGGGAGTCCTCTGCACCCACTCCCATATCTCTGTCCACTGCTGGTAGTGATATGCACCCACCCCCCATATGTCTGTCCACTGCTGGGAGTCCTCTGCACCCACCCCCATAGCTCTGTCCACTGCTGGTAATGATATTCACCCACCCCTCATATGTCTGGACACTGCTGGTAGTGATATGCACCCACCCCTCATATGTCTGTCCACTGCTGGTAGTGATATGCACCCACCCCTCACATGTCTGTCCACTGCTGGGAGGCCTCTGCACCCACCCACACACCCCCTTGGAGCTGTACACTGCTGGCCAGGACCTACACACACAACAATTTGAAGGTAACATGCTGGGCCAGTCTTCTATGCCCACATTCCTGGTGTGTGTACGCCTCGTATCCAAATTTTCCTGCTGCCGTAACGGGGTACGTGTGGTTCGGACCGTACCCACGCATGTATGCGTGGGTACAGTCCGTACCTGAGTACTCATGGGGCTGTAGGGGTATGCACCGTACCCACGCATGTATGCGTGGGTACGGTCCCTACCTGATTACTTATGGGGCCGTAGGGGTACACACTGTACCCACGTATTCATGCGTGGGTACGGTCCGTACCACTGTTGTCATGGTGCCGTAGGGGTACGTGTGGTACGCACCGTACCCACGCATACATGCGTGGGTACGGTCCGTACCACTGTTGTCATGGCGCCATAGGGGTACGTGTGGTACGCACCGTACCCACGCATTTATGCGTGGGTACGGTCCTTACCACTGTTGTCATGGCGCCGTAGGGGTACGGTGTATGCACCATACCCACACATTCATGCGTGGGTATGGTCCGTACCACTGTTGTCATGGTGCCGTAGGGGTACGTGTGGTACGCACCGTACACGTCCACTTCCTTGTTGCGGTACCAGGGGTTGCTGGCCACGCCCCCCCAAGTGACCAGACCCTGGTGGTAATGTATGTCCTCCATATTATAGGTTTTTCTTTGGGTATGGGGTTTGTTTCCTGCCCCTCACCCCCACCCTGGCCCCTGGGTGTTGTTCTCACCTTCTGCGGCGTATGCGTCGGGTGCGGTGCACCAGGTCGTAGGCCAAGAGGACCGGGGTGACACGTACGATGGGGTTCATGGCTGTATGTCGCGTACCGGGGCTCCGTGGCGTAGAGTTCTGCTTTTCCGGCAGTTTTTCGCTCCCGTAGTCACAGCGAGGTACGTAGTGACGTCGGTACGAATCGTACTTGCTGGGCGGGAAAACGCTGCTGAAATACGTAGGGACGTCGCATACAAGCAGTTCCGGATCGGAATCGTGGTTATTTTTTTGCTGTACGGTCTTTTGTACGATTCGTACTGAAAAAGGCTTTCTGTACGAATCGTACTTCCTAGGTTGCAGAATGAGTTTACCTGGTACGAGTCGTACGGAGAAAACGCTCCATACGACTATTCGTACTGCCTTTTTCCATGATTGGAATCGGCCCCAAAATGTATTACTTTTAATAAATTCCAACATACATTTCAAACATAATATATACTTTTGACTCATATACTAACACTTAAAACACTAAAAAAAAATCAATATTCTTAACAACTATATTATGACTGTCGATATTACTAACTTTGATATTATTAAAAACGATATTTCTTACTTGCATTTAGATATTCTGCACCACTATATTTTTGTAAGTGGATATTTTGGGAACTCAATATTTAAAATTCGATATTTTGGCAACTCGATATATAAAATTCGACATTTTCTGCTCACCGTCTCAATTCCCTTTCATCAGATCCTCCAACAGTGTCACTTTTTGGTTCTTCATTTAAATGAAGATTTTCAAAATCTTCAAGGATTATGTAAGTCCACTCTAGAGCCTTCTATATTCTGTTTGGTACCTTCACTCTTTTTGATAACCTTAATGATCTTCTTCTTGATTGTTCTTGCACAACCTGGCTTACCACCTCATTTACTTGCTCTAGTTCTCTCCCTGTTTTTCTTCTTAGAAAGTATATCAGTCTTTTTACTCCACTCGGCCAGTGATCTCCCTTTCTAACTCTTTTTGTCGGTACTGCCTTTTCATCTTCTTCACCTATTGCAAGCATCATTTTATTTTCTCTTTCTTTCGGTTGGACTTGTTCTGAATTTTCTGTTTCTTTTTCTTCTGTTATTTGTATTTGCTCTGGACCCTCTGGCACTTCTTTTTCTTCTTCTGATTGAGGTTGATCTGGATTTTCTATAGAAAATTCTTCTGTTCTTTGTTCACTTTGTTCTGGTCTTACAAGCTCTAGCTCATTCTCAGTCTCCACAGCAGTATCTTCAGTCCCAGTAATTGGTGGCCACCCTTCTTTACTTGTACTTGGTTGGTCTTCGTCAATGCGATCTTCAGAGTCTGCTTCTCTGATTTCTTCGACTTCACAGCTTCTGGTTCCTTTCTGTGCTCTACCAGTTGCTGCTTTTGTCATTCAGGTGGACTTGGGACCCTTTGGGTATGACTGGAATGGATCCAATTTGGTAGGCCAGCACACTTCACTGCTGTTGTCGTAACCAATATGATTTGATGAGTTCCTTTCTGCCTGGGTTCCAAACACGATTTCCTTGTGTGCTTCTTTACCACGACCCAGTCTCCAGGCCACAAATCATGTGCTTGATTCGGCTGTGCTGTGGTTACATCTTCTCCAACCTGGTGAGACACAGTAGGTACACGATCAGCTAGTCCTTTACAATAGTCCAACACTAAATCATCAGTTATATTCATCAATTTGTTTCCAGGTACAAATGCTTGTCTCATTGCTCTTCCCATGAGGATCTCATGCGTTCTCAATCCTGTTCTGCGGTCAGGAATGCTTCTAAGGCTCATCAATCCAAGGGGCAAAGAATCAGGCCATTTCAGTGAAGTGGATGCACACACATTTCCTAACCTGGATTTTATTGTAAAAAAGCTGCTCAACCACTCCAAAGGCTTCTGGTCGATAGGCACAATGTAATTTTTGCACAATTTTGAAAGCTGTACAAATTAGTTTGATTATCTCATTATTAAAATGAGGTCCTCTATCTGATTCCAAAGTGACTGGAAATCCAAATCTAGGTATGAGCTCTCTCAACAGCAGTTTGGCAACCGTAAGAATGTAATTCCTTCTCGTGGGATAAGCTTCTACTCATCGAGAAAACAGACATACAATGACAAGACAATACTTCAAACCGTTGCATGGTGGCAACTCAATGAAGTCAAGGTGTGATCTGGTGAATGGTCCCTCTGCTTTTCCAATTTTTCCCCAACTGACAACCGTCTTCCTTCCTGGGGTTTGCTGTTGGCAGGTCAAACACCTCTGACAGAGACTCTCTGCAACTACCCTAAAATTTGGATTATACCATGTCTGTCTGAAATGTCTAATCTTAACGTCCCTCCCAATGTGTGTAGTTCCGTGGTATACCCTAGCCATTTGTGACAACAAGCTATCCAGCATTATTGGCCTACCATCTGGACACACCCATACTTCATCATCTGCTCTTCTTGTGCAACCTGTTTTGATCCAGGGTTCTTTTTCCTTTGTGTCTGCCTCATCCTGTAACTGCCTAACTTCGTCCCATGTTTCAAAAGCAGAGAAAAACATTAGTTGGCAATTGATAACGACTTTGTCCAACCCTCTGTTCAAAGACATTGTATGTTGAGCACGAAATTGTGCAATTTGGCCAGTGTACCGATTACCCAGTGTCACATAATCATTTCCTGACTTACGTGCGGCACATTAGTCAGAAATCCCTTCTGCAGCCACAATTAGCCAAAGCCACGCACAGTCCCAAAACCCTATTGACTTTCCGTAAATATGGTTACTCTCAATTTCTTCCCAATTTTTCAGGCTTTGGTTAGAGCGAACAATTCAGCTATTTGTGCAGACTTGATTCCTCTTAAACAGGAAGCTTCTAGAGTACCTGACACAGTACAGACAGCATAGGCATAACTCATCTCTCCATTCTCTCTTCTCAAGCATGATCCATCAACAAACATTACATAATCTGACTCTTCCAGGGGGACGTTAAGGATGTGGGGCCTGGGCTTTGTACTCATTTCTGTCACATCCAGACAATCATGGTCAGCATCTTCTCTCACTTCTTCACAGTATGAATCAGGTAACAAAGTTGCGGGATTCATCCTGGTGCATCTTGTCACACTTACATTTTCAGGACCCAATATCACTCTTTCATACTTAGTCAGCCGACTAGGGGTCAAGTGCTGAGTATGAGTCCTTGTTAAAAGGATCTCTATTGAATGTGGTACATACACTTCGACAGGATGTCCCATCACAATCGATTCACTCTATTCTAGACTCACATAGGTAGCAGCGACTGCTTTTAAGCAGCCAGGTAATATTGCAGCCACTGGATCCAGAGTAGCAGAGAAGTATGCTACTGGACATCGGGATAATCTGTGTCTTTGTGTTAACACTGAAAGTGCACAACCATCTCTTTCAAAGCAGAACAAAGCAAACTTTTTAGTACAATCTGGCATTCCCAGTGCTGGTGCTTGACTCAAACAACATGTCAGTTTTATAAATGCTTCCTCACTTTCATCATCCCATTCAATCGGATCCATCACATCTTTTTGTGTCAACCTTATCAAAAGCTTTGCAAGCAGCGAAAATCTACTGATCCATTGACGATGATATCCAACCACTCCCAAAAGCATTCGCACTTCTTTCTTTGTCTTAGGTAGGCTTATTTGTTGAATCACTTTTATTCTTTCTGATGTTACTTTCCTGAATCCTCTTTCTATCTTGTGCCCTAAATATTGGACTTCTTGTTGACAAAACTGTAACTTTTCTGGTGACACCTTGTGTCCTCCTTCTGCTAAATGGCTCAGTAAAGCTATTGTGTCCATGACACAAGCTTTGCGTGTCTTTGATGCCACCAATAGGTCATCAATGTACTGAACCAAGACAGAATTTCCTGGCATAACCAAAGTCTCCCAATTTTTTTTTCAGAATCTGATTAAAAATCGAGGGACTCTCTGTGTACCCTTGAGGAACTCGGCACCATGCCAAAATAAGGTCTCCGAACCGGAAGGCAAATAAATATTGGCTATCCGGATGCAATAGGATTGAAAAGAATACTTGCCACAAATCAATCACACTATACAAGTGGGCATCCCATGGTATCTGATAAAGAATCAGTGCTGGATTTGTTACGACTGGACATCAAGGTAGTACTATTTTATTATTTTCCTCAAATCTTGCACTATTCTATATTTTTCAATAGGCTTTTTAAGTCCCATGATTGGCGAATTACAAGAACTGTTCAATATTTCTTTTAGAATACCTTGTTTAATCATTTGATCAATCACTGGGGCAACTCCTGCTTTCACTTCAGAACTCATTCTGTATTGGGGTGTGTTTGGATATATCGCACCTTCTTTCACCACAATTTTGATTGGGTATACCTTTGCCATTAGACCAATTTCTTTCCCTGTAAAATCCCACACATCTGACCTCACTGTGGTTCTTCATTCATCAGGCAAATCATTTTTAGTAAGAAGTGAAAACATCTCATCCACATCTGTTTCATGTTTTGCCAGCATCATCTTAAATGAAAAGTCTTCATCAGGTGTTTGGAAAGCAACACCATCAGGCGTACAGTAGATGGTGCAATCCATTTTGCACAACAAGTCCCTTCCTAACAAATTTACTGGACTTGAATCACATACCACAAATCGATGCATGTCTCTGAAATTGCCAATATTTACTTCTATTGGTTTTGTGACTGGAGTTCTAAGTTGTTTATTTGAGACTCCTAAAACTTGGACAGTTTCTCCCTTTCCATCAACAAATGGACCTGACTGATCTACCGCCAAGGATGCGCCAAGCACGCACTCTTCCTCCCCCCTCAGGCACCATCATTGGGACATTTACAACTCACTTTCATCACTCTGCATCCAATATTGTTGAACTGTCTGTGTATTCTTACCACTTTCTCCACAAAATCCGGTGTTCACACTGTACCACTGCACCTGAGCACTCACATTGTTGGGCATAGCGGCTTGTGGCACCTGTAACTGAAGAGTAACTACCTGCTGCTACTAATGTTGATTCACAACCACCTCATTCTGCATTTGTGGATTTAAAATTTGATTTACCCCATTATTCTGTTGAATATTTCTACCCTCGCTCTTACAATGTCCAAGCTTTTCGCACCCATGACAAGGATATTTCTTTTCTGCTTCTTCTCTACTCATTCGTCCTTTTCCCTTACTTCCATTTGACACTTGACTATTCTGATTCTGTCTATTCATCTGATTATCATTTTGAGAACCAGACGTTGCTTCTTGGCATTCTGCTATCTTCACTTGTGCCCACATCATTTTCTCTTTTAACCTCTTATGTCTTGCATCAATGTCATCACTGAAGTACTTTGCATACTTCAGAATGTCATCGATCTGCTTACTTCGCCAGCACAGCATATGCTGCTGAATCATCTGACTAATTTCTGACCTTAATCCATACACAAACCTATATAGAGAAATGTCCCATATCTTTATCAGCAATATTTTCAAATCCACTATACTGCCTAAACAACTACAGTAACCTTACATAGTATGAATGCACTGACTCTTTATGGGGCATATTTACAAGCAGGCGATAAAAAATTATCGCCGCTTTTGCGGCCGTTTTCAGTCGAAAAGCGGCGATTATTTTATCGCCTAATTAGCAAGGCCACGCTAACGCGTGAAACCTTGCTTTAGCGTGGGGATTCCTAACGCCCAGCTTTGCATCTCTAATGAGATATAAAGTGGGCGTTCCTGACCTAACATGACAGGAGAAATGTCCCTAAGCGACATTTCTCCTATCATCAAGCCCCACGCTATGAAGCATAGCGTCAGGAAAAGTAGCGATAACCCCTGTTATCGCTACTTTCCTTACGCCTACTTCAGGACTGACTTAGCCATGATATCCTATGGAAGGTGGATATCATGGCTAAGTTTGTGAGTCCCTATCAACTAGCTAACGCCACATTGCGTGAGATTATCGCTGGATTACCAGCGATAATCTCACGTTAGGCAGTTAGCGTGAGGATTTTTATCCCTGAGGAGATAAGCGTTGCTAATAGCACGCTATATCAGCGATAAAAATCCACGTTACCCGGCGATAATTATCCTCACGCTAAGAGCGCTGAGCGATAATTTTCGCCGGGTGTTGCTGATATGCCCCTATGTTCTTGAGTTGTTCTGTCTATTTTAACCCAATATGTTTCTTTAGGGGGAATATTCCCTTTTAGAAAAGTAATCACTTGATTATATTTCTGCATCACATCCTCTGAAGGCGCACCTGTTTTTGCGTCTCTAGGATATTCTTCAGTTGGTCAAGCAACTGTAATTTTACATTCTGTCTACAAATCAGCTGGTACCACTATGTCAAACAAACCATCCAAATCTTTCAACAAAACCTTTGAAACCTTTACAAATCTCTCTACCTGCTTGTACCATTCAATAGTTTTTTCTCTCAATCTAGGGAAGTCATTTGTAAAGGACAAAATATCCTGTCTACTCCATGGAACATGAACATATCCACCACCAGGAACTTCTCTCATCGGACACAACCTTTCAACCTTTTCTACTTCTCTCAACAGAGATGCAGATACTTCCTTTGTTGTGTCTTCATCCCTCTTTTTGGCCCATTTACTTCTCAATCGATCAACATCTCCCCATTTCTTTAGAATGTGCATTAATTCCTTTGTTTTCAATCTCCTTCCTGACGCATTCAAACTCTCCAAATCCTTCTCAGTAAATTCTGATCTATAAGGTTTCTGTAATATTCTTGATTTCTCTATATCTATTTCAAATTCTAAAGCAGCTTCCACTATTTTCACGTACAAATTCTTTGTTCTCCAGGTTATACTTTTACACAAAAACAATTCTTCATCTCTATATGAACCTAATCTATCTGAACTTATTGTACCAATAATCAGTTCTTCAAAATCCACTCTCAACTTACTTACATCTATAGTTTTTGATGGAGGTTTCTTTTTCTCTAATCATTTTGCCCATTCTTCTAGATCTTCAGGTGAAAATCCAGTAGAATTCCCTGTCACTGGGGTAACAGTTATTACTTTCCTCCTTGTATCTGTAGGTGTAATTCTTTTTGGGGTCTCAGTCACAGTCTCAAGATTTGGGAGAACTAAAAATGAAACATTAAAATCACTCTCACTAGTTTGATCTGCTAAAATCACTATCTCTTTTCTCACACTATTCTGTGTAACTGTAATATTTTGTGGTTTTGATGTACCACGTTTCTCACCGTACAGTGGAATAACAGGACCAATAGTTACTGTTACTTTCAATGCTTCAGCATTCAAATCTAACTGATTTATTTTCTGAGTTATCTCTTCTTTTTTTTTACTCAATACATCCCTTTCCTTTTCTTGTGATGCTCAGATAACTGTTGGGTCATATAGAACCTGTGGAACCAATGGGGTTCCCATTATAGGGGCACTTGGAGTTGTATCTCTAGCACTTTTTTGATAAGGTGGGGGTCTTTTAACTAGAATATCTTCCAACAACTCATCATTGGATTCATCACACCCTATTCCTGCCACACCTAGGTGTTTCTTTTTTTCTTTACATTTGCTCCGCTCTTGATCCTCAGCCATTAATACTGGATATACACCCTCTGTTACTACAGCCCTTCTCCATCTTTTCATTTGATCTCCTCGACTGTCAAATGGGTATCTGGGTAAAAATCCTCTAATAATTCTTCTGCCTCCCCTGTATTTTTCTCGTTCATATGCCTCAACTTCCCATACTTCCAAAGCCTCATACTGTGTTAACCTAGGATTTGGTTCTAACGAATTCATACTATTTCCCAAATTCTGAAGAATTCTTCCATTAAATGTACAATGCTTGGGGAATGCTAAAACACCATCATCTTTTGTATACTCCACCCAATGTTCGAACCATACACACGTATGATACCCACTTTCCATCATCATATAAGAAGCTGGCGTGTTTGGGGGTGGCATAAGAATTCCCTCCCTAGTTACTATGAGCTTGCCCTTCCTAAAGAAATTCTTGATCTTATTAAACAACTTCATTCTCTCGTTCTTGCGACTTATCTAATTCACTTGATAAAATCCAAAACACTCTTTCGTGTTTTCACGAAGCCTGATAGCTAACACTCGCCCAATGCCAGCACGACTCACACCAACAGTCCAATCAGGTCTCACTACGTTTCTTTCACACAACCAATGCCAACACGGCTTTTGTCCACTGACAAAGCAAGGCTTACAACACACCCACTCGTCTGACCAATGCCAGCGCGTTTTTTTGTGACGTCAGTATTGCTTCTACTACCGACCCTCCCTTAACAATCTGGATTTTTCACACGCCCGCTGTTTCAACCAATACCAGCTCGACTCTCTGTGATGTCAGTATGACTCCCGCTACTGACCCTCCCCTCACAAGGTAATACGACAATGCAATTTGTTTACTTTTCTTGATAAATTTCTGTTAGTAACTACGTAAAAACAGCGCTACTCTGTCTGCTCCGCTAAACCAAGATCATTTCTTCACTCGCTTCAAAGAGAAAATTCTTCTTTTCACTACGAGTAAAAACCACTATTTACCCTTCACCTAAGCTCATGGAGGACCTGTTACTCCTATAGGAATACTCCTCCATTGGGTAAGGCCAAAGTTTCACAGATGGGCCCTTTGCTGTCACTCACACTCTACTCTTATCCGAAATAGTCCCCAATATAACACCTACAGCCCTGCCTAGCTTTCAGGTATTATGACAACAGATGAGCAACTTTCTGCAGTGTGATTTCCTTACCACACTCTTCTAAATTTCGTTCCCGGGATTCCCAGATATCTGTGTACCTGTACTTCCAGACAACATAGAACACAACACTAAGGTGCCGATCACGATCCGGTAAAAAATGTCCCCGTACGACTCGTATCGGGTCTTTTTACCGTACGAATCGTACAAGTGCCGTACGAACTGGCAATCACGATTCGCATGGTAAAAAGTCCATACGAACCGCACTGGGAATCATTCCCCACACGTCCTCGGGTCGGAAAATGTGTCCGACACGTCCTCGGACGATTTACCTTACAAACGTGAAAAGCCAAGTTCGACCGAGGAATCACGATCCATCCCGTGCGTCCGAGCTTACAACCGTATGGAAAAAACACCGTCCGCATCGAACTCCTATAGCAACCATTGAGACATGTGCCCGCATACGCGCCCAACACTCCCCCCAGCCCCCGTACGTCCGACACGTACCCCCCGTGTATGTATACCCCCACCCGTCTAGATACACCCCAGTACGTTCCAGTCGTACCCCCACCCCAGTACGTGTCGTACCACCGTCTATGTACACCCCAGTACGTTTGAGCCCCAACCCCACCCCAGTACGTGTCATACCCCCGTGTACCTACACCCCAGTACGTTCCAGTCGTACCCCCACCCCAGTACGTGTCGTACCACCGTCTATGTACACCCCAGTACGTTCGAGCCCCACCCCCACCCCAGTACGTGTCATACCCCCGTGTACCTACACCCCAGTACGTTCCAGTCGTACCCCCACCCCAGTACGTGTCATACCCCCGTGTACCTACACCCCAGTACGTTCCAGTCGTACCCCCACCCCAGTACGTGTCATACCCCCGTGTACCTACACCCCAGTACGTTCCAGTCGTACCCCCACCCCAGTACGTGTCATACCCCCGTGTACCTACACCCCAGTACGTTCCAGTCGTACCCCCACCCCAGTACGTGTCATACCACCGTCTATGTACACCCCAGTACGTTCGAGCCCCACCCCCACCCCAGTACGTGTCATACCACCGTGTACCTACACCCCAGTACGTTCCAGTCGTACCCCCACCCCAGTACGTGTCGTACCACCGTGTACCTACACCCCAGTATGTTCCAGTCATACCCCCACCCCAGTACGTGTCGTACCACCGTCTATGTACACCCCAGTACGTTCGAGCCACACCCCCACCCCAGTACGTGTCATACCCCCCGTGTACCTACACCCCAGTACGTTCCAGTCGTACCCCCACCCCAGTACGTGTCATACCCCCGTGTACCTACACCCCAGTACGTTCGAGCCCCACCCCCACCCCAGTACCTGTCATACCCCCGTGTACTTACACCCCAGTACGTTCCAGTTGTACCCCCACCCCAGTACGTGTCATACCCCCGTGTACCTACACCCCAGTACGTACCAGTCGTACCCCCACCCCAGTACGTGTCGTACCACCGTCTATGTACACCCCAGTACGTTCGAGCCCCACCCCCACCCCAGTACGTGTCATACCCCCGTGTACCTACACCCCAGTACGTTCCAGTCGTACCCCCACCCCAGTACGTGTCATACCCCCGTGTACCTACACCCCAGTACGTTCCAGCCGTACCACCATCCCAGTACGTGTCGTACCACCGTCTATGTACACCCCAGTACGTTCGAGCCCCACCCCAGTACGTGTCATACCCCCCGTGTACCTACACCCCAGTACGTTCCAGTCGTACCCCCACCCCAGTACGTGTCATACCCCCGTGTACCTACACCCCAGTACGTTCCAGTCGTACCCCCACCCCAGTACGTGTCATACCCCCGTGTACCTACACCCCAGTACGTTCCAGTCGTACCCCCACCCCAGTACGTGTCGTACCACCGTGTACCTACACCCCAGTACGTTCCAGTCGTACCCCCACCCCAGTACGTGTCGTACCACCGTCTATGTACACCCCAGTACGTTCGAGCCCCACCCCCACCCCAGTACGTGTCATACCCCCTGTGTACCTACACCCCAGTACGTTCCAGTCGTACCCCCACCCCAGTACATGTCATACCCCCGTGTACCTACACCCCAGTACGTTCGAGCCCCACCCCCACCCCAGTACGTGTCATACCCCCCGTGTACCTACACCCCAGTACGTTCCAGTCGTACCCCCACCCCAGTACATGTCATACCCCCGTGTACCTACACCCCAGTACGTACCAGTTGTACCCCCACCCCAGTACGTGTCGTACCACCGTCTATGTACACCCCAGTACGTTCGAGCCCCACCCCCACCCCAGTACGTGTCATACCCCCATGTACCTACACCCCAGTACGTTCCAGTCGTACCCCCACCCCAGTACGTGTCATACCCCCGTGTACCTACACCCCAGTACGTTCCAGCCGTACCCCCACCCCAGTACGTGTCGTACCACCGTCTATGTACACCCCAGTACGTTCGAGCCCCACCCCCACCCCAGTACGTGTCATACCCCCCGTGTACCTACACCCCAGTACGTTCCAGTCATACCCCCACCCCAGTACGTGTCATACCCCCTTGTACCTACACCCCAGTACGTTCCAGTCGTACCCCCACCCCAGTACGTGTCATACCCCCGTGTACCTACACCCCAGTACGTTCCAGTCATACCCCCACCCCAGTACGTGTCGTACCACCGTGTACCTACACCCCAGTACGTTCCAGTCGTACCCCCACCCCAGTACGTGTCGTACCACCGTCTATGTACACCCCAGTACGTTCGAGCCCCACCCCAGTACGTGTCATACCCCCCGTGTACCTACACCCCAGTACGTTCCAGTCGTACCCCCACCCCAGTACGTGTCATACCCCCGTGTACCTACACCCCAGTACGTTCGAGCCCCACCCCCACCCCAGTACGTGTCATACCCCCATGTACCTACACCCCAGTACGTTCCAGTCGTACCCCCACCCCAGTACGTGTCATACCCCCGTGTACCTACACCCCAGTACGTACCAGTCGTACCCCCACCCCAGTACGTGTCGTACCACCGTCTATGTACACCCCAGTACGTTCGAGCCCCACCCCCACCCCAGTACGTGTCATACCCCCCGTGTACCTACACCCCAGTACGTTCCAGTCGTACCCCCACCCCAGTACGTGTCCTACCACTGTCTATGTACACCCCAGTACGTTCGAGCCCCACCCCCACCCCAGTACGTGTCATACCCCCGTGTACCTACACCCCAGTACGTTCTAGTCATACCCCCACCCCAGTACGTGTCGTACCACCGTGTACCTACACCCCAGTACGTTCCAGTCGTACCCCCACCCCAGTACGTGTCATACCCCCGTGTACCTACACCCCAGTACGTTCGAGCCCCACCCCCACTCCAGTACGTGTCATACCCCCCGTGTACCTACACCCCAGTACGTTCCAGTCGTACCCCCACCCCAGTACGTGTCATACCCCCGTGTACCTACACCCCAGTACGTACCAGTCGTACCCCCACCCCAGTACGTGTCGTACCACCGTCTATGTACACCCCAGTACGTTCGAGCCCCACCCCCACCCCAGTACGTGTCATACCCCCCGTGTACCTACACCCCAGTACGTTCCAGTCGTACCCCCACCCCAGTACGTGTCGTACCACCGTCTATGTACACCCCAGTACGTTCGAGCCCCACCCCCACCCCAGTACGTGTCATACCCCCGTGTACCCACACCCCAGTACGTTCCAGTCGTACCCCCACCCCAGTACGTGTCGTACCACCGTGTACCTACACCCCAGTACGTTCCACTCGTACCCCCACCCCAGTACGTGTCATACCCCCGTGTACCTACACCCCAGTACGTTCGAGCCCCACCCCCACCCCAGTACGTGTCATACCCCCCGTGTACCTACACCCCAGTACGTTCCAGTCGTACCCCCACCCCAGTACGTGTCATACCCCCGTGTACCTACACCCCAGTACGTACCAGTCGTACCCCCACCCCAGTACGTGTCGTACCACCGTCTATGTACACCCCAGTACGTTCGAGCCCCACCCCAGAACGTGTCATACCCCCCGTGTACCTACACCCCAGTACGTTCCAGTCGTACCCCCACCCCAGTACGTGTCGTACCACCGTCTATGTACACCCCAGTACGTTCGAGCCCCACCCCCACCCCAGTACGTGTCATACCCCCGTGTACCTACACCCCAGTATGTTCCAGTCGTACCCCCACCCCAGTACGTGTCGTACCACCGTGTACCTACACCCCAGTATGTTCCAGTCGTACCCCCACCCCAGTACGTGTCGTACCACCGTCTATGTACACCACAGTACGTTCCGGTCCTACCCCCAACACAACCTCCTAAGTACGGAGCGCACCCCAGGCCCCAACATCACAACCGCATGTACGAGTCGTACCAACCCACACACAAGGACAGCACCGTACAACCAAATGGCCCATCTACACACCGTACACACGCTCAAAACGCACGTACACAACCAGGACAAAACAAAACAACACAAGAAGACACTATTCGAATGGCACAAAGCCACTAAACATGGCCAACAAACACTACAAATACACCTTCACTGACCTGCAACTGCCAAAGACAAACAGAGGGCCAAAACACCACCACTACTTATAACACACCCACCCAAATTTCAAACACTGCCACACCCACCCATGGACCAATAAAAAGGGCCCACACACACAAACCATGAGCCTTTGCAACAGACTCACTGCTGCCAGACACCACAGAACCATACAACAAGCTACACCACACCTTACACTTGCACACCTTCACACAACCACCCTCACAAACACCCCCTCATCACATTCACACACACACACACACAACCATCCACACCCCCCCCCAACATACACACCCCCCCCCACCATCCCCACCCACACCCCTCACCATGCCCACTACCAAGAATCCAAAGTTCAGTAACCGAGAGTTGGAGGTCCTTGTTGATGAAATCCTCAGAGTCGAGCCACAGATCTTTGGAACATTGGTCAGAAACACCAGCCTGGCAGCAAAAACAGCCATGTGGCAGACCATCGTCGATGCTGTGAATGCTGTTGCGGACACCAGGAGGACCAGGCAGGAATGCCAGAACAGGTGGTACGATCTGCGGAGGAGGGTCAGAGCCAAGAGGCAGGAGGAACACGACCAGGCCAACGCCACCGGAGGAGGGCCCTCCCGCAGACCCGTACAGTACCATCCCTGGGAGGAGAGGGTGATGGCCATACTGCCGGTGGAGGCAGTCGAAGGATTAGAAGGACTCCGAGACCCAGGTGAGTACACAAACAACGCACCTCACATGGGGGGAACGGCATCCACAACCAAAATCACTAACAGGCACGCAACCACCACAAGCCATCGCATTACTCAACCACACTCCATGAGCACGCACATGCCACTGCTGCCACCATGCCCCATGCACCCAGCTGGACAATGGCAAGCCACAGAAGACAACAACACATGACACGGTAACCCGGATGGCGGGAGGCTGGACCCCAAAAATCACATAGTGCGACTCCGAAGCAGACAACTATGCACTCTGCCCATATGGCCTAGGTCACAGCCAGACAAACAGTGTGTCCCAACACAGGAATGACTTGCCAGCAAATGGCGGACGCCTTGCATCAACACATGGGGGTGAAGGCACTGTTTTGCACATGACAGCAGCTAATGAACAGCCAACATTGTGAAAGAGTGGCAGCACACACCACCACAGCAGCAGCGCACAGACACACATCACACCCAATGGGTGCCTGGAGATCAGAAACAAACTCACATCAACAAGCCAAGGACCACTCAAAGATCTGCTAACAGTGTGTGCCCAGGAAGCTGGGCTGAGGTGACAGAGGGTGACACACAGAGGGAGGGAGAGGGGGACAGAGAGGGAGGGAGAGGGGGACAGAGAGGGAGGGAGACACAGGGAGACGGACAGAGGGAGGAGGCTGACACACAGAGGGAGGGAGAGGGTGAAAGGGAGGGAGGGAGAGGGGGACAGAGAGGGAGGGAGAGGGAGACAGAGAGGGAGCGAGACACAGGGAGAGCAAATCAGCCGTGTGGTGTGTGGGAATGTCTGCTCGTCAGCAGGTAGACTGCGTGCATGTAGCCAAGGGTGGCCCGTGCCAGAACCCCCCCTCTTCACCATGGCAAAACACAGGGCCATGTCACAACCTGTGCACGAGCACAATGACAGCTACCTGCATCACATAAGTGTGTAGAACAAATCCATGTGCACATGTACAGTGCTACACGGAAGGCGCCAATGCATGGCTCGCAACACCGGCCCACTCCACTGCTGACTGCAGTCACACTTGACGCAGCAAGTAAGACTGTGCCACACATAGTTAAAGGTGCCAAAGTGGTGCCCAAGGGACACACCCATGCACAAGTGCACTGTGAGTGGAATGCAAGACAGATCCTAATTCCAAGAGGAAATGTGCCAACTTATGAAATGATGAAACATGGATGTTGCATGGACCAAAATTAACATTGTCTCTCTTACACACAGGTCAACGTCGTGGTGCACCCCCCAACACTGGGGGGGAACACTCACAGGACCCGGATCTGCAGGAGCCCGATCCCACCGGCAGCGACCACTCTCACCACTCTGTGGACGACCCCGACCGACCTGGCCCCTCTGGTGTCCAACCGCCTGCAGCACCTGCGTCAGGTACAACTGTGCCAACCACCACCCCCACTCCTGCCACATCCCAGGAGACACCCAGGATCCCTGCCCCAACACCACAATGCAGCCAGGCTGGCCAAGAGGGACACGGTGTCCCGGGCACCCAGGAGGAGGCAGGCGACAACGCCAATGCCACCCCTCAGGGGTCCCGGAGACCCGATGTGCCCGCAAGGGCAGGCCAGGCGCAAGTAGGCAGGGGTGGTGGGAGTGGAGGACGGCGGAGGCACGAGCCTGACCAGTTGGCTGGGGATCCGGTATTTTCCCATGTCCGTAACATCCTGGACTCATACCGGCAGGACACCACGGGCATGGCCCAAGTTGTGTCCGTCCTCGAGGGGATCAAGGCCCAGCAGGCCCAGCAACATGCGGAGCTACATGCCTGTCTACTGGTACACCAACAGAGGATGGAGGACAGACAGGCTGAGCAAGTGACGGCATTCCAGGGGATTCACGCTACACTCCGTCGGATGGCCGACAACATGGCCGACCCTCCCTGTGCCAGAAGGCGGAGAACATCACCACCCACAGGGAGGGATCAGGAGGAGGAGGAGGAAACATCCGACGGAGCATCCCAGATGTCGTCACGGCCTGCTGGTGAGGTTCCCCGCAGGAGGCCGGGTCGTCCACAGAAAGGACCGTGAGGGTCGGCGCTACATCACCATATCCCAGGACACCTGGCCTGGCACCTGGCCCACTGGAGCAACAGCATCACAGCATCAAGAGACATTCTCTGCCACATGGCCCTGCTGGTCACTGGCTGACCAATGTTGACAAAGACTATGGCATGGACTCTGAGGACATCCAATGGCAAGGACACCAACTCCCCTACTGAACTTTGGATTCAAACTACCCGGAAAGACACTCACTTTGTTTCCCCCCCCCCCCCCCCCCCCAATAATAAATCACACTATGAAGAGTAGATGCCTGCTGGTAGCATTATTACCTAACATGTGTCTTGTAAAGTCAAAACATGCCTGAGTCATCTTTTGTCTTCAACCACCCACACCCTGGGGCCTGAGTCTGGCGCAGGACACATGGGTCACAGTGTATTAGGCAAGACAGACATGGAGCACCATACACACCCGTGATGGGCCCAACCAGCTGAGGGGGTTACCGAACAACCGTGCTGACAGACACATTGAGTACAGCAACAGTCATGCGCAGAGGTCAGGGATCCAGTCCAGTGTCCTGGGGGGCACCCAGGTATGTGTAGACAGGTGGCAGAAACATGTCCTGCAAGCTTGAGTCCGGTGGATGCAGAGAATGGGGCCCTGGCCAACGTTGGATGCATGGGGATGGCACATGTCACAATACCCACACAGTCATGGACATCATGCCCAATACACAGTCTCAGCCCACACACACAGCTTGCATCTTGCCACTCGACACATTGACACATAGCCACAATCAGGGTATACCATGCCAGACAAGCAGGATGCACCATGGCAACACACCAGCATTGACTGAGAAGAGGCACCTTGGAGGCATAGGGACACCTTTATTAGTCATGTATTCGGGATTGCAGAGGCAACTCGAAGTACACATGAACACATCATGTGGAGTAACATGTGGGTCCAACACTGGCACCCCCCTTCAGCAGCACACATGCGTGTTCGCCATGGAACTGGCACACAAGCGTCGGCTAACAGCTAAATACCCACAGCTGCACACGGAGAGCCTGCCATACACCATAGATCCGCAGATGTCGAAGTCCCACACCATGTCAAGCCAATGCTAACCGAATGTGTCCGAGGGCAGTGTCACACACATTGATGCCATCATCACAATCCCCTATCCCATCACTGATGACTGTCAACCAGGCAGACCATCTATTCAGGTGTACACAGCTGCATGTCGTGTCCCATGGGGATGCGACATGGCTGCAGAGGAACCAAACACCGACAGGGGCAGTGTGCACACATCGTGAACAACTGCCACACCCAATACACCCCAGATGCATCCCTTACCCCATGGAGACTTCCAAACGTGTCCGTGCCTGTAACGCTGAGTCAGCCCACGATGTCATGTCCATGAGGAATAGCAGTGCCACAACAATGCAACCAGCAGACGGCATGCGCAGGTACCTGGGGAAGAGAAACACACAAGAAGTCAGCCACAAAAAGCACAGCCACTTGCATGTGCATTTACTCGACACATGTATGGATGACAACATGCTAGGTCACAATTATGACTGCGGAAGTACAACCATCACTGGCACCATCACTCCAGTGACACACCCACACACACCTCTGACTCACGTGCCATACATGCAGGTGGAGACACACATCACAACGCATGCCACACGGGGACCAATGCGTGCACACTCAGACACTGGTACTCACCACTATGCAAAGAAGTCGCGTATGAGCCGAGTCCGGATGTCCTCTTGCGGCTCCACATCCTCCACATCACTAGCCCCATTGCCAAGCCCTTCGTCCTCCACGGGTGGATGGTCCTCGTCATGTTGATTCAGGATGAGTGGCACAGCTCTTTCAACTGCCATGTTGTGCAGCATGCAGCAGACCATGAAGATCTTGCAGACCTTTGCCGGGGCATATGGGAGTGCGCCGCCGGTCTTGTGGAGGCACCTGAATCGGCTCTTCAGCATGCCAAACGTCCTCTCTATCACTCGCCTTGTCCGGCCATGGGCGGTGTTGTAGCGGAGCTGGGCCGGCGTGATAGGGTTGCGGAGAGGTGTGAGCAGCCAAGGCATGTTGGGATAGCCAGTGTCCCCTACATGGAAAGCACATGGTCATCGTTAGAAGTGGTGAAGCGGTCGTGCTGGTAGGCTATACTGAATACAGGACAGACAGACTGTACCCACCAACAACACATGCCCGTTCGTTGCGCAGCTGCATCATCATATCAGGCATCCCGCTACGCCTCATGATGTAGGCATCGTGTGCTGATCCTGGAAAACGAGCACAGACATGTGAAATCACCATGTTGGACAGACACACCACAAGGGCATTGATGGAGTGGTAGTGCTTCCGATTGCGGTACGCCACCTCCCGTGCGTGTGGTGGTACCAAAGCTACATGTGTCCCATCAATGGACCCAATGACATGGGGCATCCCTCCCAGGGCATAGAATCCACGCTTGACCTCAGTCATCTGTTCAGGGGTTGGGAACTTGATGAAGTCATCCAGGTGAATCAACATGGCCTCTAAGAAATCATGCAGCACACCACTGAACGTGCTCTGGGACATGCCACCAACATGAGCTATGGTATTTTGAAAGGTACCCGTGGCAAGAAAATGTAAAGCAGCCATTACCTTCAGCTGGGGTGTCAGTGCCGTGGGATACCTGTGCTGCGGTTGCAGGTGTGGTGCCAGTCTCGCCGTCAACTCCAGAATCAATGGTTGGGTGAAGCGGTAGAGCCGGATGCTGTCATTATCCTGCATGGCAGCCAAGTCTGGAATTCTTCGGGCAAGAGGCGGCGCTCTGCAGTAATTTTGAAGTGACAAGGAAGAGTGAGTGCACTACGACAACAACTCATGTGTACTGAGCACATGTTAATCTGGCAATACACACATGCTACATAGGGAGTCAGGTATGTGCTACATGGCCAGGACACGTATGGATGCAAGGTGACACTCCTTCAAAGACCCAGCAACACACGGAGATTGAGAACCTCCCCATGCCACGCCATGGGAATAGCTGTGTCCCAGTGCAAGTGAACAGCCAGACGCAACACAGGAGTGACATACGCCCACACATCAGCAGCAGTAGGATGCCGATTGCAGAGATTGGTAGCGGAACACTGGAGCCACAGGTCACATGACATTACACTAGGCCAGCCCACACACCTTGCCATGAAGGTGCACATGTCATGACTCACCACACATACCTTGTGAGGATGCTGACATGTCCTTGTCACGCTACTCCGTGTCCCATGCATACATGTGCACCTCACATCCGATACCACATGTGGCATGGTGTGCGGAACAGTGTGCAATGACAATCTACACACAGACATATGTTTGTTGCTGCAACGGCTGCAGCTTTTGAGGGTGCTCCCACATCAACCTGATGTGAAGCCCCCACACATACATGACATAGTCACATTGTGCACCGTGGGTAGTGACAAGTCAGGTGTCATAACCCCTGTACCGGGCATCAGGGGACACTTCCGTGTGTTGGTGTCCGTGCCATGCCAGTGACGCTCACCCCAAGTGCGCAGTACGACATGCACACATGTCAAAGGAGTCAAGGGCATGCCTGGCACACATCGCACCATCACACACTACATCTGTACACATCTCATCATACATCTGGTGCCTTCTCGACTCAGGAGTAATGTTCCACATCACAGGCCTTTCACACCTGTGCCCCACACATGTAGTGATGCACAGACGATGCCTCAATGTCAATTAATGGACAAGTATGTCCATCCATGGACAAGTATGTCCGCCCTATCCCTACCTGTGTGCCGCCTGTCACCACTGTGATGTGTGAATCCCGCTGTACTGCTGCAAAGAGGGCCTGTGTACGTTCCCATATCACTATGGGAGTGCAGCCGTATGTGTACCCATCGTGATGGCGAGCGTACAGGCATGTGTACGGCCCGTACCACTACGAGTACGCATACGCGAACCACACATACTGATAGGGAGCGTACAGGCGTGTGTACGGCCCGTACCACTACGAGTACGCATACGCGAACCACACATACTGATAGGGAGCGTACAGGCGTGTGTACGGCCCGTACCACTACGAGTACGCATACGCGAACCACACATACTGATAGGGAGCGTACAGGCGTGTGTACGGCCCGTACCACTACTAGTACGCATACGCGAGGCCGCACATACTGATAGGGAGCGTACAGGCGTGTGTACGCTCCCTATCAGTATGTGTGGCCTCGCGTATGCGTACTCGTAGTGGTACGGGCCGTACACACGCCTGTACGCTCCCTATCAGTATGTGTGGCCTCGCGTATGCGTACTCGTAGTGGTACGGGCCGTACACACGCCTGTACGCTCCCCATCAGTATGTGTGGCCTCGCGTATGCGTACTCGTAGTGATAGGGAGCGTACAGGCGTGTGTACGGCCCGTACCACTACGAGTACGCATACGCGAACCACACATACTGATAGGGAGCGTACACACGCCTGTACGCTCCCTATCAGTATGTGTGGCCTCGCGTATGCGTACTCGTAGTGATAGGGAGCGTACAGGCGTGTGTACGGCCCGTACCACTACGAGTATGCATACGCGAGGCCACACATACTGATAGTGAACGTAGTCACGCGTGTACGGGCCGTTGCAATGCATTTGGGGTGCCCTAGGGCCCTGGAACGCACCGTACCTGTGTGTGGAGCTCAGAATTACATAGGGGACACACGAGGGACAAGTATTAAGGCCTACATACATGCTGGTTGTCATGGAGACCAAGTTCAAAATTCGATTTTCTTCTGGAAGGTGAACAGCAGAAGTCAGTTGGAATAAAAATACTTTGTTGCAATGTGTTTGTGGAGCTGACATCATGCAGGAGAATGAAACCGATAGAGTACACACAGACTGCTAGGTTTGAAGGGATTGGTGGAAACATAGGATGCAAATGTGAGTGACCAATCACTCTGTACTCCTGTGCATGAGACAGGGCAGAAAGGCACATATAAGGCAGCCAGGTCCGATGAGGGAGTACTTGCCTGCACATCTTTGAATTCGTCGACCCAGCTGCTGCTACTGATTCCCTGGAACCATGTCAAGGGCTGTGGAGAGGTCACAGCCATTCACCCTGGAGGAGAACATGGCATTGCTGGATGTGATCCTCCCACAGTACCCCATGCTGTATGGGCGACCAGGGTATCAGGTGAGTGCATAGGCCACTGGCACAGACTGTCCCTATGTTGTGACTGTGACTTCTGCCATTGTGTCCTGGTGTGACACACATGCCATGTACTGTTGGGGGGGTCCGGGGGGGGGGGATGCCTGATGTCTCCCAGCAGTGCCCTGAGACAGGAGGGGTGTGCGCCTATCACTAACAGCAGTGCCCTGAGACAGGAGGGGTGGGTGCAGAGTCCTCCCAGCAGTGCCCTGAGACAGGAGGGGTGGGTGCCTAACACTCCCAGCAGTGCCCTGAGACATGAGGGGTGGGTGCAGAGTCCTCCCAGCAGTGCCCTGAGACAGGAGGGGTGTGTGCCTATCACTAACAGCAGTGCCCTGAGACAGGAGGGGTGGGTACAGAGTGCTCCCAGCAGTGCCCTGAGACAGGAGGGGTGTGTGCCTATCACGAACAGCAGTGCCCTGAGACAGGAGGGGTGGGTGTGATGCACAGTGTGAGCCTTGATCATTGATTGTGACATTGCCATCATTCCACCTGTGTACCCACTATGGCACGTACTGCTTTTTCCCTCACCAGAGGATCATGTCCCTATGACAAAGGTGCAATGCGTTGGCTGCATGACATGCCTTGTTGTTACCAGCTAATTTGTTATCAAATGTCTCTCTGTGACATGTGGCTGGTGTATTGATGTGGTGTCACTTGTACTTTCTCACAGGTAGGCGCCACTGCCAAGGAGCAGATCTGGCTGACCGCCGTCAGTGCCGTGAGGGGTGTGGATGGTCGGAGGCGGAGCATGTCCCAGGTGAGGAAACGCTGGCAGGATATCCGGTGCTGGACGCGGAGGATTGCACGGGTCCTGCTGGGGGACTCACCTGAGAGCCACAAGAACCGCGGGCGCCGCCGTCTGAGCCACCTCCACAGGCGTGTGCTGCCGGTGGTCTTTCCAGACTTGGATCGGCGCTTACAGGCGAAGCAGCAGCCGGAAGGGGGTAGGTACATGTGTGTGTTGTGTGTCACCGGCATTTGTAAGGGCACAGTAGCATGAATTCACTGCCAGGGTTTAAAGGTGCTGTGCAGATCCATTTTGCCCCAGTATAGCGCTGCGCCCCTGCCACCCTTCCCCTCCTTGCAATGTGTTCCCTGGTCTGTGTGTAGCCACTCCTTCACAAGGTAATGTAGGCTGGCGCTTTGTCCACGAGAACTATGCCTGTAGCATCATGTGTGGGGGTGGTGGGTAACAGGTTTTGGGACCTTGGCTGTGCCCTGTCAAGTTCACTGCATGTGGGTTCCATGTCAGTTGGCACTGATGCTGACTCCAGACATGGGAGTTGGTCTCTCATGTGTCATGCCTTACAGTGCGCATGTCCTATGTAGTGGCCTGTGACATGATGTGCATGAGTGTGCGATACGCATAGTGCAGGGATGGTGGCGTGGGTTGCAGTCATTACCATTCAGGAGCATGGAGTTGCGTGGCCACTACTGTCCCCTGGGGCACCTTTTCATCGGTGTTGTATGTGTCATCATAAACGTGGACACTCTCAGTGTCTACAGCGTAGGTTGTGCTCTGTGCCATTGTCCCCTGGCACCATGTATATAGACGTGCTATTTTGTACAGGTGTCCACTGTGCAGCCTGACCTGAATGTCCTTCTTCATACTCACAGTTGCTAGTGCCTGTGTGTCTTGTTATACTCATCTGAGGATGGGCACTGGTGCCTCATTATTTGTACAGGCGCACCTTGGCTGTTTGGCGTCCAATCTTGCATTTTGCCTGCCCCTGTGTTTATCACCCTGACTATGAGATGTTGGTGCCACCTGTGTCTCAACTATTTGCCTCGTGTAGGGGGTGGTTGGGGCGGGCAAAGCCTATATGTCAAATCCAGATTTCTACTTGCTGGGTCTGGCCAGTGTGTGATGTTTGTCTGGACACACACGCAAGGTGCAGTGACCGAGTCATGTTGTGCATGTTTTCTGCATTACCTATGCAGCATGTGTTTCAAGTTCATGGATATGGTCCCTGGTCATCGGTATTTTCGCCAACGCTGTGTGGTGCAGATGCAGTGCTGGATTGTCCCCAGGGCCTGGGTGCTATGTCAGACTCCGTTTCCTGTCTTTAGCTATTGTCTCATGCTCTCCATGGTATTTCAGTGGCATGGTGGCTCAACCAACTGTGTGTTTCATGCCCTACATCGGTACCTTGTTTAGTAGATGTTAGGGATCTTCCTTTTCAGGCTATGCAATGTTACCTATGTAGATTGGACTCATGTGACAGATGTGTACAGGTGTCTGATTAATTTATGTCTCTCCACCCTGCCCACAGCATCGTCGGGGGACACAGAGGGAGACATGGACACAGACCAGGCGGAGGGACCGAGCACCAGTGCCAGCCGTGACATCGGGGCTGGCACATCGAGTGGGACAGAGGCGGAGGAGAGTGTGGCCGAGGACCTGTCGACTGGCACATCAGAATACGAAGCTGACAGGTCCAAGGAGGATGTCTCCGAGTGGGCGGAGGCTGCACCAGCAGCTGACAGCGGAACAACACCTCGCACCGCCCCCTCAGTTCCCATCAGCCGCCTCCCACTTGCTCGTGTCCCTTCCCAGCGTGCCCGGTCGCCGCATGTCTCCTTCATGCCAGGCACCGCACCCCCTGCCCCTGTCTCCACTGCTGCCGCCAATGCTGAGTCTGTGGACATCCAGCGGCAACTGCAGGTTGGTCAGGCTGCGATCCTTAATGTCCTCCATGCCCACGGGCAGACACTCAACAACATCGAGGCATACTTGGAGGCCATTCATTCATCGCAGGCTGACCAACGCAACTTGCTGAGGTCCATAGACTCGACACTGACTGCAGCAGTGGGTCTCCTGCAGCGCGACCTCCCCCCACCTACCCCTGCCCCATCCACACTTCCCACTCCCATGCCTGTCCCACGTACACCCAGACGTCGGCATGCACCCACATCAACAGACACAGGCACCACACCAGCAGGGAAGGTCCACCGCACTCCTCCTGACACGCACACACAGGGTGAGGTAGGCACACCCACTGGGTCGGGGGGCAAACGTGTGACACGCAGCCATAGTGGGAGTCCGCATTCCACCCAGTCCACTCCCTCCAAATCCCCTCCCCTCAGCTCTCCTGGCCACATCTCCCCCAAGGACTCCTTCATGGCCGCTCTGTCCCTGAGCCCCACAGTGACACCACCCCGCAAGCGGTCAAGGAAGTCCTCGGTCACGGTGGTTGATTCTCCCCACCTGTCTACGCCCTCCCCCGGTGGCGCTGCGACCCATCCCTCTGACCCCCCCCCCCTCCTTGGGGCCTGTGGATCCTTCGGGTGCAGGGGACTCCCTGGAGGACCTTGCAAAGGTGTGTAGTGCCATCCTGGCCTCCGCCTTTGGCCCTGCCCCACCCCCTGTGGTGGAGTCCTCCATCCCTGCACCCACAACGCCTCCCCTTTGCCCTGATGTCCCTGCGGTGCCTGGTGCTTCCCCCCCCCCTGATGGCCTCACCCCTGTGGAAGACGACGGCATGTAACTGTGCAGGCAAGCTAGGGGACACGCATCCCACTGTGTCCCCCATCCAGCTGAGACTTATTGACTGCCCTATGGGCTTTGTGAATATTTAACTGCCTGCAATCCACGGACACTGTGATCATGCTGAATAAAGCTTTATTTTTTTTCCATTCTGACACTACTGCTATGCTGGTATTGGTGTTGGTGGGGTTGCTACATGGTTTTGGGTGGTGTTTATGTGTTGGGTGTGTGGGAAATGTAGTAGTGGGCTGCTCATTGGGGGGACCCTGGGATCTGTGTGCCATCACAAGGTGTTAGCTAACTTTCTTTGTTCATGTCAGCAGTTACTGCATGGTGCAATTGTCCCAGGGTGTATTCCTCCCTCTGTGTACCCGGATATCTTCCCTGCAGGGTGTTCCCAATGTTTAGCACAGAGCTGTGTCTACATGAGCTGTGTGTGTGACGGAGCCCTTCTACTTTGGCCATGCATGCAGGGCCATGTCTCCACCTGCAACATTCGTGGCATCCTTGGTGATCACTGTACTTGTGTGTGGAGTCTGTTGACATGAGTTCATGGGGACATGTTCCCTTGTAGGCAGTATGCATGTGGGTACTTCCAGCCTCACACACATGTGTTGCACACCTCCTGTCTCAGGGCACTGCTGGGAGGACTCTGCACCCACCCCTCCTGTCTCAGGGCACTGCTGGGAGTGTTAGGCACCCACCCCTCCTGTCTCAGGGCACTGCTGGGAGGACTCTGCACCCACCCCTCCTGTCTCAGGGCACTGCTGGGAGGACTCTGCACCCACCCCTCCTGTCTCAGGGCACTGCTGGGAGGACTCTGCACCCACCCCTCCTGTCTCAGGGCACTGCTGGGAGGACTATACACCCACCCCTCCTGTCTCAGGGCACTGCTGGGAGTGTTAAGCACCCACCCCTCCTGTCTCAGGGCACTGCTGGGAGTGTTAGGCCCCCACCCCTCCTGTCTCAGGGCACTGCTGGGAGGACTCTGCACCCACCCCTCCTGTCTCAGGGCACTGCTGGGAGTGTTAGGCACCCACCCCTCCTGTCTCAGGGCACTGCTGGGAGTGTTAGGCACACACCCCTCCTGTCTCAGGGCACTGCTGGGAGTGTTAGGCACCCACCCCTCCTGTCTCAGGGCACTGCTGGGAGGACTCTGCACCCACCCCTCCTGTCTCAGGGCACAGCTGGGAGGACTCTGCACACACACCTCCTATTTCTGGATATGTACGCTTGGAACATACACGGTGGGGG
This sequence comes from Triturus cristatus, assembly GCF_964204655.1. Classification (NCBI taxonomy): domain Eukaryota; kingdom Metazoa; phylum Chordata; class Amphibia; order Caudata; family Salamandridae; genus Triturus; species Triturus cristatus. Next base: position 640,872,512 of record NC_140582.1, read on the forward strand.
TACGCTCCATGCGCTCCATGCATACGCGGGTGAGGGTACGGGTCGTACTTACACTGTTGGGGTGGGGGTACGCTCCATGCATACGCGGGTGAGGGTACGGGTCGTACTTACACTGTTGGGGTGGGGGTACGGTACATACATACGCGGTTGGGGTGGGGGTACGCTCCATGCATACGCGGGTGAGGGTACGGGTCGTACTTACACTGTTGGGGTGGGGGTACGGTACGTACATACGCGGTTGGGGTGGGGGTACGCTCCATGCATACGCGGGTGAGGGTACGGGTCGTACTTACACTGTTGGGGTGGGGGTACGTTCCATGCATACGCGGGTGAGGGTACGGGTCGTACTTACACTGTTGGGGTGGGGGTACGTTCCATGCATACGTGGGTGAGGGTACGGGTCGTACTTACACTGTTGGGGTGGGGGTACGCTCCATGCATACGAGGGTGAGGGTACGGGTCGTACTTACACTGTTGGGGTGGGGGTACGGTACGTACATACGCGGTTGGGGTGGGGGTACGCTCCATGCATACGCGGGTGAGGGTACGGTACATACTTACACTGTTGGGGTGGGCGTACGCTCCATGCATACGAGGGTGAGGGTACGGGTCGTACTTACACTGTTGGGGTGGGGGTACGGTACGTACATACGCAGTTGGGGTGGGGGTACGCTCCATGCATAGGCGGGTGAGGGTACGGGTCGTACTTACACTGTTGGGGTGGGGGTACGTTCCATGCATACGCGGGTGAGGGTACGGGTCGTACTTACACTGTTGGGGTGGGGGTACGTTCCATGCATGGGGGGTGGGGGTAGGGTCCGTACATCTCTATCCCCACACTATGTGATGCTTGTGCGGGCCGTACCCAGGCCTTTGCCACGTGGGTACGATCCGTCCCGCCATTGTTGGGGTGACGTGGGTGTGGGCGTGGTATGTCTCGTACCCACGCTCTTGAGGCGTGAATACGGGACGTACCGGTCTGGTTGTGTTGCCGGTTCGCGTGGTGACGGACTTCCGTTGTGGCGGTCGCTGGCTTAGCTGGACACGCCCCCACCCCCTCGTAGTGACCAGGGCATGGGTGTCAGGTATGTCCTGGGCATGTGTGGTGTGTGACTTTGGTGGGGGTTTTGTGGCCTGCCCTGGTCCTGCCACCCCCACCCCCCCCCCCCTTTCCCCCCTCCCTTAGTTGTTCTGACCTTCTGCGGCGTCTGCGTCGTAACCTGTAGAGGAGGTGGACTGCTATGAGGGCCGGGATGACCCGTAGGTTCGGGTCCATGTCTGTCCGTCGCGTACGGGTCCTCCTTGTTCGCGTCGTCCTGTGTGTCCGTCGCGTACTGGTGGTCCTTGTTCGCGTCGTCCTGATTTCCCGGCAGTTTTTGGCAGCCGGAAAATATTCACCGTGCGGGATGACGTCGGTGCGAATCGTGATTCCTGGTTCGTGAATGGCAGGCTGCGAGCGTCCCGACGTCAGGTCGGCCCTTTCCCGGATCGCATTGGTAGGTTTATTTTGTTCGGTCGGGCTTTTTTACGAATCGTACGGAAATGGTGTTCCGTGCGAATCGTAATTCCTTGTTTGTACATTTTGACGACCGGGTACGCGTCGGACGGAGAATATGCTCCGTCCGACGGTTCGTACCCGGTTTTTACCGGATCGTGATCGGCACCTAACTCTTGGTGTGAAACATATAGTTTATATTCAGATATCAATATTCAATAATCAATATTCACCAAACTAATCAATAATAATCATCCTCTGCTACCAGAAAAACTGATCCAGTGGAAAGCCAGGGACAAAATACCTCACAAGCAACTGATAATTTCAATGGACCCATAGACAACAATCAGATTTCCTGGCTGTTTCGCTGGGGGTCAAGTTTTATAATTCACTTTGATCTCGATTAGTTAACTTGCTGGAAATTCAATTTACTCCTGTTAAATCTTAGTCTATGTCCAACTAATCTCCACAGATCAACATTCTTCCTTTGGTCGATGGACCATTAATTAAGTAGTTATTGGTGATATGAAAAAAATAACTAACTACATTTACAGATCTTAGTGAAATAATCCACAGACTCAGGGATTCAATAAGTTTATATAAATCTCAGTCATGAACGCTCATTAATACAAATAAATTCACAGTGCAAACACCATCAAACTTTCATGAAGAGAAAATTCATTAAATAATGTGCATTCATTTCTGAGACTTATTCAATAAATAAATGCATTAAGAGTGGATAGGTGAAGAGACAGAAGACATAATAAATCATTTATGTGCAAGAGATATGCAACATTTGATACAGAAATATAATTAACCAGTGGTGGAAATGGAAAACCAACCCTCTGGCCAAAGGACTGGTGGAGGTCCTCTGATTAAGAATCAGGTGACAAAGACTAAAGGACAGGCTCAGGACAGGGCAATACTTACTAAACTTCTCTAGAAACCCAACGCATCCGGGCGCATCCCTCTCTTACACTCTCTTGCTCCTCAATATTCTTCCGGAATCTTTAATCTAATCAGGTTGTGATTCAGTAGTGAATCTTCCCAGTCGGTTCTCTCCTTTCCTCATCATCAGCAGCTCTCACCTCTCTCGAATTTCTCACTCTCTCTCTCTCCGCCGAATGTCTGCCTGATTTTTCTTAAGTCACCCTAATAATATTCTTTAATTCTGCATGTCCCACCCTCAAAAGTTACAAATATTGATGTAAGACGGACTTTGATTGGGCAGGGGAGTTGATGTCAACTCATGCTGACATATTCTTTAATTAATCCTTGTTTGTCTGGCAAACCCTTCCCCTTTTTGCTCATTCACAAATTTTATTTTATTTAATTCCCATACATCTATTGTTGCAAATTAAATAAAAGCTTTCCAATACAGTTCCGCAGTCGAGGGCTTCTTATACACGACTCACGTCCTTGAATTTTGGCAGCCGTTCAGCCACACGGTCAGCAGGTCACATCATGACTCCACGGCGCATGCGTGGCTTGCCTCCATCTCGCAGCCATCTTACTTTCATTATGCACATCAATGGGCCCAATCGTACTCTATTAATAAAGGAATCATGAACAAATGTTAATTGCTCAAATGCATGATTTTCACTGTTCACCACCAACTTCTACTCTATCCCATGTTACTTTCTTCTTTGTTAAGCAAAAGCATTAGTAGCGACAGCTCTCTTTAAATTCAGGCAAGCATATGCCAGGCACGCGGTACCTCACGACCCAGTTTGTAATTTCTGTGCATGTGTGAGAGTTTTCCCTCTCAAAACCGGTTAGTCACGTTACTATCTACGTAATTATAATTTGCACATGCGCAGAAATGTTTTCTCGTTTAAAGCAGCGTTTAGTAGCGTTGCATTTTATTTTCATTAATTAAGCATGTGTAAAGCGCTTACTCCCCTATGTAAATGTTGTGTGTGTATATTAATTTAGTTTTCTTTATTATTTTACTGATTAGTACTGTTAATGAGGGAATGCTCCGAGCAAGATTTGCTTTCTTGAATCCTTGCTCCATCAGTAGTAATGAACAGTTTGACACTGTTAAAGCCAGTCAGATCATCTGTAAAAAGCTTCTAAAAACCTCTGCCTCCTAGGTAGTTGAAGAGAAATAACTCAAGAGCATATGGACAGGCACAGAAACAAAGTTAAGGGACTATTTATTAAGGTGTTGCGGCGCCCTTGGGGCACGCAAGGTGGGAACAAGGATGACGCAACACTAAAGTAAGATTTATCAAGCCACGCAAGGCCACCTTGCATGGCCTGCACGGTTTCATATATCTTGAGTAATGCAATGGAGCTGAAATTGCTGCGTTGTGTGAATCTGCCCCAAGAGAGGAGTTCCGTGGGTGGAGCGTGGGTGTTCCCATGCATCCATCCATGGATTTTGGAGCATTTTCAGATTTACGGTTACTGGTAGACCTGGAAATGCGTCAAAATGCTACGCCTCCCCAGATGAGGCACAACAAGGAGAAATATCTTTATTTCTCCTCATTTTTTCCTCTTTCTATGCATGCTGCAGACAGGAATTTGCCTCAGAGGATTGTTTGCTCCTTCTGCACAAAACCAATCCTTTCTACAATGCAGGCCCCCTGGTGCCATGGCGCAAGGGTGCCTGCATTAGAGCTAAGCAGTCTAAAGGGTGCAAGAGCAAGGAAAGGACAGGACTGCGCTGTATTATGTTAACTACAACACATTTCTGCCCTTTCACGCAGCGCAGGAAGGTGGCTTGCTGCTCTGCGTCAAAGCTTAATAAATCAGCCCCTTAGTCTTTTCTGTTTTTTATGATTGCGTGCCACGGGTAATATCTTTATTACAACAATCAGTCCTAGGCTGTTACTAATCAGACAACACAAATATTCCATTACGTTCGAGGCAATCTTTCAGTCTACACTTAAAATTACCATCGAAATGAGAAATACCACCTTCAGAACTTGGCACTTATCTGATAGTAAATAACTGTGATTTTCTCTGTTGGGATCACAGTAGGCATGTCCTAATTGTATTTGCCAGTCCTACAAATCACATCCAGGCAGAGAAAGATTAAACATGAATTCAGTCCCTGCAGAAAAAGCTCTGGCTCTACGACTGATAGGCTTGCTCGCCCAAATTGCATCTTTATTACTCGAAATGCCCCCAATGGTTTGGTGCATGAGCCTCTCGAGACAAAATACTTCTCCACGTTTTCTTAAATTACACTGAAAATTGAATTCTATTTTATTTATAGCTTACGAGTTTGAATTTAACTAGAACTATAAGCCAGTCTGGTCAAAGCTTGTGCACTGGGAATGTCAGATATTCTTCTTTCACATGTTGTCAAAAGCCAGACAGCAGGTTAAAAGGTACATATACATATATCTTTTACCAAAAAAAATAAGCACTGTTGTTTTTCTATCTCACACGGTAATATATCATACCTTTTTCTTTCATCGTTTGTACGTCAAGTAGATTGGAAAATGTGATTACTGTACACTTCTTTGTCTTACATGAAATATGACAATGTAGAACGAAATTTATGATGAATACTTCATTTTCAGTTTGCGTGTAGGTGTGCATTATTCATGTACCGTACATCCTATCCCCGTAATATATCATAACAACTTGTTCTTTTAATGCAGCGCATCTTACCACAGCCTCGCAGGTTCACACAGTAACATTTTTTGTTAATAGTCTGTGTCGCACCACTCACTCACATTAGCAGAAAAACCTGCAGTGGTAGACGTTTCCTGACTACAAATGTACGAAATTGTTTGGTTTTCACAGGGTTAAAAACATTTTTCTTTAAAATGTTTCTAAAGGTTATTGAGGTTATATAGATAGTTGTGCATTACAATTGTGCTAAATTTATGATGGAAAATTAGTTGTAGAAACACACTGAAACTCAGAGATTGAGAGTATGAATGTTTTACATCACACCACTGACCTTGTGTCATGCTTCTGCTGCAGCCTGGATACACCGCCAGAAATATCACATAGGTATGGTATCCATCTCTAATTTGACCATTCTGAAACCTTGTGTTTTATTTTATTTTTTTGATCTGATGGAGGCTTGAACCCTCTATATATTTCTATTAGCCCTTGTGTGCTTCTTTGTACCCAAAACACAAGTCCAAAACAGGAAGTTGGGGGGATAAGTAAGTTAGGCAGTATGCAAGTGACATCACATGATGTGATATCATGGCAGGCCATATCTCGTGTAACATCACAGGAAGTGACATTACAGCCCATTACTTCACAGGAACTGACATCACAAGAAGTAACATCAGATCTGAAGATTTACACGTGTTTAGCAGGTCTATCATGAGTACATCAGAGTGCATTATGAGAATTAACAAATGGAAGCTGATCAGTACTTAAGGCTGTGACTTGAGATGCCTATCTGAAGGAATAAACAGCCAAACTGTGAAAAAGGTTTAGTGTCTGACTAACTACAGTAGACAAGCCACTAAGGGCTACAAGCTAAGCATACTGAACCCAGCACCAACAACAAAGCACAGGTCATGAATTGAATTGAAAATGCTAAAAACTGCAATTGTGAATATCAAAACTGTAAAATGTATTACCCTACTAACATATCACCCATATATACTCTAACAATAATGCATATTTTGACCATTATCAAAAGAATACAAGTTACACACTGCATTTGATATTCTGACTAGGGCTAACTATATCCACTGTGTAGGATACAGTTAGAACTGAATATTATGTTCATACATTCATTCAGATATTATAGACCATACTATATTGCCACAGGATGTTTAGCCATAAGAAATGAGTAATTAGTGAGACCTGTCACTTCATTTAAACCCTAACATGTAGGTAACAAATCACTTATAAAAATTCCACCCAACTTCCTACATTTTTTTATTATGGGCAGTAGGATCAAACTTCTTAGGCTGAGTATTATCAACATTACAATGAACAGGCAGCCATCTATTAAAATATGGCAACGAATTCCAAAGAGGCAAAGTAGGGAACATGAGATCTATGAAGATTAGTGAAGAAAGACATGCACTACCAAAACAATTTCATAACAGTGACATAATGATATTATCATGTTAATGGTGCTGAAACACCTTTCTCAGTCACTTGAAGTCACTGGTAGTGATTTTAATGCCCCCAAAACAGGTTGCATTTGTTCTGTAGTCTCATTCCCACCATTCTCAATATAGTCTCTGAATTCTGATATGGCTTTATATTTTAAGAGAGAATCTCCTGCACAGGTCTATACACTAACACAAACTACATATACTCAAAATTAATCCTGTACATTTGACGGGCCTACCAGGAAGGTGTTTGTGCAGCCATTAACGTAGCAGTTACGCAAGAACATTCATGCAGATGGTATCATGGTCCTTAAGTACATGGACAACCAGCACTTGCTGAGCAAACATGAGTTTCCCGTGAATGCTCTGTGGGTGTGACTTCTTCTCTTACAATGTTCTAAGAAGAATTATTAAAAGAATACAGGGAGAGCATTACTGCATCCAAGAATCAAGCGGTCAACATCAGCAAAGAAAAAGTATAAAATATTAGGAAGATTTTTAAATCCTTGAAAGGCTTAAATATATAAAGTAAAACATTAAACAGAGTAGTGAACTGATCGTTTAGCTGTTTGAGTTAAAAGTCTACAACTGCAGAAACTTTTTTGAAGCATGCAGATTTGTTTTAAGCTTAGCCACACCACCTCAGACTTACACTATTCTCAAAAATTGATGTAATTGGAACCACAGAGATAATTCTGAATATCTAAAATTATGAGATGGGCACATTCACTGAAGTATGACCCTAACAACTGCAGAAGGCATTCCTGAAACTTGTCTACATATAATTTGCCAAGGTTTAAGACTAGAAGTGTGAGCTTCATCCTTGTCATGTTTGGAAATCATCCAGTGTGAAGTGGGTTATCAAGCCAAAGAACAAGAGGTGTATAAACCAACACTCCTGATTTAGGCAGAAGACTCACACTTTTGTAAGGTACACATAAAATAATGTTGCCTTTTGTCAGTATAAAACTTCCTTTTCCCAAGAATTAAACAAACCTTCTCCACCACAAACCCACTCCACCAGGAGTATTATTTGTAGTGCAGCACATTTCCATGTAGATGTGATTGGTTAAGCTGCCTGTGCTCTCCAAATGTGAGCTTGCATTTCCATGTGAAGTATGTTTACTCCACCCTAATTACCACATGTGTATGTGGTGGGCAGCTTAACTCCTTTTAGGAGATTAGGGCTCATGTTGCAACAACAGAAAATGACCCAGAGCAAAAGAAAAAACTGAAATGAAAGAAAGGAGAGAACAATGATGAAGGCAGAAAAGGAGATGATGAAAGAATCTGCAAGAATAAGACAAAGACGAAGCAAGTGAAGGGTAGTCAAAGTAATATGTAATGGCAATACTGATATTCAGCAGTGCGGTATCAGCTCAACATCCAAATAAGTGTAAAACACCTGTGTCCAAGGATCAGAACTAAACTAAACTAGTGTGCAGATGTAGGAACAAAGAGAGACACCACAAACTATGACCAGTAATCAGAAGCTATATTAGACTACTCTTGCTAAAATTAATTTTGTGCAACCTAGTCATGTTACACTGCCAACTTGGTGCACTGGATAAGGCTTACATGTTTACAGTAATACTGACCTGTAGCCTTGCTTATTTACTGTAATCTCATCCGAAGGAACCAGCCTTTTGTAATCACATGTGATATTTCATCTCATACATATAATACCTCTGATATACATCAACGTACCAGACCTAATAGCATTGTAACACAAAGCTACCCTGTGTCATTGCGATATGATACAATACATCGCAAATTCTGCAGCATTACTGCAGTAGGTAAGGAGGAGAAGGGCAAAGAACTTGACTAGCCATACCTAAGTAGGGTAACAATTTGGCAACCCGAAATGCGACCATATCCAGCACCCTGAAAATTCTTGAGCTACAAAAAGCAACTTGCCTTCCTGTCAAGAAAGACAGCTCTTTAACAATTAGTGATTGAAACTGGAAAATAAAGCCCATTTCAAAAGTTTCAAACTCCTTTTTAGGTCGAGTCTAGACAGTCTTGCGCTGTCTGCAAGACATGTTGTAATGTATTCTATGTGTATTAAAAAATGAACTGCTTTCTATTAGCTGTTGGCTGTGTCATTAAAAAATGTAGCCTTTCTATTGGTGTTGGGTTGTAAAAGTCCATCCCTTCTCTCCTTCTGGCGATTTCACTTAGTGAGTATTTAGTTTGGCCATCATACTGTGTAGCGTGTGATGGCCCCTGTTTACAGAGACGTGCATCTGTTAGCAATTATCCTTATCGTAACTGCAGTCTGACTTCCATTCTGACCTAAAGAAGCTCTGTGGCTTTGTTTCTGTTTCAGCATGCATCTGTTAGCAATTATACTTATCTGAACTGCAGTTTCACTTTAATTCCGACCTAAAAAAAACCCTGTGCCTTTGTTTATGTTTTAACGTGCATCTGTTATGAATTATCCTGATGGTAACTGCAATATGACTTTTATTCCAACAGTCAAACTTAAAAATGATATTAAAAAACCACAGAGCATTTAATTTTACTAATATTAAAAATTGCGTGTTATTAATTAAATAATACGGTAGAGCATTTTTAGTTTCCTTTTCTGTTGACGTTGTTTTTTTTTTGCCATTTTGCCAGTGGACATGGGCAGAGATGCTGAAGTCATGTAAGGTGTGACTGGAAGTAAATCGCAGTGCATATGCACTTTTTAGAGCTAACGATGGTGAGCACTGGCAGGATCCGGGCCAATTAAAGCTGGTGTTACTAAAAAATACGGTAGAGCATTTTTGGTTTCCTTTTCTGTTGACGTTGTCGGGGTTTGTTTTTCGTTTTGCCAGCGGACATGGTCAGAGATGCTGGAGTCATGTACAGTGTGGCTGGAAGTAAATCGCAGTGCATATGGACTTGTTTCTGCACCAGCTTTTTAGAGTTAACGATGGTGAGCACCGGCAGGACCCGGGCCAATATAAACTAGTTCTCTTGGGCTCATTAATACAACTAAATCAAATAGTCAAACTTAAAAATTATATTAAAAACCACAGAGCATTTTATTTTAGTAATATTAAGCATTGCTTGTTATTAAAAAATACTGTAGATGATTTTTTTTTTCTTTTCTGTTCACGTTGTTGGGGTTTGTTTTCCGTTTTACCAGCGGACATTGGCAGAGATGCCAGAGTCACGTACGGTGTGGCTGGAAGTAAATCGCAGTGCAAATGCAGTTGTTTTGGCACCAGCTTTTTAGAGCTAACAATGGTTAGCACCGGCAGGACCCGGACCAATTAAAGCTGTGTATGTTGGTGTGATCAATACAACTATACCAAACATTCTAACTTAAAAATAATATTAAAAGAACACGGAGCATTTTTTTAACTAATATTAAGCATTGCGTGATATTAAATAGTACGATAGATCATTTATTTTTTCCTTTTCTTTGACGTTGTCGGGGTTTGTTTTCTGTTTTGCTACCACTGCTCTTTAATACTTTCACTGCTCTTTAATTCTTTTTATATACTAAACTCCAAATATGCGGCGAGACCTATTGGTGCTGCCAATACTTGTTGTTTGTGGCATGACAGGTTTAGATACATCTGCACAAAACTGAACTATTCGAGTTAAGGAGGAGCAAACAGGATTATGCAAGAAACATTATTTGAAGGGAAAAATTCACAGTTGTATCATGGATGCGAGAAGAAACAAGCATGCAATTTCTACAAGAAGGCAAATAAATGTGCAGTAATCTGGGGCACTGACGAAATATGAAATGATCGGTTCAGGTTGGCAAGTGAACACAAAATTATGCATCGGTTTGTGCACTTTTACAAACATATAGCAATAAATGGAAGCTAAACTGAGACTTAGCTATGAGTTGTAGGCAGATTTCATTGAATATAATGTTCCATTTATAATCGGAACTCAGGCCATATATAGGGATGACATGTGTTAGTCCTGGCATCATTGGTGTGGGTTTCCCCTGTAATTTTGCCTTGGCCTCCTGTGTTTTTGCTGTGTGTTGGACTTCGTTTTGCTGGTCTAGATACTTTGGGCACTTTGCAATTGCCGTTCATTGCCAAAGTGCAAGTGCTCCATTTGTCAATTGTTGTTATGGATTGGTGATTTCATGATTGGCATATTTGATTTACTAGTCACTCCCTAGTACAGTGCACTGTGTGTGCCCATGGTCTGTAAATCAAATGCTGCTAGTGGGCCTGCAGCACTGATTGTGCCATCCACATAAGCAGCCTGCAAATGTAACTCGAGCCTGCTACTGCAGAGTCTGTGCACAGTTTGCTGCTGCCATGTTGACCTGGCAAGTGCACCCACTTGCCAGGCCCTTTACCTTCCCTTTTCTTACATGTTAGTCGCCCCTAAGGACCAAGGTACCCCTGTTGGCAGGGTACAGTGTATATGAAAGGTAGGGCATGCCCTGATGTGTGTGGCATGTCCTGATAGTGAAATACTGCAAATTTTATTTTTCAATATTGTAAGGCTATCTGTCCCCATAGAATAGCATGGGGAGTTTTCTTCTAACATCTTATAAGCAAAACTGTCCATGGGAACAAAATAGTAAAATAAAGTTTGATATGCCTGAACTCAGAATGTTAAGATGCATCTTTGAGTGAGGGTGATTATAACATTTTGGGTTTGAAAATACCACTTTTAGAAAGTAGGTATTTTCTTGCCTAAACATCCAGTGTGCCTCTGCTAGGTTGTGTATTGACTGTCTGGCTTTGGAGTGACAAGGGCTGGGGATTTGCATTCTGTTCAGACAGCCACTAGGGGGCTTGAGGTGAGTCAGGGCTGCATCCAGAGAAGGGGGAGGAGATTTCTTTCACACCAGAATGAGTCTGGTCTGCCAAGGACAATGCTGTCTCCACCTCCTGACAGTAAGCTGCACCAGAGAGGACAGAACTGATTTTGGTTGGGCAAAGAGCTTCTCTGCCACAGAGAACAAAGGATTTTGTATTATAAAAAGAGGGGCCCAGATCCCAGACTTTTAGATCATTCTGGGAGTCAAGAGGATCCTTGGCCAAGGAGAAGATCTAGAGAAACTGAGGAGAAGTACTGCCCTTTTCTGTGTGCTGTCTGGGAGTGGCCTGCAGTGGCTGTTTTTGCCAAGGAAAGGAGAAAGGACTTTGGTGTGTTCTGTGTCCACTGCTTGGAGATCTCCAAGGGCTTGAAAGAAGAGCTTGCCTCCTGTTCTGAATTCTCAAGGACACAAAGACTTCACCACCAGCTCTCCTGAACTTCTTTGCTGGGAGTTCTGACCTGCTAAGTGGTGCATGCAGCTGTTTGGACCTCTGGAGGCTGTTTACTGCTGTAAGCTGAAAAAGTAACTCAACTATGAGAAGCGCGACGCAGCTGTACCTGTTTCTAACATATCGCAGAAGAACCCGACTCGGCTCTATGGAGGCCAAAATTGCGGCTGAAGAAACCAACGCAAGCGTTGTTGCCACCACTGCATCGAGAACCGCCTCATCCCCGATCCTCATGCATAGCATCTGGGTGCCACACTGGCAAGAATGCTAGGGTTGCAGTAAGAAATCGACGCATCACCTCACTGCACAGTAAGAAACTGACGCATCACCTCCCCTTCAGTAAGGAATCAAGGCATCACCGCCCCTGCGAGGCAGTAAGGCACCAACACATCACCTCCCTGAAGTAAGGAACCAACGCATCACCTTCCCTGGGCATAAGGAACCGACGCATCACCTTCCATGCAGCAGTTTTTTTTAATGTGCGCTACGCATCCTAGGTAATTTGTGTGAAAATTGTTGCATCTGTAATTTAATTTGAACTGAACTATTTCTACCATTTGAAAGTAATATTTTTATTATTGTATTTTGTTTGTCGTTTTTGGTCTTGTTTTGTTTTAGATAAAGCTTACTTATATTTCGGAACTGGAGTGGTGTCCATTTGTGGTGTTTTTTCACTGTATTACTGTATGTGATCACAACTGCTTTACACACTTCCTCGGAGATAAGTCTGTCTGCTTGTGCCAAGCTAAGGGTTATTTTAGAAGTATATCTCCCTTACCCTGACTATTAAGAAGAGTCCCTACTTGGACAAAGGGACTGACCTCTACAAACTAGAGACCCCCATTTCTAACAACATTATAATTGACTTTTATAACGTTTTTGCCTTCCACCCATGCTCCAACCTCATGCACCAGAAATTAAAGTCAAAGTGCCTCATGTATGAAAGACACAAGTAAGAATCACAAAATGTGAATTTTACTGATTTATAATTTGTGATTTCTTATTTAGAATGTTTGAAAAGTTACCCTCCAGTGTTAGTGAATCATAGTGATGCGATATTTCTAAATAAGGAATCGGTGTAAGAGAATTGTAAACTACGAAAAGCAGTCGCACATTGTGAATAGCAGTGGCAAATTGCAAATGTTACCATGTTCATTCATGATGACATCAGAAACCCAGGAAGTAAAAAGGCAGAGTGCATGCGTTTGCAGAAGAGGAGCAAGGAGTTTATTGCAGTAGGTGCTAAAAATGTCAAGTTTGAGAGGATAATAGCATGCCAGGAAGGTGTAAAAGAGGCCAGCAGAAAAAGGAAGCACAGGTTCAGTGATGCTGAACTTGAAGTAATAGTTGAGGAGTGCGTGGCTGAAAAGGACTAACTTTTTCAGTGTCCCAGAATCTAACAAAAAGTGTATTTGAGAGCAAATCAGGGATCATATGAATGCAGTTGAAGTCACAAACCATATCTCAGAAGAAATGAGAAAGAGGTGGTATCACCTCTCATTGCAAAGGAAGGAGATTAGCATCAAGGCAAAGGGACGCAACTGCGACTGGAGGTGGGTTGAATAACGAAACTAGATCTACTGCAGTGGAAGAACTCATTTCATCAACATTTCACCCAGAAGTGATCAGTGGTGTGTCATCAATTGATACTTTAAGCAGAGGAGTCACTGGAAGCAGTAAGTGCAATGTTGTATAATATCTCTTCCAATTTGTTGTACATGCTAAAAAAAACAAAATTTAAATATCAAACTATCAATATCACTCTCTAGCTATTTTTGCATATATATATTATGTTATTTATTGCAATTAAACTATAATTAAATACAATACATAGTTAAGTAACAATCATCAACAAATATGAGAGTATTCAAATAGGACAGAAATATAAAATACAAATAGTTATTAATTTTTTCTTTTAATGTTTTTGTCTTGCAAAGAACCAACAAACACTGTCACAGCAGAATGTCAAGAAGAGGCAGAAGAACCACACCTAACTCCCACAAACACCCAGGATGATGAGATCTACAAATACCGAATCTATAATATATCAAACCAGAAGACATCTTACCACCAACAACGTCTGAGGACACAATCCTCCAAAAGGCACAATACCACCTCTGCTACTGTTTCTGTCACACAGGGCAGCGTGGACTGGATTCTGTGACAAATCGGTCTAGGCCTCAGAGACGTGAACAAAATAATCAGTTGGATGCAGTGCCCCTAGCACACCATTTTTGCAAACTAGAGAATGCTATGTTAATTATCCCAAAAAAACTGCATAGAGCAATATGTGATTTGTCACGTAGGGTAAATGATTTGCTAAAGCAAATCACACATATTTTCTCTCATTCTCCAACAGTATTTCTGACATGGCAGATGCTGAACAATCACTAAGTCAAACCTTTATGTTAGGAAACTAACCTCTAGCACTACATCCATGTGCCACACATTACTACATTTCTAGGCACAATTAACTAGACAAAATACTTGATGAATAGGACCTACAAACAATTAATAATCTCTTGGAGGTTGAAGTCAGCTACATTTCACATGCAAAGGTCTGCGATTACGATACCAGAAAGTGATGAAGGTACAAGTGGCACTAACATATCTGTGCATGTTACAGTAGAAGTGGTGAAATGAAACTTCCATGTAGTCAGCAGATAATCAGCAGACTAACAGGTAGTAGACCAAAGCGCACATAAAAGTATAATATTACTGAGACATACATACATATTAGAATATTTTTATGTCAAATTTTAGTTTCTGATTGTCGTGTTTGTTGACCAAAAAATAAGCACACATATCTGTGATGCAACAGAACATTTTTAACATTACGATTTAATGCGAAGCACAAGTCTATTAATCTCGTTTTTTGACATAATACATCTTATTAAAAATAGGCATCTGTGATCTCTTGTCTCCGATCTCTTCATTCAGCTGAACGGGAATTGTCTTCCATCATTCTTTGCTGGTTGGGAGGGGGACGCTCAACACCATCAGCTTCATCGTCAATTATTTTTTGTGGTAATCCTCTCCACATTCCTCTGCTATGCAATGTTGCACACACAGCTACTATTTTACATGCAGTCTCAGGTGTACACTCCAAAAGACCCCGACTTCTATGAAGACTTCAAAATATGTCTTTCAAAATAGCAAAGGTTCTTTCAATTACATTCCTGGTTTGTTTGTGCACAGCTTTAAAATGCATTTCCAAGGCAAACCTCAGCAGCAAATAAGGGTTCAAGATCCAAAGACAAATGGCATAAGTATTGTCACCTCTAACAACACATAGGTGCCGATTCCGATCCGTTAAAAATATTCCCCGTACGAATCGTATCCGGATTTGTTTACGTACGAATCGTACAAGTCCCGTACAAACTGGCAAGTACGATTCGTATGTTAAAAAATCCATACGAATCACATTGGGAAAATTCCCTGACACGTCCTCGGGTCAGAAACAGTGTCCGACACGTCCCCGGACAGTTTTACGTACTAATCGGTAAACTGAAGTCCGAGCGCGCAAGTACGATCTGTCCCGTCCGTCCGAATGCACAACCGTA
Source organism: Triturus cristatus (assembly GCF_964204655.1). Classification (NCBI taxonomy): domain Eukaryota; kingdom Metazoa; phylum Chordata; class Amphibia; order Caudata; family Salamandridae; genus Triturus; species Triturus cristatus. The sequence continues at coordinate 640,887,858 of NC_140582.1, forward strand.
TGGAAAAAACACCGTACGGAGCGAACTCCCATGGCAACCATGGAGACGTCCAAACGTGTGCCCGCATACGTGCCGAACACACCCCAGCCCACCCCCCACGTACGTCCTGTACCCCCAGCCCCACCCCCAATTACGCGCCTTACCCCCAGCCCCCCTCCATGTATGTGCCGTACCCCCAGCCCCCCCATGTACGTGCCGTACCCCCACCCCACCCCGGTAGGTACGGAGCATACCCCCACCCCCGTAGGTACGGAGCGTACCCCCACCCCCGTAGGTACGGAGCGTACCACCACCCCTGTAGGTATGGAGCGTAACCCCACCCGCATAGGTACGGAGCGTTCCACCACCCCCGTAGGTATGGAGCGTACCTCCACCCCATAGGTACGGAGTGTACCCCCACCCCTGTAGATACGGAGCGTACCCCCAACCCCGTAGGTACGGAGCGTACCCCCATCCCCATAGGTACGGAGCGTACCCCCACCCCCATAGGTACGGAGCATACCACCACCCCCGTAGGTACGGAGCGTACACCCACCCCCATAGGTACGGAGCGTACCCCCACCCCCGTAGGTACAGAGCGTACCCCCACCCCCGTAGGTACGGAGCGTACCACCACCCCCGTAGGTACGGAGCGTACCTGTGGAAATATGGATTTTTATGGTCGGTTATGTCCCCTATCTTGGACCCCAACGGTTTCATGTATAAGTCACAAGTACATGTATGTTCCCTCCAGTTCCAGTTATGAAGACGCAAATACATGTGCGTCCACCGTCAACATGTCCTCTTTCAGATCCGCCATGAATGGGCCGGATATTCTATTCCTAAGTATGAAAGGCCACCGGCTTTATATGGTTCACTTTCCACATTTCTACAGATTCAGGCGAATAGGCCCTGATTCTGTCACCAAGCCTTTTCCTGCCTTCTGCCTCTGAAAGCTCCAGTCTGAGCCTGCATCTGTGACCATGAACTTTGTCTTACTCCCTGCGCGGCTAACGGTGCCTGATCCAGCCCATCGCCTGCCAAAAACTGTATTTCACCTTCAAGATTATCTGCTCTGCTCCGCTCCTCATCCGATGCATTCCTGTCTAGTAGTTTAGGTAAACATTCCTCCAGCTACCGTGCAAAGGGCCAGGCCTCGCTGCCCTCATGCAAGTAATTCATAGCCCTGTTACCATGGAATATTCCTACCCCCTCGCATCTAGTGTAGACACTTAGACGCTTGTACACGCACTAACAGTCAGTATAGTCAGTATAGAATAAGATTCTATCCTAAGAGACCTCTCTTTTTGGATAACACAGTTCTTTAAACATAGGATATTAGATATGATTTGGGATTAGGTTGACATAACCCCAGACTTTTGTCTCCACATGTAGAGCTAAATGTCAAAGCCCCTTCACCCTCTCGTTGCACGTCAATCACACGTCATGCGGCTGCGCGCGCATCTCTGCCAACTATTTCTGCTGACATTGCAGGATTCTCTTATGGATCCACCCACTCATGACATCATATATGATGACGTTTATTAAATTACGCCCTCTATTAGCTACGTATGCACCTTTATCAGCTGTTACGCCTCTTGCATCTGCTTTACTGTAATGTATTTTCTATAAAACTGCCTATCTGTCAATAATGTATTGTTCCTTCCTTCCTGAACTTTCGTGGTGATGGAATAGAAGGCCCATAATTCGAATTATGTTCCTTTGTATAGGAATAAAGCCCGTTCCGAACCTCTAATACCACGGATTCTGCCTCTTATTTTATTGAGCTGATCTTATTAGTTTTCCGCATCAAATTAAGTACCGGTAATTAAATTATTTACCACATATATGGCGCCCGAATAGGGACACTTTCTCATCTCACGCGCCGGAGGTGCGTTGCAGACCCGGTCTCCTGCCACAGCTGGACGGACAACAACGCGTACCCACAGGATTTCCTGTATCTCCCTCCTGCCGAGCGGGGGTAACTGAGGCTGCGATCAACACCCAGACGAGGCGGTGAGAAGTGCGAAGTATCCCGACCAGAGCCTAGCTGAGAGAGCAAGATCCGAGGTATACAGAGGCCCACCAGGTTCCGAAGTTCCGAAGTTTCGAGTCGAGTCCAGTCCGGTCCAAGTCCAGTTCAAGTTCAGTTCCGAGGCCTTCCGTTCCGAGCTACCCGGTGAGTACCATTGCCGGGGAGGCGTTCTGACGTGCACATAGGTTGTGCCGGTCAAGACGGGTTTGGGTACACAAATCCGGTCTGCACTGTTTCAGCAGTGTATCTGTACTGTTTAGCAGTATATCTAGTATGTCTAGTATATAATTCAGAATTACCTAGTTAGTGCCGAGTATTATGCTTAGTGACTAGATCCCTAAATGGCCATCATTGTTGTTCATTATTATGTTAAATGTTAAATGTTTTAAATACGTTCTGCATATTGTGGTGTGAATGACTGTTCATTATTGTGTTCTGTTGTATTAAACGTGTTCAAAATTAGGTATCAGATCAGTTCTCAATATGCCGCTCTTTTCGAAATTAAGACAGATCAAAACTAGAAAAGGGGTACTCGAAGAAGCTGTTCCCATTCCTCCTAGGGACACTCCAGGGTACTTCATGTATCATAAACATGGCCTAGACGCCATATTATTTCTTGATTTATGGGTAGACTACACCAAGGAATTACCAGAAAGTCAGAGGTGGCCCGCAGCTGGGACCTGGGATGCAGATTGCATCATGAAAGTAGAGGAAGAATTATGGAAAAAGAAAGCTAGACAATCACAGAAAGATGCCATTGAATTATGGCGTAAAGAATCGTATAGACGTACAGAAAAAGCACGTAGACAGGAAGAGAAGAGTAAGGAGAATTCAAATAAAGTCCGAGAAAATCTATTAATAGAAGAAGGTACCCGAGCAAAAGCAGAACAAATAGACAGACAAAGAAATGCCCTTATGAATGGTATGTATCCTCTTCTGGCCGAAGGGTTACCTAAGGCTACTCCGGAGATACCAGAAGACTTGCCACCTCCGTTGTTTCCGATAAAATCACATCCCAAAGGGCATCCCAGAACCGCAGAAGATGTTTTCCTTTCCTCTTATTTAGACGACGCAGCTCCCGAGTATGCTAATACTGCACCACATAGACCGCCTGCCGAGGGGGTTCAACGCCAAGACCCTCCGTCTGTACCTCCACAACAACAAACTCCGACACAAGTTCCGGCAAGCACATCTGTTTCTACAGCTGTACCCACACCTATGGTTGCTATATCACGTTCAACGAATCCTTTCACATCCAACACCCCAGGCGGTGCTACAGGAGGTACAACAAACAATTTTTCCACGCCACCTAGAGTAAATAAACTTTCCTTTCAAGAATTAGCCCACCAACGTACGCCCAAACTAGTAACTCCCGACATGCTTAAGGAACTTCTAGTAGATTGTAGATATGACCCTGTGCCCGGCAAAGAGGATGAAATGCTGTTGGCATCATTACGTATCCGACGAGCTGCAATATATTTAGGGAGGCTACCAGGAATGACTACACATTTAGAAAAGATATATCACTTTGTCCAGTCAGGGCGAGATTCTGAAAGTATTAATAGAGCCATGGAGTACCAGAAAGTGGAGATACAAGGGGAACTGTTACGTTTCCTCATAAATTGTGTGATCAGAAATCAAGACAGACCAGGAGTAAATCCGGAAGAAATGCGAATTCTTACCACATGGAGTCGGAATATATCAGAGGGGAGACATGATAAACTACTAAGTATAGTAGCTATGTGCCGAAAGATCCGCAAAGAAGTAGAACGAATACACGAAGAAAGATTGGCGGTAGACCAGCCTGAACAAAATGAGGAGGAGGAAGAATTAGAACTGCCCACAGGACAGTTAGAAACCATGGCCTATGTAGGTAGAGGAAGATCTTGTAATAATACTAGATGCTTTACTGATCCGATACGTCCGATATGTCCAGAAAATAACAGAAATTTCCAAACCCCTATAATAAATATAAGGTCCCCCGAACATTCGTTCCAAGCCGCTGACAAATTACTCCGAGAACGAAGGGGTTATCATATACTCGATTCTATGGACGAACAAGAATTAGCCAGGTCAGCCGTTCACTGGGTTGACAGTCCCGGAAAATATAGTGATGATACACTAGCACACACGTTTTTGAACCTCACCCCAGATGAACAGCGTTTAGCTGGTATCTACATGATTCAACAACTCCTTATATTATATAAAAGCCAACACTCCGATCCTGGTCCCTTACCTGATATATTAACTGAATTACTCACGAATAAATGGAGAGGTTCAGGTACTGAGTTAATTAGAGAAATACTAGAATACAGAAAGCAGTACATTCTTTTTGTATGCCCCGAACATGTCTCACTGCCCATCAAGGAAAGAACGACGTATTATATGGATAGACAGAATCCCTTACGCGAAGTCCACCCGATAAAAGGTGATGACAATCAGTTTAAACGTGTGTTTGTATACACACCCATATCTAAAATGGAACTATTAGAAATGAAGAAAGTGGTACCCAGTCATGACAAAGACCCAGCGGGTTTCCACCGTGAAATTAAAGACATGTTGCTCATGGGAGAGTATACCTATCCCGACATTATGAAAATATTAAAGGTATTAATGCCTGCGGGCATTTATGAAAAACTCAAAGAAAAGGATTGGGAGGTGGGAGACCAAAAGATAGATTGGACAGCATTAGAGAACGAAGAAACAGCTCGAGGTCCAGGTTTAGGGCTTGGGGAAAAGACCAAAATACTACCAGGTTTATTAGTACAGGTACTGCCACGTTTATTAACTACGAAAAAGGAAGACTGGGGTGCAATTTCAGCCTGTAAACAAAAGCAAGATGAAGACACTAGTGATTTCTATGCCCGATTCGAAAAATGTTTTGGTATAAATAGTGGAATAAAAGCAAGTAGCGAATCGTATCCACATCTGTTTGTGACAAAATTAGTTGAAAATGCCCTGCCCCAAGTTAAGAATAGAGTATTGAAATTCGAGAGTACCTGGCAAGGTAACACTCCGTCACAAATGTTACAAATGCTACAGTACCATCACAATAGAATTAGAGAGGAACAAGAACATGAACAAAGACGCATGAAAGACACGAAAATGAAAATGCTAGTTTCCCAGACGGTTCCAGCTGACGGTCATAAAAAGGGTATGACACAGTCCAGTGTTTCAGCAGGTTCTGTAAAAGGGACATGCAACTATTGTAAACAGTCAGGTCATTATATACACGATTGTCCAGTTTTAAAACATAATATCGCCATAGGTATTACAAAAGAAAGACCACGGCCACTTAGACAGGATCAGAACCAACAAGGAGCCCCGCAGCATGCACAGGCCATGCCAGCTCCGCAACAGTCTATGCCAGCTCCACCACCGCAGTCTATTGCTGCCACACCAACAACGACACGACAGATGTACCAGACTGCACAGTATGACTACCCTGATTATCAACGATACTCATGAAACAGCCTAGAGAGGGAAGTTGGCTTACCCCTTATCGAGGTCCCTGTAGATCAAGAAGGACCTTATGTACACAGTGAACTATTAGGCCAGGATAGAAAATTTTTACTTGATACAGGGGCAAGCCGAACAACCATAAAACGTAGTGAAGTTCCAGGGGCACCCCTCTCAGGCTCACAGAATATTTCCCTTGGTTTTTCAGGAAAACCTATCATTAACGAAGTATCACAGCCTCTTCCACTTACGATTGGTCCCTTGACACGAACTACAGATTTATTGCTTACTAAATCATGTCCAGAAAACCTGTTAGGTATAAAAACATTGAAAGCTCTAGGAGCTATAATATGTTGTTCTCCGGAAGGAGTAAGATTGTTTTTACGTGATTTCAAAGGGCACTATGTGTCCCGAGACATGGATCACCGACTGCAGACTTTACCCACACATTTATGGGCGCAAGGCCCTACAGATGTTGGTTGCATGAACATTACACCATATCGAGTCACACTAAAGACAGGAGTGGTACTACCACGAATGCGACAATACAAGTTACCCCCAAATGCTGTAGTGGCTTTACTGCAAATCATTGACGAGCTTATTACCCAAGGAGTGGTTGTGGAAACCGACTCCAATGTATGTAATTCTCCGATAATTCCGATCCTTAAACGAACTGATCCAAAAGCCCCGCCAGTATATCGATTGGTTATTGATCTGCGCGAATTAAATAAATGTATTGTACCACAATACCCCGTAGTCCCAGACATTTCTTCATTACTGACAGCCATTGATTCCGAAGCAACATTCTTTACTGTAATTGATCTCAAGAATGCCTTTTTCAGCGTCCCAATAGATCCGGAAAGCCAATACTTGTTCGGATTTAGTTTAAATGGACGAAGCTTTAAATTCACACGCGCACCTCAAGGATTCACAGAAAGCCCCAGCATCTATAGCCAAGCACTGAAACGAGAACTTGACAGTATCCACATGCCAGTCAACACTGCCCTGCTTCAATATGTCGATGATCTGCTGATCACCGCCCGAAGCGAAACTGAATATGAAAAAGCTTCACTGACGGTTTTACAATTCTTGGCCAAAAAGGGGCACAAGGTGTCCCCTTCTAAGCTGCAATTCTGTGTCCAGCGAGTTGTTTACCTAGGGCACTCGCTGTCCAAGGAGGGAAGGCAGCTTACATCCGACCGCATCCAGTTAATCGCTAACATGCCAATACCCAAGACACAAAAGGAGGTACGGGCTTTTATAGGCCTCACTTCATATTGTAGGCAGTGGATCCCTCAATATGCATTTCTAGCAAAACCACTCATTCAGTTGACAACACAGGAGGCGGCCACATCGACTGTCCTCCCTTGGACTCAGGAACATACACAAGCCTTTGAAAGCCTAAAGAAAGCTTTATGTCAAGCACCAGTCCTAGCAACACCATGTTACAGTAAACAGTTTACACTCTTTGTTACAGAACGCGAAGGTACTGCTTTGTCAGTACTCACTCAGGAACAAGCAGGATCACATAAACCATGTGCTTATTTTTATAGTACATTAGATCCCGTAGCTCAGGCTCTGCCTGCGTGCCTGAAATCAGTGGCAGCAACAGCTTTAGCAATCAGACAAAGCGATGCCATAGTGTTAGGACATCAATTGACAGTACAAGTACCACACGCAGTAGAAGTTCTCTTGAACCGCACACAAACACAACACTTGACTATAGCGAGACTCACCGGTTACGAATTAACATTGTTTCAGCCACACATAGAAATCAGACGTTGTAATACGTTAAATCCTGCCACACTTTTGCCAGTAAACGGAACAGACCCACTAGCACATGATTGTATTGAAGTTATTACTATCACGACGAAACCCAGACAAGACTTGACAGACGTCCCATTGTCAGACCCGGACTTGACATTGTATGTAGATGGGTCATGTATGAGAACAAGTACAGGAGAGCTAGTGGCCGCGTATGCAGTCACAACAGACACTGAAGTCATTGAAACAAATAGTATTAATACCTTGTCAGCTCAAGCAGCAGAGCTCATCGCTCTGACACAAGCCTGTATTCTAGCCACAAATAAGAAAGTCAACATATACACTGATTCACGTTATGCATTCGGAGTCGTCCATGACTTCGGCGTACTGTGGCGAGAGAGAGGTTATTTAACTTCTCACGGTGCCCACATTCAGCACGGACCCCTCATTCATGCCTTATTAGATGCAATACATCTACCCACTGCAATATCAATTATGAAATGTAAAGCTCATACGAAAGTTACTGATATCATTTCCCAAGGCAATGACCTAGCTGACAAAACAGCTAAACAGACTGCTCAAACTCACACATCTGACCTGACAAAGACAATAGTTCTGACACCAACACATTGCATGACGGTTAAGGATCCCGCTCTTGACGTAATTGACATGCAGACACATGCTACACCAGATGAAATAAAGAAATGGACTGAATTAGGAGGGATCCAAACAGATCAGGGATGGATGACGAAGGAAAAATCTATATGGTTTCTTCCCGACTCAATGGTCCAAGTCATCATTAACACTATACATAGTCCAGCGCACCTAGGAGAAAAGGCTATGCTAGACAGCATTCAACACATTTGGTTCAACAAACATTTAAGAGCAGCAGCTAAACAAAAAGTTCGTACCTGTATGATCTGTTGTCAGTTTAACCCAGGTAAAAGCATTCCCGTGGAACAGGGTGGATTTCAGCCTCCTGATCACCCTTTTGAAGTCCTCCAGATGGATTATATCCAGATGGAACGATGTCAAGGATTCAAATATGTTCTCGTAGTTGTCTGTGCTCTTTCCCGTTGGACAGAAGCATACCCGGTTTCAGATTACACTGCCCCGACTACTGCCAAACAGTTAGTTCGAGAATTCTTCCCACGGTACGGTTTACCACGTGTTATCTACTCAGATAACGGCCAGCCGTTCTCATCCGCGTGCTGGTCAGTGCGACCCCCTGTGCCTGCACAGACGGACGCTCCCTCCCACTGCTGCTACCTACCTGCCTCCGCTGACCACCTACCTGACGCCGCTGCCTGCATCTCGCCTCCGCCGCCTCCCAGGTACCGCCTGCTGCTTCCTGGTCGCCACCCACGCCGCTACCTTCACTCCCCACGCCCGCTGACCACCGCCACTTACCTGGTCACTCCTTGGGCTCCGTCGCTTCCCGCCGATTTTCCCGCCGTTTTCTCGGCGCCGCTGCCCCAGGCGCACACTCCCACTCCCGCCTCCTCCTTCTGTCCCGCCCCCCCTCCCTGCCCATTGGCCACCCCGCTCCCGCCTCCCGCTGACCCTCCCTCCCGGCTCCTTATTTATGACGCCCCCTCAGCGACCGCGCAGCGGACGCGCGCAGCGGGAGCGCCTTATGTGCGCCGAAGGTGCGCCAAAGGTAAGCCCGTCTGCGCCTGGACCGCGCCCAGCGCCAGACCCCCTGGTCCCCGCGCCCGCCAGCCCCCCCGCAGGACCTACGACTTCGCTACGCTCATCGCACTCAAAACCGCCCGAGCCACCGGATGCTACCGAGCGTCCCCGCAACGCACCCATGGACCCTTCGCCTGCAGATCCTGCAACTTCTCCTGCCTCCAAACAAGCACCACGCCCACCAAGACGGACAACAGCAACCACCTCAAGTGCATCCTGCTCAACACCCGCTCCGTCCACAGACACGCCGTGGAACTCTGGAACCTCCTCGACACTGCATCTCCAGACGTCGCCTTCCTCACGGAAACCTGGATGAACGACTCTTCAGCCCCCGACATCGCCATTGCCATCCCGGACGGCTACAAGATCATCAGGAAGGATCGCGTCAACCAGACCGGAGGAGGCATCGCCATCGTACACAAGAGCACCATTCGCATCTCGACTGACTCCATCGACGTATTCAACGCCGCCGAATACCTGCACTTCCAGATCCACACCGACCCCAAGACTACCCTCAGAGGCACCCTCATCTACAGACCCCCGGGACCACGCGCACAGTTCTGCGAAGACATCGCCGACTTCATCAGCCCTCACGCCCTCCCCTCCGCCGACTACATCCTCCTCGGGGACCTCAACTTCCACCTGGAGAACAACAATGACCGCAACACCACCGCCCTGCTGGATAACCTCGCCAACCTCGGACTTCAGCAACTGGTCAACACCCCCACCCACTTCGCCGGCCACACGCTCGACCCACTCTTCTCGTCCAGCAAGCACGTCACCTTCAGCCACTCCACCGGACTTCACTGGACCGACCACAGCTGCGTCCATTTCAGCTTCAGAAAGAACACGGTCCACCATCACCCGAAGCAGGCTCCCCACAGAAACTGGAGCAAGATCACCGCCGACCAGCTCGCCACCTCCCTCAGCCAGAGCCCACCTGTCAGGACCACGGACCCTAACACAGCTGCCCTCGACCTCACGCAGTGGCTGACCTCCTGTGCCGACGACCTCGCGCCACTGAAGAACCCCCTCACCAGGCCCAGAAGCAAGAAGGCCCCCTGGTTCACCGACGAACTTAAGGACTCCAAGAAGGCCTGCCGCACCCTCGAGAAGGCCTGGCTCCTCAACAAGACCGCCGACAACAGAACAGCACTGAAACTCGCCACTCGCAGACATCACCAGCTCATCCGCACCACCAAGAAGAAATCTCTGCGGGAACGACTGGACAAGAACGCCCACGACAGCAAGGAGCTCTTCAACATCGTCAAGGAGTTCTCCAACCCCAGCACCGGCAACAACGACATCACTCCCTCACAGGACCTCTGCGACTCCCTCGCCTCGTACTTCCACCGCAAGATCGCCAACATCCACAACAGCTTCGACATTTCACCCCCGCACCCATCGGCCGTACCTTCGCACCCCGCCGCCACCCTCCAGACATGGACCGAGGTGACCCCCGAAGACACGTCACGCATGATGAACACCATCCACTCCGGATCTCCGACCGACCCGTGCCCCCATCATGTTTTCAACAAGGCAGCCTCTACCATCGCACCCCACCTCCGAGACATCATCAACACCTCCTTCAACACAGCAACTTTCCCGGAGAGCTGGAAGCACGCCGAACTCAGCGCTCTGCTGAAGAAACCAACAGCGGACCCGACCGACCTCAAGAACTTCCGCCCCATCTCGCTCCTTCCTTTCCCCGCCAAAGTCATCGAGAAGGTCGTCAACAAGCAACTGGCCGCCTTCCTCGAGACGAACGGATCCCTCGACCCATCACAGTCCGGATTCAGAGCCAACCACAGCACCGAGACCGCCCTCATCGCAGCCACCGACGACATCCGAGCCCTGCTCGACAACGGCGAAACAGCGGCACTCATCCTCCTAGACCTCTCCGCAGCATTTGACACTGTCTGCCACCGCACACTAGTCCAACGCCTCAACGACACCGGCATCCAAGGGAAGGCTCTGGAATGGATCATCTCATACCTCTCAGGCAGAACACAGAGAGTACGCCTCCCTCCGTTCCGCTCCGAGGCCACCGAAGTCATCTGCGGCGTCCCGCAAGGATCGTCGCTCAGCCCCACTCTCTTCAACATCTACATGAAACCCCTCGCTGCCATCGCACGCAAACACAACCTCAACATCATTTCCTACGCCGATGACACCCAGCTAATTCTCTCCCTCACCAGAGACCCCGACACCGCCAAAGCCAGCCTGCACGAAGGGATGACAGACGTCGCTGAATGGATGAACATCAGCCGCCTGAAACTGAACACGGACAAGACAGAAGTCCTCATCCTGGGACCATCACCCTCCGCATGGGACGACTCCTGGTGGCCCCCGGCACTAGGCACCGCACCTGAACCGACGGACCACGCACGCAACTTGGGCGTCATACTGGACTCCTCCCTATCGATGACCAGACAAGTCAACGCCGTCTCCTCAGCCTGCTTCCACAACCTCCGCATGCTCCGAAAGATCTTCCGATGGATCCCAACCGAGACCAGGAAGACGGTCACCCACGCTCTCGTCACCAGCAGACTAGACTACGGAAACACCCTCTACGCCGGTACTACGGCCAAGCTTCAGAAAAGACTTCAGCGAATTCAGAACGCCTCCGCCCGACTCATCCTGGACGTCCCCCGACGCAGCCACATCTCGTGCCACCTGAGAGACCTGCACTGGCTCCCGGTCAACAAGAGGATCACGTTCAGACTCCTCACCCACGCACACAAGTCCCTCCACGACCTAGGCCCAGGGTACCTCAACAGCCGCCTCACCTTCTACACGCCCACCCGCCGGCTACGTTCCGCTAACCTCGCCCTCGCCGTCGTCCCTCGCATCCAGAGAGCCACCGCTGGAGGAAGGTCATTCTCCTACCTGGCAGCTAAGACTTGGAACTCCCTACCCGTCCACCTGCGGATGACCCAGGACCACCTGGCCTTCAGGAAACAGCTCAAGACCTGGCTGTTCGAGCAGTAGCAGACCCCCTTCCCCAAGCGCCTTGAGACCCTTACGGGTGAGTAGTGCGCGATATAAGTTCCATGATTGATTGATTGATTGATCCGAATTAATGAAATACGTTTCACTTTTGTTAGGCTATCAATGGAGATTTCACTGTGTCCGACACCCCGAGGCAGCAGGTCTCGTCGAACGACATAATCAAACTCTGAAAATTAGATTGTCCAAAATATGTAGACAGAAAGGTGTCGATTGGGTAGTAGCTTTACCAGTTGCGCTCTTTTACATGAGAATGGTAGCACATTCTCGAACAGGGCTATCCCCGTATGAGGTGATCTTCGGTAGACCACCAAATATGTGGGGGACGCCTATACCTCGTAAAATAACTGACGTTGACTGTAATATGCTGACAGATTACCTGGCTTCCTTGATGTCTGCACTACAATCTTGTCGTTCACAGGTAGCTGCAGCCTTTCCCGACAACACCGAGGTGAAACCCCATGACGTAGTTCCCGGGGACCTGGTGTTAGTGCGGAATTTTGACCGGAAGACTCAGCTGGATCCTAGGTGGAAATCGCCTCAACTTGTACTGCTCACCACGAGGACAGCCGTGAAGATCGAAGGTCGCAAAGGTTGGATACACTCGAGTCATATCAAGAAATTTTATGGACTACCATCCGATATAGAGACTAAACCCTGTATTTCCTCAAAGACAGACTCAAAGCTCCCTTTGGTTGAGCAATCGAACTCAGAACTATACAGACTAAAATTGAGGTCCAGTCAGTCAGACAATTTGATTGTTTAAGTCCTCTCCAAGGTGAATCGGTTGAATTTGTCTCTGACATGTATCCTCTGGACCGGAATAGAGAAAGAAATAATCAAATGCAGCTCAAGAAACATGCGTACTGTAAATCACTGCGTAGTCATTGCACAGTGACGTTATTAATTTTGTTTTTCTTAAGTCTTTTAATAATCACTGCAAGTATATTGTTGCACATATATTACCCTATTTCTAAGCATGCTTATAATATAACTGCAGAACATTCTTTTAGTGAATTTCCTCCGCATGAATTGTCTTATAGATTTGCGCTGCGCAATAACACTTTTATTAGTATGTTACATCATTCCCATCAGACTAGCAATGCTACAAATTGTTGGATATGTGGCCGACTCCCTCCCTATCAGAACTATAAGGGAGTTTTGCCCCTCTTTCCATATCCGTTCACACACAATGGCTCCTGTGGAGCATGGTTTAGTTTAATTAATTCCTTAGATTCAAACTCAGTAGCTTATCAAGACAACTGGGTATGGGGAAACCTGAACTTAGTTTTGCTTAAAGTCTGCTACCCTAACAAGGAGGGACTTCCCAAAAGAACAGGAACTGATCTAGAAAATGAAGTATATGGATTAGGTAATTTTACACTCAACATCATGATCCTGAACGTTGAATCTGAAGCTACACCAATATTGCCCGCCATGTCCGTATTCCCAGTTAAAGGGGAACTATGCATAAGAAAGAATGGCTCCATACACATGGGCCATAGTAAATGCACCACTGTGATAAAATTCAGTGATCAAGGCAAGTCTACATTTAGAGCTTCTCGTCATTCCTACTTTATATGTGGCCAGACCGCATATATACGCCTACCTCTAGATTGGGATGGTACCTGTTACATAGCATTCCTCCTACCACCTGTTTTCCTAGCTCCTCCTGATTATCATAGAAATACTCATTTAGTACACAATAGACAGCAGAGAGATCTCCCAATCGTCGATTACACTGAAACAGCATGGGAAAAATACACAGATTTCAATAAAGGTTTCTTCCCCTATATAGGTACAGTCACTAATAGTAAGTTGATACGTAGATTAACCAGAACCCTTGAAGCAGTAGTGAACGAAACTATTTCCGCCTTAGGCAATTTAACAGAAGAGCAGTCTGCTATGCGGATTGTTGTGCTTCAGAATCGTCTTGTCCTTGACGTCATCCTGGCCGATAGGGGCGGAGCTTGTAGGGTCATCGGATCAAGTTGTTGCATTTTCATACCAGAAAATTCGCCGTCAGTATATAAAGCCATAACTCGCCTTCATAAGATTGTAAGCCAGATACACCAGAATCCAGGCACCTGGACTTGGTCCGGTTGGTTTTGGAGTGTATTGTCAGCCTGGGGATGGAGGGTCCTATCCTTCCTAGGTATTGGCTTTCTCATACTATTCAGTTGCTGCTTATGTCTACAATGTGGGCCAGCGATTTGTGGTCTATGTGCCACCTCGTGTATCCCACATCCAAGTTTTCGTTCGAGATCCCGGAAGAAGAAAGAAGAACAAATGATGTTATATGAACAGATCGATGGATTGATGAAGATTGATATCTCCTAAGGGCAAGTAGGGGACAAGGAGGGAATGTGGAAATATGGATTTTTATGGTCGGTTATGTCCCCTATCTTGGACCCCAACGGTTTCATGTATAAGTCACAAGTACATGTATGTTCCCTCCAGTTCCAGTTATGAAGACGCAAATACATGTGCGTCCACCGTCAACATGTCCTCTTTCAGATCCGCCATGAATGGGCCGGATATTCTATTCCTAAGTATGAAAGGCCACCGGCTTTATATGGTTCACTTTCCACATTTCTACAGATTCAGGCGAATAGGCCCTGATTCTGTCACCAAGCCTTTTCCTGCCTTCTGCCTCTGAAAGCTCCAGTCTGAGCCTGCATCTGTGACCATGAACTTTGTCTTACTCCCTGCGCGGCTAACGGTGCCTGATCCAGCCCATCGCCTGCCAAAAACTGTATTTCACCTTCAAGATTATCTGCTCTGCTCCGCTCCTCATCCGATGCATTCCTGTCTAGTAGTTTAGGTAAACATTCCTCCAGCTACCGTGCAAAGGGCCAGGCCTCGCTGCCCTCATGCAAGTAATTCATAGCCCTGTTACCATGGAATATTCCTACCCCCTCGCATCTAGTGTAGACACTTAGACGCTTGTACACGCACTAACAGTCAGTATAGTCAGTATAGAATAAGATTCTATCCTAAGAGACCTCTCTTTTTGGATAACACAGTTCTTTAAACATAGGATATTAGATATGATTTGGGATTAGGTTGACATAACCCCAGACTTTTGTCTCCACATGTAGAGCTAAATGTCAAAGCCCCTTCACCCTCTCGTTGCACGTCAATCACACGTCATGCGGCTGCGCGCGCATCTCTGCCAACTATTTCTGCTGACATTGCAGGATTCTCTTATGGATCCACCCACTCATGACATCATATATGATGACGTTTATTAAATTACGCCCTCTATTAGCTACGTATGCACCTTTATCAGCTGTTACGCCTCTTGCATCTGCTTTACTGTAATGTATTTTCTATAAAACTGCCTATCTGTCAATAATGTATTGTTCCTTCCTTCCTGAACTTTCGTGGTGATGGAATAGAAGGCCCATAATTCGAATTATGTTCCTTTGTATAGGAATAAAGCCCGTTCCGAACCTCTAATACCACGGATTCTGCCTCTTATTTTACTGAGCTGATCTTATTAGTTTTCCGCATCAAATTAAGTACCGGTAATTAAATTATTTACCACATACCCCCACCCCCGTAGGTACGGAGCGTACCCCCACCCATAGGTACGGAGCGTACCACCACCCCCGTAGGTACGGAGCGTACCACCACCCCCGTATGTACGGTGCAGACCCCCAGCGCGGACCACCACCCCCGTAGGTACGGTGCGGACCCCGGAGCGTACCACCACCCCCATAGGTACGGTGCGAACCCCGGAGCGTACCACCACCCCCGTACGCTCCGGGGTCCGCACCGTACCTACGGGGGTGGTGGTACGCTCCGTACCTACGGGGGTGGGGTGGGGGTATGCTCCGTACCTACAGGGGTGGTGGTACGCTCCATACCTACGGGGGTGGTGGTACGCTCCGTACCTATGGGGGTGGGGTGGGGGTACGGCACATACATGGGGGGGCTGGGGGTATGCCGCGGACATGGGGGGGTGCTGGGGTACGGCACGGACGTGCATTGTGGCGTACTTAGCTTTTCCGGCACTTTTTGGGTCCCGTAAAAATATTGCGTGCGAAGTGCTGTGGGTACGAATCGTACTTGCTGGTCCGTAAAACGCTGCCTGACTCCGTGCGAATGACGTGTATGCGGTGTCCCGGATCAGAATTGTGGGTATGTTTTAGCCGGTCGGTGTTTTTACGATCCGTACGGAAATGGTGTTTCTGTACGAATCGTACTTGCGGGTTTGTAAGGCGTTTCTCCCGGGTACGAGTCGGACGGAGAAAACGCTCCGTCCGACGGTTCGTACCCGGGTTTTACAGGATCGGAATCGGCACCAAAGTGTGCATCTTCTGTGACATGTTACATACATTAAGTCCAATTGCCTAGTAGATACCCATCTCCCATGTCACCTCAGGCTAGACAACTGTAGAGTTCACAATTGTGAAAGATGAAAGAGTCATGAGTGCTCCCAGAATAACAGGCAACAATGTCCATTATAATATAATCTGCATTGCACATCGCTTGAATGTTGAGTGAGTGCTGTTGCTTTCTGTTTCCTTAGAGGAACTCAGTTGCTGAGAGAGGACTTATATGGATGTGTGTACTACCCATACATCCAATGACATTAGGAAATTGTACAATTTGGTAAAAATGTTATTTAGTAGAGTGCAAACAGCATGGCTAGTTGGAAAGCAAATATATACATTGATTTTGGAGAGCATTACATCTAGAAATTTTGCAAGACCCCTAGAAAATGCACTCTAGTATATACCACTAGAAAATTCAACAATATTTTGGTGACTCCCTGATGCAAGCAGATGTAGGGAACATAAAACCTGAATGTTCATTGGGATGGCTTGACTGCGTCCAGTTGGCCTTGCAAGCATGGGCGCAAATTAATTGATAATATCATTCATTCATTCATTGATGATTGATGCTGAGTCTTTATGTCAGATGCACCTTCTCCTCAGTTTGATCAAGTAAAGTTATATGCTGCCCAAAATGCTTTCCTATCTCCATCTCCTCCTATGTAGAGCTCCGAGCACACACCTCATGACCACCATCGCATACAGTGCAGCAATTGTGGATGTTAGACCTGGAAGTCAGCTGCCCTTACCTGCCACCTGTTTACCACCTGCTTTTCCTTGGTGGTAATTTGCACGTGATATTTGCCCTTTTTTCAAGGAATTGCAATTTGTGAATGTTTGGTACATAGGCATACCAATTCAGAAATTCTGATTCCTATTTAATGAATAGATAAATAGTTCTCTATTTAGCTATTCCTTATTTCTTCTGTTTCATGTGCAATTTTAGGGAATCCTTATTGTTACCCTTTGGTACATTAGGATTCTTTATTTAAGCATTCGCAAATCGGTTTACGAACGTTATTGCATTCTTTAAACCTTTGAACATGAGGCCCAGGGCATTAATCTTTGATGTGAAACATGAGAAATAAAGAAATGTTAATAATCTAGGCCACATATAGGGTGCACATGACAATTGTCTTTTGTTGGACCTGGCCCTTTTTGGAGGGACTTCCCCCGATTCTTTGCCTTGTGTTATTGACACGTTTTCGTTGGCTTAGGGACTCTGGGCTCTTTTTCTCTACTATTCAGTAGTAAAGTGTTTGTACCCTCTCACCAAAACATGGTACAATTGGCGTCTACCTCATTGGTACATTTAATTTTAATTAAATGCTGCTAGTGAGCCTGTAGCACTCATTGTTCCACCCAATAATTAACCTTTTGAAAAATATCTCAGGCCTGCCGCAGCAGTCTGTAGTTTAAGTTGAGATATCATCACAACCTGGCAAAATACATCTTTTGCCAGGCCTAAACCTCTCTTTTTAATGGACGTACGTTAACCTTAAGGTATACCCTAAAGGTACATAGGACAGGGCGAACTTCATTTAAAAAGTGGGACATGTGTTTCTGATTTTTTCATTTCCTTTTAGAGAAATACTCGTATATTTGTTTTTTGCTGTTGAAAGGCCTGTCTCTCCAATTAACTAACACTGTGTTACATTATTCCATTTTATAAGTGATATCTTTGGATTGGTAGTAGATAGAGATATGCTGTTCACACTCAAATGAATTGTAATTTAAAACTTCTTTAATGGGACAAGTGGATTTTAAGTCACAATTTTGAAAATACCACTTTTAGAAACTTGCCATTTTCTTGTCCTAACCATTTGGTCCTTCTGACAGTGTCCCAGGTCACATGAGAGTGAATGGCTCTACTGTTGGGGTTTGTGTATTCCTCCCAGAGAGTGACACAAAGGGGAAATGTTGTGGGCAGGATGGGTCATTCTGTCAGGATGGCTGGGTGCGGAGCTGTGGCCCTTCTCCACTTGCACTTTGAATGGCTTGCCTCCAGCACACGCAACAAAACCTGTTGCCATACATTTATATATTTGACCATATAGAGCCTTGACAGGGAAAGGGAAAAACTTTTCAGAACCAGATGTGGGGCTAGTATAGGGAATCACCCCCGACACACATGCACAAAGGCTAGCACCAGGTATAAACACTGGACTTCCTGAGCCACTCATCAGAAGACTCCTTGACCTGAGGACATTACAGAAGGATTGACCTGCTCCCAGAGTGCTGACCTGCTATCTGATAAGGAAGACAGGAACTACTTACCTTCATCCCAGTCTAACCTGAGTGACTGTAAGGATCAGTTGACTGACCCCTTCTTTGAGCTACAGAGACATAACCAGCTCCTGAGGCCTCCCTGCAACTGTCAAGCTGACTTGCTGCAAATGGAACTACCTGGACCTGCTGGCTTCCTCTGGAGTGAGTTCCTGATCAGCAAGAGGTGCCCCCCAGGTCCTGAACCCTTGACTGACCTTAATCTGAGCTCCTCCCAAGAAGAAAAGGTGACATTCCCCCGGTCTAATACAACCAGAGGAACGCGAGTGACGGTTTGTGCTTTTAGATGCTATTTTTACTGGAAAATATAAAAGTGAACATCCAATTCTAAGATGGGATTTTTGTCGTTCTGGTATCATTTTATTTATACTCTATTTATCTAACTTGGTCTGTGATTTTTCTTGTGTTGTGTTTTCACTTTATTAATGTTTATGTGCTTCATAAATATTTTACACATTGCCTCTAAGTTTAGCCTGCTTTTGTATCAAGCTACCAGAGTTAATTTAGTGTATTTTTGTGGTTCACCCTGACAAGGATTGTGATTGTTGCCTGAGTGGGCTTCCATACTCCAACTAATAACCAATTTCTTGCAACTTTCATGTAGCTTGTGCCTGCCACCCACACTCCAGCCTCATGTACAATTCAGATAATACATGATACAGATAAAGCCCAGGTGACCAAGCAGAACTGTACTGCTTGATAGACATACATTAATAGAATAAAGGATAATATTTACAGGGTTACAGATTTAAATCTTCCTTCTTGGTACCTCAAAAGAGAATTTTCTGTATCCATGTCCAGGTGAAATGGAAATGCCTCACAATACCATAGAAGATGCAACATACTGTACTCTAGAGTGACCTGGAGCTCTCCTCCTATATTACAACTGTTGTGAAGAGTAGTAAAACTCATGATGAAGGCTTCTTTTACAACAAGTCAGGAAATGTTATTTGTATGTCTCTAATACTGTATTGAATATACTGTTGCAATAAAGTCTATGTTAGCATTCCAAAGAAATACATTCTAAAAGTCCAAAGGATTTGGAATCAAACAACAATTCTCTGGCTCGACACTAAAAAGTCTGAATGCGTCATCATGGATCTAAAATAGCTACACTATGTACATTCTACCTTGCCTTCCATCGAACACAACCCGAATAATACACTTCCAGGTGCAAATTCTACTTTGACAAGTGCTAAAACACACCTAATCCTTGTGCCAAAGGAAGAACCTTGGAAGAGAAACCTAAAGGAATAAGACCCCCAGCTCTGGGGTGGCCAGAAATATTAACTGAAAGCACCACCCGACCTAACCTCATTCAAGGACGCCGTAAAATGTTCATTTTTCCTGGGACCTTTAATACTCTCGAGAATATATTGGGGACCACTCATGGCTACGGGATGAGACCTTGACGACCATCCATCCTTATGTCCCAGACAAACCACATACAGTCGAGGCCGATAGCCATACACCTCCCTCCTGCTGCAAGGCATTGGACACCTCCCTGCTATTCTGGAACACACTCATGGAAATGACACCCACTGGCATTGTGAAGTGGGCACAAGATTACATTTTAGCACTTTTCAAAACATGTAATGCATTATATATATTGACCATATTTTATTTTTTCTGGGGAAGGAGGGTTTGTGCAACAAAGATCTGCTGCCCTATACTGAATCCCTAACACCACAAGGCATATTTTCAGAAGAGGCGCGTTTTATTGCACGGGCCCACCCCAGATGACGTGTGCGGTGGCGCAGGAAATAAAACAAGAAGCAAAGTGACATCTTGAGGTATTGTGTTTGCATTGCATGATCCTGCCGCGTAGCGGCACGGTGAACACACACAACAGCCGTATGCATAGTATATGATTTGCAGTATGTGTAAATCCTCATAAAAGGTGGCAGGCTCAGGGCAGAGTGAGGCATGGTATGTCGTTATTTAAGTAAGGACGCTGATTAAAGCAAAGTTAACCCATCTCCAGCGCTGATATTAAATCCTGCAAGCCCAGCATGCATAATGCATAATGCAACTTAGAAATATATGTGCTGACTTTCTCACGATCTTCTCTGTGTAATGTTTTATTTTTTTTATTTGTTTACATTATCACCGCCTAATTTCCATTCACTGTTAAAGTCAGATGCAAACATGGCTCAATGGGTAATGATGTCATAAGGCTTCGTGTCTATTTCATTTTTATCTAGGAAGGGATGTGTTCAGTGCCTGATTTATGCCAAGGTACTGGCAGCCACATCTTCCCCCGCGGTCTCTCCCTCCTTTTCTGTTTTTTTTGGTATAATTCAGAAGCTGAAAGTTGGTTCCCTTTAGTTTCCTACGCGCAGCCCACGTACCCATCTTTTACTACATCAAATTAAAATATGACGTTAATTGAGGTGAAATAAAGTGCATGATTTCATCAGCTCACAGCGTCCTCGTTCCTGCCTGCAAAGTACATTTCACCATCTCTGTCAACTCGGCTTTTGAGAATCTGCTGACAGCGGTGCTTCACAGCTGCACTTTGCAGGAAAAAGGCGCGTGCCCCCGCCTGGGCAGGCAGCCTGGGGTTTCTTTCCATCAGTGACTTGACTGCCTTCCCCACATGACTGTGCAGCTCGCTGTTATCCGGCCCTGGTCCGAGGGTGTGACGTGCGCTTCGGGCATATCAGGAGGGCAGACACGTTCTGAACAGCCCGGCGCACCATCCACTCATCGACTTGCACCCACCCGCCTTTTCACAATCTAATTACAGCATTTTGTGGACATCACAGTTCATTGATACCGAGAAGTCCTCCTTTGCGTAATAAAGACATGCAGCACTTCGAGCCAGCCCTTCCCATAGGCATGTGAGTTAGACTTGGATGGTAACCCCCGCAGACAGGAAGTAAATGAAACATTTTAATTACCTGAAGGCCTGGTCAAAGCAGTTACCCTGAACCTCATTACCACTCCTTTGCAGAGCCCAGAACATCAGTTTCGGTTCCTTCTGCTAAGCCGAGTGCTAAAACCTTGAGACATATTTAACAGAGCAAAGTTCTAACATTCCCAAAACGCACGGGGCAGATTTACAAGGTCTGGCGCATCTCTGCAAATCAGCAGGGATGCGCCGGAACACTTGTGACCCGCAAAACCACCCATGCGCCACCACTGATGCGCTGCATTTACAATGCGGCACACCGTGGCACATGGATGGACAGATGCGTGTCGCGTCCCTCGGCGGAAATGTGACTCATTGCTGGAGTCGCGCCGCAAGCGCGACGCGGTTCCAGCAAGGCTCGGGGGTGCCCTATACCTGACATGCTGCGTCAATCCTTACGCCTGCTTCAAGCAGTCGCAGGGTTTTGACGCAGCATGGCCGTAAAAGTGACTCAGTGAAATCTTGTAGATTTCACTTTTACGAGGCGTACCTGCGAGGGAACGCCCACCCTGTGCTGGAGGCTTGTAAATCTGCCCCAGGGTGTTTACCCAAGCGCTGGTGGTAAAATTAACTGCCTAGCGCCAACACAGTTACCCATGTACCAAAGTGTAAGGGTGCCTGTGTTGCAGAGAATGATGATTTATGTGCAGGAAGGTGTCCTTTCCTGCACATAAATAATAAATAATGGCAATTTGTTACTTCTCCGTGTGCTGAATTCTGCAACACACATAGAGGTAGCAAATCGTTTTACCTTCCTGCACATAAACAATCATTAATGGCCTTTTGCTCTTTCTATGAGTGCTCCAAAATGCAGCACACATTGAAAAAGCAAAACAAGGAGAAATAAAAGTATTTCTCATCGTGTGCCATTCTAATGCCTTCTCTTGCATAGTGTTAGTTTTTGGCGCTGCCTCTAGATCAGAGTTCTTCAAACTATGGGGTGGGTTTTCCTGCGGGGCCGTGGCTGCATTCCCAGGGGGGCAAATGGCTCTTGAAGTACTTGCAAATTAGGAAGACCTGGAAGTCTGACTTTATTCACTTGACACGTTTCCAGGCAATCTTGAGTTGCATGCAGCAGCTGAAGGGCTTTACCAGAGAGTATGAACTGTGATCCTGGATGCCCTGAGGCCGGGCTGGCTGGGGGCAGTGAGTGGTGGGGTGGCAGGGTCAAGGATGTGGCTAAAAAGAGCAATATATTCTATAACAGGTTTTTTATTTGTCTAACCTTCGGGTAACTGCATACAAACATATGGGTACACTTTAAATGGAAAATAGATGCAAATTAAACTAATCAAATTTACTACAAAACCTCAGTTACCTGAATGCAATCAAGGCTAATGTCTCTTTGTGGCCAGAAAGCAGCACCAATACAAGTATGCAGCAGGAAAGGAACAAAGTTATGTGGCAGAGTTAAAAATTATGTTTCATGAAAATGCAAATAATACAACTTGCTGTGGCACATTTTATGATAGTATTTCATTTTGTTTCATTTGTACACATGTGAATACTGTCTGGGCAAAAATTTCCCTTTATTATTTCCAGTTTACCCCAGAAATGCACCAACGAGCAACTGACAGGTGACTAATCACTTTTTTTGAATGGCTGTCCACTGCTTGGCAACTTGTCGCTACATTTTTAATAACTTTTAATGCGTTTGAGCTAGAAACATTTTTTTTGTTAACATTCACAGATTATGCAGCAGATGACTGATTAAGTGCCAAATGCGGGAAAATCCGTAATTATGCAGAAAATACCACAGCATTGCATAATTTCAGTGGTCCTGCAAGAAAATCACAAAACTGAATCCTAGTTGGTGCAGTGGGGAATAGTGGCATGTTTATATATTGTGCTAAAAAGTCCAAGTCTGTGACAGAAAACATTGAGAATATGTAAGTCATTATTTATCTGTATATTTTAGTAATAAGTAATCAGACTACATCTGGAAACATTTTGATGAGTGTTTGTTAAAAAGAAGCACTCAAGAACTCAACTGGTGACACCTTCACATTGCAAACATAATATGATGATGGACGGAGCACTGAAACTTTTCGAAACACTCAGTCCCAGTCACTATTAAATCTGGGTTGAATCCATCATCGTTCTTTTGCTCACTTTGTCATCCCAGTTCAGACTCAGCTATATGCAAATCAGTCTTAACCCTATTCCTCATGAAAACAGTCCAGCCTGCACTGCCAAACCATGTCTTCCCTGGACTGGAAACAAGCTTCCTAGGACTGGTTTCGGGATAATACCCCTCATTAGCTAGGCCAGCTTGAATCCAATGGCAAAGTGGGCAAAGGACCCACGTCTGGGCATACCCTGCCAACTTAGGGTGAACAAAGCAAACACAATAGGATGGTGGATAGAGAGCTGAAACTTTTCAGACACTCACCCCAAGCCACTATTAGATCTGAGCTGAATCCATCATGGTTCTTTTACTCACTTCACCACCCCAGTTCAAACACAGCTATATGCAAATCAGTCTTGACACTGTTCCTCATGAAAACAGTCCAGCCCAAACTGCCAAGCCAGGTCTTCCCTGGACTGGAAACAAGCATCCTGGGACCGGTTGCGGAGTAACACTCTCATCGGCCAGGCTAGCTTGAATCCAGTGGCAAAGTGAGCAAGGGATCCACGTCTGGGCATCCCCTGTCAACTGAGGGCGAACAAAGCAAACACAATAAGATGATGGGCAGAGCGCTGAAACTTTTCAGACACCCTCACATTACCTCTCAATAATACATTTCTGGAGTGACAAGTGGCTTCATTAGTTCAAGCCTTTGTTGGCTCCTATTGTTGATTCAACGTCCCGTTGACAAATCACTTAATGTCCATGTGCCTAAAAACAAAACAAAAAATCTGACCCTGTGTAATGTAACTGGTGCTCATGTAAAAGAGTGCGGCAATGCCCTTGGGATGAGTTTGCCCTGAATAGAACTCCCAAACTAAAAAAAAACAAATGGTACAGAGCCTGTTTCAAGACTGTAGTGATTATAAGGCATTGCTGGGAGACGGGTGAAGGAGACAGAGGAGATATAATTTTACTCATGGCTGCTGCTAACTATCACTTGTGCAAGAGGTGTGGTTGCATTGGCGCCATGCGTGCAAGGTGAACACAATACACTGATAATGGGGAGTAGAATTGGTTGGCCAATTTCTGTTTTTGTTTGATGAACTTGCTCCTTGTAGGTTTCAGATTTATTGTGAATTATGGGCTACTGTAAATGTATCCCTGAAATGACCTCATAAGCCCCGCCCCCCTGTGCTCAGTCCTGCTCCTCCACTCCCCAGTCGCAATGACAAAGTGGGCAATCATAGAGCTTTGAAGGGGGGGCCCAACCGTAAACATTTTTGCTTTGGGTGGCCTCACGGAAAAAAAGTTTGAAGACCTCTGCTCTAGATTTACTGAACATTGTTAATCTTGGTGCAGCGCCAAAAAGCAATGGGTGTTGCGGTGGAATGCCCGCAGCATTACCCATTGCACACCCCTTTCACACAAAGTGATGTTTGTAAAGTGTCCGTATTTACAAGACAGAGTTAAGCCACAAAAAGTGACCTAACACCGCTTTGTAAATACGGAGAAGGGCATAGCACCACCAGAGCTTCTCTAAAAGTGGCACTCTGGTAGTGCTATCCCCTTGTAAATATACCCCATGGTCTGCTTGGATCAGGCTTGCTTTCATTGGTGATATTTGATGAACCACCTTGTCAATCGTTAATATAATCATGAGATCCAAGCATGCCACAATAGATATTGGAAATCTCCCCTGCTACACTGATATTTTAATTTGAGCCTCTGAAATTCTGTGGACTTTCATTGGGACCGCTACCTGCATTTAGCCAAAATCCGCTATTGATCTGTTTCAAATTATACATGCATTCTTCCTCTCAGTGTAGTTCATGTTAAGGGGACCAGCACTGAGTGGCTTTCAAGCAGTGCCTCTCATCTGTTATTTATTGCTCCTAGGAAGAAACGCCCCAAAATGTCCAAGGGCATTTTAAAATACTTTCATGCTTGTGGGGTCTCTAGAATAAGCAGGGGGACCACAAATCATTTTTTTTTAATGTTGTGGGGTGCTGAAGGCCCCAAACAACTTTAGAAAATCTGTAGGTCTTCTGGGCCATTAAATCCATGACACCAGAGTGAATGTAGCATATATTTATGAAGCACTCCGAGCTCGAGCTCTGTGCTCTTAAGCTGGAGAGCAAGGACTGAATAATTTTACTATTGCATGTTGTGAACTGAAACATTTTAAAAGAAAGTCGCAGAAAAATGCTGATTTCTTTTTTTCTTAACCTCTTCCATGCGACGTCACGGTGGGCGTGTGCGTCGGATGGCCGGGGGCCGTCCGATTTACGCACGCGTGGAA
Source organism: Triturus cristatus (assembly GCF_964204655.1). Classification (NCBI taxonomy): domain Eukaryota; kingdom Metazoa; phylum Chordata; class Amphibia; order Caudata; family Salamandridae; genus Triturus; species Triturus cristatus. The sequence goes on from NC_140582.1 coordinate 640,913,709, forward strand.
TTCGCCCACACAGCGTGGTAATGTGCGCTGCGGCGAAGCTGTTTAAACTGTATTAAATATTTTATAATCATCATTATTATTATTTAACATTGCATTATATACTTTTCGTTAAAAAAAAAGCCCTAGAAATTCACTGAAAAAAATAAAGGCTAAAGTGACAGCTATAGTTAAGCATGGCAATATCATCTTACTTTGTATTAAAAAAACATAGCTATTCCCTGAAAAAACTAAGGGCCACATGCATGAAAGTATAATTTTGTGATTACCAATTAGCGTTTTTTAAGAAATCTCTATTTGGTAATCGCAAATTGCAAGGCAACAAAACAGAGAGGAAAAAGCGATTCTGTAATTGCGATTTATTAAGAATCGCAAACATAATTAGGGAATCGCTATTTGTAATTGTGACTCTATTCGTTCCTGTGCGTCTCAAGGCCCATAGGTGAGAATAATCTTGCATTACTTAAATTTCGATTACCTAATTGGTATTCGCAAATTAGCCAATGCAAAGACAAGGGTGCCCGGGAGCCAATGGTCCCCCTGAGGCACCCATAACAAAAAAAGGTGCACATGTAAGGCACACACATGCCCTAGGGGCATGTGTGCGCCACATGCCACGTTGAAAAAAGCAGTTTTGTTCCTTTTTTCAAAGTATGTCCATGGTTACCGTCAGCTTGAAGTTGATGGTAATTAGCATTTCCTAAATGCACAGTTGACTTTTAGGAAATGCGTCTTGCATGTGCTTAGGGAATAGAAAATTGCGATTCCCTATTTGTATTCGCAATTGAGGGAATCACAAAAAATTGAGATTACCTAAATTGCAAATAAAAAAAACCTTTCATACATTAGAAAAGGCCATTTTGAAATCGCAAACAGACGATTTTTGTAAATTGCACTGTTTGCGATCGCAAAATAGCTTGATGCAAGTGTCCCGTAGTTTTAAATGAACAAACCCATGGAAATTCACCAGTTTCCAGTATTAGTTATCTCAAGTAACTATAACTTGTACCCTAGGGTAACAATAACTAGCTTCTTGCCATGCACAGTCTTCTCATCAATTGTGCTATTTCAAATTTGGGTGTCGGCGTATAAAAGTTGACAAACACTTCAATGAAATGAATAGATCAACTTACATGTTTACAATGGCCGCCATAGAAATTCACAACCAAATGAACTGTTAACCCTCCTCTGTTTCGATGAAATTCTTGAATGATTTCTGTTATATTTCTTTAAATGAATTGCTAATACATAAACACAATTGACATTGAGAGAGGCGGCCGTGCCGATACGTGTCTGGCTAGCTTAATGCCCTGTGGATTACATTTGAATTGATAACAAGCTCCAGAATGCACTCTACGTATTTTGCGGCAGAGATCTAACCCCAATTGCTATATCATACTCTTACTATGCATTCCCTAACCTAGATGCTTGGGAGTAGGTATGTGTTCTGCCAGGAATCCCTCATTGGATGATTCAACTCCATTACCTGAAGGGAAAGAGTGTAGGTCCCCATCTCGATCAGAAGTTAAATGTCCCTCGCAGAGGGATCAGCAAGCAGCTGGGCTGAGGTTCCAGTGTGTAGTGATCTTGCAAATGACAGCAAGTGCTCATCTGCCTTAACCTGGAAAGACTTTTAACGAAAAGCATCCTTACGCTCGAGCGAAGACCTTAGTCAGGCTGACATTGTTATGATCTATTGATAGCTTTGTCACCTTATGGATAAAAACAAACAACTACATTTGCACAATGTGTGTCGAGGCCCTGAACATGGTGTTTGAGGTGTCATGATAATGTTCGTACTAAGTGGAATCTGTAAGCACTGTAGTTTCAGAGAAACTAATCCTGCATTTTCCACATGCAAATGTGTGTCAAAAGTAATTGTGTGATAGAGAAGGCAACCTAGGAAACGGGTATATGATAAAAATGTCAGCGTTTCTCCCTGGTACTAACTAAAGCACTTGACAGCGTGAGTTATAGTCAGGCACTACATTCGACCCATTAGTGCAGTGTCCTACCCAAGCCAATTGAGGCAACGGGGACTGCCTTCCAAAAGACCTTTTTTTTAAAGGGGAGGGGGCAATATGGCCCCCTGTCCCACCCTATCCCCTGGAGCTGCACTTAACTTAAAGGTGAGGAGGGTGCACAGCCCCCTTCCACAAGCCTATTTGGGCCCTCAGAACCCCATCTTTCTTTTAGGAGGGTGCCCTGTGCCCAGTGCATATCTGGGGCAACCATCTAACAACAATTTAGGGGTCTCTGTGGCAGCCAAGGACTCCCGTGGCCCTAGCGAGCTCCCTCCATGGTTCAGGAGCCAAGTTTGCTCTTTCCTGATGGGAGCAGCTTTTTTTTGTTTGCTCCTGTCGGGTCGGAGAAATGTATATGCTCCTATCCGAAAGATTATGGGCAGAGAGGCAAAAGTACCACCCAGCAGGAGCATTTTTAGGTCTCGTCTAGGCAGCGCATGCGCTGTCTCGTCCAGAGATGCTGTATACAGTATAGCGGGGGAAGCTCTGCCCACTTTTCGCCTATCTTTTTCATTGGCCAAAATTCTAAATGCTGCAATCTGATTGGTTTTGGGCAACGTAATCCCGCCTCCTGACGGCCATGTCATCATTGTTGTTCTTTCCTAAGCTATCGGCCCCTTTACTTTTAAAACCGTTTTGTTCCCCTGCCTCCCCCTGTTCCCTCCCGCACTCTGTGACTTCTCGGTCCACCACCACCCCTCCACCCCCTCCCGTTCGTGCCCTTTTTAACGCATGTACTTCCGTTTAAAATGCAATAGGTCTCTGTTAGAAGGTGGTTCTGACACTATGGGCCGCCCGGATTTTTTGATTTTTGAGCACCTAATTGTTGAGCTTTTACTGTGGGGGAGCCTCATAAGTTGGGACTCACCCACAGTGAACTCAGGATGTAAGAGACTGCATGGGGATTTTACTGGTGTTCCCCTGGCTTGACCAGGCCACTGCGCAGCAGCTGGAGTAAGGGACACCGGGCTGATTACATGCAGACACATGTGTACATGCGTGTGCACATGTGTACGGGCAGCTCAGGGGAGATTCCTAGCGTGTGCAGTCCAGGAGCGGCTACAAAGTGAATGGTGTGGCAGGACTTATGCAGTAGTGGGTGGAATAGGCTTTATACACTGGAAACATGCCAGGGAAAGTCAGTGTGTTGTCACTTCATTATTTCCCTAAGGGAATGTGGGGCCCATGGCTAAATTAACTTCCACAAGGCCTACAGTTTCCAGACATGCACTAAAGTCCATTGTATTGGAGGTGAAAAGAAGTATTCTGCAGAGTCCAAAGTCATATTTGTACTGCTTTTGGGTCATCCAGAACTGTCATATTTCTGTGAGCCAGCCAGGACCAGACCCAGGCTGAGGGCTGACCTCAGCTGGATGGATTGATAACCTTTCTTCCACAAGCTAGGGGCCTCCTCTCCACGAAGAGAAGATGGGAGGGGATACAGGTTCATCAATTAGCAGCTGTCACTGGGTGCCAGGCACAAAGGCTGCACCAAGGAGGGAAGGCAGCGTGGGGGATGAGGCTTCAGACATGTGGCCAGAAACCCTGGATGACACCATTTTGAACAAGCTCAGAGGCTGGACAAGGAGGAGGGAGCAGGGGCAGGGACGTGATGTGTCGCTGTTTGATAGGACCAACAGAGACTTTATGTCAGCCCCCTACTCAACTTTTAAAAAGTGCTTGCACAGGAAGAGAAGGGCTCTCTGGGGTGTGGTCTGCTGAGGGTGAAAGTGCTGGAGCCTGGTGCAATGGGCAGTTGGAAGGAGAGACCCCCTGACTGCCCCCAGGACCCTATCAGCACCAGAAGAAGATCCCAGGACTGGTGCACAGAAGCAGGGGCCTGTGCGCAGGGAGAACAGAGTCCCAGAAGGAGAGCCTGGCGAGAGGCTGGCGCAGGGAGCCAGTAAAGACAGCACCCTGCTGAATCAGAGACCCTGAGGGAAGAGGAGAGTGTTCCCAGTGGCGGGGGCTGGTGAGTCCCAGAAGGAGAGCCTGGCGAGAGGCTGGCGCAGGGAGCCTGGGAAGACAGCACCCTGCTGAATCAGAGACCCTGAGGGAAGAGGAGAGTGTTCCCAGTGGCGGGGGCTGGTAAAGAGGAGCATGAAGTGCCCCATAATGCCTCGCCAGGAATTTGGAAATCTGCTGTTTTGGTGCTTTGTGGCCCCCAGAGGAGAGGGGCCACCCTCACTTGTGAAAAGGTGCTGGGGGAGCACAGTCTTTCCCCCCCCCCCAGCACGAAGAAATCTGCCATTTTTGTGCCTGGTGGCCTCCAGAGGAGGGGGTCAACCTCATCTGTGAAAAGGGGTGCAGGGGGGGCGGCAGGAGCACCGCAGTCTCCCCCAGCATAAAGAAGAACAGTCCAACCCTCAGTTTCACGGGGCATCTGAAAGAATAACCCCTCAAGGGCTCAGCAGAAGGGCTGAGTTGGGGAGGTCTGGAGAAGGGCATCCCCTGGAGGTGAAGTGGTGTAATTGCACCGAAATGCATTTACTATTGGTTATTTCTTTTTAGGTGGACTGAAAGTCACATGTGTAAAGTGAAGTACCTGTGTAAGGTGATGTTAAGCTAAATGGAGTTATGTTGCTGGACCCTCCTGCTAGGGGGTCTGGCTGTATTTACGTAATCCCATGCTTTTGTGATTCCTTTTAAAGTGAAGAGGCACACTGCAGGAGAAGTGTAGTTGACAGGAGTACTTCTTTTGAAGGGACTGTAAGTCACATGTGTAAGGAGATGTCATAGGCCAAGTGGGGCTATGTGGCCAGACAGTCCTGCTAGGGTGTCTGGCTGTATATGAGCAATCCTGTGATTTCATCTGTGATGCCCTAAGGGGCTGTAATTGCAATGCATTCAAATGATCAACCAAGGCGATGAGTACTGTCATTCTAAAGTGTGCGTAAACATGGATTCTTGCTGCTGCGCTTAGGTGAAGACCCCAGACTGCTAGCCCTTAAGATATAGAGGTGCCTACTTTATGGTCAGTAGGAGATGCTTAGTCAGGGTCATGTGTCACCAAGGCAGGTTTACCCCTTTTTAATGCTTGTTGAGGTAATGGGGTGGGTCGCCACTGGGATGGTGCCAGTGCGCAGGGCCCTCGCTCCAGGTTATGTTCAACTAACTGCATTGGGGGCAAGTTGATGTGCATACATGGGAGTGGTGGTACTAGACCCCACCCCCCCCTGCGGGAGGGGTGGAGATGTTATGCAATGTCACAAAGTAATTCCAACAGCTTATGTATATTTGTAAATTGGTGCATAGTATTGAGTAGTGTGTGTGTTTAATAAATGTACTCTTACTTTTATAAAGCAAAGTACAGACTGGACAATCAATTATTGAGTGTTATTTTTGTGCACCTGCAAATGGCGATTACTAGCCCACACCACCTCCCTTGAGTAAGCCTCAGACTGCTCTGCAACGCTACCCTCTGAGAGTCAGGCGCTACAATTGGGTGTTTGGTTCCCAGTGAAGGACAAATGTAGTCATGTTATTTGTGCAGACCTCACAGATGCTGCCTCGTTTTCCAACATTGGTGTCTAGCGGCGGGAAACATAGTATCCCATTCTGGTGTGCATTTATAGCATTTGATAAGTCCAGTTTTGCCACACATTACCTATGCAGCAATGAGCAAATGGAAGAGCGCAAGGCTCTGAGAAAGGTTCAACGTTTTGGTTATGTGAACTAAAGGTATGGGAAAGGAAAGCCCCGCGCCCATATGTGTCCTGTGAAGTTATTATGGTTTAAATGTAAGCTGTATTGATATGACCGCACTATGTTGATTATAATGTGCTAGCGGGATGGTGCTTTCCAGGAAATGATTGCATACAAATGTTCTGAGCCATATTGTACACCTTTGAACCCTAACACTACATACACTACACCTGCATGAGGAGGGTGTCTCCTCAAGAGATAGGGACAGCAACTGATACCTACATCACAGGTGGGGGTGTAGGAGTGGATTGACCTTCAAGGGGGACAGGAGAAGTAGGGGTCCTGGGAGGTTCCCGCGCTTTTTAAGGGCAGGGAGAGTTTCCACAGGAGGGGTCCCAGATATCCTTCCCCCACTGGAAGTTTCTTGCTAATGGCGCAGGCCAAAACCACTGGAAGGGTGGGGCAGGAGGTTTCTTTACCCCAGGTAGTAGCGCCCCAGGGGTTCCCATGGTGGGGGACCCCAAGAACCTTTTCCCACAGTGGGAGGAGGGTGTGGTAGAGTTGAGTGTCCGGCAGGTCCCCCCAGGTTAACTGGTGGGGAGGTGAGCAACCCAGGGGTGGCCCCTGGTAGTGGGTGGCCCCCAAGGAGGGTAGTTCTTGAGTGATGGTGTGTAGTGGTAGCCCCTAGGTACCCTAGGTGGGCTAAGTAACTGACCCAGTGGAGATCTGAGTGGGGGCGATGTGCTCCCTAGTTCAACGTGGAGGGTTAGTGGTGGACCCTGAGGTGTCAGGGTCGGGTGGCTGGTGACCAGTCAGGTAGGCCCTGTGGGTCTTGAACCCCAGGACCAGGAGCATGGGGGTGTTCCTTAGCTCGAGGCAGGAGGTGGACTTCTGCAAGGTAGTACCACCCTGGACACAGGTGGGGCCCAGCTTAAGTGAAGGGACCCTGTGTTTCCCCAAAGGGGTGGTGCAGGCCTAGCCGGGATCTTTAGGGTCCCTGGCTGATGGAGGTAGTACCGCCCTGAAGCCAGGTGGGGCCTATCTTAAGTGAAGGGACCCTGTGTTTCGTGAAGGGGTGGTGCAGGCCTAGCCGGGATCTTTAGGGTCCCTGGCTGAGAGAGGTAGTACCGCCCTGAAGCCAGGTGGGGCCTATCTTAAGTGAAGGGACCCTGTGTTTCGTGAAGGGGTGGTGCAGGCCTAGCCGGGATCTTTAGGGTCCCTGGCTGAGAGTGGTAGTACTACCCTGAAGGCAGGTGGGGCCTATCTTAAGTGAAGGGACCCTGCTCTTCATAAGGGTTGGTGCAGGCCATCCAGGGACCATGTAGGTCCCTGGGCGGTCTCCCAAGGCGCTGCAGGGAGACCAGGGAGAGCCATGAGAGGTGGGCCTGGGTCTAGCTAACTCGGGGCCCACAGGCTCTCTAAGGGTACTCCGGGAGGAGAGCGCACCTCTCGGAGGGAAGGGTACATAGGCCCTGTTCTCGCAGCGGAGAACAAGGAAGGGGTCTAGGTTCCCGGGGTAGTTTCCGGGTGGAGCTACTGACGGGGGGAATGAGCTGTAAGATGTCTGATGAGGCACCCTCAGTGTTCCTCCCTGGCACTGCCAGTGTGGTGGTGAGGCCGGTCTGAAGTCCTATCAGGGAGCCAGGCCAGTGGCCAAAGGGTGCTTTTCTGTGTGGGGAAGTACAAGTGGCTGTGCTTTCTTTAGGGAAGACAGTCATCCCGAAAGGGTGGTGGCAGCAGAATGACCTCAGCGGCAGGCTGAGGGTGAGGGTCCAGAGAGATTGCATCTTTGGGGTGCAAGGACCAAACGGAGAGAGGGTACTGGTTGGAACAAACTCTGGAAGGGAGACCAGCTAGTGACCCAGGGGATGGGATTTAGACCTATCCCAGAAGACCGCATCGGTGCTGAGGCACTGGACCCTTGTCCAGAGAAGTGGTAGGCATAGTGTTGCATGCCCAAGGGCAAAGGTGAGCATAGTTAGGCTGAGTCCATGTAGACCATGAGTGACCTAGAGGTATCTAACCTAGAGCCCGGAGGGTTCTTAGGGTAGTCTGGGATCCCTGTCATGGGTGGAGATTTCATGGATGGGAGGAGTAGGTGGTCTAAGCGGATAACTGGTCAGTAAGGGGGGTCTGGTCAGAACCCCTTATAACTAGTTATCGCTGACTACGGGAAGGGTACCCATGTAGAGTGGCTACTTCTTCCCTGTAGGAATCAGCTGGGCGCGGCGTGTGTTAGAAGGTGGTTCTGACACTATGGGCCACCCGGATTTTTTGATTTTTGAGCACCTAATTGTTGAGCTTTTACTGTGGGGGAGCCTCATAAGTTGGGACTCACCCACAGTGAACTCAGGATGTAAGAGACTGCATGGGGATTTTACTGGTGTTCCCCTGGCTTGACCAGCACACTGCGCAGCAGCTGGAGTAAGGGACACCGGGCTGATTACATGCAGACACATGTGTACATGCGTGTGCACATGTGTACGGGCAGCTCAGGGGAGATTCCTAGCGTGTGCAGTCCAGGAGCGGCTACAAAGTGAATGGTGTGGCAGGACTTATGCAGTAGTGGGTGGAATAGGCTTTATACACTGGAAACATGCCAGGGAAAGTCAGTGTGTTTTCACTTCATTATTTCCCTAAGGGAATGTGGGGCCCATGGCTAAATTAACTTCCACAAGGCCTACAGTTTCCAGACATGCACTAAAGTCCATTGTATTGGAGGTGAAAAGAAGTATTCTGCAGAGTCCAAAGTCATATTTGTACTGCTTTTGGGTCATCCAGAACTGTCATATTTCTGTGAGCCAGCCAGGACCAGACCCAGGCTGAGGGCTGACCTCAGCTGGATGGATTGATAACCTTTCTTCCACAAGCTAGGGGCCTCCTCTCCACGAAGAGAAGATGGGAGGGGATACAGGTTCATCAATTAGCAGCTGTCACTGGGTGCCAGGCACAAAGGCTGCACCAAGGAGGGAAGGCAGCGTGGGGGATGAGGCTTCAGACATGTGGCCAGAAACCCTGGATGACACCATTTTGAACAAGCTCAGAGGCTGGACAAGGAGGAGGGAGCAGGGGCAGGGACGTGATGTGTCGCTGTTTGATAGGACCAACAGAGACTTTATGCCAGCCCCCTACTCAACTTTTAAAAAGTGCTTGCACAGGAAGAGAAGGGCTCTCTGGGGTGTGGTCTGCTGAGGGTGAAAGTGCTGGAGCCTGGTGCAATGGGCAGTTGGAAGGAGAGACCCCCTGACTGCCCCCAGGACCCTATCAGCACCAGAAGAAGATCCCAGGACTGGTGCACAGAAGCAGGGGCCTGTGCGCAGGGAGAACAGAGTCCCAGAAGGAGAGCCTGGCGAGAGGCTGGCGCAGGGAGCCAGTAAAGACAGCACCCTGCTGAATCAGAGACCCTGAGGGAAGAGGAGAGTGTTCCCAGTGGCGGGGGCTGGTGAGTCCCAGAAGGAGAGCCTGGCGAGAGGCTGGCGCAGGGAGCCTGGGAAGACAGCACCCTGCTGAATCAGAGACCCTGAGGGAAGAGGAGAGTGTTCCCAGTGGCGGGGGCTGGTAAAGAGGAGCATGAAGTGCCCCATAATGCCTCGCCAGGAATTTGGAAATCTGCTGTTTTGGTGCTTTGTGGCCCCCAGAGGAGAGGGGCCACCCTCACTTGTGAAAAGGTGCTGGGGGAGCACAGTCTTTCCCCCCCCCCCCAGCACGAAGAAATCTGCCATTTTTGTGCCTGGTGGCCTCCAGAGGAGGGGGTCAACCTCATCTGTGAAAAGGGGTGCAGGGGGGGCGGCAGGAGCACCGCAGTCTCCCCCAGCATAAAGAAGAACAGTCCAACCCTCAGTTTCACGGGGCATCTGAAAGAATAACCCCTCAAGGGCTCAGCAGAAGGGCTGAGTTGGGGAGGTCTGGAGAAGGGCATCCCCTGGAGGTGAAGTGGTGTAATTGCACCGAAATGCATTTACTATTGGTTATTTCTTTTTAGGTGGACTGAAAGTCACATGTGTAAAGTGAAGTACCTGTGTAAGGTGATGTTAAGCTAAATGGAGTTATGTTGCTGGACCCTCCTGCTAGGGGGTCTGGCTGTATTTACGTAATCCCATGCTTTTGTGATTCCTTTTAAAGTGAAGAGGCACACTGCAGGAGAAGTGTAGTTGACAGGAGTACTTCTTTTGAAGGGACTGTAAGTCACATGTGTAAGGAGATGTCATAGGCCAAGTGGGGCTATGTGGCCAGACAGTCCTGCTAGGGTGTCTGGCTGTATATGAGCAATCCTGTGATTTCATCTGTGATGCCCTAAGGGGCTGTAATTGCAATGCATTCAAATGATCAACCAAGGCGATGAGTACTGTCATTCTAAAGTGTGCGTAAACATGGATTCTTGCTGCTGCGCTTAGGTGAAGACCCCAGACTGCTAGCCCTTAAGATATAGAGGTGCCTACTTTATGGTCAGTAGGAGATGCTTAGTCAGGGTCATGTGTCACCAAGGCAGGTTTACCCCTTTTTAATGCTTGTTGAGGTAATGGGGTGGGTCGCCACTGGGATGGTGCCAGTGCGCAGGGCCCTCGCTCCAGGTTATGTTCAACTAACTGCATTGGGGGCAAGTTGATGTGCATACATGGGAGTGGTGGTACTAGACCCCACCCCCCCCTGCGGGAGGGGTGGAGATGTTATGCAATGTCACAAAGTAATTCCAACAGCTTATGTATATTTGTAAATTGGTGCATAGTATTGAGTAGTGTGTGTGTTTAATAAATGTACTCTTACTTTTATAAAGCAAAGTACAGACTGGACAATCAATTATTGAGTGTTATTTTTGTGCACCTGCAAATGGCGATTACTAGCCCACACCACCTCCCTTGAGTAAGCCTCAGACTGCTCTGCAACGCTACCCTCTGAGAGTCAGGCACTACAATTGGGTGTTTGGTTCCCTGTGAAGGACAAATGTAGTCATGTTATTTGTGCAGGCCTCACAGATGCTGCCTCGTTTTCCAACAGTCTCGTGTAAATATGAGTCCTATTGAGTTTTAAATGCTTGTTTGTTGTGTGATTGGTGGGTGAATTAGCACTCGTTTCCGTTGCAGCGCATGCGCGGCTTGTTTTAAACATGCTTTCACACTCCTCCCAGGGTTAAGGCGTTTTCTCAGCTGCCTCGAGACAGCCGTCCTCTCTCTACACACAGCTTTAGGGGCAGGGAAGATGCTTCTTGTTTGCTTGCAGGAGGGAGTGTGTCGTGTGTTTGTGTGTGCACGTGTATTGTCTGTCGATCACCCCCCACCATGCAGAGGGGGTCCCAACTGTGTGCACGCTCTCACCCCGACCCGTCATAAAGGCCATGTAGAGCCCCCTGCCAGAGGGCCAGTCCCTCTTCAGTCTGTGTGCTTCAGGCCTGAAGAAGGCTGCCATTGTTAAGCTCATGGCCAGCGCCAACTGTAAAGTGGCAGCGTCGCTCTTCAAGTGATTCCTTGCCCTGTCCCCGGCTCAGAAGCCCAGTAGCAGGCAATCCCTGCTGGGTCTGACACGGCTGCAGGAGCGGGGCCTAATGGAGAGCAGGGTCGTTCACAAATGCGTACCTTTACAGGTAGCCGCGGCCTCCCACCTTCACCCTGTGACTTTCCTCTTTCAGACCAGCAGGAGCTTTGCAGCGGTGATCCAGGTGCTAGACAGCGAGCTGCAGTGAGTACTGTATGGCTGCCTACTCTGTTTAACAGCTTTAATTTAAAATGCAGGTGAAGAAGGCTGACATTGTTAGGCTCATGGCCAGCGCCAACTGTAATGTGGCAGCGTCGCTCTTCAAACGATTCCTTGCCCGGTCCCCGGCTCAGTAGCCCAGCAGCAGGCACTCCCTGCTGGGCCTGCCTCTGCTGCAGGAGCGGGCCTAAGGGAGAGCAGGGTGTTAAAAAGTACAACGTGGATATTTAAATGAAGATCCTGAATCCATTTGTAGATAAGAAATGGTTTAATTGTAGATGCAGGTTTAACAGCTCATCCATCCAACTGCCAGCAGGTTCATCAGCAGAATCCACTCACAGCATTCTTTCCCACCAGTCCAAGATGAGTTCACTCTAGAACCTTAAGAGCTCACCAATGTCAGGAGTGACATCACACATACTAGCATAAGCATATTACAACATATCTCCCTCCTTTACACATAGCATATACACAATAAACAACAGAACATCAAACAATGTAATCTTTCAGATAAGAGGGAATGCGTGAAACTCTACTAGGTCTCATCATGACTGGGGGAACAGTTTCCTTTCTTGATAAATCTTGAGACAACAAAACATCATCATTTCTGTTACATAAAGCAACACGACTCAAATTCCACACCCTGTGATCAGCAGTTCTTATTGCATTATGAAACACTTTTATCACTTTGATGGGTTTGGAATATTTAGAACCAGCAACACAAAACCCAGGTTTTTTAATCCTGACCATGTCACCAACTGAAACTTTTGTTACTTTGACAGCATGTCGTACATCATAGTTTCCTTTACTTTTAAGACACTTCAAAACTTCCTTGTTCTTCCAAGAAGTGTCATCCTCAATCCCCCCATTCACTGAAAGAAATTTGTTTACCCAAGGAGGCTCTAAGAAAGTATCAGGATTCCTTCCCCGAAACAAAAAGAAAGGAGATTTCCCTGTTGTCGTATGGGGAGCAAAACGATAAATGCAAACCCTCTTTGAAATTTCCTCCTTCCAATCAAGCCCATTTTGCTTTGCCAAAGAGATAGTATCTTTTAGCACTCTGTTAAATCTTTCCACTGTGCCATTCGATTCGGGATGATACAAAGCACACTTCTTATGTACAATTCCACAACCACTTAGAAAATTTTCCATGTCCCCAGAAACCAGTTGAACCCCATTATCTGTCAGAATGGTTTCAGGAATACCCTCCTTAGCAATGAACTTCTTTAAGCAATCAATAACAGTTACTGTGTTCACATTTTTAACACAAAATATTTCCGGCCACCTAGAAAACAAATCCATGATCACAATAACAAATGTGTCCGACCCATCCCCATGCACAGGTCCTAAAATGTCCAAAGCTATATCTTTCCACGGACCACTAGGACGAGATCTTTTCTCCATGGGTTGGGTTCTAGTTTTAAGACCTTTCTCACTCAGAGAACATTGAACACACTCTCTAACTAAATGTTCAACTTGAGTATCTACACCTGGCCACCAATAACTTGAACGTATCCTCTCTTTTGTCTTGGAGATACCCAGATGTGCCTCGTGAGCCAAATTTAGTAATTCTTTTCTTTGAGAAATGGGTGGAACTAGTCTATGACCCCTCAACAACAAACCATCACAATGAGAAAGTTGATCCTTCACTGACCAATAATCTTTCACCAACGAACCACCCTGTTCCTTGTGATGCCAACCATTACAAATGAGACTCAATACCTCTTGGATGGAAGCATCAGCTTTACAAGCATCCAACCAGCGTTCATGAGAAATCACCTCATAATCTACTCCACAAACAAAATCCTGAAAATTACCAAAGTCAATATCCGTCTGAGAATCTGATAACCCCTGTTCAACCGATGGTACCAATCTTGAAAGTGTATCCGCCACAAGGTTCTCACTACCAGGAACATACTTAACAACAAAATCAAATCCTTGCAAGCCAACAACCCATTTTGAAATACGTGGTGATATTGAATCAATACCCTTGTTAGATAACACTTCGCATAGCGGTTTATGGTCAGTTTTCACCACAAATGATGTACCCCACAAAAACTTCTTGAATTTTTTAACAGCCCAATAAACTGCCAAAGCTTCTCGCTCAATAACAGAATATCTGGTTTCAGCCCCTTTCAGACTTCTTGAAATAAACATAATGGTGTTCTCAGGAGCTGAACCCCCTTGATACAAGACCGCACCAAGTCCTTTTAAACTTGCATCAGTAGAAATAATTGAAGTTTTGGTGGGATCAAAATTTCTAAGATTCGGTGCATTTTGTAACCTTAGTTTTAACTCACAAAACTCTTTCTCACAAGATTCATCCCAACAAAATCGCACACTCTTTTTAAGTAGATTCCTTATATTGTATGTAACTTCAGCAAAATTCTTTATGAATTTATTGTAATATTCGGCCATGCCAAGAAAGCGCATTAGTTCCTCCTTAGAAGTTGGAGCCGTCAAATCTTTGATAGTGTTTATCAGATCAGCTTTTGGAACCACACCATCCGCACTTATGGTATGTCCCAAATAGTCAATCTTTCCACAACCAAATTTACATTTCTCCCACTTAATGGTCAGATTGTGGGCAGCAAGTCTACCTAGCACTTGTCTAATTCTCTTCCCATGCTCAGACACATCAGATCCATACACCAGAATATCGTCCTGGTATACACAAATACCAGGTATATTGACCAATACCTTCTCCATGACACGTTGAAACACGGAAGCGGCAGAAACTAACCCAAACGGAAGTCTTATAAACCTGAACGTCCCAAAAGGCGTAACAAACGCAGTCAAATCTTTAGAAGACTCATCAAGCAGTATTTGATGATACGCAGACTTCAGGTCAATAGTACTAAAAATTTTCGCCCCTGCCACCATACTCAACAATTCAGATATATTTGGAAGAGGATACTTATCAACCAGTACACACTTATTAAGCTGTCTCAAGTCCACACATAATCTCAGAGAGCCATCGGGTTTTCTGGCAGCCACGACCGGAGCTAACCAAGATGTTCCCTCAACCTCTTCAATGATGCCCTGAGTTTTGAGTTTGTCAATCTCTTTAAACATGTCATCTTTAACTGTAAAAGGAACATTCCTCACCTTACAAGACACAGGAACAGATCCCGGGACCAACTTTATTTTATGGCAGTAGCCTTTAAGACAACCCAACCTTTCACCAAACACTTGGGGAAATTCTTCAATGAGCTGAGAATCCAAAGAATTATTATCAATGGACCCAATGACATTCCTCTCTTTGAGTATGACCGGAGGAGTATTATTTGGATCTAACATGACACCCAGATCTTTTTGATGCCACCAACTAATAATACTATCACCTTTTTTGGAAACATAGATCTTCCCAGAGGTGAAACGATCCTCAAACTCAATTAATCCCACAAAGTACCCTCTCAATTCTATGGGATCACCACCATAGGAGGTAGGACGAATGTCAGGTTTAGACAGTTTCACTTTGTTGCTCAACTTGTCAGTAAAGAATTTGTTGGAAACAATGGTGATCTTAGCTCCCGAGTCAAATAATACCTTAGTTCGCTGACCCTCAACTAAAATAAACTCCAGAGGCCCATCACTTCCGACCTGGACCACAATCTGTCCACATTCAAAATCATGCAATTCTGCATCATCTTCTTGAGAAACCTAATTTACAACATTTCTAGAAGCTTTGATTCTGCATGCATTCACATTGTGTCCTTTCTTTTTGCAAAAGGAACATGTGGTATTCAGGGCAGGACACGATTTATCATTTGCCCAGTGTGTTGTGCTGTTACATCTGTAATACTTACCATTCTTTTTAAACTGAGCTCGAGATTTGGTATTCAACTTATCTTTAGTCTGAGATTTCATTAAAGAATCAGAAGGCTTCTGAGACACATTAGTATTAACAACTGTAACGTCCGAACCAACTTTGTTGAGATCCTTTTTTATCTCTTTCACACATGCTAGTGAATGTTCAATTCTTTTAGCTATTACCAAGACCTCATCAAGAGACGGTTCATCTTTAAGCCAAAGTTCATCCCTTACTTTCTCAGAGATACAACCGAGCATAAATTGATCTCTTATCCTTTCCTCAATTAGGACATCACATTTACAAGTGGACGCAAATTGCAATTTAACTATAAGTGGAGAAATGTAGCCTAAATGTTAAGAAATGTAACCTGAATGTTAAAGAAACAGAGCATATCAGCACTGTCTACTCCAGGATTCTCAGTAAAGGTGATCTGTCAGTGTACCTTAGAATTGTTCCTAAAGTTGTTTATTTGTAAAAGTTAGCACTGCATGACCAACAATGTATGAAGACTTTTAATCAGGACTTGACCACCGCTATAAGGAACTCTCAAAACTTAAAAGCTGTGCGTGTCAGCGTAACTTAATAACACGCATGTATTTGTCGCGTGTCAGAGCTGCTTAGTTAATGTTAACTTGTAAAGTATACTCGCAGCACTCTACACATTCCGAAGATGAATCAGGATTGATTATTTATTGGTCTTGTCGCAAGCTGTGCGTGTCAGCGTAGTTTGAAAACAGACACGCAGCATATTGTACATCCAATAAAACAGCTGTGCGTGTCAGCGCTGTTTGAAGTAAGTTAAAGCCCCTCTCGCAAAGAAACGTTACAGTGCTACAACCCCTTCTAGAGAGCTTCGTAGCAGAATGAGGTACATCAACTAAGGCTCCGTTGCATGTGGCAGAAGACACGCGGAATAGAGTACTTACAGTTGAACTGCTGTGCGTGTCAGCGCTGCCAGATCAAAACCCAAGAGACACTCGCAATTGCCAATCGACGGCGTTCCTCACTACCTGTGCGCGTCGAAGCACAGCCAAACAAAGAACATCAAACAAATGGCTGAAGCGAGTCAGCACGTCATGCGCTTCCACCGAGGGACGTCAAACGCTGGCTGAGGAGCGTGCGTCTCAGGGTTACCAGGACAGCAGAAAACGTTGCGTTCCAGGCAGAGATCTGACGTACATCGTATGTCCAATCCCGTTCTATCCGATAACAATGGAGGAACAGCAGGTTGACGAACACATTAAAGAACGTTGTGCTCGAGATAAGCAGAGAGAGCGCGAGCAACTGACAGGCAAGTCTAATTTAAATAAAAATCTCGTAACTGGCAAGTTTTTTTAAGATACTAAATCGGCAGTAATTTAAGAAAAATCTTCATCCTGTGCCACATAAGAATAGTATCCTTGAAAGATGTTTGAGCGCTTACGAGGATTTTAGTTAAAAATAAACAACACCCTTAACGTTAACACAGTCATAGTTAAAACATTATACCGGTGATGAATTTCACTGTAGCACTGCGATGATCGCCAGATGAAATTGACTAGTCTTAGTAAACACGCGCTTAGAAATAAGAATTACAGTCTTACTTGACAAATGAATAAGTTCGTTTTTCTAATCTTTAAAGTCGCTGTAGTCTGGAGTTGAGCTGTTATCCGTTTTCCCAGTCGTCGCCAGTGTTAAAAAGTACAACGTGGATATTTAAATGAAGATCCTGAATCCATTTGTAGATAAGAAATGGTTTAATTGTAGATGCAGGTTTAACAGCTCATCCATCCAACTGCCAGCAGGTTCATCAGCAGAATCCACTCACAGCATTCTTTTCCACCAGTCCAAGATGAGTTCACTCTAGAACCTTAAGAGCTCACCAATGTCAGGAGTGACATCACACATACTAGCATAAGCATATTACAACACAGGGTCGTGCAGAAATAGGCGCCTTTTCAGGCAGCCGCTGCCTCCCACCTTTACCCTGGTGGCTTTCCTCTTCCAGACCGGCAGGAGCTTTGCAGCGGTGATCCAGGCGCTAGATGGCGAGCTGCAGTGAGTACTGTACGGCTGCCTACTCTGTTTAACAGCTTTAATTTAAAATGGGGGTGTCTGTGTGAGTTATAAGTACTTGGGATGTGTGAGGTGCAACTCTTGTTTAACAGTTGCTGCAGTACTTTTTAAGAACGTGGTATTGTTGTGGAATTTAATCACACTAAGTAGCAAGTTACTCATATCCAGGCGTGACTAGTTTTAAATGTATTTGCCTTCATGCCGAATCCTATTGTTCATTAATATATGTAGTAAATTAAGACATTTTCTGTGAGATCGCGGGAGTAAAATGTGCTGTATATTACATTTGTTAACACTGTAGTATGAATTGATGTGTGGCCCACGTTTGAAACCGAGTTAGCGCCTGATTGAGTGCCCTGGAAAACTGTGACCCGAGCCAACATCTCTTTGTTCAGTGACAGCAATGATAAGTAGTTTATTGCCCAGAAGTGACTGTTTGCGATAAAGCATGCGCCCTTGCTTACTTTTCGGTAGACAAACATGTTGAAATTCAAGGGGGTGAAATAACCTTGCAGTTACTGTGACATGTGGATTTGGGTGCAGAAAACACACAAATCTGCAAGTTGCTATTCCTCATCACCAAGAG
Source organism: Triturus cristatus (assembly GCF_964204655.1). Lineage (NCBI taxonomy): Eukaryota > Metazoa > Chordata > Amphibia > Caudata > Salamandridae > Triturus > Triturus cristatus. The sequence continues at coordinate 640,931,518 of NC_140582.1, forward strand.
AAATCTCAGGGTCTATCACATCTGGAAAAATTCAGAATATTTTTTAGGTGTGATATAAGTAGACTTCCCGGAGTCAGGCCCTCGACAGAGAAGGGCTAGAGGAATCTATGAACCTCCCAACACCTGCACAATTTTTTTTTATGTTTGGCAGAAAATGTCCATGATTAGGAAAAATACATTAAAAACTAATTTGGAGGCCACAGTCAATGTCGTCTCAAAGTTACCTTAAGAAATGAAAGGCAATATTTCTCTCCATCTCTTCCCATACCTGTTGTGTCACGCAGTTTGGTGCTTACTTTCCCTCCATGTTAAATAACAGTAGATGTTTCAGCACCCAGGCTAATGTGCTGCATAGCTAAATACATATAAGGTCCCAAAGGCGAGACCGATTGCATTGCAAATGCTTGTTAAATCTTGCACCAAATAAGATAGATATGCCTCCCCTGGCCGTCCTCTTGAAAACAAGGAAGGCAAGCTTACAGCTTTAAAAATATTACTGCCGGTTGGAAGTAGACATTTTTTTTCCCGCCTACACTACGGGCAGGAAAACTACTGTGTCCCGGGGCTGGGCTCCACAGTACACAGTAACTAAACTGGTCCTGAGGGATGGAGTCCCTGGGGTTTATTAAGGCTTAGGGTAAGGGGCTGTACACCCTTTCCCTAATTTTACACAATGTCCCCAAGCAATGGGGTCCCTGGGGCCTCATAGAGGCTTGGGAATGAAGTCTAAACACACCCCTCTCCCAAAAGGAATATTATGCTCTGCCACTGGGTTCTAAGAGAAGGTCTGGAGCCTGTGCTTTTAAAAATAAATCTGTGGATTCATTAATCCTTTGCAAATTGGCAGAAACATTTTTAAACAAAATATTTTAGGCCCTTAGAGGGGCCCCTTTGGAAACCCACCACCAGGCCTAGTAATGGGATTTTTGGTCGGGTAGGGCATGTGCTAAAGTCGGGCAGAAACCAACACTCTAGTCAGGATAAGGGAGTTACACTCCTAAAATAACCTCTGCTCACCCCCTTGGTAACTTGGCACGAGCAGTCAGGCTTATCATAGAGGCAGTGTGTAAAGCATTTGCACATAACCAACAGTAATACAGTGTAAGCACTACAAAAGGACACCACACCAGTTTAGAAAAATATCCAATATTTTTATATACTTAAGACAAGACCAAAAACAATAAAAATCCACAATACAATACTTAAAAATATTCGGTTATCAAAACATGCTTGAAAAACAGTTCCTTGATGTCGATAGCTTAGTCCGGGGCTATCACGGCATCGTGAGCAAACAAATCCAAACAGTTCTGGCTAACGCGGTGTCGCGGGCCAGCTGCAGTGTCGGGAAGCCCCACAAACAGTACCTTTTAGAAATGCAGGGTGTTGCAACCTCTCGTTGAGCTTCCGAAAGCACGGCGTCCGCAGGTGTCAGTTCCGGAGGTCGGTGCAGGAGTCGTCGGGGCCCTCGAAGCCACACGCGTTGCAAGATGAACTCCTCTCTGTTGAAGTCAGGAGCGCTGGCGTCGGCAGACGTCAGGTGGTGTGCTGCGAAGTGCAGTGGTGCGGCGTATGGTGCTATGCTAGCAGCGGATTGGTGGCGGCATCAGATTGCGTCATCGGTGAGACCAGGGTCACGGTGCAGAGTGAATGCGGTGTTCGGCGTGGTGCTGGCAGGTCGCAGTGCAAGCAGCGTCGTCGTCGTTGCTGAAGCGCTGTTAACTGTTGACGAACTGGAGTCGAGGGTGCTAAAGTCTGTAGGCCAAGGCTGTGGTGTGGGATGAGAGTGGTGCGTCATATAACTTTGCGAGTGGTGCCCTCGAACCATGGTGTAAGCAGCGGCGTAGATTTCGGGATGGAGCGGCGTCATCGGGGATACCAAGGTGTCGTCGTGAAGCGAGGCGGTGCAGAGTGTGGTGCCCCGTTGGTGAGACCAGGGTCGCGGTGTTGCAGTGCCCTCTGCGGCATCTTCAGGACAAGGAGTCGGCAGTGGCGTCATAGACGTCGTTTGGTTGCTTTTCTTCTGTTGCAGCACAAAACACACAGTCCTGAGTGCTGAGGGCAGAGGAGTTTGAAGTCTTTGTTGTTCCTGAGACTTCTTGAACAGGCGGCTAGCTCTACAGCAAACCCTTGGAGAAACTCACAAAAGTAGATTGCAAAAAGTTAAATCCAGTACTTTCACTGCCCAAGACAGAAGCAGCCACTGCAGGCCAACACAGCAAAGCACACAGCAATGTGGTAGTCCCTCCTCACAGCTTCTCCAACGCTTCTTCTTGGCAGTCTTCTTGGTCCAAAAGAGCTCTAAAGTTCAGGGGTCTGGACCCCAATATTTATATCCCAACATCCTTTGATCTCTAAGGCAGAGTGTCTGTGCTCAGCCAGAACCAGTTCTGCCTTCTCTGGTGTGACTTCCTGGCAGGAGGTGGAGACGGCATGATCAGAGGCATTGCAGGCCCTTTGAGGTGCAAGGCAATCTCCTCCCCCCTCCCCAATTGTAGCCCAGGTCTATTTAGTGCGTTCCTCACCCACCTAGACTATCTGGAGCCACTCCCGCTCCCCAGCCTTCTGTCATCCAAAACCCAGATAGGTAATCCACATTCCAACAGAGGCACACGGGATGACTGAGCAAGAAAATACCTACTTTCTAAAAGGGGTATTTTCAAATACAGAATGTAAAAATCACCTTCACTAAAAGATGCATGTTTAGATTCTGAGTTAAGGTATACTAAACTTAATTTTCCTACTTAATTCCCCGGGCCAGTTATGTTTATAAGATGTTATAAACAAACTCCCCATTCTGTCCTATGGGGAACAGGTAGCCTTGCAATAGCGAAAAACGAAATTGGCCGTAATTCGCTATCAGGACATACCACACACCCGGGCATGTCCTACCTTTCACATACACTCACCCTGCCCACAGGGGTACCTTGGGCCTACCTTAGGTGTGCCTGACATGAAAGAAAAGGGAAGGTTAGGGATGGGCAAGCGTTGGCACTTGCCAGCCGACATGGCGGTACCAGACCGCACACAGGCTCTGCAATGGCAGGCCCGAGTTACCTTTTATGGGCCGTTCGTGTGGGTGGCACATTCCTGTGCTGCAGCCCACCAACGGCATTTGATTCACAGGCCCTGGCATACGCAGTGTTATGTTATGTTATGTTAGGAATATTTATAAAGCGCTCAACTCACCCTGGGGCATCTCGGCGCTATACCTGGTAGCATCCTAAAAAGGGAAGGGAAGAGCGGAAAGAAAAAAAAGCGGAGGAAGAGGGAAAATGATCAGGAGTGATCAGGAGTGATCAGAACAAAAAAGTTTTCAGTTTTTTACTAAAGGTTATGAGGGAGGGGCAGGTGCGTATGGAAATGGGGAGCATATTCCAATAACGGGGGGCGAGATAAGAAAAACATCTCCCCCCCGAACGGGTGCGGCGGATTTGTGGGGTCTTCAAGAGCCCTAGCGTGTTAGATCTAAGGTTACGGGCTGAGGTATGTTTGGTGAGTCTGCGTGATAAGTATTGGGGGACCTTTCCCGTTTACGGCCTTATATGTAAGACAGCAGGTCTTAAATTATGCTCGCTTTGAGATTGGAAGCCAGTGGAGATCTGACAGTAGAGGGGCTGACGGGGAACCCGTAGGACGATTTAGGATCATAGGTGTGGCTGTATTTTGTATGACCTGAAGCTTTCTTAACAATGTTGGGCCTACTTCTGCTAATAGTGCATTGCCATAGTCGAGGCGTGAGATCACCATGGCCTGGACCAGGGTCTTACGGTGCTGGGTAGGTAAAAAAGGGAGTATTTTCCGTAGGAGCCGCATACTGAAATAGCAGGAGCTGGAAATTGCTGCTATGTGATATTTCATAGATAAAGCTTGATCTAGTTTAAAACCCAAGTTCTTTACCACCTGTTTGGCGGTGGGGGGGGTACCCAGGTCATCGGGCCAGCAGCCCTGGTACCAGCACAGAGAAGATTTTCCAATTAGCATGATTTCAGTTTTGCTGGGATTTAATTGGAGGTAATTTTCAGTCATCCAGTCGGCGATATTACGTATTCCGGGTGCGAAGCGACGGTGTTCAAGTTGTGCTTCTTGGTTGATTTTAAAAATGAGCTGGGTATCATCTGCGTAAGAGATTATCTCAAACCCAGATGTTTCTGCCACTTTTGCTAAAGGGCCATGTACAGATTAAACAAGGTGGGGCTGAGACACGAGCCCTGAGGAACCCCCTTGTCCACACAGTGCTTGTCTGACCGGTAAGGTCCCAGCATAATTTTCTGACTTCTGTCCGACAGGAAATTCTGTATCCATTTTATCAGTCTCTCTGACAGTTTGGCATGTGAGATAGTGTCGAAAGCTGCGGACAAGTCCAGGAGGACCAGAATGGCTGATCCTCCTGCGTCCATTTCCAGCCTCAAGGTATCCGTCACTGCCAGGATTGCGGTTTCTGTGCTGAAACCGGGCCGGAATCCTGATTGTGACGGGTCCAGATGGTTATTCGACTCTAAGTAAGTACTCAACTGTCTGTTGATGGCGGATTCAAGTAATTTGCCCAACAAGGGTAGCAAAGATATAGGCCGGTAGTTACCCAATGTAAGAGGGTCCGCAGCCGGTTTCTTCAAGATGGGTCAGACAAAAGCTTCCTTCCAGGATGGGGGAATGGTACCCGAACTGATAGAACAGTTAAAGATTTCTTGTATTTCTGGGGCACAATATGAAGCTAGCATGGCCAAAATTCTGGGGGGGCACAAATCATTCGGCGAACCTGATTTAGCAGTGCACTTTACTAGGGACTGACACATAAATCAAACAGGCCAATTATGGAAACACCAATCCATAACACATTTTACCACAGGAGCACTTGCACTTTACCACTGATCAGCTGTGAGAAAAGTGCGCAGAAACATTAAGCCATTACAAACAGAGTCAGAACCGGGAGGTCAGACAACAAAAACTCAGGGGAAACACGCCAAAAGATGCCAAGCCTAACAAGGACTCAAGACTGAGTCCTGAGTCCTAAGATGGCGGTTGCCACATACTAGCTGATGTGGTGGCCGCCAATCAGATCTCCACATGTGTTTGTCTGCCAGCTGCATGAAATATACCCATTTTTTGGTGGTATTTATTTGTGCCAGTTACGAGTCTAGCAGCGTAGTTGAGGGAAGCCCTAAGAGAAGCCGTCCTCACCCTAGGCAGGCCGCAAAGTGTTGCGCTACCATAATCCAGCTTAGAGATCACTAATGCTTGTACTGCCACCTTTAGGTCATGAGCAGGAAGAAAGGGTTGGAGTTTCCTAAGGAAGCTGAGTTGGAAGTTCGCTCCTTTGGTGAGGGAACTGATGTGCTTCTGCATGTTCAGGCTTTTGTCTAGGATGATGCCCAGAGAGGATGCCGAGTCCACGAGGTGAGGTCTACAGTTAAGAGCAGTCAGCTGATTCAGCCATCGATCCATAATAAGGTATTTATTGTGGTGTGAGATCAGTAAGAAATTGGTTTTAAGAGCATTCAGATTCAGGTTGTTACGTCTCAACCAGCTTTGAGTTTCCATCAAGACTGAGTTGAGGGACTGAACGTCTTCGGGGGAAGCTATTTTCAGGTATAGCTGGGTATTGTCTGCATACATATGATAGTGAATGCTGGATGATTTTAGGATTTCTGTCAGAGGCTCCATGAACTGGTTAAAGAGTGTGGGGGACAGTGCTGAGCCTTGGGGGACCCCCAAGGTGACCGGTTCGGGATGGGGCACAGATTGGTTCACCTTGAAGCTTTGAGATCTGTTCTGAAGGATCGCAGAGCACAAGTTTAATACAGGCCCAGACAGCGCCATCCTGTGTTCCAGGAGGTCAATTAGGTGATCATGTTTGACAGTATCAAATGCTGACAAAAGGTCCCGGAGGATCAAAAGGCATGACTCATTGTGATCCAGTGTACTCAGCGCATTATCCGCAATGTGCGTTAGCGCCGACTCTGTACTATGGCTTGGGCTGAAACCAGATTGGCATTGGTCCAGGAGTTGAAAATGGTCGATGTGATGACACAGTTGGGTGAGGACACATTTTTCCAGGAGTTTTGCCACGGTGGGGATGTTAGTGATAAGGCGAAAATTAAGACGGTTCGTGGGATCAGCATTTGGTTTCTTTAGGATCGGGGTAACTTGACCCGCTTTAAGCCAATCCGGGATAGCACCTTGCGTAAGTGAGGCATTGACGATCATTGTCCAGTGTGTTAGTAATATGTTATCACAGGTCTTAATTCAACAGGTCTTGCGGGTTGATATTCTGTAAATATCTTTTCAGCAGTTTTGGGTTCTTAGGTTGGGATCTGCTTGCTCTTACCAGTTCAAGGACGAGGTAGCTGATGCAATAGTGGTCTGTCCAGTCACATGGGAGGATCGACTCCAGGAGGAAAGAGTTGGGCTTACCAATGACAAGATCTAAAGTGGCTCCTTTGATATGCGTAGGGCTGTCACATATTTGGATAAGGTTACGGTCAAGTAGGAAGGATTTCAGGCATTGTTCTGTGAACGGAAGTTTGTCGCGGGGGGGGTTAAAACGTGTGCAGTTTGAATGACTGGCTATTTCCCCCAGCCACTTCAATACATAGGTATTCACAGGACGGCAGGCGGTCATCCTGAATGACTTCCACTGTTAGATCACTACGATGTAGGCATGCGATGCCTCCCCCTTGACCACTTCTTTCTGTCCAACCCAATGATGTCAAAGTTGGGTGGCATTAAAAGGTCCAGGATGGGAGCGGATAAATCATTTAACCAGGTTTCCATCAACATTACAAGGTCAATATCCTGGAAAAGGATGAGATTGGCAAAATCTGCAGCGTGTTTAACAGCCCATCTGCAGTTAAGGAGCACGCATTTGAGACTAACAGGGGCGTGAGTTGGTGGAGGTAGAGTGGTGGTGTGTCCTTGGGATCCCACACCACAAGGGTGACCTTTGGAACTAACTTCGGAACTAACAGCAACCATCCAAACACTTAATTGAAAAACAATGCCAATTGGTTGGACTTTGAACCCATGACAGAAATAGAAGTCTTCAATATAATTGCGAAACTAAAGCCCACTTCCACAATAGTACAAAATATCAACCACATCATTGCCCGGTTTAGGACAAAAATCATCAATGCATCTCTCGCCTCGGGATGTGTACTGGGTTCCCTCCAACTAGGACAAATCACACCCATACTCAAAAATCCCAGGGCAGACCCAAATGATCTCAACAACCTCAGACCTATCCCCACCTCCTGTTCCTAGCCAAAACTATGGAAAAATGTGCCTTACAGCAACTTAACCTTCATATAGGGAAATTCAACCTCCATGACGCCTTCCAATCAGGGTTCAGGAAAGGCTGTAGCATAGAGAATGCCACTGTCAATATCTCAGATGACATCCATGATCCCTAGACGAAGGAGATGCATACCTCCTTATCCTACTTGACTTATCAGAGGCTTTTGATACCGTAAATCACCCAGCCTTACTGGAGTCACTGAAGATCCACTCTGGTATCAATGGCACAGTTTAAAAATCATTCATATCTTACCTACAACACCGATCGCAACAACTCAACTCTTGCCTCTCTCAACCCACACCTATCTCACTTGGTGTGCATCAGGGTTCAATTCTCCCCCCTCCCCTTTTTGTTCTCTTCATGGACTCCCTTACTACCATCCTGAAGCAAGCAGGGATCAAATACCACCTATTTGCCGACGACACTCAACTCTATTACAAAATTATGTCACCCAGTGACATCCTACATCTCAACGCCACACTGAGGAAGATACAATATTGCTTTAACTCCATCCACCTAAAGTTAAACCACAACAAATGCAGAAGTAATACTGTTTTCCCCCAAAAGTAACCACCTACCAATCCAAGACTGGCTCAACCACCTGCATGCACTACATTGTTCTCTCACTCTTTCCAACTAAGCAAAATCATTAGGCTTCACCCTTGACAAAAACATGTCAATGAAGGATCACATCAAAAACTCAACCAAAGGAGTGTTTTACACACTAAAACACCTCACACAAATTATACCATTTGTTCTCTCTGATGATTTCAAAATGGTAGTACAATCTCTGGTCCTTCCCAAACTTGACTAAGGAAATGCCATCCTCACAGGAGTATCAGATTCTGTCTCGCTAGTGCCAGGATGCTCTTTGGAGTGAACGTTGCACTTTACAAATACCCTCATTCATTCATTCACTCACAGGGACCCCGAAAACTCCCCCCCCCGATCAGTTCTAAACATGGCAGCCTAGCTCATCACAGTTATTAAATGGTTTGAACACATCAGACCTGCCCTCAAGATCCTCTGCTGGCTTCCCAGCAAGAAAAGATGCACTTAAAAGACTGCCTGTATCACCCACAAAACCCTCTCATACCCTCGTCTATTTAGACAACAAACTCACAAAAGCAGAAAGAAGCAGAACTCCTCCCAAGCTAAAAAGGAAATTAACCCAGACTCACTCTTTATCTGGAAATGCATCCAGCATATGGAACTCTCTCCCTAGAGATCTTCGATGCAACCTCTCCTTCTCTTGTTTCAAAAGAGACCTGAAACTCCATCTCCTCCACAAATACATTAACACAGGAGCAAACTGAAGTCTGTTTAAATATTCTCTCTTTCTAAGACTAGAAGCAGCCTGTGACAGTTGGTTGTTTGTTTCTCTACTGTCTAATATGTCTTTCTCTCCCTTTACTCAGACTGTGCTAATTGATCACATACGGTAACCACCCTCCTTGCCTATTTTCCTTGTATGAATTTTGTGTGGATTTGAATCCAATATGTCTCGCATCATATGCTCAGAGACTTGATTATTATCATATTTACAACTATGTAAAGTGCTCTGATACCTTCGGGTCTAGCTAGTGCTATATAAAACCTATAAATAAATAAATAATGGTGTGTGATGTTTTTATTTTTAAGCTTAGTGAAGACAATAAAAAAGAAACTGACACTGCTTCTCACACAAAATGCGATGTTTTGGGTCTGCTATATCCCGTTTAGAGAAGATATGTTTCTGCAGTTTTACTGCTTCCAAGGTTAGCCCTCCTATTGGTCCTTCGCTATAAGGCAGAAACGCCTGCGATATCCTATCTAGGAGGAGCAGTCTAGAAGACAGTGATAGGGGTAGCATTGAGAACTATTTGTAGTGTTAGCTGTGGTAACGATAATGCACTGTGGTGGATGTGATTATTAATTGAGTTTAATGATCCCATTTGTGACCTGTCAATTACCTTATATTAAGTACTGTTGAATTATAGGAATGTGTGACAACTGTGTCTGTTGAATGAATAAGTTAGATCGAATAGGTGTGATTTTTGCCGGGTAAGGCTGAGGTCCACCATTGCTGTCTCTTTTGTTATGACTTGATTTAAGAGATTTACGAGGGGAGGATTACCCAACCTTTCATCTTAAACCAGCTATATCAGTGGTATCAGAGGTATGAAACGTGGTCTTTGGCCAAAAAGCCACCAAAGTTGCAAATTAAGGCACAGTCACACATATATGTGAATGTGACAAACCCAAGAAAAAATGTGAACATCAGCAAAGTGATAGGTGCAGGCATATGTTCAGAAAACCGTCGGGTCTGGACAGTACATGTCGTTCTGGATTTGAATAGAGGTGAGACCCACGAAGATGTTTGCATGTTTCTTCATCAATGAACTGGCAGCAACAATGCACTGGGCGCATAGATTGAACTACTGATCTATTAAGCGAGCATGAAGGGAGGAGAATAATGAGTCCACATGAGCTTAAGAGCATTTGTGAGTAAGCAATTGCTGCTGAGAGCTATTGTACTACAGACAAAAGGTTGTATTAGTTAATAGTATGACTCAGTATCTGCAGGTGCTTAAATGGCATATTACATGCACTATAGTTTCCTCCTTATGTGAGAAATGATTTATGATTTAAAACAATTTTTGGGACTGTTTGAAAATCACCCAGGGGGGACAGCGCAAACCTGACAGCTCAAGCAGCCAGAGTAATATCAAGTGTAATATTCTCCACACTCTGAAATATGTGGCTTACATTTCAAGGCAACCTACAGACCACCCTGTCGTAAGGTTATGAGTCAAAGAGCTCCTCCTCAGATAGTTAAAAGTAACTCCTCAGAGTACTTGATTGAGTACAAAATTCCGTTTTATTTGTTTAAACATAGAGGTTCTTATTCAAAGATTCCAACACTCAAATTGTATTGTTTCTTGTTGTTATTTTGTTTTTTTCTTCACATTAAAGCAAAAACAGGCCACCCTATCATTGCATTTAAACTTGTGGGACATTAGCTAGATAATGTCTCATCATGGTTTTCCTGCTTAATACTTGTTTTCTCTGCAGAAAATATGCTGATTCTGAAGGTAAAACCTGACACTAACGCCAGCCAACTTGTACCCATGTGCTTTTTTCACAGTTTGGCCATGAAGGCTGCTTTGTAATGTTTTACTGCTATATCAAATGTTCTTCATTTTATGATATTTTGCTTCATAAACGTTTGTTTTTTACATAACTTGGTTTCTAGGCTTTTATGTTTTACCGGTATTTTTTTCTGGAAAACTTACTACAGGTTTCCTCAGATAATTGCCTTGCTACTTAAGCCTACAATAACTCATAAGCATTATGTACATTTTTTAGCAACATCTTAGGCACCATTTCATTTCCAAGAAGTCTTAGTGTGTTAAGATAGGAAGGTAGTTAATTTGCAATGCACCATCTGCTCAGTCTATGTTAATAGTCTGCTTATAGAAACTGATTAAAATGAGTGAGTTTACGGAAGATTCCACAAATAATTTTTACGATTAACAAGGCATTAACTAGTGGTAGTGTGAGATAACTGAAGAGCAATTTGAAAGACTGAGAAGGTGTTTCAAACCTGACCAACACTGTTAAGCAGGGCAGAGGATAATTATAGGTAAATTCACCTTTTCCTATGATTTACCCTGATTTTCCCACTTTCTCCTCCAGAAGATACTGCGGGCAAGTTCTAAATAGCCTATGAGTGACTACCTCTTCAACAATTTATGCAATAATTCTGGGAAGTAAGTTCACTAAACAACTGTATAAACACATAGAAACCCACAAATCATTTTCAGTTTTTGTAATGAAACAAATTGCTAATTGATGTTTGAAAAGACCTCTTCCTCTCTAAGAGAAAAAAACGACACCTCTGGCCCGATTTATTGGCCATTTCTGCAATATATGAAATTTGCTATCAGTGAGAAGATCCAATTAGACAAACTCAAGAAGCGGCATGGGAATTAAAGAGGCCTTATGGAATCCGGTCATGATCTGAACGCTAGACCCTCAACCTCCTCATCAGAGAGTACCACCAGTTTGTCTTATTCTCACTTTTGGTCTTCAGCATCTGCATAAGTCTCCTGACAGAACTCATCTTGAGAGTTCAACTTTTATGTTTGTAGTTTAAGGGTGTAGAACTGTTCCATGAAATCACACATATAAGCGGCCGGTGTATCTGTCCATAGATGAAAATTATTAGACATTTTCATGGGGTTGGAGAAAAAAAGCGATTTGACCCCTTTCTTTAACTAGGAGACATTTTGCCAATTCTGCATTACCTAATAGTGGCATTTGAATCATGCAGACATGCTAAGCATTTTACTATTGAAAAACAACCAAGCATTTTGGACAATAAAAAGTTATTTAAAGTTCTATTTGGAACCCAACGACAGATTTCATATGTGTTTCCAAATGTCATAGCCTAGGAGTTACCTTGATTCACAAATAAACTAGATCGTAATAAGAAGAGGATTTGGGTATATTATATGATATCGTTTGGCAGCCTTACAGCGTAATATACTAACAAAAACTCTCTTGGGACCAGTAAGGCTCATTTGAAAAACCTTTAGCTCAACCCTTGGTAGCTGTGGCTTCAAGCAGCATGGCTTAAACACAGGAACACATTTAAAGCATTTAAAAGGAGTAAAACAAAGAAATAATAAAGTCACATAACATGAAAGAAATCCAACATCAGTTTATAAAGATAGCTTATATTTTTATGAATTCTTGTAGACCAAGATGAGCAAAATCCACCAAAGGATTCCCAAGATATAGAATTTTAAATAAAACATAAATATCAGTTCATTTTGTCACAACTCCAAAAAAGCATCAGTAACTGTAAAGTTAAGAAACTTTCGACGAGTTTGAAAGAATTATGTTTGGCTACTCTGGCATGACTATGGTGACCAAATCTGGCAGGGAAATGGTCAGGGGGGCACTAAGGAGTATTTGGATAGGTACCTGGTCACCAAAACACTTTCCAGTCCAGTTCTGAACTTTACACCACAACTCTATAGACTTTAAAAGAGTGGCCCTGATGCTGAGGATGCCTAAGAATTATCTGGGTGCTGTGTAATCCATGGGGGTGTCCTTGCACCTACTCTTTGGTCCACGGGTCAGGTGGGGTGGCTTTGGACACAGAGGTCGGGCCAGCTGCTCTTGGGCTAATAGGCTATTTGACACCACCAGGGCATGCCACACAATAAAGGCACATGCCCTAACTTTTATTTACACAGCATCCAGCCCATAGGGTTACCTAGGACACACCTTAAGGGTGAGCTATATTTAGTAAAAGGGATGTTCAAGGCTTGGAAATTAGCTTTAAATGCCAAGACAATGTGGCGGTAAACAGCATGCACAGCCCCTGCAGTGGCTGGCCTGAGACAGGTTTGAAAGGCTACACTGTGGGTGGCGCAAGCAGCACTGCAGGCCCACTAGTAGCATTTCATTTACAGGCCTTGGGTATATCGTATACCATCTCACAATGGACTTTAATGTAAATTAAAATATGCCAAACAGGTGTAAACCAATCATGCCATGTTTGAGGAGAGAGCACATGCACTTTAGCACTGATTAGCAGTGGTAAAATGCCCAGAGTCCTAATACCCACATAAAGAGGGTCAAAAATAGGAGGAAGAAGGCAACAAGTTTGGGGATAACCCTGCAAATGGGTCAGGTCCAACAGGGGTCTTCACCCAAACATTTTGCTTACCTCTTCCAATATTCTGACCTTGTTTCTGCTGGCTTTAGGACTCTGCATTTTACTACTGCTAACTAGTGCTAAAGTGCTTGTGCTCTCTCTCCTAAAGCTGGTAGCATTGATTCATCCCCATTTGGCATATTTCATTCCCTTATAAGTCCCTCGTAAAGGGAAGCCACCTGTATCCAGGACCTGTACATGAAATGCTACTAGTGGGTCTGCAGCACTGATTGTGCCACCTACTGAAGTAGCCCTTTAACCATGTCTCAGGCCTGGCATGACGACCTGGCAGAACAAACCTTTTGCCAGGCTCATCCTTCCCTTTTTATACATATAAGTCACCCCTAAGGTAGACTCTGGACAATCCAGAGGAAAGGGTACAGTGTGTTTAAAAGGCAGTACATGTACTTTTGAGTTTTACATACCCTGGTAGTAAAAACCTCTCAAAGTCGTTTTTCACTACAGCAAGGCCCATTTCTCGCGTAGGATAACATTGGGATTACCTTAATACATTTTATAAGTGTGATTTTTAATTGGGAGTCTGGTGTCTCTGGAATCCTAATTTAAAATCCTAACTTATGGTAAAGTCTGATTTTTTATTACTGTTCAGGAAATACCACTTTTATAAAGTTGGCATTTTCTAACTGTAGCCATTTGGTGGCTGTTGCCTATGTCTGATCAGTCTAGGGTGGGTGAAGCCTGGGATTTGTTTATTTCCCTTAGACAGGCACACACAATGTGAGCTTAGGTGTGAATTGGTGAGCCAACTTGGGAGGATGGGAGCCAAGAGCTGGACCCACCCTTACTTACACATGAATAGGATGTCTCCTTTCTCCACACAACGGTCTGCATACCCCTCTGTAGTGAGTAAGGAGCCAGGGTAGGAAGGGGGGGACATATGTGCCCTTCAGAGACATTTCTTTCAAGGCACAGCTGGGTATAAGTACTGGACCTCTGACACTATGACTTGAATACACTTCTGGACCTTTGAAGACTGCCAGGAAGAAGGACTGCTATGCTGCTGAAGGACTGCCACTCTGCTGGACTGCTGCTTTACTAGACTCCTGCCTGGCGGTGGTGCACTGCTGCCTGCTGTTCCCCTGCTTAGGTGAGAAGGATGAGACCTGTATGATTTGAACCCAGAGTGATTCCAAGGGCTAGCTGGCTGACCTCCTGATCTAAAGTCTCAAGGACATAAAACAGTTCCACCTTACCTGCTTCTGTACCTGGACTCTGCCATCTGTGAGTCTGCTTTGCCAAGTGGTGCCACCCCAGTCCTGCCCCCTTTGAAGTGAGGTCTAAGGTGTTTGCTTTAGCAACACCCACGCATCCTCTATTGAACTGGTGCATCATTGTCATTGCGTGGATCGGAACTGGTGCATCACCCCTGTTGCTTGAATCAGACCCGGCACATTGCTCCTGTTGCATGGATCATAGCCGGTACATCACTCTTTTTGCAGGACCAGAACAAAAGCATCGCCTCTACTGCTTGGATCAGCTCTGATGCATCGCCTTTGGAACCACCACTGCACAAGGTAACTGCATCTCCGTTAACGGCATCCTCAATGATGGCGCTGAATCTCTGAATTGCAGCTATGCGCTAATCGGAGCCAATGCATCATCGCTGATGCACAGATCAGGACTGACACACCGCTTTGGCCCGCATCTTCATCATTGATGAAGCCACGATCAAGGTTCTTTTGTTCAGCTGGCCTCACTGGTCCCTGTATCTGACATGCGCTCCATCACGGTCGGCCTGAACTTTTGACTTTGGCTACGTCTGATGCTACCAGAGATCCCATGTAAGAGCGTTTTTTACAATTTATTGTTCAAAGATTCATAACTCCAGTCCTACTTATTGGATTTTTGTTGTTTGGTCCTGTTTTATTTTTTAAATTAAGTTATGTTAGGAAAGTGCCTATTTTTGTATTATTAGTCCCAGTTTTTCCCTGCTGCAGATGTGATTTTGAACTGTAAGTATTCCAGGTCCCTGCTAACCAGGTCCCCAGTATGAGCTCTTTTTCCCAAAACACTGTACCAAACGCTGCCAACTGTGAAGGACTCGACAACTGTGGTCTGCCATCCCTACCTGAAACCTGTGCAGCCTCCAAGAACCCAGGAGCCCTCGCCAATTGCCTGGGAACTCCATTTGAACTAGTGGTACTAGTCACCGGCACGCTGCCGGTAAAGAGTGCCATGTGGTGAAGACCAGCACGGATTGTGTCAACATGATTCACCTCATCAACAAAAAGTGGCGGCAGCCAAGGCTTGTTGGTCACCAGTCTGGTAACCTACCCCTTCAACACATCCATCAGCCAAAGGGATCCTCACAGTACCCACAACCGATGCTGGAAACAACCTCGCTGCTGTGAGCTTGTACCTGCTTTCTGGTGGCATTGACTGCGTGAAAGCAGAAACTTGGGTACGACCACTCTGACTGCGACAGACTGCTCTCACCACACCTGTAGTTGAATGCCACCAGTGAAGAACGAACTCTGCATCCTAAGTCCTCCAGCACCTCTGAACCAATTCACCTAGAACAGCCTGCTCTGCCCGAGCTCTGGGACTTCCAAAACTCTGACTCCCCTGGAGTAGAGATTCCCCTGAACTCTGGGCGACCATTGTCTCTCAAAACTCTGTGGCAGAGTGTTGCTTCCATTAACCACGATGGTAAAGGTGTTGGTGGTACTCCTGTACCTAACCCTATGGTTTTCTTCCACATGACTGCGACGGTCTATGCCTGATGGTTGTATCCGACATTGCTTAAAACCTGTAAGCACTTATGTCTTGAACTGCATTTGGTTAAACGATCGACACACAAGCATTTGTAAACTGTTGAACGAAGTTCTTGGTTTCTAAAAATATATATAAAAATATGATTTTTATTTTTCCCAATTGATCTTGGATTTATTCTTGAGTGTGTGTCTCATGTATTGCTTCTGTGTGTGACAACAAATGCTTAGCACTACCCTTTGATAAGCCTAACTGCTTGCCCTCACTACCACAAAAAAATCATCAGAATTATCTGCTTTTACCTGAACAATGATTGAGGATTCACTGGACTCTCTGCAAAGTGTACTTCTTTTTAGTGCACTATATAGAGAGCCAGCGTCCTACAGTTATATTTTCTAACCTGGTGTGGTATCTTCTTGTGTTGCATTGTCATTGTTTTACTGTTTGAAGTGCTGCAAAAAATACCTAACACATTGCCTCTAAGTTAAGCCTTACTGCTATGTGCCAAGCTACCAGAGGGTGAGCACAGGTTAATTTAGGGTTTGCCTGCTTCATACCCTGACTTGGATTGTGGTTGTTGCTTGAGCAGGGCTCCTTCCCCAGTCAACCTACAAACTGATTTCTAACAGTTGCTTTCCCACAAAAGTGACATTAAATTCAGCTTGGGTATCAATTTGGGTTTATTGCCATGATTAATTTGATTCCTTGAAGTATCCATTTCATAAGTGAGCCTGGCTCCGTGTTAGCCAATGGGGCAACTAATAACTTCCACAGCAAAAATTTGGAACGGTTGTTGTCAAGACAGATAAAAAGCATATGTCCTACATTAAAAAAAAAGCTCCTTGACTCAGGGCTCCTTAGGCCCTCCTTAGAGGAGACTTGCCTATATTTTTAAGGGAAGTGGGACCTTTGCCATTGGTTCAAATGACAAAGTCGAACTAGCAGTTTAAAACTTCTCCCCCAGGTTGCAGTGGCAGGCTAGGAGCCATTTGTACTTTGTCCCAAACAGGTTGGCATCACCATTGCTACAGTTCTAGGGGACATTCTGTCTTGCATGCTCTGCGTACCAGATGCCTGGGACTTATACGTAAGTCAGCTTATGTCAATTTAGGGGTAGCCAATTCAACATACACTTTGCAAGGGGTTAGAACACTGACAATGAGGTCTGGTTAGCAGGCCTCACTGCACTGTCAGAGTGAAAAAACAGCAGCATCGGTCCAAAACATTAGGGATGATCATGTAGAAAGAGGCATTTCCTTGCAGTAGCCAATCAGGAGTCTGTCACATTTTATGAATGACAGTAAAACTGGATATAACAGACAATGGAGAATGGCCAATGCAGTAGAATAGTTGAAGACTTATTAGAACCGCCCCATGCATGCACAGGTGAAATAAGCGACTAGGAAGACTTAGGTTAATGTAAGGGGGTATATTTACAAACATTTCCTGCTACACAGCACGTCAAGTGAAGTTGCTGCACTGTGTGAAAGGAAGAAAGCAGAACGACACCATATTTTCAAACATATGAGCATTTCTGCCCTCTCCCAGCGCTGGTGCACTTGTGACTGTCTAGCACCCATGCCGGCACCCTTGCGTCATATCACCAGGGAACCTGCATTGCGCTCAGGATAGTTTTTGTGCAGGAAGCGATATCTTACTGCACAATACCTATCCTTTGAGAATGTTGCATCTTTTCATGTGTGCTTTGTTCTACAGCACACATGCAAACAGGAAAAAAAGAGGAGAAATAAAGATTTTTCTCCTAGCTACGACAGTGTCAGGTAGGTGCACCATTTAGCGGCAAACCTATCTTTAAAAGTCTTTGTGAATGTCGGTTTATGTAAAAAAAAAAAAAACATGAGTGGATGCACGTGAACGTCCATGCACCAAGCATGTAAAGCCTACCTGATGCACGGTGGTGTTATGGGATCCATTGTTTTTTTTTTGTTTACGAAGCCACGCAGATTGGGATTTGCGTGGGTTTTAAATCCCAAAATAGACTGTGCCAAGAAAGTGATGCAACTCATAGTGAAAATCATAGTAAATCTTATCCAACGTGTTTTGGAAAAAGTAAGATCCGGGAATAGTTGGCAAAGCAGTACATATTGCATGGCTGTACCATTGTGAGAAACGGTTTCAAGGAAGCATACTATTAATGTTTCTATATCATCCATGACGAAATGCTTAAGAAGCCATTTAGAGGACCTTCCTTCGGTCACTCTTGACATAGCAGCAGATGAAGGTTAATGGGCAGGCGTACTTCGGTTAATGAGGCGTCAGTGAAATCCCGTGTGCTTAGCAGAAACATGGTCTCGTCAGGGCCTGTGAGGAAACACAGATGGTCGGCAGCCGACCGGCGACGCAGCTCTGATCTCCCGAGATGGTGCGTGTTTCACTCAAACATTGGAGAGGTTTGTGCCCTCGTGCTAATGAGCATTCCAGAAGCGTGAGCCTCCGTATGGTGAAACGTAAAACTGTTATGACACGTCGCCTTATCATAGATGTTGTGCTTTTCACGCTCTAAACTTTACTTACTTTTAAATCGCAGTTTTAAAAGTGAAATATAAAAAGCAAGTTATACTAAGACAGCAAATTAAAGTTATAAAACTTTAAAAGACATCACCTGGGCCAGCAACATCTTCTGTACCACAGTATTTAATCTATCCTTTCTATCTATCTATTATTCAATTATCAAGTTTAGCAGCTCTGTCTGTAACACTAGATTTACAGAAATATATGCCACATGTATGAAAACTCCATTTGCATTCCTTAAATAGCAAATTTTAGGTAATCGCTTTTTAACAAATACAAAATGGCATGTAAGAAAATAGCAAATTCCTAAAAGCGATTTCTAAAGATTCACAATCGCAATTAGGTAATCGCTGTTCGGTAATACTACGCCATTCGTTCCTAGGGTGTAAAGGTCCATAGATGTGTATTGTTGAGAATTAGCTAACTTGCGACTTCCTAATTGGTATTCACAAATTAGGTTATGCTAAACCAAGGGTGCCCGGAGGCCTAAGGGCCCCCTGAAGCACCCCAAAAAATAATGTACACATGTAAAGCCCTATAAAAAATGCAATTTTGTGCATTTTTTCAAAAATTGCACATGGGTACCATCGACTTGGAGTCGAAGGTGATAGCATTTCCTAAATACACTTTTCACATTTAGAAAAAGCTTGGTACATGTGCTTACAGATTTGCAAATTGTGATTCCCTATTTGCATTTGAAAATTTAGGTAATTATAAAAAATTGCAATTACCTGAAATTGCGGCTACAAAGCCGTACATCGTTAAATGCTATTTTCCATTTGCAAATGGCCAAAATTACCGATTTGCACTGCTTGTGAATCTAAAATTGTTGGATACATGTGGCCCTGGTCCTAGATACACCAAACCATGGGCCAGATAATTGGCAAACTCAATGGGTCTGCCAATGCAAAATGTTTTTTGGAATGTACTAAACCTATTTTGTGAGTCAGAAATGCATTTCCAAATCGCAAAATAGGTTTAGCAACCCATACTGCGTCACAGTTAGGAAGGTGATGAAACGGGTGTTCCATATGCTATAATCAACGGTTTGAAATGGGAAGTCGTGCCCGCAAATTACTGACACATCAATGGAGGTGGTGAATAATTCGCAAACAAGAAGGCCCCTTGCCCTCTGGGTGTTGTATCAGTTGCTGCTGGGGGTGTTGGGGAGGAAGCGAGCAGGCAGTTGCTCCCAACAAGAAACTTTATTTATTTTTCAAAGGAGCACTTGTTGATTTAAACAACACAGGCTTCTTTAAAAAAAAAAAAAACATTTAGGAATGCAAATTCCTTTTAGTACATATGTTGCAAGTCTATTTGCACTCTGCGGCCAGTCTCATTGTACATCTGATGCTCAAATGCCAAGGACTGTGCTCATATCTTTGTCGCAGATTGTCTGTCTTCCAACGGTCCTATGTTGTAATTTATTAACTTGGTTTGTTTGCAATCTTTTATAGGTCACCTGTGATGGCTGGAGGTCTGTTTGCTGTGAACCGAAAGTGGTTTTGGGAGCTGGGTGGCTATGACACCGGTTTAGAAATCTGGGGTGGTGAGCAGTACGAAATCTCGTTCAAGGTAAGCAGCTGATATACATTGATTGTATAGCTGAGTGATATATTTTGTTTTTCTTTCGATTATGGCACAGCCCAATTCAAATAATTGTGAGTGGATCTAGCATAGAAGTAAATACAGACGGACCTCCCTGTGTCTCTGAAAACAATGAGAAAGAAGACTGTGAATAGGGCCTTTTTTGCCGTAGAATATTTTCATGTTTTTCACATCCCATGTTACTTAAATGAAACTGGTAAAATCCAAATTCTTCATAATAGTACATACATCTGCCTACCAACCACAATAATAATAGATCAAAAACGTAAGGACTGGTGATAAAACCTAGAACATGCCTTTACAAGGCAAGTGACTTGGCTTCCTTCAAGATCCTGTCTCCTGGATAATCATGCGTGCATAGCACATCACTGAATCATCACCCTTTCAGCTTCACATTTGAAACTAAATTAGACCCCTTCCTATTCCGTTAATCATGAGATTAGTATGTTGATTTAGTGTAAATTCAGTACCTTACTGGACAGTTTCAGCACAATCTTTGGCCTCTTCAGAGACCTTTGTCCTCCGTCATCTTCAAAAGCAGAAACTAGTATGGGAAGAACTAAATAAGCTCCAGCCTCCAATTCTCGGGTCTCCAGGAGACCCATCTGTCTCAGACTCAAGGTCGACTATTAAAAAACCTTGACTCTCAGATGCTATCCATCTCATGCTACTTTAGTGCCCAGAGGAGGGCCGCACTTTTAACTCCGGAAAGAAGGTGGCGGTACTGCAACAAAGGACGGATTTGGGGGGGCGCTGGCTGATAGCAACAGTTCAGAAGGATAGTCATTGGTTTACTATCTGTGCGCTAAATGGTCTGAAAATGGATGATCCAGAGGTCTTTGACTTCATTTAAGCTGAATTTCATCCCTGGGTCCCACCTTACATCGTCTATGGTGATTTTAATGTGACGCTGTCCCCCCCCCACTTTTTTTCTCCAGAATGTATCCTCTGACCAGCTTTCTGGTGACCCTGCTCGACAGGGGGCAGTTCACCAGCTACCCTCCTCATATGGTCTGGTTTACCTTTGGCAGTTTACGCATCCTTGGGATCTGGGGATTAAATTTTACTCTGTGCCTCATAAAACGTTGTCCAGGATGGATATATTTTTGGTGATCAGTACTCTGGTTTCTTCCTCAAGTATTACATGCAACGCACGGGTCCTACCAGGCCACAAGTCTCTGTCATTGTCTATTTCATAAGGGGGGTTAAGCAGGCATTAGTACCTCAAAGGTGGACATTTGAACATGGGCTTCCATTGGAAGATGGGTATGTTAGCTCTATGAATGCACATTTAAGCAAATTCCCTGAATTCAATATCGGATCACCTCCATTCCTGGTGGTCTGGTATGCTCTTAAGGCCTCATGTCGAGCACAGACTCTCCAATTTGCCTCCTTTCGACTGACGACGGAAATGATAGAGGAAATGGTGGCCCAATGGGCTCTCAGTGTTTTAGAAACTGACCTGGGCTATTGTCTCATGGTAAAGGATGGTCCACAGGTAGACCTGCTGTGGGAGCAGGCAACGATTCTCAGAGCCTCCCTTAGGAAACAATTCTGGGATAGAGCGTTTAAAAATTTAAGGGCTTGGCACTTTACCTACTTTGAAAATAGTGAGCAAATGGGGCAAATTTTATTATTTAGGGTAAGACATAGATCTAGCTCAAGTAGTATTCGGCTGATCAGGCACGAGAACGGGTCCTTAGTTACTGATTCAGCAGCGAAGCTTTTCACATGGTTCCATCAGGAGTTGTGTGATGAGGACTACTTATCCTCTCTGAGGATATATTTAGATTTAACCAGCAGCATCTTGAGCATATGGCAACTTGTACCCTGCGATCTAAGTTGGAGCTACCCATTACCCATGGGGAGGTCAATAGTGCTATTAGTTCTCTGGCCAGAGAGAAGGCATCTGGTCCCAACCCGCAACTATTAGAGTTTTATCTTACTTTCTCACAGTACCTGACAACAGTGTTGAGAGACCTGTTTAATTTTCTCAATTTGTTGGATAGGGTTCCTGAGTCGTGGAGGGAGACAAACATTATCTTCCCTAAAGAGAGCAAAGATCCTAACTTTTGTGAGTTATATCGCCTAATTTCACTAATCAATTCTGTTGGACTTAGCCCTTTTTGTAGGGTCATCCTTGAACTTTTTGCCTTCCTCCTGTATTTATTCTGACCTGTTGTTGGCGGTTTTATGACTCTGGGCACTTTACCACTGCTGATCAGTGCTAAAGTGCATATGCTCTCCCTATTGTAAATTGATGTATTGATTAGTGATTCCATAATTGGCTGGTTTGGTTTACCTGTCAGTCCCTTGTACAGTGCACCAGGAGTGCCCAGGGCTGGTAATCCAAATATAGCTGGTGGGCTTGCAGCACTGGTTGTGCCACCCACAGAAGCAGCCTGTACAAGTGTGTCTAAGGCCTGCCATTGCAGAGCCTGCGTGCAGTCTGGTGCTGCCATGTTGACTTGGCAAGTGCACCCACTTGCCAGTCCCTAAACCTTCCCTTTGCTGCATATTAGTCACCCCTATGGTAGGCCCAAGAGCAGGGTGCATTGTAAGTATAAGGTAGGACCTGCCCTGGTGTGTGTGGCATGTTCTAATAGTGAATTACAGCCATTTTCGTTTTTCACTATTGCAAGGCTACCTGTTCTCCATAGGCCCGAATGGGCTGTTTGAGTATTACATTTTATAATCCTAACGGACTCAGGGAACATGGTAGAAATTCGAATTTAGTGTGCCTGAACCCAGAATGATAAAATACATCTTTTAGTAAAGATTTTAATATTCTGTGTTTGAAAATACCACTTTTAGAAAGTAGGTTTTTTCTTGTCTAACCATCCAAACCTGCCTCTGCTAGGTTGTGTATTCCTTGTCTGGAGTTTGAGTGACAGGGCTGGGGAATTCCAGGAGACAGAGTGAGGTAGCCCAGTGGTGAATAGAGAGATATGTATCTAAATGGGAGGGAGGAGTTGCACCTGGGACCTGAATAGGGCTGTGCCTTCCCTCCACAATGCTGGGTCCACCTGCTGTGGTGCGTCTGATGTATCTGCCCTGCACTCTGAAAGGAAAGAAGGAATCATGTAAACGAAGTGCTCCAAGACTGACCAGAACTGGTTTGGACTAGGCAAAAGCCCCTCTGCCCTCAGAGGACAAAGGATTTTGGGGTATAAGTAGTGGGACCCTGACCCAAGAATTTAGATCACTTTTGGAACAAGAAGAAACCTTTACTGAGGAGCGGAACCTGAAGAAACCGAGGAGAGACTATCCCTAAGCTGAAGTGCTGCTTGGGGGATTGGCCTGCAGTGGTTTGCCTCACTGCCAAAGGAAGGAGAAAATATTCTTTGTGTGCTTATTTCAACTTGTAAGGATCTCCAAGGGCTTGAGAGAAGAGCTTGCCTCCTTCTGAGGTCTCAGGGACAACAGACTTCAACCACCAGCTCCCCAAGAGTTCTTTGGAAGTGCTTGCTGCTGTTTTGGGCCTTCTGAGTGACTGAGTGTAGCAAGGAGCTGGAAGCACGACTCAAGAGGAAGAAGCGTGTCGCCGTCGCTGCCTACTGCCGTCGCATCTTGGATGTCGCTGCTGTAGCTGTCGTATTGCACCGCATCAAGAAAAGCGCCTTGCATCCACGGAGAAGCGTGCCGCAGAACAAGGGTGTCGCCGCTGCAGTTGTCACATCGTGCGGAAGCGTCTCGCAACGTCGAATAAGAGTGTCGCCGCCAAAGCCGTTGTCGTCGCATCACTGGACAAGGGGGTCGCCGCTGCAGCTGACGCATCGAGCCGAAATCTCTCGCAACATCGGAGAAGCGTTCTGCATCAGGAAGATCTTCACATCTTTATTTCTTTGCACCAAACTTTCATCGCATCTACATCGTTGCAACACTTTCGTTGCACTGCGTGTCACATCTACAGGTACATTGACTTAAAGTGTCGCATTTAAGAACTAAGCTAAAACTACCATTTAAAGTAACAGTATTGTGGATTTTTGTCGTTTATGATCTTGTGGTAAATCTATATAAAGAGTACTTATTTTTGATGTAAAGCTCGTGTGGTGTCCGTCTGTAGTGTTGTCACTTGATTACTGTATGTGTTCACAAATGCTTTACACACTGCCTCTGAGATAAGCCTGTCTGCTCGTGCCACGCTACCAAGGGGGTGAGCAGGGGTTATTTTAGGAGTGTGCCCCTTTACCCTGACTAGAGGCGAGGGTCCCTATTTGTCACAAGTACCTACCTGTGCCAACTAGAGACCCCCAATTCTAACAAATTCCGATTCACAGATCTATACGCATGTCCTTGCTAACTGGTTGTCTAGTATTATTGCAGATCCGAAGGATCCAAACCTGCATGGTTTTATCTCAGGACAGGACACAACATGTCAAATCAAATGCTATTATGGCTCTTGAAGTAGCCTTGGTCGGGATGGGTCAGTTGGTTGGACGCGTAGAAGGCCTTTGATAGGGTCTCCTGACCCTTCCTATAGGGGGTCATGGAGACTGTAGCCTGGGGCCTATTTTCCATCTCAAGAGTCAGAGGTCTCAATTCAGGTCTCAAGGCAAAGATATGTAGCTCGGGGGAACAATCAGATCTCATTTCCATATCCTGCTGGACCAACAGGGGTGTCCTCTTTCCCCTCAGTTATTCACTCTCTGTATTGAACCGTTTATTCAGTCCCTCAAACAAATATAAGAGATACAACCCCTGAGAATTTATCACTTTGAAGTACAAATCTGAACTAATGCGGATGACATTGCCATTTTGACCCCTTCCTTGATTAGTGGTCTATGTGCTCTATTGGAAGCGGCTCAGTCTTTTGGGGAAGTTGCCGGCTATAAGTTAAATCAGGAGAAGACTCAGATTTTATCCACTGTGGTCCCTCCTGACCAGGACAAGAGGTGGTATCAGTCTCTGATATATCTAGTGGTTAGCCTAACTGTTAACTGTGAGTTCTTGGAAAACAGCTATGGTAAGCTTTTCAACGCTCAGGGGAGGTTTTTCTGAAGTGGAATTGCTTGCTTCTTCCACTATACTCTTATTAAAAGGATTATTCTTCCTCAATATCTTTTTTCTGTCTCCCACTCTTTCTACTGGTTGTTCTTTTTAAGAAAGTCAAGTCATTATGGCAGAAGTTTATTTGGTTATATCGGAAGCCCTGGTGCAAGATACATTTCTTACAGCAGTCTCTGGAAAAGAGGGGGGGCATTTCTGGTCCTCAGACTCTATTATCTGACGTCATTCTTCTCATGACTTCAGTTAGTACTGGGAAGGAAGCACTGGCGTTTGAGCCGTATGTTTAGTGAGTTCCTCACATTGGGGGAATCGATCACCTCCGGCACTTGTATAGTAGATATAATATATTTCAAGTGAACCCGGTTTAAGACTTTAAAAGACTTCCATCTTATTCGGGGTTTCTTCAAGAGAATATTTCTTTGCATTACCTCTTTCAACCAGCTCACATATTTGGGCTATAATACCAACTTTCCAGACTGTATTCAGGAGGGTTACAGAAAGATTTGGGTAAAGGCTGAATTCCTGACCTTAGGCCAGCTATTGGATGGGACTTTTTTCCTCATTTGGTAATCTAGAGCAAAAGGTTCCTCTTCCGTCAACAGTCTTTTTTAGATATTGCGAATGTCTCATTTCTTTTTAGCCTAAGGAAGATGATCTCAGTTGTATGAACAATCCCTGTTTTGATGTTATTAGGAATGCACCATCCAAGAGAAATATATGGCTGGTCTATAAATTAATCTATCTCTCAGCTCATGACCAGGTGGATGATGTGTTTCAGGAGAGGGCTCATAAGTAGAGTATTCGGCTCAACATGGAAGTCACATGCTCTGGTCTTAGGTATAGCAATATGTTATTTCATTCAGCTTTGAACATTTCCCTTATACACCATCTTAAATGTATTAATGACTGTTATTACACTCCTCATCGCCTTCATACTATGGAGCTTTGGTCAGATAGCCACGTATGTGTGCATTGGTATGGTGGTCTTGTTACCTCCAGGAACCTCTTTTCTATGAAGTCCCAGGGCAAAACGGTGTCCTCTCCTATAGAGCTCCTACTGTGCATCCTGTCTACTGCAGTTTGGATGTCGCTAGGTTCGGTGAAAAGATACAATGCTGTGGGGTTGGTCTCATATCCAGTGATTGTTTCTATTGCCCTGCGGGGTTTTACTCTATTTGGTTGCATCTTAGCCCTGATCCTACAGAGGTACAGGTGGACAAGGCATTTTACTCTTTCAGGGGCTATCTCCTGGGATAAGTAAAGCCTGTCTGCACCTAAGGATTGGTGTATTAGTGAACATATGTCGCATATGTAGCATAACCTGTTGGTAGTTTGAGTGTCTACGGTAGTCATATGTTGGTACCAGGAGTTGTGTAGGAGTGCGTTGCGTAGTGCGTGAAGAATACTAGTGTTTGGCTCAGTATAGGCATTTGTGAGGTGAGAGTGGTTCCTGTGCATGCGTTGAAAGAATGTAGAAGTAGAGTTTATGAGATAGGCATACATCTAGCTATGGAGGGGCTCAAGAGCACCCCAGCTAAATACAGCATGTACCGAAATACAAAAAATACTTAACTTAGAAATCATTCATAGGCTGTAGGATTGTCTTCTGGTGCGATATCTGTCGTCTGGTCCCAGAGGTGCCTTGTCTTGGTGCAGTGGTTGCAAAAGTCAATTTTTAGTCTGTGTAACTTAAGCGATTGGCCTTATGAAAGTTCTTTTGAAAGCTTGGATCAAAGAAATGGCAGACCACTGCAGTGATGTTGCACTTTCAGCTTGATAGGAGACCTTTAGGATAAGAGCTGTGTTAACTTGGAAAAAACACATCATTAGGCAGTGTTTTGTAAAATTCCTGCGTTTAAATTTTACCAATGCACTCAATGGTTTTACTGTGAACAAGTTTTTTCCTAGCAGGATGCTGGAAGGAGGCGCTAGGATCATCATCAAAATAACTGTTATCGCTCTAAGTTAGACCATCATAGTACAAAAGACATAAACAAATATTCCCAATAAATCACAAAAGATGAAAACATTTCACATACTATAACAATAAGCTGCTTACAACCAGGAGAACATAAAAATTTAGATAGCATTCTGAATACTTTATCGGTAATCAACCTCTATCAATAATAAATATGTTTAAAAAACATACTTCACATCTAAAAATATATATTTTTAAATGACATCTGAATACACAATTAAAATGCGACACAAATCTACAAATGTAAGCATTTACATTGCATTTCTCACTTTATCAAATGACGTTCTCAACCTCAAAGGTTCCTATCTACATGTGGCATCTAGCTTTGTGGTATTTTCGGAAAACGCGCCTTTGGCCAAACGTGTTTTATTGTGGCTAGTTTCCTCGGACCTGTTTGTGGTGCAACTATCTATCAGGATCGAATAGGGTTTTCCCTGGGTGCGCTTTTGTCTTGGGGATAAGTGAGACTCCGCCTGTGATCTGTCACTCGATAGGCATGGGTTGTGGTCGTAGGATCTGTCTGACCACATATCTCTGACTCAGGGTTGATGGGGAGGTCACCCTGGGTGAATCCAACAGCAATGATACAAGCTCATTAGAACGTCTGAAAATAATATGGCAGTCATTGATATTATTTTTATCGACATTCTCAACATTGTGGGTACGGTTGTCACAGCGGACTTCGACATTGTCTTTACTGATATTGACATAGTTATGCATGCCTAGGTCATGGCATACATCAACATTGTTACTACTGGTAATAACATTGTTATGCATGCATGGATTATGCCATACATTGACATTGTTACAGCCGGTCTCAACACTGTTGTGTGGGCATAGATTATGACATACATTGACATTGCATTAATGGGTATCGATGTTGTTATGCTGGCACAGTGTATGGCATAAGTTGGCATTTCATTTAGTGATATTGCACATATCATGGTATTCATTGACATTGTATTCACCCATTCCAACATTATCTTTAAGGAATTCAATAAATTTTTGAAGCTGTAATACAAATTCTCAGCACTGTGGTGACATGCATCAAATGCATGAAGAAATTCCAAATACCAAGCAACATTACTGTAGTACTAGGAAGTACGAAAGCTCTGCTGTTTCCGATAACCTCTACAGCATCCTATACACCCCAGTACAGTGGAGGTAACATCTGGTGTTCAGTCAGTGTGTGGTAGGCCACATTGTGAGTGGCTTCTAAGGGATCCTGCAGTTGAACATCATCTTCGCCTGTGGCATGCCCATATGTAACTGAAGTAATGCACCATTGTAAACTTATGATCTTGGAATCATGTCCAAGCAGTTGGTCCTATCTCTTATTCCAATGTGCACCTCAAAAACAGTTTTCTGCTCTATAACTTCAATGTAATTTTTCTTCTCTACAAGTCATACTAGAAAATGTTCAAAACTTAGCATGCTCATGTGGAGCCACCCGAGTCTTCTCAATAAGATGATGCAGATCCCAAAATACTTTTGTTTTATGCTATTACAATTCCTTGATGGAAAGTAAGGAAGTGCGTGTTGCAAACATCTTTTACCACCCTATAATAAAAACAGATTTCTGGAAATGATGTTGCAGGCTGTGTCTGACAGTGGATTAAAAAGGCTTGAGGTGGACTCAAAAGTATACGGCCTTGGCATTCGGTGCGCTGAAATGTAACAACACCGGCCAGGGGCTTCTGAGCAGCACTTTAAGCACCGGCACTCATTATTTTCCTAAATAAGCACAGGGCAGGCTATTAGAGAAGCAGATATTATTGGGGATTAGTTGTAGGATAACTACTACCATCTCATAGAGCGCTTTACAAGAAGAACACGCCGTCCTCTAACCGAACACTTAGGCTACACAGTATACAGCCACAGGCTTAAAGGTATATTTGAAGTTAAACTGTGTACATGCATTTCAGAACGGTTGCCTATTAGCAGGTAATTGTACAGTTCACCGGCGGCAGAAGCTATTATATTTTTACGTGAGACAGTATATCAATACATAGAGAAATAGAGTGACAGTGAAAAGCACGTCCTTTTGTCATTCAACTGTTTGCATTTTAAATATTTTAGCATTGTTTTAAACAACCCTAATTTGACATTTGTCTCGGTAACATCAATGCGTAGCGATTTAGTATTGTGTGTCCCGGTTCCTATTATCATATTATCTGTCAGCGTGAACGATATAATTGGAATACACTGCGCTCCTTTTTTGTCTGGGTGCCATGGCAACGGCAGAGGCGGTTCGGATATCAGGTTGTCCCAGCCTGTTTTGCTCTCGTGTCAGAATCTTCGGGGACAGATGCCAGGCTCTGGCCTCGGCCCCATTCATGTCGTAGCCATTCATTCATTTAAATACGAAGGGCGGGCCCGCAGGTCTCTCTGCTTCTTTGTTTACATTAAGCACCAGGATTTTAAAAGCATTTGCACGCAGGCGATTATACTCTCTAGCCACTAGCAACAGAATGTAATGATTTTTAAGGAAGTCGGATGTTTTCCAAATCAAATTTCTATTTAAATATGCTGGATAAAGCCACACGATATTAATAAAATGTCACTAAAACATGTCTAATGTACCTAAGTCATACACTAACTTGGCTAGATAACACAGACATTGCACTGTTGCAAAAAACGCACATGATCATTCGACAAGTTCATGTACACACTCAGCTCTATTCTTAAGCATTCAGTGGTGGTGGGTTAACCAGGACAGAGACAACATGAGTTTAGTTGGTAATTACTTCTGTTTGCTATGGGACGCCGACACGTTTCTCTTGGGCACACAACAAGCCCTAGATCTTCCTCAAGGTTTGGTATAGGTGTAATAATGGTACTAAAAAGAGGCGTGTTCCTAAGAAAATAATTTAGGTCTGCTAGATCTGTTTGCATATTCACCATGCCTGGTCTATACTCTCGTTATGAACCGCAGAATAACAGGTCATTCCAAGTGTGAATACAGCACCAAAGACCTGATAAATAGAAGGGCGGTTCACAAAGAAGATCATTTATATACATTCTTTCTTAGTTTTAAAAGTACATTTGTACAATTGGTTTCTATGTGGACGATGTAAAATGGAGCAAACAGGATTTTCTGCAACTTGTCTTGCTTAAACATGTCCCCAACAGGGACCCATTGCAGTGCTATAAAAAGGAAATGAACTCTAAGGCAAGAAATAATAGTAAGCTTCACATATCACATATCTAAAAGAGAGTGTCTTCTACCGTTGCTCATTACGGATGTATGACGTTACAACGCATACTTTTACAACGCATGCACTTACAATGCAATTTTTACAACGCAACATCCACTACAACGCATTCCATTACATCGCATGACACTACAACGCATTTTTAAAAACTACCTTTACAACGCATTCCATTACATCGCATAATACCTTAACAACGCATACCATTACAACGCATAATGTTAAATTGCATTTAAGGTAAGTATTGGATAGTATAGGGGTAAAAATTACTATTCTTACTCCAGGGGGTGCAACAGTAGGGTAAGTGTTGGATAGTATAGGGGTAAAAATTACTATTCTAACTCCAGGGGGTGCAACAGTAGGGTAAGTGTTGGATAGTATAGGGGTAAAAATTACTATTCTAACTCCAGAGGGTGCAACAGTAGGGTAAGGGTTGGATAGTATAGGGGTAAAAATTACTATTCTAACTCCAGGGGGTGCAACAGTAGGGTAAGTGTTGGATAGTATAGGGGTAAATATTACTATTCTAACTCCAGGGGGTGCAACAGTAGGATAAGTGTTGGATGGTATGCATTGTAATGGTATGCGTTGTAATGGTATGCGTTGTAATGCCTGCGTTGTAGTGACATGCAATGTAGTGTCTGCGTTGTAATGGTATGCGTTGTAATGGTATGCGTTGTAGTGTCATGCGTTGTAAAGGATGTTGCGTTGTAATGCCTGCGTTGTAAGTGTAGTGCGATGTAATAGTTGCGTTGTAAAGGTTGTTTCCCCTCATTACTTGTGCACTGTATTTATTGGCATAAGCTAGCTTCAATTATAGTTCTGCTTTAACATCTTGATATGGGAGTGTTAGACCTGGCACCCTTGGCTTAGCGTGGCTTTCCTCCCAACTTTTTTGTCTTCAGACCTCCTGTTTGCTGATGCTGACTTATTTTTTTAGGTCGAGCCTAGCGGTGCAGCGCATGCGTTGCTCGCTTTGCCAGGCATGCGGTATTCAGTATAGCGTAGAAGCTTTGTGGAAGCTCCGCCCCTCTCTGCCCATCTTTTTCATTGGCTTAGGTCCTAAATGCTGCCTTCCGATCGATTTTAGGTTTGTTAGTCCTTCCTCATGAAGAGCATGTCATCTTTTGCATCCTTCCATGGTTACTGGCCCCTTTACTTCGAGTGTTGTACAGTATTTTTTTTTATATTGTGTATATCTTGCAATCAACGTTAATCAGAGAGATAGGCCTGCAATTTTGGGGCAACTAAGCTTTTTTGCCTTCTTTGGGGATAACTATAATATTAGCTTCGGACATGGTCTGTGAGACTATCCCCGCCCCTTCGCAGTGGTTAAAAACTTTTTTCATAGTGGGTTGTAAGTGGGTTAAGAATGTCTTATAAAATGCGGCTGTGTATCCATCTGGCCCGGGTGCCTTGTTAGCTTTAAGGGACTTGACTGCCATCTCGATTTCAGTGGAGCTTATCTCCCTCCCAAGGGTGTGTGTTTCTTCTGGTGTTAACTTTGGGAAATTTAGTCTGTTTAGGTACTCAGTACAGCCATTTTCTTCTAGCGTTATATCTTTTTATAGAGGTCTTGATAAAATTCACTAGTATTTCTGTGTGTCTTGTGTGTGAGATATTTTGTGAGTCTGTGATTGATGAGATGGTATGCTGTCTCTGTTTGTGTTTTAGATAAGAGGCCAGGAGCTTCCCCGCTTTGTTAGCTTCGCATAGGTTTATTGCTTTAAATTTGTTCATCCACATCTCAGCTCTTTCGTCCAAAATTCTGTTGAATTCATATTTCTTCTTTGTGAGTTCTGTAAGTGTACCTACGTTCTTTGGGTCTGAGATATGGATTGCCTCTAATCTTTGTATATCCTTCTCTAGTTGACGCAACTGTGCCTTCGCATTTCTGTTCATCTTGTCCATAATTGCCCCCCTAATTGTGTCTTTCAATGCGTCCCACATGGTTTTAGGAACGGTGCCTACAGTGTCATTAAAGCTAATATATTCCTTAATGGCCTCCTCTATTTTGATTCTGTTGGTTTGGTCTGACAAAACATCAGTGTTAAATCTCCATCTACGTTGGTGGTCCTCATTGTGCCGCCCACACAACAGTAGACTAATGCAGGAATGGTCTGAGACAGTTCTCGTGGCTATGTCCGTGTGTTCTATTAAGAG
Organism: Triturus cristatus; assembly: GCF_964204655.1. Taxonomy (NCBI): domain Eukaryota; kingdom Metazoa; phylum Chordata; class Amphibia; order Caudata; family Salamandridae; genus Triturus; species Triturus cristatus. Next base: position 640,963,755 of record NC_140582.1, read on the forward strand.
GATGTGTGTTCCTGTGATCAGAATGTAATCTATTCGGCTGTATGAATTGTGTGGGTTGGAGTAAAATGTGTAGTCTCTTGTGTCCAGGTGTTGTAGCCGCCATGTGTCTTTAAGATTAAATCTCGGTACATAAATTTCGTAGTATGTTGTGTGCGCTTGGGGGGAGTGAGTGACACTGAGACTGTCTATCTAAAGTGTAGTCTAGCGCCAAATTGAAGTCACCTGCCATCACTGTTAGGTTGTTTTGTGGGATTGCCTCCAACTTTTTAGAGATGCCCACCCAGAAATCGGAGTCATCAGCGTTTGGACCGTAGATGTTGAGTACATGGATGTTTTCGTCCCCCATTTTCAAATGTGTCAACAGTATTCTCCCCTCATCGTCGCTATATTGGTCTTCTATATTTATTTTGGAGTTCCTATTTAACAGAATGCATCGTCAAGGGATAATCTGGTCTCCTGCAGGAGGAAGATATCTGCTTTGGTTTTAGCTAGGTAGTCTAGTATTTGTTTCTTTTTAACTGGGTGGTTGAGCCCTTTAACATTTAAGGAGACTATCTTTAGGTTGGACATTAGTGGTTTTGTGTTGTCTATTGCCATTTTGTTATGCTAGGTACCGGCTGTTTGATCATGTCCTTCCCCCTTTTTCGATCTGTATAGTCCCCCTCCCTTCGAGACCTCGGGTGTGTGATACCTGTGCCATCCTCCATTGGTCCCTCCTCAAAGTACCCTCCCAATGACTGGTGTCGTTCTCTCCCTTGAATAAAAATGTGTAGATGGGAATGTTTAAAAAGAAAGAGTGCAGCGGGTAGAAAAAGAAACATGAGTGCCTCCCGTACGATACTAACATTACTAACATTACATAAAAAACATTAAACATTTTTTTTAAAAAAACCTCCATCCCCCCGTTCCTGCACATAGAATTTTGAACGTGCGACAGCAAAGATCCTGCTCCGCCGTCTACCTGGATCCCTACGTTTTTGTACGCCAGAGCATCTTATAGTTACATTTCCAAGCCTTGTTATTTCTGCATATCTTGTCTAACATAATACAGTTTCCCTAATGATCCATGTAGGCATATGAGCATGGTTACTACATTCACGCTTATAGATTTCTGATAAAAAAGTTATAAAAAGGATATTTGTGTTACAATGTTCATATATAATTCTTCCTTGCTTCCTCAGCTGTCTCAGGATTCTTTGTTGATGTTGGTTCGGCCGTTTGATCACTCGAGGTAGATAAGGTTAGGATAGAGTCTTGTATGAGGTAGATCGTGTGTCGCGTCTCTAAAGGTAGCAGAAAGTCCAAAGTTGAAGAGGCTGATCCCCTAGTCCTTATTTGGGGTTTCTTACATTCCTTCATTCCACTCTTAAGTCAGGCGAGGCTCTTCTCTTGATCGTGTTTGCCCATTTCTTCCTGTGTTGGACCTTGAAGGTATCTAGACAGATCTTTGGGGTCTTCAAATACGTGTGTTCTTCCTTTGTCGGTGATTCTGAATTTTGAGGGGCCCGTGAAAGAGAAAATGATGTTCTCCTTTCTTAGCTTGTCACGCTGTGCCAGAAAACCTTTCCTTAAGTCCACTGTGTGCTTGGAGTAGTCTTGGGTGAGGATTATTTTATGTCCATTCCACTGTATGTTATGGTTCTTCCTGGCCACTGCGAAAATGGCTTCTGTGCATTGTAAGCAGAGAGGTTCGCATATAATGGGCCATGGGGTCGTTTTATTTGAGGATTTGAAGGCTGGTACTCTGTATGCCTTATCAAGCTCGAAGGGAAGGTCAAACTTAATGTTGGTTATTTTTGGGATCATGTCTTGTAAAAAGGTGATGCATGACCCTCTTTTCTCTTCCTCTCCCTCGGCGACCCCTAGTATTCTAATGTTCCCTCGTCTGTTCTGGTCATCTAATTCTGCTGTTTGTCTGAGAAATACTGCTGTTGTTTTGGATAACTCTAGCAGAGTTTTGTTTGCTTTTTGGTCACCGTCTTCTATATCGCTCACCTTTTGCTCTACTTCCGTTAGTCTGTTATTTGCTGCATGGATGCCGGCTCTGACTGCAGCCAGTTCTAGCTGTATAGCATCCGTCGTTAGTTTAGTCGACTTTGCTAGGTCGTGTACATCAGCCAGTTTTTTCAGGATCATGTCCAGTGTAGTATCGATGTCATTCTTTTGTTTGATAGGGGAGTCCAGAGGTTCACTCTTGTTCTTTTTTGTCTGCTGTATGATTCTACCCTCGGCGCCAGCCATTTCTAGTATCCTTCCTCTCTTTTGCTGCTGGCTGATCCTTCCTCTCGTATACAGCTCTATGGCTAGTTTCTTACCTCCCAAGCTTGGCGATAAATTTTGGCATTTCCTGTTGCCTCTTGTTCTCCAGTCTTAGTATGACTATACTTTTGTTTATTACCCCCTTTGTATACTGGGTATGCCGCCTGGCCCACATGTGACTGGCCTTCTCCCTTGCTGTTTGAATGTTTGTGAGCGGGTATTCTTATGCACACCTAGCTAATATCTTGATCCATCGAGGTCTGAATGGTTGTATATAAGGGGCTGCCTTCTTGTTAGCCTAGTTGTTCTAGTATCTGCTTAGTTTACCACTCCGTTAAGCACCCCACTGAGTTATGGATAACATATTCTTATACGTATCTGCGATTCCTGTGTTGATCGTCCCCTTCCCTGATATGTTTCAAACACGTAGTCGGCCACCTGAAAGGTTAGGTCCTGTACTGCCCGTTTGCTGCACCCTGTGCCTCTGTGACCTGTGCTAGAGGGGGTTCTGTCAACTTTGCTGTCACCTAAGTATGCTTGCCTACAGCTGGTATATTTTGCTTGTTATATCTCTGTGCACGGTCAAGCTGTGTCTTGTAATTGCTGGTCTCTATTAACGGAGAGAAAGAGAATACTTCTTTGTAGGACCGCCAAAGTTTAACGCTATGCAGCGCTGCGGGTTATTCTTTTATGGTAGGTTTACAGTTTTCTAATTGCTGAGCCTTTACTGCCTGTGGTGACTGCAATGGCAGCTCGCACTCATCTTTACTTTCGCTTTGAGTACGCTTCGAAAATCACGGAGCTTGCGATTGTCGGTAGCTACAGTACTTGTGGTGTTGGCGCGTCTCTTCCAGGAGTTACCCAGGCGTGCCACCACTGATGCGCACTTCCTATCCTCTCTTTAAACGTACAGCAAGTTCGTTAGTTCCTGAGTTGTTTACCCGATATTCAAAAATAAGATGGCGGCCCCCATAGGTGGTTTCGTTTTCGTTGTAGGTGAGTGAGTATCCTCCTCACTAGAGTTTCCCTGCTATTATTATCGCTGTCTCGATGTTCACCATGGGTGGTCTACAGCACTGACTTTACGTTGTTTCTCAATCGGACCTCCGGTGTTCAATTGTAGGTTTTTGGGGCACCTTCAGCAGCAGACCTTACATTGGCTCTCAATCGGACCTCCGGTGTTTATTTGTAGGAGCTTGCGATTGTCGGTATCTACAGTACTTGTGGTGTTGGCGCGTCTCTTCCAGGAGTTACCCAGGTTTGCCACCTCTGATGCGCTCCTCCTATCCACTCTCTTTAAACGTTCAGCAAGATCGTTAGACCCTGAGTTGTTTACCCGATATTCAAAACTAAGATGGCAGCCCCCATCAGTGGTTTCGTTTTCGTTATAGGTGAGCGCATATCCTCCTCACTAGAGTTTCCCTGCTATTATCCTTGATGTTCGCCAAGGGTGGTCTACAGCACTGACCTTACGTTGGCTCTCAATCGGACCTCCGGTGTTCAATTGTAGGTTTTTGGGCACCTTCAGCAGCAGCAGATCACGCAACGGCGGAGGGTCTCCCTCGCGGGCACCATCTTGGTTTTCTGCCGCTAGCTCCGGGAGATCCTCTTCTCCGTAACTTTCTCGTTTTCGCAGTTGTGGCTGAAACTTGCAATTCGAGTTGTTTTCTCCTTTCGTAGTTCCGCTATCTTATGGTATGCTCCTTTCTTAATTCTGATTAGCTCTTGCGTGTTCTTTTTGTTGCTTGCCTCCAGGTTCAGCGGACCGCTGGATTCAGGCATCTAAACCCATTGCCGTCCAAGCCACGTTATATTGTGAGCACTAATTTCTTCCCGTGCCTCCCCCTCCCGCAGTCCATGCCTTCTCAGACCACCCCCCCCCCCATTGTTCTTGCCTTCTCACCCGCCTGGTTGCAATGCAATAGGTCTCGCGTAAATGCGAGTCCTATTGCATTGCAAATGCTTGTTATTATATCCATGAGAGAGTGTGGATTACTGAGCATCTATCCAGGCTCTTCAAACAGTCACCTTCAAAGCAGGGTAAATAAACACATGCAGGCACATGCATCATCATAGGGTTTTGCTATTCCTTAATTGCGATTATTAAGGAATCGCAATTAAGGAATAGCAAAACCCTATGCATGTAGGAATCGCTAAAGAAATAGCGATTCCCACAAATTCCTTAATTGCGACTAGCAAATTGCGAGTCGCAATTAAGGAATGTCTTCCCATTCATTCCTATGGGCTTCCAGGCCCATAGGAATGAATTAGAGATTGCGGGAGCAATTTGCGAGTACCAGTAGGTACTCACAAATTGCTCCCGCAATTTCGATGGTGCAAGGGTGTCAAAATGACACCCTATTGCACCCATGTATGTTAACTCTGCACATATGTTGCATACACACATGCTCTAAGGGCATGTGTGTGCGCAACATGAAACTTAGAAAAATGCAAATAAGTGCATTTTTCTAAGTTTTCACAAATTACCATGAAGTCCAGCTTCATGGTAATTTGCTCACGCTAATAGCGAAATCGCTATTTTTAAAACTGTAATGCATTGCATTTAAGGAATCTCAATTAGGGATTCCTTAAATGCTATCGCTATTTAAGGAATCGCTATTTTGAGATTCCTTAAATAGCGATTTGTGCATTTGGGATGATGCATCCCAAATGCAAAAATACCGGTCGCAAAGGGGCAGATTCTGAGAATCTGCCCGTTTGCGACCGGTTTTGTGCTTGATGCATGTGCCTGATGGTGCATACTTGCGATATTGTACTGGAAGGTTGAGATGAAATCTGGTTATTCAATGAAAATGCGGAGGGGGATGCAAGCACTTGTCATTGGATAAGCTCGTCTGTGATGGGGTCTTACATTCAGTGTAAATGAGAGATGACACTTTGTCTGGGAGGGGGGAGGGCGGGGTCATTTGTGCCACTCGTAAGATTCTGATAGGAGTGGTTCCCTCGGATCACTTGATACCCAACGAGAAGCTCTCGTATTTGCACGAATAACCGTGTTTTGAAATGAGGGAGGTCTGCTGTGACGTGGGGATGTGAGAGAGTGGATGGTGTCTCCATCTGTGCTGTAACACTTTTTGATGATTTTAATGCTGATCTGCGATTATATCCTTGCTGACTCCTGCATTTCCATAGTTACAGCACGCCTGCCTCAAAGCACCTGCTGCTTGGCTGTTGCCAAAAATTTAATGGAGTGGATTCCTTTTTGCAGTGTCACACACTCGCATCACACTGCCTTGTGCACGTCCATGATGCACCAATGCACGTTCTGTGTAAATCTATCTTTGTTTTTTCCCTTCGGAAGGTATTCAGCAGTTGTTGGTTCATTGTGGTTCTTCAGGGTTCTCTGAAGTGGACCGATGAACAACATGTAGTGGAGCGCTACGAGGCCTCACAAGTGATAGCAATGCGCTATTCAGATAGATGTCAATTAATATCAACCTTTATCATTCACGCTCAATCTTGGCTTTTGTCAGTCTCCACCTCTTAGCACACCCTCCTCTTCTGCTATCATCCTGTTTTCACTCTTAATATCCCCCTCTTCATGCCTCCTTCAGTTCTCCTCTTCTTTTCTCCATCTTTGCTCTCAGTCCTCTTACCTGCTCCTTCCAACCCCTGCAAGTTCTCACCTCCATAGCTACCTGCTTCTCTTGCCCTCCAAGGGGTCTCTGTGTCCACCTACTCTTCATAGGTGTCATATTGGTACAATGTATATCTCTTGACAATATCTACAATATATATTTCTTATACAAATATGGAAGGATATGCCAGCAGACCTATATTTTTTTGAGAGACCATCACTTTCTCTTCTCGTTCATCTCAGTTTTGCCCTACAGTTTCCCCTTCTTTATTTCCCCAACCTTGCACTTCATTGGCCAATTGGCTCTTTGTCATTTTCAACCTTTCCAATGAAGCCTGTTGCCCAAATGTGGCCGTGGGATGAGGCTTGCTAGAGCATCATCAGGGAGAGCTCTTCTAATGGCGGCCTCTTCCTTAAATAATGGGTGTTTCGTGCTCAGTGTTGCATGTAGTGCTGTTCTCCGATTGCAGGCAGTGTTGACACAATTATGTTTTCCTTGTTTGTGGAAGTTGAGGTCTGACAGAAAAACAGGAGTCCACCATTATTAAACCTTGGGAGATCTTTGAGGGTTCCCAAGGCCCTTTGAATGACGACCAACAATGTTGACATAACTTGCTTTCATGACGCTTTCAAGTAGGCGCATGGTGGCTTGTAAAGCACTGAGAGCTGAAGGCTGCCTTAGCCTTGACCCTCATGATCAGGACATTAGGTGGAAGGAGGCAGAAATAAGCATTTGCAATGCAATAGGTATCGCATTTACGCGATTCTGAGCTATTGACATTGCAAATAACAATGCCTCTTATTTTTGTTTTTGTTTTTAAACATAAATAAAAGGCATTGTCATTTACAATGCCAATAGCTTAAACTCGCGTAAATGCGAGACCTATTGCATTGCAAATGCATGCCTGGTCTTAGGACTCTGTTCACTTTACCACAGATAAACAGTGCTAAAGTGATTGTGCTCTCTCCTTAAAACATGGTAGAATTGGCTTATACCCAACTGACATGCGTAATTTACTTGTAAGACCCTAGTAAAGTGGCACTAACTGTGCCCAGGGCCTGTAAATTAAACGCTACTAGTGGGCTGGTAGCACTGATTGTGGCGCCCCCCACTTAAGTAACATTTTAAACATCTCTCAGGCTTGCTATTGAGCCAGTGTATGCGCAATTTTAAACTGCCATTTTGATCTGGCACAATAAACCTTTTCTAAACATAACTAGGCCACTAGGAACTAGGGGCTGATAGTAAACACTATTCATACAAAATTCATCATATTTCAACACATATATAAGCATGAATTTCCTTGTGCATTATACAAGCTTTATTCATTTTCATCGTCTTTTGATATTGCAAAATGTTTCTTCCCATTTGCTGGGAAAATGAAAGGAACTCTTCTGAGTCACTGAAGATATGGTCCAGTTGCAGGCATAGCGGCGATACGCATAGACCATATTCCTGCACAAATGGTACATCAAATAAATATTGAAAAAGAAAATAATTGCCCAGACCTGACTTTCTTCATGGTGCTGTGCTTGCCTTGCTGCATAAGGTGAAAGCACTGGTCATTGTGAAGATATATATATTACCTTATAGTTAGGACCTAGTTACAATAGGAAAATGGCAACATTCTATTCCCAATAACTTTGGCACCGATTGACAAATCTTTGCGAAAATGTCAAAATTAATTCTTTGTTGAGATCAGCTCCTATGTTGAAAGTTTGGGGGTGATTCGTGAAAGGGGGCCGAGAAAAAAGGGGGGTCCCAAAACGTGTTTTTTCAATGTTAATTTCCATAGGAAACTTTAGACAAGGCTACAGGTCAAACGGAATAACTCCAAATTTGGCAGGGAGAAGGGTCTTGGTCTAGAAAGCATGCTTTTGTTTATTTGGTGTAAATCCGTTCAGTAGTTTTTGAGGAATATTGAAATTTACAGATATCAATATTTGGGAATTCTGCCATCTGATTGGCTGAGGCGTTATGAGCACGAGCTTGTTGCTGATTGGCTGCGAGCGGTGCGAGCGGTTGCAACTAGGAAGTGTTGGCCGCCATTTTGTGATTCCGTTGAAGTGAGTAAGGTGAAAAAAGGGGGAAAAAGGGGGAAAAAAGGGGGAAATAGGTGGGTAGGAGCACTGTAACCTCTGTGGGGTGTTTAGGGTGTGCTATAGAGGGGGTGCGAAGCAAAGTATTTACCCCTACCAGTGTATAAGTGGTTGGCTGCGAAAATTAAGTGAGGTATTGGGTAGAGTCTGATGCGGGCAAGGTGAGCTGATACGGGACTCGGGGATTAAAGAATGAGTCCTAATTGTGTGTCTTATGCTGTGAAGTCATGTGCCGTGGCCACTGCACTACAGTTGTGTAAGTAGTGTCCGGATGTGTTTATAACTACTAGGATGAACTACTGACCCGTACTGGTATGAAACTCCTGGGGTACGGAATTTATGTGAGGTATTGTCTAGAGTCTCATGTTGCTAAGCTGAGCTGCTGCCGGAGTCAGGGATTAAAGCGTGAGCCCAAACTGTCTGTCATATGCTGTGAAGTCATGTGCTCTGGCCGCTGTGCCACATCTGTGCAAGTAGTGTCAGCATGTAGTTATAGGTACTTGGATGAACTTTTGTTTAGAACATTATAGCTTGTGTATGGTGCTTAGGTGGTGTTGTATAGGGAGTGCGAAGGTAAATCAATATGGTATTTGTAGAGTGCAAACTACTCCCCTCTATGGAAGAGTAGAGCTGGGGATCAAAGAGAGAGGTCTGTGCTGCAAAGTGAGATGGTCTGGCCGCTGCGCCACAGCTGTGTGGAGAACACATTTTGACGAGGGTGCGGGAGTGGCGTTATATGGCCCTGCAACAGGGAGCCTAAGTTGTAAGTTATAGGATGGCTCAAAAAGAGCCCTTGTGTTCACTAGTTGGAGCTACATATAAGTGCGGATGCACAGCTTTCAGTTATTCAGGAGAACTCGGTTTCCCTGATCTGTGAAGTGTACTCCATCACTTCTGTATATATCCGCCATATCAAAACGTATGTTGTTGTATATGGACCCCATTTTGTTGTGTCTGAGTTATGCAGAGACAGCTTTGTTGACTTTTTCCGAGATTTTTCAATCTGAGGACTAAATTGTTTGGACCATTTCCACTTCTGTCTTTGGCATATATTGGAATATACAATTACAGTTTGAGGCGAAAGTAACATCAATTGTCCAAAGGTGTCCTTCATAAGCATTTCCAAATCTACCCCAGTCAATGTGCCCAGGTCGTTTCCACCACATTGCACAATCATGAGGACAGGGTGTTGGAGATGCAAACAGGTTTTAACCAAAGGCCACAATTGGTGCCACTTCAATCCTCTCTGTCCAAACCATTTAATGTCCACATTTTGTAAACCTAGGTCTAAGTCCTACGATCCACACTAGCATTTTGAAGGTATGGCTGGAAGGTATGGAAAGATGTCTGTAGCTCATGCAGTTCCTTCGTAGAATAAGAGATATGTTCAAAGATGGGGAACTAGTTTCATTTTGCATACAAAACGGAACCTGATTGGGAGATGAAAAGCATTGTTTTTTAAAAGTAGGGTGCACATTTGTTTTGTGGAAAAGTATGTTTGTGATTGGTTAAGAAAAAGCAGTTTGCACATACATATTATAGTACATATTATAGGATAACATTTGCTCAACTCAACCACACCTGCTACTTGCATTTGGAAGGCACTGTTCGAACTTAAAACAACTGTGAACTTTAAACCTGCACGTGCCGTTAAATATTCGAGAAAATGTTGCAAAAAAATATCGTTAGGTTTAACAAAATTGATGAACTTTTTACCTCCACGTGTTGTAGAATGTTCTAGAAAGTGTGTTGATAGAATACGTTGCATTTCTGACTTCGATGTGTACTTGAATATTAAAAAAACTATTTATATGGAAAAGTAGAAATACAGTAATAGAGAGAATATTTGAAAGCTAAAAGAATCAAGGAACTATTGTCATTTGTTCTTTACCTACTGGCGGTCGGCAGTAGGTAGTTATCACTGTTAACGGTCTGAAAGTGCGGTGTTGCTCAGAGTATCATGGTGGTGATATGATATGGTGCTACACTCGGGCATGAAACAGATAGTCTAAACCGTGAGGTCATTGCTGTAAAGTGATGTGGTCTGGTGTTTGTAGCATACGTGTGCAAGTAGTGTTAGTAGGCGTTTATACCATACGGGCAGTGGGACGCGAACTACTGACCACTACTGTGTGTTGATAGTATATCGGAAGCGGGAAGCAAAGTAGTTACGCCTACCGGTGTGAAGACTTGGGGATGAAACCGAGCTGATTGCTCTAAAGTGATGGGCTCTGGGCGGTGTAGTATACTAGCCGCTGAGGTATAAGTGTGTAAGTAGTGTTAGTATGTGTTTATAGTATATAGGGAGTGGGAAGCGAACTACTCATCCCTACTGGTGTGAAGACTCTGGGATTAAACCGTGAGCCTAAATTGTGAGCTTGTTGCTGTAAAGTGATGTGCTCTGGGTGCTGTAGCATACTTGTGGAAGAAGTGTTAGTTTACGTTTATACAATATAGGGAGTGGGAAGCGAAAGTCTTACCCCTACCGGTGTCCAGACTCGTGGATGAAACTATGAGTTCATTGCTGTAAAGTCATGTGCTCTGTGTAGTATTCCATTGTAAGTCATAGTAGAATGTTAGTATGTAATTCTACTAGAATCTAAGGAGCATATTATCAAGGAACGGCGTTAAAATTATCGCCGCTTTAGCGGCTGTTTCCGGCCGCTAAAACTGCGATAATGGGCTTGATAATATGCCGTAGAGAATTCCAATAGAATCACATATTAACACAAGAACATGGGCTTCTATCGGAATTCTCTAAGGCATATCATGAAGCCCAATATCGCCGTTTTAGCGGCAGCTTCCTGCCGCTAAAGCGGCAGTAATTTTAACGCCGTTCCTTGATAATATGGCCCTCAGTATGTAATGTTAGAATGTAGGGCTGTCATGAGGGGAACCTTGCGCAGTTTGTACACGGTGCTGGATTAGAAGGTTACTTTGCTGTCTGCTCCTGTTGGTGGTTGTTTCAGGTGTCTTGTTTTCTTGTAATAAATCTACTTATGGGATTCACTGCTGTCTGCCTCTTCACTACATACATTTGGTGACGAGTGGGAGAAGGCAAAAAGAAGGCACCACTCTGCAATATTTCAAAATTGCTTGCGTTGTGTGAAGACCCGTTTTGTTCGTGTAGCTGTTTCTACTCATGCAAGGGTAGTCGGCTCATTGAAGTGTCACCCGACTTCAGGTAGGATTTATATTTTTAGATTTTGCGTTTCCTCTACTTCTTCACTACATTCTGGTCTCTGTACTACACGTGAGTAAGTAGTGTTAGTATGCGTTTATACTAACAAATGCATTATGGTAGTAGGGAGGGCGACCTCTCAGGCGCAGCTCATACAATGTCACGGGGTGTGCATTCGCTGGACACTTGTGTTTGCTATTAGAGGGTGGTGCATGGCTTCCACCCTGTGATAGCAAATACTTGTTCGACTACTTGAAGCGAGACGAGGAAAACCTTGTATCGCTGTAGTAGAGGGAATGCGGATGGTAAAAATGGGAAAGAACAAAAACAAAAAAAAGTGGTCTCACCCGTTCTTTTAAATGAGGCCCCTGGTGGGTGGGTAATGTTCCGTGACCAATCCAATTATTATATTGCGTGGTCTCTGTAGGACAGGGGATCTTAATGTCACATGTAAATTAGGCGCAGAAGGGCACAGAGATGTTTTGCAGCCTAGGGGAGTGCCTCCTACCCGGGTATTGTTTACTAATTGTTCCGGGGTTCGAGGCCAACTGAAGTCCGGGGATCGCCACACTCTGGGTCTTTATTTAAATATGCAGGGTGGGCCTCGGCAGTCCCTGAAGCCTCGGTGGTCCTAGGCAGTGCCTTATTTGTTCTGTAATCAAACGGGTAGTACTTATGGTGTTATAAAGTGATGCACTCATAGAACTCTTGCAGTTGTACAATTACCCAGGCTTCATTTGTCTAATAGTCAGTTAGATTATGTTTGGTAGGTGCACTCTAATATTAAATAATGTTGTCCTTAAAATCTCCTATAAACAGATGATTTTCACAATAAACAATAGACAAGTGTAGTCAGAAAAAGAAGACCTATACACTCAATAAGTAACCTTCATTAAAACAGAAATAAATAGAAATGTACCTTTAATAGAATAGTATAATTAAAAAAACGTGGGATGGACTCCAGTGGAAGCAGCGTAGGAAACCTGCAAGACAAAAATATAACATAAGTATGTGTGCTATGTGGAAGAGGTAAAGAAAGGTAGTCCGAATGAAAGGACCATAGTGAGAATGGAAGGGAGGGGGAGTGGGTGGAAGGGCGAAGGGGAAGGAGAGTCAAAAGAAGAGAGGGAGGAGGAGACAGAGCGTCGGCCTATTGCACCCAGCCCTTAGTCTTTACCCTCCGTCACCCGTTTGTCTAGGACGCTGGGGTCTGCGAGAAAGAGTGTGGTTCAGCAAGTCCTTAAAATTAAATACATGAGGCCAGAGATTATGGGCCATATTATGAAGGAAGGGCGATAACATTATCGCCGCTTTAGCGGCAGGAAACCGCCACTAAATCAGCGATAAGGGGTTGATAATATGCCCTTATGAATTCCCTTAGAAGCCCAGGTTCTGCTGTGCTCCTGGGCTTCTATGGGAATTTACAAGGGCATATTATCAACCCCTTATCGTCGCTTTAGCTACAGTTTCCTGTCGCTAAAGTGGTGATAATGTTATTGCCGTTGTTTGATAATATAGTCCTACATTATTAGCTACTTGAAAATTGCTTGCATGCACCTGTGAACCCAGGGTGCTGCACCCCAACCCCTGACCCCGCGCTGTGTTCAATTGTAGGTCTTGCACACCGAGGCTTCACTGCTCACCTGCCACCACTGGTGTGTCTCAAGACGTGTTGGTACAAGCTCCTAGTCCAGGGTATGTTTGTATGATAGACCAGGTCTCCGGTCGGGGACGGTGGCTTGATATCAAGATGGAAGGTGTCAGAATGCCAGGGCATCATTGCGGGCTCAGCTCCCGCTCCGCCCTTCTTGTAGCAATCAATGGAATGTCTGAAAAGGGAGAAATAATTTAATGGTGGAAACGTCTGGAGGTAAATGAAGGTTTATTTCAAGCTTGATAGAAAAGAGGAGTTGAGTGCATCCTTCGTTTTTGAAGTACGATCTACCAACTGTTAGTGGTAATCGTGGTTCAAAGAGGAGTTGGAGTGCACGAGAATACACAAGGCTAAATAATAATATGTTATGGCAACGTTCACATACAAAGGAACAGAGCGCATGCTAGAAGCATAATGTGCACGTGTAATGCAGTGGCGGGAGCCTGTGTGCATGTACACTTAGTAAGGAGCTCACTACAGTGTCCTAAAAGCCAACGCCACGTGTCTGTAGGGCAGCGCTGCCCGCTGGCTCAGGCCTACAGTACGGTCCAGCAGGTCCTTAAAATTAGACCGATGTGACTGAATTTGGTCAGAGATCATATCATTACGCAGTGCAACATCGCTTTTTCGCACGTGCACAATCAGGGTGATACACCCCACCCCTCCCGCAGCACCATGCTGAAGAAGTGTCTGTAGGACAGCGTTGCCCGCTGGCTCAGGCCTACAGTACAGTCCAGCAGGCCTTTAAAATGAGACAGAGATGTGACAGAATGAGGTGAAAGATCACATCATAACACATGGCAATATTGTTTGTTCTGACCTGCGCAGCTAGGCTGAATCACCCCACCCCTCTCACCGCAGTGCACTCAATTGGAGGCTCTGTGCACCCAGGCCGCTCTGCTTACCTGCTGTCATTGTTGTGTGAGAAAACACTATGGGCAGCAGTGCTCACAATTCAGATGGAGTGTTCATTGCAGGCAAGTGTACACCTCATGGATCTCTTTCGTAGACGACGGGCAGTAGAGTTCACAATTTAGAGCCCATGTTGATGGCCAGGATGGAGTAAACCTCATGGATCCATTTCTTTTTTTTATTGCACATTGTGATATGCAAGGTGGATGCGGCACATCATTTCAGGTAGTGTGGATAAGGAGGGACGTGTGGCGTCACATATATTCCGTACCCCAGGACTTTCATACCAGTACGGGTCAGTTGTTTGTCCTAGTAGTTATAAACACATACGCACACTACTTCCACAACTGTAGTGCAGCAGCCATGGCACATGACTTCACAAAATAAGACACACAATTTGGACTCATTCTTTAATCCCCGAGTCCCGTATAAGCTCACCTTGCCCGCATCAGACTCTACCCAATACCTCACTTAATTTCCATTGCCCACTGCTTACATACCGGTAGGGGTAAGTACTTTGCTTCGCACCCCCTCTATAGCACACCCTAAACACCCCACAGAGGTTACAGTGCTCCTACCCTCCTATTTCCCACTTTTTTCACCTTACTTGCTTCAATGGAATCACAAAATGGCATCCAACACTTCCTAGTTGCAACCGCTCGCGCCGCTGGCATCCAATCAGCAACAAGCTCGTGCTTGTAACGCCAATCAGATGGCAGAATTCCCAAATATTGATATATGTAAATGTTGATATTTCTCAAAAACTACTGAACGAATTTACACCAAATAAACAAAAGTGTGCTTTCTAGACCAAGACCCTTCTACCTGCCAAATCTGGAGTAATTCCGTTCACCAGTTCGACCTGTAACCTTGTCTTAAGTTCCCTATGGAAATTAACATGGAGAAAACACGTTTTGGGACCCCCCTTTTTTCTCGGCCCCCCCTTGACAAAGCACCCCCAAACCTTCAACATAGGAGCTGATCTCAACAAAGAATTAGTTTTGAAAATTTCACGAAGATTCATCAATCGGCGTCAAAGTTATTGTGAATAGAATGTTGCCATTTTCCTATAGTAACTAGGTCCTAACTATAACTACCTACTGGCGACCGCAATACAAGCAATGAATACATACATATATTTTGCTTATAAAACAAAATTGAGCCCATAGTGAGCTTTAATATTGCCATTAGGCCAATTCCGGATTAGTTAAACATCAACTTAGAATGTCAAATGCATTCAGTTTCTATATCAATCTACATGAAAATAAAGCGGGGTGTGTTTTGCCACAGATATTATCCCCACCATCAAACAACATTTTCCACCAAACTTAAAAAATGTCCTAATAAATCACCAGCAAGAATTCTCAATACTACTCATCATTATTTTTAGATCATCCATGCCCAATAAAAAAAAGTGCAATGTGCTAAAAGTGCATAATAAAAAAATTAGGGAAGAAATTATCCAGCAGCATATCTTATGTTCAAATGTTTATTTCAACCAAATCCAGTTGTCTCATACAAAATACAAATATTAGAATACAATTATAAATACCCTAAAACAAAATTTAAAAAATTGTGGAGCTCTTTGCTGATGTTCAGACAATTGGGAGATATGGAATCTAATTCTAAAATGTAGTGAGTCTCATATTGGCGACGTAGTTTCTCCTTGTTTTCTCCTCTCCTCAAATTGGGGATCGCATCTATAAGAAAGTAATTCAAACAATTGAGGTTATTATTGCAAAATTGTTTGAAATGGTGCACCACAGAGTAAGAGGGATCTGAGTTTACTATTGCCTTCAAATGTTGTAGAATTTTAATATGCATTTGCAAATTGGTACTTTCCACATACAGTAGCTTGCAAGTGCATTCCAGAACATAAACAGCAAATTCAGTTCTGCACATCTAGTTTTACTGTTCTTACATTGAAGGCCGTATAGTATTGCAATGCATTAACCCCAAAGCGGCAACATTTGAAACATCCCTTCCTAGATGAAAGCCAATTACTTGTTTGGACTACTTCAGGAATGCTTTTAACCTGCTCACCTAGTATGCGCAACAGAAAGTGATGTTGGGTTTCTTGGGGAGTATTGACCCTATGATTGGATTCATTAGCACTATTGGCCATTGTTTATTTACAATAGACCTTATTTGTTTTTCTTGTTTATTATAGGTAGTGAATAATCTAACATTGATCTCATCAATGTCCCTATTGCATGTACGATCTTGTTTAAATAAATGTATCTATCATTTTTTGATCTCATGTGAATTAATATGTACTGGGTCAAAAAACAAAAAATGCAAGTAATGCAAAAAGATTGAAAAAATAAAATAAAACAATAAAGCATGATCTCACTAATTCTAATCATGGAAATACTCCACTCAAAGCATATTGGCTAAGGACCTTTAGCTTTGTCTGATTGTTGGTTTCATACAATGATTTGTGAAAAATCTTGAATTGCTTCGGAGTATTTCCATGATTAGAATTATGAGATTGTGCTTCAATGTTTTATTTAGGTTTTTCAATCTGCTGGATGACTGTTAGCATAGTGGATCCTTCACGGCATAAAATATACAAAAGCAACTGAACGGATTTACGTCATACAACAAAAGCCAAACTTACTGGGCCAAGATCTAGCTTTCTCTCAAATTGGTGTAATTCCGTTCAGATGCTTTTTCAGTATCAGTGTTCAAGTTTACCATGGAAAAATGAATGGGGAAAATGCATTTTGGGTCATCCTCTTTTTCACAGCCCCCCCCCTTGATGGTTCATCCCAAAACATTCTGAGAATGAGCTGATATGAGGTGGATAAGACTTTGTTGTAGAAAGGTTCTTGAAGATTCATTAATTAAAGCTAAAGTTATCAGGAAAACAAAATGAATTTCCTTTGGAAACCCAGACTTAGTTATAACTAGTAGTAACCACATCTGGGAAATACATATATTTCGCTGAAAGAAACAAAAGTTAAAAGTAACGTTATAGTTAGTTGAATATGTTGGCTACAAAATTAAAGTTTTAAACTTAAAAATCACAGAAATTAACCAGTTATAGTTAGGGGTTAGTCTATAACTTGGGCCCTCACATGCACTGCCTATCACGTCATATATTACATCACTCATGACATGTTTTATGACATCATTTATGACATTTGACCTAGGGACCTATTCCCCTATTCCCCAGGCTCTTATGTTTTCAAAGGGATGGGTCAAGTGCCCCCCTCCCGACCCTTACTAGGCCCTGGGGACCCCATTTCCCAGGGCCATTTTTTCTTCCAGGTGAGGGGGGCCTGCAGACCCCCTCCTAAATCCTTTGAAAGGCCCTGGGGACTGCATATCCCAGCCTAAGGTTTTAAGAGGAGAGTTGCCGCGTGTCTGCCCTTGCTGTGCCTTTAAAAGGCCCTGGGTACCTCATCCCAGAGGGCCATATCACTTTTAATAGGGAGATGGGCCTTTTGACCCCTGTTCCTGAGCCTCACTAGGCCCTGGGGACCCCTCGTTTCTTTTAAAGAAGAGGGGTACACGTGGCTACACTCCTTTCACCTCATTAGGCCCAGAGAAGCCTACTCTCCTGCAAAAATGTACAAAAAAAGAGAGTCTCTTTAAGTAGGCCTTGAGGGTTCTATTCTCAGGTTTGTGTGGCAGTCCCCACCTCATCCCCAGGACCTTTTTCTCTAGCCTTCTTATTCTCTGGGGACTCCATCTCACAGGGTTACTATTTAAAGTATAGGGAAAGGAGATGTTCTGTTTTGTGACCTCGTTTTTCTCAACCCCCGCATAACGGATCACACCAACACTTGCCATTCACCAACTCATCAAAAAGAAGCACCTTTTTGGAATGTTTCATGGAGAGTCATCAAGTGGGGCCAAAGTTATTAGCAACATAAAAAAAATCCTATGGAACAGTTGGCCTTACTATAAGAACTCAGTATTGCTTTAGTGGATACTGGGACTTTTCTGATAAATTTAGTTTCCTTATCACTTTATCTCTCCAACACTCATTTGATCCTCCGATGGACCTTTCTTTGCGCGGACGAGGGGTTGGACATAGAGGATACAAAATCCGGCTATACAATGAGGAACAGGAATTGGACAACTGACCTACAAGCTAATAATCAAATTCATATTTATGACTCTTAACACCAGACTATACAAGTAAAGAATTATCACTGCTAGTTTGAAACTTCTGCAGAAATTTAGTCTGACTAGAATCATGGAACCAATAATTCTGTTAAGGCAAAACAAAACAATTCCATTAGTACCTGATATTGGGAGATCTCTATCAGGTGATCACTCCTTGTCGTTAATAAAGAAATTGGGAAGCACAATCAATTTAAGGAGGCAAGTCTTGACAAGACAGAGGCTGTAGTTAAGTTAAAGTTAAATGTTATCAATATTATTCAAAAGGGCAGATACATAATTAATACAAATTTAGGAGCTGAAGATTGCAGGACAGTCTAATTAGTTTAGGTTTGCTATAAAGTGACAAAGAGCTTCAGAAAGTTGAGCAAGGATGTGGGCCATGACAGCTCATGGGCAGTGTCCCATAGAGAAGAGTCCATGATTGGTGCACACAGTGTATGCATCAGCCCAAAAAAGAGCAAGTGGAGTCTGCAGGAAAAATCAAAAACAGTGTCTGGGGTCAGTATGCCAACTCATCAAGGGTGAAAAATCTCCTCCAATCCATCACACCATTGTGTAATATAATCCTCTAGTTCTGGGTGACACCTCCTTGTTCACCATATTGTGTCATACCACTCAGTCCGTTGGTCAGATCGCATAATATGATTGTCATGCGGCATAAAGGAAGATACATTTTAGAAAGAGGTGGTACTGATCACATTCGCTTTCAGTTCATCCGGTATACATAAACTTTCTAACAATGATTCTTTAATAGTAGGCACATAAGTGAGTTCAAGAGGACAGTTTCCCATAGCAAAAGTTCTCAAAGTATCAACTTTGCTGCATTCAGTCCTTGTAAGCGAGTGAGAACTCTTCTAGTAAGACGCTGTTTTGCATCAAATTGTAAGTTTGGGAACACTTCTCAAAAGTGTAAGACAAAGCAGTCTAGAAATATGCAGAATATGGAGAAATGGGATTATACGTGTCATAAGGGAGATCAACATTTCTAATATTCCTTTCAATTTATAAGCACTACATTATTAAATGGGTTCCAAAACACACATGTACCTATGGCACATTAATGCATTCTTAAAGTACTAACATGTAAAATTATTTCAAACCATAAGATATTAATGTCTTTTCAAGTGTTTTACATTATTACGTATATGACAATTATATTCTGAAGGTTTCATGCTGTTTATATTCAGTATGGCTAGGCAGCACTATTTTTGCTTTTCTCATTCGGTGTACGATTTCACATATGCAAATGGTGGAATTCAGCATGAACCCCTTCAATGTCACATGTAAAAATAACAATATTATGTTAGATTCAATTTATCCTTCACAAACATTACTATTGTAATGAGAATGATTAGGAATTTCATAACACGGGAGTACATCACTTTAATATTCTAATGCACAATGAAATAATATGCTAAGGCTGGAAATAAAATATAACTCTACACTTTTTAAATGAATATGATTTAATCTATTCTACAATTTTCTGCATGCTTTTACGATGCAATAGCTAAGTTCCCTCATGTTTATTTCTCATGTTTTGATTAAGGTGTGATGGTGCATATACATATATATATATTATCTATAGTTATAGTTAGGACCGAGTTACCATAGGAAATCTTACATATTACATCACTTATGACATGGTCAGTGACATCACTGATGACATTACTGATGACATCTCAAATGACATCACTGATGACATCACTGATGATGTCATCCAGTGAGTCTGTATTTCTGTAAAGTTTTAATATGTTTAATATATATAGGGAAAGGCCTGTTGAAGAATGAGTGGGTGTACAAGTGTGTGAATGGATGATTTTCTAGGTGCGTAACTGACTCTATAAGTGAGTCATTAGATGTATCTTACTGCAGACTAGTGACTAAACTGTGCAAATGTCAGTATGTGTCTGTGTGTTGGTGTATAAGTGGCTGCATGGTTTTGTGAATAGCTATATGAGTGTCTATATGGGTTATTGATTGGTTGTTTGAGTATCTGTATGGGTGCCTGAGTGTTTGTGTGGGTAGGGTGTGTGTGACTCTGTGCATAGATGTGTGAGTGGGTGTTTCTATGGGTGCATGGTTTTAAGAGTGCAACTGTGATGGACTGTATGGTTGGGTGAGTGTATGTATGGGTGTGTTAGTGATTGAATGTATATCTCAGTTGTACATGTGTCAGTAACTACATATGTGAAACGCAGTGTATATGTGTGTAAGAGTATATAACTATCTATATGTGAGAGTGTGTGATTGCGGGAGTGGCTGTATGGATGAGTGTGTGCTTGTATCAGTAATTGTATAAGAGCGTCAGAATTTGTTAGTATTTTTATGAGTAAGTGAACTTGAGTGTGTTTAACTGTATAGGTGAGTAAATTGGACTGTGATTAATTATTTGCATGACTTACTAGGTGTGTCAGTACCTCAATGGATGATTGGCGGTGTGTGAGTGTCTATATAGGTGTATAAATGCATATGATAGTCCTGTACAGAGTGACTGTAAGTATGAGTGACTGTACAGGTGAGTAAGTGGAGATGTATGTAGACCTAAGAGTCAATGAGTGGGTATGTAGTTATTGGTATTGGAGTATCTATGGTTTTCAAAACGGCCGTCTGAAATTTTGAGTCGGTGTATCAAAGGTTATATTAGGGTGTGAGAAGAAGCATTAATTTATCACATGGATGACGTCATCAGTGATGTCATCAGTGATGTCATTTGAGATGTCATCAGTGATGTCATCAGTGATGTGACTAACCATGTTATGAGTGATGTAATATGTGACGTCATCAGCAGTGCATTGCGAGGGTGAGAGTTATAGTTAGCTGAACTAACTATAATGGGGGAATTTCTAGGGTTTTGTACGAGGGAAATGTCCAGCTAACTATAACGCCCCTGAAACCTATGTTTTTTTCAGTGAATATATATATATATATTCACTGAAAAAAACATAGGTTTCAGGGTTGTTATAGTTAGCTGGAAATTTCCCTCGTACAAAACCCTAGAAATTCCCCTGCTATAGTTAGTTCGGCTAACTATAACTCGCGCCCAGGCAATGCACTGCTGATGACGTCACATGTTACATCACTCATGACATGGTCAGTGACATCACTCATGACATCACTGATGACAACTCAAATGACATCACTGAGGACATCACTGATGACGTCATCCAGTAACTGTGTGTTTCTGTAAAATTTAAATATATTTTATATATTTATAGTGAAAGGCTGGTGGAAGAATGTGTGGGTGTACAAGTGTGTGAATGGGTGATTTTCTAGGTGCGTAACTAACTCTATAAGTGAGTCATTAAATGTATCTTACTGCGGACTAGTGACTAAACTGTGTGAATGTCTGTATGTGTCTGTGTGTAGGTGTATAAGTGGCTGCAAGGTTTTGTGAATAGCTATATGAGTGTCTATATGGGTTATTGATTGGTTGTCTGAGTATCTGTATGGGTGCCTGAGTGTTTGTGTGGGTAGGGTGTGTGTGTGACTCTATGCATAGATGTGTGAGTCGGTGATTCTATGGGTGCATGGTTTTAAGAGTGCATCTGTGATCAACTGCATGGTTGGGTGAGTGTATGTATGGGTGTGTTAGGGATTGAATGTATATCTCAGTGGTACATGTGTGACTAACTACATATGTGAAAGGCAGTATATATGCGTGTAAGAGTATATAAGTGGGTATATGTGAGAGTGTGTAATTGTGAGAGTGGTTGTATGGATGAGTGTGTGCTTGTATCAATGATTGTATAAGAGCGTAAGAATGTGGTACTATTTTTATAAGTAAGTGAACTTGAGT
The DNA here is from genome assembly GCF_964204655.1 of Triturus cristatus. NCBI lineage: Eukaryota > Metazoa > Chordata > Amphibia > Caudata > Salamandridae > Triturus > Triturus cristatus. The sequence goes on from NC_140582.1 coordinate 640,985,392, forward strand.
GTGTTTAACTGTATAGGTGAGTAAATTGGACTGTGTTTAATTACTTGCACGATTGACTAGGTGTGTCAGTACCTCAATGGATGATTGGCGGTCTGTGAGTGTCTATATAGGTGTATAAATGCATATGATAGTCTTGTACGGAGTGACTGTAAGTATGAGTGACTGTACAGGTGAGTGAGTGGAGGTGTATGTAGACCTAAGAGTTAATGAGTGGGTATGTAGCTATTGGTATTGGAGTATCTATGGTTTTGAGAATGGACGTCTGAAATTTTGAGTTGGTGTATCAAAGGTTATATTAGGGTGTGAGAAGATGCAGTAATTTATCACATGGATGATGTCATCAGTGATGAAAACAGTGATGTCATTTGAGATGTCATCAGTGATGTCATGAGTGATGTCACTGACAATGTCATGAGTGATGTAATATGTGATGTCATCAGCAGTGCATTGCGGGGGCGCGAGTTATAGTTAGCTGACCTAACTATAACAGGGGAATTTCTAGGGTTTTTTACGAAGGAAATGTCCAGCTAACTATAACACCCCTGAAACCTATGTTTTTTCAGTGAATTTCTATGGTTTTTAAATGCCAATTCCTAACTATAACGCCCCTGAAACCTTTGGTTTTTTCAGTGAATGTCAAAGGTTTTTTAACTGCTAAGTTCTAACTATGCCTACAGAGATAGGACATGTGAAGAAAGAAGAAAAAACACACAGAAAGAAAAAAAAGAAATGCAGAAAGAAGCAACAGAAGTCCTCAAAGACGAAGAAAAGTGCAGGAAGAAGGATAACGTGCAGAAAGAACAAACAGAAGAGCAGAAAGAAGCCTTGTTGCAAAATTATCCTGTGCCCTCAACTTTTTCAGATGGATACTGGTGGTAACTGAGTCTGACTAACCCGTCCTAGAGGCAGTGCTATGTTAAAAGACACTCAGAATACATTGAAAACACCTACATACACTAGGGAACAATATGCGTTGGGGTCCCCCTGTGATTAGCATGACCTCCTCTGTAAGCCCCTAGTATATAATAGGGCAGGGGATTAAAACTGCCTCTTAAAACGCGCCACAGGGTGTGTTTGCACATGTCACCTCAGGCCCCATCCCCTCCCTTCCCCACTGTGTAAACACGCCCTGTGGCCGTTTTAAGTTGGGAGATTAAGTTCATTTCAATCCTGAGGGTCCCTAGGGTCCAACTAGCCCACTATGTACCTCCAGTAAGCGCCACAGAGCTGCGTTGCAGAGAGGTGTAAAAAGTGGCATGGCCTGGACCACCTCTCTGCAATGCAGCTTAGTGGCGCGTACTGGAAGCATCTGGTGGGCTAGTTACCCCAGGGGCCCTTGGATTGAAGGGGAATTATTTCCCCAACTTAAAACGCGCCATAGGGCGTGTATGCACATGTCACCTCAGGACCCGTCTCCTCCCTTCCCCACTGTGTAAATATACCCAATGGCCGTTTTTTAAGTTGGGAGATTAAGTCCCCTTGAATCCTGAGGGTCCCTAGGGGCAAAATAGCCCACTAGGTACATCCAGTAAGCGCCATTGCAGAGAGGTGTAAAAAGGGCCACGGACTGCACCACCTCTCTGCAACGCAGAGCAGTGGCGCTTACTGGAAGCACCTGGTGGGCTAATTGGCCCCCAGGGTCCCTCAGGATTGAAAGGGAATTATTTCCCCAACTTAAAACGCGCCACAGGGCATGTTTGCACACGTCACCTCAGGCCCCGTCCCCTCCCTTCACCAGTGTGTAAATGCGCCCTGTGGCCGTTCTAAGTTGAGAGATTAAGTCCCCTTGAATCCTAAGGGTCCCTAGGGTCAAACTAGCGCACTAGGTACCTCCAGTAAGCGCCACAGAGCTGCGTTCCATAGAGGTGTAAAAAGGGGTGTGGCCTCAGAACACCTGTCTGCAACGCAGCTCCCTGGCACATACTGGAGATACCTGTTGGGCTAGTTGGCCCTTAGGGACCCTCAGTATTGAAGGGGAATTAATTCCCCATCTTACAACTGGCCAGGGGGCGTGTTTGCAGAGTGCTGCAAGGAGGGGGCATGGCCTCCGGCGCGATGCCGGTCTTTTATTTATTTAACTTTTTTAAGAAGGAGGGCTGTGTGGCCCCCCTTCTTTTTCTAATTTATTGGCCCTGGGGACCCCATCTCCCGGGGCCTCTCTGACGTGTCTGACGCGCTACCGAGTCTAATCCCGGCACCCCCGCCGGTGGGTACTCTCCAAGTAGACACACTTGTCGTTTATTTATACAAACATGGGTAGCTATTGACGGGCACATTTAATACACACACACACCAAGCCATTCAAAGGGGATTCGACAAAAAATCGACCAAACTCTGCAAGAAACCCCCCTCACGGTTAATAAAACACATATCCACCGCCGGATGTGTAATACTTTTTATTTTACTCTCTGGAAAGGAGACAAACCTCACTTGAGAGTCACAGCGTGCTCCTGGCTGAGCACAATGCTGTGTAACACTCACCAGTGCCCGCCGAGTGCCACACACCTCTGTGTTGTATTCCACCAGCTAGTGCATATGCTATTACACTCTCTAGCCCATGTGCACTGAAACACCACCCCGTGAATATGTCATGCCACACTTGCCTTCGCACGGGTTATATTGCCCCATCTAACGTGCCTTCCTCGATGCCTATGTTATAACGCACAGCGCTATGCCATACATATTACTATCTGGGATCCATATCTTTCTCACAGTGCATATGCAATGTTACACTCCCCAGCTCATATTTTATATTACAACTTTAGAGACTAGTTAGGTTACACAACACTGCCCTGTGCATAATACACTCCAAGGCGCATATTGCATAGCACGCACTAGTGCCTGTGCTATCTCGCACTCTCCAATGAATCTGTCATTGCGCACAATGTATTGCATATTATATTTCACGCCCCGGTTCTTCCTATATCACACTTTTTGGTGCATGGTTTATACCATGTACTATATCTAGTTTTCATTTTCAATCGTGCTCTCAGGACTATGCTCTATATAACACTGCGTCCACCTCCCCTTTTCACGGGCATTACATTTTGCGATGGGGGTGGAAGGTCAGGGGGTGTTTCTGCCAAGTGAGCCCGGAGTCACAAACGTCCTCTTCTTCCTGAATAAAAGTTTGATTATGCTGCATACTTGTTCATATTTTAAGTAGTTCGCACAAACACATTTAAAAAACAATAAAGTTCCTAATACCCACCTTCTCTGAAAAGTTAGCTTGCTGCCCCATCCACCTCCTCCCTATCCTCTGTTGTCTGAATCCATGGACTAGCCTCCTCCCTCCTGCCATGCATGGTCTGATGTGCTGCCACTGCCCTCTATTTAGCATGATGTACCAGTCCACTCCTCCTGCCCTCCATTGCCCAATTCTATGGCCCATCATTGACCTCCTGCTTAGCCTCTGTGCTTAGCTTGCTGCCCCTATTCTCCTTCCCCCTGCCCTCCAATGTCTTTGTGCATGCCCCTGCTCCATCCTTTTTGCCCACCATGTTCCATGGACCTGCCACTCGTATCTATTCTAAGTGTTCTGTTGAGCTGCCACTCCCCTCCCACCTGCCTAGCATTGTCAGATGACTGTAACCTGTCCCTGCCACCTCCACCATGCCTGTCCACATGCCATGCCCCTATCCCCTGCCTCCTGTCCTCCATGGTCCATTTTACTGCCACACCCTTCTGCCCTCCCTGGTCTGTTGTGCAGCAACTGCTCCTCATGCCTGCCCCGCACGTCCTGTTGTGAGGACCCTTCCCCTGAACTCTCTTGTCTGTGCCCAGGTCCTGACCTTCCCTTCTATCCTCCATGGTCCTTTGTGCATGCCCATGCACCCTCCTTCTTGCCCATCATAGCCATTGTGCTGCCACTTACCCTCCCGCTTGCCATGCATGGTCTTCTGTGCTGCCATGGCCCCTCCCACCTTCCCTGTGTGGTCAGCTAGCTGCCCCTGACCCCCTCCCACCTTCCCTCCGTGGTCTGTGTGTATGCCATCATAGTCTCACTGTTGCTCTCCATGGTGTGTCTTGTTTCTAGTGCCCATCCTGCCGGACCTCCATGGTCATCTTGCTGCTCTTGCCCTGCCCCCTTGCCCCCAGCCCTCTGTTTCCATGTGCAGACCCCTATTCCCTAACTCCTGGCTTGTCTGTTCCATTGTAATAACCCTGATCCATCCCGCCTGCCCTTTATGGTCTGTTATGCTGCAGCTTTCTCTCCTGTCTGTCCATTATGGTCAGCTAGCTACCATTGCCTCTTTCCCCTCTGTTCTCTGTTGTCCATGTGCATGGTCCTGGCCCCTCCCTATCGCTTTCTATGGATTGTTGTGCTGCACTCCCGTCCCGCATGCCCTGTGTGGTGTATTGTGCTGCTGCAAACCCTGATGCCTGCCCTGTAGGGTCAGTTTGGTGCACCTCTCCATGTCCCTCCTGTCCTCTGTTATCCGAGTCCATGTCCCTACCCCAATTCCTCCTGCCTACCATGATCCAATGTACCATACTTGCAAACATTTTGAACTTGGTAAGAGGGAGATTTTGAAAAAAACTGGGGTATTGATTTTCCCCTTTGAGTTAAATTGAAAAAGAGGAGATTGTAGACAGGAGACAGATCAAATAAAGACCATTTGAGCTGAAACGGGTCTGTTGGCATGTATGGTTGTACTACCACTGCCTCTTCCTTCTGCCCACAATGGTCTATTATATTGCCACAGCCTCTCTTGCCAGTCCTGTATTGTTGGTTTGTTGCCCCTGCCCCCCTTTCCACTGCCCTCCATAGTCTGTTGTGCTGCCACTGCCCTTCCTGCCTGCCCAGCAGTAGCTGTCCGTGGAGGAAGTTCGGTGGGGCAGAGAGGCGGGCAGGGGAGGGGCAGGGTGGGGAAATGTAAACACCGGAATATGGATGAACGGAGGTAAGTACACATTTAAATAAATAAAACGAATTCCTTTGCGAGCGCTGCATCTCATATATGAGAGGGTCTTATTTGCATCAAAATTATGGTTAGTACTCTAAAAAACTAAAATGAGGACATATTTTTTGAGTTTTCAAATAGCGACAAAGAACATTTAAATTATTTGTAATCTTTATTTTTTTTATCCAGTTGACCACTTGATTAAATGTTCCACCTAGGGGAGAGGATATGGTGTTACTTCCAGAGCTGCAGACTTTGCAACTGGGGAACCAGGTTGGAGTTTCTGCTTCAGCTCAACATTCTGTGATTCTGGTCAAACCACTTAATCTCTCCATGTCTACGACCAACATTAATTTGATCTTATGTGATGTAACCAATGTACATGTAAAGCACTCCAATACCTGACAAGTCTGCACTATATAAAACTGCAAATACACAAATAAGTGTTTTGCACACTTCTGTCATTGGGCCACATGTGGGCTACATCTGGGTGATATTTGTGCTGCATTTGGGCTCTTTTGTCTCTGGTGGCCATCTTGGGAGATTTATTTGTTATGAAGTTTCCTAATTTCCTCATTTACTGTAGTCTCCAGAGTAGGAAATGCTTTCAGTTTTTTACTTTGATTCCATCAAGAAGGTATTCAGATATGTCACACATTTGCCATAAATTCTGAATGTTAGCACTCTAGTTGCTCATTAGATTACTGTGGTAAAGCTACTGCTCACCACGGAAGTCTGCTGCTGGTATTAAAAATGCATGTTTCAGTCTGCATATCAGAATTCTTTAATGAAATAGAAGAGGATTTGAGAAGTCACTCAAAATGTGCCCTCATTTTTCTTTCTTCAGCACTAATCATAATTTCTATGGAAAAATGAACCCCCTCATTGTGTTCCTTTTTAAATTAAATGTTTTAAGAGTTACCAGTTTATTCCAATCAAGATGGCTTCAGGTCTGCCATACTTTTGTCAGAAGTAAGACAGTAAGCGCTCTAGTTGTTCTTAAGAACACTCTGTCACATTCTGTCATTGGGCTATACTTGGGCTACATCTGGGTGATATTTGGGCTCTTTTGTCTCTGGTGGCCATCTTGGGAGATTTATTTGTTATTAAGTTTCCTAATTTCCTCATTTACTACAGTGTCCTCAGTAGGAAATACTTTCAGATTGTTACTTTGATTCCATCAAGAAGGCATTCAGATGTGTCACACATTTGCCATAAATTCTGAATGTTAGCACTCTAGTTGCTCATTAGATCACTGTAGTAAAGCTACCGCTCACCAGGGAAGTCTGCTGCTGGTATTCAAAGTGCATGTTTCAGTCTGCATGTCAGAATTTTTTTATGAAATAGAAGAGGATTTGAGAAGTCAAAATGTGCCCTAATTTTTCTTTCTGCAGCACTAATCATAATTTCTATGACAAAATGAACCCCCTCATTTTGTTCCTTTGTAAATTAAATGTTTTAAGTGTTACCACTTTATTCCAATCAAGATGGCTTCAGGTGTGCCATACTTTTGTCATAAGTAAGACTGTTAGCGCTCTAGTTCTTCGTTAGAACACTCTGGGACATTCTGTCATTGGGCTATACTTGGGCTACATCTGGGTGATATTTGTGCTACATTTGGGCTCTTTTGTCTCGGGTGGCCATTTTGGGAGACTTATTTGTTCTGGAGTTTCCTAATTTCCTCATTTACTACAGTGTCCTCAGTAGGAAATACTTTCAGATTTTTACTTTGATTCCATCAAGAAGGCATTCAGATGTGTCACACATTTGCCATAAATTCTGAATGTTAGCACTCTAGTTGCTCATTAGATCACTGTAGTAAAGCTACTGCTCACCAGGGAAGTCTGCTGCTGGTATTCAAAGTGCATGTTTCAGTCTGCATGTCAGAATTTTTTTATGAAATAGAAGAGGATTTGAGAAGTCAAAATGTGCCCTAATTTTTCTTTCTGCAGCACTAATCATAATTTCTATGACAAAATGAACCCCCTCATTTTGTTCCTTTGTAAATTAAATGTTTTAAGTGTTACCACTTTATTCCAATCAAGATGGCTTCAGGTGTGCCATACTTTTGTCATAAGTAAGACTGTTAGCGCTCTAGTTCTTCGTTAGAACACTCTGGGACATTCTGTCATTGGGCTATACTTGGGCTACATCTGGGTGATATTTGTGCTACATTTGGGCTCTTTTGTCTCTGGTGGCCATTTTGGGAGACTTATTTGTTATGAAGTTTCCTAATTTCCTCATTTACTACAGTGTCCTCAGTAGGAAATACTTTCAGATTTTTACTTTGATTCCATCAAGAAGGCATTCAGATGTGTCACACATTTGCCATAAATTCAGAATGTTAGCACTCTAGTTGCTTATTAGATCACTGTAGTAAAGCTACTGCTCACCAGGGAAGTCTGCTGCTGGTATTCAAAGTGCATGTTTCAGTCTGCATGTCAGAATGTTTTAATGAAATAGAAGAGGATTTGAGAAGTCACTCAAAATGTGCCCTAATTTTTCTTTCTGCAGCACTAATCATACTTTCTATGGCAAAATGAACGCCCTCATTTTGTTCCTTTTTAAATTAAATGATTTACGAGTTACCACTTTATTCCAATCAAAATGGCTTCAGGTGTGCAATACGTTTGTTATAAGTAGGACTGTTAGCGCTCTAGCTGTTCTTTAGAACACTCTGGGAAGCTGCAGTAGAACACAAAGGAATCAACTGACAGTCTCTGCCCTTGTTGGATGTACATGTTTTACTGAGAATGTCAGAGTTCATTCTCACATGACTGAGAAAGATAATGTGAATTTACAGAAAATATGCTCTCAGTTTAGCTTATAAATCACCTTCCAAACCTCTGTGGGAAAAGTATGAGATAATAGTTTTCTCTCAAACATGATTCATGATATCACAGCAGAAGGCTTTTTCACATGGTAAAATCACCTTAGAACACACCACAGTTCCTAAAATGAGTATGGTACCATCAACAAATGATTTATAATGTAACTAAAGTCTTAAAACCTTCTATTAACTGCAATGCTTTTTAATGAGGTGCTATCATGTATATTGGTCCCAAGATGGCTGCCAACACTTCTTGGATGAAGTACTGACAGCCAATCAGATGTCACGATGAGATGTGTGGTTAGGCTCCGCCCAGATATATCTATCTTTTTAACCCTAATTTTCTCAGGAACTACTGAACGGATTTACACCATTTAAGCAAAAGACATAAGTCTGAACTGAGGACTACCTCTCAGCCAAATGTGGTGTAATTCCGTTAAGCAGTTCGGGCTGTAGCTGCGTCAACAGGTCCTATGGGAAAATGCATAGGGAAAAAGCGTTTTGGGACCCCCCTTTTTTCTCAGCCCCCGCTTGACGAATCACCGTGAAATTTTCAGGATCGGAGCGGACTGGAGCTGGGCAAAAGTTTGGAAAACTTCGCAAAAATTCGTCAATCGGCGCCAACGTTATTCCAAATAGATGTTGCGGATTTCCTATGGAAAATAGGTCCTAACTATAACTACCTACTGGAGTCCATAGCCTTTTTATTCTGGAGTGACAGCATGCTAATGCCTTAGTAATCCTTACGCATTTCAGCTCTAGATCGAGCCTTGTTTACAGGCGAGGCAGGTTCCTCATTCAAGTAACCACATGACTTTAAATGCAAGTTGCTTTATGCCACAGTGGTGTCATGCAAAAAAAATATGGCTGCATGGCTCTTGTAAAGGGACAAACGTTACTCAAATACATGCATGAGTGGGCAGCCACCCTCACTGAGAGGAAATAATAAAGACATATTTAGCAATGGCGGACACAATAATGTGGAAATAGAGGAGACCAAGTCTGTTGTCTCTCACCAGACTCCATCTGTCCAATGGGAAGGAGGGCAGGTTTTTAAATTGTGGCTATACTAATGAAAGCATGACTGGCTTTAGAAAAGGCTGTGTAGCTTAAACACGTCTGCCATACTAAATTTACATAATGTCCAGATACCGTGGAATGCTACAGTGATTTGTTGTGTGTATATATATATATATATTCACTGAAAAAACCATGGGTTTCACACACGTTATAGTTAGGAATTAGCATTTAAAAAACCTTAGAAATTCAATGAAAAAACCAAAGGTTTCACACATGTTATAGTTAGCTGGACATTTCACTCGTAAAAAACCAATGAAATTCCCCCGTTATAGTTAGTTCAGCTAACTATAACTCGCGCGCCCGCAATGCACTGCTGATGATGTCACATATTACATCACTCATGACATGATCAGTGACATCACTCATGACATCACTGATGACATCTCAAATTGTATTAAAAAAGCCCAGAATCTCTTCTCGCTTAAACTTAACATTACAGAAATGCATAATATTCTAAAAAAATATCATCAAAAAACAATACTTATTTCTTTAAAATTCCGTCTGATATTTTTGTTACAGAAGTATAATCACAATATTATATCTCAAATAAATCCACAATACATCTGATTCCATTTCCTTTAGGCCAAATAGTAATTTAAAACATTTTTTTGGATTAAATTTACAATGGTAATCCAATAAAATTCTAAAGTTTAATTTGTCCAGATCTCACCGATTCTCTGTAACATTTTGGTTCCCGAAAAATGTATTAATAATTTATTAAGTCCACAATAGAATTGGTTACTTTTCCGCATGGCCAAATAGTAATTTTAAAAATCTTTTTTGAAAAAATTTCCAATGGCACTCCAATAACATTCCAAAATTTAAATTGTGCAGATGTTACCGATTTTCTCTAAATTATTGGTTTTTGAAAGTTTCATAAAAAATTAAAAAAGTCCACATTACAATTGGTTATCTTTCCATTAGGCCAAATGATAATTTAAACAATCTTTTTTTTTGAAAATTCCAATGGTAATCCAATAAAATGGTAAAATTATTTTGTCCAGATCTTGCCAAGTCTCTCTAAAATTTAGGTTTCAGGAAGATTAGATAGGAATTTGCTAAATCAAAAGGCAAACGTTGTTTGAAAATCAATTGGGAATCATTACACAGTGTCCAGCCTTTTTCACATTTAAGATAAACTGGGTAATGTCCAGAAGTAACAGTAGGTCCTTCATGGAAAGTTATTGCAACAGTTACAAAAGTTTTTCCTGAAATTGATAATTGCTGTCCTGTAAACTTCTTTATTAAAGTATCCAATTTTGAACCATCAGCTCTACATCGTTGCATCATTAAAATTACATACTGTCCGTATTCCTTTAAAATTAATGTTGAAAACATGTCAGATTGACACTCACCGCATTTCATGCTATGATTAGCATCTTTAACTAATTTTGCAAAAGTGACTGTTTTACTCTCTGGCAATGTCAAATAAATAAACCTTTCATTATCAACATTAGAGCCACATATATTATAACAGTTTTCACAACTATGTTCCCATTTATAAGAGAGACCAAATAAAATATCAATTGCAACTTCTTCTTCTTCCAGTACTTGAAGAAAATACATCAAAAATTCGTGTGCATCTTGCTGTTCATTTTGAGAAAACTGTGTTCGTCCTGAACATACATCTAAAAGTTTTCTAATTTCAGTAGCACTTTCTATTTGAGTTTTATCATTACTCAGCTTTTGAAAAAGGAGACTCAGCTCAGAACAGAATCTTTTTCCCTGATTTACTATTATCTGCTCTTGCAAACTTTCCAGATAAAATGCAACATTCAGCACTACATTTGCGTAGCAGTTGACACCAGAGCTATTTTCAAAATGACATCCTACAACCTGTTCTTCTTTTTCCTTACTCTTTTTGCTTGCAATTACATCACTCCTCTTTTTTTTCCTCCTCTCTACATCGTCATCACAGATATTCTCATTTCTCCTTTTACGAGAAACTACACGTTTCTCCAACACAGGATACTGACCTAAATGAGGAGCATAGCTTCTTCTTAATCTATTATACTCCTTTACACAATTTGTATCAGCACTAACTTTTGAGTCATCAAAGTCTATCATGAATAAACCTGATAATGTTTTCACTCGTGACAAAGCAACATATGCCATACCTTCTTTGAACACAGTTGAACCAATGTTCACAAATGCACAATCTACAGTCAATCCTTGAGACTTGTGAATAGTTACAGCATATGCTAGCGAAAACGGAAACTGCTTCCTACGTACATATAAGTCTTTCACAAGCATGAAACGAACTGTACAACGACAAATGTCTTTAACTTCTTCTATCTGATCAAATTTTATTTTTAAACATTCAATTCCATCTTTTTTCTGATAATTAATAAAACCCACAACTCTTCCCATAGCTCCATTAACTAAACCTTTTTCAACATCCAAATTTCTCCTTAAAAATACTCTACAGTTCATGCAAACATATAGATTTTTTTCTAATCCAGCTGTTTTGGAGATGTTCTTCTCTAGTGAATCCAATTTATTTTTCAGTGTGCCTGTTACTGTGACAGTAATTCTTCCATCCTCAATTTTGTCCACTGCTTCCAATTTCCTGATCTCTTCCTTTTCCAATTTCAAAAGCTCCTCATTAAATATTGAGCATTCACGTAGAGTTGGCATTAAGCAGATGACACTTTTCTTTTCTGCAATGTTCTTGTATATCTTCTCTGCAACTATTTCTTCCTTTGGAAATAAATTATGTAGCAGCCGACTCTGTAATGCTTTTTTGCCAACTTCTGTGAGTAGTCCAATTCTGATAACTTTCAGAATACTTCCATATTCTTCATCGCTTGCTTGCCTCATATTAGTAGTAAGTTCCTTGTACTCAAAGAAGGACCAAATATTTGTATTTCCGATGCTTCCCAATGACTTTTTCGTGTCTTCATGTGTGACAGTATTAAACACTGGTTGTCCTTTAACTGGAGTAAGTTGCAAAAGATCTCCAAAAACTATGACGTGTTTTCCACCAAATAACATGTCATAGTCTGTCTTCAAAATTTGCTGCATTCTTAAATGCACAAAGGCAAGCATTAAGTTTGATACCATGCTCACCTCATCAATAATGAGAACTTGCATCTTCTTCAATACTCTTGAAACTTCCAAGGATGCTTCTCCAGTTAGCTTGTTGTATTGTATTTTGTTCTCATGCTCCACTGGTAACATTAGCAAACGATGTAAAGTGATTCCTTTTATGTTATATGCTGCTAACCCAGTTGGAGCAGTAACCACACAAGACAAAGATGAATCCGTTTTTTGCTGTAGGTAGCTTCTGATGACTTTTATAAGGAAACTTTTTCCAGTTCCAGCTTGTCCGCTTACATACATCCTGATTGGATGAAATGATGTGCATGAGCACTCTTTTTTTTCATGTAGAAATCCGTGATCAATTTTGCTTCTGATCTCTTCATAAATTTGTTGCTGCTCTTGATTCAGTTGTCTTTCCAAATTTTGTAAGTCTATAAATTCTTCTTGAGCTTGATTCATAGCCGTTTCCACTTCATTCATGGCTATTGATGCTTCATTTTCAACGATTGGTTGTCCTAGGGGATCTTGACTGAGTGTTCCTGAACTTTGGCTGTCTTGAGAACTGTCTCTAGCTATTTCTGCTGCAATTGTAGTTTCCTGTTCAATTTCTTCATTTAACATTTGCAGATAACTTGAGAATGTACTGCATTGTATGCTGTCTTTGCAAGCATTAAAAGAATCTTCATAGCTTTGAAATTCTCCCAGTAGTTCATCCTCTGTACGCCATGGTTTAAACAACTGTAAAAGAGCCAAGTAGTAAAATTCCTTCTTGTCAGTAGTGTCGCAACTCAGCTTCCTGTGATTTACCAAACTTCCTTTTGTTTGCTTCACCAAACATCCTTCCTCACCAACGACTTTATATTTTCCATTGTTGATGTCTTCTGCGGCTTTCCGTGAATAAATGTAGTTCTGCAGCACTTCATAGAGACACATGTTCTCCAGATGTTGACTTCTCTTGGGATAATATGTGTCCAACATGTTTGATTTCAAAATATCTGTACTTTCTGGGTCATTCTCGGCCAAATATTCAATTTCTCCAACAGATTTCAGTACCCGATTTCTCATTGCTGCAAGGCCTAAACTTGCCCAAATTATTCTTCTTGACTTCGAGTAGAGACTTGCAGAAGATAACCTATCTGAACATTCGTAGGATCCAATTTCTCGATGCGATAACATCTTCAAACTGAAACTGTACAGCTTCTTACTGACAGTCTTCTCGTGAGAAATCTCTTCCCACATTTCCTTCAATTCTGTTTTTTCTGATTTCGTAATGTAAGACGTTACATATCGAGCAACAGCAATGGAATTGTCAGCTACATACTGTATATCCATGTTAGCATTCCACATGGATAAAATGACTGGGTTGTAGTCATTTATATTTTTTGATTCTTCTTTTCTTTTTAGGTTGTAGGTATTCTTAGGTGATTTTCTTGTGATAGTATGTCTCACAGCTGACATAAAACTGTTTACTCTTCCATTTGAAAGAACAGGTCTAGGAAATCCAAATCGACATTTAGTGTAGTATTTATCTTTGCTCTTGTATTTCCGTCGACAGTATTTTCCACACCGATGACTTTGGAAACGTAAAACTTGCTCCTTTAACTTTTTTTCTTCTGTGCTTTTTGGTATAGCACATGTTGCATATTCTTCAATGTAAGATAACACTGCTTCATCAGCATCTGTTCCAAACTTTGGGGCATCCTTGATCCACAACAGCATATGAATATGAGGAGCACCTCTTGCCTGGTACTCTTTTCTCCAAAAGAAATCTACTACTTCTCCAAGAGGTGGATTTTTTTTATTGCAGATGAAGGACATCATAGCCTCAAATCTATGATTGAAATATCTGCAAACATTAACCGGATCCAATGAGCACAGTTCTCCTGCTGTCTTGTATTCGATGTTTTTAATGTTTGAATTTGCCTCTCGTAGAAAATCCAGTAAATCATCCCAAGCGTACTCGGCACAGCGTAGGGTAAGGAACCATGTTGGTGTTCCTAAATTCCGTAACATGCATTTTAATTCACCATGACGTCGGTACCAATATTCATTTGTCCCACGCTGACAAGCCATCAGATTGATCAGTTGTGTTTCCAAATGATCATCTCGGTGCTGCACTTTCTCCATAAAATCCTTAGCAGACACATTTTGTAAATGTACTCCACTTTTTAAAATGTGATTTACTGCATAAGACAGTGCAGACAAGTCGCTTTCAAATAAAAGATGGAACAAATAAGGAATACTTTGTCGAAATTTGGGATCTTCAGCATATAGTCTTGTAGTCCGATACTCAGAAGCTGGAATCTGTTCCGGACGTTCATCGTATCGTCCTCCTTTTCCTTTAGGAAACAGCTGGGGAAAACATCGAGCTTCCAAGCTCTCCTCCCATACACTCACGGGAGTTCCTTTTGCTTTCTTCATCTGAAAGAGATCAATATTGTCTCCCATAACTTCTTTTGAATGAAGAGGATGTATGCTAAAATGTTCATAAATTTCTTCTTCCTTTGACTTGTCCACTTTTTCAATTTGGCCAGTTGGTGTTTCTGTGTCTTCTTGTAAATCTTCTTCTTCTTCTTCTTCTATATAAATTGATTCATACCATTTGTTATTCCTTTTCAAATACAAATTTGCTCTTTGTACTTTCCGCACATCTACCAGCTCCTGCCAAATCTTCTTATTCTTTGTAGGTACACCATTAACCAGAATAACTAATGGTTCAGTTTCCAAAGTATCCGCATCAATAGTTTCCATATTTTTTTTCAAATCCAAGGGCAAATACACCACTCTTCCTTTTAAACCTCTCAGTAAATCAGAAGGAGGTAATTTACCAGTTTTGGGCTCCATACGTACTATGGTCTGGAACGGATGAACACATTGAATGAGTATAGACTCATATGTATTTAATTCAGAAAGTTCAGCAGGAATAGCATCCAATTCTAAATTATTATGTACAGCTCTGGTTGGCATTCTATTTTCCTCTAACTTGTTGTAACAGTATTTACAAATACGCTGATCTTCACCCAAATCAAAACAATTTTCTAGAAATATATATGTGGCAAAATCCTTCCACTTATAATTATCTTCATTTTCACTCTTTCTGTAGAGATCAACATTCCTAGTTTGTTTTCTATAATGAGTTCTGCGGCAACAAATACAAGTAAAATTTGGTCTTTCATTAGAGACTATTGCAAATTTTGTTATGTGATCATTAAATGTGTTACTTACAGAGGGTTCTACATTCTCTTCCACTTCTTCCTCATTTACTGTGTCCTTCTCTGCACTGTTTTGTTCAGGACCAAAGTAACAAAACTGAATTTCATCAACAACCTTCTCTACATCTGATACCGTTCCTCGGAACAGAGCCCTATTCAATACATTTAACTTTATTGCTGGACTTTTGGCAAAATACAACCGTCTCACAAACTTTCTCATTTCAGTATGATGAACAGCCAGCATCCTAAAATGATGGAAAACACTATTACACACTTTTCTAGATAGACAAGCCAGAGAATGACCCTGCAAACCAGTATTCTCTCTCACTCTGCATGGATCCAGACTTTGAAGCACCTTAATCTTCTGTTTTATACTTTTTTTACTATATTCTCTTAGAAACTCTCGAAATTTGTCAATAGATTCCTGACGCACAGTGCAAATACTACTACAATTCCAAGTGTACACTGGGGCTTTAGGACGTCTCCCCATAGCCTCATCTGCCATCACTTGTACCTCATCTCTTGGAACCATTATCTCCTTCTCCATTATGCAACCATTTTTTACTTCGTAAGAACGACCTCTGGTGTCAACTGCATGCAGCAAACTATTACTTTGAAAATAGCTCTCTTCATTAAAAAAAGGTTCACAACTTGAACTATGCATCCACTTTCCTAAAAACACTTTACAAAAGTTTGTTCTGTTCACTACTCTTTTCCTTTTGCTATGTGATTTCAGTACATTAACCATTTTGTCTAATGTACGCATCCTATTCAAAATTAAAATGAATAGTTTCCTTTTTAATTCTAATGCCTTTGCTGCAATGGCTTCTATTTCTTTTTTTCTTTTATAAAACTTTGTCTTTTTCTTATATTTCTTCACATCCTTCATCAAATTGGACATAACTCTTCTCTGAAACATTTTTCTACGTATCTCTTTAAACGCTGTTTTTCTATTTATATAAATCTTTTCAGTTGCTGAAGGTATATTTGCATTAACTAAATTCTCAATTTTTTCCTCTCCTTTTCTTTTCAATACATCCTTTCCAGTACAGACATTTTGTACATTTTTCATTCTTTTGAATATATTTTTTAGAAATTGTTTTTTCTGCTTACCAGAAGATTTTTTCTTTTTCCCAACATGAGCATCTTCTACTAACTTTGGTCCTCTAGTTGTCTTCAAATATAGGTTTTTTTTGTGCGTTTTTTGAACTCTGGATTTTGTAGGCATCTTAAATTTTGTTCACTGCTCTTCAGCAATACTTGAAAAAAACTAAAAAAAAAATTCCTTTATTTAATTTAAATATATTACTACATTTCTTTTCACAATAGTCACAAAACGTAATTTCTTTGCCAATTTGAATGCACACTTACTGCTCTTTTTTTTTGGCAAGTGAAAATCACTTTTACAGACTGACACATTATGAAACCACTTTTCAGATTTTTTTAAAAGCCCATGTCCAGACTGCTTTTTCAGACCACCACCATGTGTATCCTCGGTGACTGCCTACACTCCAGCAAGGGCAACCAGCTTTAGTGATGCTGAATGTATTTGCATTACAGACTGAAACCTCAAAACCCCACTCGCTTGTAAATACTGTGCATGATTATACATGGAAAGGAGCTGGGTGTGTGCTAAGAGTCTGCTTCTGCACCAAAAAAATCGCTCCCCCTTTTTCCTACTAATGCAACTGTGAAATCACCAGAGCAAAACGCAATAAATCTCTGCCTGTAAATCCTATTTGCACACAGAGTCATGTTTTCACATTAGTCACAAAACGAAATTTCTTTGCCAATTTGAATGCACAGTTACTGCTCTTTTTTTTTGGCAAGTGAAAATCACTTTTACAGACTGACACATTATGAAACCACTTTTCAGTTTTTTTAAAAAGCCCATGTCCAGACTGCTTTTTCAGACCACCACCATGTGTATCCTCGGTGACTGCCTACACTCCAGCAAGGGCAACCAGCCTTAGTGATGCTGAATGTATTTGCATTACAGACTGAAACCTCAAAACCCCACTCGCTTGTAAACACTGTGCATGATTATACATGGAAAGGAGCTGGGTGTGTGCTAAGAGTCTGCTTCTTCCCCCAAAAAATCGCTCCCCCTTTTTCCTACTAATGCAACTGTGAAATCACCAGAGCAAAACGCAATAAATCTCTGCCTGTAATTCCTATTTGCACACAGAGTCATGTTTTCACATTAGTCACAAAACGAAATTTCTTTGCCAATTTGAATGCACACTTACTGCTCTTTTTTTTTGGCAAGTGAAAATCACTTTTACAGACTGACACATTATGAAACCACTTTTCAGATTTTTTTAAAAGCCCATGTCCAGACTGCTTTTTCAGACCACCACCATGTGTATCCTCGGTGACTGCCTACACTCCAGCAAGGGCAACCAGCCTTAGTGATGCTGAATGTATTTGCATTACAGACTGAAACCTCAGAACCCCACTCGCTTGTAAATACTGTGCATGATTCTACAGGATAAGGAGCTGGGTGTGTGCTAAGAGTCTGCTTCTGCACCAAAAAAATCGCTCCCCCTTTTTCCTACTAAAGCAACTGTGAAATCACCAGAGCAAAACGCAATAAATCTCTGCCTGTAATTCCTATTTGCACACAGAGTCATGTTTTCACATTAGTCACAAAACGAAATTTCTTTGCCAATTTGAATGCACACTTACTGCTCTTTTTTTTTGGCAAGTGAAAATCACTTTTACAGACTGACACATTATGAAACCACTTTTCAGTTTTTTTTAAAAGCCCATGTCCAGACTGCTTTTTCAGACCACCACCATGTGTATCCTCGGTGACTGCCTACACTCCAGCAAGGGCAACCAGCCTTAGTGATGCTGAATGTATTTGCATTACAGACTGAAACCTCAAAACCCCACTCGCTTGTAAATACTGTGCATGATTATACATGGAAAGGAGCTGGGTGTGTGCTAAGAGTCTGCTTCTTCCCCCAAAAAATCACTCTCCCTTTATCCTACTAATGCAACTGTGAAATCACCAGAGCAAAACGCAATAAATCTCTGCCTGTAATTCCTATTTGCACACAGAGTCATGTTTTCACATTAGTCACAAAACGAAATTTCTTTGCCAATTTGAATGCACAGTTACTGCTCTTTTTTTTTGGCAAGTGAAAATCACTTTTACAGACTGACACATTATGAATCCACTTTTCAGATTTTTTTAAAAGCCCATGTCCAGACTGCTTTTTCAGACCACTTCCATGTGTATCCTCGGTGACTGCCTACACTCCAGCAAGGGCAACCAGCCTTAGTGATGCTGAATGTATTTGCATTACAGACTGAAACCTCAAAACCCCACTCGCTTGTAAATACTGTGCATGATTATACATGGAAAGGAGCTGGGTGTGTGCTAAGAGTCTGCTTCTGCACCAAAAAAAGCGCTCCCCCTTTTTCCTACTAATGCAACTGTGAAATCACCAGAGCAAAACGCAATAAATCTCTGCCTGTAATTCCTATTTGCACACAGAGTCATGTTTTCACATTAGTCACAAAACGAAATTTCTTTGCCAATTTGAATGCACACTTACTGCTCTTTTTTTTGGCAAGTGAAAATCACTTTTACAGACTGACACATTATGAAACCACTTTTTAGATTTTTTTAAAAGCCCATGTCCAGACTGCTTTTTCAGACCACCACCATGTGTATCCTCGGTGACTGCCTACACTCCAGCAAGGGCAACCAGCCTTAGTGATGCTGAATGTATTTGCATTACAGACTGAAACCTCAAAACCCCACTCACTTGTAAATACTGTGCATGATTATACATGGAAAGGAGCTGGGTGTGTGCTAAGAGTCTGCTTCTGCACCAAAAAAATCGCTCCCCCTTTTTCCTACTAATGCAACTGTGAAATCACCAGAGCAAAACGCAATAAATCTCTGCCTGTAAATCCTATTTGCACACAGAGTCATGTTTTCACATTAGTCACAAAACGAAATTTATTTGCCAATTTGACTGCACAGTTACTGCTCTTTTTTTTTGGCAAGTGAAAATCACTTTTACAGACTGACACATTATGAAACCACTTTTCAGATTTTTTTAAAAGCCCATGTCCAGACTGCTTTTTCAGACCACCACCATGTGTATCCTCGGTGACTGCCTACACTCCAGCAAGGGCAACCAGCCTTAGTGATGCTGAATGTATTTGCATTACAGACTGAAACCTCAAAACCCCACTCGCTTGTAAATACTGTGCATGATTATACATGGAAAGGAGCTGGGTGTGTGCTAAGAGTCTGCTTCTGCACCAAAAAAATCGCTCCCCCTTTTTCCTACTAATGCAACTGTGAAATCACCAGAGCAAAACGCAATAAATCTCTGCCTGTAAATCCTATTTGCACACAGAGTCATGTTTTCACATTAGTCACAAAACGAAATTTCTTTGCCAATTTGAATGCACACTTACTGCTCTTTTTTTTGGCAAGTGAAAATCACTTTTACAGACTGACACATTATGAAACCACTTTTCAGTTTTTTTTAAAAGCCCATGTCCAGACTGCTTTTTCAGACCACCACCATGTGTATCCTCGGTGACTGCCTACACTCCAGCAAGGGCAACCAGCCTTAGTGATGCTGAATGTATTTGCATTACAGACTGAAACCTCAAAACCCCACTCGCTTGTAAATACTGTGCATGATTATACATGGAAAGGAGCTGGGTGTGTGCTAAGAGTCTGCTTCTGCACCCAAAAAATCGCTCCCCCTTTTTCCTACCAATGCAACTGTGAAATCACCAGAGCAAAACGCAATAAATCTCTGCCTGTAATTCCTATTTGCACACAGAGTCATGTTTTCACATTAGTCACAAAACGAAATTTCTTTGCCAATTTGAATGCACACTTACTGCTCTTTTTTTTTGGCAAGTGAAAATCACTTTTACAGACTGACACATTATGAAACCACTTTTCAGATTTTTTTAAAAGCCCATGTCCAGACTGCTTTTTCAGACCACCACCATGTGTATCCTCGGTGACTGCCTACACTCCAGCAAGGGCAACCAGCCTTAGTGATGCTGAATGTATTTGCATTACTGACTGCAACCTCAAACCCTTAAAGTATTCCTTATTTTTACCAGTACACCTTAATTTATCATGAAAAAATAGTCCATATTATTTTACATGTTCCTCACATTTAAATTTCTCCCAAAACAGAAAATAATAAACACAACTTCAACAAAAGGAATTCCAATTCTATTATTCATTTCTTAATTTACCATATACATCCCCTCTCAAACTCATAACTCACCTTTAAAATTAGTTAGTTGTGAAAGAAATGTGGCACTCAAACAGCAGATTATCAGAGCCAGGATCTCTGTTCTCTACACCTCTCTCCTCTCAGCAGAACCAGAAAATGGCAAAGTTTCCCTCTATTTTTCCACACATATACATGTAAGTTTCAAATCTCAGTGCTTCCCCCTTTTTTTCAAATGTAATCACACATTTCTATTGGTTGAAAACCAACCCTTTTCTTAAAGTACCCTTCCCCCAACTTGACTTCTGCTTGCTACCATAGCAACAGCTCATGGAACACTGCTGTGTGGAGTTAGGTCAGAAGTTCGCCAAACAATGTTTCAATTCCACAGAGCAAGAGTGCTTGACTTTTCAAACCTTACAGCAAATCCATAGTACTGTTCTTTGGTAACACATTTTTCTGTACCAATACAAAACATGCTTCTATAAATTTACACATACAGCCTAGTTTTTAGTGTAGAATGGTATGAAACAGCCAATCAGTTCTTTTTTTTTATAAAAAAATATGTATGCCTCCATTTCCAAACTGTTTTTCATTTCTTTTTACCATTCTACTGAATTACACCTCCTGAGTGCACCCCGATCTCCTTGAAAGATGTTCACAGTGTGGATTGTAGGGCACAGCTATGTCTTCTGGAGTGAAAAGTATGCAGAGAAAACAGATATGGTGAGAGACCTTGCTTTACCAAATGTAGACATTAAATGGATTGGTCAGAGAGGGTTAAAGTGGCACCAATTGATGCCATTGGTGAAATCCTTCATGCAAATCCAACACCCTGACCTCATAATAGTGCACTGTGGTGGCAATGACCTAGGCACTTTGACTGGGGTAGGTCTGGAAATGCTTATGAAGGACACCTTTGCACAACTGTTTTCTCTTTTCCCTAAAACTGCCTTTGTGTTTTCCAACATATGCCAAAGGCAAAAATGGAACTGGTCCAATCATTTCTGTCCGCAAATTGACAAAGCAAGAAAGCACGTCAACAAATCTGTTTCTGCTTTCCTCCGTGACTATGGTATGGGTGCCATTTACCACAACAACTTGCGTTATGACATGCAAGACATTTATAGAGGAGATGGTGTGCACTTCAATGATGAAGGGAACAGAGTCTTCCTCTTGAACCTTAGACTCTGCATCGGTACTTACTTGTAGGTACCAATAAAAAATCACTTCATAAACACAACGGCTCTTTTTAGAGCCCCCTAATATCTAAACACTTAAATCTGCATTTCATTTCTTTTATTTTATTTTTTTACCGTACGCGTACGGTGAGCTTACCGTACGCGTACCCCGTGATTTTTAAAAAAATCAATAAATGTTTTCTTTGTACTTTTCTGTCCTTCTTTGACCCCCTCACAAATGTAAGGGGGTCTGTAACTCTCCTCCTTGCCCCCTTTTCTTGTTATCACTCTTTTTTTTCTGAGTGAAACACACAAAATGGCGGCCGCCGCTTCCTGGTTTCGGCCGATTAGAATGTTTACTAAGATCTAAGAGCCAATCAGAATCGCGCTCGCGCACGCCACCGTACGCGTACGGTAAGCGTACGGTAAGCGTACCGTAAGCTGGCTCAGATATATATATTGATTTAAAGGCTATTTTCTCAGAATCTACTGAACAGATTTACACCAAACCTACAAAAGGCACTTCCTTGACCTAGGGACTACCTCTCTGCCAAATTTCTAGTAATTCTGTTCAGCCGTTCGGGCTGTAGCCCTGTCTACAGGTCCTATGGAAAAATGCATGGGAAAAACGCGTTTTGGGACCCCCCTTTTATCTCAGCCCCCGCTTGACGAATCCCCCCGAGACTTTCAGGGTAGGAGCGGAGCGTAGCGCCCCACCTATTTTGAGAAATTCGCGAGGATTCGTCAACCGGCGCCAAAGTTATTCAAAATAGAATGTTGCGGATTTCCTATGGAAAAGGGGTCCTAACTATAACTACCTACTGGCGACTGCCAGTAGGTAATCTATATATCTATAGATATATATATATATACACACATAGAGATAGATAGATAGATAGATAGATAGATAGATAGAGAGATAGAGAGATAGAGAGAGAGATAGATAGATAGATAGATAGATAGATAGATAGATAGATAGATAGATAGATAGATAGATAGATAGATAGATAGATAGATAGATAGATAGATAGATAGATAGATAGATAGATGGATGGATGGATGGATGGATGGATGGATGGATGGATGGATGGATGGATGGATGGATGGATGGAAGAATGGATGGATGGATGGATAGATAGATAGATAGATAGATAGATAGATAGATAGATAGATAGATAGATAGATAGATAGATAGATAGATAGATAGATAGATAGATAGATAGATAGATAGATAGATAGATAGATAGACAGACATATATATGGGGCCTATTTTCTATAGGCTAAGTTTTTATAGGGTTGCTAATAACTTTAGTGGCGTTTGACGAATGTTCAGAAAAGTTCCCCAAAAAAGTGGCCTGCTTTGTCTAGTTCTGCATGGAAAGTTTTGGGGTGATCCATCAATTTCCCATAGAGATTTTAGACACGACTACAGCCTGAGCTGCTGAACGGAACTAAACCAAATCCAGCAAAAAGCTACATCTTGGTCAAGAAAGATCTCTTTTTGTAATTTGTTGGAAAGCCGTACAGTAGTTTGGGAGTTATTCAAAAGAGAAAAGATTTATAGATATCTCGGGATGCAAACCCTCCACAGACTCAACAGATCTCAAGCAAAGATCGGATTGGCTGCCAACACTTCAAATAGGAAGAGTTGGCAGCTGTTTTGGGTAAGGTAAAAATAAAAACAGAAAATATGGGGGCAGAGTAGCAATACCTGCCGCTCCTTTTTTCTATATGTCCTCCGGGTGGGCCAGATCACTGGGGGGTTTATTTATTGTTACATTTGTGGGGTAGTGTAGCTGACCCCCCTGCCCCAGGCCCACGGGAATATCACCCCCTCTGGTCCCGGCCAATTTTTAAAACTTGAAAGGAGGATGCATGGCCGCACCTCCTGGGCCAATTTCAGCTCATGGGACTCCATCCACTGGGGCCCAGCCACTAAGTATAACGGGGGCCCATGGGACCCCTGTCGGGCCCTTTTAGGTCCCAGGGACTGCCACCCCCGGTGCAAGGTAATTAAAAAAAGGGACAGGATGGTGTTTGGACAGGAGAGTGGGGCGTGGTGTTGCACAGCGCATGAAGGGGATTCTGTATCACTGTATTTATGAGTCATTGTTTTCCTGATAATTACAAATTGAAAAAATTATTGGAAATCCTTGATGCAGGTGAATGCTCTGTCAGAGCACAATCTCTTCTGTAGTGACTGTGACCAGTGGGTTCTTTCTGGTTGTCTCCTAGGGAGAGCAGAATCCATGCTTCTCCCTTTAAATTATTATGAGTATGCAAGTGCTCAAAATCACTTGAATTCTCTGTTCATTTGGCCCTGCTATGTCTACCTTAGTAGTAGGCAAATGCCTTCCTACATTTTCCCATGTTGATGAACACCCCTGAGAGCAGCAGCATTTCCCATTGATTTTGGTCTCAATGCAGAGGAATATGAGAACCTCTCCACCAAACATTGCTGAAAAAAAATGCACACAAGTTAACTGCAGACATTTCATCCTGGTCCATTACACAGCATGCATTGGACGTTAGCCCAATGACGTACCACCTACTAATTAAAAAGTAGAAAGTACTCTAGTACTTTTGTTGGATAAATGGGCAGGTGAGGTTACATTCTTTCCCAGTCACTCACACAGCTACTGTCACAGCCTCCCAGACACCCACTCACACACCCATCCAGCCACATTCACATCCACTCACAGACCCATGCAGATACTCACGAAAAGAATCTCAGAGCACTCAGGAAATTAACAGTTGAGGTCATGGTTTCAACATGTATTCTTTATTGAACATCCATTAGTCCATTTTGCCCTCGCTAACACATGTTTCATCTATTGCTAACTCAGTTGCAGCAGACTTCATCAGGACTATAAATATAAATGTAATCATATTTTAGGGAGGAGTACTTACATTAATAAAATCCTATCACCTGGGTAACTACCCCATAAGGCACCTCCTGTTTGAGTAATTGTTGTGACCAATTACGATAATGAGTCTGAAAACGTGATGGTTTTGAGACTTTAGTGAAAGTCATCATGCGATGGGTTAGTTGCCATGTCTCATCAAAAGTGGTGTTGGTTGTTGGAACCAAAAAGTCCTTCATGTTTGCCTTGGATCAGATAGATCACATTGTCACCCTGTTACATGCACATGCAAGAGCCACCAGTTATGTGTGTGTGTGACCATAGGGCTTTGAAATCGTCAGAATCTCTGGGGACTCAACTAGTCTTTTGGTGATATGTACCAATATTAGACGGAAGTTGGATGGAACTTGAAGGCATCTGTAAAGTATGGGAGCTCCTTAAAGCAACTTACTCTTCATATTCAGGTATCTAATTGTATACTTATTTCATAATTGTCAAATTCTTACCTTGTAAGGCTCCACTGTCGTGAGCGGAGTCTGGGATGGTTTGTGGTCTGAATGTGTTTCAGTCTGTGAAAGATAGATATAATATGTGTTAACATACTATATGCTACCCACTCTATCCTATAACTTTTCATAGGACCACCATATTCTGTTTAAATTGGATGGGTCAACTATCATTCTTCATGCATATCTAATCATTCCATTCGTCTCACACAGTCTTTTGACACAAGTCTTCCAAATGATTTTCAGTAGTGCCACACAGCTAATCACCATGCACCATGCTCCTCATTTGTATCAGTAATGTGGATGTAAGAAGGTATCCACCATATATTACCCTATTCACACCCGTCGTCTATCCCAATGTTCGTTGTCTCATTATTGTTAAGGGAGATGTATTGTCAATGTATGACTCCCTGGAACCTAATGACCCTGATAACAGTTGTGTCTTCGCTAGAATAAATATATTCTTGTATCCAGCATTCGCATGTCACCCGCATGCAGAAATCGCTAGCATATACTCTTACAGCTGCACAACAAGAACCATGTGCTGACTTAGTCCATAGATCTCTTGCTGTCACCCATCACATTCATATCCAATAATAGTCAATATTTGAAATATTGTAATATATTGCCGCACATCATAATCTATTACTGCACACCAAGAGGGATTTAGAAAACCATAATATATTGCAGTATACCAAAATCCATGTACCCTTGTGTCCCTTGTCCCCAAAAACCTCAAGAAACCCTCGTATACCATCACAGACACTCTTCATTCATTCATAGAGCAACATACTTGAAGGAGAGCACTCCTGTGTGTACTTTGCGAGGGGGGCATTCAGCATGAGCACCATATTGGATCTGTAATATACTGACAAAGTGGAAAGACAACGGACTAACTAAATTCGAACCTTAATTTATATGTGTATCTCCCACAGCCATTTGTATGTATTGTATGTATTTATCAAATATATTCACTTGTATTGTAAACTGGCTATGCTAGCGGAGATATAAATAAGTGTTATAATTTGAGTCAGTGTTGCAAATGCGTCAACCTCATGTATGTACTACATGTGTCAGCGTGGATGCTAGTTTACTGACTGTGAGAAGTTGGCCTGGTATATGTTGTCCATGTATTTCAGTGGGCACCTTGCATCAGTCCACACAACCCTTATGGTGATTTAAGAGGTCAAAGATAACCTTAGAAAGCGATCCAAGTTGTAGCTGTGGAGAGCAGCCTTCAGGCTTTGTGTTGAATTAATGTTAAGCAGCTTGTTTTACCAGAATGCAACCTTTTAATATTGGTTAAATGATAGGAGAAGCACACAGTAGTTATAAAAATATGTATTTATTAATATAACACTATCAAGTTCGACACAGTATCTCCTGCACGGAGATAATCCCAAAGCACACAATAAGTGTTATAATTTGAGTCAGTGTTGCGAAGGCGTCAACCTCATGTATGTACTACATGTGTCAGCGTGGATGCTAGTTTACTGATTGTGAGAAGTTGGCCTGGTATATGCTGTCCTCGTATTTAAGTGGGCTCCTTGCATCAGTCCACACAACCCTTATGGTGATTTAAGAGGTCAAAGATAGCCTTAGAAAGAGATCCAAGTGGTACCTGTGGAGAGCAGCCTTCAGGCTTTGTCTTGAAGGAATGTTAAGCAGCTTGTTTTACCAGAATGCAACCTTATAGTATTGGTTAAATGAAAGGAGAACCTCACAGTAGTTATAAAAATATGTATATATTAATATAACACTATCAAGTTCTACACAGTATCTCCTACACGGAGATAATCACAAAGCAAACAATACTTAAGCACAGAAATGACAGTAAATAGCACTAATACAGTGGTGAACCAAACCATATACTAAAATAGTGGTTTAAGAACCAAGACTCGAGTCAGGACAGTGTCAAGAGGTTGTAGAATTGCTGGGACCCCAAGGAACCACCCAAGGTGAGTACGTAGGGACCCCATGGAGGACGGGTGCAGTGTGGGAACACTACCTTGTGCTCTGTACAATTCTATGGGAAAGTTGCGTTTGAAGTTTTAGAGTTTAAGGGCCCTTCCCAGTGGACCTCGAAGAAACCCCGTTAAACTTATGAGGTCGCCCCTGGTGGATACGTCTGAGGTTGCCTTGTCCCCCTGATCCTTGAGGGTTCTTTGCTTAATTTGTTCATCTGTGTACAGTTTTGGTTTTCCCGTGGCCCCCCCTCCCTCTCAGACCTCTTTTTATTGACCACCCTATGGTGGTCGGGTGTGGAGTTCCTCTGCTGTGGTTAGACGCCCTTTCAATGTTTTTCGCCTTGCTTTTTTTATTTTTTTTTATTTACTTTTGTTGATATTTATATAAAATGGGTGTATCCTGACGTCCCTTATGTGCAGTCTGATCTCCTGTAATTTGGCGGAGCCCCTGTGGGCCAGTCATTGTTTTTGAACTGCTTGACCATTTCTGGATACTAGCGGCCGGCCCAGGAGGTTGTAGGCCCGTGCTTGTACCTTTTTTCTCTGCACAATAAAGCTTTTTTACCCAAAAAAAAAAAAAAAAAAAAAAAACTTATGAGGTTGGAGAGACACCCCACCCATGAATACAGAGGTACCCTATTTACCTATCCCAGGGAAGCCGGGTGCATCGGTCTGATATGGCGTCGGAAACCGAGGTCGAGCCCAATGGAGGACTTTTGTAAAAAGAGCCACAGCTGGAAGGAAGAAAAGTGTCAGTTGGAATCCAAAGGTGGATTCTTGTTGAAGAGTACCTGAAAGCAGAGGGGACAGAGACTGGGTCATTCAGGAGTTACCAGGGTCTCGGTAGACGAATGTCCACCGATGTCAGGTGCTTCAGGTGTGTTGATGGGGTTCTTGACTTTGCAGCTACGGGGACCAGGAGACATAGAGGACAACCAGGAGCCGGATACAAGCTGTCCCATAAAGGGTGTCAAGTGCTGAGGGGTTGTGTCTGGCGGGAGCACCAACAAGCCTCGGCAACGGCAACCCACACAAAAGGTCAAGGATGTATACGGTTTGGACCAGCAAGGTCCAGGAGACTCACCATAGCAAGGGCAGGCCTGTAGCAGCCAGGGGAGTCCAAGAAAAGCAGAGTTTACCTTTAAGTGAACCCACTTTTGGGGCCCAATGCACTTGTTCAGGAAACGGCAACAATCATATGCACAGGGTGAAAGGGCAGCTCAAACCCCAAGAGACAGAGAAACACACCTCCTGTGTTGCTAAAGCCTTCGGAGTCCACAGGAGCTCAGGGTCAGCAGACCGGACAGCAATGTTGCAGTGCCTGTGAATGCAGAGGAGTGACTCCTTCACTCCAAGGGAGATATCTTCGGTTGTCCTTGATGCTCTACAGGTCCTGCCTAGATCCTGTAAGGTGCACGGGCACAGACGATGCTTCAGACTGAGAGGGAGATGAAGTCGGGCCCAAATGAGGTCTATCAAAGTCCAGAGTGTCCAGATGGTAGATGTTCAGTGGTTTCTGGTTCAGAATCTTGCCCACTTTGAATCTAGGGTCCTACAGCCAGGTAAGCCCTTTTTGTTCCCATGGGAGAGGGTTGGAAAGATTCAGGGAACCCTCCCAGGGGAGGGTCTGGACAGTGTGGGGTTACTCTCATGTCCTTTGTCCAGTTTCACGCCAGAGCAGGAGCCAACAGCTTCCAGGACTGGTTTGAACTGGACTATGCACCGGGACACCAACTGTGCCCCTCATGCAGACTTTCGATCACTGGCAAGTGCACCCACCCAGCCCTAATACATTAACTCCTGTCTGGGAGGTGGTCACACCTCCCTGTGACAGGATGCCCATTGTTCGACCTTCCCCTGCTTGAGCTTGGCTCAGCAGCATGAGGGCAGAAATGTGTCTCAGGCCAGCAGCAACCATTTTGTGGTGCCCAGGACTAGAATTCTGGTACCGGGAACACCAGGGACACAACAAAGCTTGCTTCTGAGGGATGGATCATACCTCCTGTACCGGTTACCAATGTGGGGGTATGATTACAACATGTTTGACACCAAACACGATAGGGTTAGTTTCAGCCGTTTTAGAGTTGCTCATCACACGGTCGCATAATGGCACTCTATATGTCGTAAATGGCTGCCTCACTGACAACCCGGGAGAATGGACTCCATTGGCTGCAGGGGTGTCCTGCTCATGCAGTTGCTCCCTCTCACTTGGAACCAAGCACCCTGCCCTCAGGATTGTAAAGGCCTACTAGAGGGGTGACTTATGGGTTTTAAGTGCAGTGACCCGTAGCTATATAGTAAACCTATATCTTAAATAAGCGGTGCATGCACCAACTTACACTAGCTGCAATGGCAGGCCTGCAGGTTCCATTTTGCATGGCCTCTCATGGGTGGCATAATACATACTTCAGCCCAGGGGAGGCCTCTAGGGTACCTATGCCCTTGGTACATGGGTACCATATACTAGGGACTCACAAGGGTTCCCCAGTATACAATCTGGAGTGTACCAAAGTACATAGCATAACAGTTTAAGGAGAAAGCAGATAGACTCTGGTCCTGATTAGCAGAATCCCAGTCAGACTAGTCAAAAACATTATTATATTTAGCAAAAAGTGGGGGTAACCATAGAAAACAGATCCTACTTTGCTACACTGATAAATAGAACACCCGGTTTTAAAATGGGGTTATAGAGATATTTATCAATGTTAGAAATAGTATCACTGATCAGTAGTACAGAAAGAATACTAATTTAACTTTTGCAGTAGCTTAATGTATATCTTAACGAAAAAACTGAAATTCACTTGATGATATCAGTGATGTCATGAGTGATTTCATTTGAGATCTCATCAGTGATGTCAGCAGTAATGTCACTGACCATGTCATGAGTGATCTAATGTGTAAGGTCATAAGTAGTGCATTGCGGAGCATAAGTTATAGTTATAGCTCAGGTAACTATAACTACTGAATATAGATATAAATATAGACATCAAAATAGATATATAGATATATACATACAGATGTATACACATATATTATGATGTGAGGTCATAACCAGTGAATGGAGGGGGACCGTAAGTTCTAGTTGTTGTCATCAGTGATGTTATCAATTATGTCATCGAACATATCATGAGTGATGTAATATATGAAGTTTTTAAGCAGTGCATGGCAGGAATACAAGCTATAGCTAGCTCACCGAATTATAGCAGGAGAATTTTACTGGGTCACTGGTTCTGACTCCTTCATCATTTGCCACTAGAACCATTTAATTACGCCAAAGGCAATCACTCTGTACTTTCTCAACTGTAGCTAATGAGGCGCATTCCATTGCAAATGTGTTAATGTTGTATTTTGTACTTCAACAAGCTTTAGCAACATTTCTATTCTGCCACACAGGCTGCACGTATCACTCTTCTCAGGATATGGTTCTTCATCTCATGTGACAGATGGAAAATACTTCTGAAACACATTTTGCATGTTACCTTTATCAAATACAGCTTGAATCGCTCCAACACCAGAATTTTTGTTATCCAAGATTCTCGCAGAAATCGGAGACATTTTATTTAGAAGACGGGCTACCCGTAGAAGGCATCTTTGTTGATTAAATTGTCAGTACCTGGACTAATGAACTGATCTCTAACAAGGTGATTACTATAGTTCCTAAACTGACAGTCTGCCCCCTACAGTCTTACAGCAGTGCAGGAATCCACACTTTCTCCATGACTCTGGGGTCTTTTGACAAAATTTGGACCTCAGGCTACAAAAAACTAAGCACTATCTCAAAATGTAACACTTTTTTTTTACAACCTATTGATATTCCTAAACAATCGAGGCAAGTTCAAATCCCAGGATCTTCAAGAAGGAGACATTTTGTTTGCTCTGGCCGGAATCTTGAAACACCTGGGCAATCTAGGTTTCAAAGCAACAAACCATTATCTCTAGTCAATAGGTGATTCACCAAGATATTCTAAAAAAAAGGTGGGGGACTGATTGACTGCATTTTAGTAATGGATATAGTAAAATTAATTTGTGCCATTTTAGCTATTTAAATCAACTGAGGATGTGAGTAACATAAAATGTAAATGTAAAGTTAAATGCAATAAAAGTGAATAGCAATATTGATAGCAATCTAAGTCAACTTTCCTGCACTGTAGTGACTCCTGATATATTGTTCGAGATTTAAGAACTTTCAATTTCCACGACCCATCCTCACCATATTCTTGTTCTGCCTAACAGTGCCTTATTTACACACAGCATAAATTGCCAATGGTCACAATAGTAAAAGGAATGGATCACCATGATTTGTGTGCTTTGTTTGGCAAGGTAATTCTGGGAAACAAAGACCACAAATAAATGTTTGATTGCACTTCTATTCCAATTGTCGATTTGCGGATTTTCTAGGTGGTGTCACAAAATAATATTGCATTACATTTTGGGCAGCTCTCCTGCGCCGCTTCACAAATCAAACAGCTATAAACAGTCAGAATGGTTATTTTTAGACCTGACAAAACCAATGCCTTTTACACAGAGAGTGGATTTTGAGTCAACCATCTTCAAGCCATCTTTAGCTACTGGTTTAAGACAGTGCTATTAACATTTAGTGTCAGCCCAAAGCATTATCTCTTCCTCACCATTAATCTATTTACTTTTTGGTGTATCCTTTTTGGGAGTGTTATTTTCAGGTTTCGAAGCAGCTGTCAAAGACCATTTACTGAATGTAAGCACTACATTAAAATGGAAGCTTATTATTAATTTATGTTTGAGCTAAATAAATATGCAAATGCTCTCAGATATTGGCAATAGGCTATTTGTCATCAACATAGCTTAGTTTATGAATGCTAATTATTGATAACTAACAAAATAATTGATTTTATTATATTTATATGTGTAGGTTATATTTTTTTTTAGGCTTCTGCAGCCACAAATGTTTTCTTGTCCTCTTTACATGTTCATAAAGGCAGGAATCTGTACCTTTTTTTTTTTCTGTCCCAGATCCTGGGTTCTCTTTCATGTGCAATCATAGGAAAAGCAAGACTGACTTGTTCCTGGTATTCCTTCATTTAAAAAAAAAGCAAACCCATCTGTCGAGTGCCGCAAGGTTCACCGCTTCGCCCCACCATCTTCAACGCATTCATTATCTCTTTAGGCAACATCATACATGCATGGGACAGCAACAACCTCTCCTATGTGATAATACACAACTCATACCCTCAGTCTCAGATACCACAAGACACAAGTTCACTCCGTGCATGACCAAAGTCGCTAACTGAGTGAAATCAAACTGTTTCAAGCTCAACACTGACAAGGCAGAAGTAGTGATCTTTGAAAAAGACTTCTCACCTTGGAACTCTAACTAGTGGGTGGATGAACTTAGACCTACACACAGCATCCATGTCAGGAACCCTGGAATAATCACCAACAATAAACTGGACATGACTGTATCAGTCAGCGCTGTCGCTACCTCATGCTTCCACAACTTTAAGATGGAGAGGAAATTTCTCAAATAGCTACCAAACAACAGGAGAAAAAAACTGGCTGGGTCCAAACTGGAATGGCATGGCAAAAACACGATGGATTTAGGCCCAGATCTCTGTACTGGGGTGAATGTATGACATTGTTCTGCATTCTGTCCATCAATAGTTATTTTTGCATTTGTCACCCCAAGTGGGACGGGTGTGCTCAGACATGAGTCCCGTGCTCTCCATGCCACTGGAATCAAGCTATCCTGGCTGAAGAGGGGTGAAACCCCGAAACCAGTCCTAGGATGCTTGTTTCCAGTCCAGGGAGGACCTGGCCTGGCAGTTCGGGCTGGACTGTTCCCATTGGGCACAGTGTCAAGACTGATTTGCATATGGCTGGGTCCAAACTGGAATAGCATGGTGAGCAAAAAAACGATGGATTTAGGCCCAGATCTGTGTTCTGGGGTGAATGTATTACATTGTTCTGCATTCTGTCCATCAATAGTTCTTTTTGCATTTCTCACCCCAAGTGGGACGGGTATGCTCTGACGTGAGTCCCGTGCTCTCCATGCCACCTGGAATCAAGCTATCCTTGCTGAAGAGGGGTGAAACCCCGAAACCGGTCCTAGGATGCTTGTTTCCAGTCCAGGGAGGACCTGGCCTGGCAGTTCGGGCTGGACTGTTCCCATTGGGCACAGGGTCAAGACTGATTTGCATATAGCTGGGTCCAAACTGGAAAAGCATGGTGAGAAAAAAACGATGGATTTAGGCCCAGATCTCTCTACAGGGGTGAATGTATGACATTGTTCTGCATTCTGTCCATCAATAGTTCTTTTTGCATTTGTCACCCCAAGTGGGACGGGTATGCTCAGACGTGAGTCCCGTGCTCTCCATGCCACTGGAATCAAGCTATCCTGGCTGAAGAGGGGGGAAACCCCGAAACCGGTCCTAGGATGCTTGTTTCCAGTCCAGGGAGGACCTGGCCTGGCAGTTCGGGCTGGACTGTTCCCATTGGGTACAGGGTCAAGACTGATTTGCATATGGCTGGGTCCAAACTGGAATGGCATGGTGAGCAAAAAAACTATGGATTTAGGCCCAGATCTATGTAGTGGGGTGAATGTATGACATTGTTCTGCATTCTGTTCATCAATCGTTCTTTTTGCATTTGTCACCCCAAGTGGGACGGGTGTGCTCAGAAGTGAGTCCCGTGCTCTCCATGCGAGTGGAATCAAGATATCCTGGCTGAAGAAAGGTGAAACCCCGAAACCGGTCCTAGGATGCTTGTTTCCAGTCCAGGGAGGACCTGGCCTGGCAGTTCGGGCTGGAATGTTCCCATTGGGCACAGGGTCAAGACTAATTTGCATATGGCTGGGTTCAAACTGGAATGTCATGGTGAGCAAAAAACCGATGGATTTAGGCCCAGATCTCTGTACTGGGGTGAATGTATGACATTGTTCTGCATTCTGTACATCAATAGTTCTTTTTTCATTTGTCACCCCAAGTGGGACGGGTATGCTCAGACGTGAGTCCAGTGCTCTCCATGCCACTGGAATCAAGCTATCCTGGGTGAAGAGGGGTGAAACCCCGAAACCGGTCCTAGGATGCTTGTTTCCAGTCCAGGGAGGACCTGGCCTGGCAGTAAGGGCTGGACTGTTCCCATTAGGCACAGGGTCAAGACTGATTTGCATATGGCTGGGTCCAAACTGGAATGGCATGGTGAGCCAAAAAACGATGGATATAGGCCCAGATCTCTGTACTGGGGTGAATGTATGACATTGTTCTGCATTCTGTTCATCAATAGGTCTTTTTGCATTTGTCACCCCAAGTGGGACGGGTATGCTCAGAAGTGAGTCCTGTGCTCTCCATGCCAGTGGAATCAAGCTATCCTGGCTGAAGAGGGGTGACACCCCGAAACCGGTCCTAGGATGCTTGTTTCCAGTCTAGGGAGAACTTGGCCTGGCAGTTCGGGCCGGACTGTTCCCATTGGGCACAGGGTCAAGACTAATTTGCATATGGCTGGGTCCAAACTGGAATGGCATGGTGAGCAAAAAAACGATGTATTTAGGCCCAGATCTCTGTACTGGGGTGAATGTATGACATTGTTCTGCATTCTGTCCATCAATCGTTCTTTTTGCATTTGTCACCCCAAGTGGGACGGGTATGCTCAGACATGAGTCCCGTGCTCTCCATGCCACTGGAATCAAGCTTTCCTGGCTGAAGAGGGGTGAAACACCGAAACCGGTCCTAGGATGCTTGTTTCCAGTCCAGGGAGGACCTGGCCTGGCAGTTCGGGCTGGACTGTTCCCATTGGGCACAGGGTCAAGACTGATTTGCATATGGCTGGGTCCAAACTGGAATGACATGGTGAGCAAAAAAACAATGGATTTAGGCCCAGATCTCTGTACTGGGGTGAATGTATGACATTGTTCTGCATTCTGTCCATCAATAGTTCTTTTTGCATTTGTCACCGGTCCTAGGATGCTTGTTTCCAGTCCAGGGAGGACCTGGCCTGGCAGTTCGGGCTGGACTGTTCCCATTGGGCACAGGGTCAAGACTGATTTGCATATGGCTGGATCCAAACTGGAGTGGCATGGTGAGGAAAAAAACAATGGATTTAGGCCCAGATCTCTGTACTGGGGTGAAGGTATGACATTGTTCTGCATTCCGTCCATCAATAGTTCTTTTCGAAAAAAACTGTCACTCATGCCCTAGTCACCAACAAGTTGGAATATGAGAACACCCTCTCTGCAGGGATCACCAAGCAACTCACTAGAACACTATAAATCATTCAGAACTCAGCAGTCAGACTAATCCTCAACCTCCCACACAAAACTCTCATCACACCACACCACAGGGAGTTCCAATGGTTCCTGATACACAAACATGCTCATTTGAAACTTCTCACACACACATTTGAAAGAAAGTTTTATTAAAATGTGAAAGTGATCTAGTTAAAGTCACATGTACAATGTTAATGTTCAATTTCTATTAAACTCACATGACATTAAAATATGCAACATGCAGTATGTAGTTATACCTATTAGTACTAGGCCTCACAATGTTTAAACAAGATTCATTGTTAAAGCAACAAAACCAAATGGGTTCAGAGATGCACAAAATGCTTAAAAGTTGACCTTACCCTGACATGCCTTTAATAAAAATCTTGACATTACATTGCAGAATGTTCCTGATTAATAATGTTTAGAATTTGTTTAGAAACTGATAAATAAAAGGAATCCTTATTTCACACATTAAATACAATGCTTGAATAGAAAATGTTGATCTTTTAACATATTTTTCTCATTTTATAATGAAGAGATTTGGTGCTGAATAGTATTCTTTGCTGCTAATGTTTCTATTTTACATAGCCTATGGTTTAGCATACATACAATTTGTTTTATTAGAAGGTTAAGAGTGTGGTCATACTCATGGGAATGGAGGTCTCAGAACCGAACTGCCTCATACTTAGAAATTGTTTTAAGAATGTTTCATACTTCATGATAACTCTTTGTAAGTATATTATGCGGAACTGTGAGAAAGTCAGAAGGGAGTCTGTTTAGAGAGGAACATCAAAGGCTGATTGGATGAGAGGAGAAGAAGATACAAGTGCAGAATCAAGATTTCTTTGCTAATTGCTGAAGCTACTGCTACTATATGGATATTTACTGCATTGCTAAGCCTATACTGAGTCTTGTAAATCTTTCTTTATGGGAAGTCCAGTTATTATTGATTGAATGAATTTACGCTTCATTCTCTATCTCACGTTTTCTTCTTGTTCCTGCTAACACCATTTTGCTCCATTCTTTAGAATAGGGCTGAATGCCTTAATTGTTATGATTTGTTCTAACCATACTTTTATGAGCAATTTTGTAATTTGACTGATACATTTAACTAATTGAATAAAAAGAAAGAGAACTTACCAAACTTCTAATGAAAATAAAACCCTTAAAACTTACACCTAACTTGCATTATTGAGTGAACTTAGAAATAGTATTGCGATTTTGTGATGCTTACCGCCTTATATTCTCATAAACAATGGCAAAGGTCTGTAGCAGATAATTAAGAGACAAGAACCTGTGCGGAGCTCAACCCTGTTGATGGCAGATAGAGATACAGCTACATTGATTAGGGTGATTTTACGCTGGTGGAGATTTTACTTGCAAACGTGAACATGTTTTTGGGTGAAACACAGGAAGTTAAAAAACTCTAATATTCCAGTTGGGGAATTTTCTTTGATTTCCTTTGTGAAGCACACAAAGATTATTTTGGTTATGTCTACAGAAATTGTAAAGGATGCTGCTCCAAAGAGTGAGATCATACTTCATAATATGCCAAGCTGGGCTATGTTAGTTAGTGTACTGTCCGACCTTGAATGGTTGATGACAACACAGAGTGCCAGATAAGTATGTTATTGTGCAATACTTTCAGCAATAGCAATGTCATCCATTCGATTCTCATCAATTTCCATCTATATTAACACTATTAACAAGGATATAAAAAACATACTGTTCCAACGTGTGTATATAAACACATCAAGCTTATTCATAGACCAATAATCTTATCCCACTGTCCTCACCATCTGGATGATATGTTTCCTGCTTACTCCTTATTCGATCTTTCTGCATTCTCCTTACTCTCCTAATCAGATGTACCTACTTCAACCACCCTTCAGCCATGCATCCGCTTGATGCATATTCCATTTTAATTCATAAATCAAATCTTGTTATCACTCGTACTACTGAAGCTCACAGGTCCCTCTCCTTTATATACGAGTTGCGGTCCCAACTCAGGTGTGCCGATTTCCCAGGACATGTACCCACACACAACGGACATTATTTCATTCTAGCTTGTAAAGCCCATACTCTACTTTAAAACCCTGTTACCTCTACACAGTTGTTCCAACACCGTCACATCTCGCTGCACGCGCGTTGTTGTAGCTTCAACACCAAATACACCCAGATCTCTCTTTTTTATATAAGTGGGCTAAGGTATCCAACTACCGTGATCTGATCTCTCAGCAAAGTCAAGCAAATCCAACCATCGTTTTTTCATTCGAAATCGTCATGCCCCTGCACTCAGCATCAAACTTATATCACCTCTACACCGTCCTTCACCCAGCGTGCCCCCCATTCAAACCCGCTCTCCATAAAAATAATATAATCTCGGGCAAAGAAAGCTCCTTCCTCCTGTTTGAATCAATCTGCCGCAAAGTTGCTTTGCTCTTTAAATACCCTCCATTATTCTGTGACATCTCACAACTGGGGTAAAACTAATTACCATCTCTCCTCTATGGCCCCGTCATCTGCAATGGGTGCCATGTTTTCCTACCTATTCCCATGCTACAATGTGCAGTTTCCCATCGTACACGTAAGACATTTAAGGTATTGGTGTCCTATCCCCTTCTTCCTTTGTACTTATACATATCTAGTAAACATTCCATTGTTGCCTTTGGACACTTATGTTTTGGGGTCCAATTGCATGTCAATGAGCATTCCAGTCAGACTGTAACATCCAATCATGCGTTGCGGGCGGCTTCTTTGTATTCCCAATCACAATATTAAACAATCCACTTTTTCTTGTGCATTCAACAATACTAGCTTTACCTTACATATTGTTATGCATACATTTGATCAATACACTTTTTATATTCTTGTTAATAGTGTGCTCATGGATTGGAATTGATGAGAACTGAATGGCTGACTTTTTAGAAAGGAGATAAAAAAAAATTGATTTTTTAAGGAATGTTTCGGTTCCTCTTCTATATGCTATATGCACTTCATTTCATTTCATAAACTTTATTCGGTTTTACAATGTAAAAACAATAAAAGTCACAATATATATATATACACATCCCATATAAATTTCAAGCAGGCCTTGGTTCTTACCAGCGATTTCAAGTATCCTACAATAAAATGTATACAGTCTGGTTTCAGCAACTGCAGATACAGAAGTGCTGGACGAACCTGGTTAAAATCAAGCCTCTTGAGAAGGGGGCTGTATATAATGTCTACGTGGTACTTCATAAAATTTGCAGAAGAACATAAAGTGTAGCAAATCCTGTGGTGACGAGTTATTGCAACCACAGGGTGCTAACACCTGGCCTCTGCTGCTCCCTTTCGGAACAGCAATTAAAAGATAGAAAAAATCAAAACGAAACCTAGACAGTAAAAAACGCTCGTATGTAGTCAATGTTCCCAGAAGGTATGGCTCTATCTGTGGGTGTGTTTTTAAGGTCAGAAATTTACGAACACTTGAATTACATAATTCGTGATCGTCCGTTTCAAGTTTGCTTGTACAAATAAAAGCTTTTTTGACCAGTTCAACGTCCTTTTTTGTTATGGTTGAGGGTCTTGAAAAAAGTTCTGGGCGACCCAACTCTGAAAAGCGTCCTTTAATATACTTCAGCCACGGGATTCTGGACGCATGTTCCAAAGACATACAGTCCGTTAGAATCTGTTGGGTAAGTTTTAGTTCTTTGTTTGGCCAGCACTTAAGCCAAAACACTAAAGGGCGCAAAGCAGGAGTGTCACACTGAAAAGGGGCCCCCAGTTCTTCGTGGGCTATCAGGTTCGATAAGCCGGTTGACATTCCCAGCAGACGCTTTAGGTAATTGTTCTCTGCCACCTGTAAAGCGTCTGTTTTAGCGTACCCCCATACCTCACTGCCATAACATGCGGTTGACATGCCCCTCGCCTGGTAGATTTTCAGCAGGGCTGCAATGGGACGCTTGCCCATCTTAGCAGTGAAGCTGAAAATAGCAACAGTTATTCGTATGAGCTCCCCCTTTTTCCTTGAGATAAGAGGCCCCCACTTCAGCCGTTCATCCAGCACAACCCCTAAATACGAAAAAAATGATGTTGTAGGGACTTTCACGGGGCCCACAAAGAAAGAAAACTTTTTTGTTGGTCGCTAAATCTTGAGACCCCATAAACTTCAAAAAGGCATCTAGTAAGGATTGAAGTCCTTTGGTGGTTCTCGCTATCAGGATGGCATCATCCGCATATAGGAGAACCGGGAGACCCCGGCGACCCACATGCGGAAAATCAGCCCCTGTAGATATCAGGGCTCCATCGAGATCATTAATATATAGGTTGAACAAGAAGGGGGCCAAGATACAGCCCTGCCTCACCCCTCTCTCAATATTCAATTCCCTGGAGACTCTGAGATCCTGTGCAAACCTAATGTTTTCCTTGGTGTCCCGATGCAAATCCATTAGAAAGTCCACGATAGGGGCCTCCACCCCCATGGCCCTCATGGACTGCCACAGCTTGACTCGGTTAACACAGTCGAACGCAGACGATAGGTCCATGAAGTCCTTGTAGATCATACCTCGGAGGGCCATTGTGTACTTGCCAAGGATCAGGTACAGGTTTAAACGTTGTGCCACCGTGGATCCCCCCATGCGGAACCCATATTGAACATCTGTGATGATATTACGCTCCTCAGCCCACAAAGATAATCTTTGCAGTAAAACACCTCCCACCACCTTAGTTACAGAGTCGATGAAAGAGATTGGCCGATAACACTGCGTACTGTTACGGTCCGCCTTTTTGAACACTGGCACAATGGTAGATATGGCCCATGATTTGGGGCTACCGTCCCTGGCCGCTGCATTCAATACAGCCAGCAGGATCGGGGCTCAGAAGGAAGGATCTGATTTATATAGGTCTGCCGGAATTCCGTCCGTGCCAGGAGCTTTATTACTAGTTAAGCCCGCAATTCCCTCCTCTACCTCTGATAGCTCGAAGACCAGGTGATCGGTGTTTCTTGTCCAAGGGGATACAGCAAGTGGGCTCGTAGAACCCTTAAACATTGACTGAAAGTGTGCCACCCATTCATCTTCAGTGATGTTGGAGCTAAGGGCGTTACTTGTATCGTCAGAGAATAAGGGTCTGTTGACGATGCCCCAGAACCGTGTACCGTTCCTTGATGTACTGGGCTCTAGCAGCTCCCTCCATGTCTCCTCCTTCAATGATCTCTTGCGGGTGGCTAGGGCCTGCTTGTATCCTGTGCGACACGCCTGTATGTGTAAGGGATTTCGCTGGACTACTTTCAGTGCCTCTTTTAGCTTACATGCTGACTGAGAGCAGGAGGAATCAAACCATGTCTGATGTGAATTAAATACCTTACAAGCTGGGGCCCTCAATAATTCCCCTACTTTATGTGAGATGGAACCAAATGCTCTAAGAACATTCCTTGGCAGACTCTCTGGTTTGGTACAAACAGCAAGTTCCGCTACGCATGATGCTTTCACCTCCCTATAGATAGCATCCGGTTCTATCTGGGACCATTTAAGACGGCGCCCAACATCTATGGGTCTCATAATTCCTTTTTCCCTACCTCTGGGTTTGCTTGATAAAAATACACCACAGTAATATACACAAAGGGGATTGTGGTCACTGTAACCAGTATCCTTAATGTTGAACCTCCGACTGAGATGGAGAAGAGACTAAAATATAGTCAATAAAGGACCCGGTGCCTCTTCCTTTAAAGGTGGGAATGAGATGCTTGCTATTTGGGAAAGAGAGGGGCAACAATGTCAACAGGGCGAATTCGTTGGCTAGATTGTTTAATTTGTCCCCCTGTGGTGAATGTTCAAAATGAAACCACCTCATTTTGTGGCATCCCATATCAGACATGTTCATAGTCTTTGGGTCGCCACAGGGATGGATATTAAAATCTCCCAACGCCATCATGGGGTGTGAGCTACGATCACACAACTTCCTTAGAAGGTAACTCAGCTGGGTGATATTACCTTCCCCCTTTTTGATGTTTGGTTGGTTATAAAAATTAATCAGGGTCATCTTATTTTTTCCCTTCTTCAATGTGATGGCCTGTAGGCCATGGCCAAAAGGGAGGCAGGCTTCTATCTGGCAATCAACAGCCAGAGAAATATAAATGGCCAATCCTCCTTTGGCTCTACCACTGGGACAAAATAACTTTTGAAGCCCTCCAGAAACAGATTACAATCCACTGACCAGGTTTCCTGAAGGCAAATTACTGAGATTTGCCTGATAAACTGTTGCCATAAGGGGACCTGAATTTTATCTACCAGGCCTGCTATGTACACATTACTGTCCTCCTCAGATGGCAACTCGTCTGTTTGGGTTGATGGAGAGGGGACCGTAAGCAATGTCGAGATACACAGCATGACAAGAAATTAATTGAAGGAAAGAAACAAGCCATTATTGTGTAGCTGTAATCACCAAAATCACAGGGGAAGGATTGAGTTAGGATATGTATGGTAATGGATCGTTTCACAGAAATGTGTTAAACGTTCGGGCATAACAGGTGTAACTGGGCTTGTTCGGATTGTGGTTTCAAACAGGTGTATAAGACGCATGCCTGTGGGATACATTTTATGTAAAAGTTAAAAAGTAAAAAAAATGAAAAATGAAAAATGCAAAGTTTTATAAAACTAAAAATAAACGTGACATGTTTTTAAGATAATTAACAATGTGGAAAGACCACGCACACCAATTGTTGAATAGAATTTACACCAGTTGGGGCGTGCTGTAGAGGAAAGCGTCTCCTAAACCAGGACGCAAAAATAAGTGAGAATTTGCATTAATCCAAATGAGTAGTGTCCCTCTAAGCACAGCCAAAGAGCAACGAAGTTGCAGGGTGAGTCGAAAAGTAGTGCTGAGTTTCTAAGAAAGTTCCAATATGCGAATTTATTAACAAATGTTTGATCAATGTTAAATTCCTCGTTACATTCACGGGATTGTAGATTTAACACAAAGGTTCAACACAGGACTTTTTAAATGCGCTCAATGCATTTCGGGTCACGCACGACCCTTCATCAGGACAAGTCCTAAAAGAATCCAAAAGGAGAGTTT
This sequence comes from Triturus cristatus, assembly GCF_964204655.1. Classification (NCBI taxonomy): domain Eukaryota; kingdom Metazoa; phylum Chordata; class Amphibia; order Caudata; family Salamandridae; genus Triturus; species Triturus cristatus. The sequence goes on from NC_140582.1 coordinate 641,027,501, forward strand.
TAACGACCTACTCGGATATATGGATATCAGTAAATGAAAGAAAGTCCACCAATGTGAAAAAGATCCGAAATGGAGTGACGGTGAAAGTAAAGAAAACGTGGTGGGCGGTAGGGAGAACAGAGACCCACAGAGGAATCCCAAAATGTGTCTTATCAAAAGAAAAAACAACCAAGGAATGATTAGTTGATCCTGTAACGAGAGTGTGTATGAAACGATATTTAAAAACGATAGGAACTTCGGGTCAACCCGTCATGGAGAACCGCTTGTGAAAAGAAAAAAAATTACGTGATACACTATAAGAAGCCCAATAACATGCATTTGAAAACAAAGCATACCTGAAAATCAAAAGTTTCAAACATCCGAAAGACGAACAGCATATACGCGTGTAGTCTAACACCAACAGTTGTAGTGGATAGTAAAGAGTGAAAAGGAACACGCTAATAACCGTAACGTGAAAAGAGAAAGCGAAAAGGGGTTAAATGATAAATAACCCTGGCGGCAGCCATATTGAAATGGAGTCCTAACATAATGATGTTGATACAATGATAATACAATGGGAAACAAGAAGAAGGTAAAAGGGCTAAAGGAGTTTTGAGAACATTAAAAGTGAAACAGAAAGGGCTGGAGGAGTTTGAAAACAATTAAAGAGTCGAAAAAATGAAAAAGAAGGCAAAAAAAAAGAAGTTTACTGATAGTGTAAAAAAGTTGGAAGAAAATGGGTAAATAAAGTTATTTGAAATGAGGCAAAAAAACGCAAATAAAAAAACAAATTGATGATCAAGAGTGTAAAGAAAAATGAGAGGATCAAGCAGGTAAATAGAACGTAGAGAGTTCATGGAAACTGACAAAAAATGAAACTCAATACAAATAATATTGTGTTGACATAGAATACATGGGGAAACAACAAGTATGTAATATTCCAAGGAACTGGTTGTACAGAGCAATGTTTATAAGAAACAACTGAGTTCGACGCGGTCATTGAGTCCGTGTGGGACCAGAGCATTCATTTTATAGATCCAAACCGTTTCCCTCTGGAGAAGATACTTGCGATTGTCTCTGTGATCTTTAATCGGTACCACCTCGCATACCAAAAATCTCAATTGGCTGATGTTATGACTCTTAGCAAGAAAGTGCATCGCTATTGTAGATTTGGTATTCTTGTTGCGGATATTACTTTTGTGTTCCGTTAATCGTACCTTAATTTTTCTCTCAGTCTTGCCAATATATATTAGGCCGCACGGGCACTTGAGCATGTAAACAAGGTTTTTGGAGTCGCATGTTGCTGTGACATTGTTCTGCTTGGGTTTTCGGATCAGATAGAACCCGCTCATCAGAGCCTCACTAACCCAGACAGAACGTTACCCCCTCCCTAGGGCCTATTTACAATAGTGCAACCACATATATCTACCACCTAAGGACAGGGAATTCCTACTATACATACCAAGACCTCTTATAATCGGCGGCCTCGCGATCCCATACGGATCCAGACCTCTCTGCCCATACGACAGTATCACAAGTGGCGGCCTCGCGATCCCATACGAATCCAGACCTCTCTGCCCATACGACAGTATCACAAGTGGCGGCCTCGCGATCCCATACGAATCCAGACCTCTCTGCCCATACGACAGTATCACAAGTGGCGGCCTCGCGATCCCATACGAATCCAGACCTCTCTACCTAGACGGCAGTCTCAGCACAATCGGCGGCCTCGCGATCCCATACGAATCCAGACCTCTCTGCCCATACGACAGTATCACAAGTGGCGGCCTCGCGATCCCATACGAATCCAGACCTCTCTACCTAGACGGCAGTCTCAGCACAATCGGCGGCCTCGCGATCCCATACGAATCCAGACCGCTCTGCCCATACGACAGTATCACAAGTGGCGGCCTCGCGATCCCATACGAATCCAGACCTCTCTACCCAGACGGCAGTCTCAGCACAATCGGCGGCCTCGCGATCCCATACGAATCCAGACCTCTCTGCCCATACGACAGTATCACAAGTGGCGGCCTCGCGATCCCATACGAATCCAGACCTCTCTACCTAGACGGCAGTCTCAGCACAATCGGCGGCCTCGCGATCCCATACGAATCCAGACCTCTCTGCCCATACGACAGTATCACAAGTGGCGGCCTCGCGATCCCATACGAATCCACACCTCTCGACCCAGACGGCAGTCTCAGCACAATCGGCGGCCTCGCGATCCCATACGAATCCAGACCTCTCTGCCCATACGACAGTATCACAAGTGGCGGCCTCGCGATCCCATACGAATCCAGACCTCTCTACCCAGACGGCAGTCTCAGCACAAGTGGCGGCCTCGCAATCCCATACGAATCCAGACCTCTCTACCCAGACAGCAGTCTCAGCACAATCGGCAGCCTCGCGATCCCCTACGAATCCAGACCTCTCTGCCCATACGACAGTATCACAAGTGGCGGCCTCGCGATCCTATACGAATCCAGACCTCTCTACCTAGACGGCAGTCTCATACGACAGTTCATCCTATGATCACCATAACATACAAAAAGGGAATCAGTCTCACTATTCATCAGATCACACAAGGATTGCCAGTTCGAGCATAGCCTGTTCTCAGGTTCGAGGGGCTCCTCTTTCCCTTATTCAGTTACCACTTACCTGATCAGGGTTAACATCTGTTCATGTAGCTGCAGCTGACTAGAAGAATAGGCTACCCTCTCATACAAGAACACGCAGCACATGTTGGTTCACTACAAACTGGGTACTTTATTACTGATTACATACACAATCACATAACATTACGATATAACACATAACCTGCAAAGAAAAGTGAAAGATTAAGTTGTACACTCTAATAAGAAAGGGTCGACATCACCTTAGTAGTATGTAGCCTGCACTCAGTGGTCATCTAGGTTCCCTTCTCGTCTGTGCCTCGGCTCGCCTGGAAGTCACACCTCCGCAGTCACGGATACATGTCTGCACCACTATGCGCTGTTCTCTTCACCCTTCTCCGAGTCACTGGGACCTCTTCCTTCTCGGCTACTCTCTCCTCTCTGGCTATTCTGCTAGGAGAGTATCTGTCTCTCGGTTCTTTTCCGCCTTCAAGATGGCGTCTGTCTTCCCTGGAATAAGTAGTAGCTTTACTGCTAACGGCTAGATGCCGCCTACGGACTGAACCTGTAACTGCCTCAGACTTTCACTAATATAGAGGTGCGTTTCCTCATGGAAAATTCCGGCCTGTAACCTGCCGCCCACCAAATTCTTGTACCTCCCCGTACCAAGGACACGTTCCCAGCCGGCCGGCCTGATGTAGTGTCTTCGGCATGAAGAAAAATACAATCCTTCGATAAGGGCCGGCCTGAACCGGTTCTCTCCAAGCGAATAACACCTCATAACTAAAACATTACATTTGACCTAGAAGCATCCCAAGCTGCCGGAGCAGAAAGAAAGATGGAGTCTCTCCCGTTTGAGGCCTACCAGGCCTGAATTCAGCACAGCTCCATGAAATACCCTCACTACAGGACAGGTTATCCCTAATACTAACGAATCTATCCCCTAGGCTATGTGTGCAAGCCCTGATCTATGGGGAAGAGCACAGAATCATGTCGAAGTGCCTAGTAAATAGGCTCCATTCACTACTCTAACCCTTAGACTTGAATGATAAGAGACTGAAGTCACATTCCATCATTGTTCCTCACAAGAAGGCCGGGAAAATCGAGCAGAACAGACATGTAACTTGATGTTATAACCCTGTGTAGGGTGCTGAGTTGAGTTGCCTTGGATAATGTTGTTACAATGGCCACAGTTATGGCAGGGAATTGTACCCTTATGAGAACCAACTGAATCATTAGACGATTGAAATTGTAAAAGTTCCATCAAATTCTTGCCCCTTTCGTATGCAAAAATTGGTCTTTCCAAAAATGTGTCTTTGAAGTCAGGTTCGATTTGTAACATTGGCCAATATTTCAAAATGTTTTTTTTGATGTTGTAGCTCATGGTAGAAAATTTAGTGACCATAACTGATCTTGTCGTGGATTTTTTGATGTTACTGACTTTTAACAGTTGCGCTCTAGATTTGTATTTCACCCTTTCCAGAGAGGTTGATACGATTTCTTTGGGATACCCACGATCAAAGAAGCGTTTTTCCATGTTCAGGTTTTCATGTGACAAGAGTGTCGGTTCAGAAATAATTCTTTTCACCCTGAGAAACTGAGAATATGGTAGATGATTTTTTAGTGAGGGTTGGTGGAAGCTGGAAAAATGTAGCAAGTTATTTCTGTCAGTACTCTTTCTATAAAGGGTAGTCTCAATTCGGTCGTCTTTGATGTATAGCAGTACATCCAAGTAGTTGATGGTATCATTGCAGATATCATAGGTACATTTCAAACGATCATTTATCCCATTGAGCGTATTGATGGCTTCTCTCAAAAGTTGCTCGGGACCTCTCCAAATCAAAAAAATATCGTCAATGTACCGTTGAAATAGTGACATGTGTGGTTTCCATTGTGAGTTGTTTAGAATATGATCAAGTTCGAACTTGTGCATGAACAGTTGTGCATAGCAAGGAGCTGCACAATTGCCCATGGATGTTCCGTTCAACTGCAGGTAAAATCTGTTATTGTAACAAAAATAGCTGTGGTAAAGTGTGAAATGAAGTAACTCAAGTAGAAATACTTTAAGATCTTCAGAAATAGAAGATTGCAAAAGAAAAAATTCAATGGCTTCCATGCCAAGATTATGAGGGATAGAAGTGTACAAAGAAGTTACATCTATGGTACAAAAAAGTGTATTGGTATCCCACTTAATATCACTTTGTTGGATGATATTCAAAAAATGAGTAGTGTCTCGTACATAGGTTGACATTTGTTGCACAAAGGGTTGGAGATGTCGATCAAGGTATTTGCCTATAGGTTCATGCAGTGAACCACATGTGGAGACGATCGGTCTCATTGGTGGATCGGTGAGACTCTTATGAATCTTAGGTAGCATTCTCAAAGATGGACGTGTCGGGAAATTCTGGGTAAAGAATCTACGTTCTTTTTCTCCAATGGTTCCACAACGGACCGCTTTGTCCACGATCTCATGTAAGGTAAGTTGTATTTCAGTTGTTGGATCCTTATCCAGTTCGGAATAAGTAGTGAAATCTCGTACATGCTCTTCCAATTTAAGTCTGTAGTGGGAGGAATCCATTATGACTAGAGCACCCCCTTTATCTGCATTGAGGAACGTAAGATCTGGATTGTCTGCCAATTTTTGAAGAAGTGCTCTGTCTTTCACTGTCAAATTGCGATGAATCGTTTTGTGTTGTTTATATAGCCTTGATAGATCACGTTTAACAAGGGTTTCGAAAGTATCAAGTACCTTGTGGCTAACAGGTGCCGTGTATGTACTCTTGGTTTTTAAACCGACCAAAGTGTCGGTAGATTGTGGCTGAGAATCCATCACAACGTTATCAAAGAAGTTCCTGAGTCTTAATGAACGCATGAAACGGTGGAAACTGACCTCAGTCTCTACTTGGTTGGAGCAATAAGTGGGGACAAAAGATGAGCCTTTTTGGAGCAATTGTGTTTGGAAATGGTCTAAAGACATTAAAGAAATGTTAATCACCAAATTGTCACGCTCATTTATCGTTGGCTCCTTGTGACTCTCTTGTCTAGGGATAGTGCCGTTGGTCTTCCGTTTTTTGCCCCGCCTGGGTCTGCGTTGTCTGGTAAGCCTGTCCCTAAAAAAGGAACCGCAGTAGATGAAGATGTAGAAGCAGTTGCTGGCGCCAGTTCAGTTGTGGATTGTATGCCTGTTGAGGATTTATCTGCACGACTGCTCGGTTTGGGTCTATTTCTGGTGTTGTCAGAATCGCTGGAAGCTAGAGACGTATCTGTGTCAGAAGTTTTTCCAAAGGGTCTGCTCTGTCGTCTGCGAGCATAAACTTCCGCCCAATTATAGACCTCACCCAGTTTATAATCTATAGTATCCCTTTGAAACTTACGGAGTTTTCTTTCATTAATCTCCTGTGTGTGCTTTTTAAGTTGTTCATTAATATCTTCTAGCGTTTGTGCAAGTTCCTCAGAAGTCATTTTGGTAGACAATTCTTGTTTAAGTTGACTGATTTCTCTGTTAAGCTCCTCGAGAATGTTAGAAAGTTCCTCAATGATTAAGAGGATGAGATCTAGTGAGCATTTATTCAAAATGCCGTACCATCTTTCTATGAATTTTGGATCATTCTTACACAGTGATGGCTTTAGTGAGATTCTTAATCCCCTCGGGATGCGTTGTGCACGGTGATATTGTATGAGGGTACTGGCATGAAGTCTTTGATTAATTTCACGTTTGGTTAAATATAAAAGTTGTTTGATATTGCTCTGTGCGGTGCCAGTCCCGGAAGTGGTCGGTTCAGTCTCTCCAATTAGTGAATATATTCTTTGTGCTTCCTCTTCGCCGAAGGCGAACGTGTCAGCTCTTTTATCGGTTAGGTTTGTGATGTCTTGGTAAGCCATAGTAAGGTGGGTGCTGTGGTGGTGGTTTAGCGAGCTATGAATGAACAATGTGGAAAGACCACGCACACCAATTGTTGAATAGAATTTACACCAGTTGGGGCGTGCTGTAGAGGAAAGCGTCTCCTGAACCAGGACGCAAAAATAAGTGAGAATTTGCATTAATCCAAATGAGTAGTGTCCCTCTAAGCACAGCCAAAGAGCAACGAAGTTGCAGGGTGAGTCGAAAAGTAGTGCTGAGTTTCAAAGAAAGTTCCAATATACGATTTTATTAACAAATGTTTGATCAATGTTAAATTCCTCGTTACATTCACGGGATTGAGGATTAAACACAAAGGTTCAACACAGGACTTTTTAAATGCGCTCAATGCATTTCAGGTCACGCACGACCCTTCATCAGGAGAAGTCCTAAAAGAATCCAAAAGGAGAGTTTTAACGACCTACTCGGATATATGGATATCAGTAAATGAACGAAAGTCCACCAATGTGAAAAAGATCCGAAATGGAGTGACGGTGAAAGTAAAGAAAACGTGGTGGGCGGTAGGGAGAACGGAGACCCACAGAGGAATCCCAAAATGTGTCTTATCAAAAGAAAAAACAACCAAGGAATGATTAGTTGATCCTGTAACGAGAGTGTGTATGAAACGATATTTAAAAACGATAGGAACTTCGGGTCAACCCGTCATGGAGAACCGCTTGTGAAAAGAAAAGAAATTACGTGATACACTATAAGAAGCCCAATAACATGCATTTGAAAACAAAGCATACCTGAAAATCAAAAGTTTCAAACATCCGAAAGACGAACAGCATATACTCGTGTAGTCTAACACCAACAGTTGTAGTGGATAGTAAAGAGTGAAAAGGAACACGCTAATAACCGTAACGTGAAAAGAGAAAGCGAAAAGGGGTTAAATGATAAATAACCCTGGCGGCAGCCATATTGAAATGGAGTCCTAACATAATGATGTTGATACAATGATAATACAATGGGAAACAAGAAGAAGGTAAAAGGGCTAAAGGAGTTTTGAGAACATTAAAAGTGAAACAGAAAGGGCTGGAGGAGTTTGAAAACAATTAAAGAGTCGAAAAAATGAAAAAGAAGGCAAAAACAGAAGTTTACTGATAGTGTAAAAAAGTTGGAAGAAAATGGGTAAATAAAGTTATTTGAAATGAGGCAAAAAAACGCAAATAAAAAAACAAATTGATGATCAAGAGTGTAAAGAAAAATGAGAGGATCAAGCAGGTAAATAGAACGTAGAGAGTTCATGGAAACTGACAAAAAATGAAACTCAATACAAATAATATTGTGTTGACATAGAATACATGGGGAAACAACAAGTATGTAATATTCCAAGGAACTGGTTGTACAGAGCAATGTTTATAAGAAACAACTGAGTTCGACGCGGTCATTGAGTCCGTGTGGGACCAGAGCATTCATTTTATAGATCCAAACCGTTTCCCTCTGGAGAAGATACTTGCGATTGTCTCTGTGATCTTTAATCGGTACCACCTCGCATACCAAAAATCTCAATTGGCTGATGTTATGACTCTTAGCAAGAAAGTGCATCGCTATTGTAGATTTGGTATTCTTGTTGCGGATATTACTTTTGTGTTCCGTTAATCGTACCTTAATTTTTCTCTCAGTCTTGCCAATATATATTAGGCCGCACGGGCACTTGAGCATGTAAACAAGGTTTTTGGAGTCGCATGTTGCTGTGACATGTAACTTGATGTTATAACCCTGTGTAGGGTGCTGAGTTGAGTTGCCTTGGATAATGTTGTTACAATGGCCACAGTTATGGCAGGGAATTGTACCCTTATGAGAACCAACTGAATCATTAGACGATTGAAATTGTAAAAGTTCCATCAAATTCTTGCCCCTTTCGTATGCAAAAATTGGTCTTTCCAAAAATGTGTCTTTGAAGTCAGGTTCAATTTGTAACATTGGCCAATGTTTCAAAATGTTTTTTTTGATGTTGTAGCTCATGGTAGAAAATGTAGTGACCATAACTGATCTTGTCGTGGATTTTTTGATGTTACTGACTTTTAACAGTTGCGCTCTAGATTTGTATTTCACCCTTTCCAGAGAGGTTGATACGATTTCTTTGGGATACCCACGATCAAAGAAGCGTTTTTCCATGTTCAGGTTTTCATGTGACAAGAGTGTCGGTTCAGAAATAATTCTTTTCACCCTGAGAAACTGAGAATATGGTAGATGATTTTTTAGTGAGGGTTGGTGGAAGCTGGAAAAATGTAGCAAGTTATTTCTGTCAGTACTCTTTCTATAAAGGGTAGTCTCAATTCGGTCATCTTTGATGTATAGCAGTACATCCAAGTAGTTGATGGTATCATTGCAGATATCATAGGTAAATTTCAAACGATCATTTATCCCATTGAGCGTATTGATGGCTTCTCTCAAAAGTTGCTCGGGACCTCTCCAAATCAAAAAAATATCGTCAATGTACCGTTGAAATAGTGACATGTGTGGTTTCCATTGTGAGTTGTTTAGAATATGATCAAGTTCGAACTTGTGCATGAACAGTTGTGCATAGCAAGGAGCTGCACAATTGCCCATGGATGTTCCGTTCAACTGCAGGTAAAATCTGTTATTGTAACAAAAATAGCTGTGGTAAAGTGTGAAATGAAGTAACTCAAGTAGAAATACTTTAAGACCTACAGAAATAGAAGATTGCAAAAGAAAAAATTCAATGGCTTCCATGCCAAGATTATGAGGGATAGAAGTGTACAAAGAAGTTACATCTTTGGTACAAAAAAGTGTATTGGTATCCCACTTAATATCACTTTGTTGGATGATATTCAAAAAATGAGTAGTGTCTCGTACATAGGTTGACATTTGTTGCACAAAGGGTTGGAGATGTCGATCAAGGTATTTGCCTATAGGTTCATGCAGTGAACCACATGTGGAGACGATCGGTCTCATTGGTGGATCGTTGAGACTCTTATGAATCTTCGGTAGCATTCTCAAAGATGGACGTGTCGGGAAATTCTGGGTAAAGAATCTACGTTCTTTTTCTCCAATGGTTCCACAACGGACCGCTTTGTCCACGATCTCATGTAAGGTAAGTTGTATTTCAGTTGTTGGATCCTTATCCAGTTCGGAATAAGTAGTGAAATCTCGTACATGCTCTTCCAATTTAAGTCTGTAGTGGGAGGAATCCATTATGACTAGAGCACCCCCTTTATCTGCATTGAGGAACGTAAGATCTGGATTGTCTGCCAATTTTTGAAGACGTGCTCTGTCTTTCACTGTCAAATTGCGATGAATCGTTTTGTGTTGTTTATATAGCCTTGATAGATCACGTTTAACAAGGGTTTCAAAAGTATCAAGTACCTTGTGGCTAACAGGTGCCGTGTATGTACTCTTGGTTTTTAAACCGACCAAAGTGTCGGTAGATTGTGGCTGAGAATCCATCACAACGTTATCAAAGAAGTTCCTGAGTCTTAATGAACGCATGAAACGGTGGAAACTGACCTCAGTCTCTACTTGGTTGGAGCAATAAGTGGGGACAAAAGAAGAGCCTTTTTGGAGCAATTGTGTTTGGAAATGGTCTAAAGACATTGAAGAAATGTTAATCACCAAATTGTCACGCTCATTTATCGTTGGCTCCTTGTGACTCTCTTGTCTAGGGATAGTGCCGTTGGTCTTCCGTTTTTTGCCCCGCCTGGGTCTGCGTTGTCTGGTAAGCCTGTCCCTAAAAAAGGAACCGCAGTAGATGAAGATGTAGAAGCAGTTGCTGGTGCCAGTTCAGTTGTGGATTGTATGCCTGTTGAGGATTTATCTGCACGACTGCTCGGTTTGGGTCTATTTCTGGTGTTGTCAGAATCGCTGGAAGCTGGAGACGTATCTGTGTCAGAAGTTTTTCCAAAGGGTCTGCTCTGTCGTCTGCGAGCATAAACTCCCGCCCTATTATAGACCTCACCCAGTTTATAATCTATAGTATCCCTTCGAAACTTACGGAGTTTTCTTTCATTAATCTCCTGTGTGTGCTTTTTAAGTTGTTCATTAATATCTTCTAGCGTTTGTGCAAGTTCCTCAGAAGTCATTTTGGTAGACAATTCTTGTTTAAGTTGACTGATTTCTCTGTTAAGCTCCTCGAGAATGTTAGAAAGTTCCTCAATGATTAAGAGGATGAGATCTAGTGAGCATTTATTCAAAATGCCGTACCATCTTTCTATGAATTTTGGATCATTCTTACACAGTGATGGCTTTAGTGAGATTCTTAATCCCCTTGGGATGCGTTGTGCACGGTGATATTGTATGAGGGTACTGGCATGAAGTCTTTGATTAATTTCACGTTTGGTTAAATATAAAAGTTGTTTGATATTGCTCTGTGCGGTGCCAGTCCCGGAAGTGGTCGGTTCAGTCTCTCCAATTAGTGAATATATTCTTTGTGCTTCCTCTTCGCCGAAGGCGAACGTGTCAGCTCTTTTATCGGTTAGGTTTGTGATGTCTTGGTAAGCCATAGTAAGGTGGGTGCTGTGGTGGTGGTTTAGCGAGCTATGAATGAACAATGTGGAAAGACCACGCACACCAATTGTTGAATAGAATTTACACCAGTTGGGGCGTGCTGTAGAGGAAAGCGTCTCCTAAACCAGGGCGCAAAAATAAGTGAGAATTTGCACTAATCCAAATGAGTAGTGTCCCTCTAAGCACAGCCAAAGAGCAACGAAGTTGCAGGGTGAGTCGAAAAGTAGTGCTGAATTTCAAAGAAAGTTCCAATATGCGATTTTTATTAACAAATGTTTGATCAATGTTAAATTCCTCGTTACATTCACGGGATTGTAGATTAAACACAAAGGTTCAACACAGGACTTTTTAAATGCGCTCAATGCATTTCGGGTCACGCACGACCCTTCATCAGGAGAAGTCCTAAAAGAATCCAAAAGGAGAGTTTTAACGACCTACTCGGATATATGGATATCAGTAAATGAACGAAAGTCCACCAATGTGAAAAAGATCCGAAATGGAGTGACGGTGAAAGTAAAGAAAACGTGGTGGGCGGTAGGGAGAACGGAGACCCACAGAGGAATCCCAAAATGTGTCTTATCAAAAGAAAAAACAACCAAGGAATGATTAGTTGATCCTGTAACGAGAGTGTGTATGAAACGATATTTAAAAACGATAGGAACTTCGGATCAACCCGTTATGGAGAACCGCTTGTGAAAAGAAAAGAAATTATGTGATACACTATAAGAAGCCCAATAACATGCATTTGAAAACAAAGCATACCTGAAAATCAAAAGTTTCAAACATCCGAAAGACGAACAGCATATACGCGTGTAGTCTAACACCAACAGTTGTAGTGGATAGTAAAGAGTGAAAAGGAACACGCTAATAACCGTAACGTGAAAAGAGAAAGCGAAAAGGGGTTAAATGATAAATAACCCTGGCGGCAGCCATATTGAAATGAAGTCCTAACATAATTATGTTGATACAATGAAACAGTGAAACAGAAAGGGCTGGAGGAGTTTGAAAACAATTAAAGAGTCGAAAAAATGAAAAAGAAGGCAAAACAGAAGTTTACTGATAGTGTAAAAAAGTTGGAAGAAAATGGGTAAATAAAGTTATTTGAAATGAGGCAAAAAAACGCAAATAAAAAAACAAATTGATGATCAAGAGTGTAAAGAAAAATGAGAGGATCAAGCAGGTAAATAGAACGTAGAGAGTTCATGGAAACTGACAAAAAATGAAACTCAATACAAATAATATTGTTTTGACATAGAATACATGGGGAAACAACATAAGATAATTAAAACATGTGTGTACCTATGTAATTGTTTTAGACCCTCATTAATTCCCTATAAGGAATGCAATGTGTTGGTTGGGCCCTGCCCAAAAATTGGCCTATAATAAAGAACATTTTGAAAAAAATCTCAACGCTTGGAGAATAATTCCCAACAGACGTAAAAGACTGTGCTAATGAACTTTGGATCCAAAGCGATTACAGCTGTTTGCGAGGCAAATTGATATATGAATGACCTAATAGATAGTATGTTGCCCTCCTACTAAAAAGATTTCAGATTATTGTTGTTGAGTTTTGCGGTCAGTCGAAACACTAGGAGTAGGACAAGATACACAGGAATTTGGGATATGGACTGTGCAGTTTGAAGGTTCACCACTGCCATTGGTTTTGAATCGCTTGATGATGGAGCAATTAAAACACTGTGTTCTTCAGGAATGCATTTACATATAGATGAATTGGTAAAGTGAATCTGTAAATGGAGCGATTTTGAGAGATTAGAAATTAAATGGACAATTAAGCATGAGAAAAAAAAAGAAACAATCAGAAGTAGAAGGGGAAAATAAAAAGTGAAGTTTACAAGATATGAACAAAGGTTCACCTTATCGCCTACAAGAGAGATTGGGGGTGGAGTATATGTCCATGTACTATGAATAATTTTCCAAAATGGAGAGACAATCGCTACAGTAGTACACAAAGGCTGAGAGATATGTCAAAATTTCAAAGGTGTTGTGGTGTTGTAGATTGATTTGAATACATTCTCTGACATTGTAGTGCCAAATGATCTGTGGGCTGCATGTAAAGTTGCTGTGCAATGGTCATGTGAACAACCAACAAGAGAAGTACATTCTAATGTATCATCTCCTATTGGAGAGGCATGAAGCAGTGATTACTTTCCTGAAAGGCAAGTGCCTCTGAAAGATCTTGATTCGGTGAAGATTAAAAGAAATCTGGTTTTCACAGAAGAGACATATAGGCTGATAGCACCCAGCATAATTTCAATCCCCTGTTTAAAAAATGGGTACGATCACACTGTTAGACCAAGTTTCCTGATAGTGGCCGTTAGCTCCTGCATTAAAAATCTGGGTTAAGATCGGGACCCATAGGAAGGGATATGACTTAAAAACATCCACAGGAACCCCATTGGGTCCTGGAGCTTTATCTAGGTCACTGCTCTTTAGGGCTACTCTGACTTCCTCCATGGTGATTTGCTCCACAGGCTTATAGTTTACTATGCTTAACACATCAAATGGGGAGTTAATGTCATCAAAATCTCCAAAACGTGTGGTCCAAGCGTCTGATAAGAAGGGTGATTATTTTCCAGACTAAAGTATTGCCACCTGCTGCTGCTGCCTAGTCCAAATCCGCCCAGGCCTGCTCATTGAGTTCCATCTTTCTAATGACTATAACCGCTGGTAATTTTTTCTTAGTGCTTTACATTTTACCCCGTTTCTTATAAAGTCTTTCTTACGGTCTGGTTAGCACTAGTACAGTAAGAAATAAGCCCCCGGGGTTGTTTCTTCTGTAATATTACAAAAGGCTTCCACCAGCTTGTCCTGCCTTCTGTGCAAGTAACAAATAACTCCCATTCCTCCAGGATGTTTGTTTCAAGGAATTTGGATTAATTTACACAAGCCCATTTTATTGTAATCCCTTTTTTCCTGAGTTTTCAATGGGCGGCACTGATCCAAGAACGTCTAACCTTTTATAGAGAAAATTTAAGGACACGTTTAACACAGCAAGATCACTGAACATTGTGCATTCTTTCTTAAGACTGTCAAATGATCTTACATCTTTCGCTGAGATAATTATATGATCAAGACTAGAATTACTCTGGTAACCGTAGAAGGTGGGCAGCACAAGGCCATTTTCTCCTCACTCCTGATGAATTATTTCTAGATTTTTTTTATAGCAGCCTATTTAGTGAATTACCATAGGGATTGTATCGAAAGTGAGATTGATCAGACCGAAAACAATCTAGATGGCCACAGGCTGAGCGACTTTTGTTCTGGCATCTACTTATATTAAAATCCCCCATCCACAAGTACAAAAAGCTTGGCCCCATTTTTTTCAAGATGGTATCTAAATCCTGTCCCAGATCTAGTACAGCACAGCTGCGTGCTTTCTTAAAGATATTATTGTAGAAATTGATTAATATGAGCTCATGCCTTTGGTCAATTATTATATACGTCAACTGGTAGTAGTCGGATTTGGTCCATGTTTTCATAACAATGATTGGCAATATATTTGAAATAGGTATAGACAGTCCCTCTCTTGCTTGCCCATTTAACAATGGTGTGGATGGGGTTTGAATGGGAAAAAAACTGTTTATATGGAAGTCATCCCTGCCCCAAGTTTCCTGAATACATCTATATGGGCAGTTTTTATATTATTTAGCCAGCCCGGATTGAGTAATTTTCATTTTACTCCTGCAACATTCCAACTCATGATTTTTAGATGGTCTGTTAAAATTCCTATACCGCTGTCTCCTTCCTGACTAGTCTTTATTTGATATTTTTAGGCCTGTATCCATGATCCCTTATTAACACTAACAGACCACAAGGGATTATCATGACATTCCTGATTATGTGACTGGGAAAGTGGAGCAAATGTATTTGCTGTGGCAATTAAGGGAGGTGGAAAACCATATGAGCCTGTTGACTACACTGGGGTTCCTCTCGTGGAAGTTCAGCAGAATATGGGATGCTGCCGGGTTCTGAAGTAGGAGGAATGAATCTACTAAATCTAGTAGGTCTGTAAAAGTAACCTAGGGGGAGGGTGTCAATTGTACTCGTGCAAGAGAGTCTTTTGGAAAGGTGCTGTAGTAATTGCCCAACAATATGTGGCCTTCGGAAATTCAGTCTCCTAGGGTTTCCTTGGGTTGTGTTTGACCATGGTGTACTCTTTACATGTATCGTTACTAGAGACAAATCTCCTGCCCATGCCAAATTTGATTGCAACCAAAGCACCAACTTGTTATGCAAAGCTCTATAATCCTCAGTATCTTGTTCCAGGAGCACTGGCATGCCCTTCAATATAGTGGTGTGTGGAGTACACTCAGGGGGGACCTGGCGGTAACCCTTAGGATAGCGTTGAGCCTTCCTATTAGTTATATCACGTAGAGCAGAGTTCTTTTCATTGTTATTAATTACTGGGCCTGATAGAGGGTGGAGAACCTGAGTTATGGATTCATTTAACTAATTGATTAAAAAGAAAGAAATAATACCCCTAAAACTTACACCTAACTCTCATTATTGAGTAAACCTAAAAATAGTATTTTGATTTTGTGATGCTTAGCTCCTGATCTTCTCAGAAACTACTGCAAAGTTCTACTGCTGAGAAGAAGAGAGAAACACCTGAGGGGGAATCAACCCTGTTGGTGTGAGATTGAAATGGTGAGCCATATATATTTAAATTGATTTACACTCCAGCACATTCAGGGCACTACACTCCTTAGGCCCTACCTACCTGAACAGTTGCATCTCCTTCCTCCAACCAGGACTCCTATTTGCAAATATTTCACGCATATACAAAGACAGATCAGGAGGAGAAGCAGTCTCTTACAGCTTCACTAAAGCACACACTCCACATTAAAGCACCCTCTCCTTGAATTCAGCAAGAAGCTGAAGGCCTGGCTTTTCAATTATCCAGCCTGCCATAGGCAGGGCCAGGCACAGACACCTGCTCAGCCCCGGGATACCCTTGCATATGATTGTGTGGTTTACAAATACACATAACAAAAGAGGGTGTTGGACTTATTTTTTTATGTTATTTATATTTTATGCTTGAATCAGGCTTTTTTGAGAGGATTGTGTTTGTTTTAGAAATGTTCTTATTTTGAACTCATATTCATAGAAGGTTATGCTTTTCTCAAACTTCCATTAGCACGACGTGGGTTGTTTTTAGCTTTGCACTAGCTAGGATTGCTTTCCTTTTGCATGTAAATATATCACACTGGTATTGAGTTTGCACCAGGAGTGGGTTTTGCACTTAATTGTGTTTGTGTCCCTGTATTTCTTCTTGTGTTGGAAATTGACTTTTGCAGGGTTATTCCAAAGCCTTTTTGCTTCTTCCTCCCATTTTTCCTGACCTGTTTGTGTTGGCGTTAGGACTCTGAGCCCTTTACCAATGCTGATCAGTGCTGAAGAGCATATGTTCTCTGTGTAAATTGTGATCCATGATTGGCATATTTGATTTACTGGTAAGACCCTAGTACAGTGAACTGTTTAGGACAGGGCCTTTAAATCAAATTCTACTAGTGGGCTTGCAGCACCGGTGGTGTCACCCACATGAGTATCCCTCTAAATATGCCTCAGACCTGCCACTGTAGTGTATGAGCACGCATTTCTAAACTGCCTTGTTTACCTAGCAAGTGGACCCACTTGTAAGGCCCTAACCTTCCATTTTCTTACACGTGAGGCACCCCTTAGGTAAGCCAAATGTAGCCCAATGGGCATGGTGCATTGTAGGTAGGGCATGTGCTGGTGTGTTTTGCATGTCCTCATAGTGAAATACTGCCAATTTAGGTTTTCACTATTGAAAGGCTATCTGTCTCAAAGGTTAACATGAGGGTTGCTTTGTAACATCTTAAAAGTATAAACTTCCATTGGGACCAAATGGAGAAATGGAGTTTAGGCTCTTTGAACTCAGATTTTAACAACACATTTTTTGGTGAAGATGGTTTTTAAATTGTGTGTTTGAAAAGGCCACTTTTTAGAAAGTAGGCAATTTCTTGTTCAACTATTCTGTGTGCCTCTGCTGTTTGTGTAATGACTGTTTGGTTTTGGAGTGACAGGAGCTGTGGCTGTGCAGTCACTCTAGACAGCCACAAGGGGAGTTGAGGTGTGTCCTGCCTTTCCTGTATGACTCATAACTGAGCTGAATAGGTCTTAGTTGCAGTAGTGGGAGGAGTTTCACTTGCACCTGAATAGGCAATATCTCCTTTACACAGTGCTGACTCCACTCCCTGTGGTCATGCTGCACCAGAGAGGACAGAACTGGTTTTGACTGGGCTCAGAGACCTTTGTTACCAAGAGAACAACACGAATATAGGGTATAAGTATTTGACCTTAAACCCCAGAGAATTAGATTACTTGTGGAATCAAGAGGAACCTCTGCGAAGGAGAAGAGATGGAGAGCTGTGAAGAGGTGTACTGACCCTTTGCTGTGTATGCTTTGCTGGTTTGGCCTGCAGTTGCTGCTTTTGCCAAGGAGAGGACAAAGGACTGGACTTTGTTGTGTTCCCTGCTTGTACATTTTCTACAAGGGCTTGTGTGTGCTTGCCTACTGTTAAGAAGTCTCTTGGACAAAAAGGCTTTCCTGCAACTGTGCTGGTGCTGCTAGACTCTGCCATCTGTGAGTCCTACCCTTGCCTGAGGTGCTTCCTTCCAGTTACAGGGACTCAGAGGTGGGTTTTGCAGCTAATCTCTTCAAGAATCAGCACAAAGCATCGTAAAACCTTGCAAAGCCAGTCAGACCCAACTGCAGGGAAGGCAAAGCCTCGCCTAGTCCCACAGAACAGCTGAAAGTAAGGCCTCGCAAAGTATCACCACATCAGCTGTCAGCCTCTCAGATCTGATGCCGGGTGATGCAAAGCATCGCTGAGTACAGGCAGGCAATGTAAAGCTTTGCTGCGCAGCCCCCAGCACCGACGCTGGACGGCGCAGTCTCGCACAGCGACTCCTCAACCCTGGTGTGTCAAGAATCGTACATATGCCACAAGTTTTTCCATTCATCAACCGCAGACCAGAATTGCTTTGGATTTTGATACCTCACATCAGCCTACAGTCCGGATTCAAAGCATCCCTTCTGCGTGCAGCAAAACTGATGCATCGCCTCCCCAAGGAATCAGGAACTGAGGCATCATGTGTTTTCCAATGGTTCTCTTCTCTGCAGCTGTTTGGCCTTGGGAAATTTGACACATCTACAGGTACTTTGGTGTAAAATCACGCATCCATAGTTTTGTATGGAACAAGTTGCTTAAAACCCTTTAAAGTCATATTTTGAATTATGTATGTTGGACCTTTTTCATTTTGGTCTTGTTTGGTTTAGATAAAGATACTTTTTTTTAAAACTGGTGTTGTATCTATTAGTGTGGTTTTCACTGTGTTACAGTGTTTGGGTACAAATACTTTACATATTTCCTTTGGGATAAGCCTGTCTGCTCATGCCTGCGAACCAGGGGGATGAGCAGGGGTTATCAAAAGTGTGTAATCCCCTTAGCCTGACTAGAAGAAGGGTTCCTACTTGGACAAAGGCGCATACCTCTGCCAACGAGAAACTCTCTTTTCTAACATTCGTAGTCAGTGGTGAGGATTTGAACCTGTATTAGTATTTGACCCACAGTGATTGGTGTACATCACTAGTTTAGTGCAGACCACTACACAACAACATACTGTGCTTTTAGTTCTATTTTTGATCTGACCCTGAAAGTATCCACGCACAAAGTCTCAAAGTGGGAAATCAGCAAGGGAGGTTGCCAAATTGGAGTTTGGTATTGGAATGTTGCTTATATACAAAGTGGATCAACTCAATCATTTTTGCAGAGCCTTTGGATGCCCCATGAGTGCGCCAATAGGAAAGATGGCCTTCAGAAGGCTTGAGTGCCTGGTAGGAGGCCAGTGAAGCTGGGGAAACAGAGGATGCAGATGTGGATATGGGTGTGCCAAAAGGGAGCTTCAGGTCTCAGTATTTGCCTGTAGGTAAAGTACCCTCCAGGTCTGGCAGAAATGTATTCTCCGAAGTCTGTCCCCAGAGTAGCTGGTGGACAGGCAGAGGGCCAGGGACCATGAGTTGGAGCTTGAAAAGTTCAAAATAGAAGAACAAGAAATTATTCTGGCTCATGAGAGGAGAATGAGATAGCTTGATAGGGAGCTCGAGAGGCTTAAGGCCATGATTGTCTTAGCAAAGCAAAGGGAAATGTGTGTTGCTCAGGAACTGAGCTTGTCGGAGCTGGAGGTGACAGTCGGGAGGGTGGAGCCCAGCTCAGATGGAGGCAGCAAAAAACTGTGATATCTAGTGCTGAGGGAGAAGTACACACACCCATAGATGTGGTGCCTGACTTGAAGGAGAGGGTCGACAAACACCTGGGGGTCCAGATTCATGAGCTAGCTACGGTGGTGGCAGTGTCCCAGAGGTGTCTTGGGGAACTGGCACAAGGGATTATATTCCTAGTGGTGGGAGGAGCACTCTACTGACTCTAGATGAGAGGTGCAGGGAGAGGGGTTCCCACATGGTAGAAGTCCTAGTACATGTGTGTGGAGACCACGTAGAAGAGTGTAAGTTAAGTGACAGAAACAGTCAGACAGTGTCTTAACCGTCTCAGGAGGATGAAGTGAGGGACTTTTGTATGGCACTGGATGGTGAGGCAAAGAGTTGCTTGGTTAACACGTGTTGGGCTGTGTGATTAAATTTTTGTTTTTTTGATGAGGCAAGCCCAAGAAAACCAAGGACAAATTGACGTCAAGTTTCCGTCACCAATTTGTAAATTATACAATACAGTTGAGTATACTTGGTTTCCAAAAACCCGTAGGCTACCTCTCTCTGGCATCCGAAGAGATTAATGTACTGTGAGGGCCTTACGAATAAGAGTCCCTGTACTATCGTTCAAATAGCGTAGGACTTTTATATGTACAAAATATTATAGAATTTGATGTTTTGTTAAGTGTATAAGAAGATTTATGTATTGATTATACGATTTATTTATGTCTTACTGTGTTTATATACAAGTCTGTCTTGTGTTTGCTCTTTATGTATGTATTGTAAATTTGTACTGAGCACTTATTTTTCTGTTTAAGTAAACGCTGCATAGGATCAACAGGTCTTGATGAAACATAGAAAATAGATCTGCATCTAATTGTAACCTAGTGGAAAATAAAAATCCACTTGTCAAGCTAAAGTGCGTACTATTTATGGTGTCAGAGGTACTATATTTTTCAGCTAAATTTTTGAATAGCATATTTTAAGTCCCGGTTTTCCAGAGCTTTGCCAGCACCCAGTGGAGTGTGATTTATCTGACCCAAGGAAGCTTGCACTGGAGGCGGACCTTTTGGTGGCTTCCTGAGGGTCTAAAGAAGCTTTGGAGAGTGTATCTGAAAGGGGTGGCTCAGGTTTCCGCCAACCAAGTGAGGTAGGGGAAGGTTGTGGTAGCCCAGATAAGTCCATTGTAGTAGGATAGGTAAGGGGTCCCATGTCCTGTCTCTGGGTAGAGAGAGTGGGGGTGGGCTGAGTTCCAAGGTATCCAAAACACAGTCACAGGGCCATGTTGGTTCCATGAGTGAAAACCAGGAGGGGGCCTGGTCTGTACTAGGAGACAATCCCCTGAGGGGGATCCCAGGGTGTCAGGTGAGCTGGGGGTGGCTGTTGTTATAAGTATCCCACCAGTTCTGGTGCCCAGAAGCACCACTCCAGTTGAGAGGGTATATGAGTCCAGAGAAAGGGGTGAGGGGGAACCAGTCCCCAGTGGAAGGACCAGTGGGTCAGTGTTTGAAAGCTCTGAGGTCAGAGCACCCCTGGACTACCCTGGTGGGGCCACTTCTCGCCTCAGGAGTCTTCATGCACTGTCAGGTGGACACTAGGCTGGGGACCTGCACCAGGCAGACTCTTACCCAAATCATGAGGAGTGTGTTCCCCTTTGGGGGTGTATTCCTTCAGGAGTCCTGGCTTGCCAGGCGCAGGTCCAGCCTAAGGGTGTATGCCTTGTCATGGATGAAGGGGCGACTGCTAGCAGTGCTCCCACCAGTTTATCTTATATTAGTACCATTTTAGGTGGGAGGGTGCAGAGCCATAGGAGGGAGCAGGAAGGGGTAAGCCTGACCCCTGTCCTAGGTAAGGATACAGACCCTAGGCTGGTGTACCAGTTCCAGGATAGCCTCCCTGAACTGGTGGGAGAATTGTGCAGGACACCTGCCCCAGGTGCCCTGACGATTCTGGAGTTTGGTGGGTACCACTCCAGGTGAGTGGGTGCACAGCCCCAGGGAGGAGGACAGAGTGTGGAAAGCCACACCAGTTTCTTCTCCAACCTCAGGCTACAGACTCTGTCTGGTGGGCCAGTGTCAGGATGCCATACCTAACCTGGCAGGAGGAAGAGTGGACACAGGGTGCTAAGCACCTGGAGCTACCACCCCCCTCAGAAGCCACAGGGGTTAGAGAAGCATGAGAGGTCTGAGGCCTGGCTCTCGTCACTGACAGCAGTCAGTGCTCACTGTGGCTTGCTGTCCTGCTGAACAGAGTTGCCCCTGGGGAGTAGGGACAGGAGTCACACCCCAGAATGGTGTGGGCCACACCACTGTGTTGGCCATGTGCATACTGTCTGCCTACTGGCACACAACTGTGAGCACAGTAAGTTTAGGTGCCGCACAGATAGGGTCCACAGGTGAGGAGAAGGGTTCCCCATGGGTTGGATTAGTGGGCCCTGAGAGTATGGATAGAGGGATCCACTGGGTTTAGAGAAGCATAGAACGGGAATAGACCCTTCCTGTTGTGAACCAGGTTCCATGTTCTATCTCCTCAAGCAAGAAAGCCCATCAAGGTATGGATTGGTACAGGTTGGAAGGGGGTTGTGTTGGAAATGGCCTTTTTGCAGGGTTATTCCAACGTTTTTTTGCTTCTTCCTCCTATTTTTCCTGTTCTGTTTTTGTTGGCTTTAGGACTCTGAGCACTTTAAGACTGCTGATCAGTGCTAAAGTGCATATGCTCTCAGTGTAAATTGCGATTCCAATTGGTTATCCATTATTGGCATATATGATTTATTGGTAAATCCCTAGTACAGTGCACTGAGTGTGCCAGGGTCTGTAAATCAAATGCTACTAGTTGGCTTACAGCACCAGTAGCGCCACCCACATGAGTAGCCCTGTAAATGTTCTAGCCTCTCGAAACTGATGCCGGGTGACGTGAAGCTTTTCCGAGTCCCGCCTGGTGATGCGAATTCTCGCCGCACAGCCCCCAGCACCGAAAACCGGATGGCAAGAAGCCTTGCAAAATTACGCATCACCCCCAGTGTGTCATGCGTCGTACCTGTGCATTAAGTTTTTCCACGCATCACCCGCAGATCAGAATCATCTTAGATTTCGACGCCTCACTTCACCCTACAGTCCGGATTTGATGCATTACTTCTCCTGTATCCAGCAGAACTGTTGCATCACTTCCCCAAGTACTCAGGAACTGATGCATTGTTTTTACCCCAATGTATCCCTTCTCTGTGGCTGTTTGGCCTTGTGAGCTTTGAAGCATCTACAGGTACTTTGGTGTAAAATTATGCATCCATAGTTTCTATGGAACAATTTGCTTTCAACCCTTTAAAGTCATATTTTGAATTATGTATGTTGGACCTTTGTTGTTTGGGGCTTGTTTGGTTTAGATAAAGATACTTTATGTTTTTTTAAAACTGGTGTGGTGTCCATTTGTAATGTTTTCACTGTGTTGCTGTGTGTTTGGGTACAAATAAACTTGTGTCCGTCTGTAATGCAACTGGTTCTCATTTAATGTGCTCTGACACCTTATGGTCTAGTTTGCGCTATATAAAACTTCCAAAACAAATAAAGAATACTTTACACATTGCCTTTGGGATTAGCCTGCCTGCTCTTGCCAAGCTACCAAGGGGGTGAGCAGGAGTTATCTAAATTGTGTAATCCCCTTACCCTGACTAGAAGCAAGGGTCCCTACTTGTGTAAAGGTGCATGTTTCTGCCAACTAGAGATCCCTATTTCTAATACCATGTATGTAGACTTTACTTCCAAAACTGCCCTTGCACCTAAAAGTGTCTTCAATGTCCTGTTGATGTGTGCCATGGGTAATTTTGCAACATCAGTGTGATTTTGTACCTAGAGGTCTTTTGCACCTAAAGCATTTCAATACGTTTGCTGATGTTTCACCATGGATGTGTTTGGAATTAAATGCAACTTTTCATCTAACAGTGATTTTGCACCTAAATCCGTTTTTGCACCTAAAAGGGTTTCCATAATCCTGTTTATGTCGAATCATAGGTCATTTTGTTCCTATATGATATTTTGTGCTCTTTAATGAATTTCCAGACTCCTACTGACGTTGCATTGTGTGAAACTGCACCTAAATGTGACTTTCAAAGCATGTGCAAAATTGTGTTTCTTTTTTGCAAAATGTCATAGAAAATGTACAAAGTTACGCAAAATGTGGTTTGCTGGTATCTTGTGAGACCTTTATCAACAAGAGACTAACAAAGTAATGTTGTAATACTTCAAATAATGACAACCAGTGGTAGTTGCTCTTGGTGTTATCCCAGTTGATTGTTCTTTGTCCACAGTGCTACTCTAGGTAGAGACCAGACATATGCAAATCAGTCTTGGTCCTGCTCCAATAGGAAGAATCAAGCCTGAACTAACAGACCAGGTCCCCTCCAGATGCACTCAAATGAAGTCAGTATCTAAGATTATTTGAAACATTCTATCCATCACTCCATTGTTAGTAGCTCCTTTCACACAATGGCTTATTTTCCATAAAAAAGTCAAGTGAAATACCCGCAGGAGACTGGTTTAAGCAGAAAATGGCTTTGTGAAACATTTTCTGTGCAAACGGATCTCCCACGTGTGAAACAATATCACACATTTCTGCAGAATAATTTTAATTTCAATTAAAGATTAAAGACTAAATAGATGTTTGCTCCTGCATGTGATTTGCACTCCTAAAAATATTCTAAGAGTTGTGCTGATGTTGCACCATTGGAGAATTTGCACCTTACTGTGATTTGATCTCAAATGTGATTTTGCACCTAAATGTGATGCAATATTGTGGCTTGCTGTGGATCTCGCGGATTTTGTACCAAAAAGGAAATTGATGCCTAAATATGATTTTTCGGTTAAATGCCATTTATGCACATACATGTGATTTTTGCTTCTAAATAATTTCTATACATATGCTTATGTTGCACCAAGGGTGATTTTGCACCACAACCTGCTGTCAACCAAATGTAATGCTATACAAATGCACACCTTTAACACCTAATAAAAGATCTTGACTTTCATTTTCTCTATGCAATTAGCTTAAATTTGATACTACACTCCACCTGACTTTGCTTCAGGGTAATTTGCACCTAAATGTATTTGCGCTCCTCAATGTGATTTTTGCTACGAAATCTGTTTTTGCACCTGAATGAGGTATTTTACCTTAATGTGTTTTAAGACATGAATGAAACGTTTTATTCTGTATATGTTGAATCTATTTTTTTACACTTCTGCTGATGTTGCAACAAGAGTTATTTTGCCCGTTAAGGCATATTTGCTGCAAAGTGTAATTTTTGCCTCTTAAAGTGTTTCCACACTCTTGCTGATGTTTCATAAAAGGTGATTTTCACCTAAACGTGATATGTACTCTTCAGGGTATTTCATACCCATGTTGATATTGCATCAAGAGCGGTTTGCACATCATAGTGCAACTGAGGGGGCAACCTAATGAAACATTTTAATACTGCGTTTTCTTTCCATACTGAGTGATAGCACATTGCTGCATACTCCACATGTTCCATGCTTAATTTGCTTCTCCAGACAGCAGTCTATTCACTTTTGAGATATTGTGTTATGCCTGCCAAACCTAAAACAATGGGAGCAGAGCTTTATAAATTATCAGACTTCAGGGTGCATGTATCAACACCTTTCAGATACTATTATCCGTGGTCCATCCCAAACTACTCTCACATGATACAACTACTGCACCATGGTGGCTAACACAGTCACATTATTCAGTGGCAAACTTCCTTAAAAAAGAAAGACTGACCTACCCTTTTTAGATCTCGGCTAGCGTAGGCTGCGCCGACATGCACAGTCTCGCTGGCGAGATTTAACGTTTTCGGGTAGTTTTCTCTAGTGGGCTTTAAGCCCCGCCCCTCCTTTCCATTGGCTGGCGTCACCGTTTATGCTAAACGGTGGCCAGCCATTGGAAAAGAGCGTCTCTGACGTACACTTTTTCTCTTTTAGAGCCGTCCCAGTTGGACTGGCTGCCCCGACTTACTGCTGGCGTAAAAGGTGTTCTTATCTTTATGGGGCCAAACGCATGGCCCCATAAAGATAAGAAACCAGTCATGCGAGTCAGTTCAACTGGGACGGTTCTAAAAGAGAAAAAAAAGCGGAAGACGTTGTTGGCGTTGCTTGTATTCCCTCGTGTTCAGCGTTGAACCTCGACTCTTCTACCATGAAGCAATACCGCGAAAGAGTCATGCGGGAGGAACAATGTGCCGATAGGTATGCGCCTGCATCGGACGCTGTGCGCACCGCACCAATGGGAAACCGCTTAAAATGGCATTGAAGCGCGAGGGACACAAGGCGAAAAGATGCCTACAAAACTGTTATAAGACATTTGACAAGTTTTCAATGAAACTAAGAAAGGACTAAGACATCAAATTGATCCCTAAATTATAGTAATCTGAAATCAGAAGTAGGGCAAGGATACCTGTTAGTGGAAACACGGTGCTTTACTTATAACGCTATTTGGAATTTGAACGGGCGTCTGTCCTTCTTGTGTTTTCTAATTAGTCTGCTTTTTGTTTCCATGATGTGCCCCGGGACGCGTTGCAGATCCATTAGAAGCAGTTTCAACACACATCGAAACGCTCATGCTTCGCTAGTAAAAGCGGATAGTACTGAAAAAAAATCTTTTACTAAGGTGCCAGAGACGGAAGGAAATTTATGCTTGCAAAGCCGTAGGATCCCTATTCTTTTAAGTTTTTCAGACCAGTGCCCGTGTAGAATCTGCTGTTCGATGCCTCGTTTACATGCATCACAAAGTAGTGATCCACTAAGGGACTAAGGCGGGAAAGTGCAAAGCTTGGACTAACTTGGGTTATCGTCGGGCGAGGAACGGAGACCCTTTACAATTCCTTTTGTACATCATGTACCAACTGTAGCACAGGTTTGGGTTCAGCGGGTGAGTCGGTTTACTTAAATGGTATGTCGTTATAGGTAAACAGTTGGAAAAAGGAAAGGTGTTCTTCCTTTCTTTGAAATCTTGTTATGTTTAGGGTGCAGGAGTGTCGGATTCAGGCACTAAATAAATGGATTGTGTTTTTATTTTATTTTTTTAAATATGCTGATCTTTTTAAAGAGCAACATGGAGACAGCCTGCTGTCTGCCCTGCCCCTTTCAAAATTTGACCCGACCCCAACGGTTTATGTTCGGGATCTTACGATCAAACGCCTGGAGAATGTTAGTTTTCCGCAATATTGGTTTCATGGACATGTGTACGGCTTCCTACTTTTGAAGGTGCTGTTGACTAAAGGCACTAGAGAACAATCAAAAGCATTTTACGTTTGCTTTTATTACTGTTATTCAATATTTCATGTACTTCATATGCATATGTATGCATATATATGTATATATATGCGTATGCATTTCTAAATATGTATGTTTATATGTGTATATGTACATACATCTAGGAACATAAATATATACATCCGCATATTTATATTAATACAAATATTAATGCAGTCATAAATATAGATAGAAACAAGGACATGAAAGTATGAAAAACACTAATAAAAAGCAACACTAAAAAAACAAAATAAATGAAAACAGCATTGCTTAGACTTTAATAAAGACGAGACATGTCGCATTTTTAATGCTTGTTTTATTAAGTACATACCCTCCTGGAATGATAAACTATGGTTTTTCTTCCTAATCTTCAGGAACTAAAAAAATCCATATAGAAAAACACCCAACTGTCTCAGGTTAACATAACCGAACGTCTGAGCTACATATCACCCTGTATAATAAAGTGTAGGTCAAGAGTCAATCTTTGCTTAACTATCTTCGAGGTAGGGGCGTTTTTTACTCAAACCAACACTCTTTTGAGTGAGAATAATGCTATCTTTGTAAGCGTAAGATATAATATAAATTACTTGTAATGGTTTCGAAGTCATTGCCCAATAATCGGGGTTCACACTAGATTACATTTGCTTTAAAATATGCACGGGTCACTCAGACTGAACATCTTATACTGGACACCAGCAGCAGCAGCATTGCTTCATTGATGGCATGCTGATTATGAGAGTTTTCAATCTGCACTTGGAAAAGGTCAGACACACACACAGCCTTCCTCAAATCTGTCCTATGAAACAAAAACCTCCAGCACCTGTCTTAACCACAATAAGGACTATTCCCTAGACCCCAATATCAAAAGGAAACCCCAGATTCAAATCTCAAAAGCGTGAAAGGGGCAGATTGCAAGGAGACATTACACAAATAGTATGCATTTATACATATGTATATTTATAGACTGTTAAGGAGACACCTGTGTAGTTTCCATTGGTAATCCAACAACAGGGTATTACAGGATATTGTAGTTCTTTTGTTTTTTATTTGGTATTATCCATATCTGTCTGCTAGAGAATAAATCGGCAGCAAAGACTGCAGAATGGGATCCGGGGTCTTGACTTGAAATGACATGCATTCATTTACGATGAATACCAACCAACCAGCATTGCAAATCACATGTATGAAGGGTAAAACGTGTACCATAAATAACACTTATAAATATCATGAGGGCAATGCTGTGTCCTAACATTGTTACAAAACACAGATGCTTGGCATAAGAATGCACCCGCTGATTTATTTCAAGATCCTCTGCAAAACAAGTGCAGATGCATAAATATTCTACACAATAAATGATGGTGGTAGTCTCTCTCTGTGGTTAATGATCTTTCCAGGCATTTACTAAACACTAATAACATTTTTACGGACTGTACAGAACTGCATTTCATGCAAGACTGCGTTTTCATCTACACTCGTATACTGAAATATGTATTCAGTAGTTGTTCAACAGAGCCGTCACAGAAGCGGAAAATGCTGAAAGCCCATCCCCGTGAATTAGGCACAGCACTAGATTTTTCCTTTAGCCATTTAAAGCGCACCTAAACCAGGCCAATCAATCAGTACACATATAATCGCTCTGAATCTGCTTCATGAGTTGGCTCATTGATTAGGGTGACTAGATCACTCCCTGTCATCAGGGACCCCACGTTTCAGTTCAAAGCTTTTAATTACTGAGTCAATGCATTCTGCAAACTGCAGTCGCCATTTAACCCACTTGAACAATTAGACAGCCATGGCCCGTATAGGGCGTGCTACTGGGACGGTGACGTAGGGCGGGGGAGGGGCACGGTGGGGGGTTGTAAAATGCGGCGTATGGCCGATTTCAGGTAAGCAACGGAAAAAAAAAAGAATTTTGTTGCGCGCGCTGCATTGCATTTGGCGAAACAGCGCGCGCAATGAAATTCGTTTTTTTTCCGGTTACTTACTTGAAATCGGCCGTATGCCGCATTATACAACACCCCACCCTGCCCCTCCCCTGCTCTACGTCACCGCCCCGGTAGCAAGCCCTATACGGGCCGTGGCTGCAATTAGAGTAAGGTTCTAGGGACCACATGTATGACTGAAACATTTTGCGAGTTCCTAATTGCAACTTTTAGCAACTTGCAAATAGAACATTGCAAAATGCGATGTACAACAGTTTTCAGACAATGTTTGCGGCTCCCAATGGGGCTACAATTGACTTGCCTCATCAAAATTCATGAGGAAGGTCGCAATTTGCGACCCATTGGGAAAAGCCTGTAATCACATGGATGGTGGCCTGCTAGGGTCAGCAGCCCACCATGTCTGTGATTGCTTTTAAAAAAATGATTTTTTTAAAAGGCAGCTAGTTTTACTTAAAGGAAAATGGGATGCATTTCAAAAATAAAAGCTACCTTTTAATTTTTTAGGAGAAGGCAGTGGTCCATGGACCACTGCCTGTTCCTAAAAATGTTGACGCCCACATTCACAAAAGGGAAGGGGTCTCTTGAGCACCCGTTTTCCCCTTTGTGAATTGGTTACCGCCTGCCTCACAAAGTCAATAAAATATGAATATTTTGCGACTGCGTTCCGCTCACAAAACATTCATATGTGCCCCTGCAGCTCGCTATTAGTAACAGATACCCTTGAAACGCCCCTTCCTAATGCCAACTCGCAAACCCTTTTTTGCCCGTTGGTAATAAGTTACTAACTCAAAAAGTAGGTTTAGTACATGCCAAACGACTCCTAGCGGTCACAAACACCCCGATTCCCCATTTGCAACTGCTAAAATTTGTCATACATGTGGCCCTAGGTTACTGTAGTTTGTAGAAGAAAACGCTGGAATGGAATAGCCTGTCCCCAGGAACAAACATTTATTAGACAGGATTTTCAATTTCATTACACTGGAGTAATCGGAATAATTTCAGTAGATAAGCGTAACTGAATTACTGATAAAAACGCGATTATACCTGTTCAGAGAATTAAGAGTAATTTGGGGAAAGCAACCTTACCACAAGAGAAATTTAGCAACCGAGAGCAGCTGTTCGCTGTTTGTATTCAGCTGCATTTAGATCTATTTTTATCTCATGCGAATGAGACCACCGCACCTTGAATTAAATCGGGACAATCCATTTTATAGAAGGGACCGCACAAAGTGTTTGCAGCCCCTTATGTTTTGCCAAAATGCAATGGGCATGCAAAAAGCAGGCACAAATGCCCATTGCGCTCCCAGGCACTATATATAACCCAACCCTGGTTTTTCCAGCAGATTTCAGGAGCTGATCACCACTTCCACTTTTCAGTTATTCCACAACAATGAGAAAATAATACATTATGCTTGTGTGTTTTGCCCACCTGCAAATTCTACCCTGTTTTTGAGTGTACCCAACTGAAAAATGAGATATCCAAACAATTTAAACCAGCCTGCAATTAGATAACATGTCTTCTCCAACTATCAAAGAAATGTCTGCTAAGGCACACTCTCTCCACACCATCAACAAACATGCTATTCTCTTGTTAATGCAAGCTAAAAGTGAGCCATACCTAGACTTGCTCGTCTGCCAGACCGTCAAGGGAATGTGTACTATACATTTACTAATGTACTGTCTCAAAAATCTAATGGGGGAATCTATCCGTGCTGTTTGTGCTGTTCTATATGAGTTTTCTTCCTTACTGCTAAAGTTAAGGCACACATGTTGGGTTTGCTCTATATGGTCATCTGCTAGGTGTAGTTAGTGACATTTTACTATCTTAGAATATTATACCATAAACAAGAGTCTGCCTGTGAATACTTTTTAAAGGCCACATCACTGTAACTCACCTCAGTATTTTTGGTTCGATTTGGGGAAAAACATGAAAGGGATGGGGAGTGACATATAGCGAACGTTGAGACAAATGGATTCTACATATATTATACAGCTCAAAACAAAATATCTCTTTGGGTATAATCTGAGTACGGAACTTCATGTACCTCTGAAAGACCCACATAGACAATGTTTAACCCTAATAAGTTGTATTCCAATATGAATATATGTATGGATTGAATAGAATGTCTAATAATGGAATATGAATCTTTAGAATAAATTCTCGGAACATTTTGTTTGTTTCTTTATCATGATTTTACTTCTTGACAAGCACTATTTCATGCCTGCAGCTGCCTTCTTGCAGCTGAAGTACCAAAAGAGTACAGACCTCTCTCTCTCTCTCGCTCATGCTCAATGTCAGGTTGCAAATAGTTAATTTTACCCTCCTTCCATTAAGTCTTAAATCTACTGGTAGTTAAGCAACACTTTGTTGGGGTAGAAGGATATGCAAGGTTTTAACTAATAAAAATTCAGAATGCTTATATAGGTTGACAGAAACACAGCAGAGCCTAGCACAAGTTTGCAAACTTTTAGAGACTTAGGGCCTCATGTAGGTAGCCAAATACCGGTCGGTAACGGCCGATTTTCGGTAAATATGCCGTTACCGACCGGTATTCAGACAAGTGAGATGTAGGAGTCCAAAAACCACTTTTCGGTAAATATGAGGCGGTAAATACCGATTCATATTTACCGAATTCCAAAATACCGAATCAGAGTTACCGAATACATAATTAACGAATCGGTAAATATGAAGTGGTAAATATGAAGTGGTAAAAATTAAAATGACATGTAGGAGCACTCGGTAATTAAGAAATCCAAGAAAATCGGTAAATAAGAGTCGGTAATTAACACGGATTGAAAGCAGGTGGTAACCATCAACAGTGCAGATAGGCAATCCCAAAATGCAACAGCGTGGACAACATGCCCGCTATATACGTCATTGCAAGGCGCCCACATCCACAGGCAGCAGGACTGAGGGTTTGGCGACGGGAGGAACGCATCTACAGACAGCGCATCACACTATTCCAGCTGACTGATGCAGAGATACATGAGAGGTACAGGCTACACCCCGAAAACATCATGGCCTTACTCAGGGACCTGCACCCACTCCTGGACCAGCCAATAAGAAGGGCGCACGCCATACCCCCACATGTGCAGGTGCTCTGCAGCCCACATCTGTTGGCATCCGGCAGTTATCAGGTGGTGACAGCTGCGGTGGGTGGTGTATCCCAGAGTTGCCTGTCCCGTTCCGTCAGGAATTTCCTGGATGCCATGATGCAGAGAATGCACCACTACATCAGCTTCCACAACACACAGGCTGCACTGCAGTAAACAAAAACAGACATTTCTCACATGGCACAGTTCCCCCATTTCATTGGCTGCATTGATGGTACACACATCCCAATCTGTCCACCAGCTGACACAGAGCACATCTACAGGATCAGGAAGTCCACCCACTCCATCAATGTGCATACCGAATTGAATGATTTTGTGAATGGTCCTGTGGGTGGCACAACCAAAAGGTGGGCGTATGCTATTTACAACGAAGTCTGCAAGTTGTCGCACAGTGAGGCGGCTTCCAGATTGAGAGCTATTGACCAAGCAAACATGGAGAAGGCTTTAGCCGTTATAGATAATAGCTTCAGCACTCTCTCTTCTAGGATTCATACATGAGACAATAGGCACATGCAAGTACACGGCGCATGCAATGTACAAGCCCCGAATTTGGCGTGCGTCCTACGAGGTATCCCAGTGCCTGTGATTACACCTCCTTTCACTCTGCTTGCAAACGGTATTTATTTAATGTTGAATAATGAAGCTTGCTGCGGGATGTGAGTGGGAATCCCGTACATAACTGTCTCGCATAAAGTTGTCTGCTGCAATACTGTTCTTCTTCCACCCCCGCATGTGCGGCTGGATGTTTCCATCTGGCCTTCGATTCCAACCTTGAAAGCAGAGTTCAACAAGTTGAGCAGAATAGAGCGCTATTGTCCCACAAAGAGGTGCCTTTGACTTCCTCTCGTGAAACATTTGTCCTTCACGTTGCTAATACGCGCACTGAGGTACAGGCGCCTCTGAATACTGACCTCCCCCTGCATTTCGGCTCTTTGATCCAAACTATTTTCAATGCCTCGTCCACGACCGGCCTGGCTCATTTTTTTACACATGTGGGCTCGGGTCTCGTGACCTCTTTCCAACCTATTTTTGGTGTAATTCCGGCATTTGTTCATTCACTGTTCTCGAGCATCTGTGGAGGTGTCCCGCTGCTCCTGGCGCTAGTGGCAGGTGTGCTGCTTTTCCTTTTCATACTCCGGAATGGCTGCTCCTTCTGTGCCACACGAGCACCTGTCCCGTCTGCATCTTCTTCGTGATAGGATGCTTGACTTTTATGGTACTCTGCCATTGGCGACTTTGAGCCTGGCTTATGGATTATCCTTCAGGTATTCCTACTTCACCTGCGTACAACCTGTATTACACTGCCTGGATTGTCCCTTTGAATGGCCTCTGGATTTGTGCTTGACCAACATGGTGTCTCCGGTGCCGGATTTCGATCGACTGATGAGGCCCTTAGTGTCTCACGAGTTGTCCTGTTCTGGTGTCCGGATCATGGCGTGTGGTGCGGCGCATGGTATCCTGGGTAATTGGGACATCTCAGCGGCAGCCTACGACTTCTTGTCCATGAGCTATTTGGAGGAACATTCCGGGTGCCCTCTGATTGTGCTAGAGGCTCCGTTGGTTGGAGAACACGTATGTTCCTTTTCTTTACTTAATTGGATGGCTGAGACTTTTAGTGGCCCTGCAAACGATTTTTTGTTGGAAGCCGTGGCCACATATGCTGCCTATACATTCATGGATTAACTGGATTGTCGTCCATTGCGCCTGTGCTACTGGACAGCACCCTGGCGCAACATTTATTTCTTTTATTTCTCTTTTTTCTCTTCCTGATGGTCGGCTTGAGTTTTTTACTATACTTGCATTGTGTTATTTGGAATTTTATGCTGCAATTAATTGGACTTTAGGACTTTGGCGCTGCATTGGTTACGCCTTGTTCTGCTCTGACGATACTGAACTCTGCGTTCTCTCTTTTCTTGCCTATCAAATATTGCTTCGCTCAAGGGGGCGTGTAGTGAGTTCTCCCTGAATACGTACATACATTGTTCAGTTAGCATGACCACGTTGAATGTTATGTAGCCATCTTTTTGTCTTTGCACACGACACTGCGTTTACATGTTCTTTCTTGAATAAACTGCTGACTCGAGACTTCCTTCAGACGAGTGCATTCTGTTGTTCCCATCCCAAGCTCTGCGCAGCGACCTTGGTCTGTACATGCTGTGACACACAGTCTGGAATTTTACACAATGCATGTTTTCCACTCTAGGTTGTTCGACCCACTATTTAGCCATGACACACGCGCAGCTGCAAATACCTGACAGTTGGTGCTTTTCATATCACAGACATCATGTTTATTATTCAGACCGAAGACGAGCCTTCCTGCGAGACGGCTCCTGATGCTCCTGTGATGTGATTTCACTGAGCTGATTTTTGAGGTATGGGGTCCCCTATTCAAGCCTAAGAGACCTTCTATTATAACATAATTATGATATTAGCTACTTAGTTAAGGGACGGTGGTAGTATCCTCGGTATTTTCCGAATCGCTAAATACCACCTCGGTATTTACCGATTCGGTGAATTCCGATTCGTGATTACCGAATGTTACCGAATCGGTAACTGTTACCGAATTTTTACCTACATATAACTTAACGATTCTAATTTAACGATTCGGTACGGCTCGGTATTTAAGAAACGGTAAAATTTATTTACCTACATGAGGCCCTTAATTTTCTAACTATCCAATCACTTGCCAGTTTTCATGCAGATTCTAGAAATAGTTCCAACCTCACTAGCAAATTTTCATTTGTGACCCCTTTTAAATCTGCCTCATCTAATTTATCAATATAAACTTGACATACCAACAGAAAACTAAACTTGTAAATGTCTGTTGAACATC
Source organism: Triturus cristatus (assembly GCF_964204655.1). Lineage (NCBI taxonomy): Eukaryota > Metazoa > Chordata > Amphibia > Caudata > Salamandridae > Triturus > Triturus cristatus. Next base: position 641,061,899 of record NC_140582.1, read on the forward strand.
ACACCGACCTTTCTATAGTCACAAACGTTCTGATCAAGTGGCCTTTTTTGAGACCATATAAATCTGTACTCCCCTTGATAGATTTCTATGTAATTTAGGATCCAAGCACTGGACTTAACTTGGGATACCAGCGGAAAACTAGGCATGTACAAGTCTGCTGAATTTCTTGTGTATTTGTCACAATAACTAGAAAATTAACACTGGCTTGCCCCCTTTACCTGTCCTTCCTCTCCTTACAGATTCTCACAAAACTCAATAGATCAAATGTAATCTACATATTCTAAGAATTTGCCAAATTTAATTTAGATTTATGAAATGCCCACAAATTTAACAACTCTGGATTCCTGTACTGAAGTTAATGTGTAAACACCCTGCAAGTTTGCATGCAGATCTATGAAACCATGCCAAAGTGATTAGCAAATAAACACCTTTCTTGACCTGCCCTTTAAAGTTGCCTCCTGCGATGGATTTGCATGAAATTCAATCAAGGGTAAGCTAAACATTCTCCGGCATATTTACAAGCCCCTATCGCCACCACAATGTCACTTTCAGTGATGTTGTGATGGCGATAGGGGCCTCGCCTTATTTACAAGGAAGCATGAAGCCACTTAACGTGGCTTAACGCTTCCTTGTAAATAAGGCACCCTTTTACGTTGTGTTTACCGTGAAAGGGGAGGGCAATGGGTGTTGTGGTGGCCGTTCCACCGCAACACCCATTGATGTTAACACTGCCCCCTATTTACAAGGATTGCGCAAATAGGAGACAGCGCCAAAATTAAGACCAGGGAAAACATGGTCTTAAACAGGTAAAATGAGGAGAAATGCTTTATTTCTCCTTGTTTTTGCTGTTTCCATATGTGCTGCCTTGTGCAGCTCACATAGAAACAGCAAACTGCCTACAATTGTTTAGGTGCGGGAAGATCCCCCTTCCTGCACGTAAACAATCATTAAAAAATAAATGCTGTTTTGCAACATCTATGTGTGCTGCATTAAGCAGCACACATAGAAGTTACAAAACGGCATTTAAAGATTGTTTATGCACAGGAAGGGGGACCTTCTTCCTGCACATAACCAATCTTCCCTCCAAAACAGACACCCTCGCAGTATGGCGCACGGGTGCCTGTGTTGGCGCTAGGCAGCTGAACTCAGTGCCAGTGCTAGGGGAAATGCAGGGGTGTTCCGCATTCTAGTGAATACGACGCATCCCAGCATTTTCAAAATGGAGATGCGTGGCATTAGGAATATTTGATTAACACCAGCTTCTCCATTCTGCTGTAAATATGCCCCACTATGTTTCTGCAAAATTTCATAGATACCCTTGACATTGCACTTTAGTCATTAGTACTCAGTGATTTCTGGCTCCCTTTAACTTCACCTCTCTCATCATTTCTGAATTAAACCTGAAACATATGGACAGGGCTAATATTAGTAACTGCTTGCCAGTGTTCATGGAGATTTATTAAAACCCTAATGTGTTTGTTTTTGCTCTCCCTTTAACGCGATCCCCCTTATGGGATCTGCACCAGATTTGACATACTAACTGAAATCCAAAAGATGCTAAAGGTTTACTAAATTTCATGTGGATTTGTGGAACGGTGTTGCAGGTAACACTAAATGAAGAATTGTTTGCCATCCTTTTAAATGCCTCCCAATCCAGCTGTGTGGATTTTAAAATTTCAAGAGTAAGTTACATGTGCTATCTGCCAATTTTTGTGAAAATATGCCAGAGCTCTAAGTAGCAAAATTATAGGCAAGTCAAAAGACACCTTTTCAATTTTCATGATATCTTTACAGGTAATCAACCTTTACAACAAAACTTTTACCCCGCATACCATCACCCTGCATGCAAAGATAACGCAAGCACCATTACCCCGCAATACCTTTATAACGCATGGCATTACATATTATATGCTTTTACCACGCATGCTTTTACAACGAAATGAGTTGTAAATGCATGAGTGGTAAAAACATATGTTTTTTAAATTTAACTTTAGGGGTGCAGGAGGTATTTTTAAGGTTGAGGGTGGGTTTGGGTTATGGGGTGCACAGGGTAATTTTAGGGTATAGGGTGGGTTTGGATTTTGGGGTACTTGGTTATTTTTAGGGTTTAGGCGGTAGTTAGGATTTCGGGTACAGGGGCATTTTTAGGGTTCAGGGTGGATTTGGGTTTTGAGGTGCTGGGCTCTTTTTAGGGTTTAGGGGGTATTTAGGTTTTGGGGTACAGGGGCATTTTTAGGGTTAAGGGTGGGTTTGGGTTTTGAGGTGGTGGGGTATTTTTGGGGTGTTGGGAGTATTTAGGTTTTGGGGGTTTAGGGGGTATTCAGGATTTGGGGTACAGGGGCATTTTTAGGGTTCAGGGTGGGTTTGGATTTTGGGGTGCAAAATGTATTTTTAGGGTTTAGGGGTATTTAGTTTTTGGGGTAGAGGGGCATTTTTAGGGTTTAGGGAGGGTTTGGGTTTTGGGGTGCAGAAGGTATTTTTAGGGTTCAGGGTGGGTTTTGGTTTTGGGGTACAGGGGCATTTTTAGGGTTTAGGGTGGGTTTTGGGGTGCAGGGGTAGTTTTAGGGGTCAGGGTGGGTTTAGGTTTAGTGGAGCAGGGGTATTTTTAGGTTTCAGGGTTTGTTTGAGTTTGGGGGTACAGGAGTATTTTTAGGGGTAAGGGCGTGTTAGGATTTTGGGGTGCAGGTGTATTTTAAGGGATCAGGGTGGGTTTTGTTTTTAGGGTGCAAAGAGTAATGTAAAATAGATATATATATATATAAAAAATATATATTTATGTATATGTATATATAAATGAATATAATAAATATTTTAATTTGATATATTAAATATATATATATATATAAGTTTATATATATACATACACATATTTATGTATATATATATATAAATATATATATATATATATATATTACCTACTGGCGGTCGCCAGTAGGTAGTTATAGTTAGAACCACGTTTCCATAGGAAATCCGCAACATTCTATTTTGAATAACTTTGGCGCCGGTTGACGAATCCTCGCGAATTTTTCAAAATAGGTGGGGCGCTACGCTCCGCTCCTACCCTGAAAGTCTCGGGGGGATTCGTCAAGCGGGGGCTGAGATAAAAGGGGGGTCCCAAAACGCGTTTTTCCCATGCATTTTTCCATAGGACCTTTAGACACAGCTACAGCCCGAACGGCTGAACAGAATTACTTGAAATTTGGCAGAGAGGTAATCCTCAGGTCAAGGAAGTGCCTTTTGTAGGTTTGGTGTAAATCTGTTCAGTAGATTCTGAGAAAATAGCCTTTAAATCAATATATATATCTGAGCCAGCGTACGTTGCGCTTACGGTGCGCTTACCGTACGCGTACGGTGGCGTGCGCGAGCGCGATTCTGATTGGTTGTTAGATCTTAGTAAACATTCGAATCGGTCGAAACCAGGAAGCGGCGGCCGCCATTTCGTGTGTTTCACTCAGAAAAAAAAGAGTGATATCTTGAAAAGGGGGCAAGGGAGAGAGTTACAGACCCCCTAACATTTGTAAGGGGGTCAAAGAAGGACAGAAAAGTACAAAGAAAACATTTATTGATTTTAAAAAAAATCGCGGGGTACGCGTACGGTAAGCTCAACGTACGCGTACGGTAGAAAAAAAATAAAATAAAAGAAATGAAATGCAGATTTAAGAGTTTAGATATTAGGGGGCTCTAAAAAGAGCCGTTGTGTTTATGAAGTGATTTTTTAGTGGTACCTACAAGTAAGTACCGATGCAGAGTCTAAGGTTCAAGAGGAAGACTCTGTTCCCTTCATCAGTGAAGTGCACACCATCTCCTCTATAAATGTCTTGCATGTCGTAACGCAAGTTGTTGTGGTAAATGGAACCCATACCATAGTCACGGAGGAAAGCAGAAACAGATTTGTTGACGTGCTTTCTTGCTTTGTCAATCTGCGGACAGAAATGATTGGACCAGTTCCATTTTTGCCTTTGGCATATGTTAGAAAACACAAAGGCAGTTTTAGGGAAAAGTGAAAACAGTTGTGCAAAGGTGTCCTTCATAAGCATTTCCAGACCTACCCCAGTCAAAGTGCCTAGGTCATTGCCACCACAGTGCACTATTATGAGGTCAGGGTGTTGGATTTGCATGAAGGATTTCACCAATGGCATCAATTGGTGCCACTTTAACCCTCTCTGACCAATCCATTTAATGTCTACATTTGGCAAAGCAAGGTCTCTCACCATATCTGTTTTCTCTGCATACTTTTCACTCCAGAAGACATAGCTGTGCCCTACAATCCACACTGTGAACATCTTCAAAGGAGAACTGGATGCACTCAGGAGGTGTAATTCAGTAGAATGGTAAAAAGAAATGAAAGACAGTTTGGAAATGGGGGCATACATATTTTTTTTAGAAAAAAAAGAACTGATTGGCTGTTTCATACCATTCTACAATAAAAACTAGGCTGTATGTGTAAATTAATAGAAGCATGTTTTGTATTGGTACAGAAAAATGTGTTACCAAAGAACAGTACTATGGATTTGCTGTTAGGTTTGAAAAGTCAAGCACTCTTGCTCTTTGGAAATGAAACATTGTGTGGTGAACTTCTGACCTAACTCAACAAAGCAGTGTTCCATGAGCTGTTGCTATGGTAGCAGGCAGAAGTCAAGTTGGGGGAAGGGTACTTTTGGAAAAGGGTTGGTTTTCAACCAATAGAAATGTGTGATTACATTTGAAAAAAAGGGGGAAGCACTGAGATTTGAAACTTACATGTATATGTGTGGAAAAATAGAGGGAAACTTTGCCATTTTCTGGTTCTGCTGAGAGGAGAGAGGTGTAGAGAACAGAGATCCTGGCTCTGATAATCTGCTGTTTGAGTGCCACATTTCTTTCACAACTAACTAATTTTAAAGGTGAGTTATGAGTTTGAGAGGGGATGTATATGGTAAATTAAGAAATTAATAATAGAAATGGAATTTGTTTTGTTGAAGTTGTGTTTATCATTTTCTGTTTTGGGAGAAATTTAAATGTGAGGAACATGTAAAATAATATGGACTATGTTTTCACGATAAATTAAGGTGTACTGGTATAAATAAGGAATACTTTTAGGGTTTGAGGTTGCACTCAGTAATGCAAATACATTCAGCATTACTAAGGCTGGTTGCCCTTGCTGGAGTGTAGTCAGTCACCCAGGTTACACATGTTGCTGGACTCAGAAGGCTGTTTGGTATTGCTCTGGTGATTTTACATTTGCATTAGATGGAAAGGGGGAGGTATTTTTTTATGCAGAAGCAGACTCTTAGCACACACCCAGCTGCTTACCCTGTGGAATCATGCACAGTATTCACAAGCGAGTGGGGTTTGAGGTTTCAGTCAGTAATGCAAAAACATTCAGCATCACTAAGGCTGGTTGCCCTTGCTGGAGTGTAGTCAGTCACCCAGGTTACACATGGTGCTGGTCTGAAAAAGCAGTTTGGACATGTGCTTTTTTAAGAATCTGAAAAGTGGATTCAAAATGTGTCAGTCTGTAAAAGTGTTTATCACTTGCCAAAAAAAAGAGTAGTAAGTGTGCTTTCAAATTGGCAAAGAAATTTCGTTTTGTGACTAATATGAAAACATGACTCTGTGTGCAAAAAGGAATTACAGGCAGAGATTTATTGCGTATTGCTCTGGTGATTTCACAGTTGCATTAGATGGAAAGGGGGAGCCATTTTTTGGTGCAGAAGCAGACTCTTAGCACACACCCAGCTGCTTACCCTGTGGAATCATGCACAGTATTCACAAGCGAGTGGGGTTTGAGGTTTCAGTCAGTAATGCAAATACATTCAGCATCACTAAGGCTGGTTGCCCTTGCTGGAGTGTAGTCAGTCACCCAGGTTACACATGGTGCTGGTCTGAAAAAGCAGTTTGGACATGTGCTTTTTTAAGAATCTAAAAAGTGGATTCAAAATGTGTCAGTCTATAAAAGTGTTTATCACTTGCCAAAAAAAAGAGTAGTAAGTGTGCTTTCAAATTGGCAAAGAAATTTCGTTTTGTGACTAATATGAAAACATGACTCTGTGTGCAAAAAGGAATTACAGGCAGAGATTTATTGCGTATTGCTCTGGTGATTTCACAGTTGCATTAGATGGAAAGGGGGAGCCATTTTTTGGTGCAGAAGCAGACTCTTAGCACACACCCAGCTGCTTACCCTGTGGAATCATGCACAGTATTCACAAGCGAGTCGGGTTTGAGGTTTCAGTCAGTAATGCAAATACATTCAGCATCACTAAGGCTGGTTGCCCTTGCTGGAGTGTAGTCAGTCACCCAGGTTACACATGGTGCTGGTCTGAAAAAGCAGTTTGGACATGTGCTTTTTTAAGAATCTGAAAAGTGGATTCAAAATGTGTCAGTCTGTAAAAGTGTTTATCACTTGCCAAAAAAAAGAGTAGTAAGTGTGCTTTCAAATTGGCAAAGAAATTTCGTTTTGTGACTAATATGAAAACATGACTCTGTGTGCAAAAAGGAATTACAGGCAGAGATTTATTGCGTATTGTTCTGGTGATTTCACAGTTGCATTAGATGGAAAGGGGGAGCCATTTTTTGGTGCAGAAGCAGACTCTTAGCACACACCCAGCTGCTTACCCTGTGGAATCATGCACAGTATTCACAAGCGAGTGGGGTTTGAGGTTTCAGTCAGTAATGCAAATACATTCAGCATCACTAAGGCTGGTTGCCCTTGCTGGAGTGTAGTCAGTCACCCAGGTTACACATGGTGCTGGTCTGAAAAAGCAGTTTGGACATGTGCTTTTTTAAGAATCTAAAAAGTGGATTCAAAATGTGTCAGTCTGTAATAGTGTTTATCACTTGCCAAAAAAAAGAGTAGTAAGTGTGCTTTCAAATTGGCAAAGAAATTTCGTTTTGTGACTAATATGAAAACATGACTCTGTGTGCAAAAAGGAATTACAGGCAGAGATTTATTGCGTATTGCTCTGGTGATTTCACAGTTGCATTAGATGGAAAGGGGGAGCCATTTTTTGGTGCAGAAGCAGACTCTTAGCACACACCCAGCTGCTTACCCTGTGGAATCATGCACAGTATTCACAAGCGAGTGGGGTTTGAGGTTTCAGTCAGTAATGCAAAAACATTCAGCATCACTAAGGCTGGTTGCCCTTGCTGGAGTGTAGTCAGTCACCCAGGTTACACATGGTGCTGGTCTCAAAAAGCAGTTTGGACATGTGCTTTTTTAAGAATCTGAAAAGTGGATTCAAAATGTGTCAGTCTGTAAAAGTGTTTATCACTTGCCAAAAAAAAGAGTAGTAAGTGTGCTTTCAAATAGGCAAAGAAATTTCGTTTTGTGACTAATATGAAAACATGACTCTGTGTGCAAAAAGGAATTACAGGCAGAGATTTATTGCGTATTGCTCTGGTGATTTCACAGTTGCATTAGATGGAAAGGGGGAGCCATTTTTTGGTGCAGAAGCAGACTCTTAGCACACACCCAGCTGCTTACCCTGTGGAATCATGCACAGTATTCACAAGCGAGTGGGGTTTGAGGTTTCAGTCAGTAATGCAAATACATTCAGCATCACTAAGGCTGGTTGCCCTTGCTGGAGTGTAGTCAGTCACCCAGGTTACACATGGTGCTGGTCTGAAAAAGCAGTTTGGACATGTGCTTTTTTAAGAATCTGAAAAGTGGATTCAAAATGTGTCAGTCTGTAAAAGTGTTTATGACTTGCCAAAAAAAAGAGTAGTAAGTGTGCTTTCAAATTGGCAAAGAAATTTCGTTTTGTGACTAATATGAAAACATGACTCTGTGTGCAAAAAGGAATTACAGGCAGAGATTTATTGCGTATTGCTCTGGTGATTTCACAGTTGCATTAGATGGAAAGGGGGAGCCATTTTTTGGTGCAGAAGCAGACTCTTAGCACACACCCAGCTGCTTACCCTGTGGAATCATGCACAGTATTCACAAGCGAGTGGGGTTTGAGGTTTCAGTCAGTAATGCAAAAACATTCAGCATCACTAAGGCTGGTTGCCCTTGCTGGAGTGTAGTCAGTCACCCAGGTTACACATGGTGCTGGTCTGAAAAAGCAGTTTGGACATGTGCTTTTTTAAGAATCTAAAAAGTGGATTCAAAATGTGTCAGTCTGTAAAAGTGTTTATCACTTGCCAAAAAAAAGAGTAGTAAGTGTGCTTTCAAATTGGCAAAGAAATTTCGTTTTGTGACTAATATGAAAACATGACTCTGTGTGCAAAGAGGAATTACAGGCAGAGATTTATTGCGTATTGCTCTGGTGATTTCACAGTTGCATTAGATGGAAAGGGGGAGCCATTTTTTGGTGCAGAAGCAGACTCTTAGCACACACCCAGCCGCTTACCCTGTGGAATCATGCACAGTATTCACAAGCGAGTGGGGTTTGAGGTTTCAGTCAGTAATGCAAATACATTCAGCATCACTAAGGCTGGTTGCCCTTGCTGGAGTGTAGTCAGTCACCCAGGTTAAGCATGGTGCTGGTCTGAAAAAGCAGTTTGGACATGTGCTTTTTTAAGAATCTGAAAAGTTGGTTTAAAATGTGTCAGTCTGTAAAAGTGTTTATCACTTGCCAAAAAAAAGAGTAGTAAGTGTGCTTTCAAATTGGAAAGAAATTTCGTTTTGTGACTAATATGAAAACATGACTCTGTGTGCAAAGAGGAATTACAGGCAGAGATTTATTGCGTATTGCTCTGGTGATTTCACAGTTGCATTAGATGGAAAGGGGGAGCCATTTTTTTGTGCAGAAGCACACTCTTAGCACACACCCAGCTGCTTACCCTGTGGAATCATGCACAGTATTCATAAGCGAGTGGGGTTTGAGGTTTCAGTCAGTAATGCAAAAACATTCAGCATCACTAAGGCTGGTTGCCCTTGCTGGAGTGTAGTCAGTCACCCAGGTTACACATGGTGCTGGTCTGAAAAAGCAGTTTGGACATGTGCTTTTTTAAGAATCTGAAAAGTGGATTCATAATGTGTCAGTCTGTAAAAGTACTTTTCACTTGCCTAAAAAGTAGTAGAAAGTATGCTTTGCAATTGGCAAAGAAATTTCGTTTTCTGTCTAATTTCAAAGCATGACTTTGTGTGCACACAGGAATTATTTTTAGATATTTAATTTGTGAAGGTGTTATTGTGATTTTCATTTATAGGAAAGGGGTTTATAGTATTTTAAGATTTCTAAAGAACATAAAAAATGTAGTAATATATTTAAATAAAATAAAGGAATTTTTTTTTAGTTTTTTTCAGGTATTGCTGAAGAGCAGTGAACAAAATTTAAGATGCCTACAAAATCCAGAGTAAAGAAAGACCACAAAAAAAACCTATATTTGAAGACAACTGGAGGACCTAAGTTAGTTGAAGATGCTCATGTTGGGAAAAAGAAAAAATCTTCTGGTAAGCAAACAAAAGATTTTTTAAAGAACATATTCAAAAAAAGGAAAAATGTACAAAATGTCTGTACTGGAAAGAATGTTTTCAATAGAAAAGGAGAGGAAAAAATTGAGAATTTAGTTAATGCAAATATACCTTCTGCAACTAAAAAGATTAACTTAAACAGAAAAACAGCGTTTAAAGAGATACGTAGAAAAATGTTTCAGAGAAGAGTTATGTCCAATTTGATAAAGGATGTGAAGAAATATAAGCAAAAGGCTAAATTTTACAAGAGAAAAAAAGAAATTGAAGCCATTGCAGCAAAGGCATTAGAATTAAAAAGGAAACTATTCATTTTAATTTTGAATAGGATGCGTACATTAGATAAAATGGTTAATGTACTGAAATCACAAAGCAAAAGGAAAAGAGTAGTGAACAGAACAAACTTTTGTAAAGTGTTTTTAGGAAAATGGATGCATAGTTCAAGTAGTGAACCTTTTTTTAATGAAGAGAGCTATTTTCAAAGTAATAGTTTGCTGCATGCAGTTGACACCAGAGGTCGTGCTTACGAAGTGAAAAATGGTTGCATAATGGAGAAGGAGATAATGGTTCCAAGAGATGAGGTACAAGTGATGGCGGATGAGGCTATGGGGAGACGTCCTAAAGCCCCAGTGTACACTTGGAATTGTAGTAGTATTTGCACTGTGCGTCAGGAATCTATTGATAAATTTCGTGAGTTTCTAAGAGAATATAGTAAAAAAAGTGTAAAACAGAAGATTAAGGTGCTTCAAAGTCTAGATCCATGCAGAGTGAGAGAGAATACTGGTTTGCAGGGTCATTCTCTGGCTTGTCTATCTAGAAAAGTGTGTATTAGTGTTTTCCATCATTTTAGAATGCTGGCTGTTCATCATACTGAAATGAGAAAGTTTGTGAGACGGTTGTATTTTGCTAAAAGTCCAGCAATAAAGTTAGATGAATTGAATAGGGCTCTCTTCCGTGGGTCAGTATCAGATGTAGAGAAGGTTGTTGATGAAATTCAGTTTTGTTACTTTGGTCCTGAACAAAACAGTGCAGAAAAGGACACAGTAAATGAGGAAGAAGTGGAAGAGAATGTACAACCATTTGTAAGTAAGACATTTAATGATCACATAACAAAATTTGAAAAAATCTCTAATGAAAGACCAAATATTACTTGTATTTGTTGCCGCAGAACTCATTATAGAAAACAAACCAGGTATGTTGATCTCTATAGAAAAAGTGAAAATGAAGATAATTATAAGTGGAAGGATTTTGCCACATATATATTTCTTGAAAATTGTTTTGAATTGGGTGAAGTTCAGCGTATTTGTAAATACTGTTACAACAAATTAGAAGAAAATAGAATGCCGACCAGAGCTGTACATAATAATTTAGAATTGGATGTTATTCCTGCCGAACTTTCTGAATTAAATACTTATGAGTCTATACTTATTCAATGTGTTCATCCGTTCCAGACCATAGTACGTATGGAGCCCAAAACTGGTAAAATACCTCCTTCAGATTTACTGAGAGGTTTAAAAGGTAGAGTGGTATATTTGCCCTTGGATTTGAAAAAAAATATGGAAACTATTGATGCAGATACTTTGGAAACTGAACCATTAGTTATTCTGGTTAATGGTGTACCTACAAAGAATAAGAAGATTTGGCAGGAGCTGGTAGATGTACGGAAAGTACAAAGAGCAAATTTGTATTTGAAAAGGAATAACAAATGGTATGAATCAATTTATATAGAAGAAGAAGAAGAAGAAGATTTACAAGAAGACACAGAAACACCAACTGGACAAATTGAAAAAGTGGACAAGTCAAAGGAAGAAGAAATTTATGAACATTTTAGCATACATCCTCTTCATTCAAAAGAAGTTATGGGAGACAATATTGATCTGTTTCAGATGAAGAAAGCAAAAGGAACTCCCGTGAGTGTATGGGAGGAGAGCTTGGAAGCTTGATGTTTTCCCCAGCTGTTTCCTAAAGGAAAAGGAGGACGATACGATGAACGTCCAGAACAGATTCCAGCTTCTGAGTATCGGACTACAAGACTATATGCAGAAGATCCAAGATTTCGACAAAGTATTCCTTATTTGTTCCATCTTTTATTTGAAAGCGACTTGTCTGCATTGTCATATGCAGTAAATCACATTTTAAAAAGTGGAGTACATTTACAAAATGTGTCTGTTAAGGATTTTATGGAGAAAGTTCAGCACCGAGATGATCATTTGGAAACACAACTGATCAATCTGATGGCTTGTCAGCGTGGGACTAATGAATATTGGTACCGACACCATGGTGAATTAAAATGCATGTTACGGAATTTAGGAACACCAACATGGTTCGTTACCCTAAGCTGTGCTGAGTACGCTTGGGATGATTTACTGGATTTTCTACGAGAGGCAAATTCAAACATTAAAAACATCGAATACAAGACAGCAGGAGAACTGTGCTCATTGGATCCGGTTAATGTTTGCAGATATTTCAATCATAGATTTGAGGCTATGATGTCCTTCATCTGCAATAAAAAAAATCCACCTCTAGGAGAAGTAGTGGATTTCTTTTGGAGAAAAGAGTACCAGGCAAGAGGTGCTCCTCATATGCATATGCTGTTGTGGATCAAGGATGCCCCAAAGTTTGGAACAGATGCTGATGAAGCAGTGTTATCTTACATTGAAGAATATGCAACATGTGCTATACCAAAAAGCACAGAAGAGAAAAAGTTAAAGGAGCAATTTTTACGTTTCCAAAGTCATCGGTGTGGAAAATACTGTCGACGGAAATACAAGAGCAAAGATAAATACTACACTAAATGTCGATTTGGATTTCCTAGACCTGTTCTTTCAAATGGAAGAGTAAACAGTTTTATGTCATCTGTGAGACATACTATCACAAGAAAATCACCTAAGAATACCTACAACCTTAAAAGAAAAGAAGAATCAGAAAATATAAATGACTACAACCCAGTCATTTTATCCATGTGGAATGCTAACATGGATATACAGTATGTAGCTGACAATTCCATTGCTGTTGCTCGATATGTAACGTCTTACATTACGAAATCAGAAAAAACAGAATTGAAGGAAATGTGGGAAGAGATTTCTCACGAGAAGACTGTCAGTAAGAAGCTGTACAGTTTCAGTTTAAAGATGTTATCGCATCGTGAAATTGGATCCTACGAATGTTCAGATAGGTTATCTTCTGCAAGTCTCTACTCGAAATCAAGAAGAATAATTTGGGCAAGTTTAGGCCTTGCAGCAATGAGAAATCGGGTACTGAAATCTGTTGGAGAAATTGAATATTTGGCCGAGAATGACCCAGAAAGTACAGATATTTTGAAATCAAACATGTTGGACACATATTACCCAAAGAGAAGTCATCATCTGGAGAACATGTGTCTTTATGAAGTGCTGCAGAACTACATTTATTCACGGAAAGCCGCAGAAGACATCAACAATGGAAAATATAAAGTCATTGGTGAGGAAGGATGTTTGGTGAAGCAAACAAAAGGAAGTTTGATAAATCACAGGAAGCTGAGTTGCGACAGTACTGACAAAAAGGAATTTTACTACTTGGCTCCTTTACAGCTGTTTAAACCATGGCGTACAGAGGATGAACTACTGGGAGAATTTCAAAGCTATGAAGATTCTTTTAATGCTTGCAAAGACAGCATACAATGCAGTACATTCTCAACTTATCTGCAAATGTTAAATGAAGAAATTGAACAGGAAACTACAATTGCAGCAGAAGTAGCTAGAGACAGTTCTCAGGACAGCCAAAGTTCAGGAACACTCAGTCAAGATCCCCTAGGACAACCAATCGTTGAAAATGAAGCATCAATAGCCATGAATGAAGTGGAAATGGCTATGAATCAAGCTCAAGAAGAATTTATAGACTTACAAAATTTGGAAAGACAACTGAACGAAGAGCAGCAACAAATTTATGAAGAGATCAGAAACAAAATTGATCACGGATTTCTACATGAAAAAAAAGAGTGCTCATGCACATCATTTCATCCAATCAGCATGTATGTAAGTGGACAAGCTGGAACTGGAAAAAGTTTCTTAATAAAAGTCATCAGAAGCTACCTACAGCAAAAAACGGATTCTACTTTGTCTTGTGTGGTTACTGCTCCAACTGGGTTAGCAGCATATAACATAAAAGGAATCACCTTACATCGTTTGCTAATGTTACCAGTGGAGCATGAGAACAAAATACAATACAACAAGCTAACTGGAGAAGCATGCTTGGAAGTTTCAAGAGTATTGAAGAAGATGCAAGTTCTCATTATTGATGAGGTGAGCATGGTATCAAACTTAATGCTTGCCTTTGTGCATTTAAGAATGCAGCAAATTCTAAGGACAGACTATGACGTGTTATTTGGTGGAAAACATGTCATAGTTTTTGGGGATCTTCTACAGCTTACTCCAGTTAAAGGACAACCAGTGTTTAATACTGTGACACATGAAGACACAAAGAAGTCATTGGGAAGCATCGGTAATGCAAATATTTGGTCCTTCTTTGAGTAAAAGGAACTCACTACCAATATGAGACAAGCAAACGATGAAGAATATGGAAGTATTCTGAAAGATATCAGAATTGGACTACTCACTGAAGCTGGCACAAAAGCATTACAGAGTCGGTTGCTACATAATTTATTTCCAAAGGAAGAAATAGTTGCAGAGAAGATATACAAGAACATTGCAGAAAAGAAAAGTGTCATCTGCTTAATGCCAACTCTACGTGAATGCTCAATATTCAATGAGGAGCTTTTGAAATTGGAAAAGGAAGATATCAGGAAATTGGAAGCAGTGGACAAAATTGAGGATGGAAGAATTACTATCACATTAACAAGCACACTGAAAAATAAATTGGATTCACTAGAGAAGAACATTTCCAAAACAGCTGGATTAGAAAAAAATCTATATGTTTGCATGAACTGTAGAGTATTTTTAAGGAGAAATTTGGATGTTGAAAAAGGTTTAGTTAATGGAGCTATGGGAAGAGTTGTGGGTTTTATTAATTATCAGAAAAAAGATGGAATTGAATGTTTAAAAATAAAATTTGATCAGATAGAAGAAGTTAAAGATATTTGTCGTTGTTCAGTTCGTTTCATGCTTGTGAAAGACTTATATGTACGTAGGAAGCAGTTTCCGTTTTCTCTAGCATATGCTGTAACTATTCACAAGTCTCAAGGATTGACTGTAGATTGTGCATTTGTGAACATTGGTTCAACTGTGTTCAAAGAAGGTATGGCATATGTTGCTTTGTCACGAGTGAAAACATTATCAGGTTTATTCATGATAGACTTTGATGACTCAAAAGTTAGTGCTGATACAAATTGTGTAAAGGAGTATAATAGATTAAGAAGAAGCTATGCTCCTCATTTAGGTCAGTATCCTGTGTTGGAGAAACGTGTAGTTTCTCGTAAAAGGAGAAATGAGAATATCTGTAATGAAGATGAAGAGAGGAGGAAAAAAAAGAGGAGTGATGTAATTGCAAGCAAAACGAAAAAGGAAAATGAAGAACAGGTTGTAGGATGTCATTTTGAAAATAGCTCTGGTGTCAACTGCTACGCTAATGTAGTGCTGAATGTTGCATTTTATCTGGAAAGTGTGCAAGAGCAGATAATAGTAAATCAGGGAAAAATATTCTGTTCTGAGTTGAGTCTCCTTTTTCAAAAGCTGAGTAATGATAAAACTCAAATAGAAAGTGCTACTGAAATTAGAAAACTTTTAGATGTATGTTCAGGACGAACACAGTTTTCTCAAAATGTACAGCAAGACGCACAGGAATTCTTGATGTTTTTTCTTCAGGTACTGGAAGAAGAAGGGGTTCCCATTGAAAATTTATTTGGTCTCTCTTATAAATGGGAACGTTGTGAAAACTGTTATAATATATGTGGCTCTAATGTTGATTCTGAAAGGTTTATTTATTTAACATTGCCAGAAAGTAAAACAGTCACTTTTGCTAAATTAGTTAAAGATGCTAATCATAGCATGGAATGCAGTGAGTGTCAATCTGACATGTTTTCAACGTTAATTTTAAAAGAATACGGACAGTATGTAATTTTAATGATGCAACGCTGTAAAGCTGATGGTTCAAAATTAGATACTTTAATAAAGAAGTTTACAGGACAGCAATTATCAATTTCAGGAAAAACTTTTGTAACAGTTGCAATAATTTTCCATGAAGGACCTACTGTTACTTCTGGACATTACACAATTTATCTTAAATGTGAAAAAGGCTGGACACTGTGTAATGATTCCCAATTGATTTTCAAGCAACGTTTGCCTTTTGATTTAGCAAATTCCTATCTAATCTTCCTGAAAGCAAAATTTTAGAGAGACTTGGCAAGATCTGTACAAAACAATTTTACCATTTTATTGGATTACCATTGGAATTTTCAAAAAAAATGATTTTACAAATTATCATTTGGCCTAATGGAAAGGTAACCAATTGTAATGTGGACTTTTTCAATTTTTAATGAAACTTTGGAAAAACAAAAATTTAGAAAAAATCGGTAACATCTGCACAATTTAAATTTTGGAATGTTATTGGATTGCCATTGGAAATTTATTCCAAAAAGATTTTTAAAATTACTATTTGGCCATGCGGAAAGGTAAACAATTCTATTGTGGACTTATTTAATTATTAATTAATCTTTCGGAAACCAAAATGTTACAGATAATCGGTGAGATCTGTACAATTTAAACTTTAGATTTTTATTGGATTACCATTGGAAATTTAATCAAAAAAGAATTTTAAAATCACTATTTGGCCTAAAGGAAATGGAATCAGATGTATTGTGGAGTTATTTGAGATATATTTTTGTGATTATACTTCTGAAACAAAAATGTCAGACGGTATTTTAAAGAAATAAGTATTGATATTAGATGATATTTTTTAAGAATATTATGCATTTCTATAAAGTTATGTTTATGCAAAAAGTGATTGTGGGCTTTTTTTTAAAACAATCTTTGAGATTGTTAATTTTTTTTTTGCCCGCTGTTAAATGATGAATGCAATTGCTTTCACAATTTATAGTGAAATGCAATATATTCTGAAAACAGCAAAAAAAAAGGCAAAATGTTTTTTTGAAAAATATGTAAATATGTGTACTGTATTATAAAATGTTTTATTAAATATTAATACTTTTTTCTTTTTTTTCAGATTGAGATAGAAAATTTTCGAAAACTAGAACCATTTTTAAAGCAATTAAAATTAAATTTAAATTAATAAATATTTTTTTGAGTGGGTATGGTAAGTCAAAAATGTCATGGTCCCTTTTTTCCACTTCTCCACAATCACATTTTCAGTTTTTCATTGTAGTCTCTCAAGGACCTTGTAATGTGATAATTGATTTTTAGTGTTTTTTTTAAAAAAATAATAATAATTACGCGTACCGTACGCGTACGGTAAAAAAAAAATCAAAAAAAAGTTTTAAAAACATATATAAAAAATAGATGAAAGGTAAGGTTGGCTCTTACAAGAGCCGTTGTGTTCATGCAGGGACAGAGGAAAGAAAGAATGGGAATATTAGTCGGTACGACAAATGTGCTGATCTATTTTATTGTTCACTAGGGAAACACTGGTCTCCCTATGACAAATTAGATCATGACAAGTGGCGCACCCTATTTCAACCCTCAAAAAACGATGGTTTGTTTCCAGAGGAGAAGAAAAAGGAGATGCTCCCACCACAGATGAAGGGCTCACCTGACCTGCAGAAGAAGGACTCGGCCCTGCAGATGATGGACCAGGCTGAGCTGCTGTGGATGTGCTTGGTTGACTTACTGAAGGGTTACCTTCAGTATGTCGAGCATGTGTCCTTCTGTGTACATCTTTAAGGTGTCTCAACATGGTGTGATTCCCGAAGGAATACTTCTTGTTGGGATTCCCTCTTGAAAGTACACGGCCACACAGCTTACAAGTCACTAAGGGTGCATTTACCTTTTTCTTGCCCTCTGGAAAAGTAAAATACTCCCATATGAAAGAGGTCTTTTCTTTCCTCCTTCTCTGCCTCAAGGTAGTGCTGCTAGCCTCACTCTCAGAAGAGCTCTGCCGTTCTGCCATCGTATCACAAAGACAACCCAGCTCCTTCTCCTAAGGGATCACAAGCAGAAATGAGGGGAATGGGTGTGGTGTAGGAGAGTTCTAGAACTGAAAGTAGTTTCAACCAATCAAAAGTTGTGTTTCATGATCACATGACCCACCGTGCGCGTACGTTACGCTTACGGTGCGCTTACGGTGCGCTTACGGCAAAAGTACGCATGCGCGTAAAAAAGACACGCGCTCGCGCGCATGCGCATAACAGTCACTCCCCAACACTTCCGCGTAACGTGCGCGTGTAGCGTACACGCGTACGCGCCCCACGCGCAGTACGCGCGGCTACGCAAATTGCGTAACTATACGCAAACAGCGTAGATAAATTACGGACATTGCGTAAACCGTACGCTTACCGTAAGCTTACCGTACGCGCACTAAAAAAAAAAAAATATATATATATTTTCAAAGTTATACTAATATATCTTACCTGTTTGGTAAAAAAAAAAAGAGAAAACTTGAAATATTGCAGATTTTTTAGAAAAAAAACATAGTGTTTTAAGAGAATAAAAAGTTTAAAAAAAAATTGTTTTTTTTTTAAAAAAAAAAACACGTTTAATATAAGAATTTACAAAAAAAAAATCATAAAAAATCAATTAAAAAAAATATGGGAATCACATATGTTATAGCTAAGAATTAGCATTTAAAAAACCATACAAATTCACTGAAAAAAAACATGGGTTTCACACACGTTATAGTTAGAAATTAGCATTTAAAAAACCTTGCAAATTCACTGAAAAAACCATAGGTTTCACACATGTTATAGTTAGGAATTAGCATTTAAAAAACCTTGCAAATTCAGTGAAAAAACCATAGGTTTCACACACGTTATAGTTAGGAATTAGCATTTAAAAAACCTTGCAAATTCAGTGAAAAAACCATAGGTTTCACACACGTTATAGTTAGCTGGACATTTCACTCGTAAAAAACCAATGAAATTTCCCCGTTATAGTTAGTTAAGCTAACTATAACTCGCGCGCCCGCAATGCACTGCTGATGACGTCACATATTACATCACTCATGACATGGTCAGTGACATCACTCATGACATCACTGATGACATCTCAAATGACATCACTGATGACATCACTGATGACATCATCCATGTGATAGAGTGGCAGACCTCCTCTCACCCTAATATAACCTTTGATACACACATTCAAAAATAGAGACTGAAATTTTCAAAAAAATGGACATACCAATACCAATTACAACAACATCTTCAATAATTCTAAGATCCACATAAACATCCACTTATTCACCAACAGTCCTGTACAGTCACTCATTTGTGTACTCACACATCATATGTACTCATACACCTAAACATCCTGTAACACAATGCCACTCATCCATAGAGTTACTCACACACATAGTTACTCATGCTAATAAAGAATCAAACATCCATTTACTTGCATATACAGTTATACACACACCACCACACTTACTTCTACGGAAACTTACACATACTTAGTCTTTTAAACAATCACTTATTGAAACACATACTTATTCATACAGGAACTCTTTCAATCTCTCACTCTCACATACACTCACTTATATACACCAATAGTCACATATACTAGTTTAAAACATATGTAGTTACTCATAGAGACACTATTGAGACAGCCATTCACTCACTAACACACCCATACACACACTCTTCCACCCATACAGTCCTGCACATATGCTGTCTTCAACACATACAAACAGTGAGTCACTCATTCATGCACTTATGCACTACGTAATACCCCCCACTGAACCATACAGACACTCAGACACTCATACTGATACTCAAAAAACCAACTAATAACCTATATAGACACTCATGTTGCTGCTCACCAACCCATGCAGCCACTTATACACAAAGTGAGAGACTGATACAGGTATTTACACATTTAAACATTACTCACTTAGCCATGTATTCAATAAGATACACTTAATCAGTCAGTAATACAATCAATTTTTCAAAAACAAATCATCCATTTAGACACTTATATACTCATTTATTCTTCCATCGACCTTGAGATATATAAAACATATTTAATTTTCAGAAAAACACACATTCACTGGATGATGTCATCAGTGATGTCATCAGTGATGTCATTTGAGATGTCATCAGTGATGTCATGAGTGATGTCACTGACCATGTCATGAGTGATGTAATATGTGACGTCATCAGCAATGCATTGCGGGCGCACAAGTTATAGTTAGCTTAACTAACTATAACGGGGAAATTTCATTGGTTTTTTACGAGTGAAATGTCCAGCTAACTATAACGTGTGTGAAACCTATGGTTTTTTCACTGAATTTGCAAGGTTTTTTAAATGCTAATTCCACATATAACGTGCGTGAAACCTATGGTTTTTTCACTGAATATATATATATATATATATATATATATATATATATATATATATATATATATATATATATATATATATATATATATATATATTTATTTATTTACATAT
This sequence comes from Triturus cristatus, assembly GCF_964204655.1. NCBI lineage: Eukaryota > Metazoa > Chordata > Amphibia > Caudata > Salamandridae > Triturus > Triturus cristatus. Next base: position 641,081,846 of record NC_140582.1, read on the forward strand.
AGGGTAAGTACTTTTACTAAGTTTATGACTTCACCACGCATGCATTTGCGTTGTAATGGCATGCGTGGTAAAGTCATATGCGGGGTAAAAGTTTGCGGGGTGATGGTATTGCGGAGTTATTGCACCCGCATTGTAAAAAATGCAGGGTGATGGTATGCGGGTTAATAGTTAGCGGGATAACTTTCAGAGGCTGTCCAACACCTTTCTCATAATGATAATTTCTCAAAAATTACAAAATATATTTACCCTAAAAGAAGCAAAGAAACTCCTCTGAATAAAGTTCTAGTTTATTGCCAAATTTAATGTAATTTCTTTGAGACTTTTTTCTTCAATAGAGAGTTTTCTCTACTAGAGTTTGAACTGTCATTTTTTGCTTCTATCCTTGCCCAGTATACTACCCGAGCAAACAGACCTATACAACACTGGGCACGCAGAAACTTAGCAAGTTTTGTTTCTCAAAAGGATCGATTCATGCAGAGTTGTCAATCAATGCAAAGTTCTAAGCTAAACCAAAATAGCCTTTTTAATGGAAACTCACACCTAATCATAACTGCCCGTATCTGTCCCTGATTGTTATATTCCAGTGAAAATAAATGTGGCTCAATAATAAGTGCTGTTTGAGATAGTGTACTGATTAACAAAGATTCACGCATCTACCACTGCAATACAAATATTGTGTATACGCCGAAAAACATGGATTTATGCCTTTACAATTCCAGTCTAGAATCACTTTCATAAATAAAACAACTGAGGCCATATTCCCTCTAAAAATTACCTGTGAGGGAAGTGTTTTCATGTTATGCATAATGACCACAGAGTTACATTTATTGTGTTAAGGGATGCAGCTCATGGGAATTTGACTGGTGAGCATATGTGACATAGATACGCAAATTATAATTGAAATAAGAAATATCCACTTTAGCAAGAGGGGCAGCAGAATGCTTTCTGCCTATACACCAATAAAGGGTGTAATCAGAAAGAGCCCAGTAATTCGGATTTTGACATGTGCCGGGCAGAGTTGCTGTTGAGTGAGGTAAAGAATAGGAATTGGCGACATGTGCAGCAACCATGCACTATTTTATTTATGTAGTGACAGGGACACTGCTGACTGCTGAATAAATTCACCTCCTAAGGAGGAAGGAAATGAAAGATCAGTCAAGGCTAGCAACCTGTGCAGAAACTACACAAACTTTCAAAGGCCCAGATCCACCTACTCCTGCAAGGCAGAAGCAACACAATTTTGAGTAGAGGGTCATGCCCCAAGTCCCTCTCAAGCTTTTGAAAGCAGACGAGCATGAGTTTAGTTGTTACTCAGACACCAGCCATATTGGCCCCCTGCACAGCTGTGTGTGAAAAAATAACTGCATGGTAATTTAATGCTCTGGCTGCACAAGTGCAAATTGACTTGCCTTATGTTATCCCCTGCCCTCCATGTGAGCCCAATACTCTGATTAGCTCCCAGAAACCATTGTTCTTTCTAATTTACATAAGCAGGCATCCTCCTGGCCTTAAAAGACTTTGCACCAAGAACAGTTTCCACTGTCATGACTAGTAGCGAATTACATTTTAGGGTAAAAACAAGACAAGCTGATGAAAATAGACATACCCTCCTTCAATTGTTTCAGACAGGACCACAGCATGGCACTAATTTGAAAATTCTAATTTTGTTCAATTTAGCCCACCTCTTCTCTGACCAAGTGAGCTATGTGAAAAACACATTTTATATATGCCTCATCATCAACTTCCTTTCTAGTCTCCCATGCCTGGTCCCTTCTCACTCTTCCCACTCATTAACTTTGCTCTCACCTCTAGGAAGAGCCTTTTGAACTAAAACAATAGTAGCCAATAGGTGCCATTGCCTGTCTTATCCAACACCTAATTCAACCTTTCTGAATGGTGGCTCCAGGTCTGCCCTGAGAGAACAGCGCCCGCTTTGTTCATCTATGAACTCTGATCTTGGGTCACACATTGTAGAGAAAAATTAGACTAAGCTCATTCCAATGTCCTGGGCTAGACTTACTGAATCCCGGGCAGATGGCCTCGTACTGCTGACCCATCACATTGAGAAGATACGGCATGCAATCTAACTATATCACCATGAGAAAATGTATATTTGTTTCATTTAAGATGTTTATAGAGCACGCAGCTACCCAAAAGGGTCTCCCGGCTCTATCGGCGGACAATACCACAGCACACCAAGAAGAATACCTAAGAAGGCGGGGGTTCAGTCAAGCCTGCTAAAGAGCAAATCTTTTAAGTTCTTCTGGAACTGAAGCAACATCTCAGAGCAATCAACAGAGAATTCCAAAGTTTAGAGCACAACACAGAGAAGGAGTGCCCCTTAAAACTATACTGAGCCCTGCCATCCAGGAAAATCAAACAACCCCTTACCAAATTATGGCTTATTGCAATGCATCAAGCTAGCCTTGCTGTATCCCGGGCAATACATCCCATCCTGCTAGCCCTTCCCATTGCAAAGATATTACTCGCAATCTGGTCTCACTGGAATTAGAAGATGAAAGTGTGCTGAACCTTGCTGGCCAGGAAAAATCAAACTAACCCCCCCACCCCCCCAGCTTTTAGTACTGGACTAAATGTCTTGCTTGTGTTAACTTTGCTGATTTCTGGATACTTGGTCCCATCCTGCTAACTCTCTCCATTGTGATAGATGAGTGTATGAATTATAATTGTAGTAATGACTAGCCAGTTTAGCCAGCCACAGGGGCAACACGATCCTCAGTGCCTGTACCCCAAAAAGAGTGGTAATAAGAGAGTGCCTCTTAATCTAAATGGTGACATTTGCCAGGCAGAGATGTTGTTGAATGAGTACAATGATGCTCAAAGGTCAAGAAATGAAAAAGGAACATATGCTGTAACCATGCACCATTTTACTTTATTTCAGTTTTTTCTTTTTGAGACACTGCTGAATAAATACACCCCATTTCCAAAAGCGGAAATGACCCACAATCTGCCTTTATTGAAATTAGAGTAAGTATGCAGATCCCTACAATTCAGAAAATATCACACTATCCATTACCACTTTAGGACAGGTTGCTTTTTCTCAGGCTAGCCAAGTTGATTTCTGGATCCTTGATCCCATCATGCTGACCCTTCCATTTGCAAAGAAATGATGCACAATCTGCCTTTCTTGACATTAAAAGGTGAATGTATTCTTAGCCCTGTCAGACAACAACATACAACTACATCCTATCCATTTAAGACTGTTCGCAGTGTCTCAGGCTGGCCAAAACATTGAGGAGAGTGTCACACCCTAAACAAATTTAGATCCATATTCCTATAATTTTAATTGATCTTTTTTATATTTAAAACGTCACTTTTTTAACTTAAATGTAATTTATCATTATACGTATAACCTATCTAAATTTAATTTAGGCATCCAACACACTCACAACCACACACATATATTAAACAGTGGCTCTCACCACTGTATGGTTATGGTTTAGATGCATTTCAATTGGAAAGGCATGTTTTTATTTGCCAGTACCTTTTGGCCATGTGGACTGATTTGCACATGATTTTGCAAACCAACAAAGCAAGTTATGGCACCTGTTGTTTGTATTGGAAACCATAGCTGAAAAATAGTGGACCTCATAGGAACATAAACATAAAATGTTGGTCTTAATTTCTTTTCCATTTCTATCAAAACAGATAATGTCAAATATCCTTAGCACACGAGAAAGGGAAAGTACTATGCAGAGATAGAGTTGAAATCTGTCTCCAAGTGTAATTATGGTCGTTCTGTTTAATATTGGAAGATACTTAATGGGTTCGGCAGGAGCCTTAGTAAAAATTCAGGAACACGCCATGCACAAAGAAGCACTGACAAAACCTATAGACCTAGCGTAGGCCACCAGCTTTTTGGTAACTTTTGTTTTGTATTGTCAAGTTTTTGCAGAACTTTTTTGGGGGGATGCTGCTGGGTAATAATCAATGCAAATAAAAACAATGGCTAAAGGCAAAAAAAGCAAACTTTACAATAGTGCTTTTGCCTATGTATCAGTAATATCTGTTCTTTACTTTGTTTAGAAACAACAGAGGTGCTGACACATTGTATAAACATAAGCTTTTGGTAAATGTCCTGCATGCTGCAATATGTTGGCAAAATGCCAGTGTGAGACTTTTCAAGGAGTGAGACTGCCTAGTAGGCACAAGCATATTGTGTGAGGTTTCAGATAAATGTGTCGATTTCATTCTGGTTTCACTGGAGTTATTAGTTTGGAGCAGCACAATTGGAGCAACTCTACCCTTACATGTTCCAGAAATGCAAATATATACATGCATGTGACATTATATTCACTGTGTGCCCTAACTTCATGTGTGAAGCATTATAACATATTAATGAAATGTATTCACTGTAGAGACTAGAAATTCATATGTGTTCACTAATGTTCGGTTTAAACATAAAGGCATGTAATCTTCATTCACATTTTATACTTACATTTCAAGTTATATTTACATATGTAAACATGTACTCTTTTACTTGTTTTACCTTTATTTTTTCAAGTTACACATGTGCATGTGTAACCATGTATTCAAAGTGCACATTAAATGCTTAGCTAAAGTTAGACGGACTACAGGCCTCGGTTGAAATGCATCTTGCTTTGCCAGCATGTTTTCCTTTCCTTGCAATTATTATTTTGTTAGTTAGAAAAAGGTTTATTGTCTGTATTAGACTGCTGATAGAGAGGACGGGAGGGAAATTTGGCAGTGAACGTGGAGAAACAATGGTGGAAAAAGGTTTTCTGTTCATCATGTACCAGGACGGCAAGATGTTCAAGGTTAAGAACCGCAATCTCAGCTTGATAAGTTGGGAATTGAGAGCTATATGCAGATGCACTCAAGTAGTGGTCTGATTGGTCCCTGGTGGTGTGAAAGGAGATAACAACTTTTTCAGTCTCCTGTTAAATTGGTGTTCACACAATTGGAGTCACCAGATAATCCCTCTAAACTTAGAGCAGCGCAGACCATTTTACTTGCCTTATTCTGCACGTGTGAAGCTTTATGCTAAACACGTATTTCCTTTTTCTGAGACTTCTACTCAAGTTCGATTCTGCTGATACCTTCTTCTGTGCTCCTGAATAAGAGACCCTTGATAAATGACGCTATATATGGCTTATGTTTACAAGAGATAAGTGTAGTTTCTTTATGGGACACCTGTTTTCTTTCATTTGTTTCTGTGTTGTGGTGGCTATCACAATTATGTATCTCATACAGTTGTGCCTTAACTTACTGAGCTATTTCAGCTTGCCAAATTGTATTGTTGTACTTTTTAAATGTATTTTTGGTTTGCATATATACTGGATTGATTGGTGATACAAATAAAACCCTTTAACTACACTCAGCGATTCTTAGTCCTTATTGTGGATTCACATAGGCTCCACAAGTTGGAAATGTATTGATGATGTTGTCTCCCTTTCAATGCTTCATGTAAGCTAACAAAGGTCCATACGACCAATGGGGAAAAATCTTTAACTATTTGTCTAAGAGATTAAGTTGTAAGGCCTAGCGCTCTTTCAGATTAAAGAGGCATATTTGAAGTTAGTCTGGGGTGTATATGATTTTAGTAGGATCTGACCAGACACATTTATAATGAATACCTAGATGAAATGTCATGCAGGGCTATATTTAATTAAGCACTGATAAACTAGTTAGCAGGGGATATTCAATACAGAAGGGGGTCTGATCCACATATATGAATGAAAATATGGAAGGGGGTATGGGAGACAGATCAGTTTTATATGCTATGTTAATTATGTCCAAAGTACAACAAGAAAACTAACATATGTAATTTGTTTTTTATCTAGCTACTAGTTCATTTGCATTTAACGTTGTCTCATTTTTACTTTATGATACATTTTAATAAAAAAATAACACATTGAAACGCAACACCTGAATTAGGACATTATGCTATTCACACTATTTTTCATATTGTCTGGTTATGCAGGGTAAAATAGTCCTGATGAGTTTGGGTGCAATGTATTGTCTAAAATGGGTGAATTAATCTATGAGCTTCATCAAGTAGTTCACATTATGCAGTGTAAAACATGATTGCAAATCTTTGGTGAACTTGTTAGCATTCAACGTAGCTTAAAAAAAATACAGTCATTCAGTCAGTCAGTCAAAAAGCTTTTAATATCGGTAAAAAACCATAAAAAGACATAAATACAAATTTGCAATAAAAAAAGAGCACATACAGCTAAAAACATAAATACAAATTTGCAATAAAAAAAGAGCACATACAGCTAAAAACATATAAATATAAAAGGATCATAGGATTTCATCAGATACATTAAATAAGCACAGCGCTCCTAAAGGGCAATCCCAAACTATGAAATATATCGACAACATGAGTTACAGTGTTTGAGCTACTGTGGAAACAGTAGTTTGAGGACTTTCAGATTTTAATTTTTTACATCTCGAGTACCACATAGACAAAAGAAATCTAGCAGTCGCAAACACTATTAGGGGGGTGGTATCATATTTGAGAAATCTAAATGCCTCCCTATAGTCCTTAAGCCCCCTGGACTTGCAAAGTCGAATGATCCATTTGGCTCTTGTCTTACCATAGAAGGGGCAAAAGAGCAGGACATGCAAATCTGTCTCTCTACTACACGCACAACCTGGGCAGGAACTCGTGGAATATAATGCATTTGACCACTTATATGTTACGTCCCTAAGAGGCAATGATCCATATCTAAACTGTATATATAATTTCTTGGCCAAGGGAGGCTGGATATCATCCAAGAATTTCTCAAAAAAAGGATGGGCTTTGATATTCAAAAAGGTATCAGTCAGCCTACCCGTGGAAGAATTTGTTATTATATATTCCATGCGGTAGCGCTTAAGGGCCGTGATCAGAGATTTTTTGGAGTACAGGGCACAGGTCTCCTCAGGGGACGACCACATATCCCCCCTACCTAAAACATGACAAAGTTGCTTGATGTGATTTAGCCATTGAATTTTCCCCTTGCTCCCCCTGGACATAAGATCCCCTAAATCCTTCCTTTAGCTGGAGAGCTCAGGGGTCGACCATAAGGAGGGGGCGATTTGCAACCAACTCCTAAATAGGAGCCAAGCCCAATTCCAACCGAAGGGGTGTCAGGGGCGTACTCATAGGGAGTCTCAGTAGACGCCTGATAAAACTATTCTCAGTGCGAGATAAAGGGGCAACACTGACGTGACCCTATAACTCTGCACTGTAGAGTGCTCCCCCTCTCGCCTGGGTTTTATAGATTTCCATGGGCGGACTCAACAGCTTAGAAGAGGTATCATTAAATACCTTTAGGATACCACCAGTTGATTGTGCCAACTTCAAGTTAGCCTTAACCATATGGGATCCCCAATCCATTTGATCATTTAATGTAATCCCCAGGTAATCAAAGGTGGTTACTCGGTCCAGAGCAGTTCCATCCAGGTGAGGGAGGGGACATTTGGCTAAGTTGGTGTTATAGGCCACGAACTTAGTTTTAGAGAGATTAATCTCCAAGTTCCTCAGTCTACAAAAGGAGCAAAAAGCCTCTAAAGTGCGCTGAATACCTGTGGATGATTTTGACAATAGAAGGGTATCATCAGCGAACATTAGGGCGGGTATCTTCCGCCCCGCTAAACTTGGAGAATCCAGATCTCTTGCTCCATATAGATGGTCTATCAACCCGTTTAGGAAGAGCGAGAAGAGCGTGGGGGCCAGAACGCACCCCTGCCTTACTCCCTTTTCCACCGGGAACGGAGCTGACAGTTCCCCACACCTCCCGAATCTCACCCTTGCAGATGTACCTTGGTGCATATGTTTAAATAGATGGCACAGGTAGGCCGGAACACCCATCTCCAACAGGATTGTCCAGAGTTTATCCCTTTCGACCAGGTCAAATGCGGACCGAAGGTCCACAAAAATCAAATACAAACTACCTGCCCCAATAGTGACTTTCTTCCAGTAGACCAACTGTAATCTGAATAGTTGGTCTATGGTGGATACTTTCGCACGGAAGCCCGCTTGAAGGGAGGTTAGGATGTGATGTTCGTCCATCCAGGTCTGCAACCTAGACAAAAGAAAGCGGGCAAATAATTTCTGGAGGACGTCAATCAAACTAATGGGGCAGTAGTTGACCGGTTCGATAGGGGAAGCTTTTTTGTGGATTGGGATAATTTCAGCTCCCAGCCAAGTAGTAGGGATCTCCAAGCCCTGAAAAATGGCGTTAAAATAAACCCAAATGTAGGGAGCCCAGACTTTTTGTTCACTAAGATATAGATCGCCCGGGATCCTATCGAGGCCTGGGGATTCCCTAAAGACAAACTTTTAAGGGCCGCATGGACTTCAAGGAGAGAGCAGGGTGGGCAGGCAAGGCACGGGTCCTCCAGGTGTGCTGGTACACATGTGCTTGTTGGAATCACTGGAACTACTCGGGATGCAGGGTTACTAAGAGAATAAAGAGGTTTGAAGTGGTCCAGCCAGACCTCTTCACTAAGGTTAGGTGTAATGGCCGACATCCCTTCAGCCGACCCCACTTGGACAAGGTTCCAAAAGGACCTAAAGTCACGAGCTTCCAGAGCTGCTTTGATACTTTCCCACCTTGAGGCCTCCCACTCTAGCCTAGCCTCCTTTATCAAGGTTTTGTAGGTTTCCCTGGCATTTCTAATACTTGACTGGGACCCCGATTTTACCTCCTTGAGCAAGATATTTTTAGCCAGCCTACAGTTTTTATTAAACCAGTGATCACGCTTATTCACCCTTTGCCTTTTAATATTAGTAGTATAAAAATAACCGATCAGGGACCCAAAAAGATTCTTGTGAATGCGCTGCAATCCCTGTAGATAGAGATGGGAGGGATTGCCATTAGAACTCAAGAGGTGAAGAACCTCTGTTAGGGACTGTACGACATAAGAGTATAACTCCACTAACTTGTTGGGTGCTAATGCGATCTTCGCCCTCCTGATTCGTCTACCCCCTGCCTCTCTAACCAAATTCGAGTTACTGCTAATCTCAGCACCCCCAGTTTCTTTACGATGGCCCAGAGCATTAGATAATTCTAGTGACAATAAGTTATGGTCACTGTCATCCCTTTGGAAGACATGAAAGGTTCTCAATCTGGCCCAGAATTCAACATTTACCAGGATGTAATCTATGGGCCCAATTCACAGAACTAACTTAAGACAAAATCCTAAACTTACTACCATTTTGGTATTCACAGAAGGCACTTACTCATTTTGGTATTCACAGAAGACACTTACTCACTTCGGTATTCACAGAAGTTAGGAGTCCTAACTTTAGGACTCCTACATGCCTTCTGTGAATACCGAAAGTCTTAAAATTAGGATTTTTCTCAGTTTAGGAGTCCTAAAGTTAGGACTCCTAACTTTACTACTACTAAACTGAGAAAAATCCTAATTTTAGGGCTTTCGGTATTCACAGAAGGCATTTAGGAGTCCTAAAGTTAGGAGTCCTAACTATATTACTACTAAACTGAGAAAACTCCTAATTTTAAGGCTTTCGGTATTCACAGAAGGCATTTAGGAGTCCTAAAGTTAGGACTCCTAATTTCTGTGAATACCGAAATGAGTAAGTGCCTTCTGTGAATACCAAAATGAGTAAGTGCCTTCTGTGAATACCAAAATGGTAGTAAGTTTAGGATTTTGTCTTAAGTTAGTTCTGTGAATCGGGCCCTATGGTCGTAGTTTTCCCTGGTTTGTTAAAGGTGCATAAACCCGGAACGTCTGGGGGGAGTCTGCCATTACAAGCCCTTAAAGAATGTGAAACTACCAACTTATTGATTGCAAGGGCCAAAGGCAGTAAGCGCTTTTCAGGATACATAGTGCAGTCCGGGATCAGCCAATTTTCATCCTCGTCCGAGGTTACCGAAGGGATCCCCATAAGCGGTTCAAAGTGGCAATTGAGATCGGCACCAATGATTTTATGATATGACGAGGGAAAGGAATGGAGGAGAACCTCTAAGGCGTCCAAGATTGATAGACCCAACTGAAGCGGTTGGGAACGTAAATAAACGTTAATCACTGCCAATGATAAGCCATCCTGGAAGTTGAGTTTAATACATAGGATGTCCGGGCAATGAGAGTCTATTTTCTTAACTGAGCAACCTAAGTGGGAAGCCACCCATATGCATAACCCCCCCGAGGGTCTTCCCATGGGTCCCTGCACTGTTGGAGAATAGAAAGACGCATATCCTACCCTCACTGGGGCAGATAATAACCAAGTCCCTTGGAACAGACATAAGTCATAGCGATCCATCAGCTCACCCCATTCCGGATTATGCAGCTTAGGCCCTAGCCCTGCTATGTTCCAAGACCTGATGATTGGTCTACGTGACACCACGTGGGCAGGGGAACTCTCAAGGGGTTGGGACACGCTAAGAGGTGGAGAAGCTGTATGTATGCGGGTAACCAGCTCCTGTTTACCACCTGTAAGGCCAAAGTTTTGGGAAGATGGAGGTATAGTTCCCCTACCCAGCTTGGTACCGATGACCTGCTCAAGGGACCCCTCCTCTATACTCAAACCCTCCACAGCGTGACTTCGAGACCGCTGCGGAGCCGTTCCGGCTGGACGCGATGGTGATAGTGGTCAATCTATATTACTCAGTGCACTGTATCTATTGCTCACTGAGATGTTATAGTCAGGTTCAATTGCACCATAATTGGGGAGAAATTATTGTAACATTCTCAGTATAAGAAATCGAGAATAAAAATATCCCAGGTGACAAGTGTTGATAGTGCCCCTCTTCGAAGGCCCTCCATTTGCTAGTATGTGTCCAGCTACTCTAGGATCCCTAAAGTTGACAAATACACAGTCGCCACAAATATCATTAGGTCTAGTCCCCAACCAACTGACTCTTCACACAAATAGGATCTCCCCCAGGCCGGCACCCCTTAAAGGTCTATGTCTACTTAACCAAAAGGTGGTTTTATTCTTTAACTCCCCTCGGTCACTATCCAGTGGAGGTACTCCTGTAAGCACCACCACATACGGTGACGCTTCTGGGGGTAACTGGGGGCGGGGAGGAGATTTGGGTGTACCGTTTGCATCAGATTTCCGGGGAAGATTGTATAGAGGCCTACCCGATTCTAGGCTCTGAGTACCGGGAATTTTTGAAATAATAGATGGACCAGACTGATTCTCCCCCGATACGGCTGAAGACAGTTTGGAGCCAGTAGATTGACCAAAACCAGTCGGAACTACCAAGCGGTTCGGCATATTTTGAGAAGCCGAGATATGCGTACAGATTTCAGGGCGAATACTTGCACCTTGATTTGGGCCTTTGGTGGCAGGCTTGGTTACTCCTTCAGCCCCTACAATAACAGGATTCCCCGTTGGAGGGCTAGACTGAGATCTCCCTGGGCCTTTATTGTTGATCAATGAGGCTAATCTATCAATCCTGGAAGTCAAAGATTTAAAATGGGTACTAATAAGGTGTTCTAAATGTGACTGGAGATCAATTATCAGATGGGTAGCCCAAACAAGAGGACCTATAATAGAAGATGGAGGGCCCGGGTCGGACTGCAAATAAACTGGTGTTGATGCTGTTCTCTTAGCCGATTTTTTAACCCGTTTTAAATTTTTTATTCTAGCATCGGGTTTAAAGGGCTTTGTACATGCCGACGGAGAAGAAGATGGAACAACCTCTATTAAAAGATTTTCATCAGGCTCAGTCTGAGCACAAGGAAGATCAGAAAAAGAGGGCATGTGAAAAGACATAAATTCAGCGTAGTTAGCTGTGGCTACAGAGCTATCGCCCACGGATGTAAAAAGGGGCATAGCGGGGGTAATTGAAAGACGCCTTTCAGTATTTTCTATGGCTGTTGCCACTACCCCTATTGTTTTTTGTAGCATTTTGTCAATGGCTGTAAGGGTCGGGAGCGGTTGGGTCGTTGCTGCTAATTGTCTAGTCATTGGGCGGGCAGCAGAGGGCTTACTATTTTTGCCCTTGCTGCTCATTGTAAAGGGTTAAACAAAACTATCTATGAATGATGATAAAATCTCATACACAGATTGAACTGATCGATTGAGATAAGCAGAATAAACAATAATAACAAAATATGGCCCCACAGGGGCACTTCTCATAATGATGAACAAGTATCAGGGCAAGAATTCACTGGTTACAATGTATTATGGAAATGACCACAAATGTCGGGGGTCCATAGCTCGTTTAGTCTCTACCATCAAGTCCAAGAGGGGTGCCCCAGCCCAGCCTCCTGCAGCCCCTGACAGCCACAGACGGACCCGCCCTTGTCCCGGCCTTCTCCCGGCGCGTCCCGAGGATCCAAACAGTCCTTTATGCGCCTCCTGGCGCTTACGGTTGGCGTTTGCAGCGTCCTCGCCGCAATCAGGGTTGATGGGAGATGTAGTCCCAGTGTGGCGGAGCCAAGCCCGGCCAAGGAAAGCGGCGGAGCAAAGCCCGGCCCGGAATTCAGCCCCAACCAGGAAGCAGCTGCAGGTAAGCCATGGATCACAGGTGGAGACTCGGCGGAGTCAAACCCGGCCAAGCAGAGCGGCGGAGCAGAGCCCGGCCAGCGGTTCAGCCCCCAGCAAGATAGAAGGATCACAAGGAACTCGGCCCCAAACAGTCCTTTATGCGCCTCCTGGCGCTTACGGATGGCGTTTGAGGCGTCCTCGCCGCGGTCAGGGTTGATGGGAGATGTAGTCCTAGTGTGGCGGAGCCAAGCCCGGCCAAGGAAAGCGGCGGAGCAAAGCCCGGCCCGGAATTCAGCCCCAAGCAGGAAGCAGCTGCAGGTAAGCCAGGGATCGCAGGTGGAGACTCAGTGGAGTCAAACCCGGCCAAGCAGAGCGGCGGAGCAGAGCCCGGCCAGCGGTTCAGCCCCCAGCAAGATAGAAGGATCACCTGTAACCAAGTCACATGGGTCTTACCCTTGCTCCGCAATATATTGCTCAATTAATCCAGGAAAGGGACTCTAGGAGTGTCCTTTGCTTCAGTAGGCCTTTCTCTTCACTGCCGGCCTCTAGGAGGAAGCCAGGCCGCAATGTGGGGTCGCGTCTAAATAATGCAGGACATCATCAAGGTGTTGTTCCTGTTAGAGCCCCCCTCGCGCACCGCCTTTAAATTCAATGCCAGCGAGGGCAGTGGGGGGTGCTCCGAGTTGCCACGCTTCAGTGTTTATCTTGCGCAATTCGTCTCCGGCTGCGAGAGGGCCCTGCAGCAGCAGCAAGCCACAAGTCCCGGCCTCCCCACTCACCGCGGTACCTCCTGTGCAGCACGGGCCTCACCACACTGAGGAGCCCCTCCTGGACAGCCGGCTCCGGCGCCGCAATGACTCATCTGATACGGCCTTGTCCAGCAGTTGAAGGGTTCCGATACGCGGCCGTTACTCTCCGCCCCCCCCCCGCAGGTATCATAGATTACTTGAAAGGCTCTGTGAGTGCCTGGGTAAAGCCGCGCAGGTCTGCAGGACGATGCCCTCGTACATATATAAGAATCTTCAAGCACAAAGGAAATATAAGGATGTAAGGTCATCAAGTTTGGGTGATTTCTACTGAACTAAGTTTCAGTATGGGGAGGAAACATATGTGTTGCCAGGGGATGAGAGATGGCCCCTAGGAAAAAGAGAAAATCTCACAAAAGTATAGTTTTGTACCTTTTACATTTCCAATGTTTTTTCTTTGTTTCACACCAGAAAAAAAGGCAAGACCAATTTGCATTAAACTTACTCCTCTGTGAACTTTTTTCAGTTTTCGTGTGGGATGATATTGCTGCATAATACAATGCCATTGTGGATGGATTCCGAGAGACATTTATGTGTTTTCCATGATTAGGATGCCTATGCAGTACACAATTTTCACATCTATATTGCATGTCATATTAAGTTATGGAAAACACTTTTCCTGCCTGTGGGTGATTATTGTAAATTCTGGAGGCCATCAACTGTGAGAGGTTGGCCTGGTATATGCTGCCCACTAGTTATAGTGGGCACCCTGTACCAGTCCAAACAACCCCTTATTGGATATAGATTAAAGACAAACTTTATTGAAAGCTATCCTAGTGGTAGCAATGGAGAGCAGCCTTCAGGCTAAGTCTTGAAGGAATGTAAAGCAGCTTGTTTTACAAGTCTATAATCTCTTGAGTTCCTAAATGAAAGATAATCACGCCAGGTATATATATAAAATATATGTATTTATTTCTAAACAAACCCTTCTAGACTCTTTATGAGACTAGAGGTCAAAACACATAAGTTACACTTCAAATATCACAGTAATAAGCACAAATACACGTCAGGCCCTAGGGGCGAGCCAAACCATATGCTAAAATAGTGGTATAAGAACCACAACTTAACTAGACACAAGGCCTAGAGCCTGTAGAATCACTGGGACCCCAAGGAACCACCCAAGGTAGTGACACAGGGGACCCATGGGGGCAGTGTGCAGTGTGAGAACACAGCCGCAAGCTCCCGTTAGCTTCTATAGGGAAAGTCGCGGTTAGATATTTAAAGATTAGGGACACTGAGTCAGGACCAAACCCTCTTGGACTTAAGAAGTTCTAGGGTCAACACCCACGGGAGCACCGGAGTACTCGTGTTACCTCACCCAGGGAAGCCGGGTGCATAGGTGTCAAATGGTGTCGGGTCGCATCGTCGATTTCAATGGGAGCTGGCGAAGAAGTGCTGCTGCCGGGAAGATGCGAAGTGTCCGAAGAGATCCAGGCCTGGAGCAGAGGGGACAGAGTCTGGGTCACTAGCCAGTGACCAGGAAGGTAATAGGCAGATGCCTATCGATGTCGGGTGATTTCAGGTGAAGAAGGTAAAGCTTGACTCTTCAGCCACGAGGACCAGGAGGCATTGAGGACAACCAGGAGCTGGATTCGAGCTATCCCATGAAGGATGTTGAGGGCTGCGGTGTCAGGGTCCGGATTGGACTCACAAAGCCTTGGCAACAGCAACCCATGCAGAAAAGAGAAAGATGCTTTGGTGCAGACCAGCAAGGTCTATGGGACTCACCACTTGGTAGGGAGTCGGGCACGTCTGGAGCAACCAGGGAAGCTCAAGGAAATTCAAAGTTACCCCCCAGGGACCCACCAGTCGACGGACCAGGGATCGCGAAGGGAGCTCGAGACAAAACACAAAATTGCGGCCCATGGGTCACTTGGGGTGACTAGGCCAACAATCTTCAGTGGATTCGGTGCTTGAGGTGGGGGCTACAAGTCAGCCTAAGCACGACTTCAGGAGACGTCGAGAAGCTAATGCACTTGCAGATGTGCACGGTGACCAGAAGTTCCGGTTACACGCTACTTACAAGGGCTGCGGGTCTCAGCTTTGCTGGGGACTCGGGTCAGCCTCTGAGATGTCTGGAAATCCTCTTCCTGGGCTGCAAATACTTTGGAGTCCGGCGGGAGCTTCGGAAATGCAGACCGGCAAATTGTTTCGTTGGTGCCTGCCAAGCAGAGAAGTCACTCCTTGACTCTTAGGGAGATTTCTTCAGTCCTCTAGTCTTGAGTTGAGCGTCGAAGTTCCAGGATTCAGCTTCAGAGTTTCATCCAGGGATATCTAAAGTTCTGGTTACAGAGGTTCCTTACTTATACCTAAGGAAGGGATTGGACTTGCTCTGGGGACCCACCTACGTTAGGGTTTGGAAAGAGGGGTGGCTACACCCATTTCCTTTGTCCAGTTTCACGCCAGAGCAGGGGCTGGAAGCCCCTGGACCGGTTTGAGCTGGACTATGCACAGGGACACCAAATGTGCCCCCAGTGCAGGACTTCAAAGCACTCAGAGAGTGCTCACACCCAGCCCCAATACACATAAGCCTGTCTGGGAGGTGGTTACACCTCCCTGTGATAGGAACCCTATTCTCCAGGCCACCCCTGCCGGAGGCCAGACCCGTGTCTGTGGCTGCAGCATCCATTTTGTGATGCCAGGGCTCTTTTAAGTTTCTACTGGGTATACCAGTGAGGACATGTCTCTCCCTCTAGAAGGGTGGAATTCTACCCCCGCTGCCAGAACTGGCGAGGGGTTAGGATTCCAAAGCGTTTGACACCAAACATGACAGGTTTCTGTGCAGCCATCCCAAAGTTAGCATTTACCGCGAGGTTATAATGCACTTAAGAGTATATGGGCAGGCTGCACTACAAATAGCATCAGAGAAGGGTCTCCGAATGCTGCAGAGGGGTTCTGCTCATGCAGGGGCACCCTCTCACATAAGAACCAAGCACTCTGCCTTCAGGAATGATGAGGCCTGTCATAGGAGTGACTTATAGGTTTATATGTGTGTAAATATGTAGTGATGTAGGTAACCTATATCACAGTAAGGCGTTCATGCACCACCTTACCCAGGCTGCAGTAGCAGACCTGTGGTGTCATTTTGGGGGGCTTTCAGGGGTGACATAATACATGCTTCATCCCCTGGTAGGCCTCTGGGGGTACCTATGCCCTGGGTACATAGTGTACCATATACTAGGGACTCACAAGGGTACCTCAGGATCCAATCTGTGGTGTACCTAAAGTACATACAATCAATTTAGAGAGGAAGCAGCTAGGCAGGGGCCCTGAATAGTAGGGTCCCAGCCAGACTAAAGTCGAAAAACAGAGAAACACCAGCAAAACGTGGGGGTAAACATGCGAAGCAGATCCTACTCTCCTACATCAACAATGAGTTTTTATGTATTTTCTATTGAGCATTAGCATGCTACTTGTGGCTCAAGGATCATCTTCAGCAGATCACGGAGTGCTTAAGAGAGAGTGGGGTGAGAAGAAAGGAGTGGGAAAGCAATAGCTGGGCAAGAAAATGATGAACTCATAATAAGGACCAAACAGAAGCAAGTCTAGAGATGCCAGCACAGCACCATAAGGGCCAAATATGAGAAAATATCAGCAGGGTTATAAAAGGTAGGTCTTGGTGCTTTTTCTGCATTTGTAGCAAGTTTGGCTCCTCTCTGCTGGTGTGTGTCAGATAATTCCACTGCATTTGATCTTACACTTGGAAACTGCATCTGGTAATATTTGATGTGGTACATCAGTTAAGTTATCTTTTGTTGACAGAATGGGGCATAATCAGTTCTCATTCTACACCAAGTGAGCTCTCTGCTGTAGAGTGCATTGTGGGTGATGTAGAGAGTCTTGATATTGATGTGAGTATCCACCAGAAGTCAATGTTGATTTTATTTTTATGCTGTTTTTTGTGCCGATTATTTGGATGCTGTATACCAGTTTGACTATTTTCTAATAGATATACAGAAGCCTTTTGAAACATATGTTGTTTTATCATCACTTTAAGCGCCCGCTGCATTATGTCTCATCACTTAACAGGACAAGGGAAGCCTAGGGATAATGTTTCATTACTTACTGGTAATCTTCATGACTCCTGGTCTGGTTGTCCCCATCCCATTCATTGCTAATGAGATGATACCATATCAGCCTACAGAAAAAAGAACAGAAGAATGCCCATAAATACTGAACCTCATTCTCCTGCTGAGGACTACATAAGCATTACTTATCCAGCATTCCATCTGAACTATCAAGTTCACTAATTAGGGAGGGAGAGTCGTGATAAATGGGATAAGGACAACAGGTTCAGGACTAATGAAGATTGCCAGTGAGTAATGAGAGATTGTCCCCAGGTCCCCCTTGTCCTTATCCTCTTCATCACTAGCAAGGTATACTCAAGATATGGACCACCACCAGAGAATGCAAACTTCCCCCCACTGAAAAATGAGGGTAGCTACAGCATTCAAAGAACTGCACTGTGTCCCCCCCTTTATTGATCTGGTAAGCCACTTTAACCTGATTGTCCGATCTGACCACCAGATTTCAAACTACATGAACGTGCTGGAATGCCATAACTTCTCTGCACACAACCATGATATCCTTCGCAGTTGCGGAACATCTGCTTTTCTACAGGGTTCATCGGCCTTGCAGTGATTCCTCCTATAGAGTGGTTCCCCAATAGAAGGAGCTGGCATCCGTCATGAGGACCAGTGGCGTATCCTGTTGCAGAGCAATGCCCCTGGAAAGAGAGACTGGCAGAGTCCACCATATCAGGTCACTGACCACTTCCGCAGTCACTGGAACCAAAACTTCAAAGTCCCCTGACTTCTGATCCCAAAATGAATAAAGATGATACCACAGGGACCGAAGATTAAACTGAGCTCAGGGGACCATGAAGACTGCAGTTGCCATGTAACCTAAGAGTTTAAACCATTGCAACAGTGGAAGAGAGTGGGAGAATTATCTTATCTGGTTCTTTCCATTCCCCATGCACTGATCCGTTTTGGGGAGCAGCACTCTGAAACTTCCAAAGGAGGAAAACAGAAGATGTTTCCAGTAACTCTTCCTCCATAAACCCCACATTAAATGTAACATGCATAATCAATTCTGGCAACTTGTCATTCTCAATATATTTGTGTTTATTCTCCTCTGTGCCTCAAGCTTCCTCATGTGATTTTGAAGACTGAGAAGATGCCTTCTGTATATTAACCCATTCCTGGACTTTATCAGGAGACATCTCTAATAAAGTTTCTCTGATGAGGCATTTCAGCTGTGCACAATCCCTCTCCCTGTGCTGTTTTGGATGAGGGGGAGAAGAAGAAGATGAGTCTGAGGATAAAGAGGACTCCAAATGCCTCTTCTTCCTCAAATTTCTCCCCATCTTTAATGAGCAAAGAAACCCGCTGCCAATAACCATAATAAGCAAAGATATTTCAAAGTAGAAAACCACTATGCAGGCTTACCCCACCGCCAGTCTTAAGAACTCCCATCACTGCTTCAAAATACCAGGAGACAGGAAGCTGGCAAGCACATGCACATTTGTTCCAACAGCCATGCATACTCGAAGCGACCTGGATGGACTCCAGGCAGAGTCTAAAAAGTGCTGATCCACAGCCCAACTACTGCGTTTCCTCCATCGACAGCTGCTCACCTCCCTCTTTAAGCCAAGCAAGTAGGGAGATGCACCCCCACTCAAGCCGACCTCCCCTCCAGGATGCCGGCCAGACCAACTTCCATCAGAAACAACTATAGGTCATTCAAGCCCCGCAGGAGCAACCCTATACTTGTCCTCTAAATTAGTCACATACAGAAAAAAAAACGATGAAATGCTGGGTAAGTACTGCTTATGTAGTGCCCAGAAGGAGGGGGAGGGTCAGTATTCACAGCATTCCTGGGATGGTATCATCTCATTAGTGATGAAG
Source organism: Triturus cristatus (assembly GCF_964204655.1). NCBI lineage: Eukaryota > Metazoa > Chordata > Amphibia > Caudata > Salamandridae > Triturus > Triturus cristatus. Next base: position 641,101,000 of record NC_140582.1, read on the forward strand.
GGAATGAGGACAAGGGGGACCTCTGGGGAAAGTAGGTTAGGAAGAAGGGGGAAGGTATCACAGCAACCAATTAGCTTGGAATGGCCACTTGTCATAGCAGCAGTGTATTACTTAACGAAAAAAAGAATTACTCTCTGAAAATGCTTTGAGAATCATGCTTGAATATTCAGGATATTCAGGTTTATTTGACATATATGACATGAGCATGACAAAATCATCATGAAAATGAATCTAACCTCTTGTATCTGAAAGTTCTTACCAGGATTGGAACCACTTATCAGAAATATACATTTTTCAATATTTTTTCCAGGTCTTTTTTTCTTATTGTCTTTTTCTGAGTTTTGGTACGTAGCTTGAGTTAAGTCTTCTACCTCTCAGAATCTCAGAGACACCTGAAATAAGGAAGATGGTTTTAGGATGATGGATCAACTGTGGCAGCAACAAGATAATCTTAACAATCTTGTTTGATATACATAAGGATTTGCTGAAGTTGAGAATGCTCATGGCAGCTTTGCTAAAACACAATTTCTGCTCCTGGCTAAGTAAGGCTAAGTGATGGAATGGTATTTGGTAAATGCATTCATTTTATTTTCCGATCCAGGTTTATGCATTTCCTTATTTTTGATGTCTAGAGCATATTTGTTCCTTCACGTTTATTCATTTCACATCGTTTTTGATCAAATCAGTATTTTTAATTATATTCTGAGCTAAATAAAGGAGTCCCATTTCACAGCTGGGTCATTCAAAGGACTACAATGCTGGGCAACATAAGTTCGTTTTATAGTTGATTTGATTCAGATCCAGCTGACACCATTAAGCTATGTTTGACAAGTTGATTGATAACAAGCATCATGTGACAGAAGAATTTAAAAAGAATTGAGTGTGAAGCTCTTTAGAAATATTTACATTACTTTTTCTGCGCTGACTTCAGTTAATTTTAATGACTGTGCGAGTTTGAGATTGAGAACAATAGTGTTCAATGTTGTAGTATGTTTTACCATTGTAAGAGGAGAAGTGAAGGTTATTACCCTAGGTCGTTGTACAATTAAACAGTGGCGGCCTGAACTATTCGCAGGGAGGGGAGGTCGGGGCGCAAATGCACACATAAACTCTTACTCACACTCATGCATGCGCACACACATCCATTCACAACACTCAGTCCCATATAATCCTGCATGCACACAAGCGTCAAACATTAAAAATAAAACCCTACTTACCTGCGCAGCTCTGCCTCGGAGACACCACAAGGGTTAGGACTGCTGCCTTCCTTCATTGGCTTTTCTAAGGTCAGCCAATGAAGGGAGGCAGCAGACACAAGGGTCGGATATCCAGGAGGGTTGAGACTGCTGCAGTTCCTCATTGACTGACCTTAGCTCAGAATGGAATGGGGTCAGTGAGACTGCTGACCCCACCACACTCTGTGACAAGGTGTAAGTGATTGACACTCAGCCCTCGGCAGTTTAGGGCTTAGTACGGACGCGCCCAATTCCAAGGCAATAAGTGATGCTTCCACTGGTCACAAGAGGGAGGAATTTGAGGTGCTTTGCCAGGCGGAAGGTGTCACAGCTGTGACTTCTTCAGCCTGACAAAGTTCAGCCCAGGCAGGTTGTATGGCTATCTCCTGGCTGCCTGACATAAAAATAAAACAGCACACAGCATTGTTTTACCGCTATATCAGTCTCCATCTCCCTGGTGGTACATTTGATTTAGTCTACTCCGGCATTGCCTTGGGGACTTATTACGAAATGTAAATTAGTATTTTCCTCTATTACAATTTCTCCTCCTCTTATTTTATTTTATCTTACCTTGACCTTAATCCAGTTCCCGCTCAGGGTACCCCATTCTGTATCCCTTCTCCTTATTTAGCATTTTTGGTGGCGTGCCCTTTCTATGTGTTTTGTTTTCATGATTCCATCAGGTACGTCAATAATCAGCATACATTATGGCCTACTGTTGATGCTACTCCCAACTCCAAGCAGTCACTTCATATGTTTTGTACCCAAAGGTGTTCCCAGTACCCTTTGGTCCTGATGAAACCCAATTTTACAAAGGGGGTCAAAACGTCATCGGCATTTTCAAATAAACAGCTTATCCAACCCATTTGATTGCCAAAAGGGCTCGCTTGCAATAGATAAATTATCCATTGGTCATTTGCTACAGTTTGGCAACCTGTTGCTTCTTTTCTGTATTGTTTGTATAATTGTATTGTCCTCCGTGGTTGTTTTTGGTTCCGTTTCACATAGAATACAATGCACGTTATGCATTACAATAAAAAATACAATTTAATATTCCTTCTGTCACAACAAGTTTTTTGTCAAAAATATTTTTATTGGTTTTCTAAGGCAAGATAGTACACCAAAAACCATACTGCAGAAGTAGACAACAATGCATCATATATGCCGAGAGCTACAGAAAGCTAAAGTGTCATATACAGTTTGTGAACTAGGCCTCGGCGAGCCCTTAAAAAACAGGTTCAACGTGACCCTCCCAGGTCTCCCATGGACCCCTCACATTGCATAAGACAACACATTCTCATGAACGGTCAACGAGGTTAATGGCAGTCAGCCTTCCCTTCCCCCCTCCCCCTCCTCCCCCAACTCCCAAACAATAAACACAGAAATACAAACAAAAAAATACGAACTATGGTGTCATGGTCAAGCTAAGATCACATGTGGTTGCCGGTGAGGCATGGATTATGGAGAAGGGGGAACCTCTTGTCTCGCATGAACCACTTCAGAAGTTATGGGGAGCATGCGGCTGCTCTAGATGTGAAAGAGATGGAGAGCTCGCAGCCGTGGCCCACATGCAAACAGAGGTAGTCCTTCCGATGGATATTCCACCAAGGGAGCCCACACATAATCAAACCCTTTCCTTGAGTCCTCCACGATGTACGCCATTTGTTCCATTGCCAGAGCTTGCCAAAACCTGGCATGTCACTCGGTGAGAGAGGTGGCCTCAACTTTCTTTCATGCAGGCACCACAGCCATCTTAGAGGCCCCTAGGCACAGCCACATCACGGAGCGATCGCCCTGTGTCTGGCGCTTCAAATTGGGATCCCTGATTCCCAAGAGAGTGTGTTCTAGTGTGTCCGGAATCGGAAAGCCTAGTATTAGTTTGATTTGGGAGAGAAACTCCTTCCAAAAGGGTTTGATGCATGGACAATCCCACCAGATATGTTTGAAGTCACCCAGAAGCCCACATCCCCTCCAGCATCTATTGGAGGAGTTCGGGAAGATAGTGTGCAGCCTTTGAGGGTGCAAATACCAATTGTACATCATTTTGTAGTAGGCCTTCTGTAAAAACATGGGGCAGATAAACTTGGGAATGTCCCTATACAGGGAGGCCCATTGTTTCATCTCCAGAGGGGTGGCTGAAATTGAGTTCCAGAACCTTTGGTGTCTAGGGGTGTGGTGTGAACCCAGAGACCGTATGAGTGAGTAAAGGAAAGAGATGGTCCCCCTTGAAGAGGTACCTGATTAAGCACATTTTTCAATTGGAAGTAGATCCCTAGTGGCGGCCTGCTTTATCTGCGGTTGTAGGACCCAATGTTTAAGTTGCATGTAGTGATACTCTTCCGATGGCTGAAGGTGAAAGGCTTTAACACATCGCGCAAAGGTCAGCATTTTCCACTTTTCAAACAGATGGGAGAGCATGAGACAGCCACCCTCCCGCCAAGCCTCAAATGGCCCTTCCCACAGCGCCGGAGGAAACTCAGGGTTGAAGTGGATGTGTGTGTAGGGAAAAGGGAAGGTGGTAAAAGGCGAGGATCTAGCTAGTTCATCCCAGGGTCTTAAAGTGGTAGCAGTAGGGGCGCTAATATATGCGTTACATGGTATATTGTGTTTCTGCTTCCACAGGAGGTCCCAGATCGCCCTATCCACTATTTGTCGGTCCATGTGAAGCCACAGTTTATCGGATTCTCAGAGGGACCATTCCGTAATCACTCACAATTCGGCTGCTCTATAGTACCCCAGGAAGTCCGGCAAGGCCAACCCCCTCTCCTCTCTTGACCTAGATAGCACTCGGTAAGAGAGTTGCGCTCTCTGACCTTGCCAAATAAACTTGGTCATCATTGTCTTTAACTCAGAGAAAAGCGCCCGATCCACTGGAATAGGAAGGCCTTGAAAGAGATACAACAGGCGCAGGAGGATGTTCATTTTGATGGCATTGACACGCCCAATCCATGAAAGAGAGACTGTCCTCCATCTAATCAAGTCTGCTTTAAGCTGGCGCAGCAAGGACGGGTAATTTGCCCCGTAAAGATGTTCCAGCTTGGGGGTGAGTTTGATGCCAAGATATGTAATGCTCTTGTGCGCGGTCTGGAAGGGTGACGCACTTTCGATAGCCCTTAGGTATGGTTAGGTTAAGAAGGAAAGATTTTGAGAGGTTCTTTTTAAAACCCAAGGCCTTTTCATGGGAGGTCAGCTCAGATTGAATCGCCGGGAGAGAGGACTGCGGCTTTGTGACTGGGAGTAGTACATCATCCGCAGAGAGAGGGATCTTATGTTCATCCATGCCAAATGATACCCCCCTATGTCTGAATTGGCTCCCTGCCTGGTACCTCGGGAAAGGTTAAAAGGATCCGAAGCAACCCCATTCACTAGGACCCTAGATCTCTCGGCTGATTAATTCGCCAGGATTATTCCAATGAAGCACTCATTAAAACCAAATCGTCGTAGTGTATGGGTGAGAAAGTCCCAGTCAGCCTGGCCAAAGGCTTTCTACGCGTCTAGCGAGAGAAGTACCGTAGGTATGGCCTTCCGCTGGGCTTTTTCAATAATGTGGACCACCCTCAGAAGATTATCGTGCGTTTGCCTCCCTATGATGAAGCCCGCCTTATCGGGTTGCACAAGCGCCAGCATGACCTTATCCAGGCGCAAAGCCAGTATTTTAGAATGTAACTTGGCATCCAAGTTTAGGAGCGATATAGGCCTGTAAGAAGAGCAGCTAGTGGGATCCTTACCCGGTTTGGGGATGACTGAGATCAAAGCCCATAGAAGGGGTAACCTCTTGCCTGTTGGCTATGTCGTTGAAGAGTATCTTGAGGTGGGGAAATAATTCTGGCGCAAAGGCACAATAGAAGTGGGCATTCAGGACATCAGGGTCAGGCACTTTTTGGAGCTTGAGGGAGTCAATCACGTTTTGGACCTCCTCCGCAGATATAGGTGTACTTAAGACTTCGTTCGTAGAGGGCGGGACATGGGGTAGGTCCAGCGCCTCTAGGTAGTGGTCCTGAACCTGTGGATCTAACGAGTCTGCAGTATACAAGGAGCGGTAGAAGTCCCCAAAGGCTTTGGCTTTTCCTGTTTCGCTCTGATGAGAGATCCCCCTCGCATCTATTTTGTGTTTAATTTAGTCCTTTTCCTGTCTTGCTCATAGTTGGTGTGCTAAAAGGGCCCCAACCTTGTTCCCTCCCTCGTAGCTGTGAGCCTGCTGGCGTAGAAGGGTTTTCTCAGCCCCGTTAGTGTAGATAGCCTGGAGCTTCCCCTTAACCTGGGTAATCTTAGGAAGTGTTTGGATCCAGGGATTAGATTTATGGTCAGGTTCTGCCTTTCGGAGCTCCCCCTCGAGGAGAAGCCATTCTCCCTTATGTTGTCTTTTGAGGGTGACGTCTAATTCTATGCACTTCCCCCTGATAACTGTCTTGAAGGCGTCCCAGTTGTAGCTAGGGAGGTTTCCGCCTGGTCGTTATGATCAAAAATCTCTCAGATTGCCTTCTGAAGTTCATCTCTAAGAAGCCTGTCTCTACATAGGATATTGGGAAAATACCATCGGACAAGCCTAGAGCGCGGGGCGGGCCAGTCACGAGCAAGCTCTAGGGGAGCGTGATCTGAAAGGCAAATCGTGTGGAACTGGAAATGTGCTATCATGTGAAGAAGGGTCTGACTAATGAATACGTGATCAATTCTGGAGTATGTCCTATGTGAATGTGAGAAAAAGGAGTAATCCTGGGTCAAGGGATGGGCATCTTTCCAAGCATCCACCAGCCCCATTCTCTGCAAAGTTTCCTTAAGTGATTAGCTAAATACCCCCCCCGCTGCTCTACGGGAATGTGTAGTGTCCAGGGTCGGATCCCATATCAGATTGAAGTCTCCGAGCAATAAGATGTTGCCTCTGGGGAATCCCATCAGTAGGGTTAAAAAGGAGCTCAGGAAATTGTGATGCCCTCTGTTGGGAGCATATATTGTGGCAATAGCGTATAGCCTACCTCGTATTTCACCTGTAACCATCAGGAATCTCCCCTCCTTGTGTATTTTTGTGTCGTGATGGAGAAACAGCATGGAAGAGTGAAAAAGAAGTGCCACCCCATTATGTTTAGTGTGTGCTGAAGAGCGGAAGATCTGTCGGCAGGCCCGATGTTTCAGCCGTTATTCCTCCTTACGCTGGAGGTGTGTCTCTTGCAGGGCCACTATTTTAATCTGATGGTCATTCAGGAACTTCCAATCCCTTGCTTCTTGTTAGAGGAGTTAAGACCCTTTAAATTCCACGTTACACAGTTAACCCCCATCAGTCATCATAAAAAGGGAGATCGTCCGCTTGTCCCCCCAGCCCTGCTCCCGGGATCAATACCCACAAGGAAGTTGACTGCTTTCTCTCGCTTTTCCTATGTACATCCTGTAAAAGTTTTATTGTACTAGTATGCTTATTAGTGCATCAAGTATACATTTATAATTATAACAAGAGCCACTATTCTTCCTGATATTGTTTAAATGCCCTGGTTCTTATTGAGAAGTGTTGCCTCTGTGTTTTGTCTGATCGAGGAACTGCAAAACTAAAAAAAATGTTGCTCAAAAAGAAATGGTTAAAAACTGCACAGTATTAGCATCACTTGGCAGCAAAAGGGCTAGAGCGGACTACCGCACTTACGGGAAACTGCAACACAGGATTTGTCTGCATACGTTCCATGTTGGCACATCTGTCCTGGCTATACCATCCTTGTCACCAAAATATGTTGTGAAGAGAAGGGGATGTGTTATAATGCAGTTTCCTGTGGGGTTCAATCTTTCATGTCCATGCTTGTGGCATCTTTTAATATAATGGAATGTAACTATGTAAGATGATATCTTATGAAAGCAGAGGTTCTAGGGCGGTTTAGCAGGACAGAGAGAACTGCTGTGTCTGGCTTGTCAGGATTTCATCTGCTGAATAAAGTGGTTCTAACCCCCAGTTGTGTTTGGACGAAGAATACAAGAGTCTGACAGACATTCTTTATATTGCCCAAAAGGTGAGGGGGCATGGCCTCTCAGCCCATTAGGACAGGTCGCGATTAAATAAGCTTCGTGTTTTTTAAACTCTGATCGAATTGTATTTTACATGCCGTTTTTCTTTTTTATGTATCACTTACCCAAACATACCATTTTGTAGTTGGGGCATGATGCCAAAAATTGCCACATAAATTATACAAATATGCTCAGGAGGACTCGATGCCGTTGATGCTACTAGTAGCTTGGTTAGAAGTAGTAAGGGGCATATCAGCAACAACCGGCGATAATTATCGCTAAGCGCACTTAGCGCTAGGATAATTATCGCCGGCTAGCATGGATTTTTATCGCTGTGATAGCGTGCTATTAGCAGCGCTTATCTCAAAAGTGATAAAAATCCTTGCGCTAACTGCCAAACGTGAGATTATTGCTGGAAACCCAGCGATAATCCCACGAAGTTTGGTGATAGCTTGCTGAGAGAGCCTCACATACTTAGCCATGATATCCACCTTCCATAGGATATCATGGCTAAGTCAGTTTCAAAGCAGGCATAAGGAATGTAGCGATAACAGAGGTTATCGCTACTTTTCTTGTCGCTATGCTGCTTTGCGTGAGGCTTGATAATAGGAGAAATGTCGCTTAGCGACATTTCTCCCGTTATCCTGGGGAAGAACGCCCACTTTGCATCTCATTAGAGATGCAAAGATGGGCGTTCGGAATTCAGGCACTAAGGCAAGGTTTCACGCAATAGCGTGACCTTGCTGATATAGCGATAAAATTATCGACGCTTTTCGCCCGAAAACAGCCGCAAAAGCGGCGATAATTTTTTATCACCGCCTTGTGGATATGCCCCTAAGTGTTTTAAAGATGAGCCTAGGGATTTTTTGTGTTACTAACAGCTGACTAGATCTTTGGGGATGTTTATAATCTGATGATCTTCATTTGTTTTTTTTTAATCGAGATAAGTATACAAGAGACCATAAAACGTGTTTCCTTTCATTTAGAAGATGAATTGAATGCTGTATTGTTGTATATTTTGGATATTTGCGTTAGAATGCATTACCTGTTTTGGTGTTCTTTCTTTATTTTTAATTTGAAAAGTGTTTTGTTCTGAAATGTGTTATTTCTGAGTTTACCACCCCACACGTATCGATAAAAAAACGCACTCAACAGCATGTCTGCTGTAGAACGAGCACGGTTAAAGCCACCCAACACGCATCGATAAAATACCACACTCTGCCGCATAACTTCCACCGAAAGAGCACTGCTGATACTTTCGTGAACACGCTTGCCATACTCACCGTGAAGTTCTCATTGCATGATTTACAAACCACAAACGATCTAAACCATTTTTTTCAAAATTATCTCAGCTAACCACTCCTCCAACACACTTTTTAAGGTCACCATGACTTGAAATAACTACAGTTTTTTGAACTACAGCACGCTGGCATGGCACGCATTTATTAACCTAACTAGACATGCTTAATTTCGTCCTCTTATAGTATCATTGCTGTTTTAGATTTTCTCTGATGAAGGGTTTAGATTAGAACCCGAAATACATTGGAATGAAAAAATGAGACAATATTGCAACATGAAGAAATGAATTTCCATGAAATGTGAATAAAACTTTTTTCAAGAAAACAAACCACACGTTAATGAACTTTATTCTTCAAAACTTTATTTTTCAAAAACTTTATTGTCTAAATTTGGCTGACAAAATTGAAACCTCGGTCTAGAGGACACAGATAGTGCCCAGGGAGACACATTTATGTTATATTGAACGCCCCTGACCTGTGTATGTCGCCCTAGGAGTCACTAGAAATGTTTACATTTTCCAACCTAAACCAAACTTCAGGTAGTAGCGCATACTACCCCACTTTTGTCAGATTGCGGAGTTTCTCTCATGCAGAGAGAGAAGGAGATCATCCTGCAGAATGTTATTTTTTCTTAAAATAGAAGAGGAAGTCAAGAATTTTCGAAAAAGATATATGAAATGTTGAATATGTTAGTGGCACTTGCATGAATAGAAAATTCGCCCAGATGTGAACATTTATGTGTATTTATAAAGTTTGTGAGGGTGGGTTAGCGTTCTCATTCTATACACCAACTATTACTTCCAAGGGCAGTAGTAACAGTGTTTCCATGATAGAAATAGGATAGGAACTCCCATGGAAAATGAGAGTTTAGGGGAACAGATTTTTACACAGAGAAAAGGTTTGTTCAAATTGAGAAATACAAAAAGGTTTCTGTAAGACTTTTCCACTTTCCCTTTGTAAGTTAGCCAATATAGAAATAACAATTATGCTTTTCTGGAATTTCAATGTTCTAATGATTCCTCTAAAACTTCAAGGGGCATATCAACAAGGGCTTTATCTCTGCTTTTTTGGCTTTAAAAGCCAAAAAAGCAGAGGTAAAACTAGCACCCTATCAACAACAGGGTGCTAACACGCAAATTTGCATGTTAGCACCCTTTTACTCTACGCTTCCCCTTGCATCTCTAATGAGATGCAAAGGGGGCGTTCCAGAGTTAAATAATAGGAGAAATGTCGCTAAGCGACATTTCTCCTATTATCAAGAATGTCGCTAACCCTGTTAGAGACAAAAAAAGCAGCGCTAACCGCGGTTAACACTGCTTTTTTACGTCTGCTAATTTTCAGACTTAGCCATGATATCCTATGGAAGGAGGATATCATGGCTAAGTGTGCCTGCCCCTATCAACAAGGTAACGTGTGATTATCGCTGGGTTTCCAGCGATAATCTCACGTTAGCCTGTTAGCGTGTAGATTTTTATCGCTATTGAGATAAGCGTTGCTAATAGCACGCTATCTCAGCGATAAAAATTCACGCTAGCCGGCGATAATTATCCTCACGCTAAGAGCGCTGAGCGATAATTATCGCCGGTTGTTGTTGATATGCCCCCAAATTTGCTGGAGCAAGGAAGCTGCATCCCTTAGGGGCATATTAACAAGGGCTTTATCTCCGCTTTTTTGGCTTTAAAAGCCAAAGAAGCGGAGATAAAAATATCGCCCTATCAACAACAGGGTGCTAACATGCAAAATCGCATGTTAGCACCCTTTTTCACTACGCTTCCCTTTCCATCTCTAATGAGATGCAAAGTGGGAGTTCCAGAGCAAAATAATAGGAGAAATGTCGCTAAGCGACATTTCTCCTATTATCAAGCTTCACGCTAACCCTGTTAGAGACAAAAAAAGCAGCGCTAACCACGGTTAACGCTGCGTTTTTTACGTCTGCTTATTTTTAGACTTAGCCATGTAATCCAATGGCAGGTGGATTACATGGCTAAATCCACCATGGGCTATCAACAAGGATATCCCTATCCTTGTAGTTTTATCGCTGCATTACCAGCGATAACCTCCCAAAATGCCACTAGCGCTGGCTTTTATCGCCTAGGCGGTTAGCGTTGACAATAACGCGATAACCAGGCGATATTATCCGGCGATAGCGGGCGTTAAAAAAATTAACGCTAAGCGCCCTTAGAGTTCATTTTCCCTGTTCCTTGTTAATATGCCCCATAGTTAGATAACGTAGTGGAGTGTAACAGTGTTTCTTTATAGAACGATCTGCGTGCTAACTGCTGGCCGCAGGTTTTTCTGAACATCAGTGACTTTACTCCACTTTTTATGCTTCCAATATTTTATCATGCAAAAACTAACGACCGCACCTCATTTTAGAGAAGCTCCAAAAGAAAACTCCATCCTGACTGCCCCAAACTGGTGAAAATCTATTTTAGAGAATTTATTCAACAAGGAAAATCCTTTTCTCGCCAACAAATTGAAGAACTATCCATCAATATCTGTTAACAATAACACAGCAAAACGGTACAATATGGCCACAACCGCTGCCTAAAAATTCTTCCTATAAATATTATTTAGCATTTAGAGATTCATTGACTTAAACTTTCTTCTTCAGCTCTCCAGTTTCAATAATATATCTGTGGTAATGGAGCTACATCATGCTTTCCCCCCACACATTTCATCTTCTGCTGTGCCAAAGCCTCATGCAATTCTTCACTCACTTGTGACATTATCCAGTTTCTGATGGAAGTCGATACCTGGTGTATTCACAGTAATAACACATCCTGCCACAGATTCCAATTCCCCTTCAGAATCCAACCAAAATTACTGCAATACACTCTAGTTTCCTATTCATAAGGCTAGCTCCGAAGTGTAACTTTGCTTTCTTACAAATGCGACTTCTGCTTTCTGTCAATTACTCCGTCGACCCTGCTGGTTAGAGTAATTGGTTCACATTAACTTCACGGAGTTGAATTTCATATTTAAGTAGTTCACTGTGAATTCAAATAAGAGGGTTTACAACCAACTAATTACATATACAAATGAGTCGTTTAAATTCATTTACAAATGGTGCGTTAGTTCATCATTTATTAATGGGTATAAGTGTCTTAACTAGCAATTTAAGTATATTCTATTTAAGCATATTTAGATGTTTGCAGTTTACAAATTCTGTATTGGAAATGAATGGTGATTGAAAAGCAGTGTTTTTCCAGTTAAACACCTCTTACAAACCATTAGTTGTATACATTGCACATGTTGCATTGAACTCTATCCTCTTTATTTGGTAGAAAAATATATTCTTGATCACTTAATTGTAAGCATAAAGACGTTTACCAAGGAGGATTACGATCTATTTTTCATCAGAACGCACTGTGATGCTCACAACTATTTATGAAAATGCAATCTAGATGTTTATGAATAGGCTTGTTAGGTAAAAAAAATAATCAGTCATCAGGTACACAACACAGTCCCTAGTTTACACCCTGGGGTGCAGCTCCTGCACCCACAATTGATAAAAATGCTGCAACACTTTGTAGACTGACCAAATTACAGTCAGATTGTTGTGTTCTGTTTTTGTATTTGTTAGAATCCGGGTTCTCTGGTTGGCACAGGTAGGTACTTGTGACAAGCAGGGAACCTTTCCTCTAGTCAGGGTAAGGGGTTACACTCCTAAAATAACCCCTGCTCACCCTCTAGGTAGCTTGGCGCGAGCAGACAAGGCTTATCTCAGAGCGTTTTAGGTTAAGCATTTGTGAACACATACAGTAACCAAGTGACAACACTACAAATGGACACCACACAGGTAGGTATATTAAAAATAAGCATTCTTTATATAGGATTATCACAAGACCATTAAACGATTAAAAATACACAATACAGTTGCTTAGTTGGTAAAAGGTTGCTTAGTTTCTCTTAAGTTCTTAAATGCGACACTTTAAGTCAATGTACCTTAGATGCGACACGCAGGGCAACGAAAGTGTTGCAGCGATGCAGATGCGTTGAAGTTCTTGGTGCAAAAGAAATAAAGACGGGATCTTCCCGATGCATGACGCTTCTCCGAGGTTGCGAGAAGGCCTGACTCGATGCGTCAGCTACAGCGGCGTCACCTTTGACGAGATGCGACGACAGCGGCCTTGGCAGCGGCACTCTTCTCCGACGTTGCGAGACGCTTCCGCTCGATGCGATGCTGCAGCGGCGACACCCCTTCTGCGAGGTGCGGCAACCGCGGCTCCGAAGGCGGCATGCTTCTCCGTGGATGCGAGACACTTCCGGACGATGCGAGACGCTTCCGCTCGATGCGATGCTGCAGCGGCGACACTCTCTGCGAGATGCGACGGCAACAGCTCCGACGGCGATACGCTTCTCTCCCTTGCGTCGCGCTTCCAGCTCCTTGCAACACGCAGTCCCTCAGAAGGCCCAACAACAGCAGCAGGCACTTCCAAAAGACTTTGGGGAGCTGGGGATGAAGTCCACTGGTCCTGGGACTTTGTTCAGGGGGCAAGCTCAGTTCAAGCCCTTGGAGATCTTTTAAGCACAAGTTGAAATAAAAGTCTTTGTAGTCTTTTCTCCTCTCCTTCAGCAGCAAGGCAACCACTGCAGGCCAATCCCCCAGGTCAGGGACAGTTACTCCTCCTACAGCTTTTCCAGTTCCTTCTCTTCTGGCAGAGGTTCTTCTTGTTTCAGCAGGATCTGATCTAATTTCTTGGGAGCAGGGTCCCAATACTTATACCCCTAATTCCTTTGTTCCTCTGGGGTAGAGGGGCCTTTGCCCAGTCCAAACCAGTTCTTGAGCACTCTGTTGACATGACTCTGCCTTTCTATTCAGGGTGCAGGGCAGAGACATCAGCCGCTCCGCAGGAGGCGGCGCCAGCATTGTGGCAGCAGAGCACAACCCTATTCAGAGCCCAGGAGTACTCCTCCCACCCATCTGACTGCCAATCTTCCTTTTCACCACCAGGCTACCTAGCCCTGCCCCTCTGGGTTTCCCCAGCCCTGTCACTCACACAACCAGACAGGCAGATACACATCATAGCAGAGGCGGGCTGAAATGGTCAGGCAAGCAAATACCAACTTTCTAAAAGTGGTATTTGCAAACACAGAATATTAAAATTAACTTTACTAAAAGATGTATTTTATCATTCTGAGTTCAGGCATACTAAACTCGAATTTCTACCATGTTCCCTGGGTCTGTTAGGATCATAGAATGTAACAATTCTGACAGCCCATTCTGGCCTATGGAGAACAGGTAGCCTTACAATAGTGAAAAACGAAAATGGCTGTAATTCACTATTAGGACATGCCACACACAACAGGGCTTGTCCTACCTTATGCTTACAATGCACCCTGCCCTTGGGCCTACCATAGGGGTGACTAATATGAAGTTAAGGGAAGGTTTAGGGACTGGGAAGTGGGTGCACTTACCCAGTCAGCATGACAGTACCAGACTGCATGCAGGTTCTGCAGTGGCAGACCCTAGACACATTTTACTAGGCCGCTTCTGTGGGTGGCACAACCAGTGCTGCAAGCCCACCAGCAGCATTTGTATTTACAAGCCCTGGGCACTCCTGGTGCACTTTACTGGGGTCTGCCAGTAAACCAAATAAACCAATCATGGAATCCAACCAACATATACATTTTAAATAGGGAGCACTTGCACTGTGGCACTGGTTGGCAGTGGCACAGTGCCCTGAGCAGCTAACACCAGCAAAAACATATGAGGCACAACGACAAAAAGTGGAAGGGAGACTCACGCCAAGGTGCCAGGTCTAACAGTATTGATGCTTTATTATTGTTGTATTGTGACATATATTAGTAATTAGATATTTTGTGTTTGTGGGATTGTGTTGTTTTGTTTTTGTTCTGTTGCTGGAGACCATCCCATTAAACACAAATAAACACTCTCATCTCACAATACTACCAGCTCAAACCCACCTACATGATACGGTGTTAAAAGGTGTTTGCACCAATCACAATGATTTTAACCGCCAGAGTCAGGTTTTGTGATCCGGTCTATAGCTATGCATCAAATTTGCTGGATCACTTCATTGATCACAAAGAGACCACATGTTAACATAGCCTATGAGGCTGAGTCACCTTTTGCAGTGATTTATGGGTATTTAGCAAGCAGTGGTGCATCATAAAATTAATAGAAAAGAAAGTTCAGTGGTCAATTCTCTTACTGTAGAAATATATGCATAATCCACTGCTCTCAGGTTTGAATTCTTTGGTGATGTGAGTAGGATGCTTCCTATTGTGGTTCCATCCAGAATGTTATGTGCTGGCACGAGTGGACGGCCAGTGGCGTCTCGCGAGTGCCAGTTGCTGGCGTTGCTGATTGTGCCTTCTGCCCTTCAGGACGGCTTCTGTACCACTGAAAATAAATACGCTTAAAGGACTTCCTGGCTCTCGGCGTTCCTACTGAGTGAACTCACATCTTTACAAATCCCCATAAAATAACTCAGAGGGCCTGATTTACTTGGGTAAACTTACACTTTTGTCTAAGTTTACTCTTTTTGGTATTGAGAAACTATGATTTAATAAAATGTTTACGACTGCAGAGAGGTTCCAATCCAGGCGAATAACTCCACACATAAAATGATAGACTGAACCTATCTTTTTTGTGTAGTGTTCGTCACCCCAATGGCGAAGTTTCTCCAGTCATACTATTGCTATCAAATTGTAGCTGGTGAATACCTTAAAAGAGTAAACTGCACAAAAGTGTGAGTTCACCTTTGTGAATCACATCCATTATATGTCCCTGCTGAAGAGTACTGCACGTAACCTGCAGTTCACAGTCTCATACATAGAAAAGTTTCTCATTGGGTTAATGCATTTGTTACAGACATTCCTGTGCAACATGCCTATTACAAGATGCAATCCTATTAAAATAGTTCAGTGGTGTATGCACCCCCTGTTGATCTTAATATTGATTGATATCAGTTATCAAGTTCCCAAAAATTATTTGGTATGAAGAGCTACAGAAATTCCAATTAAAAGTGATTAAAAAATCAATCTTCATACGTGCAGTGCTTTATCTATAATGTGCATTAAATGGACAGTATTTCCACTGCTTATCTTAAGGGAGTGAAAATGTTTTACAGTTGGGCAGCTGGGGGCCCCAGAAAGCAAACCAAGTTCTTTTGTGGTACCCCTTCTCTCCTGAGGCGCAGCATGCCTAGTATGCAAATTTAATAATATATATTAAGAAATTGGATTAAATGTCGAAGGTAATGACTAATCAACCCTCCTCAAGTAATATTCATGATCCTTGTAAGGGTAAACCCTTAAAGTTACTATATTAGCCCAAGCTCACCCCCTGGTATCTCTGTCACAGAGAAGACAGGTGTAACTTAGGGCAATGTGTAGATTATTTATGCGGGAACAAAAAAAGAAATAAAGTAAAAAAAAAAATACAATAAAAATCCCTGAATTAGAACAACAGAGTAAATATTAATAAATAAAATGACACCAAAACTACAAAAATCCAATAAGGGAAACCCGAGATATAAACTTGTACATTTTAAAACAAAAACAGTGCCTACCATGGTAAACTGGGTTTTATACCCTGAATTCTCGGAGCCATATGAGGGTGACTACTTTGAAGTATACGTCGGATACAGAAACCAGACTCAAATTAGTCAAAATTTTACCATGGGAATTAGGGCCTAATTATTAGGGGTGGGCGGAACTAGCTAAGTTCTGCAGAGTTACCCAAAGACTACACGAGACTTCCCAGAATACCACGAGTGCTGAAGTTACAGTACTTGGTGTTGCTGGCGCTGCTTTTTTTGCGCCGGGTGCTTGTACCGTGCTGTAAAAATCAGCACAAACGGCACCATGCTGTGCGTCAGAATGCGCTGCTCTTTTAAGCCACTTGAGTAGATTTTCTACTTGACCGCCCGCATTGAGAAATCTCTCTATGAGGTGATCTTGTACTTCATTTTCACACCGCGCTCACCAACTTACCATGAGGCGGTTGGTGGCGTTTAAAAAAATCTCTGCGCTCCAAGCAGAGCGGAGAGTGGGCAAAACTCACTGAACTCAGAAAGCTCTGTCGGAGGAGTGGAGTTTACCGGCCACCCCTACTAATTATCAGTGGCTAGTTAAATTCCATCCTGTACATAATCCCCTGTTTATGCAAAGGACAGAACTAAGATTTTTGTTTTTTTTAATGCATCCAAAAATCATTGGATGCGTTAAATAACCCAACATTCTTTACACTTAACAGGAGAAAACGTACTTTATTTAAGGTAACATGCATAATTTGGCGTGTTAAATGACAACATCTGCATTTTAGTCCCCATAAACTCATCATAGGTGTTATGTATTGCATCCAATTTATAACGTACCCTGTGATATCAGTATTTTTCAGGGGTGATAACCCCACAACTTATAATAAGGCCTTTTGTGTCAAAAATGGAAGTTCAAAATCTTCAGTGGGGCAAAGCATCAGGCTGTAGCCAAACGGGGCTCCACAGGTTCAGATAGCCATTTAGCATGGCCCCAGTGACTCTGTTGGTTTTAGCAGGAAAAGCTGGGAGTGAAAGAAATCCAAATTTCAAGTCTAGGGAATTTCTCTCTCCGTCTTGATACATTTGGTGCCTTTGACGGATCAAGGATTCTATGTTCCCACTTAATCATGTTTTTGGAGCTTGAGTGGGGCAAGGCTGCAGCCTATAGCCTAAGAGGGCTCCACGAGGCTGGATACCTTCTCAGTGAGGTCCGGCTGATTCAGATTTGAAGCTGCATAGAAGCTCTGAGCGGGAGACACCTAATCTTCAGCCAAGTAGAAATGCTCATTGGGAGTATCGACTTCACAGGGTGGTCTTGTCCTCTGAAGATCTTGCATTTAAGAAAGTCTCATGTTTTCAAGGGTGGTAGGAGAAGTCAAGACAAATACAGCCAAGGGTTCTAGGTCCTCAGTAACAGCATTTGGGGGGCAGGATTCACTAGAACAGAGGGCAACAGCGGGGTCCAGTGCAGGTTCAATTGGAACTCTTCTGCTGGGCAGTTGCAGGAAAGGGCCCCTTCAAGCTCCTTGTGTACTGGTAACCTGAACAGGAGGTCAACCTTATGATCCCTGGACTCCACTTCTTTGTCCTAGGTACAAAAGGGAGAAGGTCTAGGGCTGTGGACTCTTTTAGCTCACAGACAGCAGCTTGGGTCCTCTGCTGATCTTCTACAGGTCCAGTAGTGTTCTGAGGAGGGTGTCCGGGGATGCCACATTAATGCCTGCCACTAGTTTGTGAGTAAGGTGATGGTTAAAGCCTCCCTAACCAATTGGGTGAAAGTTCCCAGGAGTAAACATTCCCACTTTTACCATTGTTGCTGTCTTCTCTACTGCAAACAATTCCACAGTATACCCCTCACACCTAAAATCCAAAATGGTGACGCCCTTTGCCTCTTGTGTAGAGCATATGTGCCCACCCAGAGGTGTGACTGGGGTAATGGACAGCCCTTCCTCTCTGGTCACTGCAAACCAAGCCTGGGAGCAACTCTCCCCCACTGGGTTCAGTGCTCATCTGATTAAATGATCATATGAAGGGGCCTGCCCAGGGAGTATCTGACAACTGCTTGCATCTGACATCTTCATTTAGCAGGGGAAGATGCTTGAAAGTAAATTAAGGTCCTGGGTACAAACCAAATTGTCATCCTACCAGAGGAACAAGAATACGTACCAACACCCAAGCCTATGTCAGTGTCTGGCAGCAGTTTTCACATCTCATTCAGTGCCATTTACCAGTTTGAAGGGTCATGTAATTTAGCCTTCAGGATTTTCAGGCAGAGAAATTTACTTTTACTGAATATGTTTTTAAATTAGACTTCACCATTATGTTTGACTTTTAATAAACATGAAGAAGTGATATTGCATCATATTCCTAGCTGGCACCGACCTTGAGATACCGCAATTAATATTGAATATTGCTTCTCAGTGTTTATCTGTGGGCCAGCCGTTAGTCCTACAGTGAAAATAGATTGCTGGGGCTAGTCACTGTAAGGCTTTGTTAACATTACATTTCTACATATCCTACTTTTAAATACCATGCCGGCTGCCTTAAGGAGTCTGGCTTGGAATTTTGTGTGGACACCCTAAGTCTCCTGGGGTGAGAAAAGATAAACCAAAGGAGAGTGTTTCAACAATTTCAAGTGGTCTTGGAGCTGGGACAAGAGTTTATGATTCTAATGAGCATGGGCATTTATAATTGTGTTGTTTTGCAACATGGTTAATAGTGGTATAAAGACTCATAGATTGCTTTTGGTTGCAAGTTGAAAATGCTATTGACATGCACATGGTAGATGGTACTTGGTAGAACTGGGGGTATCTAGTTGGCAGAGGTAGGTACCTTTGACCAAATAGAGACCCTTGCTTCTAAGTCAGGGAAAGGGGATTACACTACTGGATAACCCCTGCTCACCCCCTTGGTAGCTTGGCACAAGCAGACAGGCTTATCTCAGAGGCAGTGTGTTAAGCATTTGTGAACACATACAGTAATACAGGGAAAACACTACAGATGGACACCACACAGGTTTTATAAAAATAAGTATTCTTTATATAGACTTGACACAAGACCACAAACAACAAAAATCCACACTACTGTACTTAAAATTGACTTAAAGATGGTATAAGTAGATTAGTTCAAGTTGTTGGTAAATGCGACACAGTTCTCACAAAAGTACCTGGATGCGTAACGCAAAATAGACAAAAATGCTCGCAGCGTTGGAGATGCATCGGTTCCTTGCTTCGGGGGAGACGATGCGTCGCGCCTCAATGCTTGCGCAGAGTAGGGGATGCGTCTTGATCCTTACCAGAGAGGAGGTGATCTGTAGATACTCGTGCTGCAGCCTGGTTGCGATGCGGCAAGATGGCGCCGCGATGCGACAATCCGGTGCGATGCGATAAGATGGCGCTCTTGATGCGACGACGTTGAGACGATGCACCACGCCATAGCAGCCTTGCGGTGACTCCCATACTTTGGAGCCGCGACAGGCCCTGCAACATGCTTCTCCGACGGCAACCCTCATGGTTACGACGCTCTTCTCCACTGATGCAACAGCAGACAGCTGTGACGAAGGCACGCTTCTGGGAGATGCGGCGGCGGCACGCTGCTCCGGCAATGAGATGACTACAGCTGCGGCGGTAACACGCTTCTTCTCGTTGCGTCGCTCTTCCAGCTCCCAGCGATACGCTGGCCCCTGCAGATAGAATTCCTAGCAAGGGAATTCAGAGGGGAGCTGGTGGTGAAGTCTGTTGTCCCTGAGACTTCAGCAGGAGGCAAGCACAAGTTCAAGCCCTTGGAGAAATATTCAACAAGATGATAAAAGTTCTGTAAAAGTTCCTTCTCCTCTCTCTCCTTGGCAATGAAGACACTACTGCAGGCCAAACCAACAACACATTACACTGGCAGGGGGGCAGTCCAACTCCTACAGCTTCCTTTGGTTCTTCTCCTTGGCAGAGGTTTCTTGTTGTTATTCCAGAAGTGATCTAAAGTCTTGGGGTTTGGGTTCCCATATTTATACTACTTTTCTCTTTGTTCTCTGAAGGCAGAGAGGCCTTTGCCTAGTCCAAACCAGTTATGGTCAGTCCTGGAGCACTTTGATTACCTGACTCCTTCTTTCCTTTCAGGGTGCAGGGCAGAGACATCAAACACACCACAGGAGGTGGAGCCAGCAATGTGGAGGGAAGGCACAGCCCTATTCAGGTCCCAGGTGCAACTCCTCCCACCCATCTACATGCAGATCTTCCTATTCAGCCCTGTGCTGACTCACCCTCTCCCCTGAAATCCCCAGCCCCTGTCACTCACAGAACCAGACGCACAATACACAACCTAGCAGAGGCAGGTTTGCACAGTTAAGCAAGAAAATACCTACTTTCTAAAAGTGGTATTTTCAAACACAGAATGTTAAAACCAACTTTACTAAAAGATGTATTTTATCATTCGGAGTTCAGGCATACTAAATTCGAATTTCTACCATGTTCCCTGAGTCAGTTAGGATTATAAGATGTAATAATCAAACTACCCATTCTGGCCTATGGAGAACAGGTAGACTTGCAATAGTGAAAAACAAAAATGGCTGCAATACACTATTAGGACAGGCCACACACACCAGGGCAGGTCCTACCTTATACTTACAATGCACCCTGCCCTTTGGCCTACCATAGGGGTGTCTGATACAAAGATAAGGGAAGGTTTAGGGACTGGCAAGTGGGTGCACTTGGCCTGTCAGCATAGCAGTACCAGACTGTACATAGGCTCTGCAGTGGCAGACCTGAGACACACTTCACAAGCTGCTTCTGTGGGTGGCACAACCAGTGCTGGAAGCCCACCAGCAGCATTTGATTTAAAAGCCCTGGGCACCAATGGTGCACTGTACTATGGTCTGACAAGTAAATCAAATAACCCAATCATGGAGTTACTAATCAATACATCAATTTAACATAGAGAACACATGCACTGTGCACTGAATAGCAGTGGCACAGTGCCCAAAGCATCTAAACCAGCAAAACATAGGAGGCAATCAGAAAAAATGGAAGGGAGACTCACACCAATGGTACCAGGTCTAACAGTACTTTACTACATATATGGATGAATGCCATTGAAAGTACAGTTACTATCCCAAATGTTTTAATAATAATTGCATTATGTGGTTACTCTACAATTTTGCCTTTACTTTCTGCAGTGATGCCCTCACAAAGTTAATAGACATTACTTTTATTGAATACATCCAATATTTGGTAATACGCATATAAGAGGTATAGTGTTTTAGCACTCGGGGCTTGATATTGTACACACTGTTAAAAGGTGGCTCCAGTAAGCCGTGTACTACCCTGCTTTGCTGCTCTGAGAGTCAAGTGCTAATATGGTGTACGTGGTTTGTATTTTGAAATTCCGCTTATGAGGGCATGACACTAATGTCAAAAAGACCCCACTCATTACAATTGGTACCCAACAATCCATATCTGCCCTGTGCCCCCTCATCCTTATTTCTTCCAGTAATAATTATTCATGTCTAGTGGTTATGTTTTTAACTTTATAACTAAACTGGGAATTAAACAACTGAAACTCCATCACCAATTTTGCATGTGTAGACAGGCTTTAAAATAGAGTAATGCTAGGAATGAGGATATCTAAGAAAGATTCAAACGTTTCACCTAGCCATGCTTCTTTCAGGAGCATTCAAATTAGATAAAGAGTAGAATTCCGGCATCAATCTAAACTATTTGGTCTACATTTATGTAGAAGACAATAAGGGAAAGTTTTCAATTTTATTCCTAAATGTGCAAAATAATATCAGGTAGGTCTGTTCCCTGTGCCATGACATGGGATTATTGGTACATAGGACTGGCTGCTTGAATTGCAATCAATTGTAATCACCTAAATGTTCAAAGATATATTTTACAGAAAGTAACGAGGACGATCTGAGTGGTGCTTGGTTCCTTTCTTTGGCACGGTATAGTTTGCAATTTTGAGGGTTTCTAATCTCGATTAATATTTGTGGGCAAGAATTATATGGAAAGAGAATCAAGGGTTGATATATTGAATACGATTGTTAAATCTCGTTCAGGATGCCATCAAGTTTGCTTTTAAAAAGGCAGTAGGTCAATTATACATTTTAACATCCAAATTGCTGTTGTGTAGGGGTTGCGAGGTTAGGCTTTTCTGAAAACCAGAGGGGAGCCACCAGCAGAGAAACCAGCAGAGAGGCCAGCAGCGAGAGGAAGACACAGCTGGGGGACTCCAAGCCCCACAAAGCCAAGCGCCAGGAGGTACTGCCGTCATCGTGTCCGTGCCCGGAGGCGCTTAAAAGCACATTGCGGCTACCGCAGCATGGGAGCCGCCAACAGAGAGGCCAGCAGCAAGAGGCAGACACAGCCAGGGGGGACTCCAAGCCCTACAAAGCCAAGCACCAATAGGCACTGCCGCCATCGTGTCCGCGGCTGGAGGCGCTTAAAAGCACTTCGCGGCTCCCGCAGCTGCGCCCATCAGTCTTGCCATGACTGATTCAGGGGGTAAGCTTCCTGATTTAATGACCTTGTTCTGGCTCATCGATCTGACTTGGTACTCATCTATACACCTTGAAGAACCTTTTTTAGCCATATCTTAATACCTGTCTTTGAATACTCTGGACATAAAAGGGAAAAAAAAAACAGAGTGGGACTACCTGACTGTTTGGCACTACCCTTTTTCTTTCTATTTTCTTTTCTCCTGATGCACAACCATTTGGGACTTCTTGGTTCAATCGTGAATAGATCTGGGGTTTGACCGTGACATTAAAATCCCTGCAATATCATCACAGATTGGGTTGCCTATAATTGAACCACTGCATAAGCCCTACGGAGACCCAGAGAATTGTATAGTTATATGCTTGATGGTTGCCAAACATTAGGTTGCCCCCCTCCCTGTTGGATTCTGTTGTGGCACTATTTTTTTTACCAGCTCTAATTAGCTCTAACTATTTGCATAGTTGATTGTATTTGTTAACTCCAAAACCAGTCTTATGTGGGGGTGTTACTAGTGGGACAGTCGGGGATTTGGCTAAATCAGGTCGCAAAATGGGGAAGCGCACATGCCTGCCAAAACCAAAAGCCCAACCAAACGACTGAGGTGGGACCCAAAAAAAAGAAGCTGTGTGAGGATCCTACATCCAGTACAGAGGAGAGTGAGGAGCAGGATCAAACTCCAAGTAGTCCACTGCCCACTAGAGTAGATATGAATCATCCTACTTGGGCACTGACTCTCTTGACTGATCTCAAGAATCAATTAAGAGCTATTGTAAGAGAAGAACTGGCCCCCTACTTAAACGCCTAGATAAATTATTAACAGCGGAGGAAAGTAGTCAAACAAACGCTGATACAAACTCTACCGACACTATAGTAAGAGGAATTGACCATGGCTTTCAGCTGGACACTCTTAACCTAATATCTCCGGACGGGTTGGGTGTGCAGACCAATGCTGGTCCCACCAAAACTCAAGAGATAGGGCATCGGAGTGTCAATAATCACCAGGCACACACGAGTACTAATCATGATATTGGTGGCAAAAATGCAGCTCCCTCTATAAGGGACATGGATAAAAACAGTACCCCTCTACATGGGCCTAGTGGGAATACGAGTGGGAGGGCGAAGGTAAAACACACTCTTGTTAGGCCTGAATCAGCAAACCTGCCAACCATAAATGTACCCCCTGCTTGTTCCCCGTATGTAATTATACTGGCAGAAACTCCAGAAATCACAACCAACCAGAGGGAAACAAAACTTGACCTCAGGAACAAATGCCTGTTCTGACTAGCAAGGCACAGGCAGTTTGATTATGGCACTGCAGGGGAAATTTTAATGGTCCGTAGAGTTGGCTGGGTGGGAAATCGACAAAAATCAGACCCAGGGGATTGTGTAATTATAAACTTTAAGAATCACAAAACAGTGCGCAACTTGCTCAATCAGACTGCATGCCACCAGGACCCATCAACAGGAATTAGGCTCTACCCATTGGACTTATTTATATATCCAACACCAAGCGTCACATAGGGGCCACACCTCCTCCACTATTCCAAGATGGCAACCAAGACCTCTAATTGAGGGTAGATGGGATGCTCCCACCAGACCCTTATTATTTAATATACCAGTAAACAATAGGTATGGAATTCTGGAGAAGGTAGTTTGACAAGAGGTGAGCCCGACTCCTGAGGGGAATCCTAGAAGGCAGTGGTTAGATACTGAACTGGATGAGTGTAGTAGGCTGTGGCATCAAGTAAGGTTCACAAATTAGATATATCGCAGACCACCGGACTACAAGGTGTTGGGTCACAAATGAGAGGGCCACCTGATGTCCCATTTTCTGCCCCCTGAGACAAAATTTCCAGAGTAGGTGTGTGTACGAGGTTACCTGATAGCAACCACGTGACTCAAATGAGGGATACCCAAATTCCTAGCACCAGTACACTTGAGGCCCTTGATGGGAAAAGAGTGCAAGGTAACATACTGAGGGTCCTATCCTGGAATTTTGATGGGCTTAAAAGTAAACTCTCTTGCCCAGATTGGGGGCTTTTTGTGGATAAACAGGATATATGTATGTTTCAGGAAACCTGTGCGAGGAAAGATCACCAAAGAGTGGACTTTGTTTCATTCAATATCCCAGCCACCTCAGGGGTAAGGGGTAGACCATCAGGGGGCTTATTCATTTGGGTAGGCTCACACTTGGGCTGTAGAGCCGAGCAGTTGTCCACCCCTATGAGTGCCATCCAGTGTGTTCTACTCACATTTCCTACAAAGATAAAAATTGCTTTTAATAACATTTACTCCCGACCTGTTGCCATTAGCCAAGAATCTGCCACCATAGACCAATTGTGCTTCTTTTTTTATTCCCACCATTGACCCACCATATGGTTGATTATTGAGGATGATTTTAATTGCCAATTTGAGCCTCTCGTCGATCTAAGTAATACCACCCCCAGTGAAGAAGATTCACAATGGCTAATTCCAGACCTGCAAATTCAACCTATCAAAGTCTGGTCCCCTCTGGCACTAGAGATTAATTCAATCACTTTAGCACATTCACTAAGAGCGTGCAATGGTCGAACAAAATCAGATACTCTGGGGCAGCTAACATTTAATAGAGCAGGCCAAGCGTCCCTGCTGGATTACATTTTAGTGGAAACCAGATTATGGCAGAAAGGTCATGATTTTTCTGTCATAACGAGGCAAGACAGTGATCACAATGCCTTGATCCTGGATTTGAAGCGGTTGAATTTGGGCCACACTAATTCCAAACCTGCTCCTACATCTCCGAATCGTGGATTAACACTCACAAATAATAGAAGGAAAGTAAGGTGCGACCAAATTCTACAGTCACCACACAAGCTGGCTACAGTTTACCAGTCAGTAATTCCAATACTTATAAAAATGTGGGAGGTTGCACTTGTGGCAGGTTTTCCATAAGCCTCTGTGATGGCTGCAAAACGACACTCAGAGTTAACATCAAAATTGGCAGATATATTTTACCCAGTGGCACTTCGTAGGGAAAAAATCCAGTTTAAATGTACCTGGTTTAACACAAAATGTCGTAAAGCTAAACAGGCCTTACTGTATGCTGTCAAGGCAAAGGACAAGCATCGAAACCAAACTAAATTGGGTACTGTATAAAGAGACCATTCAACAGGAAAAAAAACTGGGATTTGGGTAGATGGGAAACCCTCAAAACCGCACTAACTAATAAAGATCTGAAGACCTTCTGGGCAATAGTGATCTCAAGGGAAACAAGCCATTGAGCCAAATATAGCATCTGAAGCTTGGGAGAATCACTTCCAGTCCCTTTACACTACCAAGGAAGTTGAGACTGCAAATGTTGAACCCCTAATAATACCTACTGAGTCTTCCCAGGATGTGGATATAGGGATCACCATGTCTAAAGTGTTAAATGCCATCAATAAGCTTCCTAGTAACAAAGCATTGGGCCTAGATAAATTATCTGGGAACCTAAATTTGGGGACCATATCTGTGCGCATGGATCCCCTGATACTTGGTGTGGGGCAGAAATAGTCCCAGTCTTTACAAAAGGTTGTCCCCTTTTACCTACCAACTATAGGCCAATTAGCTTAATTGATGTTACCCAGAAACTCTTTGCACGTGTACTTTTAGACCGCCTCCAGGCATGGATGGAAGAGGAAGAGATCCTGAGTCCTTACCAAGGCGGCTTCAGAAAAAACACCTCAACCATCGACCAGATATTTAGACTACAACTTATTTTCTGGAAAACGGTGACAATAGAGGGTGGCTTTCTCTATTTAATATTTGTAGATCTGAAATCGGCTTATGATTTAGTACCCAGAGACAAACTCTGGGATGTGCTCAGAGATATGGGGATTCCATCTTATCTCCATAGCATTCTAGTGAGGCTCAATACAGAATCTTTTGCCCAAGTGAGGTACGGGAAATACGGTGAACTCACCCCCTGTTTTCCTGTAAAAAAATGGGTATGACAGGGTTCCGTCCTCGTACCCACTTTATTCTGTCTATTAATTAACAGACTTATTGACCAGCTTAGAATGGCCAAGTATAATGATGCCCCCAAGGTTAGCCTCTGGTAAGGTCCTGGTGATGATGCTCGCTGATGATACCCTTTTACTTTCAAGGACACCCATGGGAATCCAGCCTATACTTGACAGCTTTGATGCCTATGGTTTTTAACCCTGCCAATAATTCTTGCCCTAACCCATCTTTGAATGGTACCTTGCTTGAAAGAGTGACGGTTTTTGACTACCTGGGTGCCACTTTGACAGAGCACCTGGAATACGGCCCGCAGATGGCCAAAGCAAGCCTTAAGCTCGCTCAGACATTGGGAGGGCTCATGAAACTATGTAGAACTTCCACATTTAAACCAGCAGGGCCAATAGTTGAAATCTACAAAACTCAAGAGAGGGGTGCTACATTGTATGGGGCAGAATTGCGGGGGCACTGCTCTACCACTGGCTTGAATAAGGTAGAGAACAACTTTATGAAGCAGTTGCTAGGTCTACCCCCAGCACCCCCCTCACCCCTCTATGCTTGGATTTCGGTATTAGGGCCATTAGCAAAGAGGTCGCCCTTAGACCTGTAACTTTCTGGCGATGGCTATGGGTTACACTGGAATTTGTTACCTACCGATCTGAGCTCAAAGAGCTCCTGAGTATTCAGGGCATCATAACAATTCCCTGGCTTAAACATATAAGGGACCTATGCAACAAACTGGGTAAAGTAGATCTATGGAGATCACCCAAGGAATCATGCCCCTTCATTTCACGGGTGGAACTGATAAGATCCTATAGAAGATATAAATTGTTAGTCATCGAGGTAAGCTCGTCTTGCGGCCGATTGACAGCCGAGTTTATACAGATCAAAGACGAGTACAGTATGGAACCTTTCCTGGATGACATCTAACCAATTTTGGCTAGGAAACTGTATGCTCAGTTCAGATGAGGGATTCTACCGCTCCATCCTTTTACAAATAAGTGGTCCAATACCCACGCTGGTGGATGCCCTGCTTGTAACTACAATGAAGAGACGGAGTTACATGTTCTCTTCTTTTGCCCCACTCATACACTACTTCGGCAGCACTGGCTTACCCAACTATGCAGGAATCTAGGCTTTGTACATTGTGCTGTAGCATACAGAGCCCTAAAGTATGACACTCATGCCCCCATTGTTCTCGCTGTAGCTTGCTTTTTAAACTCTATGTGGCACGTACGGTAGGGGGACCTTTGTAAATTAGTAACCACGGTTTTATCATCTCATATTTATTTCCATTCATTTTATTCTGGTTTTTTTGTCTCAATTTTAAATGTTTTTATTGGTAATGGATTTTAGAACCTGCCTTTTTAATAGATATCTGCACTGCACTTTAATACTGGACCAGGACTAGGTGCTTGAAGAATTTAAATCATACTTTATCATGGTTAACAGGCTTTAAAATGTATAGTTCTTTCTATTGGTACATGAAGTAATTGTATGTTTGCGTATTATTCATGACCTAATTGTATATACTTCTTCTCGTGTTTTTATGTTTTGTACTTTTATGGTCCTTGAGACCGAAATAAAGTTATCGAATGGAATGGAATGGAAAACCAGATATTGTCATATCAGCGAGATATATGTGGAGAGTCTGACGCATTAAACAGAGAGAAGGAGCTTTGCTTTAATTCTGGAAGTGTGTACTTGGTGCAATGTGGAAGATAGGTATGGTATCATTGGATAGTGTTCCCTGTATTTTAGGGTACATTTGAGTCTGAACCACCAAATGGGTGATGGATGAGTGAGAGGAGAGATAGTTATCATTAACCAGTTTCGTTTCTGATATTCTAGATCAGTGAATATACAACAAAGGATGTTTTTTTTATATTTTTCAAAAATTCCTCTCAGACAAAAACCACTTAGCAAGTTTAGGCAACTCAACATCTGAGCCCACATCCATACCCTGTGGTGTTCCTCAAGGTTCCATTTTGGCTCCAGCCTTTCTAAACACCTGTATGAACCTCTTGGGTGAAATTTCAATGTATCAATATGTGGATGATACCCAGCTGTATCTCTGAATCTCATCATTCAGAGACATCCACATCTGAAAAACTTTCGTTTGAAATCCTAAACAATGGACGTGCAGTAGTTTACTGACTCTCAAACCTGATAACCCTGAATACAATTACATAGACAGATCTAATGACACCCATTTATTGAGGCTTTGAAACCTACAGTCAATTGGGTTCTTATCATCACCTGTACACGAGATTACATTTTTGCAATTCTGGTTGGATACTACATTAATCTCTCCTCAAATAGTGCGCGCAAAGTGTATGCAGCCAGTTCAATGCTGGTTTCTTTTAAAACAGTTTAAAAAATGTTGCCCTCTCTGAATTTCAGACTAGTTTTTCAAGGTCTTATTTCTTGCATTGATTACGGGAATTCCACAGCGATCGGAATGCCTAAAACACACTTTAGGACCAGAAAAGTGGTTTGTCTCTTGGTGGCCAGGCTGGATTCTGGTACATAAAAATTCAACCACTTTACTCCTGTCCTCGGAGACCTGCATTAGCACCCTTTGGAAGCCAAGTTCCAGTCTAAAAGCACATGCATTATTTTAAAGCACTTCATAAAAATCAGCCAGACTACCTCTATAGCTTACTAAAAATTATCTAGTGGTCTGAAACAACTAAGGAGCAAAGTCATTTTTCCTGTTAAAGTCAACAATTTGTTATATAATTGGGCTGCAAGCCAGTCTTTTTCTGGAACTACTAGCCATTTGGAATGTTCTACCAGAAGGTGCTACAAATGCAAGGACTTGCCTACATTTGGGAAAAAAGCTAAACACACATTTATTTTAACACCAAGTTGTAAAAAATTCATCTGTCTTCTCACAATGTTCTCCCATTTATTCTACTCCCATCTGTAAGATTTACACTTCTGTGGTAATTTCCCATTTGTTTCTCTCTCTTCTAGCCACTCAAACCCTTGCTGCCTTGTTGTTTCCACCAAATTTTGACTTGTGTATCAAATGATCTTTCATTTACCTTCTCAACTGTCTTCCAGACTCACCCATCCTTCACTTGTGTCCTGCATAAACTGTTTATCTTATTTGTATGGTCAGAGTATCACCCTGCTGCCATCTGTTTAGTACTTCTGGCTCCTCAACTGTGTTCCTTAATTCACTAAAGGGTTAACACACTCTTTCAGTCCTTGGATACTCCATCTTATAGCTACTCCTTCACTCCAATGTGTCTTCGCTACCTCCTTTCCATTTATATCCCTCATTTTGAGCAAGGTTCCCCTTCTCCAAATCTTTATTTGTACCTCTCCTTCAATTGGTTTCAAGGCCCAAAATATCGCTCCTGAATTCATACTGATTTCTGATTAAATAGATAGGGCCCGATTCACAGAACTAACTTAAGACAAAATCCTAAACTTACTACCATTTGGGTATTCACAGAAGGCACTTACTCATTTTGGTATTCACAGAATGTACTTACTCATTTTGGTATTCCCAGAAGGCACTTACTCATCAATGAGTAAGTAACTTCTGTGAATACCAAAATGAGTAAGTGCCTTCTGTGAATACCAAAATGGTAGTAAGTTTAGGATTTTGTCTTAAGTTAATTCTGTGAATCGGGCCCATGAACTCTTCCTAATGTTCAGCAACAGATATATCTATAGTGATGTGCTAATCTAACCTATTGATTATAACCTATTGATCATGCTACACTATAAATAAAAGCAATAAAACTTCCCACCATTGGGTCAAGGATAGCTTTCACAGTTTATGGTTTGCTTCTGCCAGTGAATAATGAATAACTATATCTAGGTGCTTTGAAAGCATCAGTAAAACATATATACATTTCTGGCAGCAATAAGGCGAACCTGTTAAGCTTATCATGCTTTAATACCCTTCCATTTTCATGATTGTCTCTCAGATATTACTCTTCTAATTTCTTTACATCTTCACATTTCTGGGTAACTAGAGCTACAGCAAGAAAATCTGGTAGTGAGACGTTACAAACTATTCAAAACTCAGAATTACGCAGGAAAATGTTATTAAATCAATAGCATCATCAATGATGATAAATGTAATTCAATCTGTTAAATGAAATATACATTTGCATTACAACATAAGCACATTCATATTTCTTTTTGGAGGGGGGAGATAATTACAGACAGACTTTTCCTTTGTGTTTCTTTTACAAAATCTAGTGGGTCAGGTGGTATATGATTTCACTATCAATTTTGAGTAAAGAAAGTCTTTAACATTTTGATTGTGGACTTAATAAAGTAGATCCTGAGCAGCACATTTGGTAGGAGTGGAGAAAAGCTTACACAGCAACCTTAACTAATGGTCTTGGGACTTTGACTTTTTTGTGTCATGTGTCATAATTCTTGCCTCTATTATTGATATAACTTAAGAACGTATGTGTGCTGTTCCACAAATAATATGGTGTAGCACTTTAAATTGAAAAATTAGATAAATATGCATGCACCATATTAATACATTTTCCAATAACTTATATGTCAATCAATATCTCTTTTTTAATGTGTGGTTTCTGTCCCTCAGGTGTGGATGTGTGGTGGTGCCATGTTTGATGTACCCTGTTCAAGAGTTGGGCATATCTACAGGAAGTATGTTCCTTACAAAGTTCCTACGGGGACCAGTCTGGCAAGAGTAAGTACGGGACTTTAATCAATTGTTATTTTTGGAAAAAGTGCACTGCATTGATGAGAAATGATCAACTGTATTAGAAGAATGTAAGTTCACTTTGCTCTGTCACTGTGAATCTGGACATTTGCTGAAGGAGGTCTACAGTACAGTATACTGCCTCTGTTTTGAATGCACCAAAATATCACAAAATCATCAATGCTAGCAATACTCTAAAGTTGCCAAAATATTTGTTCTATTAATATATCAAGCCTATACATATATAATTTGCCAAATTGTGTCTTACACTTAGCAGTCCGAAATCAAGGATCTTGTCATTGAAATGGTAATGTAGAGCCAGACAGCAAATTGTTTAGATATGGAAAAGAAACAATGGCATGCAATAGTTGCTTCGTTAAAATCTGTTGAAACTGCACTTCTAATAATTGTTCTTTGCGGATCTTATCTAAGAAACATCACTATTTCTTTGCTCCTGCTGTGTCAGTCCCCCATTACTTTTCCACTTGCAGTATTTTAATATTTTCTTTTCCTGTAAAATATCTCTGTAATTTGTCTTCCTCCTGTGGATTGCCACATTCTGCCACTTTCTTGTGCTGCATTGACCATGCCCCACCTTCTCCCCAAATCTTTTATATTTATTTGGCAAGGGAGCTACAAAGCAGTAACTTTTTACCTCAATTCTTCACCTCTTCGACTACCTTCACGATTGGTCTGCTTTTTGCTGTCTGCCTCTCCATACTCCTCTCTGTGGACTCTGACACTGAACTGTAAGAACAGAAGGGAGGGTAATGGAAATGATGATGCAATGTGATATTCCCTCCATGTAACAATGTCTGTGTACATATTGAGGTACTGAATTATGCTTGGATATTGAGATTAGAAGAGGGACACCTTCAATTATATACATTGTATTTCACAGATTAATAGGTTGATTTCACATACATGCTAGTCACAAGGGACTGTGAGAATTCCAAGTTATACAAGCCAGTCTTCACTTGCAGCTTAACATGTTAACTATAGTTGAAAGTTGGTGTCTATAACAGTACCTCACAGCTACTAATTCATGTATTTACTTACAATAACGAATACCAAAATGTGTGTTTAAGACTTGGCACAATTTTATGCCTGATGATTTTAACAGTGCTCCTGTAAAGAAAGAATTAATTAGAAGAAATATTCACACGCTAGATGCTCACTAAAGAAAAATTTAAATTGGTTAACATAATAGCCCATTTTGTTTGTGTTAGCTGGACAATTTGTGCAACATCATAAGAGTGTGTATGGCCTATTGACATTGGGGCGACTAAATTTGTTTGTCCTTAAAGAAATCGTCACACAAAATTCAATGCCTCCATGTTCTAGAACAACTCTAGGAAAATTACGTTCCTGCCTAAACCTGTGACAACCTATTTCTGCTGCCATACATGAGCCCAAAGCTTGTCATCTAACACAATCCTAAAACTAGATTTAGTTGCTGTATCATTGAAGAAATCAAATCCCATATACTCCTTGTTTTCCCGTCGTACTACATAGCCCATTTATACAGACCAAAAATGCATGTTATTTTGTGATCTGAAGACCATTATTTAGCCCCCACCAGTAATATTCTGATTCTTGTGGATATGCTCAATCATTGTAAATGCATATGAAAAGAAGCCGTTGCACACCTTTTTATCCATTTCATCTTAGTTGTCGATATAATCCTTTTTTTCATTTTATGCGTGCAGTCTGGGGCCGCGCCTCACCTCAGTGCGCGGATTATGTATTAGAATCAACAAAATGCAGCCTGAATAAGCTGCAGACCCATTCGCACTGCTTCAGAAAGAATATGTTGCAAACTTTTCAGATTTTTGTTTGTTTATTTTAAATATTCATTTGTTTTCCAACTTGACTTGATTAATAACGATAAAGTTGTCCAAATATCCATAAGCTTCACACAAAATAGTTGTGCCCATCCAGGCCTCTTGCTACATTGCGTCAGGACATTGAATTCATGAATTACAGCAAAAATCTTATTCCCAATGCATTTCGGGCATCTTTAATTGCCTTCGTCAGGGGAAGCTGTTACCATAGAATAAAACCCATGTTAATTATCCATATTATCACTCGTAGAAGTATTTACAACATTGCATGCTGTAACCTACACAGTCAATCCTTTTATTTTGTTGATCACTTAGCTAAAAGGATTGACTGTGTAGGTTACAGCATGCAATGTTGTGAATACTTCTACGAGTGATAATATGGATAGTTAACATGGGTTTTATTCTATTGTAACAGCTGCACCTGACGAAGGGCAATTAAAGATGCCCGAAATGCATTGGGAATACGATTTTTGCTGTAATTCATGAATTCAATGTCCTGATGCAATGTAGCAAGAGGCCTGGATGGGCACAACTATTTTGTGTGAAGCTTATGGCTATTTGGACAACTTTATCGTTATTAATCAAGTCAAGTTGGAAAACAAATGAATATTCAAAATAAAAGAACAAAAATCTGAAAGGTTTGCAACATATTCTTTCTGAAGCAGTACGAATGGGTCTGCAGCTTATTCAGGCTGCATTTTGTTGATTCTATGCTCAATCATTGACCACAGAAATACTTTGCAGGAAGAGTTGCCATAATAGATGTCTCTTGAAACAGTAGTGAGATGCCGGACCATGTTCTGCCAAAAATGCAGTAGGAAATAAGTGAGCTACCTTTCTCAGGTGACTCTCTTTATCCATCGTCTTGTCTTAAATTGATACAATCTACAACAGAAAATGTAACTTCATGGGTAGGTAAGAAAATGTAACTTACTAGGGTAGCTCATATCACTGCTAATTCTATTGGCACCGGAGCATAGTTAGAAACGAAAACTGGTGATGTAGTCATATTCCATTGCTTTCTGCATTACATTTCTCAGGATAAAAGGCCACGCAGACAGTCTTTCCTTCTTGACTTCTCCCTATACCCCAAATTATTTTTTGCTTCTAAGTCATATTGCTACTGGCATCTGATAAACCCCATTTATGGCACATGTGAACTGCAACACAGGAGTTAACCTAAAGACAGGTCAATGCCCCACATTTAGCAGCCCTTGTTTTACAAGTTCCCTTCTTCTATATATAATTGTCAATTGCAATTGCTTAGGCATGTGTGGCTGCAACCATCTGTGACAAAACCGGTCATTGAAAAGTAGTCCTACACCGAACCATAGAGCAGCTTGCACTGAATCCTGATCCCATCATGGCTCCTGGCCAAGAGTGCTTCTAAGCCCTCAATTGAATAACATTCAAAAAGGACGTCCTGAATCAAGCGCAGCCATTTTAAATATTGAGCTTGTAAGTGACATGCTCTAGCAGCAGGCATGTTGCCTGTTCTAACAAGATGGTGCATTCATCAACTAATCTCCCTAGCTGCTGTCTGGCGTATGTCAGTGTGCATGAAATAAACCACCTTTTGACACTAGTGAAACTGTTTTCTTTCTCTCTATCCCAAATAATGGCTTGGCAACTTAACAGCTTAATTAATGGAATGCATTGTTCCTTTATCTTTCTATGCTGCAGGAACATGTGGTACCCCCTATAATTCCTGTCTGCTTTGGAGCCCCGTGGTGTACCAAGACAACTTGAACCTCAGTGAATCAGATCCTTGTGAGAGGGCACATCTTAGATTGTCAACCACTGCATGCCCAGTCAAATGTAATAAATCAACAGGTACATTTGATTCAGCTTGCCCCTCACATGCACTACAAATAAATTACTTTTTTAAGTAAGTGCAGGTGATGCTTATCCATCCCAGAAGCCTCCACCAGGCATTCATTTTGATTACCATAACTGCTGAGCTCAGCAGCAGAATTGCAAACCTGATAGATGTGACTTTACATTTCGGGACTTGGCCAATGGTAGAACAACAATGGCTACTTCATTTTCCAGTCCCTTTTTAAGCATGTTCAATTTTCCCCTTTATCAGTATGTTACTTCATCTTGTTGAATCATTTGGGACCTGATCCCAGCACTGAAGCATTCAACAAAGTAGAATCAGGGTGTCATTTGACCACTGGTTTCCTGCTTCCACTCTTTTGGAACTGTACAATGTGAGCAAGAGTTTGATGACCAGGACAGAGAGGAGATCATCAAAAAGATACCAGATGGCAGTATACACTACATCCTGTCTAAGTAGGTGAGAGCCGTCTTGAGACCTTTTTCTGGTACAAGGAATGCTCATAAACACTGAAGAGGTTGCACCAGAAGGAAAAGAAAGAGTGGGCAAGCTTACCAGGGACAAAGTGATCCGGCAACTTTATGTCTGGCCAACTCTTAGCTCCAACAATCACGTTTATACTAAGCTACATTGTGCCATCTGGTGTCCTGACATAGAGATAGGAAGTAGAAAAAGACTAAGGGCCATATGTAGGACGCCAAATACCGGTCAGTAACGGCCGATTTTCGGTAAATATCCCGTTACCGACCGGTATTTAGGCTTTTGCTATGTAGGGGGCATATTTCAGGATTCGGTAATTTACCAAATCGGTAAAATTACCGATTCGGTAAAATTACCGAATCCTGAAATGATATGTAGGGGGAGTGTCTCGTGGGTGTGTGGATTCGTTATTTACCACCAACTAAAAGTTGATGGTAAATGACGAATACCTGTAAAAAAGCATTATTGTGCTATTTGAAATGTGCAATCTGGCAGACATACGTGCGCCACATGTGCACACATGCACGAATCAGGGGTGCAACAGGGTGTCAATGTGACACCCTGCCACCCATGATAATGCCTCCCCTATTACCGATTCGGTATTTACCGAATCGGTAATGGCAACTGGCTTCCCATTCATTCCTATAGGCCTCCAGGCCCATAGGAATGAATGGGAAGCCAGTTGCCATTACCGATTCGGTAAATACCGCTTCTTAAATACCGATATTTACCGAATCGGTAATAATTTACCTACATTACATTTACCGATTCATAAATACAAATCGGTAAAATTCGGTATTTAAGAATCGGTAAATGTAATTTACCTACATATGGCCCTAAGGATGGTAAAGTAAAACACCTGCAAAACCGCACTTCATCCCACGTCCTCTACAATTTAACCTTCTGAAGTTCTACCAGCAACAGCAGCAGCAGCAAAGTGAGTCGATTAGCGAAGTGTTTAAATGTACCGAACACTGGCAATTGTTTGTTGGTACATTTAAGAAGTTTCTTTGCTCCATCTGAAGAGCAACTGCACTTCCAAGGTGTTGCATACTCCTAGGCTCCTGCAATTATGTGCCTGCTTTCAAAGAGACTATCTGATGCTAGGCAATGATGCAGTGCCATCGAGATGTTATCCACAGGCTGGGAAGTAGTGACAATACAATGTCACAAGCATCTCCTCTCCACCTGTTAAATACTGCAGTAGCAGACTGACACCCAACTCAACAGCTTACGAACACCCAGATTGCATTGTTTTAATACATTTTAACATCCCATCGTGGTTATGTGATATTAGTTTTTTTGTGCTGATTTTAGAAAACTTGCGTTTTGAGATACTTGATAATATTTTGTTATCAACCTTTTTGAGTGCATCAATAAAATCATCAAATGTCTCTTGCCAAGTAGTCCATCTATCGCCAATATTTTGCTTTTTGGCGGTATCAAAAGTTGTTGGTGGTTTCAGGAACGCATCAGCGTTGTAGGCCAGTGCGGAATTTATGACATCACAGATGGATTCCTGTGACTTAGTTTAGACAACTCATCTGTGAGAACTTGCAACCTGCTGTCCTCTGACTGTCTTTAATGATAGCTAGAAACGTGACTTTCTATGTAGTCATCTAAACAATGTCGCTATTCTGAGTGTCACTCTTGGCTCCTTATTTTCTGAAGACTCGTGAAGTTGTTCTGAGCTCCACTCCGCATCTTTGTGAGTGAACTGCTTTGGGAATGGATGGCTCCATAAGCACAACCCCAAACATTTCTCCTTGAGCCAACATTACCGCATGCTATAGTATCATCACTCTCTTTAGTGTATTCACTAAGTCATTTATTTATTTTCCTCTAAATGTTAATTTGCAGTTTCTAACACCTGGTTGATCTCCGCCTTGCAGCGCTTCTGCTCACAGCGATATTATGCAAGTTCAGATTCTCAGCGGAAGTGCTTCGTAAAACAGGTTGAATCCACTTTTAGCTTTAACACACTGTATAATCTACAACTTTATCTTGCATGGCAGTGTGGTAGCTTTAAATGTGCCTTGCCCAGCAGGTTCTTGACCATCAACCTGTAGATTCCATTGTCTTCACATGCTTTGCAGTGGCTGTAGTTGCATTTTCACTCAACTTGCCTGAAGAGTCGATTCAGTTCTTCAACAGTGACACACTTGGCACGCACTAGCAGTTTGCTTGGACCACAGCAAACTCTCTGGGAGTGAAAGGTCTTTCTTTGGCTTACTGATTCTCCATCCCGTCGCCATTTGTAGCGTCTTCCTTCTCCAGCCTGGGCTAAACCACATACAGAGCTTAGTATTAAACGTCTTTATTCTGATGTGTGTAACTGCAAACTCAGCATTCTAAAGCAAGTATTCATGCCATTGTGCTCTGACACATACGTCAGAACTCTGCAGAGTGCGTTAGGAGACAAAAGGGTTCTCTCATAAAATATCCCAAGACACTACACCTTATACAACTCTGACATCACTTATGCTTCAAATCAAATCAAAATAAAATTTCACTAATCAAAGTTAAACACATATGTAAAGAAAACACAATATATTCTCTTTAGTCCCTGCTTTAGATAATGGTATGGAAAATAAAGATCTTGCTGTAAATTTGGGATATGTTCAAAATTTTCAAAGATGAGCTTGAGCATTTCTTCTAAATGTTTTGCCTTTGGATGGGGTATAATATTTAATAGCACATTTTCCATTGATTCAGGTCATTGTTCAATGACTTATCAAAATTACAGATGAGTAAATTAATTTTCTCCGCAAACTAAATAAAAGGTTGTGTGGAGCAACCCACTATTTTCAATAGTATTAATATCTAGAACATTACTTATGTAAAAGTTTTAAACAAATATAATACTTCTGCAACTGATTTCTGCTTAATTAATATGAAAGAAAAAATAAGATCCTAACTGAAACATTCAAATCAAAAATGTCCAAATGTATTCTGCCTCTTAATCTGAGGGTCACAAAATCTCCTGGTTTTCCAAATTGGTTTGTATTTTTAGCAACGTTCTCAACATTTGTTAAAAATTCTCTGTGCTGTTGACTCACAATATTGATGCTGGAGAAGCATTGCTGCAAATGCACGGATGGTTAGTTTCTTCATAAATGCTAATAGAGGAGTCTTCACATGTAGGTCAGAAAAGAGGTCATGCTAAGCCTTTGCGACCAGCACAAAACGAAGCTCATTCACAGCTTCTGTTGCTTCCAGTTGGTTCCCTGTAATTGATGATGGCAGGAGGACAAGGGAATCGAACAGAAGTGTAAATGATCAATTATTTCAGCAAAAACTGTAGACGGTGCATCACCTGAAGGAGAGAACTTTGAACATGATGTGCTATATAAGAAGCTGGCATCAGGCCATTCAGAATGGGACAAGGAGTCAAAGGAGCCCCCCAAGGAGAAAGCATTCTGATACTGTACTGATGCATCTATGTTTACTTTGAACTACTTTCGACTCATTGTTGGAAAATGGTCCTCTCTGAAGGGTCACCACAAACTTTTTGCCTTCCTCTTCCTCTTTTTCTGACCTTCTTTTAGTTGCTCTAGGGCTCTGGGCATTTTACCCCTGTGACCAGTATGTATGTATGTATGTATTTGGTATTTGTTAGGCGCGTATATCACCCGTAGATCTCACAGCGCCAACAGATACTCAGAGAAAACAGGAGAGGTGTCTCGGCAGAGCTCGAAAAGCCATGTATTAAGGGTTTTGCGGAACCTCTCATGATCAGGTTCCAATCGGAGATATAAAGGCAAGGTATTCCATATTTCAGGGGCAATTTTGGAGAAGGACCTGCCCCCATTTCTTACTGTACGTACTTTTGGTACTGTTAGGAATTGTTTACTGGTGGAGCGAAGGGTTCTGGCTGGTTGGTATTTTACCAGTGCTTAAGTGCATGTGCTCTCTCCTCTAAGCATGGTATAGTTGGTTTACTCCTGTTTTGCATATTTGATTTACTTGTAAGTTCCTTGTAAAGTGGTATATCATATACCCAGGGCCTGTACTTAAAATGCGACCTGCAGCACTGATTGTGCCACCCACCTAAGTAGCCTTTCAAACTTGTCTCAGGCCTGTTACTGCAGTGCATGTGTGTGCAGTTTATGGCCACCTCGACTTGGCATTTAAAACTACTTGCTACACTTGAAACTTCCCTTTTTTACACATAAGTCAACCCTAAGGTAGGTCCTGGTAGCCCTAAGGGCAGGGTGATATATACATAAAATGGTAGGACATGTACTATGATGTTTTGTATGTCCCGGTAGTGGCAAACAGCCTATGTTGTTTTTCACTACTGTGAGTCCTACTCTTCTCATCGGTTAGTATTTGGAATTCCTTAATACACTTTTAACTTTAAGCTGTAATTCCTGATCAGAGAGGAGTAACTCAGCGTCCAACTTATGGTTCCAAGACCTGTGGCGGAGGAACAATGTGGCAATAGAAGAAACTTATTAATGTATGTGGTGTTCCTTGGACCATCTGTAAAGTGTTTTGTGTATGTCGATTTACACAGATAGGTTCCGATAATTTTGGAGATTTTTCCAATTGGATTACACTAGATATGCCACTACTAATCACAGGATTTTATTATAATTCACATTTTCTTTCACTCGGAAGGTGCTCACTATCGAAAGCGGGTGAAATGAGACATTGAAGCTTTAAATAGTCCTGATACAGAATTGTTTAACTCTTCCACATTTATCTCTACAGAACTCGATAAATGATCAAAAGGCTGGTGGTATAAGTATTCACACCTTCTACTAAGCATGCATTAAAATAAGTGTTTGCTATATGACATTGAGTGGAATCGGGCAATCACTATAGTAGTGATTTCTTTAGTTCCTGAAGAATAACCTTTAGGGGTATGGCTAGAAACATGTTGACCTTTTAGGAGGTAGGAAGATTACCCCATTTCTCCTAAAGAATACCCCCTGATGTTAACGATAGTGTCTAGGAGTCAGAATAAAGAACAAAACCTACTGGCCAGGTATTTTTAAAAAGACTTCAAAACCAACCCCCCCCCACTCCTCCCTCTATAACCAGCTCCTCTTCTGTCATTGTATAGTCACTCGAAGTGCTCCCGCATAATCTGTATTTCACAGTATGCCCCATTCCACAGCAGAACGGGATGGACTCAATGATGAATCATGCCTCCAAGTTTTTTCTTAAAGTAGAGTTAGACCTTTCAGAATTACTGGGTGCTTATTTTGTATGCAATGTGAACATGTATCTGTACTTTAAGAATGGGTGTATTATAATACGTGAGAGTGGATTCTACCTTGATACAACGCTTTTTAACTTTAGGATAGTTAGCTAAATGTTTTCCAATTTTAATTTGACCGCCATAATATTTAGCATTATAATTAAATAAATACGAAGTACATGGTGGCTGAGTGTGCACAGTCAGTGGGCTGCTTCTTTAGCAGATTTTCTGCTTGAGCAGCAGCAGAATCAATCAACTGTCCGCACACTCTTGCACTCTGAGTGGTGCCGTTTGAGATGATTTTTCAGAGTGGAAGCATTACCGGTTGTAAATCGTAGTGCAAGCAGAGCATCCTGCATCCTCCACCCATTGGTGGAATCTCGTGGAGTTTTTTTTTTGTAACTCTGGGGAATTCCACTGAGATAAATTCCGTAAGTTCCTCCCACTCCTACTTAGTACATAAAATCATCATGTCACTCTTTTTCCCTGAACCTGCTGAAAAGAAAACGTTTCCTATCAGGTCTCTTTTAAGTGTAATAACTAATGTGTGTTCCATGCACAAGTGGAATATCATCTTAGAAAAGTGAGATAGAACTCTGTCTTTTGATGGGAGAACCCACCCCCTTTGCGTTCAAAGCAATTACCTTTAAAACCATTAATTGCCATGTTTACCTTCTTGGATGTTCTACAAATGGAGAAAATACAATTCATGATGTTATAAATTTAAAATTATAAACATATTGACTTGACATAAACATGAAATACATTGTAAGAAACATGCTAAAGATGAAAGGGTGAAATTGAGAGTAAGTCAGTTTGAGAACAGGAGAAAAAAAAGAGAACAAAAGAAAATAAATAGAAAGACATACCTAGATAAAAAGCACAAATAGTTGAGGGTGAGACCTCATGACAAAACAACATGCCTGGATTCCAGGACAGGTTTTAGAGGTATGTCAAACAACAGGGATGGGTATTGACAAACCTTAGTGGTTTTGATACTAACACCTAAAGAAAGACAAAAGAAGGCAAATGGGAGTTATTATATCCTCTGGACATGCAAAGCTATTAATATGAACTAATATGAAAAGAAATAAATATGAAATGTCTTGAAAAAAAATGGAGGTAGCATTAATAATTTGCCAATTAGGAGTTAGAAGACTCTGATGTGTTCATCTCTTCCTACCTGCATCTATCGAAGAACTTCCTCAGTACAGCTGAATCCTTCTATGTTGTAATTTTATTGTTATATGTGACCTTAAAGAGACAGTGATACAAAGTCCATATATATCATTGAGATTAGAAAGTGCTGGTCACATTTCCAAAGCAATTAATTTCTATCTCCTTTTCGCATTGGACTTTTCAAGATTCTGAGAAAAGAATACATTATTTCATAACCAAGAAACACAACATTTTCTATTCACTGCATTAGGAACTTTAAGTGAGTGTTCTCCAGAACAAGAATGATGACAGCTCTGGGTTTTTGTGATACAGTTGACAGACAAGGATTGCGACCAAATCTAGATTTCTTTGGATGTCTACTGAGATAGACTGTGATATTTCTAATAATTTTAGTATGAAGGATTTAAAGATGGAAATAGGGTCAGAGACTTCTGAGCAACCTTCCATAGATGTGAAGATTGTTTCTTCTACTTTAATTTTCAAGGTCTTCAGCCTGTTTTTTCAGCAGTGAAACTTACAAGTTGTTCTTCAAAAGTGACTCTATTTACCACAAGAGTCCATTTCTCACTGGCTTTTAGGTAGCATTTGTTTGGTTCCATAATCTGGTGTTTAAATGCTCTAATTTCTTGCAGTATTCATTTCATTTAGTGGGGGGTAGGAGCTTTTACTGCAGAAGGAAGGTCTTTCTTTTCTCTATTATTTGTTGGAATAATTAAAGTGTTGATACTCTAAATTGATATTGGTACGGAAATTTCCTGGTGAGTAAATGATGAGTCTTCAATATTGTTGTATATAGACATTAAGCGAAAGGAGTCAGAATGCCAAGCCTTAATAGAATAAGACTCTGAGGGGGAGGTGAGTGACCTCCAGTGTCTCCTTCTAACCATTTAGAAAGAAGAAGGTATTGTGCAAGGCTCTTAGAGTTGAATTGTGACACTGATTTGAGAAATTCAATTGTTTAAATAAATTATACTAACATTTGTGCGACCAAGGACGTATGAGTATGCCAGAGCAGCAAGTATAAGTGATGGCTAGTATTAGTAGTAGCTTGTCAAGAACATAAAGGAGAGGCAGACATTATATCATATGCAGCTTGATTTCATACTTTCCCCTCAAAAGAAGTGTTTGGGCATTTGAAATCATTTTAAAACTGCTGCATATTAAATGGAAGCTCCCTTGAAAGTAGTGATTGAGCTGGTGTGCACAACTGATTGTGGTTTGGTGGCAAGGAGAAATGCTGGACAAGAGCAGGCAAGCAATTTCCGTGAACTGAATTTCCATTTTAGGATCAGTGGTTACAAAGCGCTGACAGATTCTTGTGGTAAGAGGTGCCATATTGTGAATTACACAAAAGTGACTGAAATAATTTGGATATCATTGCCCTTTAATACCAAATCTATTACACTTTCAACACAATCTTTTTAAAATGCCATAATTTATTTAGGTTTATTTGCAATACACTAATGTAGCTAGATACCACTGCTTTAAAGCCTTCAAATAAATGGCACAGCAACAGTATCACAAAATAGTCATCCATACATTGAATATTGCATAAGATAGCATGTCTCTTTGGGTTACAAAAACTGCAAAGGTTGAGCAAAAATCTTATCAAACAGAATTGTGTTTTCTAGTTTTCCAATCGGATGGCATCTAGATTAAGCAGTCCAGTGCTGAAGCTAAGAGCAGCACTTTCGTCACCAGATTACATCTCTTCCCAATAATTGATCCTTCAATAAAAATACCAAAGTGCACACAGAACAGCACCACCCTGCCGCACAGCACTGCCTGTGATGCACTTTTCCCTATATTCTAGAATTTAATACACTGGCAGTCTAATGCAGTAATAAATATGCAGCACACTCAGTTGTAAATAGAAAATACCAACCTGTGTTTTCTTCTTATCAAATCCTTTTGAACAGAAATTTGTAGTGGAATAGCACATAATAAGTGTAAAATCGTACGTGGGATGTTTGCTCCGCAGGGCTTGCAGAGAATGTAGCATTTGAAGACATACAGAGGCTTCACAAAACAGGGGCCAGTACCTACACATCCTACAGATTTCTTTCCAAAAACAAAGGAGGATGAAACAGATGTGCTGGTTGATTGCCCTTCCATTGAGGCTTGTTTACATTATCAATCGCTGGTGAAAACATGGCTTGTTTCCATGAAGCCTTCTGTGATCACACCAAGCCAGGCCATTATTACCTAATTCCCAACATACAAAACTCTTTTTTAGAAAACATTGTTCTTTGCCTCCCTCTATCATTTTGAAAATCCATTCTGGACTGTGTCAGAACCCTTGCTCATAGCAGCTTTCACATATTTTCACGAAGCAGCAAAATTATTGTTGGACATGAACTGTGAACATATTTGGCCAGCAGAGTAAGTTTCCAGCTTTCAGCTTCAGATTAAGGCAGATACTCAGGGTGGGTATAGACAGCGGGAGGGCATCTTGAAATGTGCCAATGGAATCCTGAGAACACAAGACACATCCTGAGTCCACTGCACTCATAAGTCAGAAGCCCGTACTGTGCCTATTACACAGCAGCCTGAACCTCTCCAGTAGAGCCATCCCAGTTGCTACCAATGCAAAGTCAACCATGGCATTTGAGGCAGGTCTCATGGATGCCACATTAGTGATGACATAGAACAAAGGTGATGGGAGGAATGCTTGCAATGAGTCTAACTACTGGCAACTTCTTGGAGTAGCATTTCAAACTATTGTTCTTTTCCCTACTGTGCCACTTCAGTTTGGACCCAGACATATGCAAATC
This sequence comes from Triturus cristatus, assembly GCF_964204655.1. Classification (NCBI taxonomy): domain Eukaryota; kingdom Metazoa; phylum Chordata; class Amphibia; order Caudata; family Salamandridae; genus Triturus; species Triturus cristatus. The sequence continues at coordinate 641,145,526 of NC_140582.1, forward strand.
AGACATGACCTTGCTCCAATATGAACAGTCCAGCTGGAACTGCCAAGCCAGTCCTGCTCGAACGGGAGCACACGCAGCCCAAGATGGGCTTCTCCCTGACTGGGGTTCACCAGTCAGATGCTGCTTGGGTCCAGGGGACCAGTGAGCACAGCACCCATATCTGGGGACACTCCTGGCATTTATGGCGGTAATCAAAAACACTAAAGGTGAAGGGAGGAATGCTTGCCATAAATCTAACCTTTGGCAATCACTTGAGGTAGCATTCCAACCCATCATTCTTTTGCCCACTTTGTCACTTCAGGTTGGCCCAAGCCATATGCAAATTAGTCTTGACCCTGCTCCAATAGGAACTGCTAGGCTAGGTCCTCTGTCGACTGGAACATAAGGAACACCAAACCGGTTTTGCCATGACTGGTGCTTATTAGACAGGCACAGCTTGGGTCTGGGGGTCACAATGAGCATGTAACCTGAGTCTGGACACAACCTTGCCTCTTTGGGTGGTACATAAAAGGTGATAGGAGGAATGCTTTTAATAAGTCTTACCACTGGCAGTCACTGGGGTTAGCATTCTAATCCTTCGTTCTTTTGCTCATCATGCCACCTCAGTTTGTGATCACTGTCACCTGAGAAAGTGATAAGAGATCGAAGAGACATACATGCATGACAGGCAGTCTGAGCCTATCTAGGACATTATGATCGGATCTGCACATTGCCAGAGGTAAAAGGGACCAAAGGATTTGCAGTAACCAAAAATAGGTGCTGGAGGTGCCCAGCGGTAACCACTGGCACAAATTAACAACTGCCATCAGTGGATCTTTAATATTTTAGGGACTAATAACACCAGATTTGGGATTGATATGACACAAAACATCTCTGTATTTTACAGGAGTGTAGCAGATATTGTGTTGTGTATTATTTTGTACTGAGGTGCTCTCAGGCTATGTTCAGATGGCAACTCATGCAGATCATATCTGGGAAAAGGTTTTGGGTCTGCTATAGGCATAGGGCTACATTTAATGAACATCATGAGGTTTCTGTAGGGGAGCGCACTTCTTATTGTATGAAGGCAGACAGTAGGCATGAGAATAGCTCTGGCTCTTTCAAAGATTGAGGCAGAGCTGGTACTGCCACTCTTATAATGTGAAGAATCTGCCCCTGGTGCAGATCACAACTGGACATAGGCTGGGAGTGTTGCAGGAGCATGGGAAGAGAACCTCTCCTTGTATGTGGTGAATTAGGCCCCTGCACTGTGTTTTGTTTTCTGTTTACTAACTGCTCTCAGAAAGTTCTTAGCCGAAAATGTCAAAACAAATATAAGGCAGAAATGTTGACATTTGTAGCAACTTCATACTAGTTAAAATATGTGAATCAAGCTCTACTTTAGAAAAGGCTAAAAGAGTATCTCTTAATTAGAGATGCCAGAGGCACACTATGTACTTTTCCACTGAAAGGGTAACCTTGTCAGAGTCCAGCCAGCAAGCAGGAAGTGGCAAAACTGCTTAAATATACATGATAGTTGATTTTGGACTGAAGGGTGACATTTCAATCAATCAACTAATTAAGTTATCAGCTCTTCTTTTGAGAAAGTCAGTCAAACTCTCAGGCGCTCCTATTTATTAGCCAGGACCAAAGTGATTGAGTGATGAAATGATTTTGTCATGTCATGCTGTCCAGCAACCAGTTTAATTTTTTAATGGATAATTTTGCAAAATATTTTGGGATCATAATTGTGCATGTATTATGTGGCTTTTTTCAGTAGTGCTTCTATGTAGGAAGTTATCATTGCAGATTAATAAACGTCGCCAGTACAAGGAGGCCAGGAACAACAGACTTAAAAAGCTTAAGAAGGAAGTTTGGGATTGACTTCATCAGGCTGCTATTACAAATAACTCCAGAGATTTCTGGATGGTAATTAATGCTCCCTTTCTCAAAGCACTTTTAGACCCAAATTTAGATTCTCATGGTGATGAAGAATCTTGGGTTGCACACTTTTCTACAATCTTTGACCCTTTCGGAAAGGGATGGATTCTAATGTAGAAACAGAACAAGCTAATCACACAATCCAGCCTCCATTTTAACTATATAGAGGTTAGGGAAGCTCTCCTGCAGTGTTCCCCTAATAAAGCTGCTGGACCGGACTGTAGCCCAATAGATTTATTTTTAGATCATCTGGATCTTTGGGGACTGGTACTGACAAACGTTTTCAGTGTAGTTGTCACTGCAGGCCCACCAGATTCCTAGTTGAAATCTGTTTTAATCCCTATATATAACAAAAAGGGTGAAAAATCTTAAATAAATAACTGCAGGCCAATTTCGCTTTTGGACAGTACTGCCAAACTCATGGGACGAGTCCTATTGAACAGACTGGAGGAGTGGGCTGCTAGTACTGATGTACTTATTCAAGCTCAATACGGTTTTAGAAAGGGGAGAAGTGCCTTAATTTAAGTCTTCTCATTGCCAAGTATACACAAGCCAAACAAGGTATGCCATACTTGCAATCCCTCAACCTATCTGCAGCAATTGACTCCGTTGTTTACCAGCATTTATGGACGATAATGAAGGAGATGGGCATTGATGAGGCAAATATTACTTTTACTAGGCAGCTATACTCTTCAGCCTTTGGATGAGTCTGCTATGGGAGGCAGGGGAGGGCACCAGGTGGTTTCCCATAAACAGGGGGGTTCGACAGGGATGTGTCCTGGCCCCGTTTTTATTTTGATGTACCAAAGGTGAATCAGGTGTGTGTCCCTATCCTCCTCTATGAGGATGATGCTGTCCTTATTGTTCGTACAGAATTAGCGCTCCAGAAACTGATAAATACATTTGTTAATTATATGCGCAGTTTGGACCTCAGAACCAATAAGGCGAAGACATTTGTATTAATTATCGGTAGTAAGGACAAGAAGACCCAAACTTTTTATATAGAAGGGAGGAAGGTAGCTCAGGTAGACACTTTTTCATATTTAGGAGTGACCTTCGATAGCTCATTAAATTAGTCCCATATGCTAACAATTAGGAGCCTAATGTTAGAAAAAAGCATCAACTTCCTCCTTTCTTTCATCAAACAGCTGGGTGAGAAGCCTTTAGACATGGCCAAAAAGGATATATGGCTACATCCATCTCAGTTGCAACTTATGGGGTGGTTATCTGGGGTCATTCCAATGCCTCTGCTCTCTAGATTATATAAAACACATTCTGGAAAAAATCAGCAGGCCTCCCCATCAGTTAATCAAACTTTATTGTACATTCAGAGCTAGATGTACCTTTTGTGAGGCTCGCTCCAATCCTTATATGGCACTCATTTTGAAGACGGGAATCCAATAAACTTACTCAGAAGTTCATTACAGATTGCCTCTCACTGGAACAACTGCGTAGGATCCGTTGGATCATGTATGTCAAGAAGAGCCTAATCTTGTTGGGTTTGGCACATATTTGAAAACCCCTACTAATTGCTCCATCATCTCCAAAAAGGAGACTAAAAGACGATTGCTCAGCCAGATGTCAAAGGAAAGACTTAAAATCAATAGGCTAAAACACACAGTACATTCTTATTTAGAGGGACTGATTACTGATGAAGGTGTGTCCCCAAATTTACTGCCTGTAACAAAAATTTTACTTAGGTTTTGCACAAATCTGATCCCTTGTATGTTGGCATACCCATGGGGAATATTCTCACCCCATGATCTCCCGCCCTGTACCAGTGATATTGTATCCACCCAATCAAATTTGCACATTGTCTTCTTTTGCAAATTTTATGCGGTGCATAGTTAAAGATTTATACTACCTATTATGCGCAAATATAGTTTTAGGCAATGTCGTCCAGGGCTGTTCTTTTTAAAATCATTACCTGACCCTCATAATTGTTATATTGCTTCGTTTTTATCTCTTGCCTGGAAGACTAGGAGATTATCTATTAATTAAGAATGAATTGTAGATTTTATCTGTACATATTAGATGATATTTTTCCTATGACTTTCTAAATTTTATGAAGATTGTTATTTATTCTGTATGTGCTTTTATGATCTTATTTTTTTATGATCGAATAAAGTGATTTGATTGACTGAGTGTGGTACTCATTGTGTTGTGCCATGTAGTTTTGCTTTCAGAAGTCAGCAGCTATTGGAAACAGCTTATGGTGAATTGATTTGCTGAAACCACGAACAATCCAAAATTCTAAATCATTTGTGGGTCTGTTGGCATGTCATGCTTTTCTCAAGTTTTGCTCTCAAATATCTTGTGTTGTTTCATACAGTATATTTGAGAAGGGCAATGGTATGGAAATGCAGGCTTTCTCAATAGACCAGTGCATCTCTGGTGCCCATGCTCATAGACTAAATTTTCAGCTGGTCCACAAGCCTTTCCTTCTCCTAAGGATGATAAAAACGAGTAGTATTGAACCTTGTCACAATAATATATATATTGCAATAATACATATATATGGTGCCATAAGACTTGTTGTGATGAAGGTGCACTATAACAATATATTTGTTATATTATGTTGTATATCAATGTTCCTTTCACAGTTTTGACTAGCTCAGAGAAGTGTTCCATTGATTTACATTTTGCAGTGATGTATGGATGTTGATGGCAGACCTCTTTGGGATCACATCTGTTCTTAACAGTTGTGTGTACGTGCCATTCTCAGACCTGTGCTCCTCCTCAAAACTCTGTGTAAGGGTGGCCCGCTCTTCACAGGTGGGGCGAGTGGTACACATGGAGGTGAACCTGAAGCAGCGTGTATTGCACAATACAGTTAGTGGCACCCAGGCTCCACTACATTACTATGACTGTGGGACTGTCTGATTAAGCGAGGTAATCCATCTCCTCTGTCTTTGTGAGCTGGGTAACCCTTTACAGTGGGGTGCAATTCAGGCCTGGGCAGCAGGAGGAGTAAGTACAGTCACAGATATCCAATGCTTACCACATTGGATTGTTGAAATTAATAAAAGAGACTCTGTCTCTAGTTGGAGACAGGGATGAGAGCCAAGACTAGGGCCTCAAGAATGTGTGTTGAATCCTGGGATGCACAGTCCTAAGCAAAAGCATCAACCCCATTGCTGTACAGTGAGATGCTGCCATGATCCAACAGGTACTGACATAGTTCTGCCTGCTCCACTGGGGCACAGTTATCAACCATGAGGATTAAAGAGGCACTTGCCTCCTTCTATGAGAGTGCTGCTGTCTGAGTCTGGTGCAATTAGCTCTTACTCCACAAAACACAGTAGTGTTTTCTGAGGATTGGAACATGAGTCCTGTGCTCACTGCTCGACACCCGCATTGACCACCGTGCTCAGGCACTGCAGAGTTCACCTCAAGTTCATTGTTACTAGCTGCGGGAAGGGAGTCACCAAGAGGAGCTTTTGGAGGTACTGCAGGGCTGCAGAGAGTTGGCACCTAAACTACATTTCAGTCTGTAACACAACTGCTAGGTTAAATCACAGCTCGCTCTAGTGTCAGCTGTGACAATGGCACACAGTGCACCTAGATTTCTCGTAGCCAGTTACAGCACCTGTAGCCTGAATTTCGTTTAAGTGATGCCCTTTGAATTGCCAAGTTACAGATAATGTAATTGGTGTCATATTGGGGCATTCTTGGCACGTTGGTGCTCTGTCCTGCATAACAGTGATGTTGGCATCATTGGCTCAGTGGTTCCTGTTTCTGGTGTGATTCTTGTAGTAATTATTTGTACATTTTTGAAGTTCTTGGCATAATGGTGCCAAACCCTGGTGTAATGCCTGCACCTGCATAATAGTGATCATGCTTGGCAATGTAATCACATCATTAATGCTGTTTGAGGCCACCCCCTGAGGCAACACCCACATTGATGCATGCACCCACTATTTCATCCATCCACTCATTTATCTATTAATACAATTGCGCTCACTCATATTTTTAACTGTGGACTCAGTCTCATATTCACTCATGCAACCATCCACACTTTTAAAATGCAAATTACATAATTGGCAAAGAAGTACTTTCAATTATTAAATAATTAGGCATATTGCCTCTGCCAAAAGTTGTTTTAATTGTATTTATTCTTTTAGGTGGTGGTAGCATCCTGCAGGGCAAGACAGACTCCTAATTTAAATACTTTATTTTTTATGTGTTTTGTTCCATGCCTTATAAGGGAGCACATGACTACACCGCATTTTCTGAAATTAACTGCCATATACTTTGCTTAGACTTCCTTTGCCCTGATGACCGTCTGTTTACTATGGCCATAGCAAGCAGACTGACATCTGCTGATCAAGTGATATATATATATATATATATTCATCGAAAAACCATAGGTTTTAGGGAATGTCGTAGTTAGTTGGACATTTCTCTCGTACAAAACCATAGAAATTCCCCTGTTATAGTTAGTTCAGCTAACTATAACTCACGCCCCTGCAATGCACTGCTGATGACATCACATATTACATCAATCATGACATGGTCAGTGACATCACTCATGATATCAATGATGACATCTCAAATGACATCACTGATGACATCATCCAGTGACTGTGTGTTTCTGTAAAGTTTAAATATGTTTAATATATATAGGGAAAGGCATATTGAAGAATGAGTGGGTGTATAAGTGTCTGAATGGATGATTTAGTAGGTGCGTGACTGAGTCTATAGATGAGTGATTAAACGTATCTTACTGAATGCATGGGTTAGTGACTAAACTGTGTGAATGTCTGTATCCGTCTGTCTGTTGGTGTGTAAGAGGCTGCATGGGTTTTTGAATAGCTACATGAGTGTCTATATGAGTTATTGATGGGTTGTCTGAGTATCTGTATGGGTGCCTGAGTGTTTGTGTGAGTGGGTGATTCACTGGGTGCATGGTTTCAAGAGTGCATCTGTGATGGACTGCATGGGTGAGTGAGTGTGTGTATGGGTGTGTTAGTGAGTGAATGTATATCTCAGTGGTACATGTGCGCGTAACTACATATGTAAAAGGCAGTATATATGCGTGTTAGAGTATTTAAATTGCTATAAGTGAGAGTGTGTCATTGTGAGAGTGGCCGTATGGATGAGTTTGTGCTTGCATCAGTGCTATATAAGAGCATAAGAATGTGCTAGTATTTGTATGAGCAAGTGAGCTGGTGTGTGTATAACTGTATAGGTGAGTAAATGGGTGTGTGATTATTTATGTGCATGACTAACTAGATGTGTGAGTACCTCTATGGATGAGTGGCAGTATGTGAGTGTCTATATAGGTATATGAGCATAGTCCTGTACTGAGTGACCATAAGCATGAGTGACTGTATGGATGCGTGAGTGGATGTGTGTGTAGACCTAAGAATCAGTAAGTGGGTATGTAGTTATGAGTGTTGGAGTGTCAAAGGTTTTGAGAATGGCCGTCTGTAATTTAGAGTGGGTGGATCAAAGGTTAGATTAGGGTGTGAGAAGATGCATTAAGTTATCAAATGGATGATGTCATGAGTGATGTCATTTGAGATGTCATGAGTGATGTCATCAGTGATGTCACTGACAGTGTCATGAGTGATGTAATATATGACGTCATCAGTAGTGCATTGCAGGGGTGCGAGTTATAGTTAGCTGAACGGCTATGATCATGCAAAGCAAACCACCCGAGGATTGCAGTGGGGCCAAGGGGCTCGGTATTGACAGATGTCCTATTTTGGAGTCACAGTTTTATCTTAAATGGGTGGGAAGGAGGCACTTTCCGGCCCATACAGGGTCATTATTATATCAATTTATGCAGGCTATGGACACATTTAAATATTTTTTAAGGACAGAGGCTGTGTGGCCCCCCTCCTGTGGCCTCTCTTAGCCCCGGGGAGCCCATCCCCCGGGGCACTGCCTCTGTTTTTTAATTTTTTTTTATTTTTAGGGAGGAGGGCCCCGTGGCCCCCCTCTTGGTCCACTTCTGGCCCCGGGGACCCCATTCCCAGGGGCCTGGCCACTCCATTGGGGACCATGGGGAGAGCCCCAATTCCCACACCATCCCACCAGCTTCCCGCCTCTTGCAGGAGCCAGCATTGCTTTTCCACAAGAAGAGCTGCTGACATGAAGCTCGCCTTCTGAAAAAGCTATCTGCTTTGCTTCATTGAAGCATAAGCAGGTTTCCCCGCTCTTTCTTCAATGAAGCAAAGCAGAGTTTGCTATGGCGGGGCGTGATCCACATGGCTCCCGCCCTGCCATAGCAAACAGCAGTGTCCTGGGGCTGGGCGCCACGGGACACTGCAGGAGCCGGCCCTGGGCAGTGGTGGCCCCCCTCCCAATGTTTGAAAAGCCCCGGATAGGTGGTGGTCCCTGGGGCTGCGGTGGGGGGCGCATGCCCCCCACACATAATGAGCATAGCCCCGGGGAGGTGGCAGTCCCCTGGGGTCCCCCACAGCCCCCTTCTATTATTTATTGACAAAGTCCCCAGGAGCTGGCCCACCCGGGGGTCTTATTAAAATGAAGCGCGGGAGGCCGCGCTTAAGTTTTTAAAAATAGTTTTGGCAGGATTTGCGACCCCGGCGCAAATTCCGCTGAAATTATTTTAAAAAATGCTTTTTTGGGTCCTAGGGGCCTGGTGGGACTCCCTGAGCAGGCCTAGGGGGTCAGGGTGTTTATACCCTGCCCCCTTTTCTTGTTACTAGTTTTGAAAATTTCACGAAGATTCATCAACCTGCGACAAAGTTATTGGGAAAAGGCACATTATAGTTAGGAATTAGCATTTAAAAAACCTTAGAAATTCACTGAAAAAACCATAGGTTTCAGGGGCGTTATAGTTAGCTGGACTTTTCACTCGTACAAAACCATTGAAATTCCCCTGTTATAGTTAGTTCAGCTAACTATAACTTGCGCGCCCGCAATGCACTGCTGATGATGTTACATATTACATCACTCATGACATGGTCAGTGACATCACTGATGACATCTCCAAAGAAGCAACAGAAGTCCTCCTAGACAAAGAAAAGTGCAGGAAGAAGGATAACGTGCAGAAAGAACAAACATAAGAGCAGAAAGAAGCCTTGTTGCAAAATCATCCTTTACCCTCAACTTTTTTAGACGGATACTGGTGGTAACTGAGTCTGACTAACCAGTCCTAGAGAAAGTGCTATGTTAACAGACACTTAGAATACAGTGAAAACACCTACATACACTAGGGAACACTATGCGTTGGGGTCCCCCTGTGATTAGCATGACCTCCTCTGTAAGCCCCTAGTATATAATAGGGCAGGGGGATTAAAACTACCTCTTAAAACGCGCCACAGGGCGTGTTTGTACACATCACCTCAGAACCCGTCCCCTCCCTTCACCACTGTGTAAACATGCCCTGTGGCCGTTTTTAGTTGGGAGATTAAGTTCTTTTGAATCCTGAGGGTCCCTAGGGTACAACTAGCCCACTAGGTACCTCCAGTAAGCGCCACAGAGCTGCGTTGCAGAGAGGTGTAAAAAGTGGCACGTCCTGGACCACCTCTCTGCAACGCAGTGCAGCTGCGTTTACTGGAAGCATCTGGTGGGCTAGTTAGCCCCCAGGGTCCCTTAGGATTGAAGGGGAATTATTTCCCCAACTTCAAATGCGCCATAGGGCGTGTTTGCACACGTCACCTCAGGCCCTGTCCCCTCCCTTCCCCACTGTGTAAACACGCCCTGTGGCCGTTTTAAGTTGGGAGATTAAGTCCCCTTGAATCCTGAGGGTCCCTAGGGGCAAAATAGCCCACTAGTTACGTCCAGTAAGCGCCATTGCGGAGAGGTGTAAAAAGTGGCACGGCCTGCACCACCTCTCTGCGAAGTGGCACTTACTGGAAGCACCTGGTCGTCTAGTTGGCCCCCAGGGTCCCTAAGGATTGAAAGGGAATTATTTCCCCAACTTAAAAGTTGAGAGATTAAGTCCCCTTGAATCCTAAGGGTCCCTAGGGTCAAACTAGCCCACTAGGTACCTCCAATAAGCGCCACAGAGGTGCGTTTGCCGAGAGGTGTAAAAAGGGGCGTGGCCTCAGAGCACCTGTCTGAAACGCAGCTCCCTGGCGCATACTGGAGATACCTGTTGGGCTAGTTGGCCCTCAGGGACCCTCAGTATTGAAGGGGAATTAATTCCCCAACTTACATTTCACCAGGGGGCGCGTTTGCAGAGTGCTGCAATGAGGGGGCGTGGCCTCCGGCATGATGCCAGTCTTTTATTTATTTTAATTTTTTAAGAAGGGGGGCTGTGTAGTTCCCCTTCTTATTCTAATTTATTGGCCCTGATGACCCCATCCCCCAGGGCCTGTCTCCTAATTATATTTTTTGACCCCAATCCCCAGGGCCGGCCACTGTTTTTTATTATTTTAAAAAAATATATATTTATAGACACACCTAGGACATGCTGGACAAACCGTACGTACCTATCACCATGACGATTTGCGTGATATTCATTAAAAGGCGACTATGCATACAATGAATCAACGTGGAATGTATTTACACCACTAGTGAAGCTCTGACATGTCTGATGCCCTACCGTGCCTAATCCCGGTAGACACCCTTGTCGTTTATTTATACAAACATGGGTAGCTATTGACGGGCACATTTAATACACATGCACACCAAGCCATTCAAAGGGGATTCGACAAAAATTCGACCAAAACTATGCAAGAAACCCCCCTCACGGTTAATAAAACACACATCCACTGCCGGATGTGTAATACTTTTTATTTTACTCTCTGGAAAGGGGACGAACATCACTTGAGAGTCACAGCGTGCTCCTGGCAGAACCCAATGCTGTGTTACACCCACCATTGCCTGCTGAGTGCCACACACCTCTGTGTTGTATTCCACTAGCTAGTGCATATGCTATGACACTCTCTAGCCCATGTGCACTGTAATACCACCCCGTGAATATGTCAGGCCACACTTGTCTTTGCACGGGTTATATTGCCCCATCTAACGTGCCTTCCTCGATGCCTATGTTATAACGCACAGTGCTATGCCATACATATTACAATCTGGGATCCATATCTTTGTCACAGTGCATATGCAATGTTACACTCCCCAGCACATATTTTATATTACAACTTTAGAGACTAGTTAGGTTACACAACACTGCCCTGTGCATATTACACTCCAAGGCGCATATCGCATAGCACACGCTAGTGCCTGTGCTATCTCACGCTCTCCAATGAATCTGTAATTGCGCACAATGTATTGCATATTATATTTCACGCTGGTTCATCTTATATCACACTTTTTGGTGCATAGTTTATACCATACACTATATCTAGTTTTCATTTTCAATCGTGCTCTCAGGACTATGTTTTATATAACACTGTGTTCACCTACCCTTTTCACGGGCATTACATTTTGCGATAGGGGGTGGAGGGTCAGGGGGTGTTTCTGCCAAGTGAGCCCGGAGTCACAGTCACAAACGTCCTCTTCTGCCTGAATAAAAGTGAGATTATGCTGCATACTTGTTCATATTTTAAGTAGTTCGCACAGACACACGTTTTAAAAACAATAAAGTTCCTAATACCCGCCTTCTCTGAACAGTTAGCTTGCTGCCCCATCCCCCTCCTCCCTATCCTCTGTTGTGTGAATCCATGGACTAGCCTCCTCCCTCCTGCCATGCATGGTCTGATGTGCTGCCACTGCCCTCCATTTAGCATGATGTACCAGTCCACTCCTCCTGCCCTCCATTGCCCAATTCTATGCCCCATCATTGACCTCCTGCTTAAACTCTGTACTTAGCTTGCTGCCCCATTCTCCTTCCCCCTGCCCTCTGATGTCTTTGTGCATGCCCCTGACCCATCCTTTTTGCCCACCATGTTCCATCGACCTGCCACTCCTATCTACTCTGAGTGTTCTGTTGAGCTGCCACTCCCCTCCCACCTGCCTAGCATTGTCAGATGACTGTAACCTGTCCCTGCCACCTCCACCCTGCCTGTCCACATGCCATGCCCCTATCCTCTTCCTCCTGTCCTCCATGGTCCATTTTACTGCCACACCCTTCTGCCCTCCCTGTTCTGTTGGGCTGCAACTGCTCCTCCTGCCTGCCCCGCGTGGTCTGTTGTGAGGCCCCTTCCCCTGAACTCTCTTGTCTGTGCCCAGGACCTGACCCTCCCTTCTATCCTCCATGGTCCTTTGTGCATGCCACTAACCCTCCTGCTTGCCATGCATGGTCTTCTGTGCTGCCACGGCCCCTCCCACCTTCCCCGTGTGGTCAGCTAGCTGCCCCTGACCCCCTCCCACCTTCCCTCCAGGGTCTGTGTGTACGCCATCATAGTCTCACTGTTGCTCTCCATGGTGTGTCTTGCTTCTAGTACCCATCCTGCCTGACCTCCATGGTCATCTTGCTGCTCCTGCCCTGTCCCCTTGCCCCCGGCCCTCTGTTTCCATGTGCAGACCCCTATTCCTTCCCTCCTGGCTTGTCTGTTCCATTGTAATGCCCCTGATCCGTCCCTCCTGCCCTTTATGGTCTGTTATGCTGCAGCTTTCTCTCCTGTCTGTCCATTATGGTCAGCTAGCTACCATTGCCTCTTTCCCCTCTGTTCTCTGTTGTCCATGTGCATGGTCCTGTCCCCTCCCTATTGCTTTCTATGGATTGTTGTGCTGCACTCCCGTCCCGCATGCCCTGTGTGGTGTATTGTGCTGCTGCAAACCCTGATGCCTGCCCTGTAAGGTCAGTTTGGTGCACCTCTCCATGTCCCTCCTGTCCTCTGTTATCTGAGTCCATGTCCCTACCCCAATTCCTCCTGCCTTCCATGATCCAATGTACCATACTTGTGAACATTTTGAACTTGGTAAGAGGGAGATTTTGAAAAAAAACTGGGGTATTGATTTTCCCCTTTGCGTTACATTGAAAAAGAGGAGATTGTAGGCAGGAGACAGATCAAATAAACCCCATTTGAGCTTAAAATCATTGGACGTTTCCTGGCTGAATCTGGTCTGTTGGCATGTATGGTTGTACTACCACTGCCTCTTCCTTCTGCCCACAATGGTCTATTATATTGCCACAGCCTCTCTTGCCAGTCCTATATTGTTGGTTTGTTGCCCCTGCCCCCCTTTCCACTGCCCTCCATAGTCTGTTGTGCTGCCACTGCCCTTCCTACCTGCCTAGTGTGGTCAAATTGTTGCCTCTGCACCCTCCTACCTACCTTCAATTTTCAGAGTCTGTGCCCCTGGCCTCTGCCTCTCAACAGTATCCTAATGAACAACTAGATTGCTAACATTCTATATTTATTACAAAAGTGTGGAACGCTTGACGTCATCTTGATGTAATCAAAACTGTAATACCTAGAGCATTTCCTTTAGAAATTACATATATGAGAGGGTCTTATTTGCATCAAAATTATGGTTAGTGCTCTAAAAAACTAAAATGAAGACATATTTCCTGAGTTTTCAAATAGCGACTAAGCACTTTTAAATTATTTGTTATCTTTATGTTTTTTATACAGTTGACCACTTGATTAAATGTTGCAATTAGGGGAGAGGATGTGGTGTTTCTTCCAGAGCTGCAGACTTTGCAACTGGGGAACCAGGTTGGAGTTTCTGCTTCAGCTCGACATTCTGTGATTCTGGTCAAATCACTTAATCTCCCCATGTCTACAACCAAAATGAATTTGTTCTTGTGTGATGTAACCAATGCTCATGTAAAGCACTCCAATACCTGACAAGTCGGCACTATATAAAACTGCAAAAACACAAAAAATAAAGTGTTTTACACACTTCTGTCATTGGGCTACATGTGGGCTACATCTGGGTGATATTTGCGCTGCATTTGGGCTCTTTTGTCTCTGGTGGCCATCTCGGGAGATTTATTTGTTATGAAGTTTCCTAATTTCCTCATTTACTGCAGTCTCCTCAGTAGGAAATGGTTTCAGTTTTTTACTTTGATTCCATAAAGAAGGTATTCAGATATGTCACACATTTGCCATAAATTCAGAATGTTAGCACTCTAGTTGCTCATTAGATCACTGTAGTAAATCTACTGCTCACCACGGAAGTCTGCCGCTTGTATTAAAAGTGTATGTTTCAGTCTGCATGTCAGAATTTTTTAATGAAATAGAAGAGGATTTGAGAAGTCACTCAAAATGTGCCCTCATTTTTCTTTCTTCAGCACTAATCATAATGTCTATGCCAAAATGAACCCCCTCATTGTGTTCCTTTTTAAATTAAATGTTTTAAGTGTTACCAGTTTATTCCAATCAAGATAGCTTCAGGTGTGCCATACTAAGTAAGACAGTAAGCGCTTTAGTTGTTCTTAAGAACACTCTGGGACATTCTGTCATTGGGCTATACTTGGGCTACATCTGGGTGATATTTGTGCTACATTTGGGCTCTTTTGTCTCTGGTGGCCATCTTGGGAGACTTATTTGTTATGAAGTTTCCTAATTTCCTCATTTACTGCAGTCTCCTCAGTAGGAAATACTTTCAGTTTTTTACTTTGGTTCCATCAAGAAGGCATTCAGATGTGTCACACATTTGCCATAAATTTTGAATGTTAGCACTCTAGTTGCTCATTAGATCACTGTAGTAAAGCTACTGCCCACCAGGGAAGTCTGCTGCTGGTATTCAAAGTGCATGTTTCAGTCTGCATGTCAGACTTTTTTAATGAAATAGAAGAGGATTTGAGAAGTCAAAATGTGCCCTAATTGTTCTTTCTGCAGCACTAATCATAATTTCTATGGCAAAATGAACCCCCTCATTTTGTTCCTTTGCAAATTAAATGTTTTAAGTGTTACCACTTTATTCCAATCAAGATGGCTTCAGGTGTGCTATACTTTTGTCATAAGTAAGACTGTTAGCGCTCTAGTTGTTCTTTAGAACACTCTGGGACATTCTGTCATTGGGCTATACTTGGGCTACATCTGGGTGATATTTGGGCTACATTTGGGCTCTTTTGTCTCTGGTGGCCATCTTGGGAGACTTATTTGTTATGAAGTTTGCTTAATTTCCTCATTTACTACAGTCTCCTCAGTAGGAAATACTTTCAGTTTTTTACTTTGATTCCATCAAGAAGGCATTCAGATTTGTCACACATTTGCCATAATTTCAGAATGTTAGCACTCTAGTTGCTCATTAGATCACTGTGGTAAAGCTACTGCTCACCAGGGAAAACTGCTGCTGGTATTGAAAGTGCATGTTTCAGTCTGCATGTCAGAATTTTTTAATGAAATAGAAGAGGATTTTAGAAGTTACTCAAAATGTGCCCTAATTTTTCTTTCTGCAGCACTAATCATACTATTTATGGAAAAATGAACCCCCTCATTTTGTTCCTTTTTAAATTAAATGTTTTAAGAGTTACCACTTTAATCCAAGCAAGATGGCTTCAGGTGTGCCATATGTTTATCATAAGTAGGACTATTAGCGCTCTAGTTGTTCTTTGGAACACTCTGGGAAGCTGCAGTAGAACACAAAGGAATCAACTGACAGTCTCTGCCCTTGTTGGATGTACATGTTTTACTGAGAATGTCAGACTTCATTCTCACATGACTGAGAAAGATAATGTGAATTTACAGAAAATAAGCTCTCAGTTTAGCTTATAGATCACCTTCCAAACCTCTGTGGGAAAAGCATGAGAAAATATTTTTCTCTCAATCATGACATCCCAGCAGAAGGCTTTTTCACATGGTGAAATCACCTTAGAACATACCACAATTCCTAAAATGAGTATGGTACCATCAACACATGATTTATAATGTAACTAAAGTCTTAAAACCTTCTATTAACTGCAATGCTTTTTAATGAGGTGCTATCATGTATATTGGTCCCAAGATGGCTGCCAACACTTCTTGGATGAAGTGCTGACAGCCAATCAGATCTCAGGATGAGATGTGTCCTCTTCCTCCTGTCCTCCATGGTCCATTTTACTGCCACACCCTTCTGCCCTCCCTGTTCTGTTGGGCTGCAACTGCTCCTCCTGCCTGCCCCGCGTGGTCTGTTGTGAGGCCCCTTCCCCTGAACTCTCTTGTCTGTGCCCAGGACCTGACCCTCCCTTCTATCCTCCATGGTCCTTTGTGCATGCCACTAACCCTCCTGCTTGCCATGCATGGTCTTCTGTGCTGCCACGGCCCCTCCCACCTTCCCCGTGTGGTCAGCTAGCTGCCCCTGACCCCCTCCCACCTTCCCTCCAGGGTCTGTGTGTACGCCATCATAGTCTCACTGTTGCTCTCCATGGTGTGTCTTGATTCTAGTTCCGATCCTGCCTGACCTCCATGGTCATCTTGCTGCTCCTGCCCTGTCCCCTTGCCCCCAGCCCTCTGTTTCCATGTGCAGACCCCTATTCCTTCCCTCCTGGCTTGTCTGTTCCATTGTAATGCCCCTGATCCGTCCCTCCTGCCCTTTATGGTCTGTTATGCTGCAGCTTTCTCTCCTGTCTGTCCATTATGGTCAGCTAGCTACCATTGCCTCTTTCCCCTCTGTTCTCTGTTGTCCATGTGCATGGTCCTGTCCCCTCCCTATTGCTTTCTATGGATTGTTGTGCTGCACTCCCGTCCCGCATGCCCTGTGTGGTGTATTGTGCTGCTGCAAACCCTGATGCCTGCCCTGTAAGGTCAGTTTGGTGCACCTCTCCATGTCCCTCCTGTCCTCTGTTATCTGAGTCCATGTCCCTACCCCAATTCCTCCTGCCTTCCATGATCCAATGTACCATACTTGTGAACATTTTGAACTTGGTAAGAGGGAGATTTTGAAAAAAAACTGGGGTATTGATTTTCCCCTTTGAGTTACATTGAAAAAGAGGAGATTGTAGGCAGGAGACAGATCAAATAAAGCCCATTTGAGCTTAAAATCATTGGACGTTTCCTGGCTGAATCTGGTCTGTTGGCATGTATGGTTGTACTACCACTGCCTCTTCCTTCTGCCCACAATGGTCTATTATATTGCCACAGCCTCTCTTGCCAGTCCTATATTGTTGGTTTGTTGCTCCTGCCCCCCTTTCCACTGCCCTCCATAGTCTGTTGTGCTGCCACTGCCCTTCCTACCTGCCTAGTGTGGTCAAATTGTTGCCTCTGCACCCTCCTACCTGCCTTCAATTTTCAGAGTCTGTGCCCCTGGCCTCTGCCTCTCAACAGTATCCTAATGAACAACTAGATTGCTAACATTCTATATTTATTACAAAAGTGTGGAACGCTTGATGTCATCTTGATGTAATCAAAACTGTAATACCTAGAGCATTTCCTTTAGAAATTACATATATGAGAGGGTCTTATTTGCATCAAAATTATGGTTAGTGCTCTAAAAAATTAAAATGAAGACATATTTCCTGAGTTTTCAAATAGCGACTAAGCACTTTTAAATTATTTGTTATCTTTATGTTTTTTTATCCAGTTGACCACTTGATTAAATGTTGCAATTAGGGGAGAGGATGTGGTGTTTCTTCCAGAGCTGCAGACTTTGCAACTGGGGAACCAGGTTGGAGTTTCTGCTTCAGCTCGACATTCTGTGATTCTGGTCAAATCACTTAATCTCCCCATGTCTACAACCAAAATTAATTTGTTCTTGTGTGATGTAACCAATGCTCATGTAAAGCACTCCAATACCTGACAAGTCGGCACTATATAAAACTGCAAAAACACAAAAAATAAAGTGTTTTACACACTTCTGTCATTGGGCTACATGTGGGCTACATCTGGGTGATATTTGTGCTGCATTTGGGCTCTTTTGTCTCTGGTGGCCATCTCGGGAGATTTATTTGTTATGAAGTTTCCTAATTTCCTCATTTACTGCAGTCTCCTCAGTAGGAAATGGTTTCAGTTTTTTACTTTGATTCCATAAAGAAGGTATTCAGATATGTCACACATTTGCCATAAATTCAGAATGTTAGCACTCTAGTTGCTCATTAGATCACTGTAGTAAATCTACTGCTCACCACGGAAGTCTGCCGCTTGTATTAAAAGTGCATGTTTCAGTCTGCATGTCAGAATTTTTTAATGAAATAGAAGAGGATTTGAGAAGTCACTCAAAATGTGCCCTCATTTTTCTTTCTTCAGCACTAATCATAATGTCTATGCCAAAATGAACCCCCTCATTGTGTTCCTTTTTAAATTAAATGTTTTAAGTGTTACCAGTTTATTCCAATCAAGATAGCTTCAGGTGTGCCATACTAAGTAAGACAGTAAGCGCTTTAGTTGTTCTTAAGAACACTCTGGGACATTCTTTCATTGGGCTATATTTGGGCTACATCTGGGTGATATTTGTGCTACATTTGGGCTCTTTTGTCTCTGGTGGCCATCTTGGGAGACGTATTTGTTATGAAGTTTCCTAATTTCCTCATTTACTGCAGTCTCCTCAGTAGGAAATACTTTCAGTTTTTTACTTTGGTTCCATCAAGAAGGCATTCAGATGTGTCACACATTTGCCATAAATTTTGAATGTTAGCACTCTAGTTGCTCATTAGATCACTGTAGTAAAGCTACTGCCCACCAGGGAAGTCTGCTGCTGGTATTCAAAGTGCATGTTTCAGTCTGCATGTCAGACTTTTTTAATGAAATAGAAGATGATTTGAGAAGTCAAAATGTGCCCTAATTGTTCTTTCTGCAGCACATAATTTCTATGGCAAAATGAACCCCCTCATTTTGTTCCTTTGCAAATTAAATGTTTTAAGTGTTACCACTTTATTCCAATCAAGATGGCTTCAGGTGTGCTATACTTTTGTCATAAGTAAGACTGTTAGCGCTCTAGTTGTTCTTTAGAACACTCTGGGACATTCTGTCATTGGGCTTTACTTGGGCTACATCTGGGTGATATTTGGGCTACATTTGGGCTCTTTTGTCTCTGGTGGCCATCTTGGGAGACTTATTTGTTATGAAGTTTGCTTAATTTCCTCATTTACTAAAGTCTCCTCAGTAGGAAATACTTTCAGTTTTTTACTTTGATTCCATCAAGAAGGCATTCAGATTTGTCACACATTTGCCATAATTTCAGAATGTTAGCACTCTAGTTGCTCATTAGATCACTGTGGTAAAGCTACTGCTCACCAGGGAAAACTGCTGCTGGTATTGAAAGTGCATGTTTCAGTCTGCATGTCAGAATTTTTTAATGAAATAGAAGAGGATTTCAGAAGTCACTCAAAATGTGCCCTAATTTTTCTTTCTGCAGCACTAATCATACATTTTAGAGAGCAGATACTGTAGTCCAATTTTCACCCTTCAGTGGGGTCCGTGCATGTGCCATAATTGCTGCCTATTGCCCCATGAGGAAGAAGCAGGAGCTTTGAAACGCGTCGGGGGAGGCTTTAAGAAACCGGACATAATGTGCAGCTTCTGAAAATAAATGGTTTTGCAAACTTTCACCAGCGGAGTGGCGTCCTTATGTTCAGAGGCACCTTGGCATGATGTTTGACGCGGCGGCCTCAGCCGCGGAGGATGCACCACCCGGCAGGAACTACCGCAACGGGACTGTATGGCGTGGATTGCTCTGCCTGTTTACAGCGCTGGTGAATTTCAAATTGGGTTGCTGCAGATGATGCCTGGAGCCCACTGGAGGGCTGCAAAAAGAGTTTAAAGGCATCAATTATGGCACATGCACGGACCCCACTGAAGGGTGAAAATTGGACTACAGCCCCCAGCATACCTCACCGGAGAGAGTACGCAATTAATGGACTATAAATGACAGCTGTGGTTAAATCCGTCACGTGCTGCCTATTGCCCCATGAGGAAGAAGCAGGAGCTTTGAAACGCGTCGGGGGAGGCTTTAAGAAACCGGACATAATGTGCAGCTTCTGAAAATAAATGGTTTTGCAAACTTTCACCAGCGGAGTGGCGTCCTTATGTTCAGAGGCACCTTGGCATGATGTTTGACGCGGCGGCCTCAGCCGCGGAGGATGCACCACCCGGCAGGAACTACCGCAACGGGACTGTATGGCGTGGATTGCTCTGCCTGTTTACAGCGCTGGTGAATTTCAAATTGGGTTGCTGCAGATGATGCCTGGAGCCCACTGGAGGGCTGCAAAAAGAGTTTAAAGGCATCAATTATGGCACATGCACGGACCCCACTGAAGGGTGAAAATTGGACTACAGCCCCCAGCATACCTCACCGGAGAGAGTACGCAATTAATGGACTATAAATGACAGCTGTGGTTAAATCCGTCACGTGCTGCCTATTGCCCCATGAGGAAGAAGCAGGAGCTTTGAAACGCGTCGGGGGAGGCTTTAAGAAACCGGACATAATGTGCAGCTTCTGAAAATAAATGGTTTTGCAAACTTTCACCAGCGGAGTGGCGTCCTTATGTTCAGAGGCACCTTGGCATGATGTTTGACGCGGCGGCCTCAGCCGCGGAGGGTGCACCACCCGGCAGGAACTACCGCAACGGGACTGTATGGCGGGGATTGCTCTGCCTGTTTACAGCGCTGGTGAATTTCAAATTGGGTTGCTGCAGATGATGCCTGGAGCCCACTGGAGGGCTGCAAAAAGAGTTTAAAGGCATCAATTATGGCACATGCACGGACCCCACTGAAGGGTGAAAATTGGACTACAGCCCCCAGCATACCTCACCGGAGAGAGTACGCAATTAATGGACTATAAATGACAGCTGTGGTTAAATCCGTCACGTGCTGCCTATTGCCCCATGAGGAAGAAGCAGGAGCTTTGAAACGCGTCGGGGGAGGCTTTAAGAAACCGGACATAATGTGCAGCTTCTGAAAATAAATGGTTTTGCAAACTTTCACCAACGGAGTGGCGTCCTTATGTTCAGAGGCACCTTGGCATGATGTTTGACGCGGCGGCCTCAGCCGCGGAGGATGCACCACCCGGCAGGAACTACCGCAACGGGACTGTATGGCGGGGATTGCTCTGCCTGTTTACAGCGCTGGTGAATTTCAAATTGGGTTGCTGCAGATGATGCCTGGAGCCCACTGGAGGGCTGCAAAAAGAGTTTAAAGGCATCAATTATGGCACATGCACGGACCCCACTGAAGGGTGAAAATTGGACTACAGCCCCCAGCATACCTCACCGGAGAGAGTACGCAATTAATGGACTATAAATGACAGCTGTGGTTAAATCCGTCACGTGCTGCCTATTGCCCCATGAGGAAGAAGCAGGAGCTTTGAAACGCGTCGGGGGAGGCTTTAAGAAACCGGACATAATGCGCAGCTTCTGAAAATAAATGGTTTTGCAAACTTTCACCAGCGGAGTGGCGTCCTTATGTTCAGAGGCACCTTGGCATGATGTTTGACGCGGCGGCCTCAGCCGCGGAGGATGCACCACCCGGCAGGAACTACCGCAACGGGACTGTATGGCGGGATTGCTCTGCCTGTTTACAGCGCTGGTGAATTTCAAATTGGGTTGCTGCAGATGATGCCTGGAGCCCACTGGAGGGCTGCAAAAAGAGTTTAAAGGCATCAATTATGGCACATGCACGGACCCCACTGAAGGGTGAAAATTGGACTACAGCCCCCAGCATACCTCACCGGAGAGAGTACGCAATTAATGGACTATAAATGACAGCTGTGGTTAAATCCGTCACGTGCTGCCTATTGCCCCATGAGGAAGAAGCAGGAGCTTTGAAACGCGTCGGGGGAGGCTTTAAGAAACCGGACATAATGTGCAGCTTCTGAAAATAAATGGTTTTGCAAACTTTCACCAGCGGAGTGGCGTCCTTATGTTCAGAGGCACCTTGGCATGATATATATATATATATATATATATTACCTACTGGCGGTCGCCAGTAGGTAGTTATAGTTAGGACCACGTTTCCATAGGAAATCCGCAACATTCTATTTTGAATAACTTTGGCGCCGGTCGACGAATCCTCGCGAATTTTTCAAAATAGGTGGGGCGCTACGCTCCGCTCCTACCCTGAAAGTCTCGGGGGGATTCGTCAAGCGGGGGCTGAGATAAAAGGGGGGTCCCAAAACACGTTTTTCCCATGCATTTTTCCATAGGACCTTTAGACAGGGCTACAGCCCGAACGGCTGAACAGAATTACTAGAAATTTGGCAGAGAGGTAGTCCTCAGGTCAAGGAAGTGCCTTTTGTAGGTTTGGTGTAAATCTGTTCAGTAGATTCTGAGAAAATAGCCTTTAAATCAATATATATATCTGAGCCAGCTTACGGTGCGCTTACGGTACGCTTACGGTACGCGTACGGTGGCGTGCGCGAGCGCGATTCTGATTGGCTCTTAGATCTTAGTAAACATTCGAATCGGCCGAAACCAGGAAGCGGCGGCCGCCATTTTCTCTCTCGCACTGAGAGTCATGTTTAAAATATAAAGCACAAAAACATGTAAAGGGGCTGTTTAGACAGCTCCCACACACATAGCCATGTTGAGGGAGTCCCCAAAGGTCCCCCAAGGCCAAAAACGGAATTTTTATTTTTTCGCTAATTTCGCCGATTACGCTTACCGTACGCGTACGGTAAAAAATTAAAAAAAATAAATAAATAATCCACACTCTCCCCACCCCGTGTGCAATTTGTGCCCGAAGTGCACCAATTGTGCATGGCTTATTAGAGATGACATAAACTGAAATATTAAAAAAAAAAATAATAAAAAAAAAAATTATCCACACTCTCTCCACCCCGTGTGCAAATGGTGCCCGAAGGGCACCATTTGTGCATGGCTTATAACCTTTACGAAAAATTAAAATCTTACCTTTCGAAACGAAGTGCATCATATGTCCTCCATGTGCGCACGGTGCGCGAAGCGCATCGTGTGTACATGGCCCATCTAGCATAACGTGGGCACGGCACTAACTGCGTAAAGTGGGCACGCGGTGCGCGAAGCGCACCGCGTGCTCACTGTGCGCGCACGGTGCGCGAAGTGCACTGTGCGCGCACGGTGCGCGAAGTGCACCGTGCGCGCACGGGACGAACTGCGTTAAGTGGGCGCACACGCCACGAATGGCGTAAAGTAACTTAGCATTTAAAAAAACGTACAAATTCACTGAAAAAACCATAGGTTTCACACATGTTATAGTTAGGAATTAGCATTTAAAAAACCTTGCAAATTCACTGAAAAAACCATAGGTTTCACACATGTTATAGTTAGCGGAAATTTTACTGATAAAAAACCAATGAAATTCCCCCGTTATAGTTAGTGCAGGCAACTATAACTCACTCGACCGCAATCTTCTGCTGATGACATATGTGTCTTTATGAAAAAAAAATATTTGTAATATATGTATAGCTAAAAATGTATGGAAGAAGACATGGGCAAATAAGTGTCTAAATACAGTATTAGCATCAGCAGAGGATTGCGGTCGCGTGAGTTATAGTTGCCTGCACTAACTATAACGGGGGAATTTCATTGGTTTTTTATCAGTAAAATTTCCGCTAACTATAACATGTGTGAAACCTATGGTTTTTTCAGTGAATATATATATATATATATATATATATCAACAACCAGGCTCTCTTCAGGTAGGAACAGAGTGCGAGACCGCCCTGGGGAAAAATTTGAAACAGGCTTTATTGGTTTTAAAGCTCAGTGTGCAGAGTCCA
Source organism: Triturus cristatus (assembly GCF_964204655.1). Lineage (NCBI taxonomy): Eukaryota > Metazoa > Chordata > Amphibia > Caudata > Salamandridae > Triturus > Triturus cristatus. Next base: position 641,168,878 of record NC_140582.1, read on the forward strand.
AAGAAACGCTCGGCAGACGCGTTTCTGCTTTTAAAAATAGCTTCATCAGTGCCCGTTTCTCTGGCTAATCTCTTTCCTGGGGGTCACTTCAATTATAGGTCTCCACTGTGACCACTTTCTGTCAGATGGTTTCTTGCCCCTCCTCCGCCATACGGACTGCTAGCCACCTCGCATTCTCCTCCCAGGCAACTGCATTCTGGGTGACGAAGTCCTCTGTGGGAGCCCATACAGTTACGGGGCTTCTCATACAACATGTGATGTCCCAATCAGATTGGCAGCTGACTTCCCACTTACTGCAGTTGTCCGTAGTGATTTCCAGTCCATTCCGGACTCCCCTTATCAGGCAATGGAATATTGCCTCCTCTCTCCCCATGTGCCAAATACCTCCGTCATGGAAATGTGTAGCACCGGGGGGGGCGACGTGTTGCAGACAGTGCTTCAACCCAAAGTTGCAGGTGTCCCACGTAGCACCAGATCGAGAGGGCGTCCCGCTTGCCAGTACCTGCTGACTGGCCACACAACAACCAGGCTCTCTTCAGGTAGGAACAGAGTGCGAGACCGCTCCGGGGAAAAATTTGAAACAGGCTTTATTGGTTTTAAAGCTCAGTGTGCAGAGTCCAAAGAAACGCTCGGCAGACGCGTTTCTGCTTTTAAAAATAGCTTCATCAGTGCCCGTTTCTCTGGCTAATCTCTTTCCTGGGGGTCACTTCAATTATAGGTCTCCACTGTGACCACTTCCTGTCAGATGGTTTCTTGCCCCTCCTCCGCCATACGGACTGCTAGCCACCTCGCATTCTCCTCCCAGGCAACTGCATTCTGGGTGACGAAGTCCTCTGTGGGAGCCCATACAGTTACGGGGCTTCTCATACAACATGTGATGTCCCAATCAGATTGGCAGCTGACTTCCCACTTACTGCAGTTGTCCGTAGTGATTTCCAGTCCATTCCGGTCTCCCCTTATCAGGCAATGGAATATTGCCTCCTCTCTCCCCATGTGCCAAATACCTCCGTCATGGAAATGTGTAGCACCGGGGGGGGCGACTTGTTGCAGACAGTGCTTCAACCCAAAGTTGCAGGTGTCCCACGTAGTACCAGATCGAGAGGGCGTCCCGCTTGCCAGTACCTGCTGACTGGCCACACAACAACAACCAGGCTCTCTTCAGGTAGGAACAGAGTGCGAGACCGCTCCGGGGAAAAATTTGAAACAGGCTTTATTGGTTTTAAAGCTCAGTGTGCAGAGTCCAAAGAAACGCTCGGCAGACGCGTTTCTGCTTTTAAAAATAGCTTCATCAGTGCCTGTTTCTCTGGCTAATCTCTTTCCTGGGGGTCACTTCAATTATAGGTCTCCACTGTGACCACTTCCTGTCAGATGGTTTCTTGCCCCTCCTCCGCCATACGGACTGCTAGCCACCTCGCATTCTCCTCCCAGGCAACTGCATTCTGGGTGACGAAGTCCTCTGTGGGAGCCCATACAGTTACGGGGCTTCTCATACAACATGTGATGTCCCAATCAGATTGGCAGCTGACTTCCCACTTACTGCAGTTGTCCGTAGTGATTTCCAGTCCATTCCGGTCTCCCCTTATCAGGCAATGGAATATTGCCTCCTCTCTCCCCATGTGCCAAATACCTCCGTCATGGAAATGTGTAGCACCGGGGGGGGCGACGTGTTGCAGACAGTGCTTCAACCCAAAGTTGCAGGTGTCCCACGTAGCACCAGATCGAGAGGGCGTCCCGCTTGCCAGTACCTGCTGACTGGCCACACAACAACCAGGCTCTCTTCAGGTAGGAACAGAGTGCGAGACCGCTCCGGGGAAAAATTTGAAACAGGCTTTATTGGTTTTAAAGCTCAGTGTGCAGAGTCCAAAGAAACGCTCGGCAGACGCGTTTCTGCTTTTAAAAATAGCTTCATCAGTGCCCGTTTCTCTGGCTAATCTCTTTCCTGGGGGTCACTTCAATTATAGGTCTCCACTGTGACCGCTTCCTGTCAGATGGTTTCTTGCCCCTCCTCCGCCATACGGACTGCTAGCCACCTCGCATTCTCCTCCCAGGCAACTGCATTCTGGGTGACGAAGTCCTCTGTGGGAGCCCATACAGTTACGGGGCTTCTCATACAACATGTGATGTCCCAATCAGATTGGCAGCTGACTTCCCACTTACTGCAGTTGTCCGTAGTGATTTCCAGTCTATTCCGGTCTCCCCTTATCAGGCAATGGAATATTGCCTCCTCTCTCCCCATGTGCCAAATACCTCCGTCATGGAAATGTGTAGCACCGGGGGGGGCGACGTGTTGCAGACAGTGCTTCAACCCAAAGTTGCAGGTGTCCCACGTAGCACCAGATCGAGAGGGCGTCCCGCTTGCCAGTACCTGCTGACTGGCCACACAACAACAACCAGGCTCTCTTCAGGTAGGAACAGAGTGCGAGACCGCTCCGGGGAAAAATTTGAAACAGGCTTTATTGGTTTTAAAGCTCAGTGTGCAGAGTCCAAAGAAACGCTCGGCAGACGCGTTTCTGCTTTTAAAAATAGCTTCATCAGTGCCCGTTTCTCTGGCTAATCTCTTTCCTGGGGGTCACTTCAATTATAGGTCTCCACTGTGACCACTTCCTGTCAGATGGTTTCTTGCCCCTCCTCCGCCATACGGACTGCTAGCCACCTCGCATTCTCCTCCCAGGCAACTGCATTCTGGGTGACGAAGTCCTCTGTGGGAGCCCATACAGTTACGGGGCTTCTCATACAACAGGTGATGTCCCAATCAGATTGGCAGCTGACTTCCCACTTACTGCAGTTGTCCGTAGTGATTTCCAGTCCATTCCGGTCTCCCCTTATCAGGCAATGGAATATTGCCTCCTCTCTCCCCATGTGCCAAATACCTCCGTCATGGAAATGTGTAGCACCGGGGGGGCGACGTGTTGCCGACAGTGCTTCAACCCAAAGTTGCAGGTGTCCCACGTAGCACCAGATCGAGAGGGCGTCCCGCTTGCCAGTACCTGCTGACTGGCCACACAACAACAACCAGGCTCTCTTCAGGTAGGAACAGAGTGTGAGACCGCTCCGGGGAAAAATTTGAAACAGGCTTTATTGGTTTTAAAGCTCAGTGTGCAGAGTCCAAAGAAACGCTCGGCAGACGCGTTTCTGCTTTTAAAAATAGCTTCATCAGTGCCCGTTTCTCTGGCTAATCTCTTTCCTGGGGGTCACTTCAATTATAGGTCTCCACTGTGACCACTTCCTGTCAGATGGTTTCTTGCCCCTCCTCCGCCATACGGACTGCTAGCCACCTCGCATTCCCCTCCCAGGCAACTGCATTCTGGGTGACGTAGTCCTCTGTGGGAGCCCATACAGTTACGGGGCTTCTCATACAACATGTGATGTCCCAATCAGATTGGCAGCTGACTTCCCACTTACTGCAGTTGTCCGTAGTGATTTCCAGTCCATTCCGGTCTCCCCTTATCAGGCAATGGAATATTGCCTCCTCTCTCCCCATGTGCCAAATACCTCCGTCATGGAAATGTGTAGCACCGGGGGGGCGACGTGTTGCAGACAGTGCATCAACCCAAAGTTGCAGGTGTCCCACGTAGCACCAGATCGAGAGGGCGTCCCGCTTGCCAGTACCTGCTGACTGGCCACACAACAACAACCAGGCTCTCTTCACGTAGGTAGGTATATATATATTTATATATATATATATATATTATCTACTGGCGGTCGCCAGTAGATAGTTACAGTTACAACCTAGTTTCCATAGGAAATCTCAAAATTCTATTTTAAATAACTTTGGCGCCGGATGACGAATCCTCGCGAAATTTTCAAAACTAATGGGGCGCTCCATTCAGCTCCTACCCTGAAAGTCTCGGGGTGATTCGTCAAGCGGGGGCCGAGAAAAATGGGGGGTCCCAAAACGCGTTTTCCCCAAGCATTTTTCCATAGGACCTTTAGGCACAGCTACAGCCAGAACGGCTGAACAGAATTACTTAAAATTTGGCAAAGAGGTAGTCCTCAGGTCAGGCATGTGCCTTTTGCATATATGGTGTAAATCCGTTCAGTAGTTCCTGAGAAAATCAAAAGTAAAATCATATACATATCTGGGCGGAGCCTAACCACACATCTCATTGTGAGATCTGATTGGCTGTCAGCACTTCATCCAAGAAGTGTTAGCAGCCATCTTGGGACCAATATACATGATAGCACCTCATTAAAAAGCATTGCAGTTAATAGAAGGTTTTAAGACTTTAGTTACATTATAAATCATTTGTTGATGGTACCATACTCATTTTAGGAATTGTACTATGTTCTAAGGTGATTTTACCATGTGAAAAAGCCTTCTGCTGGGATATCATGAATCATGTTTGAGAGAAAACTATTTCCACATGCTTTTCCCACAGAGGTTTGGAAGGTGATCTATAAGCTAAACTGAGAGCATATTTTCTGTAAATTCACATTATCTTTCTCAGTCATGTGAGAATGAAGTCTGACATTCTCAGTAAAACATGTACATCCAACAAGGGCAGAGACTGTCAGTTGATTCCTTTGTGTTCTACTGCAGCTTCCCAGAGTGTTCCAAAGAACAACTAGAGCGCTAACAGTCTTACTTATGACAAAGGTATGGCCCACCTGAAGCCATCTTGATTGGAATAAAGTGGTAACATTTAAAACATTTAATTTAAAAAGGAACAAAATGAGAGGGTTCATTTTGCCATAGAATGTATGATTAGTGCTGCAGAAAGAAAAATTAGGGCACATTTTGAGTGACTTCTCAAATCCTCTTCTATTTCATTAAAGAATTCTGACAAGCAGACTGAAACATGCACTTTCAATACCAGCAGTAGACTTCCCTGGTGAGCAGTAGCTTTACTACAGTGATCTAATGAGCAACTAGAGTGCTAACATTCTGAATTTATGGCAAATGTGTGACACATCTGAATGCCTTCTTCATTGAATCAAAGTAAAATAACTGACAGTGGGCCTCATGTAGGTAGCCAAATACCGGTCGGTAACGGCCGATTTTCGGTAATTATACCGTTACCGACCGGTATTTTGGCTTTTGGTATGTAGGGGGACAATTTCTGTATTCGGAATTTACCGAATCGGTAAAATTACCGAATCGGTAAAATTACCGATTCGGTAATTTTACCGATTCGGTAAATTCCGAATACAGAAATCTGATGTAGGGGGACTGTGTGGTGTGTGTGGGGATTCGTTATTTACCACCAACTAATAGTTGGTGGTAAATGACGAATATGTGTGTAAATGTATGATTTTGCCCGTAGATGTGTGCAATGTGGCAGACATACATGCCCTCAGGGCATGTATGTGTGCCACATGTGCACACATGGCCGAATCAGGGGTGCAACAGGGTGTCAATGTGACACCCTGCCACCCTTGCATTTGCTCCCCCATTACCGAATCGGTATTTACCGATTCGGTAATGAGGCATACCTTCCCATCAATGGGAAGGTATGCCTCATTACCGAATCGGTAAATACCGATTCGGTAATTACCGAATGATTCCGAATCGGTAATATTTACCGACCAATTACCTACATAGCATTTACCACTTCATAAATACCGAATCGGTATGATTCGGTATTTATGAAGTGGTAAATGCAATCCCACCTACATAAGGCCCAGTATGCCTACTGAGGAGACTGCAGTAAATGAGGAAATTAGGAAACTTCATAACAAGTCTCCCAAGATGGCCACCAGAGACAAAAGAGCCCAAATGTAGCACAAATATCACCGAGATGTAGCCCAAGTATAGCCCAATGACAGAAATCGCAGAGTGTTTTAAAGAACAACTAGAGCGCTAACAGTCTTACTTATGACAAAGGTATGGCACACCTGCAGCCATCTTGATTGGAATAAAGTGGTAACATTTAAAACATTTAATTTGCAAAGGAACAAAATGAGGGGGTTCATTTTGTCATAGAAATTATGACTAGTGCTGCAGAAAGAAAACTTAGGGCACATTTTGACTTCTCAAATCCTCTTCTATTTCATTAAAAAGTTCTGACATGCAGACTGAAACATACACTTTGAATACCAGCAGCAGACTTCCCTGGTGAGCAGTAGCTTTACTACAGTGATCTAATGAGAAACTAGAGTGCTACTATTCAGAATTTATGGCAAATGTATCACATCTGAATGCCTTCTTGATGGAACCAAAGTAAACAAGCATTGAAAATGCAATAGGTCTCGGCCTCGTTTAAGTTAAAGCAATTCTGTTTGTAATTAGGTGGCTTTTCAGCTTTGCTTTTAGTAGTGTTTTTCAAAATTTCATGTAAATAACATGCATATCTGTATATGTATGCATGCATTTATATTTGTATTTATATAGATATGCAGATTATATATATGTTTATATATGTATGTATATACATATATATACACATACATATATATAAATGCATATATGTGCATATGTGTGCGTGTAGAGAAAGGTAGAGAGAGGTAGAGAGGTAGAGATGTAGAGGTAGAGACGTAGAGGTAGAGAGGTAGAGGTAGAGAGGTAGAGAGTAGTAGAGAGAGAGGTAGAGAAAGGTAGAGAGGTAGAGAGTAGAGGATGAGTAATAGAGAGTAGAGAGTAGAGAGAGAGTAGTAGAGAGAGTAGTAGAGAGAGTAGCAGAGAGTGAGTAGGAGAGAGTAGTAGTGAGTAGTAGAGAGTGAGTAGTAGAGAGTAGTAGCGAGTGAGAAGTAGAGAGTAGTAGAGACTAGTAGAGAGTGAGTAGTAGAGGGTGTAGTAGAGAGTAGTAGAGAGTGAGTAGTAGTGGGAGTAGTAGAGAGTGAGTATTAGAGAGTGAGTAGTAGAGAGTAGTAGAGAGTGAGTAGTGGAGACTGAGTAGCAGAGAGAGAGTAGTAGAGAATGAGTAGTAGAGAATGAGTAGTAGAGTGAGTAGTAGAGAGTAGTAGAGGGTGAGTAGTAGAGAGTAGTAGAGAGTGAGTAGTAGAGAGTAGTAGAGAGTAGTAGAGAGAGAGTAGTAGAGAGTGAGTAGTAGAGAGTGAGTAGTAGAGAGAGAGTAGTAGAGAGAGTGAGTAGTAGAGAGTAGTAGAGAGAGTATTAGAGAGTAGTACCGAGTGAGTAGTAGAGAGTGATTAGTAGAGAGTAGTGGAGAAGTAGAGAGTGAGTAGTAGAGAGTGAGTAGTAGAGTGAGTAGTAGAGTGAGTAGTAGAGAGCAAGTAGTAGAGAGTGTGTAGTAGAGAGAGAGTAGTAGAGAGTAGTAGAGGGTGAGTAGTAGAGAGTGAGTAGTAGAGAGAGTAGTAGAGAGTAGTAGAGTAGCAGAGAGTGAGTAGTAGAGAGTGAGTAGTAGAGAGTGAGTAGTAGAGAGTAGTAGAAAGTGAGTAGCAGAGAGAGTAGTAGAGAGTAGTAGAGAGTAGTATAGTGAGTAGTAGAGAGTGAGTAGTAGAGAGAGAGAGTAGTAGAGAGTGAGTGGTAGAGAGTAGTAGAGTGAGTAGTAGAGTGAGTAGTAGAGAGAGTAGTAGAGTGAGTAGTTGAGAGTGAATAGTAGAGAGTAGTAGAGAGTAGTAGAGAGTAGTAGAGAGTAGTAGAGAGTGAGTAGTAGATAGTGAGTTGTAGAGAGAGTAGTAGAGAGGGAGTAGTAGAGAGAGAGAGTAGTAGAGAGAGAGTAGTAGAGAGTAGTAGAGAGTGAGTAGTAGAGTAGTAGAGAGTGAGTGGTAGAGAGTAGTAGAGAGTAGTAGAGAGTGAGTAGTAGAGAGTAGTAGAGTAGTAGAGAGTAGTAGAAAGTGAGTAGTAGAGAGTGAGTAGTAGAAAGTAGTAGCGAGTGAGTAGTAGAGAGTGAGTAGTTTAATTTAAAAGGAACACAATGAGGAGGTTCATTTTGCCATAGAAATTATGATTAGTGAGGAAAAAAGAAAAATTAGGGCACATTTTGAGTGACTTATCAAATCCTCTTCTATTTCATTAAAACATTCTGACATGCAGACTGAAACATGCACTTTCAATACCAGCAGCAGACTTCCCTGGTGAGCAGTAGCTTTACTACAGTGATCTAATGAGCAACTAGAGTGCTACTATTCAGAATTTATGGAAAATGTGGGACACATCTGAATGCCTTCTTGATGGAATCAAAGTAAACAAGCATTGAAAATGCAATAGGTCTCGCCCTCGTTTAAGTTAAAGCAATTCTGTTTGTAATTAGGTGGCTTTTTAGCTTTGCTTGTATTAGAGTTTTTCAAACTTTCATGTACATACCATGCATATGTATGCATATATGTATATGTTTGCATGAATTTATATTTATATAGATATGCAGATTATATTTATATGTTTATATATTCACTGAAAAAACCATAGGTTTCACACACGTTATAGTTACGAATTAGCATTTAAAAAACCTTGCAAATTCACTTAAAAAACCATAGGTTTCACACATGTTATAGTTAGCTGGACATTTCACTCGTAAAAAACCAATGAAATTCCCCCGTTATAGTTAGTGCAGGCAACTATAACTCACGCGACCACAATCCTCTGCTGATGACGTCAGATATTACATCACTGTATTTAGACACTTATTTACCCATGTCTCCTTCCATTAATCTTTAGCTATACATATATTACAAATATTTATTTTTCATAAAGACACATATGTCATCAATGATGTAATATCTGACGTCATCAGCAGAGGATTGCGGTCGCGTGAGTTATAGTTGCCTGCACTAACTATAACGGGGGAATTTCATTGTTTTTTTACGAGTGAAATGTCCAGCTAACTATAACATGTATGAAACCTATGGTTTTTTAAGTGAATATATATATATATATATATATATATTTATATATATATATATTCCACCAAACTTTTCCAACAAAAGTAATCGACGCCGTGTCTGTGCGCAAAATCAAAGTTTTAATGCCAGCTGAAAATGCTAGACGCGTTTCGCCTGTCCTGCAGGCTTGTTCACTAGCAATCCAATAAAGTTACAGTGGCTTTTTTATCCGTAAATGTGATTAAGTCACATGTGAACTACACCAATAAAAATGGACAACAGACTTGTAGTTTTTTCATAGTGGAGCACAGGTAAACACTAATGAAGGTAAAATACCAAAGTGCATGCTAGCTAATTCATTTCCTGATAAATTTCATTTTAGATTTCATTATGTCACAATACAAAATTACATTGCAACTATTTGCGTCAAAATAAAATCATCTTCGTAAAACATGTTAAACCTCATTGTCGACCAAAGTGGTCAATAATGGCCTGATCCGGTTGAAACCGAAAACAAATTGACCAATATTGTTTAAGTAAACCCAATGTGTTCAAGCAGAGTTATGATGATCAAAATTCGTTATTGAATGAAAGTAAAGCCCAAGTGGGCATATACATAGAATGACACAATTAAAACCTGTGTAACACATGTTGTCTGTAGTATAACAGTGTCCAAATGTCATAAAACCAAACCTAAAAAAACCCTAAAAAAGGAGGGGATAGGGAGGAACCTATAAATGGGTATGCAAATCTTCTTCCATATTTAACCCATCCGGGATCTTTGTATTGAGTCTAATATTGTAACAAGATTCAAGTTTGCGTAGTTTTGTCTCACGATTGCCACCCCTGCTGTTAATAGGGACGGCATCAATAACAAAATAAGAGAGACCTGCAGCGCTTCTGGTATGGTATTGATCGAAATGACGAGCCACGGGGTAGGATTTGTCCCCATTCTTAATGGCTCGCAAATGTTGCAACACTCTTTTATGGACAGGAAGGATGGTAGAACCTACATATTTCAACCCACAAGGGCATTGAAGCACGTATACTGCATAGTCTGTTTTGCAGGAAAATTTCCCTTTTATTAGCTGTACAGACTTATGATCAAAGCCTACTGGAAAACTAGTTGTATTTTTACCAAAACTGCATGCTTTGCATTTAAGGCATTTGATGAAACCATCCTTTCTGCTTAACCATGCACTATTCGGTCTCACCCTAGTCTCACTAGGTAACATGTTGCTGACTAGAGCTTGGTGAAGAGATCTAGCTTTTCTGAAAGTAAACTGCGGTCGTCTTTGTATAGATTTACCCAATACAGGATCATTACGAATGATATTCCAATGCTTGTAGATGATGTTTCTTAATTCATTTTGTTGATTGTTGTATGTAGTGATGAATCTACACTCATTAGGCTCTGACTGGGATGGTTTGGCTGACTTCCTGTCTTTATTAAACAGTATCTGCTCTCTAGTTCTTTGTTTTACTTTAAAGACAGCTTGGTTCAAACATGTTGCAGAGTAACCTCTGGCTTGAAAACGAGACTTCAAACAGGATAGCTCTTTTTCAAAATCCTATAACAGTTTGTAAAGAGGTGCAAAAATTGCAATAAATAAAATTCGAGAATAAATATAATCGATGTAATTAAATACTATCTGCAAAAGTTCCAACATTACCCTTTAGACACCTAGTTAAAACCGATAAGATCTGGAAAAACAAGGTAAGATCAGGGATAAAAACCAATCTATAATCAATCAAACAAAATATAAAAATTGTCAGAAAGATATATTAGTGGTTCTATATTGGTCACTGTTTAAGTTGTAGGAGACGAATAGTGGATTCAGTACCATTAGTAATTACATCAATCGGGGGAGTCAAAGCAAATTGATTAAAACATTTTGTAATAAAAAATTATGTAAATCTTCCCCGTATTCAAACCGTTGGGCATCTTAGTATCTAATTGTAAGATGTATCGTGATTCTAGTTGCCTCAATTTCTTATCTCTATTTGTCACGTTACGGCGCTTGCCGTTCCTCGCCACTGCAGACACGCACACAGATACGACCCGGAATACTCACTTCCGGGTGGAAGTCGAGGACCGGTCTAGTCGTTCGTTCAGCGCAAGGGTCAGAGAAGCGCTTCCGGGGGAAACGCTTAAACACCGCGTTTCCCGCCGGCTCGGCGCTTCGTATTCCTTTGGATTCCCCGAGCGTGAGACAGCGTCCCGAAGCTGACCAGCGGAAAGCGAACGCTTTCAATCCCCGCGGGAAACCTGCAACGACCATCGTCCTCTCTCTGGAAAGCATTCCAGGTATCAGGTTCCCCAACCCTTGCCCCTCCCGTGACACTTAGTTCCTTTGAAGGGGTTCTCCTCTTTGTTTGCCATTGATGATTTTGCCAGCGCACTGCGCCAGTTCTGATTTACCCTGAATGTTTTTGCCATTGATGATTTTGCCAGCGCACTGCGCCAGTTCTGATTTACCCTGAATGTTTTTGCCATTGATGATTTTGCCAGCGCACCGCGCCAGTTCTGCTTTACCCTAGATGATTTTGCCCTTGATGATTTTGCCTTTGATGACCTTTTGCCTTTTCGCGCAGAAGCGCCTTGATGTTTTGTTTTCTCTACACTGGAGCAGCGTTTAACATTGCATTCGTCCTCCCGGAGTGTTATTGGGAAGTTGCGTTTAATACCATTGACCTTTGTGCAAAAGCACTGAATTTTGATTTGCTGCATAACCTGTCCTACACACCTCACCTGAACAACTGCCGTGCTGCGACCTTCGTCACCGCAGTATGGTGAGTTCCCTGAGTCTAGGACAGGAAATATATCTGTGTGTGTGTCTACGGTGTGTTGGGGTTCTTCACTGACCTTAGTTTCCCTGTTTATAGGCCACTCCGAGATACCCTGCGCGCCTACCTACCGCTGTTGTTCAGGCTCCTTTCCCTGCGTCCATCTCATCCCTGCTGGGTTCTACTGTCCACGAGGGTCAGGTGGGTACAGGGACGGGCGCTCTTGTCGTCTCTGCGGAATCGCTGCACAAGCAGAGGTAAGTCTTGTGGAGCACTTGACAGAATACGAAGACCACGTTTACCATTCTGCCCAGACGACATGGGCGACCCAGAGGTCACCTTGCAAGACATTGCCTCCATGCTAACTGCCATACAGGCAGAAAACCTCAGCTTACGTCACGACATGACTACCCTACAGGGCCAGATGTCAACAGAGGTCGCCACCCCTTGGGGAACCACCCCGAGCCACAGGGGCATGCAGGACGGAATATTACGACCGCCGACGTTTACGTTTGGGGGGCCCTCCGCTGCCAGCAACCCGAACCCTGCAGTTCAAGTTATCACTCCTCATCCAGTACAGCTGGCACCACCGGAACGGTTCTATGGCGACAGTACCAAGTACGGCATCTTTATCCATCAATGCCACCTGCATTTTATGGCCAGGAATACTGCCTTTCCTGACGATGCATCTAAAGTAGCCTACATCCTGTCGTACATGGGCGGAGACGCCGCTCAGTGGTCGATAGCGTTGGTTGAACACGACGACCCCGTGCTGCACCACCTGCCGACCTTTAAGGAAGCTATGCGACGTATGTTCGCTCGGCACACCTTCGTGCAAGCCGCTGATAACGCGTTACTCAGCCTCAAGCAAGGCAACCAAGATCTCCTTCACTACATAACCACATTTAGTAGACTGGTGATTGAGTCCCAGTGGCCTGAGGACAAAAAGGTGTCGGTGTTTTATCGGGGATTACGAGATGAACTAAAGGACCTCATTTCACAGTTCCCCAACCCACCCGAGGAAATCGGCCCCTTCATCGATCTGGTGGTGAAGATGAACTTTCGTTTGCAGGAAAGAAGGACAGATAAAGGACGAAGCAGCGACAACTGCTTCCTGTCCATGGGGGAGAAGGAGACCCGGAAGACTAAGGAAGAGCTCGGTCCCTAGAGCGAAGCAACTGAACCTATGCAAATCGGGGGCATCAGAGGTCCTTTGTCAAGTCAGGAAAGGGAACGACGGAGGAAACAGAATCAATGCCTGTACTGCGGTAAAAGCGGACACTTCGTCAGGGAATGCCCGGTGAAGCCCACGAAGCCCCGGAGCCGGAGGCCGTTCGCGTTGCCCATCACCAAAACGGAGAAGGCGGGAAACGAGACAACCCAGTAGATAAGGGGATCCGTCCTCTGGGTTCTTCGTATGGCAATGCCGCGATCCCTGCTGTATTCGACGGTACTCACCATATAGGGATGGATGTTTCCTTACAAAACCAGGAAGGCAGAACCTGGCAAGTAACGGCTATGTTGGACTCCGGTGCTACAGGCTGTTTCATAGACACCGCATTCTCACGTGCCTTAGGCATAACCACAATATCAAAGGCCCAACCCGAGACCGTCAAGGCAGTTGATGGAACGGACCTAACATCCGGCCCTATCAGGCACCACACCGAGAACATGACTATGTCCTTTATCAATCAGCACGCCGAAGTCATCAGCCTTGACGTCATTGATGCTCCTCAATTCAAGGTGATATTGGGGTTGCCGTGGTTGGTAAAGCACAATCCTCGCGTCGATTGGGTGTCCAGAATCATCCACTTGGACTCGGAGCATTGTTGTGACTCCTGTTATACCAAAGACCACCTCCTCGGGAAACGCTCCATACAAGCGAGATCGATGCCTTTACAGGGGATGGGGTTGGTTTCCCAAGCAGCTGTGCCAAAGGAATACCTGGACCTAGCAGACGTGTTCGACAAAAAAGGAGCCAACACCTTGCCACCGCATCGCTCGTTCGATTGCCGGATAGACCTGATTCCCGGTTCCACGTTGCCTTGCAGCAGAATATACTCTCTCACGGAGAAAGAGAACGTCCACCTTCGCTCCTACTTGGACGAGTATTTTGACAATGGATTCATTCGTCATTCCAGGTCTCCAGTCTCCTCTCCTCTGTTTTTCGTAGCTAAGAAGGAGGGCGATCTGAGGACATGCATTGACTTCCGAGCGATGAACAACATCACCGTGAAAAACCGTTACCCACTGCCTTTGATTACTAATCTCCTGGAACAGGTAAAAGACGCCTCAGTGTATACTAAGCTCGACCTGCGGGGTGCGTACCATCTAGTCAGAGTCCGAAAAGGCGACGAATGGAAGACTGCCTTCCGAACAAAATTCGGTTTATTCCAATACCAGGTCATGCCGTTCGGACTCTGTAACGCCCCCGCAGCGTTCCAGTACTTTATCGACGAGGTGTTACGGGACTTCATTGACGTCTTTTGCATTGTCTACATAGACGACATCTTGATCTATTCGCAGACCATCGCAGAACACGTGCAGCACCTGCGTTCTGTCCTTCAGCAGCTGAGTAGACACCGTCTGTACGTAAAGCTGGAAAAGAGCGTCTTTCACGTCACCACTGTCGAGTTTCTGGGGCATGTCATCACTCCAGCGGGCATTCAAATGGACAACAAGAAGGTGGAAGCCATCCTGTCTTGGCCCCCCCCGGAGTCCGTTAAAGGGGTACAACGGTTCCTGGGTTTTTCCAATTACTACCGCCGATTCATTACGGGCTTCTCCGAGATGGTAGCCCCGATTACAAGGTTGTTACGGAAAGGAGTGCGCTTCTGTTGGGATCAGAAGGCGGACGACGCCTTCCAAGAACTGAAGAGACGCTTCACCGTTGCCCCGGTTCTGATGCACCCCGACACCGAGCAGCCCTTCGTAGTGGAGGCGGATGCCTCTAAGGATGCCATTGGGGGCGTGCTGTCTCAACGGAGCACCCACACAGGTCTACTGCATCCGGTGGCATTCTATTCCAAGAAGCTCCAACCAGCGGAACGCAACTATTCGGTGTCGGACAGGGAACTCCTTGCCATCAAGACCGCTTTTGAGGAATGGCGCCACTTCCTGAAAGACGCCAAACACACCGTTACCATCTACACGGACCACAGGAACCTTCAGTTTCTCCGGTCAGCACGTGCCCTCACCGCCCGACAGCTCCGATGGACCCTTTTCTTCAATGACTACGATTTCGTGATCACGTTTCGTCCAGGGAGAGAAAACGCCAAAGCCGATGCCCTCTCGCGGTTGGAGGAAACTGACGAGGAGGCCGAGAACACCGAGCCTCTTCCTATCATTGCCGAGAAACACTTCCAGGGTGTTGTGACGTCTTCAGGCTTCTTATCGCAAGTACGGAAGGACACGAAGCAAGTCGACCCGGAGGGTATGGCAGAAGGACGCAAAGAAGTGTCCTACAAGGATGGTTTGCTGTTTCATGGGGAACGGCTGTATCTACCTGGGGTGCCCAGTCAGCAGGAGGCGGTCCGCCTGTGTCACGATCACGTTTTGTCCAGCCATCCCGGTTTCCATAAGACCCTGGAGCTCCTGCAAAGACAATTCTGGTGGCCGAACATGGTTACCGACACGAGACAACATGTTAGGAGCTGTACCATCTGTCTCTTGAGTAAGAACACATCTGAACCTCCGGTGGGCCTTCTGCGTCCCATTCCTGTACCACCGTATCCGTGGCACACTGTCTCCATGGATTTTGTGGTAGAACTCCCTATCACTAAGACGGGGCACACCACGATTCTCACCATCGTCGACCATCTCTCCAAAATGGCGCATTTCGTACCTTTGTTGAAGGTGCCCACGGCTGCGAACCTGGCCGGGATCTTTGTGCAAGAGGTGGTCCGCCTTCATGGCATCCCATCGGTGGTCATAACAGACCGGGGATCGCAATTCGTGTCCCGCTTTTGGAAAGAGGTGTGCAGTATCCTCGAGATGGACGTACGCTTGTCCACAGCGTACCACCCACAGACGGACGGTCAGGCGGAAAGAACTAACCACACCATGGAACAGTACCTCCGTTGCCTGCTGCTTATGGTCGACAAAAACTGGTTCGAGGTTCTCTGGATGGCTGAGTACGCGTACGCTGACGACACCCAACTTGTCGTCTCCCTCTCCCAGCTGGACAAACACCCAGACAGCCTGCGGAACTGCCTCCAAGACATCTACTCCTGGATGTGCGAATCTTCCCTAAAATTGAACGGTTCTAAAACCGAAATTATGCTCCTGGGCAACAAATGGTCATCAATCCCCGCTTCGGTGTGGCCGGACACCTTTGGTGAGATACCCACTCCAAAGTCAGAAGTCAAAACGCTAGGCGTTTGGCTGGAACCAAGCCTCACCATGAAGACCCAGGCAACCAAGACCGCTGGATCATGCTTTGGCCTCCTGCGGTCAACCCGAAAAATTCTCCCTCTCCTTCCTCCAATATCCAGGAAACTGCTGGTTCAAGGGCTCATCCTAGCCAGACTCGACTATAGCAACGCTGTCTACCTCGGTGCACCGGAGTTTACCTTAGCCAAACTCCAACGGGCACAAAACGCCGCGGCAAGGATTATAATGGACCTCCCCCCAGAGCCTCTGCCAAATCAGCCCTCAAGGCCCTGCACTGGCTCCCTGTCCGCCAACGAGTTGAGTTTAAGGCAATGTGCACCAGTCACAAACTCATTAATGGTGCCGGCCCTGCCGCCCTGAAAGACCTTGTCGCCCCCTACAAAGCCCCTAGGGCACTGCGCTCGGACGACGAGCATTTGGCCATCGTCCCTAAATTTAAGAAGGCTCGGACCGGTGGCCGTCGCTTTTCGGTCAAAGCCTCCTCAGGCTGGAACGCACTGCCTCGCCACTTGCGTCTGGAACCCTGCCACGCCCTCTTCCGGAAAAAACTAAAAACTTTCTTATTCCCCAAATAATCCTCCGGTCCCCCCTCCTCTTGGGATATCACAGTTCTATAGCGCGGGGATGCCTCCGGGTCACCAGGCGCTTTATAAATTTATAAATAAATAAATAAAAATAAGTAGGCATTCGGCCATCGGCATGTCTCCCTTCTTTTGTCTCCAAGGCCGTCACCCCCGCACCTCTGCCTGGGAAGTACCCCGGGATTGCTGCCTGCCGTCAGTACGTTCTTATCATGATTCCTTGCGCACCATCTGGCAGCAAGCTCGGTTTGAGTTGGCCAAGGCGAAGGACACCTACAAGGCGCATGCAGACGCCCATAGGCAGAAAGAACCCGATTACCGCTTGGGTGACCGAGTGTGGTTATCTATAAGACATCTCAACGTGCATGGTCCCAAGAAACTGTTACCCCGGTATGTGGGCCCGTTTGTCATTGAGAAGGTGGTCAATCCTGTGGCTATGAGACTTACGCTCCCTCCGCACATGAAGATCCACCCCGTCTTCCACGTCTCTCTTCTGCAGGCGGTCCGTCCTGGTGGCGGGGCTCCCTCTCCTCCTTCTCCGGTAGTAGTGGAGGACCATGTTGAGTATGAAGTCCGGGCCATCCTGGGTTCTCGCCGCACCAGGGGGAAGTTATTCTACCTAGTCGATTGGAAAGGGTACGGCCCAGATGAGCGGTCCTGGGAGCCTTTGTCCCATGTTCGCCATGCTCCTGCTCTGGTCCGTGCGTTTCATCTAAGTCATCCTTCCTGCCCTCGCCCTGCTGTCCCTTTTTGAGCCCCTGGGGAGGATGGGGGGGGGACCTGTTTTGAGGGGGGGTTCTGTCACGTTACGGCGCTTGCCGTTCCTCGCCACTGCAGACACGCACACAGATACGACCCGGAATACTCACTTCCGGGTGGAAGTCGAGGACCGGTCTAGTCGTTCGTTCAGCGCAAGGGTCAGAGAAGCGCTTCCGGGGGAAACGCTTAAACACCGCGTTTCCCGCCGGCTCGGCGCTTCGTATTCCTTTGGATTCCCCGAGCGCGAGACAGCGTCCCGAAGCTGACCAGCGGAAAGCGAACGCTTTCAATCCCCGCGGGAAACCTGCAACGACCATCGTCCTCTCTCTGGAAAGCATTCCAGGTATCAGGTTCCCCAACCCTTGCCCCTCCCGTGACACTTAGTTCCTTTGAAGGGGTTCTCCTCTTTGTTTGCCATTGATGATTTTGCCAGCGCACTGCGCCAGTTCTGATTTACCCTGAATGTTTTTGCCATTGATGATTTTGCCAGCGCACTGCGCCAGTTCTGATTTACCCTGAATGTTTTTGCCATTGATGATTTTGCCAGCGCACCGCGCCAGTTCTGCTTTACCCTAGATGATTTTGCCCTTGATGATTTTGCCTTTGATGACCTTTTGCCTTTTCGCGCAGAAGCGCCTTGATGTTTTGTTTTCTCTACACTGGAGCAGCGTTTAACATTGCATTCGTCCTCCCGGAGTGTTATTGGGAAGTTGCGTTTAATACCATTGACCTTTGTGCAAAAGCACTGAATTTTGATTTGCTGCATAACCTGTCCTACACACCTCACCTGAACAACTGCCGTGCTGCGACCTTCGTCACCGCAGTATGGTGAGTTCCCTGAGTCTAGGACAGGAAATATATCTGTGTGTGTGTCTACGGTGTGTTGGGGTTCTTCACTGACCTTAGTTTCCCTGTTTATAGGCCACTCCGAGATACCCTGCGCGCCTACCTACCGCTGTTGTTCAGGCTCCTTTCCCTGCGTCCATCTCACCCCTGCTGGGTTCTACTGTCCACGAGGGTCAGGTGGGTACAGGGACGGGCGCTCTTGTCGTCTCTGCGGAATCGCTGCACAAGCAGAGGTAAGTCTTGTGGAGCACTTGACACTATTGCCTCCTCTTATTGACCTTGATACTGCATCAATTACAAAATAGCTGATGTCATTTAAATTATTATTATGTGCCAATTTAAAATGTCTAGCAACTGGGTAGCTGGGGTCAGAGTTTACTATAGCTCGTAGATGTTGCAAAATACGTAAATATACTTGCAGTTTAGTACTGCCTACGTATTGTAGATGACAAGAACATTCCAATACGTAGACTGCAAATTCAGTTTTGCATGTAAACATTCCATTGATTTTAATTGGAATATTTGCAAAGGCATCAGAAAACTCAGTTTTATTTACCCCAAACTTGCAGGCTCTGCAAGAGCTGCACTTAAAAAACCCTTTCCTATTGGAGAGCCAGTGTGTGGATGTTAAAACTTCAGGACGATGGTGTCCTCCTAAAAGTAATAGAAGGCTGTTCTGGTAGTATAGGAGAAAGAGTGATGCCAGTTTTGAGTATTGGCCAGTTTTTGTTAATAATATTTCTGACCTGTTTTTCCTGTCGACTATATGTAGTTATTAATCTGACTACCTCTTCACTCTTTTGATTTTTTTCTTTTTTTTCTTTATTTTCTCCATTTTTTTCCTCCTCGCCCAATGTAAAGGGTACAATACCAGCATCAACACTGGTCTCATCAGGTGTACTGCTAGAATTATTGGCTTTGTTCAATGCAGTTTGTAACTCTTTTAGTTTATATCCTCGCACTAAAAATCTTTGTAGTGAATCTGCATGGCACTGTTCAAGGTCACTATCAGAATTGCAGATTCACTTTATCCTTAAAAATTCTCCATACGGAATACTTTTTATCAGGTGTCGGGGGTGACAACTGTTGGCATGCAGTATCGAGTTCCATGCTGTACTTTTTCTGTGAAGTTTTGTTTGAATATTATTATTGTCGATATATACTTCCACGTCGAGGAACTCAACTCTTTCCCTCCTAATGATGGCAGTAAACTCTAGGTTCAGTTCATTTTCATTGATATTATTGACAAACTCTAGTGCTGATTCCTTTGTTCCTCTCCAAATGACACATACGTCGTCAATAAATCGACACCATTTTACTACATGATTGTCAAACATTTCCTTATGGGTGTGTTTGAGGACAAGCTCCTCCCACCAGCCCACGTGCAAACACGCGTAGCTGGGAGAGAGGCATGCCCCCATAGCCACCCCACGTAACTGTTGATATATTTCTTTGTTGAATAAAAAGAAATTATTCATTAGGCACATCTCAATCATTTTTAGCAGCATAGCATTCTGTCTGTAAAATTGAATACTTCTCTTAGCTAAAAAACATTTAACAGCATTAAGACCACCTATGTGATGTATACTAGTATAGAGAGAACAAATGTCCATCACTATAAATATATATTGCCTCCTTCCAATTGACTTCCCGTATTTTAGTAAGGAAATGGCCCGTATCTTTAATATATGAAGCAAGATTTTCCACGAAATCATGTAGAAAAAAATCCACATATTTGGACATGGCTTCAAATAGGCTTTTTTGCGCAGAAATGATTGGTCTTCCAGGTACTGGTTTTATCATTTTATGTACTTTAGGGATAAAGTATAAAGTTGGAGTGATAAAGAAATCATTTCTGAGAAATTCATATTCACATTTACTCAATAGCCCATCCCTTTTCCACGTGGCTAGTTCTTTAAAAACCATGTCTTTAATAGTTCTTAGTTCTTGAAATGAGGCTTTTCTATAACACAGCTGATCACTTAAGTGTTTTTCTGCTTCCTTCATATATGCGTCACGTGGCCATAGAACAATGTTCCCTCCCTTATCTGCCTTGTTGACGATTATATTGCCATTACTATTGATCTTTTTCATGAGTTTAGAATATTGTATTTCAGAATAACCTCTTCTTCTTTGTTGCCGCATCACATTAAGATTTAATTTCTTGAGGTCATCTATAACCATGTCACTAAACGTATCTATAGCGTCCTTGGGCATAAGGGGAATGAACATGGAAGGAGGGCGAAAAGGGCTGCTATCTGCACTTCTACTGGCAATACCCATTTCATGCATTACTTCTTGGATGTTAGTAATGTCGACATCATCAGCCAAAGCATTCAGGGATCTCAATGTTGTGACATCGGAGGCTTGAAGAGATTTACTAGGTTGATTTGAAGCAATGATGGTAGTAGCCCTTTCTTCTACTTTTGCCAGTCTGAAATGTTTTTTTAGTTTAAGTTTCCGTATAAACTTAAAGACATCAATACTTGCTTGTACATATTTAAAACCATGATTAGGACAGAAAGACAGGCCCCATGATAGCAATTGTGTTTCCGCTTTATTTAGGTCGATTTCAGTAAGGTTAATCACAGTATTGGTACAGCATGTTGTCTCTGTTACTGTTGGGGCCACTGTTTCCCTCTCCCTCTCCTGCCTCTGTTGTTGCCTCTTCCTTTTCCTCCTTTGTTTGCGGCGCTCATTTCTCCTGTGTCGTTTTTCTTCTGTTGTCTTGGTCGCAGTGTATGGCGCCGATCTTCTATTATAAACCCCATTGATGGGGTCAAATTTGTCATTGCCTGTGCCTGCTGTACTGACAATCCTTCAGTTTCTGAATCTGTGCTACTTGTCAATGAGCTTATATCTGTATCTGAGAAAGGAATATGAATGGCATTAGAGAGAGAGGTTTCAGGTTGTTTGGTGCCCAGTGCTTGCTTTTTAACCGTGTCAAACTTTTTAGAGAACGTGAAAACGCAGCCCGTCTCGTAATCATTCTTATCACGAGCAAATTTAAATATTTTGCGAGTTTTAATCACCTCCTCGTGTTTGTTAAGGCACGTTTTAATTTCTCCTCTAGTTTTTTAAATCAGATCCTGTTGATCGGAAACATCCAATTACTGATTAAGTATTTCAATTTGTTTTAAGATTTCAATCCTGTCGATGTCAGCATATTTGATGAGTATTGAAACCATGTTCATGGATGCCTCTAAATTATTTGTTGCCCATTCTTTTAACATGAGGGGGTTGGGGTTCTCAAAGGATGGCGCAATAAGTACCCTCAACCCCCGTGGCACTCTTCCTGCTTCTTTGTATTTCTCTAAAGATTTTCTCTCCCACCACTTCATTAATTCTGTACGTAGCAGCTTTTCTAGTTTTTTTAACATGGTTTTAACATCATTGTTGCTCCCTAAGTTGGTGTCATTGTCAGGGCTTGTTTCATTACTGTCCGGTAAATTTGAAAATAAGGCATCAGCTACAGCCTCATGGTCCCGTAGCTCGTCCGCTGTGGTTGCCATAACAGAGTATTCATTTGCAAATAGTTTGTTGTGCACACTTAAACGTTAGGATAAACGTAGGTTTATTCCGCTGTTTCAATCGTTGTAGATACTATCTCCTCACCCTCACTGCCGATTAAATAGAATCACCCAGCTTACCGCTCTCGGAGCCCTGACTGGCTCATGGCGACCTCCAACTCCTCGGGACCGGCAGAGTTCTTGGAAACTCCAAAAACGGTTTCGCCGGCTTCCTGTTGCTCGAGCTCCTCGTCGATCGGCTGAGGGGGACTGATTCGGCAAAAACTCCTTCCGGGTTTACGCAAATTATCGCAGATGCGATGTCGACTGCAACCGATCAGCCACTTTAAAGGAGAGGGTCCGTTTTTGAGCGAAGACAGCCGTACTCCGCCAATAGTCAATGAAGAAACCACAGTCCTGAAGCAATATTCTCATGCAGAATCAATTCCTCTTCAATCCTGAGGGTCCCTGGGGGCCAACTAGACCACCAGGTACCTCCCGTAAGCACCAAGGAGCTGCGTTGCAGAGTGTTGTAAAAAGGGACGTGGCCTCTCAACACCTCTCTGCAATGCAGCTCATACTGGAGGTACCTGGTGGACTAGTTGGCCCCCAGGGACCCTCAGGATTGAGGAGGAATTCTCCAACTTAAAACGTGCCACAGGGCGTGTTTGCAGATATGTCACCTCAGGCCACGCCCCCTTCCTTCACCATTGTGCAAACGCTCCCCGTGGTGAGTTGTAAGTTGGGGAATTAATTCTCTTTCAATACTGAGGGTCCCTGAGGGCCAACTAGCCCAACAGGTATCTCCAGTATGCGCCAAGGAGCTGTGTTGCAGACAGGTGTTCAGAGGCCATGCCCCTTTTTACACCTCTCTGCAACGCAGCTCTGTGGTGCTTACTGGAGGTACCTAGTGGGCTAGTTGGACCCTAGGGACCCTCAGGATTCAAGGGGACTTAATCTCCCAACTTAAAACGGCCACAGGGTGTGTTTACAGAGTGGTTTAAGGGAGCGGACGGGGCCAGAGGTGACATGTTCAAACACGCCCTGTGGCACGTTTTAAGTTGGGGAAATAATTCCCCTTCAATCCTGAGGGACCCTGATGGCCAACTAGACCACCAGGTGCTTCCAGTAAGCGCCACTGCGCTGCGTTGCAGAGAGGTGGTCTAGGCCGTGCCCCTTTTTACATCTCTCTGCAACGCAGCTCTGTGGCGCTTACTGGAGGTACCTAGTGGGCTAGTAGGACCCCAGGGACCCTCAGGATTCAAGGGGACTTTATCCCCCAACTTAAAACGCCCACAGGGTGTGTTTGCACACATGCCACCCCAGGCTCCCCCCCTTCACCAGTGTGCAAACGCACCACGTGGCACATTTTAAGAGGTAGTTTTAATCCCCCTGCCCTATTATGTACTAGGAGCTTACAGAGGAGGTCATGCTAATCACAGGGGTACCCCAACGCATAGTGTTCCCTAGAGTATGTAGATGTTTTCACTGTTTTCTAAGTGTCTTTTAGTATACCACTGGCTCTAGGCCTGGTTAGTCATAGTCAGTTAATACCAGTACCCGTCTGAAAAAGTTGTGGGCACAGGATGATTTTGTAACAAGGCCTCTTTCTGATCCTCTGTTGGTTCTTTTTGCACGTCTTGATTCTTCCTGCACTTTTCTTCGTCTTTGAGGACTTCTGTTGCTTCTTTCTGCATTTCTTTTTTTTTCTCTCTGTGTGTTTTTTCTTCATTCTTCACATGTCCTATCTCTGTAGGCATAGTTAGAAACTAGCATTTAAAAAACCTTTGAAATTCACTTAAAAAACCGTAGGTTTCCGTTACGTTACAGTTAGAAATTAGCATTTAAAAAACCTTTGAAATACACTGAAAAAACCATAGGTTTCAGGCACGTTATAGTTAGGGATTAGTATTTAAAAAACCTTAGAAATTCACTGAAAAAACCATAGGTTTCAGGGGCGTTATAGTTGGTTGAACATTTCCCCCGTACAAAACCCGTGAAATTCCCCCGTTATAGTTAGTTCAGCTTACTATAACATGCGTGCCCGCAATGCACTGCTGATGACGTTACATATTACATCACTCATGACATGGTCAGTGACATCACTCATGACATCACTCATGACATCTCAAATGACATCACTGATGACATTACTGATGACATCACCCTTGTGATAGAGTGGCAGACCTCCTCTCACCCTAATATAACCTTTAATACACACACTCAAAAATAGAAACTAACATTTTCAAAACAATGGACATACCAATACCAGTTACAACAACCTATTCAGTAATTCCAAGATCTACATACACATCCACTCATTCACCAACAGTCCTATATAGTCACTCATACATGTACTCACTCATCATATGTACACATACATCTATACATCCTGTTACACACCGCTACTCATCCATAGATTTGCTCACACACATAGTCACTCATTCTAATAAAGACTTACTTCTACAGAAACTTACACATACTTACTCTTTTAAACAATCACTTATAGAAGCACATACTTATTCATACAGGAACTCTTCCAATCTCTCACTCTCACATATACTCACTTATATACACCAATACTCACATATAATAGTTTCAAATATATGTAGTTGCTTATAAAGACGCTATTGAGACAGTCATTCACTCACTAACACACCCATACACACACTCATCCACCCATACAGTCCTGCACACATAGTGTCTTCAACACATACAAACAGTGACGCACTCATTCATGCATCTATGCATTAAGTAATACCCTCCACTGAACCATACAGACACTCAGACACTCATACTGATACTCGAAAAACCAAGTAATAACCCATATAGACACTCATGTAGCTACTCACCAACCCATGCATTCACTTATACACAAAGTGAGAGACTGATACAGATATTTACATATTTAAACATTACTCATTAAGCCATGTATTCACTTAGATACACTTAATCAGTCCGTTATACAATCAATTTTACCAAAAAAAATCATCCATTTAGAAACATATACCCATTTATTCTTCCATCGACCTTGAGATATACATATATAAAACATATTTAATTTTCAGAAAAACACACATTCACTGGATGATGTCATCAGTGATGTCATGAGTGATGTCATGAGTGATGTCACTGACCATATCATAAGTGATGTAATATGTGACGTCAACAGCAGTGCATTGCGGGCGCGCAAGTTATAGTTAGCTGAACTAACTATAACGGGGGAATTTCACGGATTTTGTACGAGGGAAATGTCCAATTAACTATAACGCCCCTGAAACCTATGGTTTTTTCAGTGAATTTCTAAGGTTTTTTAAATGCTAATTCCTAACTATAACGTGCCTGAAACCTGTTTTTTTTAGTGAATAAATATATATATATATATATTTTAGAAAGTCTGTGTACTATATCCATAGAAATGAGTGCATCAAAGCCAACCTCTGTTTGCCATTTAGTAGGAAACCTTACTCTATGAAGTAGGTTCAGAGTCAAAAGACTAATTACATGCCAGGAAAGAAGCACAGTATTTTCTTTTCTTTTTTCAAAGGAAGACTAACCCTTTACATTCCTACAGTTACACCCAATTGGGGTGAAATGATTTGTTTCTACTTTTCACTTTCCATTATGCAGAGGAAAGAACATTCGTGATTTTAGGCCTCATAACGGTTACATTTGAGTACGAATCCCAGCTTTCCAAATCATCTTAAATAGGACTCATTTTAACATGGCACTTTATTTTGAAAACAATCAAGATAATTCTAGAGACAACATTCTTAAAATGTAGTCTTGAGAAGAAGACAGAGCAGACGAAATTCCTAATTCCAACATAACTTTCAGGAATTACTTTTTTCTTTTGCTTTCAGCAGTCTATAAAAGTGCATGATATTTCTTTCTCTCTCCCTTTCTGCAGCATGCCCCTTCCACCTTCGCAGCCCCAGCCTTACTTCATGCTCTCCGTATTTGTGCTGCTCTCCCACTGTCTCACTTTTTAGTTGCTTTCCCCACGCTTCTCTATCTACTCTGGTTTTCTTTTAATTCCCTCCTGAACTCCTGCCTTGCTTCTCCATCACTCACTGAACACAGCCACTCATCTGTGACATTAACTAGTTCCCACCCATTAATTAGTTGCTGCAATGCACCTTTGAGTCCTGCTTCTTTAATTTGTCCGGCAACAACAATTTGCTTTTGGGCCACTGCTTTCCCTAAAAGCACTTTTGTGACCCTTTCAATTATTTATTTGTTTCAGATACTTTTTTGAGGTGAGTGTCAACCATTTTGAAACAGAAAAGAAAAATTACAGCATGTCACAGCATATGCGAATGCATGGATCATGATGCATCCACATGCATACATCATAATGCTATGGTCAAAAGAGAGGGATAGAAAATCTGGCCTAACGATAGCATTGTTTTTCTTGATTGGGAATTATTCATAGTAGGAAACAGGATATGAAGTCATATGTATAGAAAGGGTACTTCTGGTAATGCTTTTTACATGCATTCAGCTGCCACTTGAAGTCTCAGGTTAATTCACTCCCCTTTGGTGAAATAGTCAGAGTCCGAAGAAATTGTAGTGAGGATGCAGATTTTGACACAACTCTGACAGATATTAAATCTACATTCCTGAGGAGAGGATATGAAGAACCTATTGTTAACAGAGCAGCAAAAAGAGCATGGAATTGACCATGTGGCAATACAGTGAGACTGAAAAAGAGCTCTAAGAAAATGTCTAGCTCCAGTGATAAGGTTAGACTTGTGACAAACTATTATCCTAATACCGGTGAATTGTACAACATTCTATGCAGAAATTTGCACATTTTTACTTTGGACAAACTATTGGCCCCTTTCTTGATGGAACATCCGAGTATGACTTTTAGGAGAGGATGTGCACTTGATAATTTGATTAGTCTCAGCTACCCATTACCATCTAAATAAGGCAACAGGCTTAGTGACCACATTAAGGGCTTTCATAAATGAGGTCACTGTAATGTATGTAGATGGGCTGTATTCAAAGTCATATGTTTTAACTACCATAATACAGGCAATTTCATGATCCCCATGTTTATTAACTGTGCAACAAGATTTATTTATTTATATAGTTTTATATAGCGCGAACGTGACCCACAAGGGTTTCAGAGCGCTTTACAGTATAAGAAC
Organism: Triturus cristatus; assembly: GCF_964204655.1. Lineage (NCBI taxonomy): Eukaryota > Metazoa > Chordata > Amphibia > Caudata > Salamandridae > Triturus > Triturus cristatus. The sequence goes on from NC_140582.1 coordinate 641,195,626, forward strand.
AAAAATGGTTGAGGTAGTATACATACATTCAAAAGTGTCAATTCGTACAAAAGGAATAGAGGATATATAATTAACAAACATAGAGGACCATGATACTGTAGGACGTAGTACAATATACAGTTAAAGAACATTAGATGAGTGTGCTAGCAAACATACATATTATAACCAAGATCGAATCCCAATAGATATAAAGTGTATAGATAAAACCAAGAGAGACCCACCACTAGCTGAGCTTTACACTACATACGGTTATTGAACACTAAGGGTAGTGCTATTCGTCATACATAATGAGGACTCAACCATTCCACTTGAGGTCGGCAAAAAAGTATTCAGATCATAAAGATGACTCGGTGACATCATAGAAATCAGACTTATGGTATGAATTTGTTCATTAGTAGTATTTTTGCTTCTTTTTTGAAGGCGGTAAGGGAAGTGATTCCACGAACTACTGGAGGTAGGGAGTTCCAGATCCTTGGTGCCATCCCTGAGAAAACTCTACAGCCAGGTCTCTTCTTATGGAAGGTTTGGGGTTTCAGAAGGAAAGTGCTCGCACTTCGAAGTCGTCTGCAGCCTCCAGACCTTTCCAAATTTTGAGCCAGATAACTAGGTGTATTGTTGTGAATTGCTTTGTGTGTCATGCAGGCCACTTTAAGGTGTATTCTTGCCTCGTAGGGCAGCAAATTCAAGGCTTTCAAGGTTGGAGAGATGTGACATTTTCTCTTGGTTCCAGATACCAGTCTAGCCGCAGAATTCAATGCTGCTCTTAGCGGAGCCAGCTTGTATTTAGGAAGACCACAGAGGGTGGTGCTTCCGTAGTCTAAACTGGGTAGCACTAGGCTTGTACTGCCATTTTTAGATCAGCCTGAGGGAGGAAGGGTTTGAGTTTCCTTAATATACTCAGCTTGTAATTAGCTCCCTTGGAGGCACTAGAGATGTGCAACTGATTTGTAGTATATGTGATTGTGTTCATGCTTGAAAAGGGTCATTGCGCGCGCAGCTAGGGTACTTCGGGAGCGAGTCTCGGAGCTCCAGCCCTGGACTCCTGTGTTTGTCAATATCCTGAGCCCCCGGCCCTTCACTACAATGGGGAAATCGGTGGCTGCCTTACCCTGGCACCCAGTGGACGTGAAAGGGTGTGATAATTTCCCCTGCAACGCCGGGAAATGCTGAAATTGGCAATGAGTGGTCCCTGGGAACAGCGTACAAAATGGTGACCGCTGTGTGAATCGGAAAGAGGGAGGGAGTGTCTCGCGAAGCACACACCGACTGTAGCGGTGAACCGCGCAGGTAGTGGATGATGGCAGCCCCCAGGTGATGGTCTGCCTACTTGTACAATAGCCTGGGATCGAGACCAGGCTGCGACGAAGCAGGAGACGGGAGGCTGCCATCGGCCGTGGTAGTGTGGAACTGCACGCGTGGTCAGTAACGGGGAGCACTGCATTCCTGGGAGGATTCCCCACCCGGTGCCTAAGGTGAGGAAGGGGTGGCAAGCGCAGAGGCGCGGAAGACCTGTCCCGGGGGCTGGAAGCCGTGCAGTACCCGTTGTCTCTCATCCTACAGAACACAGCGTCCAGAGTGCCAGTGGGGGAGGCCCTGTGTGAAGTGCCCTGACCGGTAAGGGAACTCCGGAGCAACAGGACACCCAGCCTAGCCCTAAAGATTGGCGGGCTTTCAGTGACGCTGCCCTCTGCAACGGCTGCGATACACAGGTTTGATATCTCGTGGATGCCGCAATAGAGGTGAGGTGGGTCCTTGTGCATGCCTGACTTAGGAGGCTCTGCTGGATCGGGTGCAGGGACTCCCCGGGGCTAAGCAACTATCTGCTTTGTGATCGAATTTACTGCCAGTCCTTCTGGCGCCATTTTTGAGGACAGCACTACCCCATTTCTCTCCAGCGCTGTCTTAATCTTGACTGGGGGCTTTTGAATCCCACCCTTGCACTGCTGCTGGCTGGTTTTAGCTTGTGAATTAGCTGGACCACACTGGTGGATGAACTCTGGGGGAAGTCCTGGTACCCTTGGACTCTCAGACACCCCGCTGTTTGTAGGTTTGAGCGGACCGCCAACTCTCTTACTGCTCTGTTATTGAACCTCAATGTGGCTGGAGAACTACTGACCCCATAGTCTCTCATACTATCTGGCTACTGGTCCGTGGAAGTTCCAGGAGTCGGTCACTGGACTCGGAGATATTCAACAGGGGGTGATCCCCTGATAACAGTGTGCATTCATGAGCGCCCATTTTGTATGTCTATGGCCTGTTGCTGTTGCTATAATCAGACTACCATGTCATCCTCCTACCGCCGATCCTGAAGATGGCACCCTCTTCCCTGATCTGAGGATCGGCTGAGCATGGAAATAGAAATGGGCCTGCTCCGTTCACAAACTATGGTGGCCATCTTGGTGTGGTCATTCACTTTACCTATACTCACACTCCTGGTCCCTGCTATGTTCGACCAATATCACATACTGGGTGATGTCGCCTATCTTCAAAATGGCGCCGGTCAGGCGATTTCAGGTCTACGCCCTGTGTGGTCCCCAAAGGTGAAAAGAGGGGCCGACTAGACATCAGACATTATTTTCTTCCTCATCTTGTTTTTCTATGTGTATTGAATGTACTAGCAATGGATCTAACTGTAATATAACTGCAATTGATTTAATGCTGGAACACGCCTTAATCCTTATTTAAAGCGTTCTGATACTTCAGGGTCTAGCCTGGACTTCCTCGTCTCCTCGCTGTGTCTCCTACCCCCTCCCCACCTCTCTCCTCCTTCATTCTTTGCTTGCCTCCCCTATTCCTTTCCCTCTCTCCCCTGAATCTCTTTCCCCCGACCTGCTTTGTTTATCCTCGTGCCTATGCTCCGCTCAATCTCCACACCGTTGCCCTTTTACATTATCCCCTTACCCTTCTACACGCCTTGAACAAATGGATGTCTACCCTACCAGCCCGACTTCCTATTATCGCCCCCTCTAGTATGCCCTTGTCCAAAGCACTCCTACTCCCCTTGTTGGGGATGGATCCAGCATTCTGAGAGAGTCCACAGTGACAAGGGAGTCTCACATAGTGAAGGTCTGGGATTGATCCCCTTACCACTGGAAACCGTCTCCTACCCTGCTGAAAGTCGGACACTGTGATCACGCTGGGTTTTCTACCCCCTCCCCCTCCTCCTCCCTCATTCATTCTTCTAAGTTTGTCCATGGCCAAAGCACTCCTCTCCCCTTGTTGGGGAGGGATCCAGCATCTATGCCCTGGAGTCTCAGCGACCCCGCTGAGACAGTCCACCCTGACAAGGGAATCATACTAAATGGAAGACTGGGAATGTTCCCTTTACAGCAGGGAGCCATCTCCCACCCAGCCGGACATCAGACACAGTTACTTCCTCGTCTCCTTGCTGTGTCTCCTACCTGTTATATCTCTCTTTCTTAGTTTCACTACTCTGTCTATTTATGTACCGTGTCATAGAATATTATGGTTGCTTGGTAACCCATGGTTTGTTGTAATTTGAATTGCTAACAGAGCTGTTGGTGGAGGAGACAGCTTTTCATCGTGCTCCTGTCTGCTGTGTAGCTGTATCTGAATAAACCTAATTCAGAATCACCTGCGTCTAAGTAGTTGCTTACTACACTACCCCCCACCCCTTCCCTCCTTCATTCTTTGCTTGCCTCCCCATTCCTCTCCTCCCTCCCCTGAAGCTCCTTCCCCCTACTCGCTCTGTTTTTCCTTGTGCCAATTCTCCGCTTAATCTCCCTCCCTGTCGCCCTTTTACATTACCCCCTTACCCTCTACACACCTTGAACCAACTGATGTAACTTGTAATTGACGTACCTTCTGTAACAATGTGTAACTTGTAACCTATGTAACTCTCCTCATGTAAAGCGCTCTGATACCTCCGGGTCTAGCCAGCGCTATATAAAACTCAAGTAAATAAAATAAAAAATAAATAAATAAAATATATGTGGGAAGTACTATACGGCCCCTGAAAGAATGTATTGCTGAACATTTTAGGGCACTGAAAAGCAATGATTACAAATATCCGATTGTTATGCATACCATGGATACAAGTAGACAGGGGCATGATCACAAGTTCAAATTTCATGCTATAGATCATGTGAAGAGCAATATCCATGGGGGTAATAGAGAACTACAACTTAGACGCTGTGAAGCATCATGGATAATTAAACTGTGTGCTGTGGAACAGAGGTTAAATATAGACAAAGAGATGCAGTATTTTTTAGGGGATTAGAACGTCTAGTGATCCATTTTTTAGCACAGGCCCATAACTTTGATTGGATGAGATGTTACGAGATGTAATTGTTAACCACTGTCAAATCTTTGCATAATCATGTATTTGAGTATTCATGTGATTATAATTGTTATACGCATGGGTATCTGTGTGGTATTATGGTTTTACCATAGTCACATGATTATTGCTAATGAAGGCGATCTACTGTATTGCATATATGTGACATGTATTTAGGAAGGATCCTAAAATGTACTGTACCTGGCACTGCCCACATATTCTATTGACCTTCTTTCCTCTTATTTCCGAAGATACACGTTTATGCTTTCCTCCTCTCTCACTTCTGGGTAAAGAGAAAAGGTTAGTGGATATCTATTTGATGATTTAGTAGAGTAGATATTCCTGTTTTCTATTGTGACTTTAGATATTCAATTAGAACGTTTGAAGATTGGGTGTTTGTAGATGATTGTTAGTGAACTCTTTCTAATGTGGACGATAATCTACATTATCTTACCTATAGGCTTTTTGAGTGTGAATGGTGATAGAAATCTACTGGACACGTGAATCTATAATGCAGAGCCTCTTACAATATGGCTGCCGCGACATATGTGCTTGAGAGTTTACTTCTGCTCATTTCTATATATTCAACTCCTCCAATATAGTACGATATAAAGGTGGTATACTAGTACTGCGATTATATATATAAAATATCATAAAATGAGCACAGATTTGTATACACTGAATTTATATTGTTCGCTACTCTTATAAATAGAGGTAATGATTGGACATGACTCGATAATGTTCTTACCTGTATTTCTTATGTGTTTTAATGTTATTGACTTGTAATACCTTTCATCTAAATTGTTATGAAGTCGTTTATGGGTTTTAACACTATTTTCTTTCGATCCGTTCTGAGGAACCTTCTAACAATGGCCGCAACGTTTTCTGTAAAAGATGCGTTAGAGCGTTGGGCATGGAGTGCTACATACTGGATTTGTAAACCTCAATTTTTTATACTGTTATGGAGTTCTTATTTTATGGATTCTTAATACTTATTATCGATATGGATTGAAGTTAGTGATGAGCCTTCACATTACTTGCTTGGATTGGTTCGAAGCAACCTCTCAAAAATGGCTGCAACCCTTTTCACATGGGATGTGCCAAAGCCTTACTGATGAGTCCTAACATTACTGATTTTTGGATCGGTTCAGAGTAGCCGTTCAGAAATGGCCATGACCCTTTTTGTATGAGATGTGCCAGAATGGTAGGCATGAGGAGTTATATATTTGATTTTTAACATCCATTATTTATTTTGACATGGAGTTACTGACTGGTCCTAATACTTGGAATGCAATACTGTGCTATGACCGGTTTAGAGTTACCACTCAAAGATGGCCGCAACCGTTTTTTCACAATAGAGTTACTAGGACATTAGGTATGGTGGGCTATATATTGGACATCCAATATGGCGCGGGTGGCCCACACTATATGGACACAAGGAGTACTCTCCTGGGAGGCACAGATTTTTCTCTGGAAATATGTGAGTACCCCATATGTGGTTATTATTTTTGCACTGTAAATCATTTTACTTTCTCTCATGAAGTACTCTTATTGTCGATGTATGTCAACTTTTAATTATAAGTGATGTTATATGACATTTGGTTGTGTAGCTTAAGTACTAGTTGTTTTTTAAGTTATACATAATCCCTTTAGCAATATTTCAGACGCTTTACAGCGTGTGCTCATTGCATTTATCAAGCGTGAAATTTTCCATATTTTGACTCACTATACATTTAACTTTTGATATATATTTTTGACCTAGGACTTATGTATCTTTGGTTTCTACTGGACTCTAGCACTATTTCGCCTAACAGATTCGATATTTACCGTGTGGACAGTTCTTCACATATCGTTCGAACAGGTCGTTATAAACACATTCTCTGGTACTTATGATCTTATGGGCTATTCATAATGAGAGGACCCATATCACTCATGATTTGTAGTGTCTGCGCTAGATGATGCACGATGTGTTGTGAGCTCCGGTCACATTATTTCAACTTTTGTGTCACTTTCAGGTGTTTCTTGTTCCTTCCTTTTCTTTTTCTCTCCGGCTATTTTTCTCTTTCTGCTTTTTATATTATCTTGTTGAATTTTCCTTTTTTTTTACATGCACATGGGATTTTGCCTTCTAAGACCTTTGTAGTCTCCATTTCATCTATTTAATTTTCGTCACTACCTTTTCCTAATTTATGGTTTCTACTCATCAGTGGTTGGTGATGGAGCACAATGTTTATGCAGAATATATTTTGTTAAGATGGTCTATTTAATGCCCACAGCCCTGAAAAAGTCGAGGTGCTTACGACCTACCGACAAAAGACGTGTTGGCTTGTTGTTGCTAAGCTGATTATTCAACTGCTCGACATTGTGAACAATTGTTTAGGATTGTCTTTCTTTCGGATACAACTGTAATGACATCTAACACAAAGTCATTATGAAGACTTGGACTATACTTTATGGGCCTGAACTTGGATTAAAATGGACTACAAATTACACACTACTGTATATATGATTATTTGAGTGCTCGGATTTGTACAATAATGTCTACAGTGGTCAACCTCGAAGCTGGGGAACTGGGGTTGAGTCTCGGCAGGGACGCTCAACATCCTGTGATTCTGGGCAAATGACTTAATATCCCCTTGCCTAACAAAAAAATGTGTGTCCATCTGTAACGCAAATGGTGCTCATGCACAGCTCTCTGATACCTTTGGGTCAAGTTTACACTACATAAAATTCCCAAAAAAAACAAGAAGCTCAAACGACAGCTGCGTCATGATATTTGTGAATACATGCAAAGTGATGGATCTGTCATCTTGCTGGGACCACCATAGAGTCACGATGCTGTTGTGCACATGCGTGGTGATGGATGTGCACTTTATTGTTCTAGTGCTTTTTTTTGCCAATGCTGTTTAACAATGGCGATAATCATTTTTTTTCTTTTAGCTGATACTAAACAGCATTGTACTGCTTTAGAAATGTTGTAGGCAGTTTGTCTTATTGCATCACCTAATGGTTTTAATGTCCTCTGGGGGCTCAAGGCTAAATAACTTGATTTAATAGTCTTTCAGACACTCCGTACCCCTTTATGTCACTCTTGCAGATTCCTGCCTTTTCCCATAGGGACGGTTTTACCATCTTTATTTTCCTCCTTTTTCCCCTTTCTGTGTCTTCCCTCTCTTGCTTTCAGTAAATGGTTTATGAGGAAAACTAGGTGATAGTTCCCAAACATGAGTGATAATGTCCTCCCACCAGCAACCATAGATTCAAATTAGGCACTGACTTTCTTAGCTGTTGGTATTTGGAGGAGTTCATTGTGCTGGTACTTTCATGATGTTGGATGAATGTGTATAGTGCCTGCACAGCTAACCAAAGATATTGCCTCTGAGCTGTGCTTACACTATGAAGCTCAAAAGTTCCAGATAGAAATTTGATGCACTGGGCATTTCATTAGACCATAGCACACACCCATGGCTGTTGAAGCCCCCATCGCAAAGGAGCTCTTCCTCCTTCACCAGCGATTCAGAATATGACTCATATAGCAAGGTATGGCATTAGGAACTGACCTACATCACCATATTAACAAGAAGCACACATCCAACAGATGAGCAGCAGGGGGATGGACACAATGGATGATGAGAGGTGAGGGAGTTGTTAAGCTGTGCTTCTATGCTAGTTAGCTGCTGCCCCAGGTCTTTCAGGTGTGTCACCAACATGCTTTCTAAACTATGACCATCAGGTGGAACTTCTACCTGGCAGCTATTGGGATGCAATCACCACTCTCACTGCTATAGCAAAGGCTTCTGCCACACTGGCTCAGGATGTTGCTGATATGGAATGCTGTGTAAAGGGCAAAGGCATTATTGTGGTTTCATTGGTTGCAATGAGCTATATTCCTTCTATAATATTCACTGTTGCACAATACATATCTACATGATACTCCAGTGGGCTTGTATGAGAGAAGATGTTTTTTCAACCAATGCCTAAAGGGGAGTGAGCCAATCTACCCAATGGCTGTAGGAAGCTGACCCAGAGCCCACTTTCTATATATTGTTCACAGGAGGTATTTGGCTAAGGCAGATCTAATAGAAACTGAATGAACCATTGGAATGAAGATAAGTAGCTTTTCCTGCATTGCTAGAATACCAAAGTTAAAGAAGGGAATCACTGAGGGCCAGAATTGCAATAACCTAAATATTCAGGTATGATTCACAAATATGTTGTGTCTTGATCGGGCCTTTGTATGACTTAGTCATGATTTTCCAGGAGTAAGACATACATGTTCAAAACAAAAATGGTTCTCAACCAGGCCTGGATAATCAGCAGTGCTTTATGTTTAAGTCAGGTTTGGGAAATTTAGTTACTGGTTTAGGGGGGGGGGGGGGTGAACCCTTACTCAAGCAGCAACCACAATTAGCGCCAAGAAGCCGGTTGGTGTATGCGTGCTTTATAGATATTTTTAACATAACATAACAATTCTTCTCAGGTTGAAGTCACAAGCAAACCCTAAATTAAACTGGGCACAACACCCAGGTAGCTTGTCACAAAGCAGTGATGCTTAACTCAGAGGCAATGTGTAAAGTATTTGTACACAACTTCAATAGCAACACTGCAAAAATACACCACAAAATGATCCCACAAGATGTTTAGAAACATGGAGTAATTTTAATAAATGTAACAAGACCTAATTACAGGGGGTATGCAGTCCTTTGTGTGGAAGCAGGATGCAGCCTGTTCAAGTGTAAGTAGGGCTGGGTGAAGCTCCGCCCTCCCATCCTGCCAGTGATGAGCCATCCAGGCACACCTAAGCTCTCTAATGTGTTTGTCTGTCTAGGAGGAACACACAAAGGCCAACTGTCAGCTACACACCCAGTCATATGATCTAGGGACATGCTGCAGGCACTAAGTGGCTAAGACAGGAAAATGCCAGCTTTATAAAAGTGGCATTTTCAAAAGATGAACTGTTCACATTTGGAAATTACTGCTTATTAAATGTAAAAAGGCAATTCCAATGTTAGACTACAAAGCCCTACACGATCAAGGACCAGCCTACATCAGCCACCAACTTAACTTCCATCAACCTGCAAGACACCTGTGCACCTTCTCGCTGGCCCTTACGCATATCTCCCACGTTGGTCGCAGCCGACGCGGTGGCCGTGCCTTCTACATTGCCTCCAAGACTTAGAAAGACCTGCCCCTCCACCTCTGGGCTGCTCCCTTTCAGGCGGATTTCAGAACTAAGCTCAAGGCCTGGCTGTTTGACATAGACCCCAAAGGCCCAGATATGCTGAGGTTGTGGCAATGCTGCGCTCTACAAATGCTGGTTGATTGATTGAGTCTAAGGGAGAGGTAGGTCTTGCTGTAGTTAAAAAACCAAATGCACGAGTTTTTTACTAGCTCAACATGTAAACCTAAAAGTACATGTGCAACTTGTTAAATATACTGCACCGTTCCCTCTTGGTTGTGTAGGACCCACCCTACGGGTAACTTACATGTCTTAGAAAGGAAAGTTTGGGCCTGGCAAAAAGCTTATTTTGCAAGGTCGAAATGGCAGTTTAAAAATTGCACACACAGGCAGCAACGGCAGGCCAGAGACATGTTTAAAGGACTGCTTAAGTGGGTGCCATAATAAATGCTGGAGGCCCACTTGTAGCATTTAATTTACTGGCCATAGGTACATATAGTACTATTTTACTAGAGACTTATAGGTAAATTAAATATTCCAATTGGGAATAAACCAATGTTACCATGATTTGAGGATTGAGCACATGCACTTTAGCACTGGTTTGCAGTGGTAAAGTGTGCAAAGTCCTATGGCCAGCAACTAAAAGATCAGTAAAAATGGAGGAGGAAGGCAAAAGGTTTGGGGAAAGGCCACCGTAAGGCTAACAGGTCTAACAACAGGAGTTCGACACAACTGCTCATGGAAAGCCTAATGAATCAGACTTTCAAGTCGCCTGCATGCACTTCTGCACTAGCTACTTCCTATCCTTATAAGAGCAAAATAAAAGCAGTCCAGGTGACCTCCCTTTATCAAGTACTTTTTAACTATTTAAATCAATTAATATCTACGATGACTTATGTCCTTTTTCTCCTCTTCCATTCACTTATTGTTCTGCTCATCTTCATCGTCTCATTCAGGAATCACATGGCGGGGACTTGATGAACACTCCAGTCTTTAGGCTTGGGGCATGAATGCAATTGTCTTTTTTAAATTATGTGAGTGATTTGTTTGGGATTCACAATGTACCTCTAACATGCTAGCAGGACCTATATAGTTGTTCATGATTTCCAAGACCACCCGTACTTCTCAAAATGTGTGTATTTCAACCTTCCTTTATCACATTATCAACTGCGAGGTTACTCAATTCACTTTTTCATCTGATGAGGCAGTTTCATCCGCCCTTGATAGGAGTAAATATTTTAAATGCATTTTGCATGCCAAGAAACAGCCTCCAAAATATTTGTGAAGGCCAATAACAAAAACAATTTGCTATCAGTTTTAAACTTTTGGGGTACTTAGAATAAGGATGTTGGTTCCCGTGACAATATGCCCTTAAACATCATGTACCATGGTTTCATCATATCAGCTGTAGGACTGTTTCTAGTGCGTAGAGAGGACACAGGTCCCAAAATAAATGAGAATAAATTGGTGGTGCAGCTTGTTGCATGAAATATTCCACAATCACCAATCCACCAATCAATGCAGAAATTATTCATGGTCTATTTTTTGGTTCCCCACAGCATAATAAAGACTGTCAGAAGCTGCAATGACATGCTGGGTAGAGGTGTTGTGTGGCACAGAGCATGCCAACGTGCTGCCCTCAATCCCTAAAGAGACAACCTTCAAAATTGTTACCAAGCAACAGTGGCCAAAGGTTCCGAGACGTGCACCAGTCCTCTTTGTTACGGTTAGGAAGGGTCCTGTGGTCTTTAATGTAAATTAACCTACAGCTTCCAGTAGTCTTGGGAAAAATTTGAAGAGTTAATTTTGATTTTGTTCTGGAAAAAGACACGGGCAGTCATAATGCAGGCCACTGCAGCCCCAGCGGTTCAGGGGGGCCCTAACCCGTTCATGTTTATTACTAAATTTTTAGGACTGCCAATAAGGAAGAAGATGCACCGACAATTGAAATAACCTTCTGAGCTCCATGAACCCCTTCGAGCTTCAACTTTAGGACTCATCTGCCTTCTTCCAGCGTAAACACATAGATAGTTGGTTTGCAAAGAAAGATATGACATAAAAGGTATGGAAGCTTCCCTGCTCCAGGGCAAGAAATCGCCCCTTTCTCTTCCTGTGGACATGCCATCTCCATAGCAACAGTCAGCTGTCCATCGGCCAGTCACTGGATGGTGTGCCCATCCTCCCAGTCTCCGAAAGTCCCCTGTAGGGGTGACCTAATAATGTGTTCCAACTCACATCACCCCCTCCCAATAAAATAAATGAATATTTAACTAAGTCAGCATCAAAGGGAAAAAAGAGACACAGCACTGACATCACTGCAGGCTTTAGAACTGTGCAAAATAGAACCCTGGCATCAGCATCACTAAACATGTTTGCTACATTTATTTAACCTTTATTCCGTGGCTCCCGCTCCCCAGTACACCTACCCTTGATCTGCACTGCTTCCAGTTTTGGCGGTGTGCTTGGATCTGTACAAAGGTGCACGCGCAGGCCAGCTTGCCCATGCCTAGGGCCTGCCCTGCACTTATGTGACAGTCTGAATATGATTCTATAGGGAAGTGGGTGAAGGAGGTACCCAGCTGTTGAAATATTCACAGCCCCAAAGGAAAATAAAATGTGTTTTGAGAATGAGTGAAAAAAGAAGGTGATGGATAGGAGATGAAATGAAAAAGATGGCAAAAGAGAGGAAGGAGATGGCATGTGAGACATGCAGATGGAGAGACTGAAATATTTGGATGTACGAACAGAAACAAAGATACAGGCACTAAAGTATTGTTCTGAAGGCATGCTATATCAAGAACAGGATTATAGTTCATATGTTTAGGCCACATGCATAATTACATAGGTCACGCCTCCTGTAAATGGTGCCTAGTGATGCCTCTTTGGCATCTCCATCAAAGTCCCTTAAATGAGGACATCAGCCTAACGGTAAACAGCCACACTCCATCCCCAGTGCATCTGTTGGCCAATGCCAGGGTTTCCTGTTTTTTCTCAGCAGCACGGGTTGCTTGGGAAGAGCTTCCTGAGCAGCCGGAGTGTTTTAAAAAAAATTGTAATGATACTCAGCGTGCAGGGCAGGCTGACGTCATTACTTTCCTAAAGTGAAAGGAAAACAAGCAGATAGGCTTACTTTCACTGAACGAGTGTTCGGGGCATAAACTCAGCCCTGAGTACTGGTTCTCTCAGGAGATGTATTGTTTGAAAGGGGAGAATCTTCCCTTTCCACTGGTACCTCTGTCCTGAGATCTCTGCTTGGGGAGCGCTGCAGGAGAGTGATCCCCAATCAGGGATCCACCCACTAGACACCAGGGATAAGGGCAGCCGCCCCTTAGGCAAGGGCTTATGCTCCCCCAAACCCCCTTGAAACTATCAGTATTTTACCTATTGCCCCTGATATGACTCCTGGGAGGGCACAAAGCACACTAGACACCAGGGATATCTTTTTTTTAAATAAAAATATAGAGATGGGGGCCCTGGTGGACAGCCCCCACCCCTATATTTTTATATAAAAATTCCCTGATGTTTAGTGTGCTTTCTGCCCTCCCAGAAGGCAGATTGAGGGAAATGGGCAGAATATGGCAACAGTCTTCCTGCCACCCATGGGGTGCAGATGAGGGTGACTACCCCCAATCTATGCCCCTGACAGGGAAGAAAGCCCACTAGACACCAAGGATTTTCTCTTTTTATAACAAATATAGGGGTGGGGACAGACCACTAAGCCATTGCAATGCCACCATCCCAAATATATATTTTAACAGTCTTTCTGCTCCCCGGGAGCAGTTATAGGGTAAATTACCCTTGATATGTCATCCCGGGGGGGGGGGGGGGGGGGCAGAAAGTACCCTACATGTCCCCGTAACCACAAGGGTCTAGCAGATGTAATCGTATATATCTTTTGTCAATCGGTCACGGTGACAAAAAGTTACAGATGAAAATGTCACAAATGGCTGTTTTTTCCTACTCATTTTAAAGATTTCTTATTTCAACAGTTAATTTCTTTAGGAAACACTTTAGGGTTCTACACATATGACACTTTGCTGAATTTAGAATTGTATCTACTTTTCAGAAATCTATAGCTTTCCTGGATTACCAATTGATTTCATATTAGTTTCTACCACAAACTGCACATAGGTTGAGAACACACAAAAATAGGAGAAATTGGCTACCTCTTTCAAAAATGAAATGAATGAATGAAATGAAATGAATGAAATGAAACGAAAAGAGTTTTTATAAAGCGCGATGGCTACCCTGAGGCGTCCCAGCGCTAGCGAACTGAGTATACATGAGTGGGTGGAGGGACCTAGTCAGTGGTGGTAAACAGCAGCGTTTTTAACCCCTTTCGGAAGGAGAGATGGTTGGGTTCTGAACGCAGATGGAGAGGGAGGGAGTTCCAAAGTCTTGAGGAGTTATAGGAAAACAGTCGTCCACCCGCTCTGGATCTCTTAATTTTTAGCACTAAGGTCAAAAACAAGGACGCTGACCTAAGATGCCTGGTTGGGAGATAAGGGGAGATCAGAGGATGGTTAATAGTGGCGCCAATCTTCAAGAAGGCGCGATGGGCAATACATAAGCTTTTAAAGGCAATTATTTCCCTAATTGGGAGCCAGTGCAATTTCCTTAGGCCAGGTTTTATGGAGACAAGACAGGGAGCTTGCAAGAGCATTCGTGCTGCACAGTTTTGGATGACCTGCAGCTTATTGATGGTGGACTGGGGGGCCCCCAGATAGAGGGCGTTGCCATAATCCAGACGAGAAAGTACCAATCCTTGTGTCATAATCTGTCTAGCTTTAAAGGGGAGTCTGGAGAGAATTTTTTTGATAAGCCTGAGCATACCGACACAGGTGGCTGAAAGCTTAGCCGCCTGGTGTGAGAAGTTAAGGGTCTTATCCAACCAGAATCCTAAGCTCTTAATTGAGTCCTTGGGAATAGGAGTGGGGCCAAGGCAAGATGGCCAGAGGAAGTTATTGATGGCGTATGAGGAATTGCCCAAGAGCATCATCTCTGTCTTATCTCCATTTAATTTAAGGCAGGAGGAGTTCATCCAAGATGCGACTGCTTCTAGGCAGTCCCTCAGGTTACTGGTAGTCTGTGTCAGGGTATGATCGAGAGCTACTACTAGCTGCGTGTCGTCTGCATAGGTTACAATTTTTAACCCGAAAGGGCGGACGATTGCAGCTAGTGGGGTCATATAGATATTAAAAAGTGTTGGACTTAGTGACGAACCCTGCGGTACTCCACACCCTAGGGGTTTACGAGGGGAGATAGCATCATTCTCGAAGACCTGAAAAGAGCGGTCGGACAGAAAGGACTTAAACCAGTAGAGAACATGGGTGGAGACTCCCAGATTAGAGAGTCTCTGAAGAAGGATGCTGTGGTTCACAGTATCAAATGCTGCACTTAGATCAAGGAGGAGAATGGCCACGGTCCCTCCTTGATCAATAATCTTCCTAGCCTCTACCGTCACTGCAACCAAGGCGGTCTCAGTCCCATGCAGGGGCCGGAACCCGGTTTGGGAGGGATCTAACAAATGATTGGTTTTGAGAAACTCCGTCAGTGCCTTGTTGACATGTTTCTCTAGAATCTTACTTAACCAAGGTAAGAGAGAAATTGGACGATAGTTAGACGGGTTGTTACTATCTAAGTTAGGTTTTTTCAACAGAGCCTTTACCATAGCCTGTTTCCAAGGTAGCGGGACTATGCCGGTGGTAAAAGAGGCATTAAGCAGATCCATGATAATCGGCATAATGAGCGGGCTGACCGAGATCAAAGAGCGCGGGGGCGCGGGGTCATTAGGCGAGCCTGACTTGACCTGGGACATCAAAGCCTGTAGGGTGGCCGGATTCAATAGAGGAAGCTTTTCCACAGTGGCCCGGGACAGTCCCTCTGACCCGGCATCTTTAGTTGATGTTAGAAAAGGCTGGGTAATTGGGAAGGTGGAGTAGATCGCTTGGATCTTTCTATGAAAGAACTCTGCCAAATCGTTACGACGTTGGGCGTCCGAAGAGTTGGGAGTTTTTTCTGGGAGTTTGAGAAGAGTTTTAGCGATATTGTAGATCTCTTTAGGCTTAGAGGCAGCTGCATTAATTTTTGTTTCGTAGAAAGCAGCTTGTGCTGTTATGATTTTTTCCTTAAAGGATTTTATGGCAGCTCTATAGGCGCTTTTCCTGGAGGGTGAGAAATCTAGCCGCCATTTCCTCTCTAGTTTTTTACAGTATCGCTTGCTTTCTCGCAAGTCTTGGGAATACCAAGGGGCAGTTTTTGTGGCACGTTTAGGTTTACTACATTGTAAAGGAAGTATTACATCTAGAGAGTTCAGAATTCAGTTGTTGAAATTAAGGTTGGCCAGGGAAGGGTCCAATATAGGAGGTGGTCTTGATGATTCAAGGGCCAAGGTCCAGTCCACTCTGGAAAGTTTAGACCAATTCCGCTCTGCCCGAATAGCAGTAGGCGGAGGAGGGGGGCTGTGCACAATAAGCAGCTTAAACGGGATCAGAAGGTGATCTGTCCAGGGAAGTGGTACAGGGTTTTCCACCAGCAGGTCAGAGCAATTGCTAAACATAGGATCCAACAAATGACCCAAAAATGCAAACTCTAGTAAAAAAAAAATTGTTTTATTCATCACTGCATGCTCCTGAAAGTTGGGACGATGGTGACCTTAGCACATCAAACAACTTATTGATGCCACTTTTAAGAAAAAGAAAACAGACACTTTTATCCGGAGCACTTTATTCCATATTTTCCTCAAACAATGAAGATTTAGCTATATTTTGTCACCTTTTTCGGTCCCTCCCAGGGCAATCCACAAACCCTGGAAATCCTCAGGATGTTTGAAAAAAAGGACATGTATTTGGTGTGGATACATCATGTGGAAAATTAAGTCTAAAAGCCCTAAGTGCGAACTACCTCAAATATCCTGTGGAGGCTCAGCAGTTATGGGGTTAAGAGACTTTGGGGCATATTATCAAGCACAGCGTTAAAATTATCGCCGCTTTAGCGGCAGAAAACTGCCGCTAAAGCGTCGATAATGGGCTTGATAATATGCCGCAGAGAATTCCAATAAAAACCCATGTTGACACCAGAACACGGGCTTCTATGGGAATTCTCAAAGGCATATTATCAAGCCCATTATCTCCGCTTTAGCGGCAGTTTTCTGCCGCTAAAGAGGCGATAATTTTAACGCCGTTTCTTGATAATATGCCCCACCATTCCCCCACCTTTTTCATCAGACTTAAAACATTAACAAGACTAAGGCCAACAATACTACCATCGATTAAAAACCGTGTTGTACAGAGAGAGGCTCAACGCTTCTGTTTCTCTAGACTTCTGTATCTCTTAATTCTTTTAACCTTCTCCAGTTTTAGCATGTGTTGTGTGTAAGGCTTCTAGAATTCTTGTACAACAACAGGTACATCTGACGGTATCATTATCTAGGCACACTGCACAGAACCAAGCCTGTCTTCTGAATTTTCAGTTTTTGATTTGCATGATTAGTGGTATTCTAAGCATTGTTTGCTTTTCAGAAACTGAACAATGGTTGTTGTGACACAGACGAGTAATCAGTAGAGGAAGAGAATGTTTTCTCAGCCTACCAATAGAGGAGCCAGATTAGGGAAGTTAGCACCATACAATGCAGAAACACTAATTGGAAAACGCACAGTTCATTTCCTTACTCATTCCCTGAGCTAAAAGACTCGCATGGCGGCTACGGTGCATTACAATAGATAATTAACAGCCCTCGGTGCACGCACTATTATTTAATTAGTTTTGTGGCTCAGGCAAAGCCTGTAATTAGGCGCAGTTGTTCAGCGCGGCTCCTATCTCTCGGTCTTCCAAGTTCTCATGTAGATTACGACTGCACTAATTCAATTTTAAGGGGCATGAAAAGAGAGAATCATTTGTTTCAAGTCTGTCAAACTATTATGTCCGGACGTGGACATGATAATGGCTAATCAGTTTTGTAATGGCTGAAAACCACGTGCGACCTTCGAAGTCAAAGGCAGCCATTGGCGAGTCCTGACGTTCTTGCTGAAAGGCTGCAATAGCGGGATATTGTCAATTCGTTCATTTGAACAGTGAGATCCCACGAAGATGGTTCAACGCACATGTATTTATGCTTTTTGCTGGCAAGAATATGCATCATTCCGACAGCTAGGTGGTAGTCTGTTTGCTCTGGAGTGAGGAGCTATTAGAATGACTCCTGATTCTCCACATCATGTTTTCATTTGCCAAATCATCTCATTTTAAAATTGTATTGTATAAATCTATAAAGGAAAGATTGCGTGATGGAAGGTGTAAATGTTATTTCAAGACACCCTCTTTTTTGGTTACAATATGTTGCCGCCAAATTTGAAGAGAGAACACTAGCATCCACCACCCCCCCCCCCCACACACCCCCACCCCGCCGCCTGGCGCTATCCAGCAAATTGCCCTCTTCATTTCTATAGCGTTCCTACTGCAGAGATTGCCTCTAACCTGGAATGCTCACTGTAGTAAGTGTAAATTCACCTTTTGTAAACTTCCACAGGTAAGTATATTTTCTCCACTCAATATGTGCTAACTTTCTAGCTGGACAAGAATTGTGAAATGTTAGTGAGATGATGATTATAAGATTGCAGGCTCCGTTAAAGAACGCCACGTCGTTATGATGATGTTTTCTGGTGGAGAACCGTAAAATTCCAACTTTAAAAAATATCAAACCTTGGGAGTGGCAGTTGACGTTCAAAATACCATGAAGATGGGCATGACAAAGTATTCAGGTTACATAAAATTCAGAATAATGTGTAATGACATTTGTTAATATTTGGGTTAGATATCACATATCTCCAAAGATAGGGGTCGATTATGTTGGTGGGCGGAACGACTGCATGGAGATCCGCCCGCCAACATTCACCGCCCGCCTCCCATTTCCACCCGCCACATTACGATGGCGGGGGGGACCCCGGTGGATGAAAGACTGTCAGCCGGTTTTCCGCCGGTCAACTCGTCGACCGGGCGGAAAAAGTGTTTAATATGGTGGCGGTGTCTGCAAGACACCGGCATCCATATTATGATGCAGGCGGTCCCTCGCCTTTCCATGGCGGTCATTGCCGCCATGGAAAGGCTTGCGGACTTTGCTTTGCTGTTGGGGGCCTGTAGTGGGCCCCCAGGGTGTTGGGGGTGTGGGGGGTGCACATGGGGGGTACCTATGGTACCCCCCAGCATTTGCATGCACAAGGTGCCTGTCACGTTGTGCATTCAAATGCACAACATGCATTTTTTACCTTGCGGCGGGTGCTGCTTGCAGCACCGCCCACCGCAATGTGAAAAATGCGGGATGTGCCTGCCAGTGTGGCAGGCGCATCCTAATGCCAACTGCGTTAACTTTAAAGTTAAAGTTAACTTTACTACTCCTAAACTGAGAAAAATCCTATCTTTAAGACTTTCGGTATTCACAGAAGGCATTTAGGACTCCTAAAGATAGGACTCCTAAATTTACTACTCCTAAACTGAGAAAAATCCTAACTTAACACTTTCGGTATTCACAGAAGGCATTTAGGAGTCCTAAAGTTAGGACTCCTAACTTCTGTGAATATCGAAATGAGTAAGTGCCTTCTGTGAATACCAAAATGAGTAAGTGCCTTCTGTGAATACCAAAATGGTAGTAAGTTTAGGATTTTGTCTTAAGTTAGTTCTGTAAATCGGGCCCCCCATCTCTTGCTGGTGAAATTGTTGGACCGCACAACTAAGGTTCCATTCAAATCAATGCTACAGACCACCGCCCTACAGTGCTGGAAGCGCTGCATGGGAAAGATACTTGAGGCCCAAAATACTCACCGGTGCTGCCTTTGGTAGGGCTACCCCCAATGGGAGCCACAATTGATCATCTTATCAGACCAAATGGCAATCAGGACAGAGGCAAGGCTCGAAACGGTGAGCGACTGCTACCAGGAGAAAGTCTTGCTCCCATTCGCAGTTCCGATGGATGAGTGTGGTCTTCCACCCAGGCAGTTCATGCAATATGAGGTGTTTGGTCAACTGTGGTGGCTGGGAAGTGAGGAACCGGAAACACATGAAGTACTTCATTCGGTAAATAACCTGGGTTCAGCTGGGCATCAAATTAAATGGTTCTACTCCTCACTCCTTAGAGCTTCCCTTACCCCTCTACAGGCCTTGCAGGACAAATGGGAACTCTTCCTTGACAGAGAATTGACTGACACGGAATGGGGTAAAGTGCCGGAATCTCCTAAGAAGATATCCCACAATACGCGGCTGAAATATATTCTATTTAATTTTATACACATGTCGTATATGACACCCCACCGCCTATTCACCGCCTATTCACTGCTTTTTGAGGGGAACCAAAATGCTGCCGAGATGCAGCCAAACCAATGCAGATTTCATACATATGACTTGGGGCTACGAGAAGTTATGCACATATTGGGCAGATGTGCTAAGATTAATGCCACACGGGGGTGTACACTTATCACTACAGTGGGAACCTGTCTGCTAGGGCTCTTCCCCCACTCACCCAAATGCAAAGCGGGGAGTAGATTTATTGACTTGGCCTTGGTACTGGCCAAAAGAAGGATAGCTATGACATGGAAGTCTGCCACTGGACCACAAATAAATGTTTTGAACCGAGATGTGGTTACTTGGGCTAATGGAGGAAGTAGGGCTCTGCATAAGGAAGAGGAAAAGGGCAGAGACAATACCCAATTGCAGAACATTGGAAAAAATAATTTTTACATGGGAACATCCGAGCTACTCTAAAAGTGCAGAGGAAAATAGCGTAGACACAATTATAATGGTTAGCAGTGACTGCCCTGGACTATATCTAAAAGATACGAAAAGAGAGCATAGCCCCTTCTTGAGAAATAAAGTCAGGGCCCCACAGACAAGATACGACCAAACCCAGACAAAGTTGCCACAATCCTATGTACATCTATCTCCTGCGCCAGTTGAGTTTTAAAGTTTGTTTATTACCAGTTTTTAGGCACATATATGGGAATACAACAGTCCTTGCCCAAATGTAGTAGCCTTACAAGGGACAATCCCAAAATATATATAGGGCCAGAACATACAGGAATTACACACAGTGATGCATTGCTTGGGTACGAAGGAGGAAGTAGGATCTCTATAGAGGAACCCAAACCAGTATAAGTAATCTCTTTGTAATTATATAGCTGCCAATCACATAATGTATAACCTCCAGTGATGTATGACCTATACTGTAAAGGGATGAATTAGAAATATGCAAATAAGTAAGGGTGAATTATTTTCTGTATAAGTTAATAGGCAATAAAGATAAATACAAAATAAATAAAAGGCTCATTACTCAAATATTCCACTGATTTGAAAAGAAATCCAAACTGGCGCTCAGACAAGTTCAAATAACCGGGCCCAGGCCCTTGATGCGGGAAGCAAAAGAGCTATGGGATTTGTCATTGCCCCACAACTGCTTTAAGAATGCAATAAATAAACAAATGTTATGTTAGGAAATGTTTAAAAGCGCGCGATTACCAGAGGTGTCTTGGCGCTATCAGAAGAGGTTGGAGAGTGGAGACTTAGATGTTAAATAGCCAGGTTTTTATCTCTTTCCTAAACGATGTTAATGAAGGGATAGCTCTGAAATGGGGTGGAAGGCTGTTCCAGATCTTGATGGTGTTGCGGACTGTACCTCTGCCGCCCCAATGCATCTTTTTAAATGTCGGAACTGCTATCAGGTTGGCCTTGGCCAACCTTAGTTCTCTATTGGGCTTATATCTCTTGAAAGCCGACCTAAGAAATTCAGGGCCTAAGTTATGCAGTCCTTTGTGGGCCAGGCATAGGTCCTTAAATTCAGTCCAGCTGGGCATGGGAAGCCAGTGCTGCTTGTGAAGTCCCTGCTTAATGGAGTGGTATTTAGAAAGATTAAGAACCAGTCTTGCTGCAGCATTTTGGACTAGTTGTAATCGACAATCAACTCATACGTTTTTCTAAAACAGTTAGATAAAGAACATTACAATAGTCCAGCCTAGGAAATAAAAGCAGGGTTATTAAAGTTTTTCTGGGGCTGTCTGGAATAAAAGGAATCATTTTTCTTATCATTTTAATGATATAGTGAGCTGCGGAAGTGACTGCTGGTATTTGCACGCTCATATTCAGGTTGTCATCAATGATGATTCCCAAATTCTTCTCTTTAGTCACAGGGCAAGGTAGTAGTGGCAAATTATCAGGCCACCAATTGGTGGGCCAGTCTGGAGAGGGATTGCCGAACACCATAATCTCTGGGCCCGATTCACAGACCTAACTTAAGACAAAATCCTAAACTTACTACCATTTAGGTATTCGCAGAAGGCACTTACTCATTTTGGTATTCACAGAAGGCACTAACTCATTTCGGTATTCACAGAAGTTAGTAGTCCTAACTTTAGGACTCCTAAATGCCTTCTGTGAATACCGAAAGTCTTAAAGTTAGGATTTTTTTTCAGTTTAGGAGTAGTAAAGTTAGGACTCCTAACTTTACTACTCCTAAACTGAGAAAAATCCTAACTTTAAGACTTTTGGTATTCACAGAAGGCATTTAGGAGTCCTAAAGTTATTGTGCTCCATCAACCATTGAAATAACCAACATGTGAAAGACATAGAGGACATACTGTCACCAGTTCTCATAGAGATCAAGGGGATGCATCGCCAGACTGTAGAAGTTGATAAGTCATGATGTGCATCAAATACAAATATATATATATTTCAAATAATGTACATCTACATTTATAAATGTAAATTGCAGACCTGAAAATATCAGTACAATAATGCATTCTCAGTCGAAAAATCAGATTTCTAAAGTTGCCAACCAAAACAAATATACACCCAATAATGTGACAAAGGTCTCACATTTCACTTTATAAGTCACACAGATTGACACTTACAGTCGCCAAGTGGCCTCACCACATAAAACTATTTGAAAAGCAATCAAAATGATATGTAACCAAAAATCAGCCAAGTGGCCCAATTACAGAATTATTTGATAATATGTGACTGAGATCCCTTGTTGAAAGCTAGACAGGATAGAAAGGGCATAATTAATGGCTAAATTGCCTTATGCAAAATTGGTAATTCATAGACATGATGCAAAATACATTCCAATCATGATATTGCAGCACTTGTCCCCGTATCTGATCGACAGAAAGATTCAGTGTTCACCCGCTCGAAAATTAGCAATATCGTGTTAGTGTATCTATCAAGGGAATATAAAAAAAACACACAAATACAGCTTAATTATTAGAGCTCTAAACGGGAGGAGGTCAGAGGGGACAGAGCAAGGGATCCCATTAAACCAAATACTGGAGGGGCAGAGGGGAGGGACCTGCCTTGGAAATCTGAAAACTAGCCCAAAAATGGGGGGAAATATGTGTGATCACACAATTCTGCTACTGGTGTAGAAACAATTCAGACCCTAGACAATATTTTTGAGGAAAAATTGAATGATAAAACTTCAGTAAAGTAGCACATCAGCCAATGTGTATATGAAGCTCCTCACTCTCATTCAGTCCTCCCGGAAACTTGCTGTCGAGCAGAATGATGTATTCAGACTCCTTCTGACGCATGCCTCTTTCCCTCTTCCTGCCTCTGACTGTTCTCTCGATCATGTCAATGGCAAAGAAAACAAGTAAGTTAGCATTTTGTTGATGCATTTTGGCCCACTGTCTAGCAACAGGGTATGCCTGATCCAAATTCTTTATCACCCTTTAGTGTTCCATTATGCGTCTTTTAACCAGGCATATCGTGCTACCAACTTACTTGAGACCACATGGGCATATGAGGACATAGATGCAAAAATCACTTCCACAGGTCATGAATTTGTTAATGCCTCTCTGTTTGACCCATGGCTGTGGTGAATGTTCTGACATTGCTGCTTTTCTTGCATGCCTTACATCTCCCACATTTGTAGAAGCCCTTTTGTTCCTGCAACAATCCCTCTTTCTCACCCTTCACTCACCCGATATTCTACTGACATTGCTAAAAGTACTCCAGCATGGGGGTGACTGGTGGGAGCTGATGAGCAGGATAATAGCCGGTGCAACGAAACATGGAGATGAGGCTGAGATGCTCCTTCTATTTAAAGAGTTCTGCACGGCATACAATCTACCTCAGGGCCATTTTCTCCTCCATGGAGTGGTGACAATAGTGAACCGCAGACACTGGGGGATGGGAAGCCGGTACCTCCTCACTCTAAAAGCTGCCATCACCTTTTCACCTTCTTGAGGACCTCTAAGGCTGTTACTTGCCTGTCTCGAAGAATTAGAAGGGTAGCGATATTACCTCTGAACACCTGTAGAACTAGATGGGAGGAGGACCTAGGGACCCCAATCTCAGTAGAAGACTGGGTAAACATATTAGACAGGATTCCCAAAATGTCAAGGAATGCCAGGTACAAACCTATCGACATGTATATACTATATAGGGTGACCCTCACCCCCTGTAGAATAAATAGACACTTTTTAAGTGGGGAGGTATTATGTCAAAGATGCAGGTACATAGGCACTGAGATCCTACACATGTTCTGTAGTTGCCTGGAACTCGGAAACTACTGGGGGTAAATCATGGGAGTACTAGTTGAGGTCATAGACAGAGAGATCCCATATACACCTGAGCATTGTTTGCTAATTTGGTTCCCTCATACAGCCAAAACTAAAACCACAAGCACATTTCAGGACTTAACCTTTTGGTGGTGGTCTGGAGATGAGAGGTTGAGAGATGGACAAACTCTAAGAGCATAATTCTACTTTGTGAAGCTAGATGCAGGCAAGGATCCTAGACACATCCAGGGCTTGGGTAACCTTAGTAGACTCACTGACACACCCTAACCCCTCAACACTGGAACGGATGCATTTTACACCTTAGAATTGTTGCCATCCTTTAAGACTAACTTTCCTTAGGAGAACAACTGAAACGTGATATACACAAACACCACCCGATAGAGACCCACGGTCATATCATGCAGGTGGGGAAATATTCACATGCAAGGCCCCACCTTTGATATTCCTATAAGTAACACCTGGGCTCTGGGCACATCCAGGAAGGAGAGCGGGGGCCCCGAAAGGTTACTATTCATGATTGTTTACTTGGCAGCTGATATGTCTTTTACATATGCTGTGAAGAGAGACCATACAATATGACATAACATCAAAATTTCCCTTTTGATCAAAGGACAATAAAAAGGAATGAGGAATCATCATGGAAAACTGTAATTCCCAGTCGTAATCTCCTGGTGATATATCATTTCGGGACAAACTTCCACACATATAGTTCAGCTGCCTTTAGCAGCCAAAATTTCTGGTTGAAAGTTAAGAGATTAGTAATTTTTCTGTTGATCTTACAATTCCAATGGTGCAGGTTGTGGCTGATTACTAGTGGTCATATGCTCAACTGTCCTGCTTTATGCATATGCTCAACTGCCCTTATTTGGGAATCTGAAACTTGGAAAATTGTTTTGTCAAGTGCTTGTATGAAACTCTGTGGCTGTATTGCAGAGTGTGAAGTCCTCATGCTGCCCAATTCTAATTAGGACTAAGCCTGTTTCCCTGGAGAAATTCTGCTAGCCTGACGAACATCTGAATGCTGACCTTGCACTGGCTGAAAGCGCCATCCAGCCCATGGACTTTTGCATTGCATACAAGAGCCTGAACTCACTTGTCTGTGCTGTAAGCGAGGCTACTCTAAATTTGACCTTGTGATCATCAAATGTCCACGAATGTCTGCAGAGTCTCTTGCACCCAAGGATCATCGACGAAGATAGGATTACTGAAAGATAGACTGCTGAGAATGACATCTGATGTCAAGTACAGTTCTCTTAACTCCAATTCCTCTTAATTTGACTCAGTTGCTATATTATTTCTTTGACCTTCCAAAGTCCAGTAGTTCATCACTGACTGGGCTACATAGTAATCCAATATCAAATGTCTCCTTAAAGGTGCTTTACTTTCCATGTGTGCCTCATTCAGATTGTCTAACAAGAGACTAGCTCTATTCTTATAAGTTGACAATGCTTTTAGTAGGATACACTATCCATATAAAAAGGAAAACACTCATTACTGTGTGATAGAACTGCTATCACACATCTACACATAGGCAACAGGGCAGGGTAAACCTTGTCATTCCAATTTGAAGCTAATGGCATTTCATTTTCTCTGTGTCATTGATATGGGATGCCATCAGACAAATGGAGAGTATTTACATGCTTTTGGCTCCTATGTAGTTGTTTAACGGAGCCTTTATCTGTATGAATGGGGAATCTTTTATGTGAAAAATATTTTAGAATTCTTCATTCGCTCTCTATCTTATTAGCTCTGATGCTTTGGATAAACTGATTGTTAGTCCCCACAGTACATTAGCTGATGGGAGGAAGAAAAGCAAGAATGAAAATGTGTGGGAAGAGAGTTCTTTAAAAGCATTATTATTTACATTGTTAGTTGTAGCTGCTTAGCTCTAGATGGAAATGCATCTCCTCTAAAATAGTTGTTCTAGATAAGATGAAACAATCAAAACTAAAATAATCTATGCCTTACCATATGGACCAGCATGTGTTATGTACCATATCACAAAATATTACATGAGGTAAGTTTCATTGTGATTAACTTCAAATAAACATCTCTTTTATTTACTGTTAGAAATGGGATCTCTGGTTGGCTAAGGCTTGCGCCAAAGCCAGGCAGAGACCACCACTCTAGTCAGGGTGAGGGACTTACACGCCAAAGATAACCCCAGCTCACCCCCTTGGTAGCTTGGCATGAGCAGTCAGGCTTATCCTGGAGGCCATGTGTAAAGCATTTGCGCACGCACACAGCAACAACATCCCAGGCACACTACAAAAGGAACTCCACACAGGGTTATTTCAAAAATAGTCTTTGTATTCTCATAACACATTAGAATAGTAAACACATATTATACATGGTGCCACATGGCACTAGGTCATATTAACAAGGGATTATTTACACCTGACAGGGCCAACTGGACCACTGTCAGAACCATCACAAAGTGAACTTAGTAAATGCAGAACATATCATAAACCTAGAACACAACCAGTAACTACTGGTAACCACTGTACTAAGCATCAGCCTTTAACATAAACCACATTATGCACAGTATCACATTAGGCACGAATACCTTCTGCGCCAACCCCACCAGCATAAACACATTATGCAATTCCCCCATAAGTCTAAACGCATTAGACCCTAACCTCCTAAGCATAACTCACATTAGGGGTATAAATCGCACACATAATCTCACTAGCATAACCCATAATATGCAAAACAACCTCATAATCACAAGAATCACATTTAGAGGTATAAAACAGGGTGCGTAAATCATACTACATGAATCACATTTTCTAGGACCACAATCACATAAGGGCCTGGCGCCCTACAATCCTAACAGTCCCTCTGGCCAACTGGCCATCTCAAAAAGGGGTCTCAAATGCCCTATGTCCCAAGAGTCAGTGCGCGCTGCCAAAGCAGCGAAAGTCAAGAGTGCACAATCTGCGCAGACCTCAACGTTGCAGCTGGCACTAAGTGCTGCACAGCTGTGAATGTCAGGGGCCAAGGAGTGCATCTCACTCCTAACTTAAAAGACATGTCCCCCAAAGGAAGAACCTAAACGGTGCAGCTGCCCACTACTTGCTGGGCAGCTAGAAATATAAAAATGCGGCATGAGCTCTCAATGGCCCTTAAAACAAATGTGGCCCCTTCGTTGGAGCCACACGGGGCTCTGGAAACAACTAGCCAAAGGTTGGAGCCACATGGGGCTCTGGAAACAAATAATGCCCCCAAGCACTGTGGCCCTCAGGGGCCCCTAAACTACGGGGCCCTCGGTGGAGCGCACAGGGCTCTAAAATAATTATGCCTCCTTATCGTTGGAGCCACCTAGGCTCTAGGATTAACTATGCCAAACGTTGGAGCGGCCCGCTGACAGACGGGGCAGCTCTGACTCGTTGCCTTGCACTGACACTGAAAACAAGATGTGCTCCCTCGTAGAGCGGGAGCGAAATGCGGCCATGTCCCCCTCTCAGTCCTCAGTCACCGGGCTATGCGGGGGACTCTTCTCTTTGGATGCGGCGGGGGCAGGCACCGACAATGTGCCTCGAGCCTCCTCCACGGAAAACAGGCTGCGGTGCTTGCGGGGCTCTCTCCATTCATGTGAGCCCCGTGTCACCAGACGTCAAGCTTCACCCGGTCTCCCGTCTTGGGACCGGGACTTTAGATATGGAGCCCACGAGGCTCCAGGCTGATTCCTCGTCTGGCGTCGGGTCTCCCCACAGCTCATGGGAGCCCCACGTAGGACCGAAACTCTTGCGCCTTCTCAGGCCCAGCCGCAGGCCCCGCCCACGTCACAGGCAGACTTGCCTGACTTCCGGGCAGCCGTGTCTGGGCAGCAGCGGCAGCAATTTCACTCCGGGCACAATGAGGTGTAGGCTCCCTCGGGATTCAAAAATAAAGGTAGAAGCCGGGTGGGCACCCGTGATGGCGCGCCATAAGCGGGGTGGGCACCCGTAATTTTTAATATAAAAATAAGCTGGGTGGGCACCCGTGATTGCAGACAAAATGCGGGGGAATCCCTACGCCGGGGATTCCCTCCTGCACAGGCAGCTTTTCGCTGCGGAGACCTCCTGCTCCTTTTTCCTGGGGGCCATGCAATTAAAGCGCTACTCCTTAGGACAATTACAGCGCTTTGCTTTAATGGAAATAAAGCGCTCCCAGGGCGCTAGGACAGCAAACAAAAAGGTCCTGCAGAAAGAAGAAACAAGCAAAAGGGTTCCAAGGAGTCCTTTAGGCATCAGGGCGGCAATGCAGGGCCCAGGTTCCAGCACACAGGGCCCTCCAGCAGGGAGGCATCCCCCACGGCGGTCCCTCCTGGGCCGCACCAGCAGCAAGCCCCCCTCCATCAGGAACAGAACAGGAACTGAACCATTTCATGGGGTCACAGCCCCTATATTTATATGCCCTTTTCCTTTGTGACACAGCACAGGGCTTGGGGATACCAGTCAGAACTGGTTTAGGGGAGCTTTGGAGCACTTTGTTTTGCTCAGCTCCTCTTGCCTTTGTCAGGTGGGAGTTAGGTGCTCAGTCGCACCACAGGGGGCGGAGCCAGCATTGTGGAGGGAAGGCACAGCCTTATTCAGGTCCCAGGTGCAACTCCTCCCTCCCATCTGCATGCAGATCTCTCTATTCACCACTGGGCTGACTCACACTGGCTCCTGGAATTCCAAACACCATCCAGCACCTGTCAATCACAAGCCAGACATGCACTCCACATCAGGCAGGCAGACACACAGCACACAGAAATGCCAACTTCTAGAAGTGGCACTTCACTTCTCCACTAGTCACCATAAATCTGCGCACACCATTGCGGAGCCTTAATTCTCACGAGTTCGCACATACTACCCTGCACTCCTCTCACATCAGGAATTACGATGGACACACATATCCCCCATGCATTCCTATGGGAGGGCAGGCCAATCTCACCACACGCACTCAGAACGTGCACGCACTTTACACTGGACCACTAATACCAGCTCACAGGAAAAGCAAAAAGTTTAGGGGTGAACCTGCCAAAAAGGGCCACGTCCAACATGTACCAGCAAGAATGCTCCGGCCATTTCTTCCAATTTGCTCTCGTCAATAGACCATTTTAGTAGCATGAAAGGAAAATGGGTTAGCAACATAATTAAATCTTAAAGGTCAGTGTGACCAGTAGGATCACCCAATAAAAAGCCTGAGTCAGTAACTTGAATTTAAAAGGGTTATTACAAATCCAGTGTCAGATTAATATAAATCAATTTCAAGAGCATACTATAAGTACAGGATTACCAAAGCTAAGTACAATATTGATCCTCAACAGTAACGAGCATATAAGAATTTATGTGGCAGCTATGTAAAAAATAAAAAAAAGGATTTGATGACAAGACAAATGGTTTCGATCCTTCTCCCCATACATTAAAAAAATTCACATCTTTTAAACCCTACCCTAAACTAAAGATAGAATAAAACCTATTGAATCTAGTAAGCAAAAAAGGTGTCAGCAACAGAACCTCTGAATATGTTCTATAGTAAGGAGTCATGTATAGCATGAAGCCACACAATCAGAGATGACAAGAGAGTTCTGTAACTCTCCAAGTCTAAAAGAAATCTGACCAAAACCAAGATTGGTTCACTAATTTAAATGCACAAGGAACATTCAAGAAATATGATCTCATACACATCATAGTACTTTTCCAGTTCTCAAAAAATAACTTGGCGTCTTGAACACTACACCCATATTCCAGTCTCCGCTTCCAAGGCGTCCTTAGATTCCTGTCTTTATCTGATAGTACCAATTGGTAACACTCCCTTGGTTCTTTATGAAAATAATGTTACCTTGTCAGTTCTTCCTCACTTCACAATCTCTGATATACAATGTGCTTTTTACTAGCTAATTAATGAGTTTTGTCTGCACCTGTAGAGGAGGAAAACATGCAGAAAAACAACTTTTTCCATTAGTATTAAATGTCTTGACTCTAAGCTTCAGGGCCACAATAACGCTAACTTAACAATGTATTTGAATGAATTTTAGTTCTACAACCTACATACAATCTAATAAATGATACTGTACTCTTATATGTGGCACAAAAAAATAATACATATATTATTTATCAAATACAACACTGGTCACAATTTATAAAGAAAGCATTGAACACATATATGATTCATTGTCACTAATCCCTGGAGAATGCACTGTATTAAATGCATTTTAATGCACCACCTTACAATCCATACCTACTAGATTAATATCAACAATCCAGATGTGTCTGAAAAGGAAATACGTTAATATGCACACACATAAATTCCAAAAACTCACAATAAATGCACATTCTATAACTTTAATGCACCAAATCTCATTGGTATCATTACATCACATGAGTACATAGGACCAAAGGTAAATATATACATGGCTTAGCCAAAAGTTAAAGGATGGAGTCAAAATTATGTTACTCCAGAGGATTTTTTTAAATTATATTAGATATCTGACATTATCTACTTGTGAAAAAAATCTCTTTTTTTAATTCCAGTGACATGAGTTTTGAAACTATGCACTAAAGCACAATACCTTTTTGATAAATGCCCACCTGACATTGTCCTCTGGGCATCCTTTATTGTCAAACCTACCTCAAAGACACCATCACTTTTTAAGTGCATAGGAGCTTGACTTTATAGGCCTGAAGTGGTTGTTACCCTGTGGCCATGAATTTTAAAGTATTCTCCTCTATACTGCGGAATCCCATTTAAACTCCAACATGTTGCACCCGAATATTGTGAGAGAAGTTTCTCTAGGGATTTCAAAAAAGCTCTCATTTGCTCTTCACATAGACAACTAAAATATTGGGAAGCCAGGCCTCTTTGGGTAACTAGATGCCAGAAAGCCCTATAGAACCCCAAGTCCCAAAGTTCTAAATATGCTCCCTCCTGCTTCACTTTCGCACGTATTTTTCTACCAATAATACAAATATTAGTTTGTGAACTGTTCTAGGAATAGCATATTTTTTTCTGTATTATTCATTAAATTAGGAGCAATAGTAAATTATTATGCTCGGACTATAGCTTTGCATTGGGGAATATATGCTGTATGAATTATGATACATAAGAAAAAAATATAAAGATCCCATAAACATACCTATGATATCAATCAATCAATCAATGAATCAATCAATCAGAGTCTTATAAAGTGGGGCTACTCACCCGTGAGGGTCTCAGGTCTGGGTTCAGTGGGGCCGGGACTGCGGTTCAGTCAAACATCCAGGTCTTGAGGTCCTTTCAGGATTGCTGCATTAATGGAGATTGCCTGAGGTGCAGAAGCAGGGAGTTCCAGGTCTTCACAGCGAGGTAGGAGAAGAATTCTCCTCCAGAAATGGTCTTGCTGATCCGTGGCCACTTGGGCGGAGTGAAGATGTCTTGTGGAAAATTTGAAGGAGAGGCGGTGGTTAAGGTTTGCAGGTCCAGCATTGTGGAGGGCTTTGTAGGCATGTGTGCGAAGCTTGAAGGTGATTCTCTTGTTGACTGGTAGCCAGTGAAGGTCTCTCATGCGGCCGGTGATGTGGTTGCAGCATGGGATGTTCAGGATGAGTCTCGTGGAGGCATTGTAGATGGTCTGCAGATTCTTGGGAGTTTCTGGGTGGTGCCGGTGTAGAGTGCATTGCTGCAGTCAAGTCTGCTGTTAACGAGTTCATGGGTGACCATTTTCCTGGGCTCCGTGGGGATCCACTTAAAGACCTAACAAAGGAGGCAGAGCGTGTGGAAGCAGGAGGACCAGACTGCGTTGATTTGGTGGTTCTTTGAGAGCAAAGAGTCCAGGATGACGCCGAGGTTTTGTGCGTAGTCTGTGCACTCTGGGCCACCCAGAGTCATCCCAGGAGGAGGGGGTGGAACCCAGGATAAGGACTTCGGTCTTGTCTGAGTTAAGCTTCAGGCATCTGTCTTTCATCCAGGTGGTGACTGCTTTCATCCCGTCATAGAAGTTGCTCTTGGCAGATGTGGTTTTGTCTGTGAGAGAGAGAATCAGCTTGGTGTCATTGACATGGGAGACAATGTTGAGTCCGTGGCTTCTGACAATGGCTGAAAGCGGGGCCATGCAGATGTTGAAGTGAGTGGGGCTCAGGGAGGATTCCTGAGGCACACCACAGCTGATCTTTGTGGGTTTTGATTTCAACAATGGAAGTCTGGCTATCTGCGTTTGGTCAGTGAGGAAAGAGCAGATCAATTCTAGGGCTTTGTTGTGGGTGCCGGCATCGTAGAGCCTTGCGCAGAGGTTGTGGTGAGAGATGGTGTCGAAAGCAGCTGAGAGGCCCAGGAGGATGAGGCCTGCAGTCTCACCCGATCGAGGAGGGTGCAGCTGTCGACTGTAGCAGCAAGGAGAGCAATTTCAGTGGTGTGGTTACTTCTGAAGCCCAATTGGGAGAGGTCCAGGATGTTGTTTGTTTCGACAAACTCCGTGAGTTGGGCATTGATGGCTTTCTCAATGACTTTGGCTGGGAAGGGGAGCAGAGAGATGGGTCTGTAGTATCTCGAGGTCCTTCGGGTCGGCAGAAGGTTTCTTCAGCAGGGGTTGATCCCTACGTCATTCCAGTCTTCTGGGAAATGTTGCAGACTCAGTGCTGACTCTGTTGAAGATGTGGTGAGGACAGGGAACCAAGGGGACACAAGGTGAATGTGGTTCATGATCCTGGAGGTGTCATCAGGGTAGTCCAGTTGTTCAAGGTCTGCTCGGGGCTGGGGGCTGGAGCCATTGGGTGCGTGGTTGCAGTATGATTTCTGATTTTCACATTGAAAAAATACCTAATTCCTGTGTTTCCTTTGGAATATGTAGCATAACAAAATGTAGGACCTCATTTACAAGGAATTAGCATAGGGCTGTGCCGCAAGTCTTTTAGCTGCGCTGCCCTACACCAATATGAAAGGGCGGGAATGCTTGGTATTTATGAAATACATTGCATTAATGTTCTTTTCCCATGCGCTGGCGCACAATTTGCTGCCTAGCGCCACCGTAGGCCCCCTTGCATCATAGTGAAAGGGTGCCACCGCTGCAGGCAGGATTGTTTTTGTGCAAGAAGGATCACCTCCCTGCACACAAAAAATCCAGAGAGGAGTTTTCTGATTTTTATGTATGCACACATTGAAAGTGAAAAAAATGAGAAATACAAATATTTCTCCTATTTATGCCTGCATTGGGGAGGCGCAAGGTTTTGGCGCGGCCCTAGGTTTACATGATTAGGTAAATCTGGGGCAGCATCAAAATCCATGTGTGTTGTGTGGGAAATCCCTCTTCAATGCCCATGGAACACCTCCTTAGCACAGAGTAAGGCAAGGCAGTGAATTGCACTGCTTGTCTTATTCCATATCTATGACCCTACACAAAGCCACGCAACGTGGCTTTGCGTGTCCTTATAGATATGACTGAGAGGCCAGTGCATCAAAAAGAATGACGCTACGGCAGTGCAAGCTTCTCAAATGTATATGCCCGTGTGTGACATAGAAACACGGTACACAGAGACAGAAAACAATCTTTTGCCTGAATTCAGGCCACTTTGCAGTGGCAGTTAATTGGCCAGGTAGTGCAAAAGCGAGTCTTCAACACATTTTCGCACGTCAGTCGGTGTAAAATGAATAGGCACCAGATTGCATTTCTGTTCTGTGGCCCCAAGACCCACATTAAAATCGAACCTACCCCTACAGAGGGCGTTTATTGCACAGCTCCTATCGCGCCTCTCTGTGTTTCCCTGGGTAACAGCAAAGCTGCTGATTAATGTGTATTTAATTGATCTCCTTTCAGCGATTACATTCCAATGCGTCTTCCCTGTAATAACGTGAATGCAGTCATCAATCGTCAGGATGAGACGGCCGGAGGCAGTTACTTGTTAAGAAGACAAAATGTACAAATGTGCCAAAGATGGCGCTTGTCTGTCTCCCTGTCCCAACGACACAATCTTCAACTCTGCCGGATCATAATGTACTAACAGCTCTCTTATTTTGTGTGCAGAACCTTAAGCGCGTGGCAGAGACGTGGATGGATGAGTATGCGGAGTACATTTACCAGAGGAGGCCTGAATACCGGCATCTCTCCACGGGTGACATCTCGGCTCAAAAGGACCTGCGCAAGCACCTCAAGTGCCGAGACTTCAAGTGGTACATGACCGAGGTGGCTTGGGACGTACCAAAATATTACCCTCCAGTGGAACCGCCACCTGCAGCATGGGGAGAGGTAAGCAACATACATGTGCTTCTAGATAACCCCAAAAGTGCCCTTCTAATTCATTGCAAAAACTGATGCCCAAGGCATTTTTCTCCTAATTTTTCAACATTATTCGTTCCGTAGAAAATAAACTTCCTAGGTTTAATAATGGTTGTGGTTTCCGGGTATCAACTGTAGAGCTAGGAGAGTGTGTATTATTTGGAGGGTTCCCTGGTCTGCTTATTAATGACAGAAATATGCAGATGAAGTGTCCAGGGTCGAACTTGGACATAAAATCTACTGAACAGCACCAGGTGGATACCTTATGTTGCGAGGCTGTGAAGCTCCACTGAGGTAACCCACAAACCAGCTTCTGCTTCATGGAGCAATCCAATGCATTACGGAGCATCCTTGAGTATCACTGGAATCACTCGATTTATCTTGGAGAGAATTAATGCCAAAGGGAGAAGTAACAGAACGCCAGGGGCACAAGGCCTTCCCGCTGCAATTTTTAATGTCAACTTACAATTTTTGAGTAATGCAACGTGCAGTGTGTTTGATAACATTCTAACTAGCATGACCACTTCACTGTGGCAAGGGGTGTACCTATATACATAAAAATGTTCGCATCACTGATTCTGCAAGATCTACAGAAATGGGCCAACCGAGTGGATATAATACCCCGGATTCCGTAAAATTTGGGAACCTTAGACAACTTTATGAGACTTGCTTTTCTAGTACTTAAAACCCTGGTTAACCACCAAGCTTTACATGCCTGTTTTATTGACTATAGAAAAAGCATTTGATAGCGTTGAGAGGGTCAGGTTGTGGCAAAAGCTGAGCAATTGGGGTCTTCCATCAAAAATATTAAACTCTATCATAGCCCTATATTCCAACAATTGCATCCAAGTTAAATTTATTAGGGATGGCACTCTTTCTAAAAGAGTCCTCATCAAAAAAGAATTAAAACAAGGCTGCGTTCTGGCAACCTTGTCCATATATTCACTGGAGACATCAAACCTGCTTTAAAAAATCCCAAAATCTGCCCTCCAAGACGTAATGGTCAACCACGGCATATCATGCAATATGCTGATGATACAGTATTGCTGGACTTTTCTGCAGCTGAGCTTCCAAACTCTCTAAATAACCTGTCTTCTTACTGCAAGATAAATGGATTAGAAATAAACCCAGGAAAAATGAAAATTGTCACCTTCACAATGTTCAGCGTTTTTCCTGGGCCTGAAAATTAGGGGGAGAAAGCAAAAGACACACAATTGATGGAGGGAATGCAGAACAAATCAAAACATTCAACCCCAGTCAAGAGATCTGGGTTAAATCCATCAATCTTTTGCTCACCATGCCACCCCAGTTGGACCTGGCCATATGCAAATCAGTCTTGACCCTGTGCCTCATGGGAACAGTCCAGCCCGAACTGCCAAGCCAGGTCCTCCCTGGACCGTAAACAAGCATCCTGGGACCGGTTTCGGGGTTTCACCCCTCTTCAGCCAGGATAGCTTGATTCCAGGGGCACAGTGAGCCCAGGACCCACGTCTGAGCATACCTGGCGCACTTAGGGTGAGAAAGCAAAAGACACACAATTGATGGACGTAATGCAGAACAAATCAAAACATTCTCCCCCAGTCAAGAGATCTGGGTTAAATCCATCATTCTTTTGCTCACCATGCCACCCCAGTTTAGACCTGGCCATATGCAAATCAGTCTTGAACCTGTGCCTCATGGGAACAGTCCAGCCCAAACTGCCAGGCCAGGTTCTCCCTGGACCGGAAACAAGCATCCTAGGACCGGTTTCGGGGTGTCACCCCTCTTCAGCCAGGATAGCTTGATTCCAGTGGCACAGTGAGCCCAGGAACCACGTCTGGGCATACCTGGCGCACTTAGGGCGAGAAGGCAAAAGACACACAATTGATTGACGGAATGCAGAACAAATTAAAACATTCACCCCCAGTCAAGAGATCTGTTTTTTTTGGTTAAATCCATCATTCTTTTGCTCACCATGCCACCCCAGTTTAGACCTGGCCTGGCCATATGCAAATCAGTCTTGACCCTGTGCCTCATGGGAACAGTCCAGATCTTAGGAGCTCTTAGCGCCATCCTTAGGGGTAATTTATAAGCATTAAAAAGGAATGTTTAGGCCTGGCAAAATGTTTATTTTGTGAAGTCAAAATAGTGGTTTAAACTGCACTACAGTCCTCAATAGCAGGCCTAAGACATGTTTTTAGTGGGTGGCACAATGAGTGCTGCAGGTCCACCATTTGTTTGCTGTAACAATTTTCGCCATAAGTGGGACGGGTATGCTCAGACGTGAGTCCCGTGCTCTCCATGCCACTAGATTCAAGCTAGCCTGGCTGAAGAAGGGTGACATACCCTGAAACCGGTCCCAGGATGCTTGTTTCCAGTACAGGGAGGACCTGGCCTGGCAGTTCGGGCTGGACTGTTTCCTTTGGGCACAGGGTCAAGACTGATTTGCATATGGCTTGGTCCAAACTGGAATGGCATGGTGAGCAAGAAAACAATGGATTTAGGCCCAGATCTCTGTACTGGGGTGAATGTGTGACATTGTTCTGCATTCTGTCCATCAATAGTTCTTTTTGCATTTGTTACCCCGAGTGGGATGGGTATGCTCAGTCGTGAGTCCTGTGCTCTCCATGCCACTGGAATCATGCTATCCTGGCTGAAGAGGGGTGAAACCACGGAACCGGTCCGAGGATGCTTGTTTCCAGTCCAGGGAGGACCTGGCCTGGCAGTTCGGGCTGGACTGTTTCCATTGGGCACAGGGTCAAGACTGATTTGCATATGTCTGGGTCCAAACTGGAATGGCATGGTGAGCAAAAAAACGATGGATTTAGGCCCAGATCTCTGTACTGGGGTGAATGTATGACATTGTTCTGCATTCTGTCCATCAATAGTTCTTTTTGCATTTGTTACCCCGAGTGGGACGGGTATGCTCAGACGTGAGTCCCGTGCTCTCCAGGCCACTGGAATCAAGCTATCCTGGCTGAAGAGGGGTGAAACCCCGAAATTGCTCCTAGGGTGCTTGGTTCAGTCCAGGGAGGACCTGGCCTGGCAGTTCGGGCTGGACTGTTTCCATTGGGCACAGGGTCAAGACTGATTTGCATATGGCTGGGTCCAAACTGGAATGGCACGGTGAGCAAAAAAACGATGGATTTAGGCCCAGATCTCTGTACTGGGGTGAATGTATGACATTGTTCTGCATTCTGTCCATCAATAGCTCTTTTTGCATTTGAAAATTAGAGGAGCACATGATTTATAAGGCCAATTTAAATAAGATGCAGGAATTTTGTTTCAGGTCTCTGGAACATCAGCCATTCATCGGGACGCTCTGCAAAAACGAGCCACAGGGATCGCGGATGGCCTCTGCAAAATTGCAACCCATATCACAGACCACTCGCTATTACCATTACTACAGTCATAAAAGTTGTTGTCCTTTCCCAAAAGGAATCTTTGGCCCATGCCTTATGCACTTTCCCCTGTTTTAAATGGCAAAATAATTTTGATTAAAGCCTCTATTTTGAGAACTGCAGGTGCGTAGCTGTCAAGAGGCAGTTAACCAATTATTCCAGGGTGTGGACAGCAGACTCACTGCCCGCTTCACATATTTCACGTTGTGCGAATTTCACACAATGGTATGCCTTTTCGAAGGCATGAATTTGTTTGTAATTGTCTCTCATGGAACGCTGGTTCTAACAGAAAATATTTTTTTTACATAGTTTATAGATATGCCCTCGATTTACGGAGATTCTGTTATCCTCGTCAGCCAAAGGGCTCTAGTCTAAGGTGCTCCATGTCTAGAATTAAGGCCCCTGGTAGGAGAATGGAACCTGATGGACACCGAATGAAAACAATATGGGTGAGCTCATCTGAATCAGTGGGGCTCTGTTTTGTAGGCATGTCTCGATCCATTGCAGAACTATGCTGTCAAAACCCATTTGGAACATGAGAGTTTCAAGTAGGGTTTAATGCTCAACACTATTGAATGCAATGGAAAGGAACAAACAGTACTGGGAGGAAGAGGAGACCATTATTCTCTATTTGTAAGGTGCCACCAACCACTCGAATTGGTGGCATTGTCGGTGTACTCCATTGTGTTCTAAAATATGGAGAGTATTTTATTCAATGTTATCAGGTAGATGGTCATCATTTGCTTCTTTGTGAACTTCACTGGCAATGTCAGATGGGCGATCTGACATTACGCTAAATCATCTGGTCCACGATTTGCTTCTTCAGGAGGGAGAGTATTAATCTAAAGGGCATCCTTGATGGAATCGTGCATGAGAGACATGTTAACAAGTAGTGGTGACACAGCTTTATCGGAGAAGCCCTTTGCTATAAATTATGGTATTTCATATTCAAATTCAGTGGTCTTGAAAGACTGAAAGATGTCTTATCACAGTGTACGTAGGAAGAAGGCTGTAAGTAGCCTAATCATGCTTCTGGGTGAGATAGTTGGGCAGTCAGGTGTGAGTGTATTGTCTTGGCTGCAGTCACTCTTAGGATGATTTGTCAGCATTTATCATGCAGGTTGCCCTATTGCAGCATATTTCCTGTCAGCTCCAGTCCCACGCCTCACCATTTTGCAGAACTAACCCTCTCACTGATGGCCGTGTGACACAGCTAAGCCACCTCTAGTCATTAACGTTAGATAGACTTACTGAACCATACTGAAACATATTCAATTAGATTTTTCTCTGTCATTGGTGTATTCTGACATATGCCTCTGTACCCACAGACGCCTTACACGCTTTCCTTAAACATGGCAAAGTGTCATTTGAACCTTATTTTAACATCCTTTCCTTCCACCTTTGTTATGCTCTCCGCCAACTGATTATTTATTGTGGTACTCAGCTCTGTACTCAAAATCTTGAGACTGCTGTGGCACCAGTGCTGGCTGAGGTGAGTGGGAGCAATCTCTTTACCATGTGTCAAGCATATGAACCAAAGATGTGCTGTCCTCCTTGCAGTAGATGCATGGCTAAACAAATAGCCATGCAGCCAGCACCTTAACCCCTTCAGCGCGGCGCGGATTTCCGCGCCGTGCTGAAGGTTCCGTGCGCGGGCGGGGCCGTGACGGAGCGGTTCCGTCATGCGCACAGCGCAACCGTGGTGCATGACGGAACCGCTCCGTCACAAGCATCGAAGGGGTTAAGTGAAGTTGATTCCCAGGTGTAATAAAACATCATTCTATTGAAGCCCCAGGAAATCTGAATCCTACTATGAAAAGTGAAGGAAATTACTTCTCAAATGGAAATTCGACGTTTACACCATGTTAGATTTGCACTTTAGAATGTGTTTAAACTGCTGCAGAAATGTTTCACATAGAAAATGACACATAGAACAAAGTGATTGCTGCATAAACGTGAAATAATCATTATTAATGATGCAAATAATATATTAATCACTCATATATTTAGAGGAAAGGGTGTTTATTAAAGTTTATATGAAATTATGTATAGACATTTTGTACTAGACATCATTCTGAAATGTGCCTCTTTAGTTAAGTCTAAAAGCCTTTTTCTTTTGACTCCTTCTCATAGCTTAATAGAAGGTTATATAGAACATTTTACCTAGTACCAGCAACTTGCTTAAGAATGTGCTGACTTTAAGCACACCTACATTAGATCACCTACCTAATACTATGAGCTTTGCTGTAACTGCTTGAATAAATAATGAATTAGATATATTTTATGAATGCTTCACACAATATTATTGCTTGTTTACGCTCATCATATCCGACTGGCTTTGTATTCACAATGGGCATAGAGAGCATCTTTTAGCTAAGGTAAGAAGGTTCTCATGAGAACTTTCCTCCATGTAACAAAGTCCTGAAACAATATTTTGCACTGTAACGGCTGAATGTTTACAGAGTGAATCAGGAGAAGAAGCATCAGAAGTTGACGACACTAATTGGAGGAGCGGTTTCTATTGTATGAGAGGAGCTAACATCTAATAAATTCAATACATTATTGTGTGATTTTATATTAATGAGCGTTCCTAGCTAGTTAACAAAAGACATTGAGCCTGATCCTTTTCCCATGCCTTACGACTCTTCTTCTGGAGAGTTGGTTCTTTCCTTTTGCTGCCGACAGCTACTGCTAAAGGTGACTTTATTCTTTATTTATCTAAAGACCTTTTCTGATCAATGCTAATGCAGCGATCATTCTAATATTGATGGTTGCCATTGCAGCTGTAGGGAATTTCCAGAATTACTCTTTATGGGTAGTTCATTTATTATTCTGAATCTTATAGGTGATTCATTTTATATTCTGTATCTTTCCCTTTTCCGAAAAAAACATCTTCATTTGTTCTATTTAGGGTAGGTTAGTTTGCCTTTGCTAAGTTAGTGACAATTTTCCTTTATAGAACACTTTGGATTGATTTGTGCTGTCACTAATCAATCTTTTATTGATATATCTGTAAATTGACTAATCTGAGCAAAGATGACAAAGCAATACTAATCCTTTAAGATAAATAAAGGTGTTGAAACGTCATCTACCTCTCATCATTGACTAAACATTTATAATCTGATCACTGATGATATATGCTTAGTTTATGTCTTGGTTCTTTCTCCATTTTATCACGATGGCAAAGGTCCATTGACCTTTGAAGAGCCATCAGGATTTCCCATTGGATGAAATCTGTAAATTGGGTGTTTAGGCTTGAATTCCATTCCTGACTAATCCTCAGGCTCCTGCAAAAACAGTAAACAAACACAGAGTCATAGAAAACAAAGCATCTTTGCAAGACCATTTACTGGATGGATAAACTTTCCAGTGCATCAAACATTTCTTGAAATTCATATTCAGGCTGACATTGCAGCATAGTAGGAGGTGGTTTGCATGGTAAACTAGGCTCTGGATCAGTAACATAAAGCATCAGTTATTACGTATGAAACACAGAATGAGGTCTCTGATTGGAAGGCAATTTCAAGAAAAAGTTACCGGATTAATCTGATGAATAATCATAAATGGACCAAAATATAATGGTTAAGCCTTATTGATAAGGTATGACTAGAGAGAAAACATCAAGACTTTCAGCCCTTGGTTCTAGGAGCAAAAGAAAAGGTGGTTGATTGAGACTTCTCACCATGTTCTTTCATTTTGAGGTTAAAGTGACATTGTTTATCACTAGTTAATTGTTGTTTTTGTAAATGAATTATATAGCCAGTAGCAGCTGGGCCCACAAAATCAAAGTGATGCGGAGAAGGGAAAATTCTTGGATATTAACAGTGCAAGCAGAATAATGGTAAAACTTTAATGACACTGTGTGTCGGAATGTTGCAAGATAATTGTGCTATCATTTTGGGAGGCATTGCAGTAATTCTTAGAAATGGGGTTTCTGGTTGCCTTGGGTTTGCACATAAGCCAGGCAGAAACCACTGTAGTCAGGGTAAGAGAGTTACACACCCAAGATAAGCCCTGCGCACTCTTTTGGTAGCTTGGCGAGCAGTCAGGCTTATTCAAGAGGCAATGTGTTAAACGTTTGCGCAACACACACACACATTCACCAGTGACACAATAAATACACCACAAAAGACACTCCACAAAATGGTATATAAAAATATATTATATACAAACCATAGACTAAAACACCAGAAATCAGTAATCACTTTGCCAACTAGGCAATTGTCAAAACATCACAATGTATGCAATCAAAGAACGTCTGTTGCAATACATCATGAAACAGCATTATTGTGCATACTGGGCAGGCATAACATACATATATCAATACGTTCAGGGCAGGTGATGCAACAGATCATGAAATACATACATTAATCTCTCACTATCACCATAAATATGTACGTTGGAGCCCCTTTGCTATCCATTCATATTTTGCACGTTAAGGAACGCCAGAACATAGGGGACAGGGACACCAGGGCACCTATTACATTAATTACAGTGATTCCCAGTAAGGGCTTTGCATCTGCCAAAAGCGGAGGCCTCTATCAAGGTCTCCACCCCGCAACTGCAGCAGAAAGGCAAGGGCCTCATCAGGGGGAGGCGCCTGCACTTCAGAACTCAGCGTGAAGACCTCACTGGGTCCCCTGCATGAAAAACAGGCCAAGTATCAGTTGCAGTCAAGTGGGGTCTCGCTGGGGTTTTGACTGTGAGGAGTGCAGTGTGGAAATACTAGGACTGCTCGGGTGCAATCACAATGAAAGCACACCAGGAATGAGCCAAATGATGCCACGGGGTGAGAGCAGGCCGCTACACAATCTGGGCCTGCTAGCGTCTAGGAAGCAGATGAAATACCTGACGTATTTACCAAGGCAGCTGTTCCCAACACAAAGCAGCCTGAGATTGCAGCAGGTCCAAGGGCCTCTCAGACCTCCGTCAGTCATGTGCCCCAGGAGCTGGGTCACCCATAAAGATACACAGGGTAGCGGAGGACTCTTGGTCAGCCCGTCGATAGTACCTGGGTAGTGGAGGTGGTCCTCACGACCCTCCGCATCATCCTGCACACATGTCCGCAGGTCTCCGGATCGTGGCCTGTGGCGTCCCAACAGCTCACCGTTTACTGGGGGTGGAGCAGTCTGGCTCAGATGTTAGCGGCACCCTCTCATTGTCTCGGTAACAAGCTGGGAGAAAGTTGTCTTATGGTTCCGGCCCGCACTGCCTACATGGCGGAAATTGGCTGACAAAAAACTGATCAGCGCTACCTCCCTCAGCAAGCCTTCCCCATGGGCGTTGGCAACAAGGAGAGGCACGGGAACCACTTTTTAGGATGTCCTTCAGGGGAAGGCGAACCCCACACTGGGAGTATGTAAACTGCTCAACATACGCAACTTGGAAATGTGGAGGTCAGCTGAACTAACGAGTCCCTCGGCCACCTTGAGGTTTTTTGCTGGTTTTTAAAGCAAGGAGCAGGGAACAGCACTCACTACACACTGGGCTCCTTGGTTACACTTTGGGGCCACAAGAGCAGGTTGCAGGCGGCAGGCCAGCATATCTAGATGGATCATGAACAGTGTGGCAGTCCCTCCAACAGCCCAATGGGCAGCAGG
The DNA here is from genome assembly GCF_964204655.1 of Triturus cristatus. Lineage (NCBI taxonomy): Eukaryota > Metazoa > Chordata > Amphibia > Caudata > Salamandridae > Triturus > Triturus cristatus. Next base: position 641,238,856 of record NC_140582.1, read on the forward strand.
TCAGCAACAAAGCAGGCAGTGCTGATAGTGGTTCCTCCTGGCAGCACAGCAGTTCCTCTTGTGAATGTGCAGAATGTAGAGCCAGCAGTGTCTAGTTATAAGTCCCATGAAGTGTCTAAAAACATGGGGTCAGAGCCCCAGCACATACTCAAAATGTCATTGATGTGGAGGAAACGTCAAACAAACTTTAGAAATGCACACCTCCATTCAATCCCCAGCCCTGGCTACAGACACACTACGGGAGGATGGAGACATCAATGTGAGAGGACAGGCACAGCCCTTTTCAGGTGTCAGTGACAACTCCTCCCACCACTGTAGCTCAGGAAGGTCCATCAGCCGGGCAATGGGCCATCAGCATATGCAGGTCACACCTAAACTCCCGTTGTGTGACTGTCTAGAGTACATGCACAAAACAGACCCCTGTCAGTCTAAACCAGGTGTTGATTGGAAATCAAGCTGCACAGTACAAAGAGTCGTAAGCACACAGAAATGTCCACTTTCTAAAAGTGTCATTTCTAAAATAGTAATGAAAAACCCACCTTCACCAATAAGCAGAACTTATCACCACTATTCGAAACATACAAATCATGGCAAAGCTACTCCTTTCTGATCAGAAATGACCTCTGAACACCTACCAGGGAATTCCCAATGCAAACCGATGAGAGGAGCAGCACTCACAACAGTGAAAAACCAAATAGGATGTGTGTCACTACCAGGTCATGCCACACAATGAAGGCACATATCCTACCTTTTACCTACACAGCACCCTGCCCATAGGGCTACCTAGGGTCTACCTTAGGGGTGACCTATATGTAGTAAAATAGGAGTTTCAGGCTTGGCAAGTAACTTTAAACGCCAAGTCACTCTGGCAGTAAACTGCACATGCAGGCCCTGCAGAAGCAGAGGCTTGAGACAGGTTTGGTGCAAACAGCACTAAAGGCCCACTAGTAGCATTTAATTTACATGCCCTGGGTATATGGGATACCACTGTACAAGGGACTTACATGTAAACTAAAATGGCCAAACTGGTGTAGACCAATCATACCATGTTTAAAGGAGAGAGCACACTCACTTTAGCACTGGTTAGCAGTGGTTAGCAGTGGTAAAGTGCTCAGAGCCTTAAAGCCAACAAAACAGGTCAGAAAAAAACAGGAGGAAGGCAAAACATTTGTGAACAACCATGCAAAAAGGGCAAGGTCCAACAGTAACATCAGAGACAAAGTTCAAGACTTAGATAAGTTCCCTCTGTTTGCCCACAAGAAGGAGGGTGCTTACCAGAATAAAGAGCTTTCAGAATTTCTAGGGGGTATAAAGAGGTCTCAAAACGATATTGAGGTCCACTTTCAAAAAACATTGTATGTAGTAAGCTATAACGACTGAAATGTCTGTCTGAAATCATTTGGCCATTCAACTATAGGTAAAGTTGGAAAGTCAAAAAGAAAGCCATCTTTGAGAAAGAACCCGCTGTAATCATTACAGCCTGAAAACATTCTGAAGGCGTTTTGCAAATGTGTCTTTTCTGCATGGTAACCCCAGATTTCTTTACCCTACTTTCAGTGGCACTAGGACTATGTGTCATGTAACACTACTCTTAATTACAACAGTGAATGCGTTCTGGCCCTAAATGGAATTGGTAAATCAGGTTTCTCCTGATTTCTCCACTTAACGTTCCTCCTGTAAAGCCACAGTAGAAAGCACAGAAAATGCATTAGTGGCAAGGGATTTAAGTGTCATGTGTGTATTACCCTCACCCCCTATATGACAAAAATATATGGCTGCCAGTAGCATCACACTCCTCTTGCTGGACTACAGTTTAAAGGATCTGCATAAACCCATAGTAATGAAAAGTACTTTTGCCATGTAGGAACACATATTTTATATATATTAGAATGCCATCCTTAAAGTTTGCCTTGTAAGCCCACAAGGCGGGATGTCTAATTGTTGGACTTGGACATTTCTGCAGTGTCATCCCCAAACTTTGTGTCTTCACCCTCCTGTTTTTTTAACCTGTTTATGTAGGCTTTTAGGACTTTGCACACTTTATCACTGCTAATCAGTGCTAAAGTGCGTGTGCTCTCTCCTTTAAACAAGGCAAATTTGGTTTACTCCCAATTGGCACATTTAATTTACTTGGAAGTCCCTGGTAAAGTGGTACTACATGTACCAGGGGCCTGTAAATTAAATACCTCTAGTTGGCCTGCAGCAAAAATTGTGCCACCCACTTAAGTAGCCTTTTAAACATCTCTAAGGTCTGCCATTGCAGCCTCTGTGTGCAGTTTTAAACTGCCATTATTACCTGTCAATTTAAACCTCTTGGCAGGCCAGACCCAAACCCCCATTTTTATTACAGCCTATTAGTCACCCCTATGGTAGGTCGTAAATAGCCTTGAGGGCAGGGTGCAGTGTATTTAAAATGTTGGACATGTACGTTTAAGTTTTAAATGTCCTGGTAGTGGAAAATTCCTATATTTGTTTTTCACTAATGCGAGGCCTACCTCTCCTGTAGGATAACATTGGGTTAACCTATTACATTTATTAAGTGATAATGTTCAATTGGGAGCAGGTAGGAATACAGAGTTTGATGTGTAAACAATTGTAATTTAAAGCCCTCTTTAATGGTAACATCAGATTTTAAGTCACAATTCTAAAAATGCCACCTTTAGAAAGTTGGAATTTTCTTGCCTGAACCATTTGGTGCCTGCAGCATGTTTAGTGGGTCACATGACTAGGTATAGCTGGCCTTTGGTCTTTGTGTATTGCTCCCAGACAGTGGGACATAGGAGCATAGGTGTTGGCATAATAGGCAATCTCTGACATGATAAGAGGGAGGAGCTGTAACCTCTCACATTTGCACATCAAAAAGGCTCTGTCTGAGCTCACTCACAAAGTGTTTGACACTGCCTATTGTTACCCCAGACAATCTGACACTTCAAGGCGGTGGAAACCTCTAGAACCTTCTACCACTTCTAAGTGGGCAAATATAAACATTGGACCCTCAAAGCTAACTCTTGAGTGCACTTCTGGACCTGTGGAAGACTCAGAAGGACTGTTGTGCTGCTCTGCCAAAAGGACTGGTACTCTACTGCCCTGATGTCCTGCTGCTTGAGTTAAGGACTGAAACTGCATCTTGAACCCAGGACCACCAGAGTGACTCCAAGTGCCATTTGGTTGGCCTTCTGATTGGAAGCCTCAGGGACAGACAAGGATCCAACCATCCTGAACCCAGCTTTTGGACTCATTCTGCTGTGAGTCTTGTCCCACAAGTGGTGCCACCTCAGTCCTGGCCCCTTGGAAGTCTACCTGAAGGTGCTTTGCCAGGCCATCTTTGATCCCAGCAGAAGCAATGCAGCACAACGCATCACCTCTCAAGACTCTATGTCAGAACCGCTGCGCAATGCATACCCGATGCAGGATTTCGCTATCTATGGAGTAACTAACAAGATAAAACAGGCAGTTATGGTGGAATAAGGGTTCTGCTACATCGAAAAAGGCAAGTTTACATTAAGGTAAAGAGTAAGTGCTACAGAAATAGGTGGGGGGCGTGATAAAATCTTTGGGATTGAGTGTCAAAATATCCCTATTGACTGGCTAGTACACAGGCTAAATCTGGCACCTCCTCAGAGCATTCTTGGACTCAGGAAAACCCCATCTGAATTAAAAGGGCCTACTGGAACACAGAAGACTCACGACTCCTTCTGGAAGAAGTCGACTCATTCAGGGACTCGAAGATGCATAGTGGTACCCAAGGACTGGAACTGCTCTCCAACGGTCACGTGGTTGGCCTCCTGTTTGTCTGCTTCACAAAGAGCAGAACAACTACTGATTTCAGATCACTGGACTCTTCAGGAGCCCTGGCTGGAGAGAGACTGGGTGCATGAAGCTCACCCCGAAGAGCCCAAAGGCTGCAGGATTGACCTCAAGGAACTTTCCCAGTCGCTGGAGAAATGTTGGACTTAGAGACAAAAAGTTAAACTCCCTTCACATCAAATCAGACTATATTCATAATATAATCAGACTAACAAACAAAACACACATGGAAAAATATGCAAGGTGTTGTCAGAATGTTGGAAGCTTTAAATAAAAAGGTAAGTGTTTAGCTTGCTTATATGTGATTAAATGGATGAGGATCTATTTTTGGGCAATTTCCAAACAATTGTTCTGCATAAGGTGGTTAAAAACAAAATACACTACTGAAACGCATTAACAAATACTGACTTCTCTCCTCACATTATGTGTTTGGAATAAGGAACTGTGACTCATTCAGTTGATAAATAGTGAGAAGTTAGAATGGGTCACTAAATCTATAAGTTGTATCCAGATTAGTTTTTAATCTTCTGGATATTTATGTGTATATATACTTAAATTGTTATACATTTTTATTGATAAGAATACATTGTATATGTTTTTCTATATGTTATATTTGTTAGTCTTTTGCATACCTGACACAATAGTCTTATTCTATTACTAATATATTCTCATTTGCTGTGAGGGGCGTTGCTTTTTGTCTTTAAGAAGATCCAGCCCCCTTGGTTCTGAGAGGTATCTCTCAGATTTGTTTACTAGAAAAGGTGACCATTGATTTCACCTCCAGAGGACAGGGGAAAGGACTGTGGGAAAGTGCTGGGACTTGCCCAGGAGGTTTTTGCCCTAGACAGGTAAAGAATTTAGGTTTGACTCGCTCCAGGATTTTTGCTGTGATAAAAACAGGTTCAAGAGGTCCTTGCAGTAAAAGTTATGATAAATCCCCCTTGAAGCACTATACAGTTTCCAGCCTTGCCCCCTGAAAGTTTTGACTTCCAAAAAAAGTAAGTAAGTGCCCGATTAATATCCTATTTTGCGTTCATAAAAGCTGCGGTGAATTTTGCCTTAAACCTATAAATATTCATATCTCCATTCCCCCTTTTCAATTCTGATGTCTTTTTGCTCATTAATGTTTTTCTATATTTTTCTATGTGGTATGGGAATTTTACAGTGTTGTCTTCGTGACTTTTTGGCATTACTTGAATTTAAAATAATACTCTCTTGAATTATTTGCTACTTGTGTCATAGCTACAAGGGCTTTTAGCAGAAATTCTCTAAGAACTTTTTTTTTCACTCAACAAGATTATTTTCATTTAGTAGCGGTCATCCCTCCCAAATTAATAATCAATTTTTGACAGAGTGGAAGGTCTGTAGTGAAGTCAGTTGAGACTGTATGCCAAGGTGCAAGATTCTCTGGTAAACAGTGAAAATAACAAAAAGCTTTAAAATGTAGTGCTTTATTTTGAGCATCAATAGAACAAGAGATGACATATCCATTAAATTTCGAATGACCATATTGTAGTCCACCAATGTGAATGTTGAACAACAAATAATGTTGTCTTAAATCCTCTATATCCTAAAACAGTAGAATTATGACAAATGCTCATCACATGAACAGGTAGTTCCCTGGTGAGAACACAAAATGTATTTTACGAAAATACAAATTGTTACATTGTATACCTGGAGTTTTAAGATAAATATCCTCCAACACCTTAGGATCCAATAGTTGAGCCTCATTGACTCTGAGATAGACAGAACAATTCCAGCTATTAGATGAGTACAATAATATGTTGCTAATAGATTAGGCTAATTAAGAGATAACACGTCTGCCAAGATTTTTCACCAGTATTATAGGTTATGATAAAGTTGATCTGTGAAGATAAAAATCTGCATGTGGCTTGATAATGGCTTTTGCGTTGAAGGTTTTTTGGACACTGTAAATTACTACGGGCAGTCCAAATTTCATCTGGTTCAATAGTATCGTCAACTGATGTCTCCATTTGTAATAAGCCATTTTTCTTTGCTAGTAATTCTCTTTCTAAAACGTATTAGTCACTCAAATTTTCTGTCAAAATATGAGTTATATAGAAAATAGTGTGTTCTTGTCCATCACTTTTCTGCTTTTGTTATAAGACAACCCCATTGCTCTTTCACAAGTAGGCAGTCTCTATCATAAACTTCTTAAAGGTATCTAGGTGGCCCAAGATTGGAGCTTGAGTATATATTCTATTAAGTATAAGAAATACTTCTTCACTTGAGAATCTCAACAAAACCCTCCTTTTCATGTTTTCTTTATTTAAGACACAGCTCATGTAATCTTTTAGCTTTGCAAAATCCTTATTAAATTGGGAATACAACTTCATAAATTCAAGGACACTTCTATTTTCTTTCCCTTGGTGGGAAAACAAAATTTAAGGATTGCTGATACATTTTTGAGTCCTTTGACAAATCATGTTCATTCAACATGAAATAATAACACAGTCTCTTCTCTCTTGAATTCATATTTTTCTGACTGGCAAGTTAATTTATTTTATTGAAGGCTTAACAGTACTAGAATTGCATGGTTTTGATCTTTATCAAAATGCCCATAACATCCAGATAAAGTAGTACAAAATAATTCCAGAAGTCAGAGAAAATCTAATCCAGGAAATGTTGAAAAGCGGCAGAGGCATGGCACAAACCAAATTCAGAATGCCCAAATGGGATGCAGATAGCATTTTCCATTCTTCACTTTTCATCTACATGAAGGAGATAGTAAGCTCCTTGCAAATTGAGTTTGTGGAGTATTTGTGCTCCTTGTACTGGTTTAAACATGTCATTTATAAAAGGTAAAGTTTATTGATCCTTAATGGTAATTTGATTTAAACCTCTATCATCAACACAGGGTCTGATATCTTACTCTTTCTTTTAATCAAAACAGAGAGGTTCTCCACCAGCAGATAAATACATACAAATAATATATCCATCAAAAGCTCCTGTTTATCTATTTCATTCTCATTCTCTGACAGCAAGAGGATTTTCTCAAATGAAAAGACAAATCAATGTTTTATAGGTGTTGCACAATCCTATTATCTATGCGATGCAATAGAAACAGGTCTTCTGCTTAGTTAGCACTAAACTATTAATTGTACTGAGGTGGCACTGAAAAGGGATTATTCACAGCTAGGTTTGAAGTAGCTGTTAAATCTGTCATTTCCTTAGAAGGCAACCATTAACCTCTTAAAGCATAACATTGGCCATGACAAATCTTTGATAATAATGACATGGTTCTGGTAGCCCAATTGATGTACAAAGTATGCCAAAGAATTACAAAATTCCCAGCATAATTGTAGGATGCTCTTAGATCAAAAGAGAGTACATGCATGTTGTCTCCAAAAGAGACATGTAACTATAGTAAAGTCTTCTTAACTGATGCTGAGTCCTGCTGTGTGCCCCCAACAGTTTGGACTAGCTGAGGGATCTTTTAGATCTCTCAGGGACATTGGGCTAGATGTAGTAGGTAATCATTTGCAATTACAAAATAGCTAATTTTTGCTATTTGCAGATCGCAAACACCAACGTACGAAAGTATACTTTACAATTTCTGTGACTCCCAGTGGGTCACAAATAAACCTAGGTTATTAATATTCATGAGGTAGGTCTTGTGAGGTAGGTTCCTGTTTGCGACTTATCCGGAATCACAAAAATCACATAGACTAGGGCCTGCTGGAGTCAGCAGACCAACATGCCTGTGATTGCTTTTCAATAAAGCAATCTGTAAAAAACAAATGCAACCTGTTTTCCTTAAAGAAATACTGCCCCTGCTTAAAAAATGCTTTTACAAACATTCAGAAAGGGGAAAGGGTTGCTTGAGAACCACTTCCCATTTACAAATTGGTTACCACCTACTTGCAGTAGGTGGTAAAATGCAAACATTTATCACTGCGATTAGGTATTAGGAAGGTATGCCCTAAACAGGCTTCTTCCTAATACCAAATCGCAAACCCAATTTGCGATTCGGTAATAGGTTACCAAATCGCAAATTGGGCCTTTGTACATTGAAAAATACCTTTTTTCGTTTGAAAAAGGCCTGTTTCTGCGAATTGGGTCGTTTGCGGACAAAAAACAGCTTTGTACATCTTTGCACAGTCCTGGGCACACGTGGTGGGGATACAAAAAAGGAAGTAGCGGTAGTCTCTATTGGTGAGATATTCTGAGGTCGACACCAGCGTGTTTCTTAAGCAGATTTAATGAGAAAATAAAGTCATGTAGAATCCAACAATCAGCCGACACGTGTTTCGTCACTACGCGTAGGCTTGTGACTCTTCAGGGCTGCTGCTTTGATTGAAGATCGGGAATGTGGCCCCTCACGACCGGCAAAGGGTCTGTCCAGCCTGGGGTGGAGTGGTGAGCGGAGAAGGGCGGTGCGCCTGTTTAGGCTCATGGGGTGCGTGGAAGGGGACCTTGCTGTGGGTTCGCAGGAACGTTAGCGGCTGTGCTTTAAAAGCGAGTCTCCTCGGTACTACTAGAAGGAGGACCGGGTAGACAAACTACTCAATTGGCATGGCCGTGCTAGAAATGGCTGAACTCCTGGTTAGGTCTGACGTTAAGAACAAACAGTATGATGATCGTGCGTCAATGAACGAGTAAAGCGGGTGCGCCGAACTCTGTGTCGAGCAGTGGTTGGGAGGGTCTGTGGGCTGTTCCTGCTTCCGGGTATGCCATTCTTCCTGCACATTCCTAAAAACCCAGCATCCCAGTTACCAAGCTTTGTACATCTGACCCATTGTTCTTAAGAGCCAAATCATGATCAATAAACATCTCACTCACGATACTATACAATAACAGTGGAACATTAATATTTATTCCTTCTTCAGTTCTCTAAGTGATTGGTAAAAAGAACAATTGGCTGTTGAAAGCACCTGTTGAAGGTCCAATACAATATGGTGGATGGGATATTCATTGTGTTTGTGAGAGAGTATCCCATCCGACCAACTCTAAATCAGACCCTTAAGAATCATATTCACAAATGTCCTAGTGTGTTGGAGAACATATGCTTTTGTTTACAAAAACTGCTTAAACTGAAGCTGAGCACTCACTCTACCCACTCTCCTTTGAATCAGTGCCAAAGCCGTGTATAATTGAAAGCCCAGTGCAGGACACCCACAGAGGAACTGTAAAACCCAGAATCTGCAGCCAGTCCAAGCATGGAAGGCGCACATACAAAGTGATCAAAAGTGCCATTTTTGTTTCTGATAAGTAGAGCGGGTCAATGTCATGGAACAGGTTATCCTCACTCTCTCACTCCTTTTTCTTTATGTGTTAAAAGGGCATGTGATGTTTTCTTCTGCAGATTCGAAATGTGGCAGCAAATCTCTGTGTGGACAGTAAACATGGAGCCACTGGCACTGAACTGAGGCTCGACACTTGTGTGAAAGATGGTTCCGAACGGACATGGTCACATGAGCAGGTATTGAAACTGATTCTTCACATTTTATTGCTTGTAAATCCGACATGGATTTCTTTAGGGTAGTGAAAAAAACGCATATCAGATTTTTTCATTGTGGTTGCTACGCTACACTTGCAAACTACCATGGAAACTCTCATGGATTAATTTTCTAAAATTTATACACTTTAGAAGAAGTTGAATTGGTAGACTTTTGCTATTCAGATTGTACTGTAGAGCCAGACATTTGTACGCTTGAACGGACACATTTTCAGCTATAGGTAATGCGGCGCCCAGCAGACATTAGAAATAAATATGTGTGTATACAAAAGTCTTGCTGAATTGTCTTTGTATGAGAGAAGTTCTTTGTGATGCTGCGGCAGCGTAAAAAATGTGCCATGTTGTGCCATATTTACAAAGTGACGCATCCAAGCAGATGCATCACTTTGTAAAGCCCTGTGCTACATTATACCTGCATTAGGTATAATGTATGCATGGTGGGCATTCCCCCGCAAAAAAGGCTCGTAGAAGTGTTGTAGTGAAATTTATGAGATTTCACTGCAACACTTCTAGGACTCTACTGCATCAAATCCTTACTTCTGCCTCACAGCAGGCGTGAGACTGTGAAAGGACACATTGCTGGATTTTTCCATCTGTTCTCAGACTCACTCCAGCAATGCGTCATTTTTGCATAGACAGATACATCAAGATTCCTGATGTATCCGTCAATCCCTGCAACATGGAGTGTGTCACAAGGAAGGTGCACTAAAAAGTGTTGCATTGCTGTTTTACTGCAGCAATGCAACACTTTTCATGAATGAGACCCTCATCTTGATTTCCTTTTCTTTGTTTCTATTGTTGTTCCAAATGTTGACAGTTTAGCCAACACATTTCATCCTAGGAAATAACTTGATGGCATTATGAAGGCCAATCAAAATGTTCGTCCCTACTAACTAATGTATTGTCCAACTGTTACTTGTTGACATCAGGCTGTTGCATATAAATTCTTTTGAGTGAAACGTGCCAAGGAAGAATGTTACATGCTGACATTGTAAATATAACAAGTAAACAGTACATTACTGAGTACAGACAAGCTTAATGATTGACCTTGACAAAGCCCATAGGTTATTTCTTTAAATGACATACAAGAACTGAATTGCCACAATTTGCAACAATAAAAGTACACATGAAAGGAAATCAATACGGAAACGGATTGTTTAAATTCTGGTTGGAATTAGACCAATGCAAATTTATAACTATGTCGGTGTAATCAGCATAACTTCACATTCCGGGGCATATTATCAAGGGCAGTTCTGCCACTTTAGCGGCACTTTTAGCTGCTAAAGCAGCGATAATCCCATCGCCCCATTACCAAGGCGGCGCTAACATGCATCAGCGCATGTTAGCAGCCGAATTACTAATGCCACGCATCTTAGCGATATACATCGCTAATGAGATGCAAAGTAGGTGTTCCCTCCTAGGACAAACAGTGCAATGCCCACAAAACCTACATCGCAGTATTACCAATGCTGCCCCTGAAAAGCGAAGCGATGAGAGAAGGCACGCTAAGTCCCCATCATCGCACTATTCTATCACCTGAATAAAACCTGACTTGCAATTAATGCCTATGGGAGGTGGATTGTAAGGTTAAGTCCACACTCCCCTATTACCAAGCTCGACATTAGCGCTGTGAAATCATCACAGGATTTCACACGCTAATGTTCATTATCACAGTCTATCGCAGGATTTCACATCTCCTGTCAGCTAAGCGTTGCTAATACGCCGCTGACACGGCGATGAAATCCAGCGATAGCCGGAAATAATTAAAATCGTGCTAAGCGCGCTTTGCAATATTTATCGTGGACTGTAGATAATATGCCCCTACGTTTTTGATACAAAATCACGTGATTATATCTGTTTGCATAAATAGAAGTAATTTGGCACAAACTTCTACTGCAGGAGCACAATTTATGTTCCATTGCATTTAGATCTATTATCTCAGCGCAAAACACATTATCGGTTCCATTTTGGATGCGGCGGTGTGTCTTGTACTAAAAAAATAGCACTAATTGCAGGGTAACTACACTCCTCGTATGATTCTGCATAATCTAACAGATTTTTGTTGTCATATCTCTAATTATGCTACAGCAAACTACGCCCACCCCTAGTTGGAATTCACTTAGGGGCACATGCATCAAGCTGTGTACTGGTCGCAAACGGGCTGATTCGCAGAATCGGCCCCTTTGTGACTGGCAAACAGCCTTTTGGGATGCATCAATCCCAAAGGCATTCGCAAAATAGGTGATCCATATGTTTGTGATTACCTATTTTACAAATGCAGTTAGGGAATCGCAGTTTGCGATTCCCTAAATGCAATAGAGGAAGCATTCTCAGAATGCGACTTTGCATTAGGGAATCACAAATTACCTCCAACTTCAAGTTGATGGTAATTTGCAATTCCTTAGAAAAATGCACAGAATTGCATTTTTTTAAGTGCCATGTGGCGCTTGGCATGTGTGTGTGCCACATGTGCACAAATACCATTTTTGGGGGTGCATCAGTGTGGCCTTTTAGCCCCTTGCACCCTTGCATTGCATTAGCAATTTGCGATTACCTATTTAGTAATCGCAAATTGTGAATGCTTTCCCATTCATTCCTATGGGCCTGTAGGCCTACAGGCATGAATGGGAAAGCATTCCCTAATAGCAAGTTGCAATTTGCGATTCACTAATAGGGAATGTGTAGGAATCGCTATTTTTTCTGCGAAACCTACATGTATAAGGAATTGCGATTCCTTAATAGCGAATCCTTAATAATTGTTATTAAGGAATCGCAACTTCTTTGCTTGATGCATGTGTCCCTTAGTGAGCAGAGAGGAGCGCCAAAATGTGCACAGTTATCAATCATTGTTCATAAAGACTAGGTTTAGAGCTCCTTCCCAGAGGAGCTAATGAGCTCCCTTCTCTGTTTAAAGATCTTTAGAGCTGTTTAAACTGGTATTCTAAGAGACTTCTAAAAGAACCAGAAAATTAATGTTGCCCAACATTCAGAGTAGATTTCCAAGTTTTTGGCGATTCGCAAAGACTTCCAATTATAATAGGAATAATTTTGTGGATTAAATCATGCAGATTTGCCCATGTTACTGTTTTGTTTTTTTCTCTGCAGAAAAAATATTGTTCTCTTTTTTAAGAATGGCATTCTCTGCTAGGTGTAGCAACTGTATCATCCTTCTCTTTTTCTCTTTTTTCCTCAGAAGTTCCCCTTTATTTAAGGTGTTCCTGATCAAACTATTGTTATACAAACTCATACATGAACATTCGTAGCAAGAATGCTGTTTTAGCATTTATCATAGGGGAATTAAATATTGTATTTTGGATAGTGATCACAAACAGCACAGCCAAGGCCATCGATTTTGGTAGCTGGATAGGTTTTCAGACCCACTGGGTAACATTAGCCATTTTTTTCTTACATCAAAGAATTATGGGGTATATCAACAACAACCGGCGATAATTATCGCCGGCTAGCGTGGATTTTTATCGCTGAGATAGCGTGCTATTAGCAACGCTTATCTCAGAAGCGATAAAATCCTAGCGCTAACTGCCTAACGTGAGATTATCGCTGGAAACCCAGCGATAATCTCACAAAATGTGGCGTTAGCTTGTTGATAGGGCCTCACAAACTTAGCCATGATATCCACCCTCCATAGGATATCATGGCTAAGTCAGTCCTGAAGCAGGCGTAAGGAAAGTAATGATAACATGGGTTATCGCTACTTTTCTTGCCGCTATGCTTCATAGAGTGGGGCTTGATGTTAGGAGAAATGTCGCTTAGCGACATTTCTCCTGTCATGTTAGGTCAGGAACGCCCACTTTGCATCTCATTAGAGATGCAAAGCTGGGCGTTAAGATTTTGTGCGATGTTGCAAGGTTTCACGTGTTAGCGTGACCTGTCTAATTAGGCGATAACATTATCGGCCAAAAAGCGGCGATAATTTTCTATCGCCTCGTTGCTGATATGCCCCACGATCGTTGAATTTCTGAACAATAGTAGTGATAGTGAACAGCATAATAGGAGTCATCAGTTTTTGTCGGAGGATCAGTAGTCAGATCTCCTCCCAAAGGATAACATTATTCCATTATGTCTTGTGAGAGAGAATTATGACGCTTACATTCTATGAACTGTGGTGTAATGAGCAGTGTTGCTCACCATCAATATAGGTTCAGTGGGAATGGTCTGGAAATGGTCTGTGATTTACTATTTGTTTTAGTTTTTACTTCATCTACCTTTTTAGGGATTCTTAAAGGGTTATTCCATGTTCAACATGAGAGCTAGCTAAACGTTCCTTATTTTTTTTTACAAATGTGGTAACTGTTATACAACATGGGGCAGATTTATGTTTCCTGGCGCATCCCTGGAAATCAGCAGGGATGCACCAGGAAAGATGCGTCACGCAAGTTTACCCTTGCGCCACCACAGATGCGCCGCATTTACAATGCAGCGCATCGTGGCGCAAGGATAAACAGATGCATGACGCATCTGATGGCATAAGGGCGGCACATTGCTGGAGTCGTGTCGCAAGCACGACGCAACTCCAGCAATGCTCAAGGGCTGCCCATACCTAACATGCTGTGTCATGCCTTACGCCTGCTTCAAACAGGCGCAGGGTTTCGACGCAGCAGCATCGGAAAAGTGACTCAGTGAAATCTTGTAGATTTCACTGCATCACTTTTCCGAGGCTTTTTCCGACGGAACGCCTACCCTGCATACATTAAACCTGACGCAGGTTTAATGCAGCGCAGGGCTTTACAACGTGACGAATCTCCCTAGATGCGTCACGTTGAAAATAAGGCACAACATGGCGCATGGTTTACGCCGCCGCTGCGTCACAGAAGTGACGCAACAGCGGCGTAAATGTCTCACAAGGGGCTTGTAAATCTGCCCCATAGTATTCTCAACCTCAGAACTAGCCTTGGTGAGCAAGGCCTCAAATATATTGGCGCCCAATTCAATGTGGAAATTTGTACAATTAGAGATGTGTTAATTCCTTGGGCATACCCCATGTGATAGATATGTCTGTTTCAACAGAGCATCACATAGGTACACAAAGGTCATTACCCAAGTGAATGTGTGAGAATCACTATGGGGGTTAATGGCACATTTTAAAGTTATCAGTAGCCTCTGAGACTAAATATCGTAGCGCTTGAGTATTTAGATAGAAAAACAGATTAATTTTATATTGTGACTTTTTTTACCTTTCTTATGCATAGATTGATTAATATGAAACTTAATTCAATTAGCTGTGAGTGGTCTAAACTTTTTCAAGGAATTGTAATCAATTTTGAGATGAAAGGAGGCCTGATTATTAAAAGGTTAGCTCTTCATTTAATCCTGAAATCTGCGGATACATCTTTGGATGGTTAAGGCGTTTAATTTGACTACCTACTTAAAATTGTAATTTCCTTTTCTATTCCCTTTGTATAGCTCTTTACCTTTGGATGGAGAGAAGACGTGCGCCCTGGGGAACCACTTCATACTAGGAAATTCTGCTTTGATGCTATTTCTCACAGCAGCCCTGTCACATTGTATGACTGTCATGGCATGAAGGGCAACCAACAGTGGAGCTATAGACCGGTAAGCTTCAGACCAGTAGCTGGAGCCTTCTTGCCTTTAAATAATGTAACAAAACATGTGTTTGTCGTAATGCACACATTTACCCCCTGGGGCACCTTGGTGCTGAATAACAGGTGTTTACAGTTACCCAACTCAATGGTACTCATTTTATCATCCTCTGAAGGATGAAAGGCTGAAGGGGCCTGCCGGAACACACACCTACAGCCATGAAGTTAAAGTCCATTTTTTTTAGTGGATGCATTAGTCCACTGAGACAACAGACCCGGCAGAGGAGTTTTACTTAATAGAAATGGCTATTGAGCACCATAGACCTCAGCAATGGACATTGCTCTTAATGACAGGATGTATGTGTGTTCTCAAAGAGCATGAACTTTCTGACTACTATCTGCTAACAAAGTGAATTTATATCAATGCGCAGTGTGCTTTGATCAATTACCAAGTTTTAACACTTTAATGCATATGTTGCACTTTTATGGGACTATTGGGGAGGTAAGCTTTCTGCACAGATTGGTGCCAACACTGAGTGCATCACAAAGACTGAGTCTCAGTAGAGACCCAGCCTGTAACTGGGAGTGCCTCTGGGAGTAGAGCATCTGGAACTGGTTTATCATTCTGGAGGACTTTGAGGAAAGTGACAATTTACAGTCAGCTCCACTCACTGTGGAGCCCTAGAGCAGTGTGCGTCCCATGAGTCAACCCATGGGGAAGGGATGTGACTCATGCCAACCATGACCTTAACTGAAAGACAGAACATGGGTTCTGTCAGGTAGACCTGGCCACGGTAGGCCCAGCAGGCTTCCTCGAGTTTTATGAGAAGCATTAGGCTGGAGTTGACCAGAGATAAGCATTTCTAAAATATTCATGTGTTTCCACAGTAAATAAACAACCAGCGGGACAATAAAATATGATAAAGCCCCAGAGCTACCAGAAGGCCCTAAGGCCCTAAACTTAAAGCCTTATTACTGCATATCTGTCAATGCTGACCATGGTGCTCTGCCAACGAGCAAATGACCTAGTCAGGCTACAAGAGAAGCCCTTAAACCCATGGACACCCGGGTAAGTAACAATTTTGAGACAACAATCGCCCTCATTGGTATCATTTATTAAGATAGTTTCATGAATAAAGGGACTAAATAGTCCATGAGTCTAATAGCATCAAATGATTCGTACAGCAACACCTTACTTGAGAATAAAACAATGTATCTTTGCAGACATTGGACAACAAATACAAGGGATCAATTGCAATCTTCCACGCAGTGCAATGTGTCCTCAGTGCCAAAGCCAAACAATTAAAGTAGTCAAAACAAACTGAGACAAAAGGCTAATTTAAGTAGTAGCAAATAACCCAAAAGGTTCTCTAGATAATTCATATTACAAAAGTAAAAACGTCCTTTTTTGTTTGCTACTCGGAAGTGTCAACAACGTTTTGACCCTATAGCTAAAATATTAGGGGCTCATCAGGACTAGGAAATATGGGAACTACCTGCACAATCAAATGTGAAAAATAAGTAAGTAAGGTATCTGAAGTGAAGGGGCGAACTATAATATATGTAAGACAGAGCATTACCTGAAAGTCCTTGAAAAACAGACCTAAAATGTACAAAGGCATGCAGAGTGGCTAGCATGCACACCCATTTGTGCAAATGAAACAGTTTAGTACTCACTCTGGGCGTGGGCCTTAGCATCCAACCTTATATATTCACAATATGCATGGACTACACTCAATATTGGAATAGTACACTTGGCTGCCAGCCCAGCAATGAGTTTGTAATGTTGATAGATGTTTAAGACCAAACCCGAATTGCCCTGGATATATGAGGCTTGAAGAAGTTCTTATGAACAAAACATGCTAGCTACTGCAAATAAATTTGATCATGTTTTAATAAATATTATAACATTGGAATGTTGGGAGCTCTGTTGAGGACAGTGGAGTGCTCCATGCTTTTACGGGCCTGTACAACCACAAAGCAACATTCCAATGTTGTGTTCAAAGGCCTCTCGGGGCCCGAGGGAATTTAAACCCCTCGAACTCGGAGAGGCTTTTGTTTTATTTGTTGGAACATTCTGCCCTCTAGTGGTAGAATGCTCGAATAGCCTTATAGCCCTTTGTAGCTGGGCTATACTGGCTATTAAAGTTCCGCTCCCTTGGTAAAGTCCCTCGCCTTCAGCTCGAGCCTTTAATAGCCAGTATGGCTATAAGTCTATATTAAGAAGTTAATGGAAAACAGCCTACTTTTATACTCCACATTGGATCATCGATTGATTGCAAAAGGACTTCTAAGTTTGCCTATATGGTCTTATGCTTTTCTTACTTAAAATATTGACTTTATTTACAATACATGGAGTGGATGAATCATATTCCTGATAGTTTTGAAGTAAGCAAAAAACATATTTTGTCTTATGTTGGGGTACGGTGGTGGTGGGTCCCTGGTTTTGTGCCCTCGAGAATGACTTTATATAATCCTCATTTCCTGAGGTTACTAAAATAATGTGCAGCTGATTGCCACTGCCTGTGCCACCAGACTGTGAGTTATTTATTTTGGAGTAGTTGACTTGAAAAAGGTGTGTTCTTCATAGTGCAACCAACAGTGGTGCTGATTGGAATAAGAATGTTTAATATTTCATTATCTTTCTTGACTATATTGTTAATAAAACAATGGGCAATGGCAGTTTTTAATTTCTTTTGAAAATGCTGTCAGTTAAGTGGTTAGTCCAAAACATTTGGTCTGTCATAGCGAACATGAAGAAGCACTAGTTTCGCCTGAGTACCACAAGCTTGTTTGTACTATGAAAGAAATAGATCATATATCAATTTAAAAAATGTGAATTGTAATTTATATTTAGGACAAAAACAAACTTCTTGTAAACATATACCAGCTATAAGTACCCAGCCCCACTCTCTCTGAAGCGTTCTCTTTCTGTCTCACGTGTATGCAGTCTTAAATGATATTTCGCACAATATCTGAATCACACTCTGTCACATGCATTCTCACTCAGACACACTCACATACTCATCACCATTACTCCCTAAAACTGACTTGCATAGAGGTCCAGGCTATCACACTCTTTAACGCATCTATCTTGCCTTCTATCAAGAATAAGCGGGTATGTGGAGCCAGAGACAGGGTCTTGCTTCTGTGAATCGGTATTAGAAAATCTGCAAGTGTGTGAAACACCTGTCTTCAGTGGCTGGAGCAACATTATTGGTAAAAGCCAAACGCTGGCGTGTCCGGTCATGAGGGGCAGCAAGGCTTTATAAGCATTCCACTTCCTTGTAGACGGTGCCTGGCAGCTATCTGTGTGTATTTACTCCTTCAGTACCTCTTTAATTCAGTGATCGTTTTCCATCCCTCACTTTCGTTATTTTGTTTCCCTTTCTGGTTCCTAACCGTTTACCTGAATTCCGACTTTCAAATAGATTCCGATATGGTTGTGTTTGCTGACCAGTTGCCTGGACTCTAGTTTGCCTCAGAGTTATGATTTGTTATTGATTGCTATGTTTGCTGTCCCCCTTACTTCCTGAATTCCAGGTTTGCTATAGATCTGGAATTCCACCATTGATGGTATCAGCTTCCTTCAATGTGGGTTAGGTTCACTGCAGCCTGCCTTCTTGAAGCCGATAAGCATTACTACGAATACCTTCTTTTAAAGTTAATTCCAGTTCTTATCAAGCATAGTGAAATTTTGTTTTTCATACCTTCAGCGTACAATTATCATTCACCTTTGAAAGTGCAATTCAGAAAGCCCTGAAGTACAAGAGATGTGTTGTTGATCAGATCACAGCACTCCAGTTATCCCTATCACTCCTCCCTCTGGGATTGGATAGTCTTCAGACTCAGTTGGCCAACACCCACTAATCCTGGCAGTTTATCAGGCCACTATGCTTTTTCAACATGAGTCCTTAATCCCCTGTTGGACATGGCCCTTTGTGCAACTTCATCTTGAACCCAGGACCCCAAAGTTGTTAAATGGTAGCGGCAGTTTCAGTCGATAACCTTTCAAGTATTGCCCGGCGGTAATCGCCTCTTATACCATTCGATGATTAACCAACAAAAGAGGCAGGCGCCGGAGACTGGAAGGCAGGAAACAAAGTTTTATTCCGTCGGAGCAGAACACATCAGATCGGACAGCAAGGTATCGTCTCGAGGTGCTCTAACCACATCTCAGAGGCCTGGCCTCTTATACACAGGTTTATTGCTTTATTACATGTTACACGTTCTTGTTGAGACTTTGATGTACGGAAAGACATCCTTGGAATCCCTACTTCAAGCTCGTTCCCACACATATCTACAGTGGAAGTCCCCACCCCACCCACAGTAGGAGATGGCTATCACACAGCTGGACATTCCGCCAATTCCCGGGGGTGTGTGCGACTGGTCGGGTCTCAGCGGGTGGGGGGTCTTGATCTACTGTAATCCCTTTGATGTGGGGTGTTTCCCTTACAGTAGGGGCAATAAACTGCATCCGCAGGGCTAGGTGATGGCCTGGGATCAGTTCGGACAATTGGGCGCAGAGGAAGGGGGGTTATCAAAGGGATGTATGACCATGTATGGGATGAAAGAAGGTGTCGGTCAGGCGTGGGATGTGGTTCCATGGCAGGGTCGCGCAGAAGGAGAGGGTTTATTGCCCATGTATGAGAGAGCGGGGGTGGTCAGCGCGCGGGGGGATGTTCGCAGCGCCAGAGGGATGCGCTGGCGATCGGCAATGAGGTCATGGTGCCTAAAATGGCCGTCGTGCGTTTTCTGCGTGTGGCGCTTGGGGAGAGACAAGATGGCGCAGATAATGTTCAGTTACGAACTAAATTTTCACAGTCCTCCCTTTTAACATATCTCGCCAGCTTGTTTAGTTCGGATCTATCCCCATAATACCTTGTACTTCTATTTCATACAGGGCTTTCATTCGTTCTGCTTCAAAGTTCAGAGTCTTAGGGCAGATGCAGTTCGTGAAAAGTGAACATAGAGGTGGCAAGCATTGAATCCCCAGGCAGCATCCACACAGTACCACAATCGGTATTAGGATAAACGTAAACAACCTCCACCCCCAACTTTTAATAGTTTCCCAAAACCAACTCCCAAGCGACCATCCTTCTTGCTCCTGATGAACCTCTGCGGAAAGTCTGTGGAGGTGTTCAATCGCCTTGTAGACTGAGGGTGAGTTATCCGGTACGTAGGTACAGCAGCTGGACCCAATGATGCGGCATGCTCCTCCACGATCAGCCAGAACCACGTCTAGAACGAGGCGGTTCTGAAGAGCTACCAGGCGGACGGCCTGAAGCTCAGCGGTGTTGTTGGTGAGGATGCCGGCTGTAATGTTCATTGTGGTTTCGACTGCCTGGGTCAGGTGCCGGATGGCACGGCTGTTTGCCATTGGACCCCACAGTGGAACCTTTACTGCATCCATGAACTGTGCTCCAGT
Organism: Triturus cristatus; assembly: GCF_964204655.1. Lineage (NCBI taxonomy): Eukaryota > Metazoa > Chordata > Amphibia > Caudata > Salamandridae > Triturus > Triturus cristatus. The sequence goes on from NC_140582.1 coordinate 641,259,128, forward strand.
GGAGTCGGCTTGTACAATGTCCTTTGCACGTTTCTGCCGGTGATGGTTTGCTGGAGCCACATATGTTGGAGGAAGGATAAAAGCGATGTAGCAGGTGCCTCCCCAACCTTTCGGAAGCCAGGTGTAGGCCTTAGTACCACAGACGAAGTACATATTTGGGGAGGTAACAAAGGAGGGTGGGTCAACTGAGTCCAATGTTCGGGTGATGAGACAGGAACTGTGGCCTACCGGCTGTGTTCCTAGGCCTTCGAGGCACACCAGACCTGTGATGTTGACGACGGATAGGGCCACTGTTAGGGTGGCGGCCGTTCGTTTCCGGAGGTAAGAGAAGGTGGGTCTGGCTGGGTTGTTGAACACCTGCATTTCAACTCGCTCCTTGGCAGGGATGTCCATATGGAAAGAGGTGGTTGATCTCAAAGGACAAAAGGGGGCAGAGGTTTTTCCAGTTTGGTTCAGCCAGAACCCATGATAGAAGTGCGACACAGTTTTGCCGGAAGTGGCATTGTCCTTGTAACTTTCTTGCAGGAGGATTAGCCAAGCGAGGCAGGAGCCATGGACAGAGAAGGGCGAAGGGATGAAAGGGATAGAATGTCCAGTGGCGTGTGGTAGCAATCCACAGATCCAGCAGTTAGTGGCATTGGCGGCAAGGTTGTGTTGGTGGAGCAGTTGCACAAAAGAGTTATTCCAGAACTCCTTACGTCTTTCTCGGAGTTGGGGTGAAAGTGAAATCAGATGGTGTTCTTTCATGGTGGTGGGTTGGGCAGTGGTCAGCAATGTCTTATGAGCTGGTGCGTTTTCTTCCAGGATCCAGAAAGTGACCATGAGAAGGAGGCAAAGGAGAAGGGTAACAAAAAGTGCAATGGTCTTTGAGCTGTGCATTTTGTCAGTCTTTGGATTTTTGTAGTGGATCTTCGGACGTCCGGTTGCTTCCATCATCTTCATGTCGGGTGCTTCCATCACCTTCATGTCGGGTGCTTCCATCACCTTCAAGGGACTCGGTAGCGGGCAGAACCACAGACTTTGTTTGGTTTCTCTCCTGGAGGCCTTTGAGGTGACTAGGCAACCGCTCTGAGATTTCAACTTAGTTCGTGGTCTGCTTGGCCGAAGTTCCCTCCTTGCGTCGTAGGTTATACCCTTCTTTGGATGGCACAGTGGGATCGGGATATTCAGTCAATTCAAGTGTCTCTGTATTCGGGCAGCAGCTCAGGGATGGTCGGTCTTTGTCCAGCAGTTCCTCTTGGGCGGTGATGTTGTCGGTGGTCGTCAGGGTCGATGATACCTTCTTGCAGTGGTGTGCATGCAGCCAATTACGTTTCCCCTCCACTCGAAGAGCTGTTCGGGTGGTGATCAGGACTTGCAGGGGGCCCGTCCACCGGGGCTCCAGACTCTTGGTGCGCTGGAAGTTGCGCACTAGGACAAAGTCGCCGGGTTGGATGTCGTGTCCGGGGCCCCTGGAAGCATCGGGAATGGCTTGCAGCACCTGCTGATGGATAACAGACAACGTTTTAGTTAGATTGTACAGATAGTCAGACATGAGGACGTCCGGGACGTCGTGAATGGATGCTGGTTTTGGTGCAGTCCAAAGGTTCATGGGTCGCCCGAAGACGACCTCGTAGGGGGTTAAGTGGTGTTTGGTAGGAGTGGAACGCATTGATAGCAATGCTAGTGGGAGGGCGTCTGGCCATTTCAGTCCTGTGGTGGCAACTATTTTGGCTAGTTTGAGTTTCAATGTGGCATTATGTCGCTCAACCAAGCCTGCAGATTGGGGGTGGAAGACCGCATGAAATTTCTGTTTTACACCCAACCCTTTTAAGATGAGTTGGATAACTTCGGCTATGAAGTGGGGGCCGTTGTCGCTCCACAAAATTCGACAAAGGCCGCAACGGGGGAAGAATTCTTTCAGTAGTACTTTTGCGGTAGTCATAGCAGTGTTGTCGCGGGTTGGGTAGGCTTCCACCCATTTGCTGAAGGCGCACACAATGACAAGCACGTACTTTAGGGTTTGGCATCTTTCTAACTGAATGTAGTCCATCTGTAGAACCTCAAAGGGGTGACTAGGAACCCCAAACCCTCCCCGGGGCACAGCAGTTCCTTTACCAGGGTTGTGTTGGAGGCATTTCAGACATTGTTGGACTAGGCGTTTAGCTGAGTCTGGGATTTTGTCGTTGTGCCAGACTTTGGAGATGAGTTCAATCATGGGGGCAGACCCTATGTGTGCGGGGGAGTGTGTCATGGTCAGCATGGGAATCAGGTATGAGTCAGGTAGCAACCATTTGTTCGTGTCTCTAGTTTGCCAGCAGCCTTCATCATCTTTCAATCCCACCCGCGCCCATTCAGTCAATTTGTGTGGTGAGCTGGCCAATTGTATGTCTCTAATGGTTTCCCTAGCATCCTTCCATTTTTCAGTTTGTGACCTGGTCACGTACATGCGTGTTGTTGACCTATTCTCGGCTGTGGTTCGGGCAGTGATGTCAGCCAGCGCATTTCCCTGTCCTATAATGTCCGTCACCTTTTTGTGTGCCTAGCATTTGATCACAGCTAGCCGTGTGGGGAGGAGGACTGCTTCGGTCAGAGCGGAGACTAGATCTCCATGTAGGATGGGTGTGCCATGGGAAGTCAGGAATCCCCTCTCCTTCCATAGGAGCCCAAAGTGGTGAACCACCCCGAAGGCGTATTGGCTGTTGGTGTAAATGTTTGCGGTTGTCCCCGCTGCTAGGATGCATGCTCGTGTGAGAGCAATCAGTTCAGCCGCCTGTGCGGATCGCTGTGTGATGCGGGCTGTCTCAACAACTGTTCGGGCCGTGGTGACTGCATAGGCGGCTGAGGTGGTGCCGTCGGGGAGCTTGATGCATGAGCCATCTACCCACAGCTCTCCGTCAGGATCTGGGAAGGCAGTATCTCGGAGGTCAACCCGGTGAGGGTCACACAGTCATGTATAGGGGACGCATTGGGGTCATTGTTAGGGAGAGGTAGCAGAGTGGCTGGGTTCAGAGTGGTGCATCGTTTCAACGTGATGTGGGGTGCAAGCAGAGTCAGTTCATAACCAGTCAGTCGTGCGCTAGTCAGGTGTTGAGTCTTAGTCTGGTTCAGGAGGGTGTCAACTGCATGGGGTACTAGCACGGTGAGGGGGTTTGAAAGCACGATCCCCTCACTTTGTCGGATAGAGACAGCAGCGGCGGCTACCGCTCGAAGGCAGGCGGGCAAAGCTCTGGCTACAGGGTCAAGAGTGGCAGAGAAGTAGGCACAAGGGCGTTGCTTGGGACCTATGGACTGGGTTAGAACAGACAACGCGCATCCCTCCCTTTCGTGGGTGAAGAGGAAGAAAGGTTTAGTGTAGTCTGGGGTTCCTAGGACTGGTGCTGAGCAAAGGGCATCTCGTAATTCTTTGAAGGAGGATTGGCATTCGGGTGTCCAGGGGAGGGGGAAGGGGACATCTTTAGCCAACAGGGAAAGCAGAGGTTTTACAATAAGACTGAAGTTTGGCAACCACTGTCGACAGAAGGAGGTGAGGCCTACCAGAGACCGCCCTTGCTTCTGAGTTTTGGGAACAGGGGTTTCTAGGATGGTCTGAATTCGGTCAGGTGTAAGCTTCCTCCCATCTTTGGATAGGAGGTGGCCTAGGTATGTCACTTGGGGTTGGCAGAATTGCAACTTCTTCCTGGAGACCTTGTGGCCGTTCTCCGCGAGGAAGTGGAGGAGGTGGATGGTGGCTGTGACTGCGAGCGGAGTGGTGTCGGCCGCCAAAAGAATATCATCGACATACTGTATTAACACTACTCTGTCCGGTAGTTGAACTGCATCCAGTTGTCTTTTGAGGGCCTGGCTATATATGCTGGGACTCTCAGTGTAGCCCTGTGGTGCCCTACAAAATCTGTACGAACGGGCTTTTAAGGTGAAGCCGAAAAGGTAGCGGCTGTCTGGGTGGATGGGGATGGAAAAGAATGCGTTCTTGAGATCAATAACGTGAAGGTAGTGGCAGTGGACGGAATCAGGGTGAGGATGGTGGTGATATCTGAGACTACGGGGTACTGAGGTATGACTACTTTGTTAACTTCTCGTAAGTCGACAATGAAGCGGTATGCTTTCTCATCTCCCTCGCCTTGCTTCTTAACAATGGGTAGGATAGGGCTGTTGCAAACATTACTAACTACTTCTTCTACCACTCCTGCATCGACTAGGGACTGGATGATTCCCACCAACGCCTTCTCGCCTTCGAGCGATATCCGATACTGTGGAAGCTTTGGGAGCACTGCGTCCGGTCGGACAGTTATGTGTACAGGGTCGATCACCATGCGTCCTACGTCTGAGTCGGTTTTAGCCCATAGATGTGTGGGTAACGTGTCAAGTAGGGACAGGTCAGCATCGGTTATGGAGAACATACGTCGTGTGAAACAAGGCCTGAACAGATCTGGGTTATCGTGCAGTATGACTCGGACTCCGTCTGGGGAACATCTGATGGTAGCCCGGAAATGTTTTAGTAAATCAAGACCCATAATGGCGTCGGGGGTGTTGGAGGAGAGCAGAAATGTCGTGTCAGTGGTGTTATTTTCCAAGTCAAAGGAGATTGGTGCGGACAAGGGATTAGTGGAGGGTGTTCCATCAAAGCCTATTGAGGTTACATGTGAGCCAGACAAGGGTGCCCTTGGGATCAGCCGTTTAGATAGCGCACTATGTGTCGCCCCAGTGTCTACCAAAAATGGAGACTTTGTGCCCAGGACCTTAGCAGTGACGTAAGGACCTTGCTGGTAAACACGGAGATTGACTGGACCCCTCCCTTGCCCCTGGCAGTCCTATGCAAAGTCATGGGTGTTTTCGTAGTCGGACTGCTGGCACTGGTTCTGTCGGGGGCGGTCGAAGGTGTTTGGTCTGTATGGCCTGTCACTGGTGGTGTCGTTCGTGTACCCTTGTCCCTGTCCTCTATTTCTGGGGCTGTTTGCTATGTCTCTTGTGTCCCTATTCTTGTTCATATCCAGAAGGACCGGGCACTGGGATTTCCAGTGTCCGAACCCTTTACAGAACGCACACTGATTCTCATCTAAGTCCCTGCGTCCAACGTAGGGTGCGGGTGCATGGTCTCTAGGGGGTAGTTTCCTAGGGGCAGTCGGTTGGTAGTTTCCCTTGGGAGGTTCCCTTCCTATGGTCACCCCTTGCAACTGTGCGATCATTACCCTTTCCTTCAGCTCCTTTTTCTTTCTCTCGGACGCCCTATCGTTCTCATTCTTTTGGTGTTCGTAGTACTGGGCCATCTGGAGGATAGCCGCGGGTTTAGAGGCTGCCCAACTACTCTCGCTGGTCTGTAACTTCTGGGAGACTTCCTGTGACAGACCCTTCACATAATTCTGGACAAAGAGGTGATGTCCGGTTGCAGTGGTCATGTCCTGGCCACTATAATCGGAAAACACTGTCTCGAATCGAGAGAAGTATTCGGATACATCCTCCTGGGGTTTCTGGCGGCAAGCCGTCACTATCGACCAGTCTACTTTCCTTTCTGGGATTAGGGTCTTTAATTTCTGAACAATCTTGTCTGGGAGTTCCAATATGGCCTTTAGAGGTTTCTGTCCAGGTTCTCGCTGCTTGTCTATGGTATCGAGTTGTACCCAGGTATATCCGAACGGCTCAGCGTGGTCGACTTTCCGGATTTGCTTCCACACATCAGCCGGCAGACATAACCCGAAGAACAAATCGATATCCGCCAAGGTCATTATAGTTGAACCTAAGGCCGTACCTAGTTCTGTGTAAAAGGCAGTCGGGTTCTTTCTTAAGTCGGGTAGGGTTTTTCTAAAGGTCAGGATGTCTTGTCGGTCCCATGGCTGATAGACCCAGTTATATACAACCCTTCCCTTCGCATCTTGGTGGTTGATGTCATCGTGTGTTCCCTGACCTCGTGGGGGGACCCAGTAAGGAGCGGCTTCCTTGATGGGCATCATGGTATCAGCTTTTCCTGCCTGGGGTTCAGTCGCTATGGGGGTTTCTGTCTTGGTCGTCTGTCTGTGTTCTTTAAGATGTCGGAAGACTTCGAGTGTACGTGTGAAGAGGTCCGTCACATCGCCCTCTCCCTCTTCCCCAATATCAACCTTTCTATACAAGGTTGCTAAGCCTTCGGGACCTCTATCCTGGTACCTATCCTCATAGGCATTCAGAGTGTGATAACAAAGTCGTACGACAAGGTGTCGTCTGTGGTTGTCGGCATATGAGTTATTCATATCTGTCACATATTCCTCACTTTCCTTCCGTTCTACTAGTGTTCTCACTACCTTATCGATTCCGTCTCGTTCACCCTTTGTTAAACGATGCATTCTGGCGGAATCTTTCTTTCTCGTCTCGGGGTCATCTAACGTTATTGCTAACGTTGTGTTCAGTACAAGATGCTCGGCCGGCGCGGAGGCCGTGAGGACCGAGGCCCTGGTACTGCTTTCGCTTGCGTTCGGGGGTTGTGGGTGCTGCACTATAGGTTGGGAGGGAGCGTATGGAGGGTGCATGTAGATGATCGGAGGACCTAATAGCAATTCATCGTTCGCCCGTTGCTTGGAAGGCAACTCAGGGTAGAGCGTAGAGGGGGTCCTAATAGGGCACTGGCCTGACGTTTCAGATTCTTGTTTTTGTTTAGCTTCCTTTCTCTCCTTTATTTCTTCCTCTAACTTTCTAGCGACAAGGTGAGCTGCCTTTCGTAGTTCTTTTTCTGCCTTTACTTCTTCTCTCTTTTTCCGTTGCGTTGTTTCTTTGCGCCACATGCCGAAACTGTCGAGCATAGTGGGCGTCGTTTTATTGCTACGTAAAGCTATTTCTAGCGTTTCTATTTTATGGTCATCAAAGGATCCCATCAGTGGCCACTGACTTTCGGAGTCCTTCTTTGTATATTTATGCCATAGTTTGCTATAGGCTACAGCGACTAGTCCATATTTAGTAAACATGTCCTTATTAGGGGTGCCTTCCAGAGGAGCCGGATGGTTCATCTCTAATAAGCGGTCCGGGCAGAACCAACTATCAATCAGTGGGGAGAAGATAGGCATGACGGGTTACAACGGGGACAAAAGTCTGCACTACCTATCTTTTCACTGCTTGCAAACACTAGACAGAATATCTCTATTCCACGTTATTTGTAAGCAGAGAATACCTCCAAAGAACCAATATCGAACAACCAGTGTTCGGACAATCAATCAATCAATGGTGAGAAAGAGATAGGCACGACGGGTTACAACGGGGGACAAAGACTAGACAGAATATTTCTATTCTACGTTATTTGCAAACAGAGAATATCTCAAAAAGCACTATTCGTCAAAAACAATCAATGTTCGGACAATCAATCAGTGGGGAGAATAATAGGCACGACGGGTTACAAAGGGGGACAAAAGTCCGCGTTACCTACCCTTCACTATCTGCAAAGGGAGAGAGAATATCCCCGTTTGTAGGCAGCGAATATCTCAAAAAGAACAATCAAATAAGCAATACTAGTATTTTCAATCAATCAATCAATCGCTTCGCAATTTGTTGTGTTACACGACCTTACCCGGACCGCATGGACAGTTTCTCGTCTTCCGCCTCCAGCGCCCGATCGTCCTCTACTCTCCGTATTTGCCGCGGCACTCCTGATGGTTCCCAGTCAGGACCGTAGATCACTCGAGAGAGGTCTGCTCGGAACCAGTGAAGTTCGGATGATCGGCTGCCAGACGAGGGTCTATCGGGCAGGAGCTCTTCCCGATCGTTGCAGTCGTTCACTCTGTCGTTGGGACCTCTCTCATTGGATCCACGTGTCGCTGATGGGCCCCACGTTTGGGACGAGATATTGTTAAATGGTAGCGGCAGTTTCAGTCGATAACCTTTCAAGTATTGCCCGGCAGTAATCGCCTCTTATACCATTCGATGATTAACCAACAAAAGAGGCAGGCGCTGGAGACTGGAAGGCAGGAAACAAAGTTTTATTCCGTTGGAGCAGAACACATCAGATCAGACAGCAAGGTATAGTCTCGAGGTGCTCTAACCACATCTCAGAGGCCTGGCCTCTTAGTCTTATACACAGGTTTATTGCTTTATTACATGTTACACGTTCTTGTTGAGACTTTGATGTACGGAAAGACATCCTTGGAATCCCTACTTCAAGCTCGTTCCCACACATATCTACAGTGGAAGTCCCCACCCCACCCACAGTAGGAGATGGCTATCACACAGCTGGACATTCCGCCAATTCCCGGGGGTGTGTGCGACTGGTCGGGTCTCAGGGGGTGGGGGGCCTTGATCTACTGTAATCCCTTTGATGTGGGGTGTTTCCCTTACAGTAGGGGCAATAAACTGCATCCGCAGGACTAGGTGATGGCCTGGGATCGGTTCGGACAATCGGGCGCAGAGGAAGGGGGGTTATCAAAGGGATGTATGACCATGTATGGGATGAAAGAAGGTGTCGGTCAGGCGTGGGATGTGGTTCCATGGCAGGGTCGCGCAGAAGGAGAGGGTTTATGGCCCATGTATGAGAGAGCGGGGGTGGTCAGCGCGCGGGGGGATGTTCGCAGCGCCAGAGGGACGCGCTGGCGATCGGCAATGAGGTCATGGTGCCTAAAATGGCCGTCGTGCGTTTTCTGCGTGTGGCGCTTGGGGAGAGACAAGATGGCGCAGATAATGTTCAGTTACGAACTAAATTTCCACAAAGTGACTTAAAGAGCTAGTCTGCTGGCCTTCTGATTTGAGCCCCAGGGACAAAAAAGGATTCCCAACCAGCACTTGGACTCAGCTGCTGCTTATTTTTGACCTACAAGAGTATGCCTCTCAGGTCCTGACCCCAATTGTGGCCTAAGAGCTCTTGAAGTCAAGCTTTTGGGCTCTTTGTGACTGGAAATGGGCCCGTTCTCACCAGAACTAGACTGCTCACACTGAAACTCAGCATGAGTCACCGTCAGCCCTTTCTCTTCACACAGTAGCATTGGCAGCCCCTGACGGTCTGCCAATGTGAAGCTCCGGCCCTCCTGTCTGTGACACCCTGCCTGCTCTTCACACCACGCCAACTGCCTCCCGTGACACTCTTCTTGCTCCTCACGACCCTCTCTAAGGCAAACGGGACTCTTGGCACAAAATCTGAGACAGTAAACCTTCAGCAGGACTAATCTGGGACAGTATCCGACCCACACTACATTGTGATTGGTCAGGACTTTTGACTCTGACCCGGTCCAGAGCGACCAGATAGTCACGGTTGGCACTTTCTGCTTGTAGGTACTATTTTACAGTTTATTCTACAAAAATTCATAACTCCGGTTCTACTGATTGGATTTTTGTTATTTTGGCCTTGTTTGATTTAATAAATTAAACTCTATTTCTCTAACCTTGTGTAGGATATTTTTCTGTTGTGTTTTCTCCGTTTTACTCTTTGAAGTGTTGTACAAATACTTTCTACTTGTGCCAAGCTACCAGGGAGTTGAGCACAGGCTAATTTGTGGTTTGCTTCTGCCTTACACTCACTAAGATTGTGGTTTCTTCTTTACCAGGGCTCACACCCCAGTCAAGCAACAACCCAATTTCTAACATTGGTGATCAGAGTTGAGGTTAGAAATTCTGTTTGTTTAGTGCCATAAAGTGATTTGGTGTACACTACCATCCCAGTTCAAGTTTTGAATGCTCCCTGATTGACCTTTTTGCTTTTTCTGTATATCCACTCCTACCCTACCTGACTGATTGTGTCTGTGGCCTCACCTGCAAAGATGGAGTTTGAGATTGCCAATCTGGAGGGTTTAACTGTGACCGAGCTCAAGGAATTTTGCCAAAGAGAGGAGGTTGCCCACCAAGAGGCATGCCACGAAGGTGGAGCTCCAAAAGGCCTTGAGGGCATGGACAGAGGCCCACCTGTTGCCAGTCACAACAAATGACCCCGAGGAACAGGATGATGTGGAGGGATCAGAGCATGACTTGCAGGAGAGTCTTGGGACACAGTCTGTTGTGGAGAGGAAGGGACTTTTAACCCCAGGATTAGAGATGCCTCCGCATGCAGGAAGGAGTGTGTTCTCTCACAATCTGACCCCAGAAGAACAAGCAGAGAGGAAGGTGAAGAGGGAGTACAGGCCAAGCTTGAGATGGAGGATAAGAGATTGGTCCTGGAGGCAGAACAGAGAAAACTGACCATGGAGGAAAAAAAACTCTCCATAGAGGAGAGCATAACCTTGGAGAGTTTGGCTCATAAGGTGAGCCTTAAGGAGCTGGACAGCAAGGGCAGACAGGCCAGACACAGCAGTGATGTGGCAGCATGTTTTCAGTATCCTCTATAGACAAGAGGGTCTGGCACCTGACTTTGTTGTAGAAGACAATATTAGCAAGCGGTCTTAGGCTTATGAGATTGCCTTACAGATGAACAAGATCCCTGACGATGAGTGGGGGGCTAGGCTGTGGAGGCATATCCCTAGCAATGGAGAGACACCCTACTGGCCCTAGAGAAAGAGGACAGGGTGAGGTATCCCCCAACAAAGTAAGCTCTTGTCAGGAAATATGGCCTTACCTGATGGAAGTAATGGTAGAAGTTCAGAGACAGTGAGAAACTGGCCCAACATACCTGAGTGGGTTGTGTAGATTTTGTTTGCAAGGCAATGGATGGTTGGCTAAAGGGCAGTGAAGTAAAGGATTATCAGGGGCTGTAAAACTTGATTGCAAAAGAGCACATGTTCAGCCATTGTTTTGCAGATCTGCACCAAACTGATTGACAGTAAGCTTTCTGACCACAGGGGGCATGCTAAGGAGGGGGACCACGGGGTTTGCACTTGGGTCTGAAAAAGGTACCTGTGAGTGACCCCAAGAAGGGTGGTTCAGGTTCTCCCATCAGAGTGATGGGGAGGTCGTGGACAACACAGACAGGTCCCAGATTATGGGTGGAGGAAGCTTTTCCCATGCCCCTTCTGAGCGACAGGGAGGAGGTTTTAGTGGACAGTGGCCCAGGGTACCCGATTTCCAACCCCACTGCTTTGATTGTTCTCAGCTAGAACTCAAGCAAAGGAACTCTGTCTGTCCTAAGAAACCACCCACTGGTGGGATTTCTACAGGGGTTCTAAATATCACCTCGGGCAGGTCATAAACCAAGCCATGATCTCCCTTAGCTGGGAAGTGAACTCAGAGGGTGAACTGGTGATCTCTGAGGGTGTGAGTTGTCACTTCCACAAGGAGAAAGTAAATTGGGTCCAAGTCACTGCTCTAAAGGACACCAGTGCTAGCCAAACTATGATTGTGAAAAGGCTAGTTCTTCCAGAACAGTACACTGGCCAGGTGTGCAGGATGATTTAGGCCCATGGGCAGATCTTTTCTGCCCTATGGCCCAGTTATCCCTGGAACGGGTGGGGAAGTGACCCGGCGGGGGGTTCATAGTTAGTCTACAGATTCCCATAGACTACATTCTAGAAAATGAGATTACCCCGGTGTCAGGAGAGCTTGAAGGGGCAGCAGCCCAGGGTGTGGGAGTACTACTCCCAAAGGGAGTATACTGGAGCCAAGATGAAGAAGCAGGACGGGGGAAGACTCACCCTTGTCCCCTGTTCAGCTTCAGGGTACAGACCCTGGGCTGAAGAGCCAGTGTTAGGATACAACTCCTGAACTGGTGGGAGGTAGAGTGGAAGTAGGGTGCAGGACATCTAGGGCCTACTGCTCCACCTCTGAGAAACCTCAGAGGACAAGGTGCCCTGGATGACGCAAGGGCCTGGCTCTGGACACTGTCAGCTATCAGTCGCCTCTGTTGGTTGTTGTCTTATGGACAGAAGTCTGATTCAGCAGGCAGAATGGGCCACATCACTTTCTTGGCCATGGTGGTATTCTCTGTCTACTGGGATGCATCTGTGAGCAAGTTTAGGTTTGGTGCTGTACAGATGGGCTCCACATATGAGGAGAAGGGTTCCCTATGGGTCAGCTTAGTGGCTCATGAAAGTGTAGACAAAGGGATCAACTGAGCTCAGGGAGGTATAGAACTGACAAGTGCCCCCACATAACATTGTCTTTGTCCATGTTCTATTGCCTAAGCAGGGAAGTGCATCAAGGTATTGATTAGTCTATCCTGGCTTTTGGGCTAGGTGGGGTTGTGTTGGACTTGACCCTTTCTGCATGGTCAATATCAAATGTTTCACCGGTGCCCTCCATTTTTTGCTGAATTTGTTTTTGTTGGCTCTAGGCTGTGTGCACTTTACCGCTGCTAACTAGTGCTAAGGTGTTTGCACTCTCTACTTAAAACATGGAAGAATTGGCCTATACCCAATTGGCCAATTTAATTTATTTATAATAGTAAAGTGGTAATACATGTACCCAGGGCCTGTAAATTAAATGGTACTAGTGTACTAGTGGTCCTTCAGCACTGTTTGTGCCACCCAATCAAGTAGCCCTTTAAACATGTCTCAAGCCTGCCATTGCAAAGCCTGTGTGTATAGTTTTAAACTGCCATTGCGACCTGGCAAAACAAAACCTCTGCCAGGCCCAAACCTTCCTTGTTGATACATATAAGTCATTTCTTAAGTAGACCCTGGACTGCCGAAAGTCAGGGTGCAGTGGATTTCAAAGGTTGGATGTGCACTTTTAGGTTATACATGTCCGGGTAGTGAAAACTCTTAAAGGCATTTTTCACTACTGCAAGGCTTCTCTCTCCCATAGAATAACATTGGAGTTGCCTTATTACATTTTATAAGTGTACTTTTCAAATGGGAAGAGATTAACAGTTCAGGTTGTGTGTCTCTGGAATCCTAATTTATGGTAAAATTGGATTTTAAATTACAATCCTGAAAATGAAACTTTTAGAAAGTTTGAATTTTCTTGCCCTAGCCATTGGTGCCTACAGCCTGTCTCTGGATCACATCAATGGATATGGGTGACAGTTGGGCTTTATATATATATCCTAGACAGCCACACACAGTGGGAGCTTAGGTGCGACTATGTGGGCCATAACTGACAGGATGGGAGGGAGCAGCTGGGCACTGCCCAACTTACCCTTGAATAGGCTGTGTCCTGTCTCCACACAAAGGGCTGCATACCCCTTGTAGATCGTCGGGAGCCAGGGCACGGAAGACAGGGCATCTGCGCAGTTACAAGGCATGCCGCTATAAGCTCCTCCCCACTTCAAAGGCACAACTGTATATTGTCGTACTTTGCAATTTGGTACCACGTAGGAGGCAGGGCCCTACCCCTGTCTATCCCGGTATTAGTGAACCGCGAATGGTTAGTGCTTTGTGTAATGTTTTAGCTATGAATGCACTGTGTATACGCTATTATACATCACTACGTGGGTTCCATTTTAGATCGGTGGCCATCTTATGGTTGCCCTCACATAGGCTACATAAGCATGAGGCAAATACGGGCCTTTTAGAGCACATGTGGCTTTCTTTGACTTTTCTGTGACCTGGGCAGCTTGGCTCCGCTGCCCCAGGTCAAACTGGTCCCACGAGTTCCCCGTCCTCTGGCCACCTGTGATTAGCATCAGGGCTTGACACACCATAAAGTCTTTTCATCCTACATGAGCCTCCAGCTAATCTCTTTCTCACCTGACTGTTCCTGCTTTATGGCAGGTTTCCCAAAACAGGAGATGCTCATGTTTATTGGGGCCTATCGATATCTGATGTGGGATCTGAGCCTTGCTGTGTAAATAATTGCGGGCTGGCTTAACTGGAATGTGGGATGGTCATCATGACTCTGCCTTTTCGTTTGAAATGTATACATCTAAATGACCATGCCATAAACTAAGGAATGTATGCCTGAAGCAGGATATTCTGTATTTAAGAAGAAGCCCTTTTCTGTGATTTTCAGCAGTCTCCTGAGAACATACACGCTGTTGTACTTCTAGGATACCTGTAATTGGTCTGCAGCCAATAAACTGATCTTTGACTTCACCCAGAAGACTCTGTGTTTCTGTAGGTCTGAAACAGGAAGAACCCCGAAGTCATAGGGTGTGTTCCCCTGCACCGCTGGGCTTAAAATACCCAGTACTTCAGTTGGCGCCCAACTCGGCGCGATTTCAGCAGTACCGGTCCAAGCCAGAGGTTCGTGAGGAGCTTCGTGTGGAAATTCTGGAGGAAGGCCGCCACTTCATCGACCCCTGCATGTCGACGTGGTCCGAAAGTCTTTTCTGCGAGGTTCTCCGCGTCCCGACGGCTACGAAGGACTGCTGCCCTGATTAATCGCCCTGTTTTGGACCCTTGACGATTTTGGTAGAGCGAAACAATCGAGAGAGTCTTCTGGTGACGCCATCGATCATCAATATTCAGTTAAGTATAAGTGGAGCGTCTCCCAGTTTGAATTTGGTATCCTTCGGGATCATTTTGATTTGGTGCTTGCAAGTCCCAAAGCCAGAGGACTCGTGTATTCACGAAACTATCGTATTCGATAATCCTTTGACGTTTGAAACTAGACTAGTGAGCGAAGATGCCTGGTTCTAGTGTATTTTGTAGATTGTTTTGTTTGGGTTGTGGAAGGGATTTCCAGTTAGAGGATTCATGTCCGGTTCCTCCGATTGGAACTCCTACTTATGAGCTTTATGTAAAACATGGCGTGGGCCCCATTGCATATAATGAAGTATGGATCCGATACACCAGAAAGGACGGTGTTTTAAAATGGCCCCAAAATGGTAGTTTCGATACAGATATCTTAGATAATTTGGAGGTTAAATTGTTTAAAAAGAAAGCCCGGCCGGCGATGTTTGATTCTTTCCGCCTATGGCGAAAGGAAGCCAAACAGAAGGAAATTAAGCTAGCGAAAAGAAATAAGAGAGAGAGAGGTATGTCAGTGATGCAAGCAGCTGTGCAATTTAAAGATAATGAGGAGGAACAAATGAATGAGCAATTGCACAGACAGCGCAAACTAGGGATTGATAAATGTTACCCTGTTTTGTCACCCCTTGTGCAAGATGAGACAAAAGAGAAAGAGAAAGATTCCCTAATGTCCCATTTGTTAAGTTCGCCAACCCCATATGCGCAAAATGCCACCGCACCTCCACAGCTTGTAAATGCGCAGCCTCCAGTAAATATGCCGCAAGCCTTCCCACAGCCGCCAGCACCTCCTCAGCTGGCTCCTATCCCTGCAGTGCAGCCCTTTCAAGGGCCGCCAGTTTTGTTACCTGTTACCCCCGCGCTTCCTGCGACTTTGCCTAGCACGCCAGCAGCTTCCCCTGGCGCTCCTTCTTACACTACCCAGGTACCTGTATCTGAATCTGTTTTTCTTCCCTCTGTCTATCCCCCCGTTTTCGCCTCAACTTCTCCTTCAGCACGACAACGACTAGCTAATGTAGTTACTGGTTTAATGTCTCCTCTTTTTGGGTCATCGAGTGCGACTCCTGCCTTACAGCGTAAGCAATTGCGCAGTCAGCTGCCTGGTCCCAACGAGAAAGAGGTGTTAGATCATTTGGCGCGTAGGTGGATTGGTTTCCCTTCACTCTATGATGTGGATTCGGTTGTGGACGTTTTTCACCAATGGGATGCCCCGAAACAGAGGTATGTGTTCGAAAAAATGTGTGAAATCCTCTGTGAGGAATTGGATGATCATGGTAGAGATCCAAGCCCGCAGGAGTTATGTCGAGTGAGATTCGATTTTGGAAAAGGCACGATTGTGGGCCCCGATGTGAATAAAGCAGTTGCGATCTTATTATCCTTGAGGAATGATGATTGTCAACAGTCGTTGTTTGAACCAGATTTCCCTGTGGGGAGAAAGGGAAAAGCGCGACAATACCCCATGAGAGAAGTCCCTCCGGTATGGAAGGAAGCCGTTGCGGCTGATGCCGCTCAAGGTATTGCTGCTGCTCCAGCACATTTTCAGCATGTTTGGGTACATGTCCCATGGAAGCGATCTGAGGTGTTAGCACTTAAACAGACATTGCCTGATCCCCGTAAAAACCCTGCAGGATATTATAAGGAGTTGTCACAAACTGCAGAATCTTGTGTAATGAATCTGTCTGACATAGATATGCTGTTTGGGAATGTGGTTCCACAGCCTTTATGGGGATCCATTCGTAATGTAGATCACGCTGCAGAATTGGGTGACACATGGGCTAATATCGTTGCTGCAGACGCTAGACAAGTTGGTGGCGCAAAACCTGACCCTTTGGTAGCAGAGCTCCCTGGTAGAATTATTACCTACATGAAAACTATAATGCCTGCGATGCGCGTAAATTGGGATAAACTATCCGCATGTAAGCAGAAGAAAGATGAGACAGTGTCTGATTTCTTCACCAGGTTTGAAGAAACGTTTATCGACCACAGTGGTCAAGACATGAGCACTGAAGGTGGCCAACGGTTATTCATTGATAAATTTGTGCAGAATCTACTTCCCGAGTTGTGTAAAAAATTAAAAGACTCAGAAAGTTCTTTGGCTGTTTCCTCTTCAGCGCAAATACTGGCTACTGCACAGTATTATGAGAATAGAGACAAAGATGAGAAGGATAGAACAGATAAGAAAACGAAAGAACTAAAGACAAAGGTCGTTTTGCAGCAGGCCTATCCGCCACGTGGAGGACAGAGTAATTATAGGCAAACACAAGGTATCTATCAGCAACCCCAACAATTTCAGAATAGTCAGCAAATGAACGGGTATTATCAACCACGAATCCCTGAAGGTCCCAACCAATGTTCATATTGCAAAGAGGAAGGTCATTTTAAATATAGTTGCCCTAAATTAATGCAGCGTAACAGTAATGCGTATGGCGCAAGAGGTAGAGGTGGTCAGCAAGCTCCTAGGGGTAGAGGGCGTGGAAATGCTCCCCAGAACGCGCGTCCTCTTCCGCCTCAAAATACCATAAATAGCTTTGATCAGCAAGCCAACGCGACTGGTAATACAGCTCAGTACTACAATAATGATTATTATGCAGAAGATGACAATGTAGAAGATAATGATTACTAGGACAGCCGTAGACAGAGAGAGGGAGTTGTTTCAGTGCCAGTGGATCAGAGCGGACCTTATGTTAAAGTAACTACAGCAAATGTAACGGAGCCCTTTCTGCTGGATACTGGTGCTGCAAAGAGTTCAATCATGCATTCAAAACTCCCTGGCGCGCCTTTGTCTGGCGAAATGAATGTTTCAGTAGGTTTTTCTGGCGCCCCAGTTAGGAACCCAATTTCTAGTCCTATGTCACTTTCTGTTGGACCTTGTGAGCTAAAAGCACCCCTCATTCTAACGACAGGTTGTGGTGAAAATTTGCTAGGCTTAGATTTGCTAAAAAGATTGCATGCAACACTATATTGTTCTCCCTCAGGAGTACAACTTACATTAGGCAAGAAAGTGATTTCCCCGATGTATTTGTCTAAAAATGCAATGCCACCTGAATTGTCATCCCTTCCGGATGCCCTTTAGGCCACTGGTCCCAATGATGTGGGTCTCCTGGAAATACCGCCATATGTGGTCACTTTAAAAGCCAATGTCAGATTGCCACGCATTCCCCAGTACAAGATCTCCAATGAAGGTCAGAAAGCATTGTTAGCAATTGTCAGTGATTTGATTAAAAAGGGTGTAATTGAAGAGACAAGAGGCAACGTTTGCAATAGTCCTGTTTTACCTGTCTTACAACGAACGGACCCTTCACAGCCACCTGTTTACAGATTCGTGATTGATCTTAGAGAGGTTAATAAGATTGTTGTACCACAGTTTCCAGTTGTCCCTGATATAACTGCCTTGTTAACCATGATTCCAGCCTCCGCTGCATGGTTCTCAGTGATCGATCTAAAGAATGCTTTCTTTAGCATCCCAATTGCAGAGGAGAGCAGAGACATTTTTGGCTTTAGTTTAGGAGGCCGAAGCTTCCGCTTTAAACGCGCTCCCCAGGGCTACTGTGAAAGTCCATCAATATACAGTCAGGCTTTAAAAACGCAGCTTGATGCACTGGTTTTACCCAGTGGCGCTATCCTCATTCAGTACGTTGACGATTTACTAATCGCCGCGGATACTGAAAAGATTTGCAAAGAAGCTACCTTGTCATTGTTGCGTCATTTGTCTGCCTTCCATCACAAAGTGTCTCTCTCAAAGCTGCAATATTGTCGACAAGAAGTGACCTACTTAGGTCATCTCTTATCGAAGGAGGGAAGGAAACTGACCCCAGAAAGAATTCAAGCCATTGCACAGTTGAGTGTGCCAAGAACACAGAGAGAAGTGCGTGCTTTCTTGGGCATTACTTCATACTGTAGGCATTGGATTCCTAATTTTTCCTGGTTGGCAAAACCTTTGTTAGCATTAACATGCAAAGACACACCGACTCCTATCCCATGGTCTGACGAGTGCCAGAAAAGTTTTTGGGAATTGCGCAACGCATTGTGTTCAGCTCCTGTGTTGGGTACCCCTGACTACATCAAACCTTTTACGTTGTATGTTCATGAGAAAGATGGTTGCGCATTATCAGTGTTAACACAGCCTTTTGGCGACAGACCGCGTCCATGCGCATACTTTTCATCAACCTTGGACCCTGTAGCGAGGGCATTGCCAAGTTGTCTGAGAGCCACAGCCGCCGCAGCTATGTCTATTCGACAGTCTGCTGGCCTAGTAATGGATAACACATTGATTGTTATGGTTCCACATGCTGTGGACACATTGTTAAACAGGATCAAGACACAACACTTAACTAGTGCGCGATTATCTGGTTATGAGCTGACACTGTTAGCAAACCATATACACATATAGAGATGCAACACATTGAATCCAGCTACACTATTACCAATCCCAGCAGACCTAGATGAGATTGAGCAACATGATTGTCTGTTCAGAACAGAAGAAGAAACGAAAGGGAGAGTAGATCTTAAAGATACTCCCCTGACTGAGTGTGATGGTACTTTATGGGTGGATGGTTCGTGTTTCAAGCTTCCGAATGGTGATACGACTGCTGCATATGCTATCACGACTTTGCACACGATTGTTGAGACTGCACGTGTGCCACAAAATTCGGCTCAAGCAGCAGAATTAATTGCCCTTACGAGAGCATGCGTATTGTCTGAAGGAATGAAAGTGAACATATATACGGATAGCCAATACGCCTTTGGCGTGGCTCATAGTTTTGGGCGATTGTGGAAAGAACGTGGATTCCTGACTTCGCATGGAGCTAAGATTCAGAATGGTAAGTTGGTGAATGATCTCCTTGAGTCGGTGACCCTACCGTTACAAGTTGCGATTATGAAATGCAGTGCGCACAAGAAGATCACTGATGATGTTGGTCGTGGTAATGCGTTTGCTGATGAAGTCGCGAAAGAAACAGCCAAAGATGTGAAGACTCGAATGTATGTTGCAGGCCCTGCAAGATGGGTTGGTGATGTTGGAATGTTTGAAAACACAATAGAGAGTGTAAAGTCCCTTCAAGCTGAAGCCACAGAGAAAGAATTAAGCAAGTGGAGAGAAAGTATGGGTAAGTTGGATGAGAATGGTTGTTGGATTGATTTGTCAGAACATAGGCGATGGTTGTTACCTGATGCATATGTGCTCCCAGTGGTTACTATGGCACATGGAATGGCACACATCAGTACGAAAGGAATCTGTAAGTTGTTGGCTCCAGTATGGCAGAATGCTGGAATTCCTAAGTGTGCAGAGAATGTGGTCAAGAATTGTATGTTATGTTTGAAGTACAACCCTGGTAGGGGAACCCCAACTCCAGCTGGTCATTTTGCGCCTCCATCATATCCATTTGAAGTTTTGCAGCTAGATTTTATCCACATGGAAAGGTGCAACAACCTGAAATATGTATTGGTGGTTGTTTGCGCTTTCTCAAAATGGATAGAGGCCTATCCTCTAAAAGATAACACTGCTCTATCCACAGCCAAAGCCCTTGTGAAGGAATTTTTCCCTAGGTTTGGAATGCCAAGAATGGTGTGGAGTGATAATGGGAGTGAGTTTGTGGGCCAAGTGATGAAGAATGTGTGTGAGGGACTAGGTATAAGGCAGAAATTTCATGCTGCAAATCACCCCCAATCAGCTGGATTAGTGGAGCGCTACAATGGCGCTCTAAAACTCAAACTGGCCAAAATCCAAGCGAGCTCAGGTCTTAAATGGCCTGACGCTCTGCCTCTAGCACTCCTGTCCACTAGAATGACCGTGCATTCACGGGTGGGACTTAGTCCCTACGAGGTCGTTTTTTGCCGCCCGGCCAATGTATGTGGTGTGCCAAGACCGACGAAATTCAGTGAAATCGAACACCCAGTACTGCTTGATTACTTCTATGATTTGACGGTTAAACTGTGTGTTTTACACCAACAGGTGCAGGATACTCTCCCCCCGGCCTCTGAGGCTCCAGGACACCCCATTGACCCTGGCAAGTGGGTGCTCATCAAAAACTTCCAGCGGAAAACCAACGATGAGCCCCGCTGGATTGGCCCTCACCTCGTGCTACTGTCTACAAGATCAGCTGTTCGAGTAAAGGGGAAAAGGAACTGGATCCACGGCGCCCACGTGAAGAGGATCCCTTTGCCTCTGCCGTATGACCAGTGGGTCCAGGAGGGTATCGCAGACTCTGAAACAGACACTGTACCTCGTTTTGTGCCGTTCAGTGATGCACGCATAAAAGGCACAACTTCAGCGCAGGAAAGTGACGATATTTTGCAAGAAGCTGTGCCACCGTCAATTCGATTGGACACTACAGAGCCTGAACTTTTGTTTCAAGATCAAACAGTACCTGGCCATTTTCATTACAATCTAAGACCAAGGCCCATGTACAAATAAATATTCTTTTTCTTTTACCTTTTTATTTTTTGATAACCAGAGCTCTCCCATCTGAAGGACTTTCTTGATTTTTGTTTTTCGAACCACCATCCGGGTTCAGCCGCAGGGTCGCGGTGCCAAGACTTTGGGGTACAGGCCGAAGACGTTAGGTCGACGGTTCTGGTTGGTCTAGGGCGTTCCCTGGACTGACAGGCGTACTCCTTAGCAGAAGATACTCACCCGCCGCGAGCGGCACGATTAGAGGATGGAGTTTTGTAAGATGGAGAGACTCACTGAGGAAATGAACTTTAAAGCAAGAATATGTAAAATAATGAGGAGCAAACGTTTTGTATTTTTATGCCTATTCGTATTATGTAGTATGGTAGTGTTTACTGTAGGATTTGTATTCTTCTCCTCTCAAGAGCCCATTGCCCCCACTGTACAGATTATACCTCCTCCTACTATCTCCTCACACTCTTTTCACCCTCTGCCTGAACATGAACAAGTTAGACGATCAGAGTTTGTGAATAACTCGTTTATTCAGCTCCTGCACCAGCACCAACTAGTCATGAATACAACAAATTGTTGGGTGTGCGGTTTAATGCCACATACCATTAATAAGGGTATTCCCTATCTGGTGCTGCCGTATAGTTACAATGGATCATCATGGGCATTCCAGACCATGTTTCTCTATGCACTAGATGCGTACTCCCCGCGACAACCGCGTTCCATCAGACCTAGCACCAATAATAAAGCTTTAATGAAAGGAGTTGCCGATATGAGTAGAGATATCGATGCATACTCATCCATTCCCAAAGAAGAATTGAGAGCTTATGTAGGGTGGAACGCGACGGGGTATAGTATTAGTCTAGGTGAAAGACAACGGAAAATCTCATCCCCAATCTGGGTCGTACCCCACATAGGTCAGTTCTGTTTGCAAGGTAATGGTCAGAATCCTAGAGCTCAACTGGGGAGAAGTGACTGTACTGAAACGTACACTTTTCCGTCACAGTTTTCCCCTGCGTTTTTGGCTGCCAAGGGTACATATTTTATCTGCAATGACCGAGCATATACATGGTTGCCCCCTGATTTCTCGGGCACATGTTATATTGCAAATCTGCTACCGCCAACATTTACTGCCGCCTCTGACTATCACAAGACCAGAGTTGTGAGAGGCGTGATTCGTAAGGAAGATACTGCCGGTCAGGAAGCGGGAGATTTCTTTTTGGGTTTCCTGCCGTTTTGGGGACCTATGGTTAATAGTAGGAACCTGAGACAACTGACTCGTGTGGTTGAATCCACTGTTAATGTTACGGCTGGTGCCCTTGGTAATTTGACAGCTGAGCTCCAAGTGGATCGCCTCATGACTTTGCAGAACCGCATGGTTCTAGACGTCATACTTGCAGACCGCGGTGGGGTATGTAAGGTTATCCAATCCAGTTGTTGCATTTTCATACCAGACAATGCTCCAACAGTTTATCAAGCCATCTCCAAACTACATAGAATATCTGAGTCCATACACGTGGATAAAGGAGATTGGTCACTGGTGGGATGGCTCTGGGAACTGATATCTGCCTGGGGTTGGAAAGTTCTGATGGTCATTGGAATGATCCTAGCCATCCTTTTCCTGTTCTGTCTGTGCGTACAGTGTGCTCCTGCGATATGTGGCCTCTGTGCTACATTATGTGTAAGGAAACCTGTATCAAGGGACGAGCTAAGTAATAGGATGATGCTACAGCAACATCTCCATGACTTCGTGAATATTGACCTAGACTCGGATTGAAATGAGCATAGTTATTGCCTATGTAAGGGCAAAAGGAGGGTCTGTCGTACTTTGCAATTTGGGACCACGTAGGAGGCAGGGCCCTACCCCTGTCTATCCCGGTATTAGTGAACCGCGAATGGTTAATGCGGTATGTACAAGTGCTTTGTGTAACGTTTTAGCTATGAATGCACTGTGTATACGCTATTATACATCACTACGTGGGTTCCATTTTAGATCGGTGGCCATCTTATGGTTGCCCTCACATAGGCTACATAAGCATGAGGAAAATACGGGCCTTTTAGAGCACATGTGGCTTTCTTTGACTTTTCTGTGACCTGGGCAGCTTGGCTCCGCTGCCCCAGGTCAAACTGGTCCCACGAGTTCCCCGTCCTCTGGCCACCTGTGATTAGCATCAGGGCTTGACACACCATAAAGTCTTTTCATCCTACACGAGCCTTCAGCTAATCTCTTTCTCACCTGACTGTTCCTGCTTTCTGGCTTGTTTCCCAAAACAGGAGATGCTCATGTTTATTGGGGCCTATCGATATCTGATGTGGGATCTGAGCCTTGCTGTGTAAATAATTGCGGGCTGGCTTAACTGGAATGTGGGATGGTCATCATGACTCTGCCTTTTTGTTTGAAATGTATACATCTAAATGACCATGCCATAAACTAAGGAATGTATGCCTGAAGCAGGATATTCTGTATTTAAGAAGAAGCCCGTTTCTGTGATTTTCAGCAGTCTCCTGAGAACATACACGCTGTTGTACTTCTAGGATACCTGTAATTGGTCTGCAGCCAATAAACTTATCTTTGACTTCACCCAGAAGACTCTGTGTTTCTGTAGGTCTGAAACAGGAAGAACCCCGAAGTCATAGGGTGTGTTCCCCTGCACCGCTGGGCTTAAAATACCCAGTACTTCAATATAAAAGAAGGGCCTTATGCTGATGAAACTCATCTCCTTCTGTTCTTCCAAGATGAGGCTTCTGACTCCTTCAATTCTTTCAAGAATTGCCTGAAAGCAGTTGGCGATTGGATGGGTTAGAACTACCTCAAACTGAATTCCGACAAAACTGAAATTCTTTTTTTGAAGCACGAGAAAATTCCCTTACTCTCTCAGCTTGTGGCTGGCAGATCTTGGGTTTAGCTCCCACTCCTTTCTCCTGGATGGAAAACCTAGGCATTGCATTTTATTCTTCCTTGTCATTTGAACCACAGGTCAAAGCAGTCTCAGCCAGCTACTTTCCTACCATAAAGCCCCTGAGGAGGATGATGCATCTAGCTGTGGTGGTGTCCCGGAAGACTTTTGTTCATGCCTTGGTTGCCTCAAAATTGGACAATGTCTGGGCTTAGCAGCTTGCCTATTGCAACAACAATAGATCATTCAAAATGCGGCTGTGTTCCTAATTCTTTAGGTTCCTTTTCATCATTCTATCTATGCAGAGTCCCTTAGGAAATTATGCATTATTGATAGAATTTGTAATTCCAGGTCTGATTTTCCCCTTAATTCCTCATTTTGGGTTAGATTTTCACCACAGTTATCCCTCGGGTGTCTTCATTCTTGTGGCACCTTTAACTGCTGTTCAGAACCTGTTGGAAGTAAAAGGTCACTCATAATAAGGGCCATTGAGCACTATTCAGTATTGCAGTGAAAATAGTAATTGTACCTCAATGGAAGAAAAATTCAACACTTAACGTGGTCTAACAAAAGTTGGGACACAATAGCAATGGAAAGTCTATTGATAAACCTAACAGAGGACAAATATGACTTCCTATGTGGCCTATCTCATTAAATGTACAAGCCATTTTGGGAGGAGGGTTTCGGAGATAAGGGTAGGCTCAGGGACATCTGTTGACCAGGTTTTATAGTAGCGGTTGATGGAGCACGATGCAAAAGCAACACTGGGGTGCAGCCAGTCGCTGCTAGTGCAGGTAAACATGGTGGGGCGGGGATATGAGGGTAATGCCAAACGACAGAATAGGGAAAATAAAATAAATAAAACCACTTACCTTGTACTCCCTTAAGTTAGTGATGCGGTGAGTGCAAGGTAAGTGGTTTAATTTATTTATTTTATTTTCCCTATTCCATCGTTTGTCACTTCCACCCCCACCCTTGCCCCGCCTCACCACCCCGCCACACTTACCTGCATGGGCCGCCACTGGGTACAGCATGATTGTCAAATAGCCGACTTTACACTGCATTACAGAGATAGTTGCATTATTGCAAAATAAGGCCAAGAAAATGCATTTAACGAAATGATACTAGGACACAGCCATGCCTAACACGCATAATTCAAGAAAATGTCTCTCTTTTTAAACTCTCTAAGCCATATGTGTGACACATGCTACCAATAACCATGTGAACTAACACTCTAGATGAGAAAAATATACAGATTTCCATTATGGATGGGTGCTTCCAGAACATCTTGAAGAGGGAATGAAGCTGGAAGATGTATCTGTCATTCAACCATTTTACTCCACTCACCCCTTCTTCTAAATGAAGAACATGGCACTGAATTAATAATTAATGGCATCTTGACATGCACAGTACATAGTGGCATGTAGTCAATCAATGAATATTGCACACATAGGGCTCATTGCAAAGTTTCCTCTGCTGACAATAAACCCAGTCCAAAATGTTACAAATACTGAGACTACTGGTAACTCTATGTGGAATAGTTAAGGGTGATCACAGTGAGAACCCTAAGGTTGCCTTGGGAATTGGGGAATTGCCTGGTCAGTCAATAAGCTTGTACCCAATTCCTTAGTAAACCCTATAGCTTTACCTAGAGCTTTTTGCCAATATCAGCACGGCAAGTACCCAGGTAAAATGTAGCAGGGCCACTGATTTACTGTGGACCTTGTAATTCTTAGTTAACCTGGTAAATCTTTTACCAGCCCCATCAGAAATTAGGTTGGCTGGCTTGTAATTGGCACAGCTCTCTGCAACAGTCAATACAATAGTTGTAGGTTATTCTATGAGGAGCTGCAAAATCACAAATACGCTGTTCAGATGGGGTAAATTATAAACGGAATCTGTAGCAACAATTTAACCTTTCTCTAGGGGTGGGCGGAACTTGAGGAGTTTTACTCCGCGGAATTCAATGGAGTTACCTAAAACTCCACAAGATTCAGCGAGTAGTTAAATTCTGTTCCGTCGTACAGCTCGTGCTGATTTTTAGCAACAGGAGCTTGTTCCACGCTGTAAAATCATCACAAACAGCACCAAGCAGTGCACCAGAGTGCGCTGCTTCCTTGTGCTACTCAAGTAGTTTTTGTATTCGACTGGCAGCTTTCACAAAGCAAGCAGCAACTTTCTCATCGAGAGTGGTAGCGACCTGCCACGACCACCCACATTAAGAAATCTCACTGGGAGGCGGTGTAGCACTTGGTTTTGCTCGCTTGTGCTTGGCAACTGAAAGTTAGCAAGTCGTGCATGAAAAAAACTCTGCCACACCGCTGTTGGTGAACACCACGCTCTAAGTGGAACACAGAGTGGGCAAAACTCTGCTAACGCTACTGCCGGAGCTGAGTTTAAACCCACCGCTACATTTCTCACACCTGTATTCATGAATCTCACAATATGAAGTCTCTTTGGAAAAGGAGTGAGTGCTGTGTGTAGCAATGAATGGCCATGGGAATGTTTTATTGGTACTTTAAGGCTTACTATGGAGTCAAAGTGTATGGAGTTGAACTTTGCAATAACCTTTTTTTTCTCTCTCGTTTGTGCCTTTAGGATAAAACACTGTTCCATTCTGTGAGCAGTAGCTGCATTGACTGCAACCCAGCCGAAAAGAGGATTTTTATGAACAGATGCGACCCCTTGTCAGAAACCCAGCAGTGGATTTTTCAACATGTTAACATGACAGTTTTGGAAATATTTAATAACAATGGTGGATCCTAGAAAAAAAATTAAGAAATACAGATCATGGACTGCAATCCAGCCAGAACCTGCGGTGAGGGGGGTCAGAAAATGGCTTGCCTTGGTCCAGAATGCAGGTTCTAAGGGTTGATGGAAGGCGGAGACATAGCCCTTGAACCTCCACTTTAGCCGAAGAGCTTGGACAAACTCACCAGCTGCTGTTCAGAACATTAGACCGAAGATTTCCTTGCTGGCCAAGGAGAAAATTATTTAAACTTATTAACTTGGATCTGCGTTACCACAGTGGAATGACATTCTAGAGTTTTCTCAGGTGAAATCCTGTTGTAATATGTAGCGACAAATGGACACTTTTTAGCCATCCGTATGGGACGGGGTGGGGGATGGGAGTAGGGCAGAGTGAACAGCATGACCGCGATGACTTGCAGGAAAAAGGCACAGTAGAACAATGCTGATTGGGTGCTAGCAAAAATCTCAAGAATGAGGACTCAGTATATTTTATAGAGCCATTTTTAATAAATTACTATTAGCTGTATGGACTTGCTTACTCAGCACTGTTACAAATATATTTTCAGATACCATTCTGATTTTGAGGCTGCAGACTTGAACAATCTACATGGAAACAGACTTGTTTATATCAGCACTTGACAAACACCAGATCTGTAGACAGGTCCTACTAGCCCTGTGCATATGCAGAGGAATCGATTTTACCGGAATTACCGAGCAAACAATTGATCACAAGTGTATGCTTATCATTCAGTGTGCAGTTCCATCATTGGGATTCCTTACCAATAACAGATGCAAAAGAGCCAACTGCAGGAATCTGTGTTTACCTCCCTGTTATGTATGAAGCAGCACTGTTAATTTAGAGATGAAGAGAAACAAGGTGTGATGGGGGTGTGCAAAGGTTGTCATTTTGTATATGCAAGTTTCTATTTAACTGTGCGACCAAACCATGACTTTTCATTTCCTAAAATGTTGTAAAGGTACATTGTCATTCTGCAACTGGCTCCCAGAGGTGTGCGTGAAATCAAAAGGAAGCTTAGAATGTATTGCATTACTTTGAGAAGGTGACAAATTGGAGGGCTTGGCAAACAGTGATAATTTATTTGCAATGTAATTTAATAAAGTTTCATATGAAACGATATTTTTAGGTTGCACCTAACAGTCTTAAGAATCACAGTCTATGTAGTCAAGGTTCTAGGGTGAGGAAAGTGTCACTGATCGCTAGATTCAAAACTCATTTGGCTATATGGCACCCTATTTTATCACTGGAGCAGAAACACTTTGAGGGTTATCAGGCCAGGGGTGTCTCATTGTTCAGCAAGATATAAGAGGGTTCAGTGTGCTAACCTTAACAAAAAAAAAGAGAAATCAGGTTTGAGGGAAATGTGCACAATATGTAGGGTCTCCAGTGATACAATAAACAGGATAGTGGAAAGAATCAGTGGGATTGGTGATATATACTGACTGCTCTCTGTCTAAGTGAGCAAAGGGACTGAATATGGGTTGGAAGGCATGCTCCAGAAAACTGAAAATAAAAACAGAGCTTATAAGTCCTGTAAGGCATAAAGAGAAATGTCCAAGGTTTTTAGTACTGTGTCCAATGCTTGGCAGCATATCATCAGTGATTCAGAGATCAGTGTGTGGCAAGCAAATTCCTATAGTTGCATAGTGTGCAAAAGGGGGTAGGACTGTGAACGAGAGCACACCTGCCTCATAATGCAACTGGTTTGGGAGCTCTTGGGAAAAGAGTAGACCATTTTCAGGCAACTCAGAATGTAGGTTAATCATGGGGATGCACATTGGGCACAATAGTACACATTTCAAGTACAAGTAAATTGCATGATGTTTGACAAATAAAGCCTAGAAAATGATCTAGGATTCACACATCCTACAAAGGCTTGTGGTTACTGCACCACAACTAGGATTCGTTTAGAATTTATTGCTGGTGTTTTGATAAAGCTGCAAGTTGACAAATGTGCGTGTCTCTTGGAATATTAAAATCATCCCGGTGACCCCACCAGTACAAATAGACTACATATAGCTGTGCTTTCTCTCTGCTGTATTGAAGTCAGTGTGGATGAGTTGCCAGGGAATCGATGTACTTACATTTATTTTGCTGAAAGTGTTTGATTTAGTATTGCTGGAGGTGTGGACTTTTAATTCCAGAGGTGAATAGTCAAGAAAATGGTTGTTATAGACAGCAATGGTGCACCTACCAATGTCCTCTGTTGACTCAGAAGAGTTCATAGAATATCACTTATGAAATATATTTGGATTAGTACAATAAAAACAATTCCAAAATCTGAATCCTTTAGCAAATACAGATTAATGGGAGGAATGATTTTGGAGTCATAGAAGAAAGCCATGATTACTGCCAGAACAATAAGTGACACAATGTTGGTATTGCATCAAGCCACCACTTACACGTCATTCCCAGGTGGCATCAAACTACACCTTTTCCAAAGATACTTCCTGAAACAAATGTTGGTCACTGGTGTACAGACAGGTGAATTAATATGCCATCAGTGGTACCAGAGAGAATTTCCTGGTAACCAAAAAACAATTAAACAATGAATCTTCCATATGTATTTCTAGAAGACTGTAACTGAATGGTACCTAGATAGCATGAGTGAGATCTGTTCACTTCAGAACACGTTTTGTTTGTTTGGACTAGTTATCATGCTACCTTCTTCCTGTAACCATGGAACATTTCACAGCACAAAAAAACTGTTGAAAAGTGTTTGTTCACAGTCACACTACTGCCCACCTTTCCTACGGTTTTATTCTTTGTTTAAAACACATTTACCTTAAAAACTGCTCGCAACCATGCCCAGATATCGACAACTAAGGAGTCAAAAGACATCAGTACAGTTGTTACCAAGCACTATACTTTGAGCCATTTTGTTTTCTGTCTCTTTCTCATCTATCTCAACCAAAGTAGTGAGTGCTTAGTAAATAAATATACTTTTGATTTTCACTTTCTGCCCTGGTTTTGTGTTTATATATTTTACATTCTTATCTGCTGATCATAGACACCTATGTTTTTGTTCAAGTAGTCAAATGTCAATGTCACCTGTGGATGGATATTCACTACAGGCCACCCCACTCAAGGCAGCTTGCTCTTTCTAAGCTGAAAAAGAGCTGAACACCCGAATGACAGATCTCATGTGGAATCATTAGGATATTCAGTAGTAAACAGGTAGGTGTGCATTGCCTCCATGCTGCCGTGGCAGATGGTCACAAGGATTTTGCACCAAATCCTTAACAGAAGTGGAGATCTGTATCTGAGAGAGGGAGGTGTACGGACCACAATATGATAACCTAGTGGTAGTTTATCTTTTGGGGGGGGGGGGGTTATCATTTTGTTTCCACTTAACAGTCTTTTGAAAAATGTATTTACCCTTCTTGGATTATCACTAGAAAATTAGCCTGGGTATAATAATCAGAGTACAATTAACACTTTGAGTCATATATCTATGCAACTATTTTTTGTCTCTAGTTTATTTGTCTGCGATAATGTTCCCCCCAAAGCAAACGAAAGTGAGAATGACGAAGGGGCATATCAACAAGGGCTTTATCTCTGCTTTTTTGGCTTTAAAAGCCAAAAAAGCAGAGATAAAACTAGCACCCTATCAACAACAGGGTGCTAACACGCAAATTTGCATGTTAGCACCCTTTTACTCTACGCTTCCCCTTGCATCTCTAATGAGATGCAAAGGGGGCGTTCCAGAGTAAAATAATAGGAGAAATGTCGCTAAGCGACATTTCTCCTATTATCAAGAATGTCGCTAACCCTGTTAGAGACAAAAAAAGCAGCGCTAACCGCGGTTAACGCTGCTTTTTTACGTCTGGTATTTTTCAGACTTAGCCATGATATCCTATGGAAGGAGGATATCATGGCTAAGTTTGTCTGTCCCTATCAACAAGCTAACATGAGATTATCGCTGGGTTTCCAGCGATAATCTCACGTTAGCCACTTAGCGTGAGGATTTTTATCACTATTGAGATAAGCGTTGCTAATAGCACGCTATCTCAGCGATAAAAATTCACGCTAGCCGGCGATAATTATCCTCACGCTAAGAGCGCTGAGCGATAATTATCGCCGGTTGTTGTTGATATGCCCCTAAATTGGCAGTGGTGGGTGCCCTCTGTCGGTATGTTTATATTGGCTGGTACTGTGTTTTATGGAAATTACTGAGTATATCAAAGATGTTTTGTCCCTCAAGAATCTATTAATGTGCATTTTTGCGTGGCTTAAGCAAGTGTTGACATATCCTGTTTTTAAATAATTCATGGCCGCGTTTTGCACCCTCCTGTTCTTGTTCAAGGTCATTATGTCACAATAGTTCACCTAAAATCAGCTGGATTGGAGCCTGTTCTATCTGCATTGTGAGAGGGAGCATCATTCTCGGGCAGCATCACTAGCCAGAGAACAAACCCTGCTCAATCTTTCAAAACAATAGCTTTCTACATCAATGCTAAACAATAGTAGGATCAGTTTAAAATGTACTCAATATCATTAATCGCCTTAATCGGCTCTGAAAGAGAAAGTGAAGAATGAGCGAAAAGCTGCGACTAAGAAAAATATGAAAACACGTCAAGGGCAGCGTTGCTGTGATGTTCCCTGTTTCTCATGTCTCTAGCCTCCCCCCAGTGCTTCGACTGAAAGTGTCTCGTCTTCTGCGGATGCTGTTATTAAGAAATGCTAATGTATAATTTATAGCCACAATTAAAAAGCACTTTTACTCAAGTGTCACAACACATTGACAACTAAATGGGGCTGTGATTTGGAACACAGTGTACAGCAGCGCGATTTAGTGTCACTCGAGGAGAGCCGACGCACATCTCTGACGTAGAATACCAACTCAGGGAAGGCTAGGTTTGTTTCACCTTCATCAGGCGAGCGGCAGAGGACGCTCCGCGGATCCAGGCGCTTGCGAGCTACCCTTCATTAGACGTCTCTCTGTGGAATGATGTGGCTCAGGATAATCAAGCTAGCATGATCACGTCTGGCAGATGATTAATTTGTTATTCAGAGTATTTTTTTGGTGTAATTTTCAGCTATTTATACTTTTTTTAAACTTCATATGTGAGTGATTGAATGCCAGCACGGTGGCTCAGTGAGTAAAAGCTCTCCTCTGACATCACAAATGCCTATGAGGCACGATAGAAATACTACAGTACAGTACAACACAGCGCTCTGAAGGTGACAAGTTGGACTATCTGTAATATAGACTCTGACTTCCATTATTCGGGGGTAAGTAAATTGAGTACTATTACATTTCTTTTATAGATCATAGTTGTTAGACCTGACAGCCATCGGGGAGGGGGGTGGTCGTCCCTCAAACATTTTTCCTACTCACCTCCTGTTGTTGAAATTGTTTTTTTGGGCTTTAGGACTCTGTGCAATATACCACTGCTGATCAGTGCTTCCACTCAATCCTTAAAACATAGTAATAGTGGTCTACATCCAATTGGCACATTTAATTAACTTATACTCTCTAATAAAGTCTTACCACATGTACCCAGGGCCTGTAAATTAAATGCTATTAGTGGGCCAGCAGCACTTATTGTGCCACCCACTTAAGTAGCCCTTTAAAACATGTCTCAGGCCTGCCATTGCAGCCGTTGTGCTGGCTTAAACAGCTAATTCGACCTGACAGAATAATACTTTTGTTAGGCGTTAACCTCCGTTTTGTATATATATGTTACCCCTAAGGTAGACCCCAATCAGCCCCTTGTTTGGGAACAGGTAGAAATGTCACGTTTGGTCGCAAAAAAATTGAAATTTAAAATAATCTTTAATGGTAAAGTCAGATTTAAGTCACAATTCTGAAAATGCAATTTTTAGAAAGTTGGAGTTTTCTTGTCCAAACCATTTGGTGCCACTGTATCCTGAGTACCATGACTGTGACTAGAGTGGCAGCTGGTCTTTGTGCATACTCCCAGACAGTGAGACAAAGGGGGACTAGATGCTGGCAGGATGGGCCATCCTGCCATGATGGGAGGGGCGGAGCTGTTCCCTAGCCCCACTTACATTTCATGGGGAATGTCTCAGCACACTCACCAATAACTTGACACCAGTCCTTTGTCACCCTAGAACACTTGGAGCCTGAGTAGGGGAGGAAGGAAATTCTAGAACCAGATGTGGGGGGAAGTCAAGATGTTTTCTCCCGCATCAAAAGCTGGCACCAGGTATAAATATTGGACCCTCAGACCGATCTTCAGTACACTCCTGGGCCTGAGAACAATTCAGAAGAAGGACTGCACTGTTGATTGAGGCCTGCCCTTTTCCCTTGACGGCTGCCCTGCTTCTTGAGGCCTGTCTTGTTCTTTAGAAGTCTTCCTTGCTGCTTGAGGCCTGCCTTGCTCTCTGAGAAGAAGACTGGGCCTGATCTCTCCATTCTGGGCTAACCTGAGGGATTCCTATGGTCGTAGTTGGCTGACCTCCTGTTCTGAGCTACAGGGAGACACCAAGCTCCAGTCCCCTGCCCAAAAGTATCTAAAAACTGATTCCAGCCTTTTGTCACCCCAGACTTCTTGTAGCCTTGGCCAGGGAAAGGAACCAGGTATGTGGGTAGCCTAGAACATTCCTCAACTTCAAAGGATGGCACCAGGTATAAATATTGGACTTCCTAAGCTGCTCTTTAGTTCACCACTGGACCAGTGGACATTACAGAAGAAGCAATGCCTTGTTCCCTAGAGGACTGATCTGCTGCTTGAGGCCTGTCTTGTTCCAAAGAGGACTGCCCTGCAGGTGATGGCATGCTGCTTGAGGCTTGACTTGCTCTTCGGAGGACTGCCTTGCTGCTGGAGGCCTGTCTTATTCCCCAGAGTACTGTCCTGCTGCTTGAGGCTGGCCTTGCTCTCTGAGAAGAAAGATTCCTCCCGTTCTGAGCTACAAGGACACAACAAGCTCCAGATGCCTCCCTGCAACTGTCCAGTTGTCCTGCTGCAAATGGCCCCCTGGACCTGCAACTGGACCTACATGGACCTGTTTGAGCCCTGCTGACCTCTGCTGGAGTGACTCCAGGACCCTTGACTGGCATCAGTTCAGCTCCTCCTGTGAAATCCTAAAGTTTGAACTCTGCGTGACAGACTTTGATAAGGTAACTTTTTCAGTGGTACTAACCTAGTCCCTGTATCCGCACTCCATAGTGGTCAGCCTGAACGTATGGCTTTGTCCCTGTCTAGTGTGACCAGATTCCCACAGTTAGCGTTTTTTTTTGCTTCTCAGTGGTATTTTTACTTAAACCTTTAAAATTGCATTTCTCTGGTTCTAGTGACTGCATTTTTGTCATTATTTCTAAATTGATGTGGGATGTCTCTTTTGTATTGGTGTCACTTTATTACTGTTTGTGTGCTACATAGCACAAATACTTAACACAGTGCATCTAACTGACTGCATTTGTGCCAAGCTACCAGAGGGTTAATCACTTGTTAATTTAGTGACTTTTGTGGTTCGCCGAGGCAAGGATTGTGGTTGTTGCTTGAGTAGCGTTAACACTCCCTTAAACCAATAAATAACCCAATTTCCTGCAATAGTGCTGATGCATTTTTTCAAAGACTAAAAACTAAATGTAACAAAAAGCAGGATGTTTCATGAATCATATTTTTTAAATAGATTTTATGCAGTGAGAGTGCTTAAAATGAAGCAGTTAATTAGTTTTGGTGACATTTATGGTCATTGAAAAAAATATCTGTAATGCATTTTTCATAACAATACAAATAACCAATGCAAGCAATCAGTTATCAGTTATTTGGGTGGTTAGGGGGCAGTCAAGTATACCAGATATATGATCATAGGGATCTGCAGTTGCTTGGGCTGTCAGACAACTCATGGTACAGACACATACCTCAGGTCAGCACAGTCAATTACATACATTCGTATTCTGGGGGACCATAGCCCTGGCATCTGTACAACTCCTAGGTATTCCGGCACAATGCAGTTGACTGCCAGTTGTGGGCCACTCATGTCAGGAGTGCGTACATTAGTGTGGGTCACATGCCTATGGGGGTCACACATCTGACTTGCTTTCTAGTTTTTCAATAAAATCAACCCACTTATCATATCTCTCCCCCTCCCCCACCTGATGCCATATGGCAGACTGGACAGTTACCTCTGCCCTAGCCCATTTCAGCAGGTCAGTTTTCCATCTCTACACCGAGGGTTCTCTTGTGGACTTTCACGCCATGGCGATTCCTCACTTTGACAACACCAGGGTTAGAATCACAAAACCTTCAACGTGTTTATACTTCATTGATGTTGGGTGCACACCTAGTAATGTCTGAAAACGGTTCAGATAAAGGAGTCCCCGATTAACTCTTCCACATAATGCAACAATTATTCCAAGTATCTGATGATCACAGGGCAGTTCCATAGCATGTGTGGGATATCAGCTTCCACATGAGCACAACAGGGGCAAGCAGGGGACACACCTGGGTACATGCGCTCCACCCTTTTCAGTGTCAGGTAAGTGTGGTGTAGGATATCAAACTGGGTTTACCACAGCCTGG
The DNA here is from genome assembly GCF_964204655.1 of Triturus cristatus. NCBI lineage: Eukaryota > Metazoa > Chordata > Amphibia > Caudata > Salamandridae > Triturus > Triturus cristatus. Next base: position 641,293,885 of record NC_140582.1, read on the forward strand.
CATTCATTGATACCTTCTTTACAGACTCCAGGCACTTTTTCTGGACAGTCAGGGTTAATTCCCTTCCCATTCTAGTTTCCCACCAAGTTTTCAACTGCCTATCCCCCGGGTTCGGTAACTGGCTCTGTAGTGCACCATAAATATGAGTGACCGTCTTGAGTTGGTGGCCATGAGTCAGCAATACTGTCAGAACTGGGGCTGACTCGAGCACCCTTTGTGGATCCCACCAAATCTGTCTCTGCAGAGTGGACAGTGCCCCAAATAACAGGTAGCATCCTGGGCTCAATACGTATGTTTTGTGCACATTATCAAACGTTCGCCAGTGTCCATTCTCTGCCAAATCGCTTCAGCACGCCAGCCCACTCCATTCCACTCTCCATCAGAAAACATATCCAAACACTTTTAATAACTAATGGTCTGTTCTGGTAGCCAAGGCAGACCTATTAGGTAGTCGAGAATTGTAAACTCTCCCAGTTCCCCCAGCACATCCTCACTTTCCTGCCCCTTGTTGCCACCAGCCAGCATGCAGTCCTTTGTAATTGGCCCAAAGCATAGTATAACTGATAGCAGGGCGCTCCCAGTCCCCCATTGTCTAGGGGAGTATTTAGCTTTGTCAAGGCTACTCTTCATCTATCAACTCCCCAGATTAATGACATTAATAGCAACTGCAGCTACCCAAAGAAGGTGCTTGGCAATAACACTGGCAGTGCTGAGAAAAAATATAAGAGCCTGGGCAAGAGCTACATCTTGGAGACTGCAAGTTTTCCCATGGGTTAGGGCGGCAGTTGGGTCCAGAATGGCAGTGAGTGTGGGCCTTTGTGCCAACCCATCCCAGATTACAATCTATGAGGTCTTGGTTGCAATGATACACTGCAACATCCAAATAATAAAACTTGTCTGGGCACCAGCAGAGCACAGTGGACAGGTGTGGTTGCTCTATTCCCTCCGGCATGTTGATCAAGGGGAACATGCACGATTTGTCCCAATTCACCCTGAGAACCGACATGGTCTGAACTCATCAAGGAGTTCAACCTGCAGAGGTATATTAGTGTTGTCTACCCATAAATAAATCATTGCATCATCAGCATAGAGGGAGATGTTATGGGTCTGCCACCCAATGACAATTCCCCACTCTGGGCCTTTGGATTGCAAAAAGCATGCCAGAGGTTCCATGGCCAATGCAAATATTATGGGTGAGAGCAAACAGACCTGTCTGATGCCCCTTTGTGTGGCTATGGGAGTCGGAAATCTCCATGTCCATGCATACCCTGGCCAACGGATTTTTATATAAGGAAGAAACTCACCTTTTAGATTCCCGCCTCACTACTAGCTTGCTGAGGGACAACTCAGCATATAAATGCTTTTTCAATATCCAGCAATGCCACTAAACATTGAGTGGAACTATGCTTGGCTCAGTCCAGAATGCAAAACTGCCATCTAAGGTTAAGGAATGTGCTCTTGAGAGGGATAACCCCGTTCTGGTCAGGGTATATTATTGTTTGCACTATAGGAATTAACTGGACGCCAGTTTCTCAACACCTTATAGGCTGGATTTAATAGTGAGAGTGGCCTGTAAGGAGTCCACATTGAGGGGATCTTTCCCAGGTTTGGGGAGAACTACTCTCATCACCACCTTCTTGGAGGATGATAGGATTCCCCTCTCTCTGGCCCCCTGATATTTGTGTAGTAAGAGCTGACCCAGTCCTGTGGTATATGCCCAGTAAAACTCCACTGGAAAGCCATCAGTCCCATGGGACTTACCACGTGTCATTTGCTTAATGGCTACCCAAATCTCTTGGATCGATACCGGGGCCTCCAGTTCCTGCCTTTGGGTCTCCGTAAGGGCTGGTTTGGCCACTCTGGCCAGGTACTGCTACAATTCATCCCAGGGAACCTCTCGGGGAGCTGCATATATTCAACTATAGTAGGAGTGGAACACAATGTTAATGCTCTGTTGTGTGTTTGCTAGTGCCATTTGAGGAGCACGTGGGGCATTTATCGGAGTCTTTGGCATCTCTGACTTCAATAGCCAAGTGAGCACAGTGCCTTCTTATCGCCCCTCACATCTTGACGTGTGACATATTCCTTCTAATCTAGATTGCAGAGCCGGTAAAGGGTCTTTCTGTGCTCCTTCTGCAACTCCCTCAGATCTGGGTGCACTCCCTCGTCCACCCCATCATGGACTTCCACATCCCTGAGGCTGACCTCAAAGACCATAAGTTCTTTGCGGAGCACCTTCTTAGAGCCCACTGCCTCTGAGAGACATATCACCCGTAAGACTACTTTAAACGTGTCCCATTTCACCCCGGGATCAGCGGATGTGCCCTCATTATCAGTGAAGTACTGTTGTATGGCCAACCCTATCTGATTGCAAAATTTTGGATCTTGAAGCGTTGCCATTGGCAGACACCCCACTGGTATCCTGAAACATGGTCTCCCCAGTTCATGGTAATTAACAATGGGATATGATCCGACACCATACATGCCAGATATTCTGCCCCCACCAGCCTTGCACATGGCTCCACTGTCCCAGAGGACATATCAATTCTGTTGAGCAACAAGTGTTCTCCTGAGTAATAGGAAAATTCCCTACTGGTTGAGTGCAGGCCAGACATAATTCTGTGACCTGCATATGTGCAGCCCACTGCCATAGCATTTGAGTGTTAGCTGATGCCTGTGTAGCAAAAACCGGAGGATGCGACCTATCCAATTGCAAATTCTACACATAGTTATAATGCCCACACCACATAGTAAGAATGCAGTGTTGTCAAGAAACTGGGGGTAGGCAACATATAGAAAGGGTACCGATTGGTATTCAGAGTAGACAGTGGCACCAGAGGCAGAGGTGCTCTGTCTAAATTGCCCTCAAGTACCACATACAAACCCTTTGTGTCTATCCTGGTCTGTCTCACAGTGAACTGTACACCAGGCACTACCGAAATCAGTACCCCTCAGGCCTAGCCTGACTAGGCGGTGCTGTAAACATTGCCCCTCCAACTTCTGCCAATTTCTGTAGTTTTCCTATCAGCAAAATGTACATGCATGAGTTTAAGGTATGTGTATACTTTGTAATGTTTCGCGTGCTTGGCCATGCCACGGACATTCCTCGCCAGGAAGAGAATCCTGTCATTTTCCATTTCACCACATGGTGGGATCTCCGCCAGTGGGGTCAGATCCTCATCCCCCACTCTGCCTCCACCAAGCCACTGTTTTTCCATAATAACCTTTGATTCAAGCCTACAAACATACAATCACACACTAACCCCAAAAGCCCCCCTCCTCAGGCTAAGCTACAGAACAGTCTGAGTCAAATAAAAACTGCACATGGAACATGTGCAAGCTAACCATTCCACTTGGATTGTGGGGTGACATGGATTGAAGAGCTCACCTGCATTTCAACCAAGCACCCAGAATGTTCCCCCAGCTACAGATGACAACGCCAAAGTAAGAAGACTCCTAGCACTGGAATCCGCAGCCAGAACCCACTGGTTCATCTTGACATCCCGCTGAACTCACTAGCCTCATCAAGTTGCTTGTTCAGCCGTCATTGGGGTGACGTTATGTCAGATACCACCCTCACGGACTCCACTAGCTCATTGAACGTGTATTGATCTGGGGTCGTGGGTGACCTCAAACCTGAGTTCCCATTCTCTGACTCTAACAAGCCCCGCTCTCTCCATCTCTGCCACCACTTGTGCTTTCACATGCTGCTTGCTCTTTAATGCTGTTTGCTCTTTAGATGGTTTGTGCTAGGTCCTCTGGTCAGTATGTCGGTGCGCCCTCGCAGGGAGCAAACCCCCCCCATCGCCCGCCTCCATTGGCAGCAGCGTCACTCCCCTGGTCTCCAAGCAATCCTACGCTTCCGGCGGCATCTGAAAGAAAAGTGATTTTTCACCATCCCGTATGTGAAGATATGCCTGGAATAACAATTCATATTTGATGTTCAGTCGTCATAGTTGGCATTTGATCTTTATAAGCGACTTGCACTTCCTTTGCTCATCCGCAGTATAGTTAGGGAACATTGTCACTTTGCTATTGTCAACCTGTCAGGGACCCTTGGTGCACGCTAACTTCAGGATGTTGTTACTGTTCCTGTAGGTGAACATGCGTGCCACCACTCAGCAGGCAGAGCACCCTGCGGAGGCTGATGACCACTGAAAAAAAAGTAAATATCTTGCCACCCAGGACCGGGGTTCCCAGACAGTTTTCCAAGTACAATACCATAATTAGGATGTCCACCCATTCAGGCAGGCCCACCAGCTGAATGTCGGTGTGTCGGTTACGGTCCTCTGCATTATCTGATTTCAGTTATAGCTGATGAACCTCTTCCTTTAATGTCGCAATATTGGCCTGAGCCTGTGCACGGGAGGGACAGGCCATTGCCAGTCCCGATTCTGTTGTGTCCATGCAATCCCAGAGCTTCCGTTGGTCATTCCAAAATCAATTTGCCCATCTTGGGGCCAAGAGAGGTTTCACTATCCAGTACATCCTGCAGCAATTCAGCACATTTATCAGAATGTTCTTGCAACCTGTTCCATAGGGCATTGGCTTACAGTATTGTAGCAGCACCCCGGGCCCCACCTCCCTGACCCACAGTCTTCAGTTTCACCATCATCTCTTGGCAGGGGGCCCCCGGAACTCCCTAAACCCCAGTCAACCTCTTTGCACACTCAGAGGCCCCTTAGGCCCACCAGCTGCCAGTCAAACAGAGCTCACTGTGAGGGCTGGGGGAAGGAGCATTCACAAGTGTACTAAGATGCCTGCAGCACTCATCCATGGGTCGTCAGGGCTGCCCACTCCATGTCCATCAAAAAGAGGCAGCACCACATTCACATCCTCAGGCCCCAGGGGGGTAGCAAAAAGCAACCCCTGAGGGTGGGAGGGCCCAAGCACTCACCCTTCTTCCTAGGGGTCTCATGAGTCCAGACCCGAAATGACTTACCAGGCCGCAGTCATTTTGGTATGCCCGTAGGCTGCGCAGTGCTTCAGTCACAGGACGCACAACTTTGCATCGCCTCATTCTGTGATCGTCAGCCTCTAGGCCAGAGAGGACTCATCCATTAGCCATCTGCAGATGGCTGAGGTGGATGGCGTGGGTTCTTCTGCTGAATCCCCTGCTCCGTTGCTTCCTTGATTGGGAGATTCAGACAGCCAGCAGCCCCGGAACATGAGGGACTGGCTGTGGCATCAGTCTTGGCCCACTCTATTGCACTAGGCTCCAGGGGCCGGGGAAGTTGATTTTTTACTCTATGGCCCCAGGGGCCGGCAAGTGCTCCAGACTCAGATGCCCCTGTATGGCCCATGGCAGACTGTGTCCATCATATGGGGCATAAGCAGGATTTGGATGGATTTTGTCTGGAGTAGGGTGTGGAGCTCTACACTATGCATCTTCACCTTACATCTATGGTAATGCTATGTTAAGTGTTTTATTGAACGAGCATACACCTGGTTCCTCAGCAGTGTTTAATAAGACCATCATCACAAACGTTAATGGCGGTACTACCAAGTTTTCAAGTTTAAGTAAAGAAAGTAATTATCCAGGTGGTGTACTAGAGGGCACATGTCACAATGGTTGCTATTCTGTAAAGTGCTTCATCTCCTTGTGCTCCTTTACATTTTTATGACACTTTTATTGCATGCTGCTGACAGAATCAACTATTAATTTTCCTCTGAACTAGTGAGAAACATTTTAATTTGGCTCTTGGCATTTGCAAACTAGTAGATCCCTTCCTGAACTGGCCATCCTCCTCCAACCAACCACAATGTAAAAGGAACTTTTACCCGGATGTTTTTTTGACTCTATCAGAAGTTCACAACGCTTGCTCCTGAACCTGGTGTCGTTTATCCAGGGAAAGTTCTCAGATGCAGACCTCACATCATGACCTCACAAAATGACGGACACCTTACATTATGTCATAAGTATGCTGTGTCTCCAGTCCTGAGCTTTCCTTTACAAATGTGCATAATTCCGGTTAGTTCATTGAAAGCAAACCAATGATATAACTGCATTATATTGTAAATTACGATATTCTCAAATAGGGAGAGAGGTGATAAGCCTTTCTGAAGGGGCCAGTAGGCAAGTTTGCTCTTGAATGACCATGAGGTGCTGCCGGCTGAAGTGTTAAAGGATGGAACAGCACTCTCATCTTTGTGCTCTATTGCCTGTGTTCACCATCCCAACTGGGACGTATTGGTGTGGCTGGCAGCTCCGTTTCGATGCCTTAAGTATACTGGGAAAGTGAGAATCATATGTAGCTATTTAAAAAAAATATGTCACACTACGGAGAAAGAGCAAATCTAATTTGATATTACATGCGTGAATAGTAAAAAAAAAATGATACACAGTATGACTAGAGTTTCATTTGCAAGATTAAAACAGAAAATAAAATTAATGATTTTGAGAATTTGAAACCACTTTTGACCCAGGTTAACCATCTGAAAAAAGGAATAGGCATATCAGAAAACAGCAAAGACCAGTATAGCATTTGATTATTAAGAATGAAAGGTTGACTGGAGGGAGAAGGGTAGAGAGTGGACATCAAAAAAATCACTTCCATATCCATGGGTGCACAAACCACACCCGATCCTCTGTAATCTCTGTAATTAAAACATCTTCACAATCGCTATGTGATCTATATTGGAATAGCTCCATGATGTATCCATTCCCTATTTTCATCCGGGACCAGAGTCTTTATCCATGAGGATATTGCCAGTGATACTATATAGACCCACAAGAGGTTTCTTGTGCACCAAACCAAATAAAATGAAACGTGTTATGGTTTTGGCATGTCTCCCCAAAGACAATGCACATATTACTTATAAATTAGTTTTTGTGGTTATGTTTCTGAGACGTTACACGAGAGCCTTAAAGTACTTACATGCTTGCAGTCATTATGATAGGCAAATACTTTATTGATACTGATTAACAAGTAACAAAACATGTTTTTATTCACAATTATAAACACCATCTTAGGGAAGGTAATATAAAATGCAACATATTTTTATAGAGTCATAATAGGACCTGGTATGGGAATAGGCACAACTTTCAAAAATCTATTTTAAGCCAACCATCACCATTGATATATTCACTAAGGGGCAGATTTACTAACATTTGATGCAGAACAACGCACCAAGACAACTTGCTGCACTCCATCAATGGAGAGGGTAGGAATGCACCTTATCTATTAAGATGAGATGCATTCCTGCGCACTCTCTTCTCTGAGAGGCTTTAAAACACATTGTTGAAGCAAGGTAATCTTTGTCTTAAGTCGGTTTATGACATGTAAATCCCATGGTAAGGAGGCATAAAGATGTATCCCAGACCTGTGAAACGGAGAAATATGGGCATATATGAACCTCACAGGATCAACTCAACCACGCTACAATATATCACACATCATATACATACATCTCATCCTATGTGTGCAACATGTATATTTGTGGTGCAAAACCACCGCAGCAGACATTCAAGGTGCCAGACTGTAGAGCAAGGTTCCTCCTCATGCACAATTTACATCCCAATGACTGCCAACAATGCAGTTCTCAAGGAAATCGTGGGACTGTCCTGGAGCTAAACCACACTGGTCTGTTGCAGACACACAACCATGGACACTGAATCATGTGGAAGATATAGCCTACACTGTCCCCAAGGCGTATGGCACTGTAGTGTACACAGTCTCCCTGTTGCACTGTACAGTTCAACATTACCACATATTTAAAACCCATAGTGAACTCTGCTTTACCATGTGTATACTACCATGTACCATATACATATCTACCCACTATCCTTCCAAAGGCTAAACACATAGAAAAATGTTGACTAAAATTATCAATGCAAAATATGTGTAACAGAAGTAACACCCATCACCAGCTACAGTTACATGTTGTCAAATCAGACAGGTATCAGTTCAGCAACTGCAATAGTTGCAAAAAACAGACACAATAGATTAATATGAGACATGTGTCTACTCAATAGCAAATGGCAAGTAGAATAACAAATAGTAAGTGAATCTCGGAGGACAGCATACTTGTATGTCTAGCTCAGTGTCAGCCATTGCCAATCTCAACTTGCCTGTGTCCCACACAATGTCATAGCGTTGTCCATGACAGTAAGCAAGGTGTATGGACCCAGACTAGATTTGAAATGCATGTTGGGCTAACCCTTATCATGACTCCTAACTAATACTACACCTTCTCTCTGCAGCAGACCAAGGTTACGCTCTGGTGCCATGGCCATGACTCCTGTAAAGATCACACAAACAGAAGCCCAGGGGATCTAAAACCATGCACTATGCAGCACCTGGTCCATCATTGAGTGGATAGTCATAGTACTAATGTATCTGGGGACAGATTGCTCTACTCTCCACGTATGGTCTGTAAAATAATCTTGGTCCGCTGCATGTTGTACAACATATGTGTCAGGATAAAAGTGCCATGGCCAGATGAGATTGGGGATAAGGAAATGTCGGATAATGAGGAGGAGGAAGATAAGACGCCTCAGCAACCTTGAGCATCATGTGCTGCAATACGGCGGAGTGACAACATCAGTAATAATGTATTTTCTGAAGTATGACTGTCTAACATCATATGAAACAATAATGAAAGATTACGCATTGTACATTTCTCTATCAATAAAATGTCAGAGCACTACCACTATGTAAGCGTTTGTATTCCATACTCACACTAAACCTCCACATTTAACCTACTATTTGTCACACAAAATATGTATGTAGCAATGTGTAACAAAATGTAATTGAACATCACCTGGTACAAATGAAATAGCGTGCATGCCAACTACCTGTAGCAGATAGCCCTCCATTGCCAGCCACAATTACCATGGTGTGGTAATGAAGACAGTGGGCTATGACTGTGTGGGTGTGACTCCTGATGCTAGCCGGGTGTTAGGCCTCATACTTGCGGCCAAAATAGAGGCCACTCTTTGTGTGATTACCTGGAAGTGTTCCACATAGGATGTGCATGGGAACAAACTCCCAAATCTACAGTCTACATACGCAACATCAACAAATATACCCACATGTCAAATCCATTAAGTTGTCTTAATTTACACAGAAAAAATCTCTTTGCCATACTTTCCCAGTGCAACAGTGTTGCATGTGTACATCCACTAAAGTGCAAAACACACAAGATGATGGACGGAATGTTGCACATTGGCAAAACATTCACCCCCAGTCACAGATCTGGGTTTAACCCATCGTTATTTTGCTCAACACACCACCCCAGTTCAGACATGGCAATATGCAAATCAGTCTTGACCCTGTGCCTCATGGGAACAGTCCAGCCCGAACTGCCAAGCCATGTCTTCCCTGGACCGGAATCAAGCATCCTAGGACTGGTTTCGGGGTTTCACCCCTCTTCAGCCAGGATAACTTGACTCCAGTGGCATAGTGAGCACAAGACCCACGTCTGGGCATACCCTTCCCACATAGGGCGAACAGCAAAACACACAAGATGATGGATGGAATGTTGCACATTGGCAAAACATTCACCCCCAGTCACAGATCTGGGTTTAATCCATCGTTATTTTGCTCACCACACCACCCCAGTTCAGACATGGACATATGCAAATCAGTCTTGACCCTGTGCCTCATGGGAACAGTCCAGCCCGAACTGCCAAGCCATGTCTTCCCTGGACCGGAATCAAGCATCCTAAGACCGGTTTCGGGGATTCACCCCTCTTCAGCCAGGATAGCTTGACTCCAGTGGCGTAGTCTGCATTCTGTCGATCAACTGTTGTTTTGCATTTGTCACCCCAAGTGGGACGGGTATGCTCAGACGTGAGTCCCGTGCTCTCCATGCCACTAGAATCAAGCTATCCTGGCCGAAGAGGGGTGAAACCCCTAAACCGGTCCTAGGATGCTTGTTTCCAGTCCAGGAAGGACCTAGCTTGGCAGTTCGGGCTGGACTGTTCCCATGAGGCACAGGGTCAAGACTGATTTGCATATGGCTGGGTTCAAACTGGAATGTCATGGTGAGCAAAAAAACGATGGATTTAGGCCCAGATCTCTGTACTGGGGTGAATGTATGACATTGTTCTGCATTCTGTCCAGCAACTGTTGTTTTGCATTTGTCACCCCGAGTGGGACGGGTATGCTCAGACGTGAGTCCCGTGCTCTCCATGCCTCTGGAATCAAGCTATCCTGGCTGAAGAGGGGTGAAACCCCGAAACTGGTCCTAGGATGCTTGTTTCCAGTCCAGGGAGGACCTGACTTGGCAGTTCGGGCTGGACTGTTCCCATGAGGCACAGGGTCAAGACTGATTTGCATATGGCTGGGTTCAAACTGGAATGTCATGGTGAGCAAAAAAACGATGGATTTAGGCCCAGATCTCTGTACTGGGGTGAATGTATGACATTGTTCTGCATTCTGTCCAGCAACTGTTGTTTTGCATTTGTCACCCCGAGTGGGACGGGTATGCTCAGACGTGAGTCCCGTGCTCTCCATGCCTCTGGAATCAAGCTATCCTGGCTGAAGAGGGGTGAAACCCCGAAACCGGTCCTAGGATGCTTGTTTCCAGTCCAGGGAGGACCTGACTTGGCAGTTCGGGCTGGACTGTTCCCATGAGGCACAGGGTCAAGACTGATTTGCATATGGCTGGGTTCAAACTGGAATGGCATGGTGAGCAAGAAAACGATGGATTTAGGCCCGGATCTCTGTACTTTGGTGAATGTATGACATTGTTCTGCATTCTGTCCATCAATGGTTGTTTTGCATTTGTCGCCCCGAGTGGACGGGTATGCTCAGACGTGAGTCCCGTGCTCCCCATGCCACTGGAAATAGGCTATCCTGGCTGAAGAGGGGTGAAACCCCGAAACAGGTCCTAGGATGCTTGTTTCCAGTCCAGGGAGGACCTGGCTTGGCAGTTCGGGCTGGACTGTTCCCATGAGGCACAGGGTCAAGACTGATTTGCATATGGCTGGGTTCAAACTGGAATGGCATGGTGAGCAAAAAAACGATGGATTTAGGCCCAGATCTCTGTACTGGGGTGAATGTATGACATTGTTCTGCATTCTGTCCATCAACTGTTGTTTTGCATCCACTGAAGTGCCCAAACAACATCGTCTTGATGCATAGTGTAGGTTAGGTGTCAATTACTAAGCCTTACTATCAGCAATATGTAGGAGAACACACCAAGGCATGCATGGTGACCTACCATACCAGAATCACCATGATTAAGGATCATGGTGGCCACAAATTATGACACTAATATTATCCTGTGAGGTATGGCACTTGGATAGGATGGCACTTATGCAAACATTCAAATGGCCCCATCCATACATCTTCTTCCAGGTGTGTGCAGCCAACTGCTGCACACTTTCAAATTTTTTACTACAGGCTTATGACTCCACTGTGGTACGCAGCGCTATTTGGCTGTAGGATAAGTAGTCATAGACGTGGCTGCTCTAACCCCATGGTAGTGGTAGTCTCTTGCATGCCTGTGGTAAGCTAATACAATGTCATTGGGTGCCATTAATAACTTAGCACACAGAGCACCTCTGGCAAGGTGGGTCATTGTGCTACCACAGTGTTTGGGTACTATGCATAGTATGATCCATGAACAGGATGATCCCACACATATGTTCACTTAATAACACACATATGACACATATGCAAAGACTGCAAAAAGGTCAACTCCACCCATCACACAAAACACTGTATTTCTTGTTAATTTGCATATGAAATACACATCCCAAAACATGAAAAAATAATCTAGACCTCTAGCGTAAAAAACTAGGATACAACACCATTTAGCATGACATTTTTCAGTCGCCGAGTAAGTGAAAAATGACGCTTTTAAGCCGATCCTCGATATAAAAGTTTCTTCCATTGTTAAGCATTTTGTGAATTCGAAGCATTGAGCGGTAACGTAAAAAATAAAGCGACACATAGGCTGAAAATGTGCCGGATTTGCCCAGAAGGTGAAGTAATGGATAAAGGGAAGTGATGTAATGGAGCCTGCATGCTGCAAATCAGGAACTGTGAAGTCACTTTCACTTTGACAATAAGTCACACTTTTAGTGTCTGTGCTTAGGAGTGTTGGTGTTGTGCTTGTACTGGAGAGTGGTGTTGGTGTTTTTGGAGCTGGTGCATCATGTCTGCTGTCCCTGTTGTGTCCCTAAAGTAATTTTTGGGTGTCTTTGTAGTATTTTGTTGTTTATTGTTCTGCGTGCTGTCAGGTGTCTTTTGGGGGAAATTTGTTATGGGGCAAGTAGGGTGTTTTCTGGGGGTTTGGTACTGTTTGGGTTAGTGTATTGTGGGTGGGATCATGCTGGAGCATACCTGTAGTCCCCCAATAAATCATCAGGAGTTTGGGGCATACCTGTGACTGGTCTGCCATTACCTCCGAAATATGGTAGCCTGGTGGGGGCCGTGTGATCCTGGGCTACCCTGTGAAGATAAGGAAGCAGTGATGGGAACGCATATGCCTCCGGATACTGAGGCTCTATGGAGTGGACCAGGACAACTGGCAGTTGAAGTTGTGGTGGGCAGGGAGTCCGATTTCCTATACTAGATTACGTGGGCATTGAAGTTGGTGGAACAATATATAAGTACACATAATGTGCCTGCTCTCCTATGTTTCTCATGTACCAATTGATGATTTGTGGAACCAATAAGTATGGCTCACAAGGCAGTTTGACTGTAATTAGCCATGCCCCATGCAAAAGGGGCAAATGCTGTGCCTATAGAACTGGCACAATATGTGCACCAGTGGTATCTGTGACAATGTGTGGCCCACACTAGTATTATTGTTACCGTAGGTGACATGGATAACTCCCACGGAAAAATGGAGCTGATGTACCTTCCCATAGCCCATCCAGACTACTCATGTGATGACAGAGCAGGTAGTGCAGATGTGCTCCAGAGCTGCTTATTTCTCAGCAGGCATTTGTCATGTACACTTGTGATGGCAATCACAGAACATATGTCATACATAAAGGGGCTTATTTTCAAGGCCCTTGCACTGCTGGCATTTCACTTCTAACAATGTCAAAAGAGATGCAGCGGCTGCGCTAGAGCCTTGTAAAGAAGCCCCATAGTGATGTGCTGATGATCCTCCTTGGCATACCCCCCTGAATTGTCAATCACTAATGAGGCCTGCCATGGTTTACACTGCTTAGCTGACCTCTGATGGTGGCAATATACATAATGCTGGTCTTTAACAGCATTTCCTATTTGTAATGGGTATAGTTCCTTGATGCTCACTATGGCTATGCTGTGCTTTGCACTGGCTTGCTTGACTACATACCTCTGACTGCATAGCAAATCCCACATGCTGCATTTGCATGGCCTCCTGGAGGGGTTATTGAGGCCAGAGCCACTGGAGCTGTCTTAACATATTTAACTTACATGGAACATGACTCCAGTATGAGAGCTCAAATATGCGTCCGATAGGAGCCCACTCAAATGGTACACATCCAAGGGTATGCTTGCCTGAATGAGACACATTTATACTGATACCATACGTGTAAATGATCAAATATGTAATTTTCTGCTTAGGGATACATGGGACATAAGTGTACAATATCATGCACTCAGCAGCGCTGACAGGTACAGAACTCATGTTACTTAGGGAACAAGTACGCATACATTGAGATGTATGTAGCCTACTCCTTTTCTGGTGTCTGCTTTTAAGAGGGCCTCAGTATAGCATTATCTTACTGAGCATGGTATGTGAATTGCATAGGTGCACAGCATCAACCAAGTCAGCTACCATTGTGTAAGTTGGAAGTGATGCAAGTCAGCACATGGTTCTGAAAAATGGCCTACTGGGGCATGTTTAAGCCGGTATTCATATGTATGTTTGCCAGACTTACTAATGTGTATCATCCGGGCATGTCAACTGTGTCACCTGAACACTTACAACCTGAAGAGCTGCATAGCAAATAACCTTGCATAGGTACTGTGCTGTTGTTTCATATCAAACAGGTGTAGTAAGTTTCAAGATATGATGTACATGTTAAGTCTTGTAGCTGGACCTCCTTCATACACAAAACGTTAGGTGGCAAACTTCAACAACCCCAACCTCATCAGTGCAGATTGCGTAATTCAAGGAGTGAATATGAAGCCAGATGGTGTGGGAATTGTCAGATTCAATTTACATCCTTACCCCAATTGAAATTTGGAAGGAGATAAATAGGCCATAAAAAGTTGCGGTGGCGTGTTTCATATTTATCAGCCTCTGATTAATGTCAAGAAGAACACTTTGCTAATTATGGATGTACCACATGATTGTTGATTGGCAGGGGAGCCATGACCCAAGTGTCAGACAATTGGTAATGGATATGCATCAAAACTTGATGTGGCTGTGAATGATAAAGAATGCATTTCAGTTGCACATGCTGTGATATTGAGAGCATGTATTGAGCGGTGGCATGGTCCACCGTGGAGTTACTACATGTCAACTATGAGAAGTTTCGTATGCCTCTGCCTGATGTGGGGTGCTATTCCTGCATCCATTATTACATGTCATACCTGCCAAGTTATCTGTATAGGTAGAAAAGTGTCTGACATTGCTCTTTGCCTTATTAATTACAATATGTTGTGAGACAAGACGTACTGCCAAGATATAGCACTTCTTTATTTGTTAAATGCCTATGGCACAAAGGCCATTGCATAATGCAGAAGGTGCACTAATACATAGTAAAGGTGTCCTATTCCATGGGTACCAAAGATATTTGTTGCCAAGCATACTCAGTACTGACATGTTCATATTCATATCTGCCAATAGTTTTACAATTTCACAGTCTAACAATTGGCCTGCCTTTGCACTTAGGACTGAGGACATCTGATATGCTAGAAAATAGGTATGTGTATAGTCACTGTTAGACTTGGCATCTTTTGGCGTGTTTCCCCATAGTCTTTGCTTTCTGACCTCTCGGTTTTGACTCTGTTTTTGCTGGTGTAATGATTCTGCGCACTTTTCTAACTGCTGATCAGTGGTAGAGTGCAAGTGCTCCTGTGGTAAAATGTGTTATGGATTGGTGTTTCCATGATTGGCCTATTTGATTTCTGTGTCAGTCCCTAGTAAAGTTCACTGCGAGTGCCAGGGCCCGTAAAATCAAATGCTGTTGGTGGGCTGCAACACTGGATTGTGCCACCCACACAAACAGCCCGTAAAGTTTAACTCTGGCCTGCCATCGCAGAGCTTGTGTGCAGCCTGGGGCTGCCATGTTGACTTGGCAAGTGCACCCACTTGCCAGTCCCTAAACCTTCCCTTTTCTACATGTTAGTCACCCCTAAGGTAGGCCCAAGGTACCCCTGTGGGCAGGGTGCATTGTATGTGAAAGGTAGGACATGCCCTGGTATGTGTGGCATGTCTTGATAGTGAATTACAGCCTACTTAGTTTTTCACTATTGCAAGGCTACCTGTTCCCCATAGGCCAGAATGGGCAGTTTGATTATAACATCCTATAATCCTAACTGACCCAGGGAACATGGTAGAAATTCGAGTCTAGTATGCCTGAACTCAGAATGATAAAATATATATTTTAATGAAGTTGGTTTTAACATTCTGTGTTACTTTTAGAAAGTAGGTATTTTCTTACCAAACCTTCCAGCCTGCCTCTGCTAGCTTGTGTATTGTCTGTCTGGTTTGTGAGTGAAGGGGGCTGGGGGAGACTCCAGGAGACAGGTTGAGCTCGCACAGGGCTGAATAGACCTATCTACATGTAGATGGGTGGGAGGAATAGCACCTGGGTCTGAATAGGTCTATGCCTGCCTTCCACAATGCTGGCTCCACCTCCTGTGGTGCGTCTGAAGACCCTGGCCCACATTGAAAAAGGAAGAAGCTGCACACTGGCAGAAGGCACCCAGAACTGGTTTTAACTAGGTACAGGACCCTCTGCCTGCAGAGGAAAAGGATTTGCCAATATAAATATTGGGGCTCAGACCCCAAGATTTCAGAACTCTTTTGGATCAAGAAGACTGCCAAGAAAAAGAGCTGGAGAATTTGTGAGGAGGAACTACCACTTTGCTGTGTCCTTTGCTGTGTTGGCCTGCAGTGGCTGCTTCTGTCTTGGGCAGTGAAAGGACTGGACTGAACTTTCTGAAATGTACTTTTGTGAGTTTCTCCAAGGCCTTGCGGTAGAGCTTGCCCCCTGTTCAAGAAGTCTCAGGAACAGCAAAGACTTCAAGCTCGACACCATCTACGACGCCGCTGCCGACTCCGTGTCCTGAAGGCACCGCAGAGAGCACCGCTGCAATGCGACCCTGGTCTCACCGACAACGCCTGCTGATGCCGCCACTGAGCAGCTGCTCACACCGCGACCTGTGGGCACCGCACTCCGCATCGCCTCACTTCACAATGACGCCTTGGTATCCCCGACCAGGCAGGTCAACAACGTCTCCTCGGCGTGCTTCAACATCCTACGCATACTTCGGAAAATCTTCTGGTGGATCCCCACCGAGACCAGGAGGACCGTCACCCAGGCCCTCGTCACCAGCCGACTGGACTACGGTAACGCCCTCTACGCCGGCACCACCGCCAAGCTCCAGAAGAGACTCCAGCGGATCCAGAACGCCTCAGCCAGACTCATCCTCGACATCCCACGATCCAGCCACATCTCCGGACATCTGAGAGACCTTCACTGGCTCCCCGTCAACAAGAGAATCACCTTCCGCCTCCTCACCCACGCACACAAAGCCCTACACGACCAAGGCCCGAGCTACCTCAACAGCCGAGTCAACTTCTACGCTCCCACGCGCCACCTCCGATCAGCCAACCACGCCCTCGCCGCCGTCCCCCGCATCCGAAGAGCGACTACAGGAGGAAGGTCCTTCTCCTACCTGGCCGCCAAGAACTAGAACTCCCTCCCGACCGACCTGCGCCTGACCCAAGACCACCTCTCCTTCAGGAAGAAGCTGAAGACCTGGCTATTCGAGCAGTAGCGGCACCCCCCCCCCCCCAGCGCCTTGAGACCCTACGGGTATGTAGCGCGCTTTATAAGTGTCATTGATTGATTGATTGACTCCATGCCGGAATCAAAGCCGCTGCTTGCACCGTGGTTCGAGGGCACCGCTCGTTAAGTTACACGACGCACCACCCTCATCCCGCACCACAGCCTTGGCCTACCGACGCTGGTGCCATTGACTCCAGTCTGTCAGCCGATGACAGCGCTCCAGCAACGATGACGCTGCTGCTTGCACCGTGACCTGCCAGCACCGTGATGAGCACCGCCTTCATCTCACACCGCAACCCTGGTCTCACCGACAATGGCATCTGACGCCGCCACCGAGCCGCTACTCGCACCGCGACCTGAGGGCACCGCTGCACTTCGCACAGCAACACCTGACGCCTGCCGACACCAGCGCTCCTGACTTCAGCAAAGAGAAGTTCGATCTGCAACGCGTGTGACTTCGAGGGCCCGATGACTCCTGCACCGAACTCCTGCACCGACACCTCCGGACGCCGTGTGTTCGGAAGCTCAACGAGAGGTCATCGACGCCCTGCATTTCTGAAAGGTACTGTTTGCAGGTCTTCCCGATGCTGTAGCTGGCCCGCGACGCCGCGGTCAGCCAAAACTGTTTGGATTTATTTGCTCTCGATGCCGTGATAGCCCGAACGGAGCTATCGACATCAAGGAACTGTTGTACAAGGTTATTTTGATAATTGAAGATTTTTAAGTACTGTTTGCGGATTTTTATAGTTTTGGTCTTGTCTTAAGTATATAAAAATATTGGATATTTTCTAACCTGGTGTGGTGTCTGTTTGTAGTGCTTACACTGTATTACTGTTGGTTATGTACAAATGCTTTACACACTGCCTCTAAGATAAGCATGACTGCTCGTGCCAAGCTACCAAGGGGGTGAGCAGGGGTTATTTTAGGAGTGTAACTCCCTTACCCTGACTAGGAAGAAGGGTCCCTATTTGGACAAAGGTGCAAGCCCTTGCCAACTAGAGACCCCCATTTCTAACAGTCACTTTAAGCTGCAAGATACATTTAGGCTATAGGGGCTGCTACCTAGGTGTAATGTAAAATATGATATTTAATGATGTTGATACCTCATCCTAGTCAGCCTTTGAGTAACATTTATCCTCATTGTTTCAATCGACAACAGGACCCCAGATGAGCTGTGCCATTACAACAAACAAAAGAAGCACTTCCACTACCTCCAACGGGTCACCAAGGCACACAGGGCAATGAAGAGGTGATTAGAGGAGGAAAAGGTTCAGGGAAAGCTGTGTACTCCCCTTGGGACCACCAACCACCACAAGGGGAAGCTCAGCACGCCATGAACAATCCACCTGGATGTCTCACTCTAAGTCATCCCAAATACCTCCACCAGTGGGCTTTCTATGCCACCAGGACCCACACCTCAGCCCACTGGTTTGAGCAGGAAATGAGGAAGGACATGTCAGACCTCAAACACAAAATGGCAGTCCCTGAGAACAAGGTGGACCAGGCCTTATCCCTGCTGCTGGACATAGAGCGGGCATTTGGGCAGGCCAAATGTTGATTGCCACAGGGACTCCTTCTGCCTTTCTCCCTGCTAGACATGCTGACAATTTAACAATAGGTTTTATTAGGTTAGTGTAGTTATAGTCATAGTATAGGAATAGAGGTTTTAGGGTATTTTTAGGGGTGGGTTAGTTTGTTAGTGTGTATGGCTACTTTGAGTTAGCTATGGGGTGGGAGGGTAGATGTGCTTATTACATATTAATCAAACAATTCATTAAAATATGTGATTTTTTAGGTTTCTATGCATAGGCATTTGATGTTTAGGTGTAGTTTCAGTTGTCCTTCTGCAAAGACGTGACTTAAGGGGGCGTTGATGTTTATCATGTCGTGCTAAATGTGTAGAGTAAGCTAAGTTAAATCAATGTAGTTGTATATAGTAGATAGGCTAAGATACTTTAGGATAGGTTAGGATAGATATTTAGTATAGGGTAGTTAGTTATTTCTATTTAAACTTTTATATTCACATTAAATCTAATAGTTTGCTACATACAGGTGTACGTCATGATTTACTGTCATTGACAGTCCACAAATGGTCAAGGTGAACAGGGTGAAGTGAATATGAGGACAGTGACAGTAGATGTTCCCTGGCATGTTGATCAGCACAGAGCTATGAAGAAACTGGTTACATGCCACAGATGAATGCAACCGGACACTTCATTGGAAAGAGGTACAGTCCACATCTTCCTCCTCTGATGTGTGTGTGTTTACAGTGAGGGGGATGTTGCACACATCAGGGGCGGAAGATGTGTATCCAGTGCCTGCAGCAGCATTCATCTGTGCCAAAAGTATGAGGCAGCATAGCAGCGAGGAGGATCTGCTGGTTTTGCAACACAGTAGCAATGTTGCGGTGGTAGGCACCCATTGCAGCAATGTGGGAGTCCTGCTCCGCTCCAAGCACTCCATGCACTCCAAGATAGTTCTGATAGAACCCAGTTCTTTGACCACATCACTGGTGCCACTTTGGCAGAGCAGTTGTTGATGCCTCTGACTCATGACACCAGTGATGTCAGCCAAGGTCTGCTGGAGGCCATGGAGAGTATGTGCCTCTGCCAGCGGCAGTGTTGTCTCTATTGGGACTAAGATGCCCAAGGACCCCCTCTAGGGTGTCTGCCACCGTCTCCATCCCTACCCACACCTGAACTGCAACTCCAACTGGACTCCTACCACAGTCTGTTGGAAGTTAATCTGTGAATCTCGGAGGCCAATGGTGTGGGTGGGGTGGCAGGTGGTGGTTGTTGGTTGTTAGGCGGGGGATGTGGAGATGCCACAACTCTGTTGACTCTCCTAGAGTCTGGAGTTGGTGTCCCAATAGAGTCCAGAAGCTCTTGGAGGGTGTCCTGGACAATCACTAGTAGGTTGTCATCATCGCCAACATCATTGATGTCTGGGACAGGGTGATGGCCATGAGGTGAGGGATCATCCTCTGCAGTGAGATGGGTAAATGCTATAGGTGGTGGCTTCTACATGGTGACATGGTTTAAAGCAGTTGACAAACAAAGTACATTATATTACACTTTCAGTTCATAATTGATGCGTAGGATAGCTGTTATGCTAGAGTTTGGATGGCAGATAGCACTGTATTTCCATTTCAGATGACTGGACCTCAGCATTGTCATCATTACCAATGTGTGCCTACTCTGAGTGGATGTGCCCTGCCCTAGTAGTCAGATTCCAATCACTGAGGTTCATGCAATTTCATCATGACCAGAGTTGTTTATCTGCAGCGTGCCAGACGTCTTTTTAAACCAATCCATGCGCTTGTATGCATACTTGCCCACTCGGGCTGTTTGAAATTTGGTCCTGGCAGCACAACTTACTGTCACGCAGTGATGGGACCCTGATCATACATTGACTCTCATGTTCCTATGACACCAACATTATGCTTGGCCATTTCCAATGGCCTGACATGGTAGGCTGTTATAGAGTGACATGTGTCAGGCAGCACCTCAGATGGTAGTGTTGCTGGGAAGGGTGACATACACGTACCGAGGGGCATGTTCACATAGAAATGGCACAACACAGCGCTGCAAGTACTTTAGCAATGCCACCCTGTGCCATTCCACATAGACAGGACAGCACTGTATTCACAAGGATAAGGCAAACACCATGTGTGCTGGCACCGATAATAGTTGCTAAACACCAACACAGACACCCTTGAGCCATGGTATAAGGGTGCCTGTGTTGGTTCATGACTGTTCTTTTTGCAGTGGTGCAGGGGTGTGCACAGTGGTGGCACATAATCCAGTAAATATAGCCCATCCACACATTTGTGAAATGATGCAGCTCGGCACTGCAGATTTGGTTGTTTCGTCACCCTGCGCATTTTCACTTTAACTATGGCCATTTTTCGCTGGTGTGCATAAGTTCCACTCACCCCCACATTTAGTCATATATATATGTAGATGAGAGGAGTTCAGATGGCCCCTACCATGGCTGACACATGTGTGGTCTGAGCCCGCATGTCAGGACAGCTGTGGGCCAAGTAGTTTACTCTAGACGAGTATGGAAGTGACTCTAGAAATGTCCATATGTGTAGGTACTAGCTATGGCCTAGACATCCCCTATCCTTCAAGTGTGTTGTTTCTGATGTGAGATACCAAATGTATGCTAGGAATTTGTAGGCTAGGTTAATGTGTATGGGCCCAAGTGTGACAGAGGCGCATCTTTCCTATGAGGTGCAAAGCAGCTCAAGAAACAATCTTGCTGCACCAAGCTGTGTGAATAGAAAAGTGCAGGGTTGTGCTGTGTTGACGACAATGCAACGCATCCCTGTGCTTTCCTTTCTGTTGGTGCACATTCAATGCAGGCACCCTTCAACCATGGTGCAGGGGTGCCTGCGTTGGTGTATGTTTGCTGTCTGTGCAACTGCGCATGCAGTTAATACAGGGATGCGCTGTATCTTGTAGAAACAGCACATTGCTGCCCTTTCATTTTGAGTTAGGATAGCCCAGCTATAAGGCATGCAATGCTTCCCTATTGAAGGAAGTAGCCCTTAGGGGCCACCTGGGTTATTTACAACCACCTGCTATGCCTTCCCAAGTAATCAAGATTTGGTCAGACAGTAGAGAATATAAATCGGCTTTTATTAGCAATACTCTGCAGAGTCGTCCAATCCGACCTGCACCCTTAGATGTCTGCTGAGGGACTGACCCCCCAACAGTCTGCAGAGTGGAAAGTTACTGACCTGGGCCGAACATTGACAAAGAAGGCACAGAAGGATGGGCTACCACCTGCCAGATGGGTACATGCTTTCTGTAACTCAAGGTTACTGTGCTGAGCCTCAGCGTCTCCTAACGTGGGAGCAGAACTACACACTTGGATAGGTATGTGAGGGCAGAATGGCCTATTCATTAGTAAGTCGAGAAGCAGCCTTGAACAGAAGAGAAAACCATAACAAAATACGGTGTTCTGCTGATGCAAGCAATACGAATAATGAGGCCTGCTTCAGGCACAGCCTAAGCAGCCTAATAAGGATTACAAAATACAAAATGGAGTCACACTTGCTAACTAAAGCTCGCGGGTTACAGGGATAACTCAGCAGGTTGCATAATGTGAGTACAAATGGTGTCTATTTAGCCACACACTGCTAACCTAATATAAAATGAAACAAGTGCATAGCAGGAATGGGGTTTTCAAACCTAACAGACCCTCCTTTTAGCATGGGTGGCTAAATGCTTTATTGAGGCTTTCCGGTAGGGTCTTTACAATTCTAAGTAGGGTGAAAGAAAATACATAGTCACTCAAGTTACAAGGGAGAATAGGGCAGCACATGAGTATCAAAATCTACTTAGAATTCAAAAATACCTTCGTCAATAAGCATCATGTCCTGAATATCATACATCATCATAGTAGAGACCTTATTATCACGTCCTGGCAATTTAGAGGTGGGGTAATTTTGCTCACACAATTAGTGCAACATGCTGGAAGGCAATTAATACATAAGCAACATGTGAAGATGACACCTACGATAGCTACTAGGAAAAGTAGTATGTTCCAACCCCTTGATGTCAGCAGACCCCAGAATCACCCTGTGAGGGACCATGAACCATTAGCCTGATGGATATCTGAAGCAAGCCTGTGTATTTTCTGTATTGCAGAGTATACACTAGGGGCGTTATCAGGAATGTAAACACAATGACTGCTGCCGATGACGCGGCAGGCACCACCCCTATTAGCAAGGATGACGTCTAAAACCATCCAGTTTTGAAGAGCAACGAACGTCGTAGCCTGTAGCTCGACTGTAAGATGTGTCAGTATACCTGCAGTAGTATTAATAACTCCCTCAACTACTCTAGAAAGGTGACAAATGTTACGACTATTGAACATGGGGCCCCAGAATGGCAGAATGCCTTTCATTATGTCAGTAAATTGCTGCAGGGAAGTATCTGTCTGATCTATATCTTCTGGATTAACAACTCTTTTAACCCGATGCAAATATAGGTCCCTACGTTGTAGCCTATGATCTTTGTGATAATTAGACAGTGCAATGTAAATTGGAGGTAAAAGGAAAGAGACATAACACTGGCCAGACAATCCCCTGAGAAGCCATGTATAGTTCCTCACAAACGAAGTATCCATTTGGAGGTGTAAGCAAAGGTGGGCTACTAGTAGTGTTCAGTCGGTATGTGTAGTTACAACTTCTCTGTCCTACTGGAATGTTCCCTGAACCTTCGTCACAGAAACTAGCTGCTGCATTGATCACAGGGACAGGCATGGCTTTGTCTTCAGTGATATTTCGTACCTGGAAACATTTAAAGTATGCGGTAACATTAAATCCTTGAAAATCCAACTTTTCATTTTGTAACCAGGTGACATTCTTATTATCTTCATAAATAATCATGCAAGCTTTTGGATGTAGGGTACCCTCCTTGCCATCTGCCCCAGGTGTATATCCTTGGTGTACTACTATATACTCCAACACTGCTTCGTACTCAGACTTTACCATGTTCATAGCATCAGCATGATAGTGCAAGTACACCATAGAAAGCAACTGGAACCAGGCCTCACAGCTACCTAAATATGAAAGGGGCAATGACACCAGTAAATCATTCTTGTGCATTACTGAGGGAAGTAACCCACACACCCAACAGTTCGTGGCATTAGTGGTGCTGTGTACCTGATGAAGCATCTGTAAAAAGGCACTCTCAACATAAGTCTGCCTATGTCTCTCTTTATGCAGGGCCAGTGTAACGAACAGATACTCAGGTGGAGCCGGGGTAGTCCCTATGAAAGTTTCTACAGGATGTTGTTCTTCTAAATACCATACTACCCCAAATAATGTTAGCATTACTATGAGAAGGAATATTACCACTACTACCCTACTCCCAGTAGACCAACTAGACCAGACAGGACTATTCTGCTGTAATGGTGGGTCCACCAGGGGCTGTTCCTCCTTCCTGACTGCATGGCCAAATGGGTACATAGAAAAAAACTTGGAGCCACAAAAATACAACCCACCAGAGGGAGGCAAATCACCCAGCGTCCGTCTAGAGCCTCGCTGGTAGGTTCCTAGTGTTCATCAACGACAGTGCTATGAAGCACTGCCACGGGGAGCTGCACAATTGCAGCCCTTGCTGAAAAACAAATCCTCTTCTTTCAGGATAGGGCACCCTCCCTCCTGGGAAGACACCCTCAGCTAATCCTGTCCAGTGTCCAGGCCAGTGCACCAATCTCTGTTCCCTATTCTTATCACTGATACCTCAGACAGGGTACCTACAACCTAGTCTCAAGTCCTTCCTTAACTCCTAGACTGTCCCTCTGATGCACTGTCCCTTTGTTGAGGGCGCAGGTTATACCTGGTGGCTCCAGGCACTGTCTCGTCAACCAAAAGGGGGTGAAACTCAGGCTCAGGTGGGATTCTTGTGCACCAGAAGCAGGAGTATCCGGGGCGGCCCTTATCTCTGGGAGGACTGCCTCAAGCAAGGCCACGTCGCTTTTTCGTCTGTCTGCGCCCACCTCAATTGGGCATCAGAGAAGGGAACAAAACAAGGCACTTGCTCCTCTTCCTGGTCAGCAATGCCTTTGAGGACCCACCAGTGATACGGAAGCAGGAGAGGGATCCTCTTGACGGGTGTTCCGTGCACCCAGTGCTTCCGGCATTCAAGCTTTACTGCGGTGCGGTTGACGAGGAGGGCCATCAGTGGCCCCTTCCAACGAGGCTCCAGGCAGCTCTTTCGCTGGAAATTCTTCACCAAAACAAAGTCCCTGGGCTGCAGCTGATGCCCGTGCCCCTCTGGTACTGATTGCAGTGTGTCATGGATCTGTTGGTGGATAGAACAAAGATCTTTATTTAACTCATAGAGATAATCCACAAGCAGGAGGTACTCTATATCGGAGAAATGCTTGGGTCTTGGAACGCCCCAGACGTT
The DNA here is from genome assembly GCF_964204655.1 of Triturus cristatus. Classification (NCBI taxonomy): domain Eukaryota; kingdom Metazoa; phylum Chordata; class Amphibia; order Caudata; family Salamandridae; genus Triturus; species Triturus cristatus. The sequence goes on from NC_140582.1 coordinate 641,318,728, forward strand.
GGCAGGGCATACAAAGACTACCTCACACGGGGACAACCCTGTTCTAGAATGCGCTGTTGCCCTGGTAGATAACAAAGCCAACGGTAACGTATCTGGCCATCGCAATTCTGTGCTTTCTTGAATCTTCGCTAACTTCAGTTTGAGAGTACCATTGTACTTCTCAACCAGGCCAGCTGACTGGGGGTGGTTCACTGCATAAAACTTCTGTTTAATGTGCAGACCCTCGCGCACTAATTTAATAACTTTTTAATTGAAGTGACTTCCGTTGTCACTCCAAATCAATTGTGGCAACCCGAAGCATGGGAAGAACTCTTTTAGGAGTTCCTTCCCCGTCGCTACAGCCGTGTTCTCTTTAGTTGGATAAGCTAAAATCCCTTTACTGAATGCACAAACCACAACCAGCACATACTTCAAATTGTTCACTCGTTCTATTTCGATTAAATCTATCTGGAGGACCTCGAAAGGGAAGGAAGGCCGTGCAAAGTTACCTGCGGGTGTAGGAGTGACTTTCCCAGGATTATGTTTCATACAAATGAAATAATGCAGTGCTTCACTAAGTGTGTGGCTACTTTAGAGATATTATCGTTCTGCCATACTGGGTCCAGTAGCTTACATATTCCTTTGGCACTAATGTGTGCTGGGCCGTGGGCCATGGTAACAATAGGGAGTATGTAGGCATTAGGATGCAACAATCTCTGTTTCCCAGACAGGTCAGCCCAGCTTCCATCCTCGTCCAAACACCCTGTACTTTCTTCCCATATTGCCAGTTCATCTAAGGTTGCCTCACCCTGTATTTCCTTGACATTTTCTAATGTGTCCTTAAACATTCCATTGTCTGGGACCCAGCTAGCAGGACCTGAGACAAACTTCTTTTTTTTCTTTGATCTAGCTGTCTCCTTGGCTGTCTGATATGCAAACGCATTTCCCTTTCCAACGTCGTCGGTTACTGCTTTGTGACCAATACATTTTATTATTGCCCAATTTATCAGGAAGTGTCAATGCTGAAAACAGTCTATGTATCAATGGATCATGCTGTATTTGCAACCAGTGCAAGGTCAAGAACCCTCTCTCCGCCCAGAGGTGCCCGAAATTATGGGCCACCCCAAAGGTGTACTGGCTGTCGGTGTAGACATTGACAGTCAGTCCCTCACTCAACTCACAGGCCCTAAGAAGGGCAACCAACTCTGCAGCTTGGCCCGATTGATATGGGATATGGGATGTCTCAACTACAGTGTGTAACTTTGTGATTGCATAAGCTGCAGTGGTAGTGCCATCTAAAAGTTTGAAACAAGAGCCAATAACATATAGTTCCCCTTGGGGGTCAGGTAAGGAAACATCAGTCAGGTCTACCCGCCCTTTCGTTTCTTCCTCAGTCCGAAATAAACAATCATGGACATCATTGTCCTTTTCTTCCGAAGGGAGGGGTAGTAACGAGGCTGGGTTCAGAGTAGCACATTGTTTGATGGTACTGTACGGAGCAAACAAGGTTAATTCATATCCAGTCAGACGCGCACTAGTAAGGCGCTGCGTCTTTGTCTTATTCAATAGCGTATCCACAGCATGAGGTACCATTACTGTGAGATCAGTATCAAGGACGAGCCCTGTGGATTGTCTGATAGAAACTGCCACCACCACGGCAGCTCTGAGGCAGCTCAGGAGGGCTCTGGCGAGGTTATCAAGAGTAGCAGAGAAATAAGCGCAGGGACTCTGCTTACCACCGAAACCCTGTGTTAGAACAGAAAGCATGCAACCATCCACCTCGTATATGTAGAGCACAAAAGGCTTCTGGTAATCAGGAGTACCAAGTACAGGAAAAGAGCAAAGCGCAACCTTTAATTTCTCAAAAGCTTGTTGGCATGCAGATGTCCAAGGCAAGGGTTCATGCACTTCTTTGGTGATCAGGTAAAGGAGAGGTTTTGTTAGTAAGGAATAGTTAGGGATCCAGTGACGACAACACGAAGTTGTACCAATATAAGCGCGCACCTCGCATTGGGTCTTAGGAGCAGGCATATTAGTAATAGCAGCTATGCATTCAGGTGTTAGTCTGCGACCCTCCTTCGACAGTAGGTGACCTAAATAGGTGACCTCCTGTGGACAATATTGACATTTTGTAAGTGACACCTTGTGTCCATGGTGTGCCAAATGCAATGGTAATTTAACTGTAGCCTCTTTACAACCATCTTGAGTGTCTGAAGCCACAAAGAGGTCATCAATGTACTGCAACAGGATATTACTAGGGAAAGTTCCAAAGAATCCAATTGAGCTTTCAAAGCTTGGCTATAGATAATAGGACTTTCTGTTTAGCCTTGTGGAGCACGGCAGAATCTAAAGCTCCTTCCGGCTATTGCAAATCCAAACAGATATCTGCTATCTGCATGGATTGGAGCGCTGAAGAAAGCATTCTTCAAATCGATTACAGAAAATAATTTTGCTGACGGGGGAATCATTGTAATATCCCAAACCACTATTTTGTTAACCTCTTTAAGGTCAATTACAAAGTAGTAAATATCAGGGTGAGCATCAGAAGAACCAAGGGTGTCTTCTTAAGAATAGGAAGAATAGGGCTATTACACACATTTGCCGCAGTCTCTTTACCCACACCAGACTTAATCAAATCCTGTGTTATTTGCCATAAGGCCTTTTCTCCTGCCTGGGATATCTTGTACTGGGGAATACACAGCAATACTGCATTGTCTTTTATCCATATAGATCACAACATCCGTGTCTCCCATAGCCCATAATGTGCGTGGCACATCGTTAAACTCAGCGGGGATGGGGGCATCCTTTGCGAATCATTGTTTAGCAAGGGCCACTTGTGGTCCAATAGTCATGTAAAAGCCGCCTGGAGAACAAAGAATTCTCGCATGTAACCTTTTTAACAAATCCAATCCCCAAAAATTCTCCCCACAATTTGACGTTAATAAAAATGGTGAATCAACCGTGAAGGGGCAAATAGTCAAAGCAAGAGGATTGGAAATGGGGCTAACAACCGGCATGCCTGAAAAGCCTATAGACACATTATTTTGGCCAGACAGAGCTGCCCCCGGGACCAGTGAACGGGAAACAGAGCTATTCATAGCCCCTGTATCAACAAAAGATTTCTTGGTCATACCTTGCAAACCTGCCGTGACATAGGGTCCGCGCTGATCTTTAGGCACCGTAACTGGTCCCTCACACTGTCCCTGGCTGTCCTAGCAATGGGACAACCCCATCTCTTCGTCCATATCATAGTCGTCATTGTAGTACTGGCATCCCCAAGGCTCATCAAAATAGTTCTTTCTATGTTGATCATACGCTGTACTGTCGGACTGTACCTCCCCTCGGCCTCCTCCTCCTCTTCTGTCCCCTCTAAAACCCCTGCCCCTCGGGGCCTCAACTTTCTGTAACAAATCCGGGCACTCACTTCGCCAATGCCCCTCCTTTTTACAGTTACCACATTGGTTGTACCCTACAGGTGCACCGAGTACTGTTCCTGTCCGTCTGGGATCCTCGCTGAGTCGAACCCGAACCTCTACCTCGTCCATTACCCCTAGACACTTGCTGCAGCAACACCCTCATCTTCAAATCCTTTGACTTTTTCTCCACCTTTTCTTTGTCCTCATTCTCTCTATGCTTGTAGTACGGTGCCATTCTCAAAATCACGGTTGGGGATGAGGTGGTCCAAGTACTTTACGAACCCTGCAACCTAGTTGCAATCTCTGGAAGCAAGTTAGTGACCAATCTGTTAACAAACAAACAAACAACACCCTCCTGTGACAGATCCTGACCACTAAAGTCTAAAAGCACACCTTAAAATCTGGTAAAGAAATCAGACACACTTTCATCCTTCTTCTGACGACACGCAGTCCAATCCCAATCCACTAGTCTCGGCGGGATAAGGGAATGCATATAAGTGATAATGCGGCCCGGCAAAGCCAATATCTCCACCTTCGGCTTCTCGTCGGGCTTGCGTTCCTTATCCCACACCCTGATATGATCCCTTGTTCCTCCCAATTTTACTACATGATCCTGTTTATGCACTTGCCTCCATGTATCCACTGGTACCAACAGGCCAAAGAACAACTCAATATCAGCTAATGTCATCACTGTGGAGGAGGCCCCCTCTGTCAACTCTTTGTAATACGCAGTCGGGTTTTTTGGAGGGTCCGGCAATTGACCTTTAAGGGCTATTACCTCACTCCTCTTCTAAGGAGTATAGATCCACTGTTCCTGTAACCGAGCATCGACTCATGGCCTAATTACTGTTTTTGTGGAGTCGCGCAGTTCTGGTATTTCAGGATGGTAAATGGGATGGACCCCCCTCATGGGTCACTGGGTCCCCATCGTCAGAACCTTTTGGAGCAATCTGCACCAATGTCGAAACATTACTAAAAACCTCATTGGGACCCATACCTGTAGCATATACCCTGTCCCGTATGTATAGATGATCTGCGGTGCAACACCCTGAAAACACCACTCCCACAGCCCTATTAGTGTGGCCGACATGTGCTTAAGAGCATGCTGCTGTATGAAAGGCTCATAATCTTTCATCACACATCTTCCACACTATAGATCCCATTCCTGGCCCACTGAGCTGCTTGATTCACCACCATTTGCTTTTCCTCATCACCCACAGCGGAACGCACCAACACCTTCTCCATGCAATCTCTTGCTGCCGCCCAATTCCCTTCATGTATCCTATGTACAGAGGTCTCATCATTCTGCAATGCTTGGGGTGTCATACTTGAGGGAGAAAAAGCAGACGCAGAGACAGGTACCATCATGAAGGGAGACTTTGTTGTAGGGGCGAAAGGAGGCGTAGCGGCTGATACAGAGTCAGAAGACAGAACAGGAGAGCTAACGGCTCCTGTCCCTGTTACTTGCGTAAGTAGAGAGGAAGCAGCGGGGCTGGAGCTGAAGCAGTTTGGCTTGAGGCAGATATACTATGGAGAGCGGCATCAGGGGCCAAGGACTGAGATGTTGGAACTGTCGGGTAATATCCGCTCAGGACCATAAGGTGGAGGAGGGCGAGAATCCAATAGCTCTTCAACGAAAACATCACCTTCCTCTCTAGTAACATAACATTTATCAGTCTGCAATCAAAACTTTCTATCTGCACATTCTGTGCCTTTCTCTATCTTTTCCCTTTCATAGGCTGCTGCTTTCTGCATTATGGTTTGCATCTGTCTCTTCCGGGCCTCTTTCTCCGCTCTCATACGCTGTTGCTTTGCTTCCTTCTGCCATACTCTTAGAGAATCAAACATCGACTGCCTGCTCTTTTTGGCGAACAATTTATCCTTCAAGAAATTCAATTTTTGTTCATCAAACAAGCCAGTAAGTGGCCATTGTAACTCAGCATTGTCCCTCGTATATTTATTCCACAACGTGCTAAACATAATAGGGCCAATGCCCTGCTTGATGTATACATCGAAATTTGGGGTACCCTCTGGAGGCGCAGGATGCCTCTCTTCCAATAGAGCATCAGTGGAACAACATTGACATCCAAAACAAACTAACTTACTTAAACAAGGCATCTTAATATAAGACACATACACTGTCCCCAATGGACAAACACAACGTCAGCCGATCAGAACGGTCCAAAGAACCAAATCAGAACAGTCTGAAAACTGCTCCCCACAGTCCGCAAACTGTACCAGGACAAGTCAGTCCAGAGAATGTTTCAAGACAAGAAGACAGGCTTCACCCCCAGACCTTTTTTAGGAATAGACTGAGTTTCCAGTTGGCCTGGCAGATTGCTAAGAACAGTCCCAAACCTTTTCAGGAATAGGCCGAATTTCCAGTTGGCCCGGTAGACTGCTCACAAACACTCTGTGCCTTTTCAAGGGTCTGCAAACCCACCGAGTTCAAGACAAGACAGTCCAGAGACTCTACCAGACACAGCCCACAGGCTTGTGCCGTTCAACCATGGCACCACATTGTCCAAGAATTCAAACCACTCACCTGGCGCACACAGGTCGAGTCAAGTTATTCTCCACTGCTGACTCTTCGGTAGGGGTGGGCGGAATTTGCGAAATTCACTTTCGCAAATTATCACGAAAATTTTAAAAATGTCCGCAAACACGCGGAAATATCGCGAAGATGCAGAAGTTTTTTTCCCGCCCGTTCGCGGTATTTTCTGCGTGGTCGTGGCTCGCCAACTTACCCATGCGGTTGCTCGCGGGCATCTTGTTTTCATTTGTCTCGCGGTGCATGATCGCGAGAAGAAAGACGTGATCGCGCGACGCATGACGTTACTGCGGGCGCGAACTGTCGCGAGACAGCGCAAATGGCTACCAACAATCCAACATCTCGTGGAGAACGCGACCGGATCGGGAAAACTTGTCGGTGAACGCGGGGATTCAGGTAAGGCGATCGCGCGCACGCGAGAATCTAATATTTTACAGCGCGAGCAAGAAACAAATTATCGCTAAGCTGCGGAATGCGGAAATTTTGACATTTTCGCGCTTTCCGCAGAACGAGAAATTGCCAAATTATCGCAATTTCCGCGAACAGAACGGAATTTTGGCCCAGGCCTAGTCTTCGGACCAAACGGTCAACTCAAAGGTTTCACCTTCTCTGGACCCCAGCCGGTGACCACTAGACGAAGAGTCGCCCTCCCAGACGGGCGGGGCAGCTGCGAGAACCAAGCTTTATCATGTGGGGTCCCCCGATCCGCCCGACCGACCGGACGCGACCCCGACCTTGCAACCCGATTGCGGGTGAGTCGGGTCACCTTGCAGAGTCCCTGTTCGGGCGCCAACTGAGGGAAGTGACCCTTAGGGGCCACCTGGGTTATTTACAACCACCTGCTATGCCTTAACCCAAGTAGAGAATACAAACTTTTATTAGCAATACTCTGCAGAGTCCAATCTGACCTGCACCCTAAGATGTCTGCCGAGGGACTGACCTCCCAACAGTGTGCAACACATAATGATTCTTCCCAAGAGCCTCCAACCACGCCCACAGTGGAAAGTTATTGGCCTGGGCCAAACATGATCAAAGAATGCACAGAAGGATGGGCTACCACCTGCCAGATGGGTACATGCTATCTGTAACTCAAGGTTACCAAGCTGATCCTCAGCGTCTCCTAACGTGGAAGCAGAACTACACACTCGGATAGGTATGCGAGGGCAGTATGGCCTATTCATTAGTAAGTCGAGAAGTAGCCTTGAACAGAAGAGGATATGATAACGAAATACAGTGTTCTGCTGAGGCACGTAATACGAATAATGAGGCCTAGTTCTGGCACAGCCTAAGCAGCCTAATCCAAAATGGAGTCACACTCGCTAACTAAAGCTTACATGTTACAGGGATAACTCAGCGGGCTGCATAATGTGAATACAAATGGTGTATATTTAGCTACACACTGCTAACCTAATATAACGTGAAACAAGTGCATAGCAGGAATGGGGTTTTCAAACCTAACACTATGCCAACATATGATCAAAATGCCCACAAGCCTTCCATTGATGCCATGCCTAATCATAGATGAGCCAGGTGCCTACCATTTGTCCTGCAGACAGTGCAGCAGAGTACTGGGACATAGCTGCTTGGACTGCATGACATTACAAATTTCCCCAAATTGGCCCTCTTGACTTACCCAGTGTTAGAAATGGGGGTCTCTAGTTCATAGAGGTAGGTACCTTTGTCCACATAGGGACCCTTGCTTCTAGTCAGGGTAAGGGGGATACACTTCTAAAATAACCCCTGCTCACTCCCTTGGTAGCTTGAAACGAGCAGGCAGGTTTACCTCAAAGGCAGCATGTAAAGCATTTGTGGACACATACAGTAATACAGTGAAAACACTACAAATGGACACCACACCAGTTTTGAAAAATAAGTAATCTTTATCTAAAGCAAACAAGACCCAAAACGAAAAAAATCCACAATAAAGTAAAAATATATGACTTTCAAATGGTAGAAATAGTTCAGTTCAAAGCAAATTGCACTTTTCACACAAACTACCTTGGATGCGTCACTCACAAAGCAAAAAGGGCCGCAGGGAGGGTGATGCCGGTTCCTTACACTCAGGGAAGGTGATGTGCCAGTTACTTGCTCCAGGGGAGGTGATGCGTCAGTTCCTTACTGCTGCGCAGGAGAGGTGATGCTTCGGTTCCTTACCGGTGAGGAGGTGATGTGTCGGTTTCTTACTGCGTGAGGAGCTTATGCGCTGGTTTCTTACTCCATCCCCCAATGATGCGACAGACTTGGCACCTCGATGCGATGCGACGATCCGGAATGATGCATGGATTCTTGCAGCCGCTCAGCAGGCCTTGTGTCTTGATCGGTGCGGTGATCTCGGACTTCAGAGATCAATGCACTAGAGCCGCGGCAGGTGCTGCGACGGTTTCTTCGGCGATGCGTTGGAAAAAGGTACGAATGTGTCACGCTTCTTGGTGTTGCGTTGATTTTCCAGCTCCCACCGGAAAACAGTCTCTAGAGGTCCAAAACAACAGCATGCACCTCTTTGCAGGGCAGAACTCCCAGAAAGGAAGTTCAGGGGAGCTGGTGGTGAAGTCTTTGTGTCCCTGAGACTTGAGAACAGGAGGCAAGCTCGGTTTCAAGCCCTTGGAGATCTTCTTCAAGCAGGAGAGACAGCAAACAGCAAAGTCCTTTCTCCTTTCCTTGGCAGCAAGTAGGCACTGCAGGCCAACCCCAAACAGCAAACAGCTCAGGGGCAGTATTCCTCCTCAGCTTCTCTGTCTCTTCTCCTTAGCAAAGGTTCCTCTTGATTCCTAGAAGTGATCTAAAGTTCTGGGGTCTGGGCCCAACTATTTATACTGCAAAATCCTTTGTTCCCTGGTGGCAGAGAAGCCCTGTGCTTGGTCAAAACCATCTCTGTCCACTCTGGGGCAGCTTTCTGGCAGGAGATGGAGACAGAATTGTGGAAGGCAGACCAGGCCCATTCAGGTAAAAGGAAATCTGCTCCCCCTACTCTAAATGCAGCCCAGGTCTATTCGGCCAAACCCTGACTCATCGAACTCTCTGGAGCCACTGCTCCTCCCCAGCTCCTGTCATCCAAAGCCAGACATGCAATACACAAACCTAGCAGATACACATTGGATGGCTAAGCAAGAAAATACCTACTATTTTTTAAAAGTGGTATTTTCAAACACAGAATGTAAAAATCACCCTCACTAAAAGATGCATTTTAACATTCAGGCATACTAAACTTTATTTTCCTACCTTGTTCCCAGGGGCAGTTATCTTTATAAGATGTTATAAGCAAACTCCCCATTCTATCCTATGGGAACAGGTAGCCTTGCTATAGTGAAAAACTAAATTGGCAGCATTTTACTATCAGGACATGCCACACACACCAGTGCATGTCCTACCTTTCATATACACTGCACCCTGCCCACAGTGGTACCTTGGGCCTACCTTAGGGGTGACTAACATGTAAGAAAAGGGAAATGTAGGGCCTGGCAGTGGGTACACTTGCCAAGTTGACATGGCAGTACTAGACTGCCCACAGATACTGCGGTGGCAGATCTGAGTCACATTTACAGGCTGCTTATGTGGGTGGCACAATCAGTGCTTCAGCCCGCTAGCAGCATTTGATTTACTGGCCCTGGGCACACACATTGCACTGTACTAGAGACTGACTAGTAAATCAAATCACCAATCATGGAAACACCAATCCATAACAACAATTTACAAAGGGAGCACTTGCACTTTGGCTCTGAACAGCAGTGGAAAAGTGCCCAAAGCACCTATACCAGCAAAACAGAGTCGAACACACAGCAGAAACACAGGAGGAAAAGGCAAAAAATGCAGGGGAAACCCACACCAAGGGTGCCAGGTCTAACACCCTGTTGCTGATGTAGTTCGTCATAGCCATTACTGTCCTGTCCTACAACTCCAACCACCGACTCCACAGAGATGACAGCAGACACATGCTTCTCCAAGGGATCCAGCTCTTCTTAGGGTGCTGGTCTACCACCTCCTGTCTTCAATGCTGCCTGTACATTGGCTGCCAATTTCTCCTAATTTTGGGCTTGGCATTGTTCCAGCACTTCTTACAGTCCGTCGCTGTGCTCTTGACTTCAGCAACGCTGTTCACCTTGTTCACAATGGACTGCCATGTGCTCTTTTTCTTCTCCAATGACACGTTGGAGCTGACGTTGGTACTCCATCACTTCCGCAATCAAGATCTCATTTTCCTCCTTACTGAATTTGCACTTCCTCTTCCCCTGGGACTCTGGCAGGCTATCCTGGCTGGTAGTGGGGTTGTGAGGTTGTTGTCCTGTGCTGTGCTCATTCCTGGCTGCTCCATTTTGTTTTCAGGTAAGTGTAACTTTTTTCTTCGTCTTAGCAGCGTTTTTCTATTTTTTTTCATGCTAGGCACAAAGAAGTGATATTAGGCTGGCTAGTGTGTATTTTCTAGCAGCTAATTGGTCGAACGTTGCTTTTTGTAGCATAACGTGACTTTTTTGACAAATTAACACTCACTAAATCTTCCTAACACCATGTAGTACCGCATTGTAAATACAGCGCTAACATGGCTCTAAGAAGTGTGGTTCCGCAGCGTTAACATTTTTGACTCTCCGCTGTGGCAAAACAGCAGAGCACCATTTCTTGTAAAAATATATGTTAACAAACCCAGAATCATCCAGAAGCGGAGCTATCCTGAGTGAATGGTATGGCCAAGCAGAAGTATAGCAGGGGCATTGGGTGTTGCCATCTTAGTAAGCACAAAGGTTCTATTAAGACAGGACAGAGCCATTTGAAACAGACTCAGAAAGTGCAACAGGGCATGATTGAGGGTGAACATGTTTTCAGAGAGGGAACACTCTGCTAGTCAGCGAGCTACCCATTGAAGCTGAGAAGCCAACCAGTTTAGCATAAAGTCTGGGAAGGCAAGACCACCCACCACAACGGGTAATTGCAAAGTAGACAAAGCTTCCCAGCATCGCCCCATTCTTCATATCTATGCAGTAAGGGATTTGTCATGGTTTCTAAAGAATGAGTAGAGGAAGATTTGCAAAATTATACAATAAGCGGAGCATTATTGCCATCTTTATGAATGCCATATGGCCAATTACCGACAAGGGAAGAGAGGATAAAAATGTAAATTGTTTGCAGAGGGCATGAACAGCTGGGAATTAATATCTATCATTCCCACAAAGACTTGCAGGATGGCAATTTAGCTGGAGCTAAATTGTCTAATTTGCCAACCTGCAAGTCTTTCAGCAAGAGGTAGATTAATTGTCAAAAACCCAAAGGGTGATCAATTCACATTGTAGTCTAGGGTATAGTTGCACATTAGGGGAATGACATAGCATTGCTCTAGGGAAAGAAATACAGGATGTGGCTGCGGTAATTTTTAGGCCAAAGCCTGCACCCCTTATATATAGCAGTTAGTCATCGAGAGACACTGCCTGCTGTGAGCCATCAAGTGGTTTGCCCCACTGTGCTTCAGGGAGAAGCAGGCGAGTTGCCAGAGGTTCCATAGCTATGCTGAATAACAAAAGGGATAGGGTCAACCCTGTTTGGTACCCCTGTTAATGGCCCCAAAATCAGATATGCATTTCACTGTTTTCACCCGAGCTGACAGATTTGTGTACAAACATTTTAACCAGTTCTTCCAATATGGGCCAACCCAAAGAATTTCAAGATATTACACCCCCAATATGGGCAAACAAAAGCTTTCTCCAGGTCAAGTGCAATACATGTGGCTGACGGTTGTAAGTTTGACAATTCCTTTTTGACATACCATAACCTGCTAAGCTAAGGGAAGTATTGAGACTAAGAGTGATACCCAATTGATCATCGGGTCTTAAATCAAGAAGCTCCAGAAGAAGACAGTAGGCCAGGATCTTAAGAAATCATTTAATCTGTATTCAGAATAGATAGGGAGGATAAGAAGCCATGCCAGAGGGACCCTTATGAGGTTTCAGATTTGTGGAAATAATAGTCTAATTTAAGGTAGAAGGAGGAAGCCTAATTCAAAAGAGGCTTCATAGAGAGCAGCTAATTCAGGCGCCCATTGTTGAGCAAATAAAGAGTAGCATTTGGCCTGTATGCCATCCCACCATGAAGCTTCTGCCATCCGGAAGGTTATGAAGGATAGATTTAATCTCCTGTTGAGAGATTGAAACATCAAAGGATCATTGTGCCCCTATAGACATGCTAAGAAGATAGATGGGGGCAATACAATTATATATGATTGAATCAAGAACAGGCAATGGAGAACAATATAGGGCACAATAATGAGTGTAGAAGGTTGTTTACTGTCCAGTTGAGTGAGAGCAACAGCTCAAGAAGCCAGTGGGATATGGAGGGGAGTGCTATCTGCCATATGGGGACTAACCAGTTAGGCCAGCAGCCAGCTAGATTTGCCCCCTGCACCGTGAATTCTACCTCAATATGCAGCATTATCGTGACATCAAAGAGTTTCCTATCTAATGAAATTAATTAAATGAACAGAGTGTACATCATCTACTTTATCAGGTGAGGTCATAATATGCCCTGGCTCAAGAATAAAAGATTTGATTCTTGAAATATCTCTGGACAGGGTCTGTCTGACTCCCACAATAGTCTTAAAGCATAGACCCATTGTAACCACCTTAAATGTTTCCTACTCCACCAAAGGGGAGGAGGAAGTCCCACTATTCTCCTGGAAGAACGTGTCTATGTGGTCATGAGCTATTTGACAAAATGCTTCATCCGCAAACATAGAGACCTGTAATCAGCAGGTTGGAATCAGGAAAATCATTCTACTCCAAGTCAAAACCGAAGCTAATTGGTTAGTGTTTGAAAGAAGTTCTGGGGCAGTATGAAACAGAAGTGAAATTAAATTAATTGAAATTTATTTGTAAGAGTATTCAAGTGCTCAAAGGTTTCAAGGCGCTAAAGTCAGGCTAGTTCTGATGAAAGGGAGAAGTCAGAAAGGACTGAAGGCTCTATGTACATTGAGTCATCGTGACCTTCCTTATAGGGTGAAAAGTCAGGTTTTCAAGAATTTTCCAAATGGAACATGAGTTTTTAAGTGGGTGAGATAATGAGAGAGGGAGTTCCAGAGCTTGGCCATGGCCACAAGAAGGGTCTGCCAACCCATCTTGCCTTCTGGAACTTGAGGATCACTACCAGATTTTGATTTGCTGAGCAGAGTTGCCTGGAAGGAATGTACCATTGGAACATTGTTTTGATTCCTCCATTCTCTAAGTAATGCAAGTATGAAGATCCTGCGAGCACACAAATCTATCTAAGTGAGAAGGCAGCTTATGTACAGGGGAATAGAAAGAGTACTCATGGAGGCATGGGAAATGGAGGCCCCATGTGTAACCCAGACTCCAATGAGCCAACCACTGTCAGAGATGATTGGTGTAAAGTAGCACAGAGGATTGTGGGAGTGGTGAGGCAGACCTCTCCCGACAATTTCCCCTGATAATCCAAGGGGCACTGGGCCAGTCTGCAATATAAGTTGACATGCCGGTCCAGAAGGCCAATTAGTCAACATTTAGGATATTAAAAAAAGAGGTTCAAAGGTTTGTCATGCAGGCAGCCTTTCGCAAGTGTGAAACGACCATCGACAACAGGCCACACTTACTCCGTTTGAAAAGGAACACCAGTCCTGATCCATTGGATGAACCCCCTGGCATTTTTCAAGAATCCTGTACCAACAATGTAGTGCTCCCACTTAAATTATAACTTAAAGACCTCTGTAGCTATGGGATGCGTAACCTGCAGGAAGACAGTAGGTCAAAGCCACATGTATCTTGTAGCGTTTGTGCAATTGAGTCATACCCCTCACATTCCATGTAATTACATTCTATGAGGCAGAGAACTAAACTGTTAGTTCCATAATTGGCAAGACACTTATAGAAGGTCCTAGATGTGAGAGGCAAAAAAAAGGACACAATAGGGAAGAGTAATTGAGGCCTCTTGCCACGCTGGGAAAAACAGTACAATCAAAAAATGCATAAACTTTAAACATTTGCAGAACAGATCCCCAACTTATCCATCCCAAAAATATAACAAGAGGTAACAAACGTTCTCTGATCATAAAGGGGAGCCTGGCCGCCACTGTGAGAAAACCCTGATTCCACTGATGTGTAAGAGTAACAAAGGTAGTAGGCAATCAAGACCTATTAAAACCAATTAGGATCCCATGGTCCGCAGACAAGGGTGGCAATATATTGAAGGCAAAGGAATCACATCGAATTAAAAAAACAGCACACAGCGGTTTCAAGCAAGCCAATCAAACCAGAGCGCCCACCCCCACAATCTACCTGAAAGGAAACGTCAATGCACCATGCAACATGCAGTAGACACTAGTAGTGTTAGTGAGTCAGAACCCAGTTCATCAGAGAGCAAGTCCTCACTAGAAGAATTGGAGTCAGAGGAAAGAAACTGAGGTGTAACAGAGAGATCATACAGAGATGCAACAACAGCAAAGGCCTACCGCTGCTGCCTCTGGATCTGGGTTTGAGGGGGACCATGTTGCATCTATCCATGATTATGTACCTTACATACTGTCCCCGAAACCTGGTCCACCTGAGGAATGGATGCAAAAGGAGAGAGTGACGGACAATTGTTATTCAGCTTAAGTGCTGAATGCAGTGGTAAATGACCGATCCTAAATGATGGTTTTGTGCCCTGAAAGGACTGTTCTGCAGCTCTGAGTGTTCTACTGTACAGCACACTGATTTTTTTCAGTTGAATAGGCTCTGTAAGAATGCACACATACATTGCGAACATTTCATTGGGGCATATAAACAGCGCCTTTTCCACAATGAAAGAGACACTCATAGAATACATGCGAAAGCTAAAGAAAATATTTCAAAAGGAATAAACATACACCTGGCCAGGATAATCAGAGAATGAAATTTGATAATCTAGGAAACGTTATTTGCCAACCCAATATTAATGGGCAGAATGCAGTGGCTACTATACTTGGAAATCCCTTATATCCCTGTCTTTAACCTTTGAGGAGTTGGTGATGAATGAGTGATACAGAACAAATGTAAATTCAGGGTTTCAAATTCAATATCATCATTTCTCTATCCCACATCAACATATTGGTAGTTGTTAGCCCGCAAGTTCATAAACTTAGACCACACCCAATGTAGCTGAGATGTTGATCTTTAGTCTCATGTTAGGGCTGCAAATTACATACTAAATTCTATGTCCCCAAATGCCATGACTGCCCTGCATATTCCTTTATTGAACCATTGGAGATTTCAATTCATGCCTATCCTGGAATACTTTTGACTCCACCGCATGTGATTAACAGAGTAGCACTGAATACTGCATTCTACCTTACGTTTCCATGCCTGGTCTGAGTTCAGTCATGTTTATTTTTCACATAGTAGTTGCTCACGGTGGGATATAAGCATGGACTCTCCCCTCAGTTCGCAGTGAGGATTTGAGCACAGCAGTAAGGAAATATTTCCAGTTAAACAATCATAACGATATCTGTTTTCTATAAATGGGTTGAAATCAAGGTATCTTTTAGACGTTTTATAATATCCATTATGACTCAAAAATATAAATGAATGAAATTCTGATACAAAAATGTGCTTTGACGTGTCCTGCCCTGGCTGCATCATAGCGCTTTTTTCAGTGGTTTTCAACCATGCTAAACAGCAGATGTGCTGCTAGACAACATGCCTAAAAGACATTCACACTGACAAGGCCAATAGCTCAGGCATTCCCGAGATCTATTGGCTTTGCCAATGCTAGTTCCATGTTGACGGTGTCTTGCTGAACAAATGTGGAAGTGATAGTGAGAAACACTTGAGGAGATTTGAAGGGAAGCAAGGTAGTGTCGTAATGACCAGAGCTGCCGCTGGAGGAACTGGGAAACCAGGTTTGAATCTTGAGGTCGGGTCGGCTAAACAGTTTGTGATTCTGGGCAAATAACTTACTCTTCTTCCTAGGCACGACAATGAGTGTGTCATTGTGTAATGTAACTGGTGAGCATTGAAAGTGCTGCAATATTATCGGCTGTCATTAGCAGTATGCAAGATGGAGGAAGGAATAAGAGCTCCAAAACCATTGTATTGTCAAAATAAAAGTAAATAAAACAACAGGGATGGGGAGATGGGAAAGCAACAATGGTAGAGGGCAGGAGGAAGCAACAATGATGGGGAAAAAAATTGCTTAATTGTAGAAGGATCCGCGACAAACATACATGTGTCATTTTGTAATGTAACTGGTGAGCACTTAAAGAACTCCAACACCACCGACTTGTGTTCACACTATGGCAAGGCGGAGGACAGAGCGAGCCCTCAAATACCATCGGATCATGCAAAAAATTTAAAATAAACATTCAATCAATCATGGCATTTGTAAAGTGCACTACATACCCGCGAGGGTCTCAAGGTACAGGGGGGCAGGGGGGAAGCTGCTACTGTTCGAAGAGCCAGGTCTTGAGAAGTCTTCGGAAGGTCAGAAGGTCTTCGGTCTGCCGCAGGCGGATTGTCGTATGTCCCTCGAATTCCTCTCAGGATCGGTTTGTTGCTCAAATGGGTCCACCTATTGACACCCTCAATTTCGGTTTGCCATAGTAGCACAGAAGCTAAAGGTGGTCAATCGGGGGAAGGAAAGGATGGGAACAGTGGGGAGGGAGACCTGTGAACACAAGAGGAGATATTCAAAACAACTGGTACATTCATAACCTATAACACGCAGTTTGTACATGAGAATCCTCATTCTGAACTACCTGTAAAGGAAAAATAACTGGCGTCTGTAGCCACTCTAGGAAGGATGGTTAAGTCACCTTAAAACCTTCCAACAGGTAATATTGAGTCTTTGACTAACTCACGGTGTGTATACTGTAAACAGAAATCAACATATCATACTGGTGCATAAGACATACATAGAGACAATCACACCCAAAAACACACTACCGTTTGTACCCACCTTACGTGGTTTTTGGTCGGGCTTCACAAGGGAGGAAGGATAACTTCCACCTCTCACTGCTAGTAAACGAACAATAAAACAAATGCCACATATATTATCACCAGCGTACTAAACATCGTGCTACTGTGGTTGCAATTATGTTGAAAATAGCGTGAACACTTCTCACACATGTAAAGTATTCGGAATTGCACTCGGTTTGAGAACAGTGTGTGTTACATCACACACACACAAGGTTACGGGATAAATGAAGGTTTAATTTATACCACCTGGTATAAATGCAGCATAGTTCAGAAGGTCTAGGAGGTTGAATTCTAAGTGAACCCCCTGCTATTTGTTCTCTGTTCACAAGGAGAATCCGGGCATCCAAAAGGAAAAGAAGTCGTGAATGTCAGGCACAAGGAACCAATAATCCGCACTTAGGACGTGGTCATTATATTCAAGGAAACGGGTTTGTTTGTGTCACCGACACCCTTACCGCAGTACCAGGAAACACGGGTCTGAGTCCAAGGCGCAGGGATCGCCGACCCAAACAGGATAATCTGCGGAATCTTCCTTGCCGCCGTAGGCTTACATAGCCTTCTGGGAATTTCTGGCATCATTTGCTGTGCGCGCGTGACGTGGCGCACAGGCTGCTGGGAAATGTAGTTTTGGCGGCGGCACTTCATGGAAACTACTGATTTCTTTCTCTCGGCTCCGTTGTAGGCTTTGGAGAATTGCAAGATATCTTCCCCAAACAACCTCCTTGTGTTGTTGGGGCTGATGGGAGTGTACAGGGGTTGTTGTGTCAAGGTACGTGACATGGATGGGGAGGGTGTTCCATGTCTTGGCGGCGAGGTGGGAGAATGATCTGCCGCCGGTGGTCCCTCTTCAGATGCGGGGGACGGTGGAGAGGGCGCGGTCTGTGGAGCGGAGCTGGCGGGTGGGGGTGTAGAGGCTGAGTCGGCTGTTGAGGTATGTTGGTCTGGTGTTGTGGAGTGCCTCGTGTGCATGGGTGAGGAGTTTGAAGGTTATCCTCTTGTTGACTTGGAGCCAGTGTAGGTCTCTCAGGTGGGGTGTGATGTGGCTGTGGTGAGGGATGTCAAAGATCAGGCGTGCGGAGGCATTCTGGATGCGTTGAAGCCGTTTCAGGAGTTTGGCCAGGGCTCCTGCGTAGAGTGCGTTTCCGTAGTCCAGTCTACTGCTGACGAGGGCCTGGGTGACCGTGCTTCTTGTTTCAGTGGGGATCCACTTGAAGATCTTGTGAAGCATGCGGAGGGTGTTGAAGCAGGAGGAGGAGACAGCGTTGACCTGCTTCTTCATGGAGAGGGTAGAGTCGAGGTTGACCCCTAGGTTGCGTGTGTGGTCGGTGGGTGTTGGGGGTGTTCCTAGTGCAGTCGGCCACCAGGAGTCGTCCCAGGCCGAGGGGGTGGATTCGAGGATGTGGACCTCTGTCTTTTCCAAGTTCAGCTTCAGTCGGCTGTTCCTCATCCAGTCGGCGACGGCCTTCATTCCTTCGTGGAGGTTGGTTTTGGCAGTGTGGGGGTCCTTGCTGAGGGAGAGGATCAGCTGGGTGTCGTCGGCATAGGAGATGATGTTGAGGTCGTGCCATCATGCGATGTGGGCAAGTTGTGCCATGTAGACGTTGAACAACGTTGGGCTGTGGGATGAACCTTGGGGTACACCGCAGATGATCTTGGTGGCTTTGGAGCAGAAGGGGGAGGCGGACACTCTGTGTTCTGCCGAAGAGGAAGGAGGAGGTCCAGTCCAGGGCCTTCTCCTGGATTACGGCGTTGTAGAGGTGGGTTCATGGTGTGTGGTGGCAGACCGTGTCGAAGGTGGCTGACAGGTCCAGGAGAATGAGGGCCGCGGTTTCTCCATTGTCTAGCACGGTCCCGATGTCATCAGCGATGAGGGCAGTTTCGGTGCTGTGGTTGCTGCGGAACCCAGACTGGGACGGGTCCAGGATGCTGTTCTCCTTGAGGAAGCTGGTCAGTTGTTTGTTGACAGCCTTTTCGATGATCTTCGCCAGGAACGGGAGCAGGGAGATGGGTCGGAAGTTCTTGAGGTCCTTGGAGTCCGCCTTGGGTTTCTTGAGTACGGCGTTGATCTCTGCGAGCTTCCAGCTCTCCGGGAAGGTCACTGTCTCGAAGGAGATGTTGATGGTTTTCCGGAGATGGGGAGCGATGGCGCTGCTGGCTTTGTTGAAGATGTGGTGTGGGCAGGGGTCTTCCGGGGATCTGGAGTGGACGGTGTTCATGATCTTGATGGTGTCGTCGTCATTGATGTTGGTCCAGGCGATTAGGCGGTTGGTGCAGGTGGTGGTCGTGGGAGCGGGGGTCTCAGTGGTTGCTGGGGTGGTGACAGTGTTAAAGCTGTCGTGGATGTCTGCGATCTTACGATGGAAGAAGGTGGCCAGCGTGTCGCACAGGTCTTGTGAAGGTGGGATGTCGTTGGTGTTGTAGCGGGGGCTGGAGAGTTCCTTCACGATGTTGAAGAGCTCTTTGCTGTTGTGTGCGTTGTTGTCTAGGCGGTCTTTGAAGGAGGTTCTTTTGGCGGATCTGATGAGGTGGTGGTGTCTGCGGTTGGCGTTCTTGTGGGCTGTGTAGCTTGCCGGTGTTCGTTCATGGATCCAGTTTTTTTCAAGTTTTTGGCAGGTTCGCTTGGAGGCTTGGAGGTCTTCGGTGAACCAGCTGGCTTTCTTACGAGTGTTGGAGGGCTTCTTGAGGGGGGCGAGGGTGTTGGTGCAGTCGTTGAACCACTGTTTGAGGTTGCGAGTGGCGGTGTCAGGGTCAGTCGGATCTGCGGGTGGGTTACAGGCGAGGCTGGTGGAAAGCTGGTCTTTGGTGACTTTGCTCCAGCAGCGGCGCGGCATCTGTTGGGCACGGTGATGCGTGGTGGGTTTCCGGAAGGTGAAGTGGATGCAGCGGTGATCGGTCCAGTGGAGCTCGGTGGTGTGGTTGAAGGAGACGTGGGAGCTTACGGAGAAGATGGGGTCAAGCGTGTGGCCGGCGGAGTGGGTGGGTGTAGTGACGAGTTGTCCGAGTCCGAGGTTGGCGAGGTTGCCGATCAGGGTGGAGGAGTTGGTGTTGTTGTTGTTCTCGAGGTGGAAGTTCAGGTCACCCGAGGAGGATGTAGTCCATAGAGGCGAGGGCGTGTGTGCTGACAAGGTCGGCGATGGAGTCGCTGAACTGTGCTCGTGGTCCGGGGGTCTGTTGATGAGGGTTCCTCTGAGGGTTGTGTTGGGATCGGTGTGGATCTGGAAGTGCAGGTGTTCGGCGGTGCTGAGGATGTCGTCGGTGTTGGTTGAGGCTTTGAGAGAGTTCCTGTGGACGATGGCGATTCCGCCTCCTACTCCATTGGTGTGGTCCCTGCGGGTGATCTTATAGCCTTCCGGGATGGCTATGGCGATGTCGGGTGCCAAGGAGGGGTTCAGCCAGGTCTCCGTCAGGAAGGCGATGTATGGGGTGTTGGAGTCCAGTAGGTCCCAGAGTTCCACGGCGTGTTTGCGTGCGGAGCGGGTGTTGAGAAGGCTGCATCTGAGGTGGTTGGGTTCTTTGGTAGGTGGGTTGGCGGGCCGGATGCTGGTGAAGCTGCAGTTCCGGCAGGAGAAGGGTCCTTGGGTGTGCTTCTGGGCGGCCAGGCAGCAGGTGCGTTGAGTGCGTGGAGAGTGCTGGAGTTATAGCAGAGGCGGGCGTCGTGGCATTTGCGGTGTCCTGGCACTGGGCGTGGTCCAGGCACGGACGGGCACAGACGGGCTTCCCTTAGGCATGCCTTCGGCGCGGCCGCACAGCAGCCGCCACATATGGGGAGGTGGGCGGGAGGAGCAGCTGGGAGGCGGGAGGTAAGGGCAGCAAATGGACAGCCAGGGGGGTGGGGACGCAGCGGCAGGAATGGGAGCGGTGGACGGCATGGAGGGCAAGGGCACAGATTACAGGGTCACAGAAGGAAAAAGAGGGCACAGATCACGGGGTCACAGAAGGAAAACGAGGGCACAGATCACAGGGGCATAGAAGGAAAACTAGGGCACAGATCACGGTGTCTCAGAAGGAAAACGAGGGCCCAGATCATGGGGTCACAGAAGGAAAACAAGGGCACAGATCATGTGGTCACGAAAGGAAAAAGAGGGCACAGATTACGGGAGCACAAAAGGAAAACGAGGGCACAGATCACGGGGGCACAGAAGGAAAACGAGGGCACAGATCACGGGGTCACAGAAGGAAAAAGAGGGCACAGATAATGGGGGCACAGAAGGAAAACAAGGGCACAGATCACAGGGTCACAGAAGGAAAAAGAGGGCACAGATTACGGGGTCACAGAAGGAAAACGAGGGCACAGATCACAGGGTCACAGAAGAAAAATGAGGGCACAGATCACGGGGTCACAGAAGGAGAACGAGGGCAAGGATCACGGGGGCACAAAAGGAAAACGAGGGCACAGATTACTGGGGCACAGAAGGAAAATGAGGGCACAGATCACGGGGGCACCGAAGGAAAAAGAGGGCACAGATCACGGGGGTGACGATGGGAACAGAAGGAAAGAAGGGTACAGGAGAGAATACAGGCACAGGGGGAAGACAGACAACAGCAGTCACAGACAGCAAAAGAGAAAACGATACGTGCAGGACAATGGACAATAGAACAGACCTAAGGCCTACCACTGACTGCAGGGGGGCCTCAACTTACCTCAGCAGCGGCAGCTGGGGCTGGGACAGGATGCACAGGCGGTGCTGTGCGGAGGGGGAGCGACCTACCTAACAATGTCAAGGATTCAAGTTTTAACACCTTTTTAAAAGATGCATTTCTTTATGTGCACATGCATACATTTTTGTGTACATGTAAACAAGGGAGACAGCATGAAAAGTTATCCTATGCAGTGCTTGAAAACAAAGAAAAAATTGCTGGGCAGACCAGGAGCAGTGTAAGGAGACATGTACTTTGTCCATGTGCTATGTGAGGGCCAAACACAGAAGAGGGCATGACGCCTGCATGCCATGACGAATGCCATCATAGAAAATGAGAGCAATGCTGAAGGTTACCAATGGTAGGAGATGGGCGGCCTGTAAGCCCACAGATAGAACACAACACGTCTCTTCACAACAGTCCATTTTCCTTCTAGCTGGCAAGCACATGTGCTGTGTAGCTGAGACTTAAAAGCAGTAGATTTCACACAGGAGGTAAAACCTACTGGCTATGCCAATGCTTGCTGTGTTTAGAAACAGGGAGATTAAGTGATTTATCTGAAATCACAAAAATGTTGAACTGAGGCCGAGGCTAGGGAGATGATAGGGCATCCTTTTGGGAGAGGAAGGGCTGGTAAACTGGGTTTGGATTTCGGTGTAAGCTTAACATCCTTGATTTGAGCAAATGGTGGTTTCTAGATGGCAGGGATGCACCGAAGCTAGTCTGAATACACCACTTTAAATAGGATGAATATTATACATGTATACGATAACCTGTGCTCACCCTTAGGTAGCTTGGCACTGAGCAGTCAGGCTTATCCTCAGGGCCCAAGTAAAAAGTAATGGCACAACACCACCCTCACAACACTGTGCATACAAACATACTACACACCATATGTATAAAACACTTGTCTTTGTATTACTCACACACTGAAATCAAAATGAGAAACACTCTAAGTGTCAAACTTCCCCATTGAAATCAAAACAAGATAAACGTTGTATAAGCAATTTGCAATTTTATGCAATTGTTGATTTTCCCATTTGCAGAAAGAACAAACAGTCACAAGCCTTTGAATATGCCTCAAGACCCAGCCCCTCATTCATCTACACTGGCCAATGATGCACATTCCCCTGACTGGCACCCCATTGATTAGACAGTCGCAACCACCTAACACAGAATGAAACAGTTACTTAGTTTTGTCTATCCAGATTAGACCTCCGGGATCCCGACGATACCTGCACGAGTGTGGGATCGTGATCCCCCATTGACAAAAGGTTGTGTCCCAGGAAGCTGGCACGCTCCCGAGTCTCAAGAAAGGTTTTCCCTTAGGTGGAGGTGTCAACTGCTGCAACCCCTTACAGTCATCCGCAGGTGCCAACAAGGAACACGTCACACTGTTCTCCACAACAAATTACCTTGTGGCGTGGGTCCAGAGAGTGGGAGCCAATGACCTAGGACAGAGGCTGCAATGTCAGGCACTGTATCTCCCGATCTAGAGGTCAAAGACAGTCTCAGCTCCTGGCTTAGGTTCCCCCAACACCCCTCAGACACCACACGCTCTGGAGCGCAAGCTAGCACAGGTCCCCTCGGCTACAAGTATGGGTCCATCAGACTCTGAAAACTTCCCTGCACTCCTTGAACTACTCACGTCTTGGCACCTGAGGTGTCTGCTGATATTTACAATCACACTCCTCTGCACAGCATGGTGACGGTGTACATCAGGATGGTCCTTATTCCAGCCAACTATCACTTCCACCTGTTTCTGCTGCACCCAGTGCTGTCCTTACGATCTTGTGGAAAAGATGAAATCCTTTGTGTCCCTGGAATCGAGGCCAGCTAACCGGCCCTTGGAGAGTGCTTCAGAATCCAGGCCTCAATAGTTGCCATTTAGCTGCAGGCCAGCAACATACAGACAAAATTCCCCATTGGGATAGTCCCCTCCCTGGAGCACAACAAGCTCCGGCCACCACAAGTCTGCAGATAATGCAGTTGCTGTCCCTTCTGCCCTAAGGAACCCTTGTGTCTATGTCTCAGCATCAAACATGTGTAGTATGGTTCCAAACCCAAAAGTGTCTCAAACTGCTGAGGCCAGAGCCCCATTAGTTATACTCACGATGTCCTTTGAAGATGCATTCAGTTCAAGAGGCCACTTTTAAAATGCAAAGGCCCTCTCTGAATTCTGTCCTGTCTGCCATCCTACTCTGGGAGGTTTAGATCACTATCTTTAGTGGGGCTAGACCCATGCCCCTTGGAATGCATGTGCCAATTCCACCCCCAAGTCCATCCCAGAAAGGCTTCTTGGTTTATGGCCTTCATTCAGGAATGCACAGATGTAGCTGTCCCTCTGGCACCCAGATGTGAATTGGAGACAGGCCGACAGGCAGACAGAGCCACGAGCATCGAAATGCCCACTTTCCCAAAAGGTACATTTCCACACATATAATGTTGGATCCTCTCGCACTACTGGAGAGGATTCGCCATTACGAACTCATTGATATCAACCGCAATACAGCTACTATTCTGCCCGTAGGAAATACTGCTCAATAGTCTTTCCCTACATTCCCCCATGCTAATCTAATGCGAGAAGCAGGCCTTGTCATAGCAAGCACACCACCCAGTGCCATTCACGACCCTTGCATGTAATGCACATGCACACATACCCTACATCTTCCCAACTCCGCACCCTGTTCCCAGGGAGAACTCCGATATACCAAGAGACATGCAGAACCTTGCCACATAGCTTTTTAAATTCAAAACCATGTAACAGTAACTTGTGCACACAGCCCCCACCAGGGCAAACCTGTGGCACAATCAATAAGCTACCTCTGCGGAGCACAATCAGTGATGCAGGCCTACGGAGGAGCAGTAGAGATACATTCCCTGGGTATATGTCTTACCCATTGAGAAGCGACTTACAGCTAACTTGAATCAGCTAATCATGCATATGATGGGCAGATCACTTTGGCACTGAATGGCAGTGTCAAACAAGCTCAAAGTAAGGCTAGCATTCAGATCAGTGGAAAACTGAGAAGAAGAAAAGCAAAAAGTTGAGGGAAAGTACCTTAGAAAGGGCTATTTCCAGCACTCGTCGTGCTTACAAAAATGAATGTGTCTTTGTGCAAAATAACTGGTGTTAACGTAAGGCACTCCAATACCTTCAGGTGGTGTTAGCGATATACGAAATTGCACAACAAAATAATTGGTGCTAAAGTAAAGCGCTCCAATACCTTAGGGCAGTTTTGGCACTATAAAACTGCACAATAAAAGTGTGAAAAGCAGAGTCGGGGGAGTGGGAGATCTGTGCAATAGAGAGGCAAGTAGCAATGGATGAGAGGTGGACAGGCAGCCAACAGCAAATGCGGGTTGCCACAGCAGGATTAAGGGGCATATTATCAAGCACAGCGTTAAAATTATCGCCGCAGAATCACCAGTTAGCTGTTTTACAGCAGTGAACATGAGGAAATACATTGCATTGGCAACCACATTAAAAGGACTACTTCTGCCATGGACACTCAGGATGACATCAGGACTCACCACGGCTCCTTTCAAGAGAATTCAAGTTAAGCAACAATGGTTCATGGAAACACTTCACCGGTGAATGCGGAAAAAATAAGAAAGTGGCCCGAAGGAAGAAATTTCAAGAAATAGAGTCTCACCCCAAGAAATGAGAAGCAACAAGGTGAGAGAGACATGAACAGTCAAATCATTTTACACAGGAGAAAGATGGCTATGCAATTACAGCAGAAGACACAGGCACTTTTCGAAGCTGTTATAACACATACCTGGTTGACTTGAGGTCTGATTTCCCAGCTATAAAAACCATTGTTGAACAACCACACATGGTGTAAACACACACACATACCTAGTACCCATATGCGTGGAAAATAAACAACGACTATACATGTGCCTAGAAATATCAGGTGTACACACATGCTAAAATCAGCTATAAACTAACAGGACAATAAAAGGCAGATCACCACTGCTCACAAGAATGAAATAGACTACAATGGGGGTTTACAGCAGTGGCGGGGTGACTTGTATATGTGGCAAGCACCAGGAGGTGTGAGGAAGCAAGCAGAGATGGGAGGGAGGAGGTGGGGAAATGGATAGGTAAAACAAAGGGAAAAGCAGTGATGAGCGAGGGGGTGTTCTACTGATGGGTCATGGGGGTGGATGGGAGGAGACAAAGCTAGTAAAAGCACAAGCACTATTTAGAGCGCTGAAAATAAAAGACAAATGCAGGTTCTAAAATGGTCGTTAAAACGGGACCAGTGGATGTTTACAAGTACTTGGTCCATGCTCTGGGGGGAGGGCTAAACACAAGATGAGGCATGACCATGCATGTTAGGGACAAATGGTGAATATGAAACAGACGATGGAGTGAACAAATGCAAAGCCTGTAAGCGGGCTGAATCCCAGAGAATAAACAACAAGCATTGGCATAGCCAATAGGTCTCGCCTTTGGGACCTTATAAGTGTTTAGCCATGCAACAGTTGCATAACTAAATACTTATAAAGGTCCCAAAAGCGAGACCTATTGGCTATGCCAAGCCGCCGCGAAAGTGATCGCGATCGCACATCAAAGCGGCCCTGCGGCCGCGAAAGTGAAAGTAATCGCGGTCAAGCATGCGCCCGCGCACATGCACTGTAGCTCTAGGCTGGCCTGGTAGCACTTTTTGGAGCCCTCTCAAAAAGTCTAGCCAGACCAGCGCATGCGCTGGGTCAGGCGAGACCTAAAAAGGGGCATATTTACAAGCCCCTGTCGCAACAGGAACATCACTTTTAGTGATGTTCCTGTGGCGATATGTGCTTTGCCTTATTTACAAGGCAGCGTTAAACTTAACGTGGCCTAAAGCTGCCTTGTAAATAGGGTCCCCCTTCATGCTATACTTAGCGTATAAGGGGTGGGAAATGGGTGTTACGGTGGGGGCTCCACTGCAACACCTATTGATTTTGATGCTGCCCCATGATTACTAAGGCAGCGTAAATATGGGCAGTGCCACGATTAAGACCAAGGAAAACCTGTTACATTTCCCCTTGTTTTTGCTATTTCTATGTGTGCTGCGTGGTGCAGCAGAAATATAAACAGCAAAAGGCCATTGTGTGTCATGTGTAAGAAGGTGTCCCTTCCCGCAAATAATCAAAAAAAAAATATGTTTTGCAACTTCTATGTGTGCTGCATTAAGCAGCACACATAGAAGTTACAAACCGCCATTTGATGATTGTTTATGAAGGGAATAAACTGTTTCCACGATCTTGAGGGATCAGGGTTGTCATGTTCGATAGTTGCCAAGAACTATTCTCTCCTTGGTAAGAGTGGTTTCTAGTTCCACTGTGAGCTAGCTGGCATATAGGCTAACATACCAGTTAGGAGTGTCTAGATCAGTCTGGCACCAATCCTATAGTGTTTGTTGTCTAAGCGCGCAGATCCTATATAGGTTTATAGGAACTACACGACATGGCGCCGCCATCGTTGGTTTGGTACTTATTTAACAGTCAAATCTGAGTAGTTCAGTTGTGCTATTCTCGAAGACCCCTACTCACATTGCCCCAGAGACGTCTGGAGTGGCAATGGAACCATCCGCCACAGCTGAGTAGGCATATCCTATGTATTGGCTGTAGGTTTATCAAGCTTGAAGGACAAACAGTTCCTATTGTGCATACAACGTTATCTCAGCTTCCTTGAAATCCTTCCTTGAGAAAACGTTTGTCAACAAATAGCTGATGAAAACTAAGCCTGGGCGGAGTTGTGGAGTTCCGCTACACGGGACTCCGCGAAGTGTGAATAAACTTCTGCCGCACTACGCGGAGCTCCGCGAGCGGCGGAGTTTCTTTAGATAAATGCAGTTCTCTGTGTTTTTTCAGTGCCAGGTGCTTGTCCGCACTGTGCAATCATCGCAAATGGCATCATACACAGAGCAAGCGGGCGCTGCTTCCTTTTTGCCGCTCGAGTAGATTTTTACTCAAGCAGCAGCTTTCTCAATGCGAGAGGGCGGTTTCACAACGCGAGCGGGTCGCAAACATACGCAACCACTTGCAATAAAAAATATGGCTGCCCGCGTTGAGAAATCTCGCCGGGAGGTTGATTTTCCACGCTAGCGCTCGCCAACTTGATGTTGACAATCGCGAATGAGGAAAAATCTTGCCAGGCGGTGGATTTTCCTCACTCGTGCTTGCGAACTTGACATTGATGAATGTGAGGGAAAGTGGAGCAGAGTTTTTCAGAACTCCGCGAGCTCCACGTAACGCAGAGTGCAGAAAACTCTGCAACCTCTGCGAGCAGAGAGCAGTTCACCGCCCAGACTTTATGAAAACACCATTGGGCAGGCAAAGCATACAGTAGTCAGGGAAGAAGAAGAGGAAAATGAAATTAATATTTCAGAAAATGTTAGAAATGCCCTTATCAAGCACAGCGTTAAAATTATCGCCGCAGAATCACCAGTTAGCTGTTTTACAGCAGTGAACATGAGGAAATACATTGCATTGGCAACCACATTAAAAGGACTACTTCTGCCATGGACACTCAGGATGACATCAGGACTCACCACGGCTCCTTTCAAGAGAATTCAAGTTAAGCAACAATGGTTCATGGAAACACTTCACCGGTGAATGCGGAAAAAATAAGAAAGTGGCCCGAAGGAAGAAATTTCAAGAAATAGAGTCTCACCCCAAGAAATGAGAAGCAACAAGGTGAGAGAGACATGAACAGTCAAATCATTTTACACAGGAGAAAGATGGCTATGCAATTACAGCAGAAGACACAGGCACTTTTCGAAGCTGTTATAACACATACCTGGTTGACTTGAGGTCTGATTTCCCAGCTATAAAAACCATTGTTGAACAACCACACATGGTGTAAACACACACACATACCTAGTACCCATATGCGTGGAAAATAAACAACGACTACTCAAAGGCTAACGGACTATGGGGTCACAGCTAGGGGTGGGACAGTAACCTTCATGATTGAGGCTCACGAATCATATTGAACAGAGGTATTCTATTCATTTGTTAAATTCCCACAAGCAGATGCACAATCAAAGAAATGTCATTCTTACACTGAAGATAAAACACCAAATGAATACTGTCCGTATGAGAACATTGAAGTTCGCTCACCTTCCAGGAGCACATAAACTGGTTTATAGGCGTCCTCCCCCACACAAAAGATAAAGTAAAACTACGTCCACTTGGAAGAGATGGAGCCACTTGGCCTATACCAGCGGCTTACACATCCAGACACTGATTCAATGCTAGCAGCAGACCTACGTCCACTTCACAAAGAAATAAAACTTTATAGATACCTGACTTAGTTTGTGATCAGAACACACACTTCAGCAACAAGAGCTACACAAACAAGTCAAATTCAGGGTTCTACAACTAAAATTACTCCATAAACGCTAAACGCAGTTATGGGGAAAATGCCCCCTCAAAGTGAACAAATGTCATTCTGGATAGCTCAAAAAATAAAACAGCTAGAGGCAGTATTTCAACACAAAAGCCCTCAAGAAAAACACAGAATGCTAACAATCTGCTTGCCAATGGGGATAGCTCCCCAGATAGAGGATTGCATTACTTGGGGTAGAGTTTTCGCTGCCATATATACCAGAAAACATGGTACAGCGTCATTAGCAGTAATACCAGACGTATTAAGACAAATACAAACTGAGTATGGGGCAGAACCTGCTCTGAATTTACGGATGAAATTATTAGGTAATTTTGTCCAGGTATCAGCTATAATATTAGCAAATATAAAGGGGAAGCAGTGGCAATCTACCAACGCCCGAGGTATTTCACTCCTTTACCACAGGAACATGAATTACCTAAAATTATTACAGACACCTATGCTGAATTTAGTAGAGATACTTTGGGAGCTAAAGCAACAAAACCTCAATTCACGGTGATCCTGAAAAGGACAACACCAGGAAAGCACCTGATTCTTCCAAGAACAAATGAGATAATAACAATAAAACCCCAAACATTGGAGAAAATAGATCTATCTCTAGGAGTGGGTCTCCTCAACAGGATTCCTCCGAAAGGAGATATAACCTTAGAAATAGGGATACCATAAGAAAACCTGACAGGATCAGGATACTGATACACATTCCTCTCGTTCCTTTCAGGGTTCAACACGAAACTCTGAGAGAGAAGGAGGTCAGAGCACAGACAAGTTATCCTTCCAAAAAAGAAGACAAGCCAAAATCAAAACCTCAATTTTAAATGAAGAAAGTAGCAGGTCTCAAAGTTAGACATGCCCAGAATTCTGAGGACTCAAATTCTGAACAGGGAATGGGCTCTGACGATGCTAGACAGTGCAGCAGAAGTAACACTAGCTCGCCAGAACCCGATGGAATTTCTGGTGACAGCAGTGTTGAATGAGCATATCACGGTGGAAACTCCTGATACAAGGGTAAGTGTCCCACATAGGTTACATAAAATAACACTCCAAATGGAGGGAGACAAACCCTTAAAAGTTAAAGGTCTTTTTTGGGAGAAATTGACTTAAGGCTATGATATCCTTTTAGCTGAAAATTATTGGCCTCCTGCAATTTTTATGGATTGCCCAAAGGGAGAAACAGTAATTTTACCAGCTTTTCCGACCACGACCCAATATACTTCAAACACACATACGAGCAGGAGTGGGTGGTAGCCCTTGCTCCGGCCCTATATTGCAACCATGGTGGGTGGGATTCACCACACCATGTAATCCCAGTAAAAACTACTCCAACTCCACAAAGACAGTACCCAATAAAACAAGAAGCAAGAAAACAGTTCAGGGAGATCTTAGATCAACTTGAATACCAATGTGTAATAGAAACGTTAATTTCTCCAATGAATAATCCTGTGCTTCCCGTAATGAAACCCGGTATTTCATATCGTCTAGTTTTAGACCATAGACAGCTGAACACATGCACAAAAACATTTGCAGTACAGAATGCACCTAGTGCCACATTAATGACTAACATTGTGCGAAAAAAATACAACACTAGATATCTCAAATGGATACTCCTGCCAAAATATAGCGCCTGAAAGCAGGTATTTAACAGAATTTTCAGCGCTAGGCTCTCAGGGTCAATTTTGTCGACTCCCCAAAGGGTATATGAATAGCCCCGGGTTGTTCAGTGCAAGGGTAGCAGAATTACTTTAGAATTTCGATGAAGAGGCATAGTACTAAATAGATGATATTTATCTGACGGATGATGATTTAAAGGATCACTTAGCCAGGGTGAGCAACATAATTTTGGGGGCTCGCCTCTGAGGGCTCCAAATTCAACTTCAAAAAATATAAAATAGCCCACCTCAATGTCCTATTTTTGGGATACGAGCTATCAAGTGAAGAAAAAAGCCTGGCAGCAAACCTTTTTGAAACGTGTGCACTGCTCCAACCTCCTAAATCTTTGAAGAACTTACATTCCATATTGGGATTTAAACATTTTGGCAGAACATACATTTTAGATTACACAGCAAAAGTAAAACCTTTCTACGACTTAATCAGACCTGATTTTTCTGTTAGGTATTGGACACAAGAACACACAGATATCCTTTGTTCCCTACAAGCTGACATGATAGCTTCAAAACACTTGCAGACTACAATCTAGTGATCCGCGTTATAGCTGGTCAATCTGGGTACACCTACCTAACCTTCAAAGAAGGCAAAACAGTACCCATAGCATACCAATCACATTTGTACACACATGTTGAAATGTGCTTTGCTTCTACAGAAAAATACTGACAGCAGTACAGACCGCTGTAGTAAGAGAAAGAACACTGGTTCAGGGGAAACTAATGTTGTAACTCCAGTACCAGCCTCAGAGGCTGCTACAAAGGCAAGCATACCTCATGCTAAAGCCTTACATCCCAGATGGATATAATGGGCTAATTCTCTCACTGCAATGGATGTAGAATACAGATTTGACCCAAGGTTACAAACACAAGCATTCCTGCAATATGAACAAGAATATCCTCTACTAAGTGAAATAATGCCTCTAGATCTGTATGAATACATTATTTACACTGATGGATCTGCCCTGCTGGCCATAGGGAGTAAACAGCAATACAGTGCTGCATGTGCAATTTTGAAAGGTTGTATACAGGATGGCAAGTTCTATCCAAGCGATACGAAGACACAGTCTCTAGGAGACTGCATGGCTCAGCTGGCAGAACTAAAAGCCCTATTGCTGGCACTAATAAATACGGACCGAGAATTCCCCACACTGATTGTGTGCGATTCTTTTTATTGTGTCTAATCATACAATGAAGATCCTCACCACTGGTGTCAGATTGGGTTTAAAGTCTCATAAGGTTGCACAAGGTGGCATAAGGTGGCATAATTAAGCATAACATGCTATGTGAACAGGTAGCTGAGTTGAAAAACGAACTACCAAGAGCTCACGTGATACACACGCTGAGTGATCAACCTGATGACGTTCACGTTGAAGGGAATTCATTGGCTGATGAAGCCGCAAAAGTGGCAGTATGTACTACTTCTGCAACTGCATTCACTCGTTCAAAAACGAGAATAGACGGACAGATAATGGTATCTGTCATTGCTTCACGCAAAAACAGCCCAGCCGCTCCTGAAAGGTTTTCCACT
Source organism: Triturus cristatus (assembly GCF_964204655.1). Taxonomy (NCBI): domain Eukaryota; kingdom Metazoa; phylum Chordata; class Amphibia; order Caudata; family Salamandridae; genus Triturus; species Triturus cristatus. The sequence continues at coordinate 641,350,825 of NC_140582.1, forward strand.
CAGGTACTCCTACAAGTTAGATGCAAATAACACTCCGTATGCTCAAATTACAGGAGTGGGGGATAGAGTAATACCAAACATGGATCGCAGATTAGGCTTAATACTACCTGGACACAAGTGTCTAGGTTCTGACCGCGACGGGTTCACTATTAAAACAACGCTATTGGTGGCCTGGTTTAACTAAACAGATGAAACATTTTGGCTTACAATGTGACATCTGCCAGCAGATGAAGCGTTCCACTGAAGCACATCCAGCGCAGACACCATTACTAATATCAGACAGACCACTTGCTTGTGTCTATTTGGTCCACTGCAGCCCCCTACAATCAGATGGGGTTTACAAGTATATCATGGTGGCAATGGATTCACGCTCCAGGTTCCTATGGGTATGGCCTAAGCGCTCGGCTGACGCTAAAACTGTTATAAAAGATTTGGGAGTCATTATAGGGACATACGCAGTTGGCACATTACATTCTGACCGTAGCCTGCCTTTAGCTCCAGGACTTACAAGGAAGCCATGAAAGGTTTGGGTGTAGCATTGTGGTACTTCTCTTCGTACAATCGCGAGGGAAAGGAAAAACCAGGACTTAAATCAATCTTTAACAGCTAGAGTATTAGGTTTGTGTGATAGTTGGGTCAATCACTTCTATGGAGTACAGCGAGCCCTTAACAATGTGCCAAAAAGTCCTCTGGGGAGATCACTCCTAATGAAGTCCTTTTTGGATCGAGAATGTGGGTACCCGATCTCAATTTTGAAAGCACAGTGGCAGATGAAAAACCATTTGACATCAATAAACGCTTGACTGTTTTACAGGATCTGAATGAATCCAGAGCACTACTAAGCAACATGCAAGTAAAATGGACCACCACTGGGGAAGTCAAATCAGTCACTGCAAGACCTGTCTGAATCCCAAAAGTCAGGGATCTGGTCAGAGAAAAGATCAAGGACAAGAAAGTATTTGGGCCATCATACAGAAAGCCTGTACCTGTCCTGGCTGTTGAAGGAACAAGAACAGTACTTCTTCTGCCTCTTGCCGGCAAAAAGGCAAAGGGATTTGTCTCCATTGATCTGATCAAACCACACTATGTGGACGAAACTGAACAGTAGGTCTTTTGAGCTCCTGGGTAGCCAATGCTTTCCTCTCGCTACCATACAGGAAGTTCAGACAGAAAGACTCATATCATTCGAAGAGTCACCAATTCGAAGTAATACAATTTCCAACAATGATATGGAACTCGTTCCTCTGGAAACAGAACTTCAAACTACAAATGAAAGACAAATATCAATTCGACCTAACACCGAAGTCTACATCAATATGCCTCAACAAGAGACACTTACCAGTTCAACACAACCTGTGGCGCTACCAAAGATTGATCAAACTGCATCTGGCCACTTCATCGATTTTGATACCTCCTCTCTTGATACCAGTGAACCTGAGACAATGCCAACTCCAGTTTCCCGTAAGCAAAGAATTTGTGAATTCTACACTTTTCTGAAAAAGACTTACTTAGTTTCACCTTGGCTCCAGCTCTGGATCATAACTGTAATAGTGTTTTTTCTGTTCTGGATTGGCCTAGTGACTGTCTTTTGCTTACTCATAAATGGAAAATATCTCCCAGAATGCTCTGCAGTATCAACTGTGAATTTGGTTTAGAAACCTCATACATCATCTCGTCATGAACAAAGAGACTTGTTTTCTGTGAACATTCCAGCTGTTCCGATTCCTGATGGTATAGTTTGGGACAAGGTTGATTATGATGTATTTTGCCCTACTGAACTTTTGAAAATACCACAATTATTTAACATTTCTCTAAATGATATCATTACCTCGAGTACATTTTCTGATAATTGGGATTTTGAAACTGTAAATAATATGTTGTCTGATTTGGAAAAATCTGCTTCATTTTCAACAATGAAATATTAGAGGACACATCTCACTTTGATAGCTTATATTGTTTGCATAGTTATGGTCATCACTTCTTACACAAATCCAGTATCCAACGTAAGAATTTCACATAAACCAATGGAAACATTGCCCAACACCACCAAAGGTAGTTCGAAAATGTTTGCACAGAAATGTTCATATTTTTCAGGGTTTTATTATTCTGCATCCTTTATTTCCCAACTGTCTGAACAAGGTTTCGATTTATGGAAGGACACAATAGACACAAAATCAGTCTGAGGTTCTAAGGAATTGCAAGTTCAGGGAACAGAAGGACTGTTTAGAGCGTGCATCATTCCATAACAGATAATCTTTCTGAATGAAACAGTACAACAGACTTCCTGTCTTGGACTAGCCAAGAACAAGGATTTGAACACACCTCAGATTCCCACACCTTCGCACATCAATTTAACATCACGTGGAGGGGATACAATAGATGACATCACGCAGTACAACACATCAGACCCCAATTGGATGGAATGGTTAGTTTGGCCCACGGACACAAACAGATGTCAATTAGGATTCAGGGGTACAACCGAAGGGTTTCGTATCCATAGACCAGACCCACGATATGTACAAAGAGAACATCCGGGGGTGATGACATTATACAGTGTTGGCTGAAAACCTCCACACTGTCCCAGGTGAAACAGCACTTATCCTTACTCTCAGATGAGGTGGATCTAAGGGATTTTTTATTAGGTCCCAGACAGCCATGTCAGAAACGTTTCTAATACGCTGTCTATAATGAAATCTGGAAAATCTCTCAACAAGAAGCTGCAGAGAGACTTCGTGAAATAGATATGATGAACCTAGCTAAGGCATTAGCAGTAGTTGACAACAGTCTGACTACATTGACATCCAGGATTTATTCACTGGGCAACATTGTATCTTCTGCTATTGATATACTAGAACAAGATTTCTCCATACTACCACATGGACAATCTCAACTACGTTCTGTTATGTTATTGAGCTGAATGCTGCAATCATTGTGCGCTGGTTTTGTGCCTTGGCAATTTATCAACAGTACGTCTCTATTTTCTGCATAAAATCTAACTGAAAAACAGAGAGCAATGCCACTAATGTTGTGTATTGAAAAACTGGGCAAATTACCTTTTACTGTGGCAGAGTCACCGTCCACGGAATGGTTAATTCATGGCCATATAACACTACTGGTCACTACTTTCCAGTTTCAGAATTGCCTAGAACAACAACAGGCGGGCAGATATGAAGCGATGGGTAGGGAATTCATCAAGGAATCTTGGGAATTGCCGTACAGATTTCAATGCAGGAATGGGGACACAGAAGTTTATCTTAGCGGTACCAACTGCGAGAATTCCTTAAGTGGATCTCTCATATGCCAGGATATAATGCTTCACAGGGCCTGCACTGGTTAAGTTGCTAAGTTATCCTGTCACTTGAAGCATTCCCCAGCTGATTTGATTAACCTGGTGTTCAGGTTGCTTTCGAACGGGAGTTACTTGATGCTGAATGATCACGTTTGCTGTGGAATGCTCCCGGGCGTCGCATATCTTGTCACTGTAAACTCCAGGGTTACTTGCTGTATGCAAGTATTGTTTCCACCGACCCATACAGTCAGGGAGGTGCCGTTATGGCCTTCGTTGAATGTTTCCTTTATACGGTTTGATACTCTGAGCTGAATGAAAGCCATGCTTTTACAACATACCGTGCCCTTAACCTCTGCCTGAGAAACTTATGATTGCCAGGTTGCAAGATCCTCGACTAAGATACAGGCACTAGTACGAACAAACTGTCCTTCACATTTCACAGAAATGGTATAACGTATCTTTAACATGTCTTATACAACCAATATTGTCCACCTATTTAAGACCATAGGTTCTGGACTGTAAAGCACCTTTCAGACAATCCTCTGAGTTGTTCCCAACTTTATACACTCCATGCCCGATTCACAGTACCAATCTGAGACAAAATCCTAAACTTACTACTTTTGGTATTAACAGAAGGCACTTACTACTTTTGGTATTCACAGAAAGCACTTACTACTTTTGGTTGAACATACTACTTTTGGTAGTCACAATTAGTGGTAGTAGAGTTAGGACTCCTAACTTTACTATTACTAAATGCCTTCTTTGAATACCAAAAGTAGTAAGTTTAACCAAAAGTAGTAAGTTTGACCAAAAGTAGTAAGTGCATTCTGTGAATACCAAAAGTAGTAAGTGCCTTCTGTGAATACCAGAGATAGTAAGTTTAGGGTTTTGTCTCAGATTAGTTCTGTAAATCGGGCCCTCCGTATTCGGAAGCATTTTTGGAGGGTTTCCGCTAATCATTTTCTAACAGCAGGTATCCTGATTGTCATTTTCCTGCTACGCAATGGATGTCCCAATCACCAAGGAGATGGAAAGAACGCTCTTGGAGCGCTCATATCGTGATCGCATGGTAATTCATCTGGGCACACCTCGTCTTCTAGAACTGAGTGAGTCTTGGTTCTTGTCATTTAGACCAGTCTGGATCGACTGCATTCTGCCTGTCCTCTGATGCCTGTTCTGTGGACAAGAATGCATGTTGGATCTCTGTCTAACACTTCCAACAATTGCGCCACTGGACGTCGAGACTTTACTGGACCCAATAATGGCCCATGTTCTGCAGTGTCCTCAGCGTATTCCAATGTTGATGTCTGCATTCTTAGAGCCACCAAAGGATGCTTCAGCTCCTGTGAGAACGAATACTGGCTCCTCAACAAATACTCAGGCCTTGGATGAAAGTCATACTTTCCAGCAGCGGCTGTGGTGAATGCGCAGGAACATCTGTGCTCGATTGAACTGATCTGTGAGGTGTTGCAGGGACCGTCGTCTGTGATTGCAGGCAACAGTAATGTTGCGTCTCCCAGCCAGGACACATAAACATTTGGCTCATCATGTGCTGGCAAAATTTGGCCTTTTTTTAAAAATAACCAAGTTCTGAATTTTAAACAAGACTTTTTCTAAGCTGCATGGCTTTCAGTCTCTCATTGTTCGGACTATATATACAAACTTATTTAGTATAGACTTCTCTGGCATGCACTATTTTTCTTTTTTAGCATTTTTTCGAAATTTTAAATTTTTAAGTGCTATTCTTAATGGACCTATTAATAGTTGCATACCACGTTTAGCCGTACGTAGAATTTTTAGTATGTCATCCAGTCAGATGAGGAGTGGGTGTTATGTTCCATATAGGTACCCCAATATAGGCTCAGGTACTCACCTAACTTTTCACTTATATTCTCCCCAACCATTACACTACATAACGGTTCTTAGTACTTAGTTATGGTAATGTCCAAAGATAACATGGGGTTTTCTACAAAAAGCTTAAGCCTCAATCATTTTGCATGAGGATACCATCTACTGCTTAATAACTAGGTATAAGGGCCATTCCTTCCGTCATCCGAGTCCGACATGACACAGCAAGGTATATTCCCAGGGGGTACCACTTTTGGTATATATACACGGTATCTTGCTGAGGTACTCAGAGGAGAAAAGGACTTCCATGCTGACACACTGACGCCAGACGCTGAGGCTCCTGCATGCGGATGCTCCAGCTCGCAGTGGTCTGACATCCCTTGTAGGTTGTCCATCTCAAGACCAAGACGGGGTCCCACAGTCTCTCTCTTCAGGTAATGGGGTCGACTTTATCCTAGAGGGATTCTTTGCTTTCACACCCACGTACATTCTAGGTACACTTAGGTACATCTAGTCAGGGTCGCATCGTAGGAGTACGCATTTTACTGTCATGTTTTTCATATACGTGCCTGTATTAATTGTTTTAGCACGATAGTAGGAATCTACCATCCTTTTACTCTGTTATTGCTTATAACCATTTATATCTGTTACTGTCTAATGGTTGTTTCAGAACACTTATTTTACATTAGAATGACGCTGGTTCAATAAATGCTTATTGAAAAATGTCCCCACCGTTTATTCTGTGCATCTCTCTGAGACGAAGTGAGAACGAGTGACTGAGCGAAAAGTAGTACACTATTTCCACGATCTTGAGGGATCAGGGTTGTCATGTTCGATAGTTGCCAAGAGCTATTCTCTCCTTGGTAAGAGAGGTTTCTAGTGGCACTGTGAGCTAGCTGGTATACAGGCTAACATGCCCGGTCGAGGTGTCTAGAATCAGTCTGGCACCAATCCTATACTGTATGTTGTCTAAACGCGCAGATCCTATATAGGTTTATAGGAACTACACATCAATTTAAAATGATATTAGAGATCAGCCTTTTCAGATTAAAATTTTAGTATATTTCTACACAGTGTTCCTTGTGTAATCTGAGTGTAACATTAAACCATGTCTACTTGCATTTCTTGGTGAAGAGTCCAATTTGGACCTGCCATTGAGCTATTGAGGAATGATTTGCACTGCTACATATTTTAATTAACTCTCCAATATGTACCTCGAAAAAACTGTGTTTTGTTATGTCAATCTGTGAGCACACTTAAGGTTTTAAACTTATTTCTAAATTATCAATATTGCTTTAAAATTGGTTTCAATAATACATTGTTGTAGAAAGTGGGATACCTTTCCTCATCATCCAAAAAGTGATAGTTGTCCCGCCACGGAAGTGGCGGCATCATTGACCGGGACTTCCCGTCCCTTTGGGTCCAGCCCCGGAACTGACATAGTGTCACTTGCCTGTGGGGTGGGATCACGTAGGGTCTGCGCTGTGTAGCCCTCAGCGAATCAGAACCTTTCGAGACTCTGTGACCATGATTTGATGTTGAGGTGTATGCCTCTTTTTGGGGTGCTTAGAAAACATGTAAGATGCTCTTTTTCCCAAATCCTTTTATTAAACAGGTATTCAGCAGCACAGAAATGGTTATACAGCATTCTTGGATGACTTGGAATGCAGATAAGACCATATCAACAGTTGTGCAAAAAACTGTGCAGAAGGCTATAAACAGCATCGGCACTTATGGCCTCAAAGACCTCATCTAATAGCACTAATCCCCAAGCTCTGAACCCACCTACTTGATTCTATTTGTCTAATAACCCTCAGAGTCCACTGTAATCCACCCACCTACCAATCGTCCTCCACTTTTTAGGGCAACCCCGACTTTGGAATGCCATTTTTTCAGCTACACAGCGCCAATCAAGCTTAGCTCCCTATCGGTCACTTTCGAGGATCATTCTGCCCCCCAGTCCATGGCATTGTTCCTCTTTACTACCACTGTTCCCATCATTAACCATTTCTTGAGGTATATTGGCCATTTTCTCTCTCCAGTCACACACAATATGTGCCATCTAGCCTCCAGTGGGATCACTTGACCCGCTACATCAGACATCATCCATGTTATCGCAACTTAGTATTGCTGTATTTTGGGGCAGGTCCATAAAATGCGGAAAAAGAAACCCACTTCTTGATAGCCCCATTACACACTGGTCTATGTCACAGTGACCCAGCCGGTGCATGAGGGCCCTTGAAGAGTATGACCTATGGAATAGATGATGCTGTATAAGATGGAAACGTGCCCTTATGGCCACTTGTCTTGGGCTTTGGAGTGCTTCCTGGCAATCATCGTCCTCTAGCATCCCTATGACTGTCTGCCAGGCCTCCTGTAAAGTGCCCAGGTGGTAAGGCACGTTGTTCATGATCTTTTGATATATCAGGGAGGTGGCTTTTTCTGGCATAGGGTCTAACAACAATTTTTCCTCTAGAGGTGTGTATTCTGGCACTGTATCACCCTCCAGGATATGGGTCTTGAGGCCATGTCCAAGCTGGAGATATCAGAACTTTTCAGATGTGGACATCAGTATTACACTTGTAAGTCCTCAAAAGGGATTATAGCCTGCCCAATCCAGACATCCCCAAGGTGGACTATCCCTAGTAGGCTTCATTTATTGAAGCCATTCAAGTTTCCCACCTCCTGTAGGAGATCACTGTCCAACAGTGGAGTTCTCTCTGTCGACTTGCCTCTCCATCTGGGGAATTACGTGGCCAAACGTGGACTACTGTTTCTGTGTGTGGCAGCAAATGCCATTCTAGTTGTTTGCTCAAGGGCCAAGGCAAAGAGCATGGGTGAGAGTGGGCATCCTTGTGTCGTGCCCTTGTGTAGGGAAAAGGGGCGTGACACTGTCCTGTCTACACGCACCCTTGCTAGAGGTGCCCGTAGAGGAGCTTTATCAACATAATAAAATCGTGGACCAAACCCAAATCTTTCCAGGACAGAAATACAGAATTGTATTCAGTACTGTTGAATACCATTCTTGCTTCTAATGACAGCAACACTCCTTCTACTTTCGGTTTGTCAGAAGTCATATGTAACACTCTGTATGGGCACCTGAGGTTCAACCTGGTACTGCTATGGGGCATGAAGTCTGATTGATTGGAGTGCACTATAGAAGTCATCACTCTCCTGAATCTGGTCGCTAGGGCTTTTGCCAATACCTTAGTTTCTACGAAATGGGTCGGTATGAGTTGCAGTCCTTGCGGGGGTTTACCTTTCTTGGGAATGACTACTATCGTTGCCAGCCGCTGATCTTCGGGAACTCGGCCAACTGCCGCCCTTATACATTCTGGCTGGAAGGCAGTTAGGCCCAGCAGCCTTACCAGTTTGTAAGTCACAGATTTCTTGTGTTATTTCTTTGCCTGTTATACCTTTTTCCAAGGTACCGTGTGCTTCAGTCGACAGTTTGGGGAGACGGATATCTCTCAGGAGTTCAATGCAGTCGGTTTCCATTCTGAAAGGGGTGGACGTGTACAGTGCCTCATAATGGTCAGGAAATACCACTGCAATCTCCATCCCTGTTTATTTTATGTACCATTCACCGTGATGTACAAATCTCCCTGACCCTGCACTGTTCCCTACCCCTTTTCTCCAACCATGCAAGTCATCTTTGGGCCACTTTTGCCATAGCCCGAGCTCCATCCTTGGTTACGTCCCTCATTTTCTGTTGCTTTATTCATATTCTAGGACTAATGAGCGGGTCGGGGAAGCTGCCATTCAATGCCGTTGATTCAAGCTCCCCTATCTGTTTTTCCAAGGCAACACATTTTAATGTCTGTTCCTTTCTCTTCCCCCAGCTGGGGACTGGGCATATCCCCTTATCACTGCCTTTTAGGCTTCCCAGATTGTACCTGCCAAGTCAACCGACCCCACATTCTCCCTGAAGTATTGTTTATGGAAGGCACTCTTACGTGAACTGTGCAGTAACCAGGAGCCGACCTACAGAAAGAGAGCACCTTGTCAATATGAAGAGATACAGCCCTCTCATCAAAAGGACCCCATTAGCGGGCAGCCAGGCTACTATCGATAAATATTATCGTAGCCTAACACCTTCGGTACTGGATGAGAACACACAACAGGGAGCTCATAAAGATGCGGGTTGCGACGTTACGGGTTTTCATGAGGACCTCTGCCATCAGATAGAAGTGTTCAGTCTCAAGGACTGGGCTCAGCTGGTATCCCCGATTAAGGTCAACAGCAGCGCCAGCAATGCCTCAACTAACGCGGTAAATGTTGGAAACAATCTCTTCTACATGGAAGAGGTTGAAGAATCTATAGTTCCTCCGAACTCACCCGTCTATGAAGATATGGATTTTTTGGCGGATGCGACTCCTGAGGCCGTTGTCGTGCAACAGCTGGGCACAAGCTCCTATGATTGAGATACTTCAATGGACCTTTGCCACACTCAAGATTTCAGACTCACCGCAGAGTGCCATGAAAATGACAAGGTTAGTTAAAAAAAGAAAAAGATAAAACAAGAAAGACACTTAACATGTATATTGCGATATTTTATTTTTTAACAAATTGACTTGTCTCTATTTCTTCTTCTTTTGAACCATAGAAAGCCTCACCAAAAAGAACTGGGGCAGGGTGGCACGCATTAAAAGTTAATGACGTACATTTTTAGTGCTTATGGTGTTCAAAACCGACTGAAAGTTCCACAAGCCAAAACAAAGTGTCTCATAAGAAATGTTCTTGTGCCTCTAAGATTGTCGATTTTGAAAAGGAAACTTCAGGCTTCCCCAACAATGTCATGTTTCGGCGACTGTTGTACTCACATGTGTCAAACGTAACTACTGCAGCCTTTGTTACAGGCATAAAATTAAAGATCTGCAGCAGGAGGCTCACGATTGCCTATGTGATTCATGTGGACTAAGAACAATCCATTATACATGTCGTTAGTTAGACCCATAGAAGGTGTATAAACTCTTAAGGGCGGTGTATGGGCTGTCCAAGAAAAAGAAATATGTCCCCCCTGATATAATTAAGATCTTGTCAAAGAGATCAGATACTCCAGTGAACCATGCACCAAACTCCGCTGTATGTGTGAGTATTTTGATAGAAAGATGATAGAAAGGCTCGTAGAAAGGCATATGTGCAATATTTATATTAAACATAGAAAAAACAGGTCTTTAGCACCACATAGACTGTTTTAAAATAATGAATCTATTATTTAATGTCACACACTTATGCATTTTTAGGACAAGTAACAGAATGTCGCTGCGCAAGATGCCGAGGCTTTATGCCTTGGATACAAATGTATCACCAGCATTGAAAGGCCCTTCTAGAGACGCTGAGTGTATATCTGTGAAAACTACAAACAGATGTAGGAAAAGTAAATCCTTTCAAAAATTATTAAAGAAGCACTCTGTTCATCATTTTGTAATGCACACAGAGGTAAAAGCCGCTGTTGTAAAACATTGTAACTGAACTTTAAAGTCTAAGATGTGGAGATACTTCACAGCCTACAACACCTACCAATATGTTGAAGTTCTACAGGCTTTTATAGATGTTTATAATGCTACTTATCACAGACCCTTCAAAACGGCCTCCATAGAGGTAAAGCTGGGTAATTCATTAATGGTCTGGAGAATGGTGTACGGGAGCCTCTTTGATGCAAGGGTAAATAAACCTCTTTTAAAAAAAGTTGATAATGTTAGGATTTCAAAGCAAACTCGGTCATTACAAAGGGGTACCAGCAGACATTTAGCGACAAGATATTTATAGTAGAAAGTGTGGAGCCTAAATAGGGTGTGTATATTTACAGGTTAAAGCACTAAAATGGGGAAAGGGTGTTGGGCATCTTTTACAAGGAGGAGTTACAAAAGGTACCTGATGATCTGCACCAGGTGTATAGAGTTGAAAAGATTCTGAAAAGGAAATGTAACGAGTCTAACAGACAGGCATTTGTCAAATGGAGGGGATGGCTTAAGAAATGTAACAGTTGGGTACTGACCAGCTCCCTGCAGGATGCGTGATTAAGGGACGGTCTCACTGCAGGTGTCAAGATGGTGACCGCTCCCTTTTATATTAACCTACCGTCCAACGCCTATAAGGACATGTTCCCTGGCAATCACATTTTTAATTACACTGTGAAAATGGCTAAACCTGTAGACGTGAAAGGGGATTAGTATGAAGCCCTAACTGAAATACAATAGCCAAGAACCTGGAACACATTTATGAGGACCAAGGCTAAATTTAACATAAAGCGCTACTAGGACCCTTTGAGCATATATGCTGGCTTTCCGCCTGGTTATTACCCAACCTTCGCAGCGGTTGTCGATGTCATCAACGAATCCATATCCAGCATTGAAACATAGACGAATATTCATCTAGTGTTAGATAATGTCAGAAGGGAGGTGTTTCTTAAAGCTGCAAATTGAAATACTGTGTTTAGTTGAGCTAGTCAATTAGGAAGGGTTTTAGGTACTGTGCAACATATAAAAAACCAGGTCAAGCCGGATCCTAGGTGCCTCAATATTAATATTTTGGCATAGGGGGTTCTACACACCCTACATTTATTGTGACATTGTAGAGGCACAGAGGATCGGTGATAGTTATTCACAGCTGTTAAGATGGGTCCAGGTGAAGGGCAAAATAATACAATGGTTAATATTTAATTTAACAAGGCGTACTATGTGGCAATTTCTAAAAACCCTTTTGACATTATTTCAATCATGATCTTTGATGACCAGTCTGAGCCTGTGTCCTTTAAATACGGGAAGGTTACTGTTAAGCTCTATGTAAGACCAAGACGCGACAGCGACTATTAAAAAGGCATCATGGTGATCGTGAAAACATACGACGACCCATCTATGTACAGGGACGATTACAGAAACCAGGCTGGATATGGAGGACTTCGGTACTTTCAAGGGGCACCCATTATGTACGAGGCTAGTCTGGGAGGTTTCTTCTGTAGTTTGTTTAGAAGAGCAGTGCCTTTCTTGAGAAGAGGTTACAAAATTGCACAAGCCTATTTAAAGCGGCAGCCACAAACATTTCCCAAGATGTGGTTGGTTCTGTGATGTCAGCTGTTGCCGAGCGCATGAACGAACAACCCCAAGAAGGAGTAAGACTTGTGTACAAGCAGAACACAGGTATTAAAATGAAGCATCAGTCTTCGAGGATTAGGGGGTGTTCAGTCACCCTATAAAAAAAGGAGGAGCTCTTCAAAAAGTGCTCACAAAAGAAGAGCCCCAAGACAGAAGAGAGCTTTGAAGAAGAGAGCAGCCTCTAAAGTAAATACTTTTTAAAGCACTGTAACCTCAAACATGGTCTTCGTACATTGTGCATCTGGTGAATGCGCCATATCAGAGTTAGACTTGTTTTCTCTAAAACCCACGCAGACCAGAATCTAAAGCAGTTTTTTCATGGAGGTGTCGCCTCTAGCTGCTTTGATGACATTGACACATATCATTTTTGGTGTCAGGGTGCACAATATGTATCTGGATCTCAACAACCCTCTCCTGCATCTTGTATGTAAATTTGTGAAAGCAGACGTACAAACATAGCTGCAGCCGCTAAAGTGGTGATGATCGCTTACCCCATCGCAACCATGTTTAATCAGGTGAACATAACCCTCGATGATTGACCCATCACGCAGAGTGATAACATGTATGCCTACAGAGCCTACATCAAGAGTATTCTAAATAGTAGCAATGCTCCTGACACAGAGCTTTCAGCGGGTCTCTTCTACACGGATACATACATGCAGTTTGAAGACAAGGAAATGGAAGTGGACAATCAAGGTTTTGTAAAAAGAGCAAGATTTGCCGCAGGCAGTGGAAAGTTTGACCTCCTTGGGCATATGCATTCAGACCTCTTCTTCCAAGATAAACTGATCGTCAACGGAATTGATCTTAAGATCAAACTTAACTGCAACAAGGACTTGTTCTGTCTCATCTGCGGGGATGCGGAACAGTACAAACTGGACATACTGTCCGCAAGCCTGTTTGTAAAGAGAGTGAAAGTGTCACCAAGTATCAGACTGGCTCATGTCGATGCTGTACAGCTGTTGAACACCAAATATGCCGTTGAAATAGTAGCTCTGAAGGTAATCAGCATTCACACCGGTACCAGATTAACCCAGCAGCAAAATGTATTTCTGGGGCAGCTAACCAAGCTTATGATCATCGGTTTTGTGGACAATAATGCTTTTAGCAGCCTCTATGCATCAGACTCTTTAAATTTTAAACACTACGACATCAACTATGCGATGTTGGTCCATGAGGGATCTGTGATTCCTGCGAAACCCTACACACGCAGTTTTGGAACCGCTAATTTTATCAAGAAATATCTCCGTCTGGTTTCTATAATCGGGAAACACCTGCAAGACTGTGATATGGGTCCGGATACACACTGTTCGAGCTAACTGCGGACATGGAAGACAGGGACCATTATAACCTGGTCAAAAACTGGAAAAGCTGAAATATGGATTAGTCAACCTTTGCCTGTGAATGTGAACATGGTTGTATTCTCTGTATTCAACAGTGTCATTCAGGTCAACTGCACCAGGCAGATTTTGTCTCACTCTCTTTAAAATGTTGGGAAATGGACACAGTTAAGGTATGCAAGTCCTTAAGCCATCATAAATATTCTAAAAAATACTTTTTTGTTGTTTTTCAAGTGACAGACTACCTGAGGAAATAAGTGTAGAAAGACCTTGCACACTCATCTTTAACACAGATCCTGATTACAAGGGTGAAACACACTAGGCGCCCACAGTTATGGATATTGAGAAGGTTGCAGTGTTTGACAGTTCAGCAGAGTTCCTCAAACATAGCATCTATACAAAACCTATATTCAAGTATGTTAAGAAAGCTGCTGTACCGGTGGAGTATAAAAAGATGAGGGTAGAAAATTTGCTAGCCATCACATCTGGGAAAACCGTATATATTTTATTAGTAACATGCCAGAGGGTACGATGTTTACAAATTTCTTAAATCTATATTCAAATTACCTTGTTAACAATGGCAGTATAATTGTGAACAGTCGCAGACGGTTCAGGTAAGAGCGGTGGGGCGGGGCCAGGCATGATGGGAAGTCAATAGATGACAAAATCGGGAAAATAAAATATAAAAATAAAACCACTTACCTTGCACTCACAGCATCACCAACTCAGCAGTGCGGCTAGTGCAAGGTAAGTGGTTTTATTATTATTTTTTTAATTTTCCCTATTCTGTTGTATGTCGACCCAACCCACCACCCCACAGCTGTTACCTGAACCGGCTGTGCCTGGTTGTGAATTATCTTAAAGAAAATGCCAGGGCTACAGAATACATAGTTTGTCAAAATTGTAAGGTTGTGTAACATATGTATGTGTAATGGTGATTTGCTAAAATGAAGAAATATAAAACATGAATTCAGACTCCGCATTTTTATTCTGACATGTTTTAAGTCGACCGGCAAGTAGCAATGGTGTTTCTCGGTAGCATCATTAAATGCTTCTATGAAAAACAGGGTGTTTCCTGGGTACCTCTCTTTAGCTATGATTGATATCTGTTGTTTGTCAAGGGGGTTTTAATAAAACAAGGTATGAGGCATTGAAAGCTATAGAACGATTGCTCTTACCCTTGTAAAGCATGTTCTGCAAGATGTAGCATATGCTTAGATTGCGATGGTGTGAATATTGAGTAAAAACTTTCTCTAGCTCTGGAAGATCCACTCCTTTGCGCAAGACATGGCTTGGCAGTTCGGGCTGGACTGTTCCCATGAGGCACAGGGTCAGACTGATTTGCATATGGCCATGTCTGAACTGGGGTGGTGGAGTGAGCTAAAGAATGATGATGGATTAAACCCAGATCAGTTGACTGGGGGTGAGTGTTTGATTTGCTCAAACGCTCCGTCCATCATCCCCTTTGGTATCGCTTTGTTCGCCCTAAGTTGGCAGGGTATGCCCAGACGTGGGTCCCTTACTCACTTTGCCACTGGATTCAAGATAGCCTGGCTGATGAGGGTTTTGAACCCAAAACCGGTCCCAGGATGCTTGTTTCCAGTCTAGGGAAGACATGGCTTGGCAGTTCGGGCTGGACTGTTCCCATGAGGCACAGGGTCAGACTGATTTGCATATGGCCATGTCTGTACTGGGGTGGTGGAGTGAGCTAAAGAATGATGATGGATTTAACCCAGATCAGTTGACTGGGGGTGAGTGTTTGATTTGTTCAAACGCTCCGTCCATCATCCCCTTTGGTATCGCTAAGGTCCTTTACAGTCATCAGGATTACTAGGTTTGGAGGTAACAATGCATTGTCGTTGATATTATTGGGTATACCTTCTATAAACCTGATGTGTGTGAACCTTAGGAATAGTTTAGTATAAAGATCTTGCCAGAAAGAATAAAGCCATACAATCTTGTTAGAGGTTTGGGATAAAACCCTGGGAGCTTTTTCTAATAGCTTATTTATAAAGTAGCTTTTACCATAGTATGAGTGACCTGCTAAAACACAGGAGAATAGATTTTGCAATCTGGTGCCCATTGTGTTGGAGCCTGCAGATCTAATGCCTTTTAATTACCGTACGGTAGGGTTTTGCAGTCCTCAGTCAGGACCCTTTTATCAGACACTACGTGTAAGGTTTTATGTAAAGGCTGGGTTGTAATTTCCCACTTTTTTGGGACCTGACTACGCTAGGCTGATTTACAACTATTGTTTTATAATTTTCATGGTCGCCCAATGCAGAGTATTCATTCACTATCAAAATTGATCTTGAGGTTGTTGTTAACATTTAAAGTAATTCCCTAGACTTTCATACATACTTTGTTGTTCGTTGTTTTATAAGAATAGGTCTTGTTCCAAGATGAGGTGAATGCTCCTGAGTGAATTCACATGCGGGAGTAACGAGGCAAGATGGCGGCTGCGTAGAAGCGGTCGGTAATAGCTGGTCACAAGGAGGATGTCGGCTGTAGCTGCTACCGGCAGAACGCAAGGACTCTGGCTGCTCGTTGCCCATCTCTGCATGGGCTGGTGTTAAGCTTCTAAAAATGGAACAATGATCTTCGCGCTGACCGGTTGTGGAGCTTCTTTCCAGTGGGCGTTAGCAGCTGCAGCGGCTCGCGATTCCCGCCGCTTGCGCTCAGCCGCAGTTTGTGGACGGAGGCTACGAAACGGAGCGGAACTACGCGCGGGGTCGGCGCTGGCGTCTTGGGACGGTGAGAGGAGCCGGATTCGTGCTCGGGATTCAGGCTGTCTGCGCTTGAGTCGTTGCCCCTCTATGACCAGAAGGAGAGACCGTACGATGAGACCAGTCGTTATGGCCCCCAAACCAGCTAATTCGAAAACGGCAGCATCGAAAAAGAAAGGGGGGATGGATGGAGGATCAGCGGTGCAGGAGAAAACAGCTCACTCTACAAGCACCCTCTCGCCCTCTGTTGGGAAGCTGCAGATTTCTGGTAAGACTCGCCAGGCTTCCGCCGTAATAGCAGATATGTTTGCAAAATCTGCTAAAGAAAAAGGGGCTAAGGGGGGCATACAGACGGAGATTTCCGGGGTAACACAGGAGTCAGCTCTCAGCAAAGAGAGCTTCGAAGTGGCAGGCGAACAACAAGCCTCAGTCGTTCCTAAAGTCACTCCCCAAGTCGCCCCTGATGCTCTGAATGCTCTCCTTGTGGGTTCTGGTGCCAATAGAAGTTTGGAGGGTGAAGAAGCTTCGGTTAGTAAGGCAATCACTGCCCCTAAAGCAGGCCAGCATAACAGCAGTCAGCACACCCCTGGCCCCAGAGATAAACAATGTGGAAAGGACCTGGTCCAGGTATCTGATAATCAACGAGAATGTGAAAACCGCGAGCCTGCTCCCAGCGAAGTCATCACTGAAGATGTGTGGCAGGGGTCAATTGAAAAGGTCTCGAGCGAATGTTTCTTTTCGGTATCTGAGGACGCAGAATGGTCAGATGAAGGCGAAGATGACAACAGTTCCTTACGGGAGGGTAGCACGCGGGGTACAGGAAGCGAACTAGAACTGGAGTTTCCTATCACAGTGGTAAGGCCTGCGGCCGGCTCTAAAAGTTCTAAGAGTCAGGTTAATCAGGAGCTCAGATGGGATCACTCTTCAGTCATGCCACTGCAGGGAAACCCTAGCCCAGAGGTATCTCAAGCGTCATTATTGGAAGCAATTCATCAAGAAATTAGAGCCCACAGAGAGGAGACTCGCCAAGATAGCAGGAAGTCACAAGCTGCCCTGAGGAAAATGCAAGGGGCTGTGAGGAAGCTGTCTAAGGCATGCACGACATTGGGCGACAGAGTCTCAAACCTGGAGGAGAGGATTATGTCCACAGAAACCCAGGCTACCGAAGCAGTAGTTAAAGTAGACGCCCATAGCTCACTGTTGTCAGACATACATTGGAAACTCGAAGACATGGAGAATAGGCTAAGGCGGAATAATCTTAGGGTCCTGGGGATCCCGGAGGGGGCCGAAGGTTTAGATATCAGAGCCTTTGTCTTAAACTGTTCGGCCAAGCCTTCCCTGAGCTATCCAGCTGGAACTGGCCCTCTGAAATTCAGAGGGCTCATCGTACACCTTTTAAAATGCAGAGGAATGCGAGAGAGGGGGATAAACCTAGGGCTATTTTGATATATTTTGGCAATTTTGTTTTAAGGCAGCTTATTGCTGAGAAGGCGAGGCCGGATGCAAGGAGGTCTAGCGAGGGGATGTCCTTTTTTGTTCGGCCTGACTTTTGTCACGCCACGGTAGAAAGGAGATGGAGACTTCGTCAACTCATCAAACCGTTCCAGGAGAAGAAATTGCAAGCCTACTTGATTAATCCTGCTCAGCTAAAGGTTATCAATGATGGGAAAATTAACTATTTCTCCTCTGAGATAAAGGCAAAGGAGTTCCTTGACTCTTTGGTATAAATGGTAGTCTCTGTCTAAGAGGAATATCCCGATTTTTGTGTTTGCTGGGTTTTGATTTATAAGCTTCTTTCTAGTCCCATTTCCCGATATTAAGGCTTAAGAGTTCTTGGGCTGTTCTGGCAGGTTGCTTAGTTTTATTTGGTTTAGGTATTCCTCGCTTGTGACCAGGCTTACATCACATGCTCAGACTAGTTCTGAGCGCCTCTATTTTGGGGTTGTTGGGGAGGGTGTGGCGGGGGTGGTGGGGTCAGGGGTGTGTGGGGGGAGTGGGGTAGGTGTTGGCGGAGTGGGAGTGGGGGGAAAAAACTAAAAAAGAGTTAATCTGGTGTTGTAGGGTGATTGGTTGTTGTGTAAGATGTCAATATACTGAAGGTCTCTCGCTTGTTGGGTTTCTCTCCTGGTCTCAGACACAAAATATGAAGTTTTCTGCTGGGCTTCAACTGGCTAAGGTCTGGAACTGTGAAAATGGTGAATATTAATATCTGCACAATTAATGTGTGCGGGCTGAATGATTGGAAAAAGCGTCAGAAGCTATCGCATTTTGTCACATACAATAGATTAGACATAATTTGTATACAAGAGACTCATCTGCCTTGGGCTAGTCGTAATTTACTATGTTTAAAAGGCTTCGAGTTGTTAGCCTGTACAACACAGACCGCCACTATAAGGGGGGTAGCAATTTTGGGTAGAATCTCATTGGGGGGGGGTAAAGAGGGTTAAATGCGATAAAATGGGCAGGTGGGTTATAGTAGAAATGAATTTTGGATACACAATCTGCTCGATATATGGTTCAAACTGTGATGACCCTGATATATTTGATTTCCTTGAGGAGGAGCTAGCTGATTGGCCAACCCCAATGATAGTATGTGGTGATTTAAATATCTCCATTGATTGGCGTAATCCACAGAAGTATTCTGGGTGGAAACCAAAGGTGTTTCGGGCTCTTTCCTCTCTCATTAGCTCTCATGGGTTAGAGGATGTTTGGGGTAGTAAGGAACCACAGAACCCAGGTTACACTTATTTTTCGAATCCGTTTCAAAAATATTCTAGGCTAGACTATTTTTTTATGTCAGTGTCAGAATTGAATAAGGTTTGTATTAAAAAAATCCCCAAAACAATTTCTGACCATAATCCTCTGATCCTATCTTGTAGTTTGAACATTGTTGGGAGAACTCATACTAATTGGACCTTCGAAAGAAGGCTACTATCGGATCATAGATTTATAGAGCATATTAAAAAATGGACAGTGGAGTTTTTCGATGCCAACCGATACAGCACGTCAAGGAATGGTGTTTGGGAAGCCTTTAAGGATGCTTTTAGGGGGGAATCTATTAGTTGCTCGGTAAATTTAAGGAAGATCGACAAGATAGAGCTCGATAGTCTAATGGGGGATCTAGCGCAGGCAGAGGAGCTCCATGTTAGGGATATTTGTGACGGATTGGATGGGTCTGAAAGTCTTAGAAATTTGGCGATTATTAAGGCTGATATACAGAAGCTCGTTACACTGAAGGAGGTAGGCGAATATCAGGCCTCTAGGGCTAAGCGATATGAGACCGGGGAGCAAGCAGGCAGAATTTTAGCATTACGTATTAGGCAGGATAGAACGAGGAATTTAATCACAAAGATACAAGAGGATGGCAAGGACTATACAGAGTCGAAAGATATCTTAAGAGTCTTTAAAAACTTCTATCAGAAACTCTATGATTATGATAATAATCATACTGATCAGCAAGAGTATCAAAGTGGGGAGCTCGACAATGGTGGTCAAATTCTTGAAGGGCAACTTAGAGAAAAGCTAGACAGTGATATCACCGCAAGTGAAATTAAGGATGCTCTGCACGAACTTGCTGCCGGGAAGGCGGCAGGCCCCGATGGAATACCCCTAGAAGTTTATAAAAGTTTTGAATCCGAGATAGTTCCTATTTTACTGGATCTTTATAATGGGGTCTTGTGCACAGGTGATATACCAGGCTCGTGGAAAGAGACAAATATTATTATCTTTCATAAAAAGGGTAAACCTAAGGAGAACCCAGGCTCCTATAGGCCAATATCGCTTATTAACGCAGACACCAAACTTTATTCTAAAATCTGGGCTAAAAGGTTGGGGAGGGTCATTGGCGGTCTCGTCTCCCCTTGGCAGCATGGGTCGAGCAATTGCTTTGTTTGATGCTCATGCTGTTATGGGGAGCGAGATGGCCATGATCCTCCTCGACGCAGAGAAAGCGTTCGATCGTGTAGCCTGGGACTATCTTTGGGGTGTTTTAGCAGGTAGAGGATTCGGCCCAAAAATTATTAAAGCTCTTAGAGCCATGTATAAAGACCCGGTGGCAAGGGTGTTGGTAATGGGGGAGAGCTCCGAGAAGATTATAATTAGGAGAGGAACGCGTCAGGGTTGTCCCTGCTCTCCGATACTCTTTGCGTTATATATAGATCCCCTAATTCATAGAATTATGAACTGTCCAGCAATTAGCCCTTTGAATGTCAATGGGTATTGCAATAAATTGTTGGCATATGCCGATGATTTGGCGATCCTCACGACCAATCCACAGCAGGCGATGTGTGCTCTTGTAGAGCTGGCAAAAGAATTCGGTAGTAGGTCTGGCTATTTGCTAAATGAGGGGAAGACCCAGATTATTTGCACCAAAAATATCAACAAGTCAGATTATAGATATGTCGATTCTGCAGTCTATTTAGGGTAAAGATTAACGCAGCAGTAGATAAGATTAATATAGAAAATTATAGTCCCCTGATCGATTCGATTGAAGCTGAGCTAAAAAGACTCGACGTTTTACATCTTTCTCTGGTTGGTAGGGTAAACGTTCTTAAAATGGCAATTTTTCCAAAAGTCCTTTATCTCTTTCGGGCCATCCCCCTTTTGCTGGAAGAGAAGCTGTTAAAAATTCTGGAAGCAATTTTTAATAGGTTCATTTGGCATTTTGGAAAAACCAGGCGCTCTATGATGCCTATGTCACTTCCGCACGATAGAGGAGGTATGGCCCTTCCAAATCTACGATTATACCACTTTTCATCCCTCTTGGCACAAATGTCAATTCTGTTTCAACCAGATGTAAGGTTATCAGCGACCCAGGGAGAGCCTCCAACTATTTTCGAGCTCCTATTGGGGAAGAAAGCTGTAGGGTTACTTTTGAGAGAGGTAGACCGCAGATACTACAAGAAGGTTAGGTTAAAGATCATGGCTGGGGTGTGGAGGATGTGGAAAATTATTCAAAAGCTGTTAGAGATTCCCAAGGTTAATGGATATTTGTCTATATGGAACTCTAACCTGTTTCCATACTTGGGCATGGATAGGAACTGCCAATTCTGGCAAGAACAAGGAAATAGGACTATAGGGGATGTTATGGAGGGAGAGGCGGTTATTGGGTTCGATGTAATTCAGCATAGATACGGGATCCCGCCTACACAATGGCTGTTGTATAGTCAGCTGGATCAATCGCTTAGGGCCATCAGACCCAGAATCATGGTATCAACACGCTTTCCCTTGTTGGATTATTTAGGGAACGGGGGAAACAAAATTAAATATATTTACAATTGTCTTATGGCAGGTATACAGGATGACCTCGAGAAAACAGAACACGCATTGACAGTTAAATTAGATGATCCTGATGTGGATCTTGATTTAGCTCTTATCTTAAATAAGAAAGTATTACGCTCATCTAACCTACGGGCTCAACACTTTAAAACATTGTTTAATTTGTATTTTACTCCTGCTAAATTGTATATGTGGGGAATGGTGGAGAACTATAACTGCCCTAGGTGCCAGACAGGTCCTGCAGATTTATTACATATGTTTTACCAGTGTGACAAGCTATCTACGTTACTTAGGGAAATCTCAAGCTTTTTGGCAGGACTTTTAAAGTGTTCTATTACTCTATCTTCTACCCAGGTGCTGGTAGGTGTTGATAGGAAAGCTGACCTGTGTAGCACTGCGGAAGCTTTGGTCTTTATCTCTGTCGCTGTGTTACGCATTCTTATTTCCGCAGGGTGGAAAGATCCTTCCCCACCAACCTTTCATATGTGGATGACAAGGCTTCTCGCGATACATAATATTGAGGCCTGTTTATACGAACTAAAAGGAAAAAAACTAAGGGTAATGGGCAGTAATATATGGGCGCCCCTTGCTAGCTGGAGAAGTTCAAACGTATAGTCCTTGTAGTTGATACGCTCTGAACATGTAATATCAAATCCTCAATGTTCTGTTTTATATCGCAAATGTTTTTTTTTTTTCTTTCTGTTATTGGACTGTACTTGGTGTAAAACATATTTTGTTTTATTTCTGGGCTTATATGATTGGCAATCCTATGCATTTATTGTATTATTTATCTACGGCACCAGAAACTTTCAATAAAAAAAATAAAATAAAAAAAAAAAGAGGTGAATTCAACGATATACTCGTCATTATCAAGATTGATGGTCTAATCACCCAGATGATCATGTAGCGGATGGTCTTCATCCCCTACTTTACTTACAAAAATAACCGAGCCGGTTTAGTGATACAAACACCCGTCCTGTAGTTTATCCATAACCTTGCAAAGTTCTAAATGAGCGTATGCGGTTGTGAAATAGGCTATGAAGATGTTTATATTGTTACACATTGTTGGGTACTGTTTTTTGTGTTTCCAACACAAAGCTGTGATCTCATCATCGATAAACTTGCAGCTGGACACTTTGTAACACAGTGGAAAAAAGGAGCTTAAACACTTCATCAAGATCTGTGATTATAGTCTTGTTTGACATGTTTGTACGTGGTGCAAATTTTCCCCATATTGAGTTGAAACAGAGTTTGGCTAATTGTTGTCTAGCGCGGTTGACCTCTATGAACTGGGGCCATAAGCACATACCCTGATGAACAAAGTAGTCATCGATGTATTTTTGCTTTGCCTCATGGATAGTGCACCATTCTGGATACCCTGTTATCTCCTGTTGGTCTCTGAGAAACAAGTTAATATACTCAGAAAAGAGCTGGGTTGTGGTCCTCTCAAAATGCCAAACCTTGTGTACTCTTCCTAGCAGACATTCTTTCTCTAAGGCCACCTGTACCACAATGCTACACCATGTCGCTGTGAGCATCCTTTGTTCTTCAGTGTGCCTCCACTCCCTAGGCTCTTTAATTTCAGCACATATTCAACAGAGGAGGTACATTAGCTTCTCATTGACTCTGTATGGTAGTACGGGAAAGTAAAGCTGTTGTGGGGGGGTAGATTTGGCATTTAACTAGCCCAAAGTATTCAGCTATGGCTATATATGATGATTGGGTGGCCTAAGGGGTATAACTTCATCTTGTCCATAAATGGATACCGAATAGTGAAATCATAGTAATGTATTTTGTCACCCTCACCCATGGCCTTACACAGATGTTGAGCATTTGTTCGACCTCGGTGTTGTATAGCTCCGAGGTTCTAGTAACTTGTGACTCTTAATGAAAGAGCAGAATTCCATATCAGATGTTAGCATATCCAACCACAAAATGCTCCTGAAGGGATCTCATAACAAAGCCACAGTTTTTAACATATTGGGCCTTCACCCGAGTTCGGCGGTGTAGGTGTTCAAACTTGGTACCAGCAGTCTGTTAAACTCGTGGGGTTTGTAACAACGAGGACAACCGTGGTTAAAATGCCTGTTGCAGTCAAAGGCAGTTAGCACATCCTTAATTATAGCATACCCATCTAGGTAGTAAGGATCCAAGTGCCATTTACCACCCTGTAAGGCGTGTTGAGTTTGGATGTCTTACATGGCAAAGATGTACAAGAGCCATTGGATAGATGGAGTTGAATAATGTTTCTGTTTACTGTCATAGAGGTCTGGCGCTCCCAGAGCGATGCTGTCAGGTCTTAAAACATGTGTTTGTAGATAGACATACACATGGAAGCCTGCGTACTGTTTTGAAAAGGGTCGATCTATTCTATGGATTTTGTCATCTTGGGTGTGTTGGGCTTCAATATATTTTCCTGTTTAGTCATCTCCACCACATCTTTGAAAAGGTTACAGGCTTTTCGCAATATCATTACATCAGCCTGACAGTAAGCTTTTGACTCGGTTTGAAAATAAAACTTACTTTCGCTGTTTTCACCATATCATTGTAGAAATCTCTCTTTCTCAGCCGGCATCACATATGTCACACCGTAGCTGTCTGGCGGTGGCATGGGGCCCACATAATTGTGATTCGCCAAGGTGTTAAAAAAGGTTGGGAAATAACCTTTACAACCACGAAAACCAAAAGCTTTTGTCAACGTACTCAATTTCATGGGCAGAAAATGCAGGGTATCTATACCATGTTTCAGGCTGAATGTGCCCCCGGAGGTCCCAACTCACCATACACACTTCTCATTGCTACTGACTAACTGGATATATAAGAGCCCTGACGAAATTCCCTCTGGCAAAATAGGGAACAAAACGCGTTGGCTGTGTGCCAGTTTTAAAGATTGACTGAATAAAAGAAGCAATTTTGGAACAAAAAGTTTTTGCTTGCATGCTTGACTCCGCAACAAGTGCACCTTCCATTTCTCTTGAAAATCTGGCCACTATTTTCACCTTTGGACGGCGGGTGCTGGAAGTGATTGCACCATTCGCTAATATATTGTACATGTGGATTGGATGTGCTGGACCTTCGTCTGCCGTTTGTTCTTTTCCTCTTATCTACGAACCTTATTTGTAATGGTCCAGCCATTAACAGCTTGGAACCCTGAGGGATAAGTTCAATGGCCATTTTTTCGTGAATCATATTTTGCATATGCTTTTGAGTTGTGCGCCATTATGGTATACCATTTGAATTTTGGCTGAATGAAAGTGTTGAGGAAATCGTTCACACCTGAACGACCTTCAAACTCCCAGTTATCATCGGAAGTTAGATGGTAAGCGTAAATATAGTTAGGCTGTTGTACACCTGTCTCTGTTTACACTCTATATCGAACACTACGTAGTCTTCTGTTTTGGACTGGGGTCGCCCTCTAGCCATGTATCACATGTGTTCTGTTCCAGCCTGAAAAGACGCCTTACACCTGGGACATTTCATGCCTTCACATTTGTGATCTTCTGCCATGTAGTGCTCGCTCCCCACAGAATCTCTCTGCTAAAGCAGTTTTGCAAGCTACAAATCAGATTGCTGGTGTGACATCTCACCTTCTGGTCGGCGACCCCAACGCATCTGTCCCTTTGGCACATCTTACAGTGCATTTCACACTGGTGATTTGCCTGTGTCTTGTAGATGTGATTGCAATGGGTGCACATGTACTCGGATCCTAGAAAGCCTTTAAGGTTCAAGATGCTGTAAAAGTGATTTTCATGGTGGAGAACATATGCGGTCTTGTTTTTCGAATGCTCCCCAGTTGTGAAGTATTTCCAAGGCCCCTTGTGGTAAAGAACATTCACTGTTACGTCAAAATAATTCTCAAAACGTCCTGGGTACCCACAGCCAACCAGGTGGTTGGGTGGTATTTCAAGCACCACATGGGATTTACCCACTCTAGACATAACAACAGCATCTGGGTTGCTGGGATCCAGCTGTAACCCTATGAAGCTAGCCGCCAGACAAGTGTTTGTTGTTCCGTTGTTAAAGTTAAGCGACCAACGTTGTTTCTTTCCAATGATGTTACTGTAGAATACACTCTTTAAAGGTCTGGAAATACTGCACTCATGACCCCGTAAAATGAGGGCAATGACTCTGAAGGTGCCATATGATGCTATTTCAGCCTTACTCTGTAAGAGACTAGAGAAGTTTTCTAGAAATTCCACAGCGTCAAACACGTCTTAGGGTGTTCGTCTGGTGAACAACGGGCTGTCAATGCCCTGTCCATGGAAGCATAGTTGGAAGAAATCATTAGGTCCCACATCGTGTAACAACTCTTCTATAAGCATTTGCACAACCTTAGGAATAGTTAAATCCCCATCATCAGAGGACCTTATGCACTCTAGGTTAACAAACCTAAATCCCTCGTAATGCTCTGTCACATTAAATCTCTCTACAGTATGTCTTTATCTTCTAATGCTCTCTAAAAACACGGGCTCTGAATCTAATGAATCCTCAGATTGAGGAATAGTGTTTGTTGGTGAGCTCTCGGGTGGTTAAAATGCCTGTTGCAGTCAAAGGCAGTTAGCACATCCTTAATTATAGCATACCCATCTAGGTAGTAAGGATCCAAGTGCCATTTACCACCCTGTAAGGCGTGTTGAGTTTGGATGTCTTACATGGCAAAGATGTACAAGAGCCATTGGATAGATGGAGTTGAATAATGTTTCTGTTTACTGTCATAGAGGTCTGGCGCTCCCAGAGCGATGCTGTCAGGTCTTAAAACAACTAAAAACTGAGAAAAATCCTAACTTTAGGACTCCTAAATGCCTTCTGTGAATACCGAAAGCCTTACAATTAGGATTTTTCTCAGTTTAGTAGTTGTAAAGTTAGGAGTCCTAACCTTTGGACTCCTAAACTGAGAAAAATCCTAATTTTAAGGCTTTCGGTATTCACAGAAGGCATTTAGGAGTCCTAAAGTTAGGAGTCCTAGGGCCCGATTCACAGAACTAACTTAAGACAAAATCCTAAACTTACTACCATTTTGGTATTCACAAAAGGCACTTACTCATTTTAGTATTCACAGAAGGCACTTACTCATTTCGGTATTCACAGAAGTTAGGAGTCCTAACTTTAGGACTCCTAAATGCCTTCTGTGAATACCGAAAGCCT
The DNA here is from genome assembly GCF_964204655.1 of Triturus cristatus. NCBI lineage: Eukaryota > Metazoa > Chordata > Amphibia > Caudata > Salamandridae > Triturus > Triturus cristatus. Next base: position 641,377,547 of record NC_140582.1, read on the forward strand.
TAAAATTAGGATTTTTCTCAGTTTAGTAGTAGTATAGTTAGGACTCCTAACTTTAGGACTCCTAAATGCCTTCTGTGAATACCGAAAGCCTTAAAATTAGGATTTTTCTCAGTTTAGTAGTTGTAAAGTTATGAGTCCTAACCTTAGGACTCCTAAACTGAGAAAAATCCTAATTTTAAGACTTTCGGTATTCACAGAAGACATTTAGGAGTCCTAAAGTTAGGACTCCTAACTTCTGTGAATACCGAAGTGAGTAAGTGTCTTCTGTGAATACCAAAATGAGTAAGTGCCTTCTGTGAATACCAAAATGGTAGTAAGTTTAGGATTTTGTCTTAAGTTAGTTCTGTGAATCGGGCCCCTAAACTTAGGACTACTAAATTGAGAAAAATCCTAATTTTAAGACTTTCGGTATTCACAGAAGGCATTTAGGAGTCCTAAAGTTAGGAGTCCTAACTTCTGTGAATACCGAAATGAGTAAGTGCCTTCTGTGAATACCAAAATGAGTAAGTGCCTTCTGTGAATACCAAAATGGTAGTAAGTTTAGGATTTTGTCTTAAGTTAGTTCTGTGAATCGGGCCCAATGAGCCTGTCCAACTGTTTACAGTATCCCTAGACCCCAACCCATCCAGCATAACTTCAACATCACACTTTATACACCCCTTACTATATGTTAAAGGTCTATGTTGTTTGAGAGACAAAGGCCTTAGGATTCATTTGACACAGTTTATAAAAACACACTCGACTCCTTTCTTAGTAGCAGGCCTGTCTTTAGGTGTTGTAGACTTCCTTTTTTCGGACCCCTTCTTGCCCCTCTTTTTGATCGCTGTTCTACCTCTTGCGCCAGCGTGTTGTCCTTATATACCTCTGGAACTGCAAAGAAAAAATAAATGTCACATTACAGTAAAATGCACAAACTTGGCCATCTCTCTGAGGACCCCTCCTATGGGTCATCTATGAGGGTTTTTTGGACTATCATGACCTAATGATTACATAGTGTTTAGAGCAGGCCCCTTTTTATTTACCTGCAAGAGCTGGATTATGGGACATGTCGGTTAAGACTTCTTGAATCTCCAGGATATACAGTAGTGCGTCACCTGCAAGCTGTACTTTGGCATCAAAACCTGTAAAAACATACATAAGTATACATTTAGAAAAACTATAGTGTTTAGACAGTGCAGTTAACAAAAAGGCTCATTACTATAGAACTCTAAATATCTATATCTTGATTAAAGGCGATCATTTCCTCATCCCTCTGGGAGGTCCTGTGGGGTAGAGCAGACAGAGTTGCTTTAAAGTGACTCTAATAAAGAACGCATTTGTTACATTTACAGCAGAAAACGATGACATGTTTAGCATAGCACATTATCTAGAAAGATATTCACAGTTTGCAATATGATTGTACATGGGTAATACAAAAGAGACATATCTACAGCCAATCTCTTTCAGATGCATTTAAATCGTTATACAATGCCACTCATACCACAATGGGGTGTCAGAACACTTTGCAACACACACACACACACGCACACCCACATGCACATACACACACACATACACAAACACACATAAACACACACATTATATAAGGAGAATCAATCATAGGGGTTTAAACCAGCGTAAAGAAAATGTTGCATATGCCAGAGGACTACAAGATGTAGGAATCATATGTAAACCCTAATTGTAGACAGTAGTTAAAGAGTGCCTGATCTGGAGAAGCACAAACTCAGAATTGGAAATGGAACACCATAGTTGGGGGTTCTTTTTATTAATAAAAATGGATTTCTACCCAAATGACCCCTTTTTAATCTATGCTCTAATCTACACTATGTAGTGTGCACACCGTTCTTTGATGCCTGTCAATAAAACACCTTTTCATGTTAGAATTTTAAATTATAAACACCAAGTTATTCAAAGCCTGTCTCTTTGACAAAACAATAACCCACTGACCTATTCACAGAATATGCACTTATGGGTCTGCATGGTACAAGGTTCTGCAGTAGATATATTAATCATATGTATTTTATGACCTTGTCAAAACCTCCACTTGGACAAAAACCTTATCACTCTGAATGAAGAACATTAACAACCAGCATTATCTTGCTATTTTTTTGGGGGTCCTGGAAATTATTGGAGACAAGGAAAGCACTTTCAGGTGCTTTTAAAAACATAATAATAATGCAAAACGGCACCCCCCTGAAGACTGCACCTGGTCCTCGAGCCGACATGGCTGCATCGCATGGCTTATGAGTGGAGGGATGGAGAGAGCTTAAGCATAAGAAGCACCCTCCCTCTCACTAACAGCCTGCAAAAACCACTCTACAGTAGTGAGGAACCCCTGCCGGGGAGTTCCTCATGCATTGCTGGCCAATGCCTACATCAGGAGGGACAGGGTCGAACTTCTGCAGCATCGGTGAAGACCTTCCCTGTCCTGTGTTGTTGTATCTGCTCCACTATGCTGTCACATTGGGGTGGGGACGGACTCCGGTGAGGATGTGGAAGGCCAACCCCTCAGCCATACAGTCGCCATTATGACCCACAAGGGTCCCATGATCACACCAGCCCCCGTCCACAGCCCAAGAGCACACTGCTCTGTTGAAGCAGACTCTGGGTTCTAAATCACATGGCCGGGTTGGCTTTCCCCAACAAGGAACCAGTCACCAGATGGTCCCAGAGTTTTGCACTGGTGAGGCAGGCTCTGGGAGGAATGGACCGGCGGCTGGGAGGAATGGACCGGTGTGGACAACGGTCCCCCACTGCAAGGGCCTCACAACTCGAGTCAAAACCCCCAGAACACCGCAGTGGCTGAAGCAGGCTCTGGGGGACAAAATGGATTATAGGACCAGTGGGCCCCTGTCGGAGGTGATGCAAGCACCTGGCCCTCAGACTCCAGAGCACTGTATGGCTAAAACAGGCTCTGGGGAGGAAGCGGACAGCTGGGGCAGCGGTCTCCCACTGAAGGCCGTTCAAGCACTCGGCACTTAACCCCAGAGCACCGCATGGGTTGCAGTGGGCTCTGTTGGAGGAAATGAACGACTGGGACATCGGGTCCCCACTCAGGGGACTTCAACAAAGCTACCCTCAACCCCCAGAGCACTGCATGGCTGAATCTGTCTCTGGAGGTAGAAATGTAAATGTAAATGTAAATGTTGTAGACTTGTAAAGCGCACAGCTGCCCCAGCAACGGGGCATCCCGGCGCTGTAGACCGCTGGGGAACCCGTCCTGGCTATCCCTGTGAGATGGTCCCTTTCTGGGTATCTCCAAGGTGAAACCAGGCATCCCCGGCATCTGTGGGGGGCCGTTGTAGAGATGAGGCAAGCTTAATGCCCAGAGTTGCCGAGTGTGTTTCTGGTTAGAGTAGGTACCGAGGCGAGAATTATCGAGTCTGTCTTGACCCTGGTCCACGACCCTGCCGCGTCAGGAATTGAACCCTGGTCCCTGGCCGATTCTCTGCTTACGGGTCTGCCGCCTCTAACCAGTGAGCCACACCTCTCCACAAGAATAGGCAAACCCCCGAAGAATCAAGCAGCACACTGGCCCCAACCCCTGAGACAACACACAAAGCATTTGGGTGAGTACAAAAAACACAGTTTTTTTGTTTCATTTAGCTGTAACTTCCTTAGTATATTTGTAAGCTCTGGTCTCCTTACAAAACAACCTACGCCCTGTAAAAAAGAGTTTCTAGGGGCTGTAAAAGCCTTAGGATAACGAAAATATATGCCATCCCCAAAACCTCCAGCATTATATTGCAGGATTATTCACATTAAGTATAAACACAAAATGCATTAAACACTATTTAAAACCTTAATGTTAGAATGGCGTGTGCCACCCCAAAACCTCTGACATTATGTTGCAGAATTATTCACATTAGATACAAACACAACCTGCTTTAAATACCCTTTAAAATCTTAAGGTTACAACCCTGTGCCACCTCAACACCTCTAGCATTATTCACATTAAATGCACATTTAAATTTAAATACCACAATATGTTAAACACCCTTTAGAACCCTTACGTTTACAACCCTGTGTGACACCCCAAAACCATCAGCATTATGTTGCAGGATTATTCACATTAAATACAAACCCACCAAGGCATTAAGTTAAGCACCCTTTAAAAACCTTGTAAATATAAAACAACACCCCACTAGTTATTTACCTGCAGCAAAAGATGGTTTGTACCAGCACTTTGTGCCTTGTTATTATGAGTCATTCTTTTCTCCTTTCTGTCTTTGTTGCAGCCCCGCTCAACGCAAACTTCAAACACGCAGTTCCGAAAAAGGGTGGCTTTTGAATGTAGGTTTGTGTTTGAGTCCTGAGGAGGATTTTTATACTTGTCACAGCATGCCAATTAGATGCTCCCACAATTTATGGAGGGGAGGGCTTAGGAACATGTGATGGGGGCTTTGGACGGGGCTTCATTTCTCAGCAGTGGACTGCTTATGGCTGGTGTCACTTTTTCATTTGACATGAGCTGGCTTGTAGGAGGCCTCGCGTGGGAAGTTTGGAGCAAACACCTGTGTTTGGGCCTCATTCTCAGCACTGTGATACTGCTGTCAACTTCACTTTTGTAGCTGGACAGCACATACACATCCTGTTTCCACCATTCTTGTGGGAAGATTGGAGCAGCCTAATGTGCTTGAGGGTTTCAATTCTCAGCATTGGCCTGCTTATGGCTGTTGCCACTTTATACTTTGACATCTGTTTTTGTGTTTGAATCCTCTTGTGGGAATTTTAGGAACAGACATTTGTGTTCGAAGTTTCATTTCTCAACATTGTCCTGCTTACTGGTGTTGTCACTTTATACTTTGACATCTGCTATCATGCTTGAGGCCACTCTTGGGAAGTTTGGGACAGCCATTTGTGTTTGGGGTTTCACTTCTCAGCATTGATCTGCTTATGGGAGTTGACAATTTATACTTTGCCATCTGCTATTGTGTTTTATTCCTCTCTTAGGGAAGTTTGGAGCAAGCACCTGTGCTTGGGCTTCATTTCAAATTTGAATAGTTGGTTCTAATGAAAGATACTTCTTTTTTAAAAGTCACATTTGACCAGCCCCTTTGGTTAGGAAGTCATTGGGCTGAGGGATGGGGGGCTTGGGCTGGCTGCTTGTTTCCCTGCACCTCTAGTTGAGGCAGCCAGCTGCCACAGACCTGCTGTCCATGCTTGAAAATACCCAGATTTGCCCTCTTAGACTCAGATACATTGCACACACCGCTATGGCTACAATTTTACATATCCCTAAACACACTGTGCTAGGACGCTAACATGTTACCAACACGTGTTCACATGATGTCACAGTCCACATGACCTATCCCTACATATGTCAGTTCGGGGAGGGCTCTCAGGCATTCATAACGTCATTTTCAGGGCGGGCCACATTTCACTTTTTGGATGATGAGTAACAGTATCCCCCATTTCAACTCATGTCATGGAAGCTGAATTATTTGTTATACATAACATGTTTTAATGGCACTTTAATGGGCCTTCTCCTTTGCTGCACTGGCATAATGAACTAGGAGCTTGTGTTTATTTTGAAATCATCCAATATTGACCACAATATTTGTGCGCAACTGCTAAATTAGTACACAGTAGTATAGGGATATTGATCTGGGCATCTTCAAAGATGGCCCATAACTCTAGTAATGCCTCTCTCCTCTCTCTCTTTTGACCTGTGTATGGAGTTTGTATGTGGGTTCTAGTATGTTCAATTGTGTTAGTGTAAAAAGTTCACTCCTTCGGCCAGGGAAATGTGTGTGCCTTCATGTGTGCGTGTTTGGACTAAAGAATATGAGATTGATGTGCCAATTCTGCCCAATCAAAAATAGCTTTATCATCCTCTGAGCCATAAAGGGCTATACAATAAATATTCCCAGTTACTAGCACACTGACTATCAAAAAAAGGTGACTTTCGTGGAATCGCCTCCAAGGCCGCCTTGAAACTACTAAGCTAGGGCATATAAAGTAGGTAATATGCCGGATTCTGTCAGTGGTAGGACACTCAGATTATCTTGTTGTGCTACTCCCTAGTTTACCATATGCTTAATGCTTTAGATTAGGTTCCAATGTAGTCTCTTACCCTCTGTGACGGCTGCTTCAGGACAGGCCTCCGCCCCGCGGATTCAGCAGAACTTAATCAAGTGAGGTGTCTGTTCACTTTCCTTATTGGCAAATCTGAATCCATCTTAGGGGGACTCATTCCTTTGGCTGCAGTCGGGATTGAGGTACCAGTCACCTCCGATGGTGGCTCACCAAAATGTTGATTAAAAAATGAAATACCTTGAAAAAACAAGAGGCATTTGGCAAATAGGAATAGTTTGTTTAATTAAACAGAGCAACCAGGAGAACAATTACAGGTGCAGGATCGGAGGACTGTCTCAATTTATAATTTGTCTACAGACTCTTTTTATACAGTTCATTGTAGACAATAACGTTTTTCTGGCAGTCCATGTATGGTAAGGAATGTAAGCTACTCCCTTTGGACTCGTAAGTTAACTGTCCAATGGAAAGTACAGATGGCTTTGACCTTGCATGGACACAATGTGGCCAGTGGATAACGTGCTCAGATGTCCGGCATGGGAAGTGTGTGATCCCTGCGGGTTCTGTGTCTTGACTGGCTATATCTGCCTAACTCATGTGGCATCTGACTTTACAGTGTTCCTAACACATGTCGCATTGAATTTATGGTGTTTTAGGAGCACGCATAATCCTCCGGCCATGTGTGCTTATTGAGCCTAATCTCCTTGGACCATTGCAGTGTTGCTGCGACTAGGGGTTCCTCTTCGTGTGTTCATCTGCTGGCTACATGCGACCACACCTGTGACCTATCAATCAGTGACCTTGGACCTAGGTCTCAGAACCTGCCTGACTATGTATTTGTGAGTCAGATTTGATGCAGAGTTCACAAAAGGAAAATTTGTTAATAAAGATGTGATTTTGTTCCCATACATGAATGCATAATTTTTCATTTTAGCATTGACTTTTTCCATATCAATAGTATTTAGTAAAATCTAGCAGATTCAAAGCGCTATCCATGGACATTTAGTCATGCAAGACCAGGTCAAAGTCTAAAGTTAAGACTGAACCACGATGGAGCGTGGTTCAGATACGAGAAGTGGATTGGGCCAGGTCAGCGCTTACCTTCGGACAAAAATGTCTGAGAAGGTAGAAGTTCAATTAGGCAAGGCTGCAGGAGTGTCCAAAGAGGGTGTATCATCGTTAGATGTCCTTAGGAAAAAGCTGCATTGAAGAATTTTACCTTCTGACTTAGGGGCCGATTCCGATTCCGGCTGCAAATCGTAGCGACTGACACGAACCCGGACCGGCGCCGTATGACCCGTGCAGTACGATGCAACGCGTGTGAATTACAACCGACATGTACGGAATACAAGCCGTACGACCGAGCCGTAGGGAAAACAGTGATTCTGCCGGAAAATGGACGCGAGTTGCACCGACTGACACGTACCCGGAATGAACCCGACCGACACGTACCCGCGATGTCCGATCCGCGCAGTACGATGCAATGCGTGTAAACCCAGACCGACTTGCACGGAGCCCAAGCCGCATGACCGACACGCACAGAAAATAGGGAACCCAAACAATAGAGATCTCTGCGGCCGACACGTATGAAACACAGAAGAAAGTCAGCGTGAACGAGACGGAGAAGCCTGCACGAGCCAACATCAGCGACCGTCTCGGTCAGAAGAACGTCTCCTTCATGCCTAGAAAACCCAAAGGAAAAAAGACAAAAAAGGACCAAACAAGCAATGACAAAGCGAATAAATATAAAAAAAAAACCTGGAACAAAGACACACCCACAACTCCACCTATATAAAGGACTTCAATCACTACCATGATCCTTTGAAAATAGGAGACAACAGCCAGCAGCAAACACCATCACACAGCAACCTCAGACACACTCACAACTCACCCATCACACAACTATCACACCATTAGCACCTCACCAAAAGCACACACACATATAGCTAGCAAAACCAACACTAACCCAACCTCACTTGCACCCTCACACACACATCACTCACCACCACCATCCATCACCATGACCCCAAAGAAGAATCCAACGTTCACAGATGATGAGTTAGAAGTGCTGTTAGACGAGATCATCAGAGTAGAGCCACATTTGTTTGGTACATTGGTCCAAAGACCCCCATGTCACAGAAAATCAAGATGTGGGCGAGGATTGTGGACAAGGTGAACGCACAAGCACCAACAAGGCGCACAAAGGACGATATCCAGAACAGGTGGTATGACGTGCGCAGGAGGGTCAAGAAACTCATCGAGAAAGATCACGCCTTGAGTAAGCACACTGGCGGTGGCCCTCCTGCCAAACCAGTCTACTTCAGGACCTGGGAGGAGAAGGTGCGGGACATCCTACCACCAGAGAGCATCCATGGTCTAGCAGACATACCAGAGCCTGGTAAGTACACAAACAACATACTCAATATTGTGTGGCAAGGGGACAGTGAAACCATGCACCGTTAGCAAAGCCACAGTAACCATTAGATAACCATTCCAAGATGTGTATGCCAGTCAGACAAACACAATATCTGCCATCTCATAGTGACTTGGAACTGTGTCATGACATGTACCAACCTACCAACAAATAGAGCAAGGCAGTGGCACAAAGCCAAATAAACACTGTCAGACAGTTTGCCACCACAAACACACTACCTCACAGTGTAGCTGACTGACAGGAAGGAATAGTGGGTATGCAGGTGAAGTGTAGCCAAAAGCATGATGGGGTTTGTAGTCACAGATAATGCTCCCCCTCCAAATTGGCCCATCAAGACCTCTCTGAACCATGCCCACATCACAGGGAGTGGAAAATGAATAACAAGATGGCTGACACTGGGTCCTGCTGTGGGGAGCACAAGGCCCTGGTAGGGGTTGTGCGCAAATCAGAAGCAGGACACCACTGACTGACATCCTGAAAGACAGCTTGCACTCCCTCCAATGGAAGCACATTTCATGGTGGGATGTCTGGCTGGGTGGGAAGGAGGACTGACAGCTCTGACAATACATACCAGCATGTGGAGACACACACACCCCTGAACACAAACTCCACACAACACACCGAGTAGAATGTATTGACCCACACCTCAGTGAAATATCAGCAAAGGATACACCGTACTGGGTGCTGCTGTGTGAAGCACAGGGGATCTATTTGGACTTGTAGTCAAACAAACACCAGGATTTCACAGTCAGCCATCTTGCCATTGCTGTCACACCCCCTCAGAGGGAAGCAGAGTCAAGAGGGAGGAAGTATGGGCATGATGGGAAGGGGGGTGTAGCCAAGAGTATTATGGAAGTTGCAGTCACAGACAATCCACACCCACCCACATGGCCCAGCAAGCAAACACTGAACAATGTTCGCCCCACAGGGAGTGGGAAGGAACTGACAGGATGTCTGACACTGGGCTCTGTTGTGGGGAGCACAAGGCCATGCTGGGAACTGGGCAACAACAAACACCAGGACTGAACAGTCAGCCATCTTGCCATTGCTTTCACACCCCCTCACAGGGAAGCAGAGGCAAGAAGAAGGAAGTATGGGCATGCTGGGAAGGGGGGTGTAGCCTAGAGCATGATGGGAGTTGCAGTCACAGACAATCCCCAACCACCCACATGGCCCAGCAAGCTCACACTGAACCATGCTCACCTCACATGGAGTGGGAAGGGACTGACAGGATGTCTGACACTGGGCTCTGTTGTGGGGAGCACAAGGCCATGCTGGGAACTGGGCAACAACAAACAACAGGACTGCACAGTCAGCCATCTTGCCATTGCTGTCACAGCCCCTCACAGGGAAGCAGAGTCAAGAGGAAGGAAGTATGGGCATGCTTGGAAGGGGGTGTAGCCAAGCGCATGATGGGAGTTGCAGTCACAGACAATCCCCAGCCACCCACATGGCCCAACAAGCTCACACTGAACCATGCTCGCCTCACAGGGAGTGGTAAGGGACTGACAGGATGTCTGACACTGGGCTCTGTTGTGGGGAGCACAAGGCCATGCTGGGAACTGGGCACCAACAAACACCAGGACTGCACTGACTGACATCTTGTCATTGCTGTCACACTCCCTCACAGGGAAGCAGAGTCAAAAGGAAGGAAGTATTTGCATGCTGGGAAAGGGGGTGTAGCCAAAAGCATGATGGGAGTTGCAGTCACAGACATTCTCCACCCTCCCACATGGCCCAGCAAGCTCACACTGAACCATGCTCGCATCACAGGGAGTGGGAAGGGACTGACAAGATGTCTGACACTGGGCCTGAGAAATGATGTGGCTGACAATCACATAAATGCACTGGCCAAACAAAACCCGGTCACACACACAGCCGTTGCACCCATATGTTCCAAATCATTGTCTGGGGATGCAGTGTTCAGGGGTGCCACCTGGCCGGGCTGGGGAGGTGTGTCTTGCAGATGACAAATGTGGAGAGCCATATATGGTACATTGCACAAAACACACAGGAACTCACATATACATCATTGACAGGGGACATCTGACAGTGAATGGAATGGACACACCAATATAGCCGACACCATAGCATGTTCGCATTCACACTTGGTGCTGTTGTGAGCTGCATTCCACTCCTACATCGTGCTGAAACATAAGCATCCTTCACACAACACACCACTCACTGACATAAACACTGTAGACACAAGGTCAAACCTGGACTGCATTGGATGAGACATGCTATTCACAGCAGCCAAACTGCAACACACACACCAACGGCCCTTACTGTCATTGAAAAGCCAGAGTGCTACCATGCCCAATCCATGTCACCATGGAGAACATTGACAAATCAAATCACATATGCACGTACAAAACTCAGCAGCAGACTCATTAACGATGGTGACATCATCACTTGTATGAAATGAGATGGGAACTAGGAACACTGTAAAAAAAACACTTCCTCCATAGAGATCACAGGCATACCGGACTGTGACCATGTCGTACCAACAACACCAATGTGGCCCACAAAGACTAGCAAACTCTGCTACCACACATGCCCCAATAGTACAACATATCACCAGTGGAATAGCACGTATGTCCTTGTTAAAGCTCGCATGTGTACAGGGATGACACACCTGTGTCAGCAACGTGATGGCCCTTGAGTAGTAATGGTCATGTACAGACAAATCTATCCGTGAGTTGGGCATGCTCACACTTCGACATGCACATTGAAATGTTTCATTTTGGCTGGGCAATGTGCAACAACAATATCAATCTCTGTCCGTGACAACCCTGGACAAAGCAGTGGACAGGCAGGCATCCGTTCGTACAGTAGAAAATGTCATGTTTGTAAACCATTGATGCCTGTAGAAACATAACTTACATTGTGTGTCTCTTCCAAACACAGGTGGTGCTGGGGACACAGCACCAAATGAAGAGGATTCCCAGTCCCAGACTCTGGTGGACACTGAGCTCTGTGGTCTGAATCTGACTCTGTCCTCTTCGGATGACGACGAACAACCTGGCACCTCCGGTGTGAGTCATCATGCAGCACCAGCAGCACCAACATCTGCACCCCCTGTACCCACATCTCCAGAATCTGGAAACAGACAGGACATCCCCGCCAACACGGACAGACCAAGGCCACAGAACACCGACAGCACAGGGACACAGGACCCCCCGGAAGCTACAGCCAACACCACCAGCAACACCACCCAAGGGGTCCCAATGTTACCTGTGCGTGCCGCCGCTGGTCCTGCCCATGTGGATAGGGGTGCTGGGAGGGGTGGGAGGCAGAGGGTGCACCTTGCAGAGGGGTCTGGACTGCATGATGACCCCCAACTGGCACGTATCATAGATGCGTACCAGGATAGCACCGGAGGATTTGGCCAGGTAGTGGGGATCAACAGGAGCAGGCTGCCCACCATGCCCGCATGGAGGCAAAGTAGGATGCACTTACTGCGGTGCATCGGGACATACTCCAATGCCTCCACCAGATCAGCACAAAAATGTCCACACCTCCCTGTTGTCACATCATCTGCCAGTGCCACAGGGAGGGAGGAGGACTCTGGCGGAGAGTCCCCTACACCGCAAAGGCCTGCACCTGAGGATCCCCCCAAGAAGAAGAGGGGTCGTCCGAAGAAGGACATGTGAGACGCATATGTCCCTGCACATCCCCCAGGGCCTCTAAACCTGTTCTGGACAATATTCTTTGAGCGCAACCCGTTCACCTTGTTGGATCGGACACAACTCGCCTACATGACATGGAGGGTTCATGTTGGTCCAATGTAGCAGATGACTGTGGACATAACTCTGGACATTTCATCTACCAACACTTCCAACTCTACTATGAACTTTGGATTCAAAACCCAATGTACAACACCCACCTCCTGTGCACTATCCTCACACATGTTCGTAAATAAACTCACCAGTACACCATACTTGCCTCTGTTGTGGTTCCAACTTGTCATGTGTCATGGAGATGTTCATCTGCTTAACAACACAGTGTATGCCAAATACTACAACAAATGTGACCACCGTTATGTGAGTCATGGTGATGTGACACATGTGAGGGAGACACACCACTATGGCACCACAACACATACTCACCATGGCCATGTTACTCATCCCACTCAATGATGTTGACCTGAAACACATTGGTATGCACAGACACAACACCTATCCACAGTCAGTGGTAACAAGTCCACCGGTGAGGTAAGCAAATGTTACTCAGATGTGGGAAGACAGACAACGCACCTAACAAAGCATAGCACAGGTTCATTACACATCAGCAACATGTTTATTCTAAAATAGTTGCAAGGCAATTGTATGTTACAGTGGACACACGGTCACAGAGTGTCTGAGATTTGAAGTCCAGGGGTGTGTGGCAAATCACTTGATAGGAATTGACTACTCCCACACTGGTGTCGGATTCTGGGTGTTAGGGGTCAGTGTTGACCAAACAACAGGCAAAGCACCATGGGAAGGACAGACACAAGACACAGTCAAAAGCACAGCAGAACAGGAGAGAAATGCAATACACATGCACAAAACATGTCACAAGAAACCTACACTGAAACAAGTTAGCAGTACTACACTATTGTGGTGTACAGACCACCTGAAAGGACACATCACTGCACACATCCAGTCAAGTGGCACACAGACACACTCAGACAGCAACAGAGCAGCCACAACACATTTCAGGCTAACTCCATACATTGACATAACAACCCTGTAAACTCACATTCAGGTGAAGAAGTTGTTGATGAGCTGTGTGCGGACGTCAAACCATCATCATCATCACTGGCATCGTGTCCCAGGCCGGGATCCTCCACAGGTGGCGGAGGTCGGTCATCGTCATCCTGGATGAGAGGCACCTTCTTCCGCACTGCCATGTTGTGTAGCATACAGCATACAAGGATACTTTTGCACACCTTTGCAGTGTCATATGGGAGGGCCCCTCCGGTCTTGTCCAGGCAGTGGAAGCGGCTTTTCAGGAGACCAAATGCCTGCTCAATCACCCTCCTGCTCCGACCATGTGCCTCATTGTAGCGCATCTCGGCTGGTGTCACAGGGTTCCTGAGGGGTGTCAGCAACCACGGCATGTTGGGGTATCCAGAGTCACCTACACACAAATAATTGAACAATTAGCAGAGTTTTGTTGAAGGGCAGAATACAACTTTGCCAAACACACACAATGATAAACAGTCAGTACACACCGACAAGCCGGGCCTGCTGGTCTTGCATATGTGACATCAGCGTTGCAATGCGACTACTCCTCATGATGTAGGCTTTGTGCGCAGAACCGGGGAAACGTGCACACACATGTGTGATACACATGTCTGCAAGACATACCACCAGAGCATTGGTGGAGTGGAAATGTTTCCTGTTCTGGTATGCCTGCTCATGTGCCTGTGGTGGTATCAGGGCCACATGTGTACCATCAATAGATCCGATGATGTTCGGCATCCTCCCCAGTGTATAAAAGGCATCCTTTATTTCAGGGAGTTGAGCTGGGTTTGGGAACTTGATGTACAGGTCAAGGAAATGCAACATCCCCTCCAAGACATCACGTAGCACACGACTAAACATAGTTTGCGACATACCACCAGCAGTAGCCACAGTGTACTGGAAGGTACCAATAGCAAATAAGTGCAGGGCTGCCATCACCTTCACCTCTGGGGTCAGTGCTGTAGGGTATGTCCGGCCAGGTAGCAGATGTGGCACCAACTGCTCCGCCAACTCCTCAATCAGTGGCCTGGTGAAGCGGTACCGTCGGATGCAGTCGTGTTCCTGCATGGTTTCAAGGTCTGGGAACAGTCTATGGACAGCTGGTGCCCTGCAGAACAGAGATGCACAAAGGAAGATTGTCGGTTCATCTACCCATGTGGCCATAACCAAGCAAAATATCACATGATACATCATGACAATAAACAATGTACTGAGGTGTGTGCTGTTGGGCATGGACACATATGTCACCTACATGGCCATCACCTCACATCTCAAGTCCGCATGTCCACATAAGTCCCATGTAGTGTAATGACCAATCATTGGGCTGTGTCACCCTACCTATGTACTGCTGTGGCGTTGCAAACACACACCACAGTGACAAGTGAGGCCGGATGTGTCCCAGGCATCACAGATCTTTGCCATGCAGATACCCAGGGTCCCTGTATTGCCACATCGATACTGGCATGACATGGCGTATCATGTACACGCCACAAGGCAACCGTGAGTCCCACAGGTAGTGGCCACTGTTGTCTCTGCAGGCCCTACATGTACGTCTCGTAGACACAGCCACAACATCAAGGTTGATGCACAAACCACATGGATGTGGAGACTGTCTCAAATTGGGCACATTTGATCAGCCACATCCGAAACACAACATGCACATAGATGGTATGCAGCCTTACATGCCATGGGACACTGTGTGGCCAATGCTGTAGTGTGGTAGGTGTGCACATGAGTCCCAGGCAAGTAATTGTGTGTACGCATTGCACGGTTCATAACCGAGCCGTGCGTACGCTTTGCCGTTGACTTCAATGAGGCCAGACACGGGTGACTATCATGCATGCGCGTCGGGCAGGCATGGTCCGAGACAGGCGTACGCCTTGGCCTTTGAATCGTATGGAGACGGGTGCATGTGTATTTTCAAAATACGCGTTGTACAGTCAGTTGACCGAGCCGGGCGCACCCATTGGCTCTGTCATGTCATGGAGACGGATGCAGATTCAAAACTTGTACGAGTTGTGCGCTGGAAATTCAGTTGGATGCCTACAACAATGTTGCAATTCCTAGGGTTGTGAAGATTTGAACGATGCGGAAGACGTGTACGAGTCGTACATTTCCATGGATTGGCCAGATTCAGAGAATGCAACCATGTTAGACCTATCACTGGGGACATATGGCACAGAGTTTACCTCTGCAGCACAGATATAAGGCTGGCTGGACCCCAGGGAGCTCAATTGCCTGCACTACATGCTACTGGACCACATCCCTGCTACCACTGCTGCTGTCTCTGCATCCTCTGGCTACTGCTATGGCACGTACTCTGGAGAGGGCCCCAGCATTCACTGAGGAGGAGAACCAGGCCCTGCTGGACGGGCTCCTTCCACAGTACAGCAAGCTGTAGGGAAAACCAGGGGAGCAGGTGAGTGTGCAGTCCACTGCCTTTCTAATTGTGCATGCTGTCTGACTAGCAATACTAGCAGTGTGTACACCAGTGGCAAGCCTACTCACTGAGTACTTTCATCCCCCAAAGTGTGTAGGTACATGTAATAGACAGGTGTTATGCAGCTAAAGTGCATTTGTGCAAGCTTAAACATTCCCTGGATTGTCAACATGTCAGACATGCAGGGCATTTGTCCTTTTCCATGGGTGCACTACCTGTGTCACTCATTTTCCTTTGTGATGATGACATGTATATCCAACTGTGTGCAGCACAAATAGGGGGCATGTGTGTTAATGGACTTTTAACTTTGTCATCCTCAGAGGTTGATGCCCACCAGAAGCAGGAGATATGGCTGACCATCGCCCGGGCAGTTCGATCGGTGGGGGTCTACAAGCACCGGATTCGCAACTGCCAGAAGAGGTGGCAGAACCTTCGGGGCTGGATCCGGAGGATCGCAAGGGTCCAGCTGAAGCTGTCACCTCCTCGCAGGAGGGGCGGACACCGGACCCTGACCCCTCACATGCTCTGGATACTGGCGGTGGTCTTCCAAGACCTGGATGGGCAGCTGAAGGCCAGACAGCAGCAAGGAGGGGGTAAGTGCATGCCTAATCTGTGTACTATGTCTGACATGCTAATTGCAGTCTTTTGGCCTGGTCACACTTCCACGTTACGTAGGTCTTGTAGTACAATACTCATGTCCTTCCAATGTGTGATGCACCCTCCTCATCTGATCCACAGGTGTGGCCCCTACAGTCTGTTGCTTGTGTCACTAGGGCACTTTGTCCCTGCAGTCAGCTATGCTTCAGCTTCCGGACAGCATCTGTTCCCGTGACTCTGTTGTGTGTTTCATGGATGGGTCATTTGTTTACACAATGCCTGAGATCTGACATGTGATCTGTGCGTGTCCTTGATATGTGTTCCAATTGCTGGTCTGACTCGCCACATGTGGCTGGGGTATTTCAAACAAACCCATGCAGCAGGGGACTCCAATTTGTGTGCCTTAGGAATATGTATATCAAGTGTGTCACACTTGCTTAGCCACCTGACTACTGTCCAGGGCTAAACACTGTTTCACGCAGACATGGGCAGTCATGCCTACTCAAGGGCATTTAGAAACACTCTGTAATCCCACTCCTGTGTATCAACTTACAGGTTGTGCTTAGTGACATGTGTCTTCAGGAGTCTGCCTCTGTGTCATTGTGGTGTGGCTTCCTGTTACGTACAACTGGGGTGTTCAT
This sequence comes from Triturus cristatus, assembly GCF_964204655.1. NCBI lineage: Eukaryota > Metazoa > Chordata > Amphibia > Caudata > Salamandridae > Triturus > Triturus cristatus. The sequence continues at coordinate 641,394,425 of NC_140582.1, forward strand.
GAATTTGAGTGTCAGCATGACATCTGAGATGTGACTATGAGAGACAAGGCCTGTGTGACATATAGGTGTGTGCACAATGGTGTATACAATTGTGCACTTCAGGCAGCTGGGTTACATGCACAGCAGACTGTGATGTGCTAATGTACAGGGAGTTGTGTTCGCAGAGACTCATATGCCTGATTTGTATGATGTGGGGTCTTCTGGGTCCGGAATATGTTGTTTGCAGGGGATGGGCAAGTGCACTTTTCAGCTGCAGAGTTTGCTTTACCCCTGAGCTATGATTGTGACACAGTGCATACTGTTGTTGTCTGGATGCCCTGCCCCTGTGACAGGAGACAGTGTTGACTGACTTTCCAGGCATGCCAGTGCCATGGCATTTACCTTGCTATGAGTGATCCTGCATTGTGTTCAAGTGTGCTCCATGCACCCCATTGAGGCATTGACTATATGGACATGAGAACATCATAGTGTGTGTTGCTGGCATGCATCACAAGCATGTGAAATGAGTCTCTGCCCATCCCTTCATCCTGACACCTGTACTAAGTCAGTGGCAATAGATGTGCTGTGTGTATAATGGCATACTCCTACATGTTCACTTGCATGTCCAACAAATGTGTGGGTGGTGCATGTCGGTACATTGGGGTATTAGCATCCAACATGCAACAGACATATGGGTGCAAGTCCAGGAGGGATATGAGGGCCATGGTTGATGGTGAGACTGACAATTGGCTTATTCTAAACAGTGTGAGCACTTTGAGCAGTGTTCAGCTGATGATGCCAGGGCTTTCCTTGTGATGTGATGTACTCACTGTGGTGTGTGCAGTCAGTGCAGGTGACTGATGTTCTCTTTTAACCTAATTCTATCCAGATACATCCACGGCCACAGGAGGGGACAGCTCCACGGACCTGGAGGAGCCAAGAAGCCTGACTGGGACAGAATGCGAGGAGTCGGAGGGACCCAGTGGCACGGAGCTCGAGTGGAGCCACACCAATGAGTCCTCAGCACCATCCACCCCAGCTGAGGGCCACAGCAGCTCTGAGGATGACTCCCTTGTGGAGGTGGGTGTCAGCAGCCACCAAACACAAGCTAGTGAGGCTGTCCCCGCCACTGCCCCTACCACCACCATCACCACCCTCCCATCGGCTCACATCACAGAGGTCCGTGGAGGTTCCCGTGTTCAGGAGCATGTCTCCTTTGTGCCAGGCACCACACCCCCTGCCCCTGTGTCCCCTGCTGCCCTGAGTGAGGAGTCTGTGGACTTGCTTAGACAGATCCATGTAGGGCAGACATCAATGCTGAGTGTCCTCCATGCACTCCCCAGTCTGTTGACACAACTTGTGTCGTTCATGGAGGGCATTTCATCGGGCATGTCTGCCCTACAGAGGACCAATCAGTCCGTGGCCTCCTCCCTGACGGCAGCAGTGTCCCTCCTCCAACAGTCCCGTACCCCTCCTACCCCTGCACCACCCACGATTCCTAGCACCCTACCTGTCCCAAGCACACACACACCTGAACATTCTCACAAACCCACAGACATGGGCAGCACACAGACACCCAAACCAAGGGCTAGATGTGCACACAAGCAAGCGCAGGGGACTGACACCACACTCACAGGGGATGGTTTGCAGACACACACACACAGTCATCCACAACCACTTTGCAGTCCTCTGATACATCTCCCTCGCAGCCCCCTTCCCTTGCCTCACCTGAAACCCCATCTCCACAGAAGCTCTTCCTCTGTGACCTTGGCATCTTCCCCACAGACCCAGCAGATCCATCTTACAAGGGGAAGATGAAGTCCCCACACACAGAGGGGAGTGCCCGTCACACCTGGACAGCCTCCCCCAGGTGCAGTCAGACTGAGGCCCCCACCCGCAAGTCCCCCCAGAGCCGGAAGAGCAAGACCCCACTCCTGCCACGCAGGTCCACGGCAAAGTCTCCGTCCTCCATCCCCCAGGTCACCACTCCAGAGGTTCCACCGCCACACCCTGCCCCAGGTTCCCCCACCCACAGATACACCATCCCCAAAATGCTGAGGCCCTCCCCCCTACCACTTGCTCTTCTACCCCCGGTCAGACAGTTAGTGCCACTGATGTGGGGACCATGTTCCCCCCCTCTGTCCTGCCGACCTCACTTGAAACCCCATTCCACTCACATTGAGTTAGGCACTGCAGTGGAGTCCACGACCACCCCGTCTGACTTGGGCACTGCAGTGGGGACCCAGTCCATTCCATCTGACCTGACCACTGCAGTTGTGCCAGCACACACCCCATCTGTTCCTTTAAACAAAACCAGACAGAGAACCAACTAGGCAGGAGGCACCAATTATAAAGGTTAAACCAGAGAATTACTTCCACCAAAAACAAAAATCCTTCTGTGTGCAAACTCACAAAGGCGCCCTCTGTCCAAAGGAACCACCCTGAAAAACAGGGTCAATAAAGCAAATAAACTTGTATTGTGATTGCACCACTATTATTCAATATAATCATATGGTCCACATAAAGTCCATCAAATACTCAGTTGTCCATCTTTATTATTGATTCGTAATCTTCTTGTTTATAGAAAACAAACAGCCAACGCGTTTCGTTCTCCACAGAGAACTTCTTCAGGGCTGTAAAATTAAAACCTAGATAAAAACCAACATCGTTTGTGAGAAACATAAATATACACAAAATGTAAACATATACAAAACCACATTTAAATAGAACACTTGTAATACAATACCACATAAAAAACGGATGAAAGTGCAATAATCATCCCCATATGAACCAAAATGGATTGTGTCAATAGGTTCAGTCAGAAAGAATCGGCCCATGTATGACCATTCATCAATATTGACCTCCCATAAGTTGATACCGAGTTTCCCAGGAGAAATCAGATCATCCATTGCCCATATGTATGTAAAGTATAAAAATGTTAAGAACAAACAGAAACATTTATGTCAACCAAAATATTAAATTTTCAACAATAATCTTATTGCATGGTTGACATTTTTGTAGACATTCATCGCTATGCATACGAAACTGTGCATGCCTTGTTATTGCTAAAAAGACAAAAGGGAAGACAAAGGAGAGAAAGAAAAGGAAATGAGAGGGAAAATCAAAAAAGAAATAACCACATCAGAACAACGTACCATTCCCGATTGTCACGAAAAAGCCGATATAAAATTTGTGACCATGTCGTCCTAATCCAAAGCGTCCTATCTGCCCGTTGGATGTAAATCAACTGTAGAAATAAGCGTAACGAGAAACCGAAAAAAATTGAAAAAAATTATATAATAAACTACGGGGGAATCACCAAAAAGAACGTCACAAATATATGCATATTATATATGGAATACCATAAATATGAAACACTCAACCTACCTTCTAGGTTGAGGGAAATGTGTTAGCCACCTTCCAAATTATCATTATTATGGCGTCATCCAATGCAATTGTGGTATGATAGCCACCGTACAGTTCTTATTCCATCATTATAGTAGAAGTACCGCGGTTTTACCTAATCCAAAATCAACCATCATGAAACAATATGTTAGTGTCTAGAGTCTTAGACAAACACCATTTAGGGCCAAAGCCCCAAAAAGATACCATTAGGAGATTCCCAGTTTCCCCTTTGCATATTGCCATTACACTCCTTCCAAGAATTTTGACAATAAATAGTAATCCTCCTAACAAGGAAAGATGTAAGGAGTGTGAACAGTAGCCAAACTATAAACACAGGTTGGTGAAAGAACATATAAGGTAAGAGAGAGTTCAACTGTTTGCATTAATCTCAGCCAATTTATCATTTGTATATTGTCATTACGCTCCTTCTAAAAATTGTAACAAGAAATAATAATCTTCCTAACAAGGAAAGATGTAGGGAGTGTAAACAATGGCCCAACTATGAACACAGGTTGGTGAAAGAACGCATGGGGTGAGAGAGAGTTAAAATGTTAACATAAATCTCAGCCAGTCGCAAAAGCATGACAAGTGTGGTGGCACAGTTCCACAGGTCATCTAATGTAATAACGCAACACGACTGGGCGTGTTGATCATAAAATACGCACACACCCATTGGTATAGCATTCATTAGGCTATAATAACACCAATGACCATAATAGCTATGGTCGATACAAAGTAACACAGTGCGTACTGCCCAATATATATTTAGTCGGGCAGCAAGTGATGTAATAATATTCAAAGAGCAGGCAAAATAAAGAGCTCATTCTTACCTATCGTAGGATTAATGAAGTGGCTACCGTTTGCCAGTTACGCGGAATTCCACTATAAATTCAAAGGCACCAGTCTGCAGTTACCGTCCTGGGAAACTCGGTATCAACTTATGGGAGGTCAATATTGATGAATGGTCATACATGGGTCGATTCTTTCTGACTGAACCTATTGACACAATCCATTTTGGTTCATATGGGGATGATTTATGCACTTTCATCCGTTTTTTATGTGGTATTGTATTTCAAGTGTTCTATTTAAATGTGGTTTTGTATATGTTTACATGTTGTGTATATTTATGTTTGTCACAAATGATGTTGTTTTTTATCTATGTTTTAATTTTACAGCCCTGAAGAAGTTCTCTGTGGAGAACAAAACGCGTTGGCTGTTTGTTTTCTATAAACAAGAAGATTACGAATCAATAATAAAGATGGACAACTGAATATTTGATGGACTTTATGTGGACCATTTGATTATATTGAATAATAGTGGTGCAATCACAATACAAGTTTATTTACACACCCCATCTGACTTGTGCCCCACAGTTGTGACTGCACCCACTGTTTCAGTAAGCTCCACTGCAGTTGCCAGTGACTCTCCTGCATCCACCACCCCTTCACTACCTCCTTCTGCTGCGCCCTGCTCCTGTCCATGCAGTGCCTGGCCTGCCCCCATGTATGCCCCTCCGAGGGGATGTCCCCTGTCCTTACCAGTGCAGGCAAGCAACATGTGACAGTTGACTTCTTGTCATTTGGATATGGACTGGCCATTGGCCTTTGTTTAGAACGGACTTTTAATTTTTCATCTGCTGAATAAAGCTTTTTTCTTTATCTTTGTGAATTTGATTTAGCTGTACATTATGTTGATGATATTTAGCATGACCTTGCAGTTGTAATGCTGTATTTCAAATGCTGAATACTGAGGTGTAGATGTGAGGTACTTCATGTGGTCCATGAAATATGCATCCTATTCTGGTCGTTATCCATTTCATCCTTTGCAGCTAACTGGGTGTGTCATGAATAACAGTGAACACTCTGTAAACATTTAATTTGCATGGTCACATCTGTGGCTTGCACACATGCACATATGATGTGCTTCCCATTGTCCAATTTGTCTATTTCCCTGACTGTGGGCGCATCTCCACTGGACATATAAGTGTGGGCATCATTGGTGTAGGAGCAACTGGGTCCTCTGTGCAACTTGCTGGACATATGTATTGATTATGTGCAGATGACTTAATGGACACTGCCGTACCCAGGCTGTTGTGACCAGAGCCTTCATTGTGTGGTAACTGATGGCTGACTGACCAAGTGTTCTGCTGACATGACTGAGACCTGCTTGGGCTATGTTTGGCACAGCTGAGCTTCCACAGGAGTTGAGTCCCCTCAAGTAAGGGTGTTGTTCCTTGACATTGCTTGGGCCCATGCTCTGTGTTGTGTGGGCATGTGTGTGTGTGTCCACATCCCTTTCCATACACAGGCAGTGTTCCCTTGATATGTTCCTGTTGTTGATGCTTGCTGAGTGGTACTGTGTTCATCCCACAACTTTGCCATGGGCTACCAGATGTGTGGGTGCATGACACACTACTGTGTTTCCTCATTGGGATTTGTTAGTTCTGAGTGGTGATGATGTTGTCAGACGCAGATAGGACACAGTCATGGGTCCCCAAGGCACTTGTTTGTTCGCAATATCATGTAGTTGTCCCTAGGTGGTACCTTTCAGTAATTGAGACATGTGTATGTGTGTGTGACTGCTCCCACTTGTCCGGTTCAGGGCTGCAATGTTTGCAGGTGTCAGCATGTGTGCCTTGTGGTTCTCCTTGGCTTCTGCATTGTCCTGAGACTGTGGCAGGTATTCCGCAGGTTACATGAGCTTAGACGTCATGGCCATGTACCGCCTACTGTGCAGTATGTCTGTCATTCACCAGGGTTGTAAACTGTCCTTGTGCGATGAGTCTGTGCACCTTAGTTCCTCCCAACATTACTGTGTTTGTCATGGGTGCATGTGCAATGTCACCTGTCCATATGGGCTTCACAGATGCACATTGGTGCAGTTCAGGGTGTATGGTGTTGATGGTGGACTGATGTATATGTTTGCATGGATGGGCCCCTAGCTCCCGTTTGTCCATGGATGACGGGCCATGCTGAGTGATTTGTGTTTGTGTATGTGTGATGTACGTTTGTGGCACAGGACACATGTCTGGGTTTCACAGTTTGTACGACATCTACCTTTGTCAGCACAGTGGAGGTGTCATGCATTATTGTGTCACCCCAATGTCTGGTCCCTGTGGATAGTGCTGTTGTGTGTCAGTCTCTTGCTGTGTTGGTTGCTGTTCATTCCAGCTTGTGTCACATGCGTCTGTTGTGCTCCCTCTCATCTCATAATGCTTGATTGCCCACTAAGGGGGGGCCCATTGATGGTTTACTTTTGTATGGCACTGTGTCCACATCTGTCTCACTGTGGTTTAGCCCTCCTCATGCGTTGTGTAGTTGCCTGGGGATACTGAGACAAACACACATGTTGTGTCCGATGTGCAGTGTGAGGTTGCCTGTTTGTGCATCTGCACCAGTGCATTGGGATTGCTGTTGTGTGCCATTGTCTGGATGTTGTTTTTGTGATTTACCCTGCTGCCCTTGTGTGTCATATCACATAATTCTGCACATTCATCCTAGTTGTTAGGTGCCATTGCTGGCATGGAATGGGAGTTTGTGACCTGACACCTACAGTCTACACAGGATGTTTTGATTTGTGTGTCTATTTTCGAGATGTGTGTATGCTTTGTGATGGTCACTTCTGCTTTTGTGTCATTGTACACTGTATGCACTGTCAGCCCCCATGGGTGGTGCTTGTCTGCACATGGCCGAGAGTGTGTTAGGTTTTCACTGCACTGTTAACCTCACCACATCCCTGTGGGTATGGGACACAACCACTACTTTGGCAAAAAGTGTTTCATGTGTTGGGACCAGAAATCATAAATGCTGTTTGGCATTTGCAGCTTTGTCCATGATGACACTTACCTTTTGTTCACTGTGATGAGGGGGGTTTTGGACCCCATCACCACAGTGCTCAACATCTGCTGCAGTTTGAAAGCACACACTTATCTTTTGTTCTACACAGTGAGGGGGTGTTATTTTTACATTGCCACAGTGCTAGTGATGCTTGCCTTGTGTAGGGCAGACTCAGTTTTTGGTCACACATGTGATGGTAGTTACATTGTATGTTCGAAGTCATGATCACTGTTGTGGGCATTTGTCACAGACTACACATGATGTTAGGGGGGATGTATTTTGCTGACATACCTAAAGTTGGTGCATGATGGATGTGTGGTGCATCACCCATCCTATGAGTGGGGGTGGCAGGAGTGATGGTCAACATAAGCCCTATGGGTGGGGGCGGCAGTAGTGATGGGCAACATAGTCCCTATGGGTGGGGGTGGCAGTAGTGATGGGCCACAGGTCCCCTATGGGTGGGGGTGGCAGTAGTGATGGGCAACATAGTCCCTATGGGTGGGGGCGGCAGTAGTGATAGGCAACAGGTCCCCTATGGGTAGGGGTGGCAGTAGTGATGGGCAACATAGTCCCTATGGGTGGGGGTGGCAGTAGTGATGGGCAACAGGTCCCCTTTGGGTGGGGGTGGCAGTAGTGATTGGCAACATAAGCCCTATGAGTAGGGGTGGCAGTAGTGATGGGCAACAGATCCCCTATGGGTGGGGGTGGCAGTAGTGATGGGCAACATAAGCCCTATGAGTGGGGGTGGCAGGAGTGCTGGGCAACAGGTCCCCTATGGGTGGGGGTGGCAGTAGTGATGGGCAAACATAGTCCCTATGGGTGGGGGTGGCAGTAGTGATGGGCAACTGGTCCCCTATGGGTGGGGGTGGCAGTAGTGATGGGCAACATAAGCCCTATGAGTGGGGATGGCAGTAGTGATGGGCAACAGCCCTATGGGTGGGGGTGGCAGTAGTGATGGGCAACAGGTCCCCTATGGGTGGGGGCGGCAGTAGTGATGGGAACAGGTCCCCTATGGGTGAAGGGTGGCAGTAGTGATGGGCAACATAAGCCCTATGAGTGGGGGTGGCAGTAGTGATGGGTAAAATAAGCCCTATGGGTGGGGTGGCAGTAGTGATTGGCAACAGGTCTCCTATGGGTGGGGGTGGCAGTAGTGATGGGCAACAGGTCCCCTATGGGTGGGGGTGGTAATAGTGATGGGCAACATAAACCCTATGGGTGGGGGTGGTAGTGGTGCTGGCCATACAACCCATATGGTGGCCTGTTGCTAGTGGCCAGGATATGGATCCCCTGGGTGTGTGTGACATTTTGCGGGTACGTGTCGTTTGTTTGTGTGGTGGGTGTCTGACTTACCGTCTGTTCCTGATTCGGTCATAGATGTAGAGTACTGGTATGAACTGCGCGATGGGATTCATGATGTGTTCGTCTCGTACACGCTGCTTGTTGACCCGTCTCGTACCCGTCGTAAGCTGGTCCGTCTCGTAGCCGTGGATTGAGTTCTGGCGCGAATCGTAGCTGATATGCTTCTTTTCCGGATGCTGTGACATGCCGTACGTGGCGACCCATCCGGCGCGTAGGAAGTACGCATCGTACTGGTTTGAAACTGCTATGAATACTGCTTCCAGGCGATTCGGTTCGGTGTTAGGAGTTACGGCTCGGACGGAGAATGGAGCTTGAATCACAGCCTACGTGTCAGTCGGATTTTTGGCAGTTATGCGCATCATACTTGATCAACAGGACGGACCAGCTCTGGGTACGGGTCGGTCGCAAGGTAAGGCTACGAACAGCTCTCAGAGAGCTGTGCGACCCGGATCGGAATCGACTCCTCTGTTGTTGAAATAGAAGGCAAAAATCTCCAGCGGGATGAGGCAGAGGACTGTAGCCGAAGAGAGTTCCACGAGGTTGGATACACCTTTGGTGCAGGACCGCTGAAATGGATTTGCTGTTGCAGGGAAGAACGTAGCGGGAGAAGCCAAATGTTAATCTGAGCAACAATACATCTCAGGCGGTTGGGTGAACACATTGGTCTCAGTCTTCTCCTGGCTCTCAAAACCCATTTTGAGCAAATTTGGTATAAATCCTCAGTTTTGGAAATTGGTCATCTGGGCATCTTTAGCACCACAACCAAGGGCCCAGGACTGGTGGGACACCTTGTGGGGGTCCATTACTCACTCACGCTGGGTTAAGGTAGGGTTCAAGATGGTGGGAGCCTTTTACGTCTCTGCGACTCTGATCAAAAAGCCAACACGCTAGCTCTAGGAGTCACTTTTGGTAGGCCTGGGTGAAGATTTAGGGCTCAACAGAAGGGTTGATCTCTCCGGGCTAAAGGCAGGTTCCAGGCAGCAAAGCAGTCATTCCAGTTACAGGAGCAATCTGGCAGAGTGCACAGAAGGTAACAGGCAGCAGGCAGTCATCTGAGAATGCTTTCACAGGTCCAATAGTGAACTCAAGAGTGCGTCTGACGATCCTATTTTTATACCCTGGTGCCCTTCTCCTGGAAGGTGGGAGAAGCTTCTCTAAAGGTTCTTTGAAGTGTATGGAATTTCCCTGGCTCCCAGCTGGGTGCAGTTACAATAAAGGGTTGTTAAGCCTTTTGTGTGGAGACAGGGCATAGTCTATCCTGGTGTAAGTGGAACTGTGCTCAGCTCCTCTCCCCCATCCTGACAGTGATGGCTCATTGAGGCACACCAAATCCCTCTACTCTGTGACTGTCTGGGAGAAATTCACAAAGTTCCAACTGTCAGCTATACCCAGTCATGTGACCCAAGACAGACTGAAGACTCAAAGAGATAAAGGCAGAAAAAAGCGAACTTTCTAAAAGTTGGATTTTCAAAATTCTCACAAAACATCTGACTTTACCATTAAAGAGGGTTTTTTATTACAATTCCATAGGTTTTAAACATGACATGTTAACCTCCTCTCGATTAGGAATTACAGCAAATTTACCGACATTAGGAATCACCAATGTTGTCCTTTGGGACGGGTAGGCCTCACTGTATTGAAAAACGAATCTGAGAGCTTTTCATTACTAGGACATGTAAAACTTAAAAGTACATGTCCAATTTTTTAATTACATAGTACCCAGCCCTGTGGGCTACCTAGGGCCTACCATAAGACTGACTTGTATGTAGTAAAAGGGTGGCATATGTAAAAATAGGGAAGTTTAGGGCTTGGCAAGGGGGTTTAAAAGCCAAGTTGACATGGAAGTGTGACACTACATTCAGGCAAGTGGCACAATAAGAGTTGCAGGCCCACTGGTAGCATTTAATTTACAGAGTATATGATATACCACTCAAAAAGGGATTTACAAGTAAATTAAATATGCCAATTAGGTATATGCCAATCAATTGACATTTAGGGCAGTGTGCACAAGCACTTTAGCACTGATTAGCAGTGTTAAAGTACATAGAGTCCTAATACCAACAGAGACAAAAATTGGAAGTAAGACGGCTACAACTTTGGGCAAACACCATCCTAAGGCTGATAAGTCTAACAATAAGTATTAGGTTTAAATTTGTTCCCTACCTAGTAACACTTTATAAAAATGATAACAGTTAGAGAAATATATTTATAATTTTCTATATATTTTTCGTGCAGTTTAGGGAGAACTCTGCTTTGAAAAAACAATTAAGTACTATGGTAATTTTAGATAGTTCTGCGGCTCATACAGAAATACAGAAACATTCTGTGAAAGTTTGTGAAAGTACAGGGAGAATAGATATCACTAAGTTAAAAATACTTACACTACTTACCTGTTGCACCTAAAAGGATCATCTGCCCATCATATCCTGCCAAATATCATCAAAACCTGACAGTGCATTTGGCCGCAACAAATCAATCAATCAATCAATCATGGTATTTGTAAAGCGCGCTACTCACCCGTAGGGTCTCAAGGTGTTGAGGGGAGGGGGGATCCGCTACTGTTAGAAGAGCCAGGTCTTGAGCTGCTTCCTGAAGGCGAGATGGTTCTGGGTCAGCCGTAGGTGGGTGGGGAGGGAGTTCCAGGTCTTGGCCGCCAGGTAGGAGAAGGATCTTCCTCCAGCGGTGGCCTTGCGAATGCGTGGGACGGTGGCGAGAGCGAGGTTGGCGGAGCTGAGCTAGCGGGTGGGCATGTAGAATGTGAGGCGGTTGTAGAGGTAAGTGGGTCCCATGTCGTGGAGAGCCTTGTGTGCGTGGGTTAGGAGTCTGAACGTGAACCTCTTGCTGATGGGGAGCCAGTGCAGGTCTCTCAGCTGGGGGGAGGTGTGGCTGAAGCGGGGGGTGTCCAGGACGAGTCATGCCGAGGTGTTCTGTATGCGCTGGAGTCTTTTCTGTAGTTTGGCTGTGGATCCAGCGTAGAGGGTGTTTCCGTAGTCCAGACAGCTAGTGACGAGGGCCTGGGTGACCGTCTTCCTGGTGTCGGTGGGGATCCAACGGAAGATCTTTCGGAACATGCACAGGGTGTTGAAGCAGGAAGACGAGATGGCGTTGACTTGCTTGGTCATCGTGAGGGAGGAGTCCAGGATGAAGCCCAGGTTGCGAGCATGGTCCGTTGGCTTGGGTGCGGAGCCCAGGGCCGGGGGCCACCAGGAGTCATCCCAGGCGGAGGGGGATGATCCTAGTATGAGAACTTCCGTCTTATCTGAGTACAGTTTCAGCCGGCTGAGCTTCATCCATTCCGCGAAGTCTCTCATTCCTTCCTGGAGGTTGGCTCTGGCGGTGTGAGGGTCGTTGGTGAGGGAGAGGATCAACTGGGTGTCGTCGGCGTAGGAGATGATGTTGAGGTTGTGTTGGGGTGCGATGGCTGCGAGGGGGCTCATGTAGACGTTGAAGAGGGTGGGGCTGAGCGATGATCCTTGCGGGATGCCGCAGATGACTTCGGTGGCCGTGGAGCGGAATGGGAGGAGGCGGACTCTCTGTGTTCTGCCGGTGAGGAACGAGATGATCCACTCCAAACCCTTGCCTTGGATTCCGATGTTGCTGAGGCGCTGTACTAGGGTGCGGTGGCAAACGGTGTTGAAGGCTGCTGAGAGGTCCAGGAGGATGAGGGCAGCTGTCTCCCCTTTGTCGAGCAGGGACCTGATGTCGTCGGTGGCAGCTATGAGGGCGGTCTCGGTGCTGTGGTTAGCTCGGAAACCGGACTGCGAGGGGTCGAGGGATCCGTTGGTTTCGAGGAAGGCGGAGAGTTGCTTGTTGACGGTCTTCTCGATGACTTTGGCCGGAAAAGGGAGGAGCGAGATGGGGTGGAAGTTCTTGAGGTCCGTGGAGTCCGCGGTGGGTTTCTTCAGGAGGGTGCTGAGCTCGGCGTGTTTCCAGCTATCCGGGAAGGTGGCAGCTGCGAAGGAGCTGTTGATGATGTCCCGGAGTTGGGGTGTGATGATGGAGTCGGCTTTGTTGTAGATGTGGTGTGGGCAGGGGTCTGTAGGGGAGCCGGAGTGCATGGTGTTCATCGTGCGGGTGATGTCTTCGGTGCTGACCGTCGTCCAGGTGCAGAGGGTGGTGGTGGGGGGTGCCTGATCGGCAATAGGGTTTGTGGTCTGTGCGCCGAAGCTGTTGTGTATGTCGGCGATCTTGCAGTGGAAGAACGAGGCGAGTGAGTCGCAGAGGTCCTGCGTGGGTGTGATGTTGTTGTTGCAGGCGCTGGGGCTGGAGAGCTCTTTGACGATGCTGAAGAGTTCCTTGCTGTTGTGGGAGTTGTTGTCAGGCGCTCTTTGAATGCGGTCCTTTTGGTGGTGCGGATCAGTTGGTGGTGTTTGCGGGTGGCGTTCTTGAGGGCTGTCATGTTGTCAGTAGTCTGTTCGTGGTGCCAGGCTTTCTCGAGGGTGCGGCAGGTTTTCTTGGAGATTTTGAGTTCGTCGGTGAACCAGGGGGCTTTCCTGCTGCCATGTCTGCTGGGAGGGTTCTTCAGTTGTGCGAGGACATCGGTGCAGTTGGTGAGCCACTGCGTGAGGTTGCGGGTTGCTTCGTTGGGGTCCGTAGTGTTGGTGGGGGGTTCTGGCTGAGGGAGGTGGTGAGCTGGACGGCCGTGATCTTGCTCCATCTTCTGCGGGGAACCTGTTGAGGGTGGTGGTGGGTCGTGGTTCTCCTGAAGTTGAAGTGGACGCAGCTATGGTCTGTCCAGTATAGTTCGGTGGAGTGGCTAAAGGAAATGTGCTTGCTGGAAGTGAAGATGGGGTCAAGCGTGTGGCCGGCGTAGTGGGTGGGGGTGTTCACCAGCTGCTTGAGTCCGAGGTTGGCGAGGTTGTCCAGCAGGGTGGCGGAGTTGTTGTCGTTGTTGTTCTCCAGGTGGAAGTTGAGGTCTCCTAGGAGGATGTAGTCTGAGGAGGTGAGGGCGTGCAGGCTGACGAAGTCTGCGATGGCTTCGCTGAACTGTGTGCGTGGTCCTGGGGGTCGGTATACGAGGGTGCCTCTGAGGGTGGTCTTGGGGTCTGTGTGTATCTGGAAGGTGAGGTGTTCGGCGGCGGTGAGGGAGTCGTCGGAGTTGGGCGTGATTCGGATGGAGTTTCTGTGGACGATGGCGATACCTCCTCCGGCTTGGTTGACGCGGTCTTTCCGGGCGATCTTGTAGCCATCCGGGATGGCTGTGGCGATGTCGGGAGCTGAGGAGGCGTTCATCCATGTTTTGTTGAGGAAGGCGACCTCAGGTGATGTTGTGTCGAGGAGGTTCCAGAGTTCGGTGGCGTGTCTGTGGATGGAGCGGGTGTTGAGCAAGATGCACTTGAGGTGATTGTTGCTGGGGTCTGGCTTCGCGGGTGCAGTGCGGGTGCAGGTGAAGTTGCAGGCGTTGCAGGTGAAGGCTCCGTGGGTGCGCTTCGAGGTGGCTTGGTAGCAGGCTGGCTGTCGGCCGGTGTTGAGTGCGAGGAGGGTGGTCGCGTCGTATCTCTGTCGTGTTGGCTGGGTCCGGTGAGGACCAGGGGTTCTGGCGCTGGGCGCGGTCCAGGCACGGACGGGCGTAGACGAGCTTGCCTTTGTCGCGCAATCGGCACGCCCGCTGCGCGTGACCACTGCGCGTTTGCGTGGTCCCTGCCATAAATGGCGAAGTGGGAGGGAGGAGCAGCTGGGAGGCGGGAGCGTGGTGGCCAATGGGAGAGGGTACAGAAGAAAAAGGCGGCGGGCCATGGGGGAGCAGCAGCAGGGAGCGGGGTGGAGCAGCGGGAAAGGCGGCGGGATTACAAAAACCAAAAACAGGGGCACAACAGTAGAAAACAGCAAATACAGAGTCTGGGGCACAACAGTGGGGGAAAAAACTAGGGGTGGGCGGAATTTGTGAAATCCACTTCCGCAAATTATCGCGAAAATGTTTAAAATTATCGCAAACAAGCGGAAATATCGCGAAGATGCGGAAGTTTTTTTCCAGCATGTTCGCGAGATTTTCTGCATGGTTGCGGGTCGGCAACTTACCCATGTGCTTGCTCGCGGGCGTGGCCATCTTGTTTTGAGTCGTCTCGCGGTGCATGATCGCGAGAAGAAAGACGTGATCGCGCGACGCATGATGTCACTGCGGGCGCGAACTGTCGCGAGACAGCGCAAATGGCTAAAAACAATACAACATCTCATGGAGAACGCGACCGGATCAAGAAAACTTGTCGGCGAACGCAGGGAATCAGGTAAGGCGATCGCACGTGCGCGAGAATGTATTATTTTACAGGGCGAGCAAGAAACAAATTATCGCCAAGCTGCGGAAAGCGGAAATTTTGACATTTTCGCGCTCTCCGCGGAACGCGAAAATGTCAAATTATCGCAATTTCCGCGATCGGAACGAAATTTTCACCCAGGCCTAGAAAAAACAAGAAAATACAGGCACAACAACTATAAAATAAAAGACGAGGGAAAAGAGAACCTCAGCCGCAGGGGCAGCGGCGATCAGGCGGCGGCAGCACTGGGGACCGGGTGCACTCAGGAGGAGCCACGTGGTGGGTGGAGCGAATGTCTTGATGCCCAAAGACATTCTGGGACCTCTCCTTTTATCTTGGATCTGCCTCAACCAATCACTGCAAAACTTTCTATACTCTTTGAATGTAGAAAATAGCAATAGGTCTGGACTTTTTGTGGGGATTTGGCGAACTGGTGCAACGTTCTTAATAGTAAAAAACCTACGTGTGACCGAACTATAACTGCAGGGTGGTTATTGCTACTCTATGATTCATATATATATATATATATATATATATATATATATATATATATATATATATATATATATACATATATATATATATATATTCACTGAAAAAACCATAGGTTTCAGGGGCGTTATAGTTAGCTGGACTTTTCACTCGTACAAAACCATAGAAATTCCCCCGTTATAGTTAGTTCAGCTAACTATAACTTGCGCGCCCGCAATGCACTGCTGATGACGTCACATATTACATCACTCATGACATGGTCAGTGACATCACTCATGACATCACTGATGACATCTCAAATGACATCACTCATGACATCACTCATGACATCATCCAGTGAATGTGTGTTTTTCTGAAAATTACATATGTTTTATATATGTATATCTCAAGGTCGATGGAAGAATAAATGGGTATATAAGTGTCTAAACGGATGATTTGTTTTTGAAAAATTGATTGTATAACTGACTGATTAAATGTATCTTAGTGAATACATGGCTTAGTGAGTAATGTTTAAATATGTAAATATCTGTATCAGTCTCTCACTTTGTGTATAAGTGGCTGCATGGGTTGATGAATAGCTACATGAGTGTCTATATAGGTTATTAGTTGGTTTTTTGATTAGTTGGTTTTTTGAGTATCAGTATAAGTGTCTGATGTCTGTATGGTTCGGTGGGGGGTATTACGTAGTGCATAGGTGCATGAATGAGTGACTCACTGTTTGTATGTGTTGAAGACAGCATGGGCCCGATTCACAGAATTAACTTAAGACAAAATCCTAAACTTACTACTTTTGGTATTCACAGAATGCACTTACTACTTTTGGTATTCACAGAATGCACGTACTACTTTTGGTATTCACAGAATGGATTTACGACTACTAACTTTACGTCCGCACTCGGGCCGGAAATTCCGGCCCGGAGGCGGAGCTTCCGGCCCAGAGGCGGGGCGTCCGGGCCGGAGGCGGAGCTTCCGGCCCGGAGGTGGAGATTTTGGCCATGGCTAAATCTCCGCCACTGGCCGGAATCCCCACCTCCGGGCCGGAAGCTTCGCCTCCGGCCCGGAAGCTCCGCCTCCGGGCTGGAAGCTCCGCCTCCGGCCCGGAAGCTCCGCCTCCGGGCCGGAAGCTCCGCTTCCGGGCCGGAATTTCCGGCCCGAGTGCGGACGTAAAGTTAGTAGTCGTAAATCCATTCTGTGAATACCAAAAGTAGTAAGTGCAGTCTGTGAATACCAAAAGTAGTAAGTGCATTCTGTGAATACCAAAAGTAGTAAGTTTAGGATTTTGTCTTAAGTTAATTCTGTGAATCGGGCCCCATGTGTGCAGGACTGTATGGGTGGGTGAGTTTGGGCATGGGTGTGTTAGTGAGTGAATGACTGTCTCAATAGTGTCTCTATGAGTAACTACATATGTTTTAGACTAGTATATGTGACTATTGGTGTATATATGTGAGTATATGTGAGAGTGAGAGATTGAAAGAGTTCCTGTATGAATAAGTATGTGTTTTTATAAGTGATTGTTTAAAAGACTAAGTATGTGTAAGTTTCTGTAGAAGTAAGTGTGGTGGTGTGTGTATAATTGTATATGCAGGTAAACGGATGTTTGATTCTTTATTAGCATGAGAGACTATGTGTGTGAGTAACTTTATGGATGCGTGGCGTTGTGTAACAGGACGTATAGGTGTATGAGTACATATGATGAGTGAGCACATGTATGAGTGACTGTATAGGAGTGTTGGTGAATGAGTGGATGTGGATGTGGATCTTACAATTACTGAATAGGTTGTTGTAACTGGTATTGGTATGTCCATTGTTTTGAAAATTTTAATTTCTATTTTTGAATGCGTGTATCAAAGGTTATATTAGGGGGAGAGGAGGTCTGCCACTCTATCACAAGGATGATGTCATCAGTGATGTCATGAGTGATGTCACTGACCATGTCATGAGTGATGTAATATGTGACGTCATCAGCAGTGCATTGCGGGTGCGCGAGTTATAGTTAGCTGAACTAACTATAACGGGGGAATTTCTATGGTTTTGTACGAGTGAAAAGTCCCGCTAACTATAACGCCCCTGAAACCTATGGTTTTTTCAGTGAATTTCTAAGGTTTTTTAAATGCTAATTCCTAGCTATAACGTGCCTGAAACCTATGTTTTTTTCAGTGAATTTCAAAGGTTTTTTAAATGCTAATTTCTAGCTATGCCTACAGAGATAGGACATGTGAAGAAAGAAGGAAAAACGCACAGAAAGAAAAAAAAGAAATGCAGAAAGAAGCAACAGAAGTCCTCAAAGACGAAGAAAAGTGCAGGAAGAAGTATAACGTGCAGAAAGAACAAACAGAAGAGCAGAAACAAGCCTTGCTGCAAAATCATCCTGTACCCTCAACTTTTTCAGACGGATACTGGTGGTAACTGAGTCTGACTAACCAGTCCTAGAGCCAATGCTATGTTAAAAGACACTCACAATACAGTGAAAACACCTACATACACTAGGGCACACTATGTGTTGGGGTCCCCCTGTGATTAGCATGACCTCCTCTGTAAGCCCCTAGTATATAATAGGGCAGGGGATTAAAACTACCTCTTAAAACGCAACACAGGGCGTGTTTGAACACGTCACCTCATGCCCCGTCCCCTCCCTTCCCCACTGTGTAAACACGCCCTGTAGCCATTTTAAGTTGGGAGATTAAGTCCCCTTGAATCCTGAGGGTCACTAGGGTCCAACTAGACCACTAGGTACCTCCAGTAAGTGCCACAGAGCTGCGTTGCAGAGAGTTGTAAAAAGTGGCACGGCCTGCACCACCTCTCTGCAACGCAGAGCAGTGGTGCTTACTGGAAGCACCTGGTGGGCTAGTTGGACCCCAGGGTCCCTCAGGATAGAAAGGGAATTATTTCCCCAACTTAAAAACGCGCCTGTGGGCGTTCTGAGATGAGAGATTAAGTCCCCTTGAATCCTAAGGGTCCCTAGGGTCAAACTAGCCCACTAGGTACCTCCAGTAAGCGCCACAGAGCTGCGTTGCATGGAGGTGTAAAAAGGGGCGTGGCCTCAGAACACCTGTCTGCAACGCAGCTCCCTGGCGCATACTGGAGATACCTCTTGGGCTAGTTGGCCCTCAGGGACCCTCAGTATTGAAGGGGAATTAATTCCTCAACTTACAACTGGCCAGGGGGCGCGTTTGCAGAGTGCTGCAAGGAGGGGGCGTGGCCTCCGGCGCGATGCCTGTCTTTTATTTATTTATTTTTAAGAAGGAGGGCTGTGTGGCCCCCTTTCTTTTTCTAATTTATTAGCCCTGGGGACCCCATCCCCCAGGGCCTGCACCCTACATTTTTTTTGTTGAAAAAAATTAATTTGGCCCTCCCAAGGCCTTAATCGGCCCCGGGGGCCCCAACCCCCAGGTCATGGCCTTTTATTTATTTTTTTATTCTTTAGGAGGGGGGCTGTGTTGCCCCCCTCCTCAGGCCACTTATGGCCCCGGGGACCCCATCCCCCGGGGCCGGCCTTTGTTTTTTATTTTTAAAAAAATATATATATTTATAGAAATACCTAGGACATGCTGGACAAACCGTATGTACCTATCACCATGACGATTTGCGTGATATTCATTAAAAGGTGACTATGCATACAATGAATCCACGTAGAATGTATTCACACCACTAGTGAAGCTCTGACATGTCTGACACCCTACCGTGCCTAATCCCGACGCCCCCGCTGGTGGGTACTCTCCAAGTAGACACCCTTGTCCTTTATTTATACAAACATGGGTAGCTATTGATGGGCACATTTAATACACATGCACACCATGCCATTCAAAGGGGATTCGACAAAAATTCGACCAAACTATGCAAGAAACCCCCTCACGGTTAATAAAACACACATCCACCGCCGGATGTGTAATACTTTTTATTTTACTCTCTGGAAAGGAGACAAACCTCACTTGAGAGTCACAGCGTGCTCCTGGCTGAGCCCAATGCTGTGTTACACCCACCAGTGCCCGCCGAGTGCCACACACCTCTGTGTTGTATTCCACCAGCTAGTGTGTATGCTATGACACTCTCTAGCCCATGTGCACTGTAACACCACCCCTTGAGTATGTCATGCCACACTTGCCTTCGCACGGGTTATATTGTCCCATCTAACGTGCCTTCCTCGATGCCTATGTTATAAAGCACAGCGCTATGCCATACATATTACAATCTGGGATCCATATCTTTGTCACAGTGCATATGCAATGTTACACTACCCAGCACATATTTTATATTACAACTTTAGAGACTACTTGGGTTACATAACACTGCCCTGTGCATATTACACTCCAAGGCGCATATCACATAGCAAGCGCTAGTGCCTGTGCTATCTCACGCTCTCCAATGAATCTGTCATTGCGCACAATGTATTGCATATTATATTTCACGCCTGGGTTCATCTTATATCACACTTTTTGGTGCATAGTTTATACCATATACTATATCTAGTTTTCATTTTCAATCGTGCTCTCAGGACTATGTTCTATATAACACTGCGTCCATCTACCCTTTTCAAGGGCATTACATTTTGCGATGGGGGGTGGAGGGTCAGGGGATGTTTCTGCCAAGTGAGCCCGGAGTCACAGTCCCAAACGTCCTCTTCTTCCTGAATAAAAGTGAGATTATGCTGCATACTTGTTCATATTTTAAGTAGTTCGCACAGACACACATTTTAAAAACAATAAAGTTCCCAATACCCACCTTCTATGAACAGTTAGCTTGCTGCCCCATCCACCTCCTCCCTATCCTCTGTTGTCTGAATCCATGGACTAGCCTCCTGCCTCCTGCCACGCATGGTGTGATGTGCTGCCACTGCCCTGCATTTAGCATTACCAGTCCACTCATCCTGCCCTCCATTGCCCAATTCTATGGCCCATCATTGACCTCCTGCTTAGCCTCTGTGCTTTGCTTGCTGCCCCTATTCTCCTTCCCCCTGCCTTCCGATGTCTTTGTGCATGCCCCTGCTCCATCCTTTTTGACCACCATGTTCCATGGACCTGCCACTCCTATCTACTCTGAGTGTTCTGTTGAGCTGCCACTCCCCTACCACCTGCCTAGCATTGTCAGATGACTGTAACCTGTCCCTGCCACTTCCACCCTGCCTGTCCACATGCCATGCCCCTATCCCCTTCCTCCTGTCCTCCATGGTCCATTTTACTGCCACACCCTTCTGCCCTCCCTGGTCTGTTGTGCTGCAACTGCTCCTCCTGCCTGCCCCGCGCGGTCTGTTGTGAGGCCCCTTCCCCTGAACTCTCTTGTCTGTGCCCAGGTCCTGAACCTCCCTTCTATCCTCCATGGTCCTTTGTGCATGACCCTGCACCCTCCTTCTTGCCCATCATAGCCATTGTGCTGCCACTAACCCTCCCGCTTGCCATGCATAGTCTTCTGTGCTGCCATGGCCCCTCCCACCTTCCCTGTGTGGTCAGCTAGCTGCTCCTGACCCCCTCCCACCTTCCCTCCATGGTCTGTGTGTATGCCATCATAGTCTCACTGTTGCGCTCCATGGTGTGTCTTGTTTCTAGTGCCCATCCTGCCTGACCTCCATGGTCATCTTGCTGCTCCTGCCCTGCCCCCTTGCCCTCAGCCCTCTGTTTCCATGTGCAGACCCCTATTCCCTCCCTCCTGACTTGTTGGTTCCATGGTAATGCCCCTGATCCGTCCCTCCTGCCCTTTATGGTCTGTTATGCTGCAGCTTTCTCTCCTGTCTGTCCATTATGGTCAGCTAGCTACCATTGCCTCTTTCCCCTCTGTTGTCTGTTGTCCATGTGCATGGTCCTGTCCCCTCCCTATTGCTTTCTATGGATTGTTGTGCTGCACTCCCTTCCCGCATGCCCTGTGTGGTGTATTGTGCTGTTGCAAACCCTGATGCCTGCCCTGTAGGGTCAGTTTGGTGCACCTCTCAATGTCCCTCCTGTCCTCTGTTATCCGAGTCCATGTCCCTAACCCAATTCCTCCTGCCTACCATGATCCAATGTACCATACTTGCGAACATTTTGAACTTGGTAAGAGGGAGATTTTGAAATAAAACTGGGGTATTGATTTTCCCCTTTGAGTTACATTGAAAAAGAGAAGATTGTAGACAGGAAACAGATCAAGTAAAGCCCATTTGAGCTTAAAAACATTGGACGTTTCCTGGCTGAAACGGGTCTGTTGGCATGTATGGTTGTATGACCACTGCCTCTTCCTTCTGCCCACAATGGTCTATTATATTGCCACAGCCTCTCTTGCCAGTCCTGTATTGTTGGTTTGTTGCCCCTGCCCCCCTTTCCACTGCCCTCCATAGTCTGTTGTGCTGCCACTGCCCTTCCTGCTTGCCTAGTGTGGTCAAATTGTTGCCTCTGCACTCTCCTACCTGCCTTCAATTTTCAGAGTCCGTGCCCCTGGCCTCTGCCTCTCAACAGTATCCCAATGAACAACTAGATTGCTAACATTCTATATTTATTACAAAAGTGTGGAATGCCTGACGTCATCTTGATGTAATCAAAACTGTAATGCCTAGAGCATTTCCTTTAGAAATTACATATATGAGAAGGTCTTATTTGCATCAAAATTATGGTTAGTGCTCTAAAAAACTAAAATGAGGACATATTTTCTGAGTTTTCAAATAGCGACAAAGAACTTTTAAATTATTTGTAATCTTAGTTTTTTTATCCAGTTGACCACTTGATTAAATGTTGCATCCAAGGGGAGAGGGTGTGGTGTTACTTCCAGAGCTGCAGACTTTGCAACTGGGGAACCAGGTTGGAGTTTCTGCTTCAGCTCAACATTCTGTGATTCTGGTCAAATCACTTAATCTCCCCATGTCTACAACCAAAATGAATTTGATCTTGTGTGATGTAACCAATGTTCATGTAAAGCACTCCAATACCTGACAAGTCTGCACTATATAAAACTGCAAATACACAAAAAATAAGTGTTTTGCACACTTCTGTCATTGGGCTACATTTGGGCTACATCTGGGTGATATTTGGGCTACATTTGGGCTCTTTTGTCTCTGGTGGCCATCTTGGGAGATTTATTTGTTATGAAGTTTCCTAATTTCCTCATTTACTGCAGTCTCCTCAGTAGGAAATACTTTCAGTTTTTTACTTTGATTCCATCAAGAAGGCATTCAGATGTGTCACACGTTTTCCATAAATTCTGAATGTTAGCACTCTAGTTGCTCATTAGATCACTGTAGTAAAGCTACTGCTCACCAGGCAAGTCTGCTGCTGGTATTCCAAGTGCATGTTTCAGTCTGCATGTCAGAATGTTTTTATGAAATAAAAGAGGATTTCAGAAGTCAAAATGTGCCCTAGTTTTTCTTTCTGCAGCACTAATCATAATTTATATGGCAAAATGAACCACCTCATTTTGTTCCTTTGTAAATTAAATGTTTTAAGTGTTACCACTTTATTCCAATCAAGATGGCTTCAGGTGTGCCATACTTTTGTCATAAGTAAGACTGTTAGCACTCTAGTTGGTCTTTAGAGCACTCTGGGAAGCTGCAGTAGAACAAAAAGGAATCAACTGACAGTCTCTGCCCTTGTTGGATGTACATGTTTTACTGAGAATGTCAGACTTCATTCTTACATGACTGAGAAAGAAAATGTGAATTTACAGAAAATATGCTCTCAGTTTAGCTTATAGATCACCTTCCAAACCTCTGTGGGAAAAGTATGAGAAAATAGATTTCTCTCAAACATGGTTCATGATATCACAGCAGAAGGCTTTTTCACATGGTAAAATCACCTTAGAACACACCACAATTCCTAAAATGAGTATGGTACCATCAACAAATGATTTATAATGTAACTAAAGTCTTAAAACATTCTATTAACTGCAATGCTTTTTAATGAGGTGCTATCATGTATATTGGTCCCAAGATGGCTGCCAACACTTCTTGGATGAAGTACTGACAGCCAATCAGATCTCACGATGAGATGTGTGGTTAGGCTCCGCCCAGATATGTATGTGATTTTACTTTTGATTTTCTCAGGAACTACTGAACAGATTGACACCATATATGCAAAAGGCACATGCCTGACCTGAGGACTACCTCTTTGCCAAATTTCAAGTTATTCTGTTCAGCCGTTCGGGCTGTACCTTGGACTAAAGGTCCCTATGGAAAATTGCATGGGGAAAACACGTTGTGGGACCCCCCTTTTTTCTCAGCCCCTGCTTGACGAATCCCGCCGAGACTTTTAGGGTAGGAGCGGAGCGGAGCGCCCCACCTATTTTGATAGTTATAGTTAGGACCCTGTTTCCATAGGAAATCCGCAACATTCTATTTGGAATAACTTTGGCGCCGGTCGACGAATCCTCACGAAATTTTCAAAACTAATGGGGCGCTATGCTCCGCTCCTACCCTGGAAGTCTCGGGGTGATTCGTCAAGCGGGGGCTGAGAGAAAAGGGGGGGTCCCAAAACGCGTTTTCCCCATGCATTTTTCCATAAGACCTTTAGACACAGCTACAGCCCGAACGGCTGAACAGAATTACTTGAAATTTGGCAGAGAGGTAGTCCGCAGGTCAAGGAAGTGCCTTTTGTAGGTCTGGTGTAAATCTGTTCAGTAGTTTCAGAGAAAATAGCATTTAAATCAATATATATATCTGTAAGCGCGCTCCGTGCGCTTACGGTAAGCTTACCGTACGCGTACGGTGACGTGCCTGAGCGCGATTCTGGTTGGTTGTTAAATCAAATCAAACATTCGAATCGGTCGAAACCAGGAAGTATCGGCCGCCATTTTCTGTCTCTCGCACTGAAAAACAAAGGTTGATAACATGAAAAGGGGGCAACGAAGAGAGTTGCAGACCCCCTAGCATTCGTCAGGGGGTTCACAAAGGACCAAAAAGTATGAAAAATAAATGTAATAATTTTTTTTTTAAATCGCGGAGTGCGCTTACGGTAAGCTTACCGTACGCGTACGGTAAAAAAAAAAAAAAAAAGAAAAAAATTAGCAATCACATTTAATATATAAATCTAAGGACCCCCAAGGGAGAAAAAAATAATTGATATTTTGTAAAAAATGGCATGGCATGCACGGTACGAAATGCGCAAGGTGGGCACTCGGTGCGCGAAGCGGATCTAGTGCCCACAGCGCGCGCACGCTGCGCGAAGCGCTCCGTGCGCGCAAAAATTAACAATAAATAGATAACTTAGCATTTAAAAAACCGTACAAATTCACTGAAAAAACCATAGGTTTCACACACGTTATAGTTAGGAATTAGCATTTAAAAAACTTTGCAAATTCACTTAAAAAACCATAGGTTTCACACAAGTTATAGTTAGCTGTACATTTCACTCGTAAAAAACCAATGAAATTCCACGTTATAGTTAGATCAGGTAACTATAACTTGCGCGACCGCAATCCACTGCTGATGACGTCACATATTACATCACTCATGACATGGTCAGTGACATCACTCATCACATCAATGATGACATCTCAAATGACACATTGTGCATTGCGGTCGCGCAAGTTATAGTTACCTGATCTAACTATAACATGGAATTTCATTGGTTTTTTACGAGTGAAATGTACAGCTAACTATAACTTGTGTGAAACCTATGGTTTTTTAAGTGAATATATATATGTATATATATATATTGGTGGGCTTGAAATGTCTCAGACAGCGGCACATAACTGAGGCACACACCACTAGACCCACAAACCAACACAGACTCATTCGAGTCGCCCATTGGAGGGCTCATATTTCAAAGTGGGAGGTGTGGCCTCTATGCCAAAATGACTGTCGCACCTCTGAAGAGTGCAACGAGCACGAAACGCGTCACGCGTGAATCGACAGGCATGCTGTAAATTGGATCCGCCCGCCGATCTGGCTTTTACCTCATGAAGGCTGCTGCAGTGGATGTCAGAGTGCGTCTCCACAGGTGGTAACCTTGGAGCTTTGATTTACACACGGCCTCCCAGCCGCGGGAGATGCACCACCTTGAAATTTGGGGCCACGGAGCTCTGTATCACGGAGTCTCAATGTGGAGGCATCCATGGAGGATTGACAAGCCGGATGTGCGAGTGGAGGCCCATTGGTGGGCTTGAAATGTCTCAGACAGCAGCATATAACTGAGGCACACACCACTAGACCCACAAACCAACGCAGACTCATTCGAGTGGCCCCTTGGAGGGCTCATATTTCAAAGTGGGAGGTGCGGCCTCTCTGCCAAAATGACTGTCGAGTCTCTGCAGAGTACAATGAGCATGAAACACGTCCGGCGCGAATCGACAGGCATGCTGTAAACTGGATCCGCCCGCCGATCCGGCTTTTACCTCATGAAGGCTGCTGCAGTGGATGTCAGAGTGCGTCTCCACAGGTGGGAACCTTGGAGATTTGATTTACACGCGGCCTCCCAGCCGCGGGAGATGCACCACCCAGTAATTTGGAGCCACAGAGCTCTGTATCACGGAGTCTCAATGTGGAGGCATCCATGGAGGATTGACAAGCCGGATGTGCGAGTGGAGGCCCATTGGTGGGCTTGAAATGTCTCAGACAGCGGCATATAACTGAGTCACACACCACTAGACCCACAAACCAACGCAGACTCATTCGAGTGGCCCATTGGAGGGCTCATATTTCAAAGTGGGAGGTGCGGCCTCTCTGCCAAAATGACTGTCGAGTCTCTGCAGAGTACAATGAGCATGAAACACGTCCGGCGTGAATCGACAGGCATGCTGTAAACTGGATCCGCCCGCCGATCCGGCTTTTACCTCATGAAGGCTGCTGCAGTGGATGTCAGAGTGCGTCTCCACAGGTGGGTTCCTTGGAGCTTTGATTTACACACGGCCTCCCAGCCGCGGGAGATGCACCACCTGGAAATTTGGGGCCACAGAGCTCTGTATCACGGAGTCTCAATGTGGAGGCATCCATAGAGGATTGACAAGCCGGATGTGTGAGTGGAGGCCCCTTGTTGGGCTTGAAATGTCTCAGACAGTGGCACATAACTGAGGCACACACCACTAGACCCACAAACCAATGCAGACTCATTCGAGTCACCCATTGGAGGGCTCATATTTCAAAGTGGGAGGTGTGGCCTCTATGCCAAAATGACCGTCGTGCCTCTGAAGAGTGCAATGAGCACGAAACGCGTCAGGCGAGAATCGACAGGCATGCTGTAAACTGGATCCGCCCGCCGATCTGGCTTTTACCTCATGAAGGCTGCTGCAGTGGATGTCAGAGTGCGTCTCCACAGGTGGGAACCTTGGAGCTTTGATTTATACGCGGCCTCCCAGCCGCGGGAGATGCACCACCCGGAAATTTGGGGCCACGGAGCTCTGTATCATGGAGTCTCAATGTGGAGGTATCCATGGAGGATTGACAAGCCGGATGTGCGAGTGGAGGCCCATTGGTGGGCTTGAAATGTCTCAGACAGCGGCACATAACTGAGGCACACACCACTAGACCCACAAACCAACGCAGACTCATTTGAGTCGCCCATTGGAGGGCTCATATTTCAAAGTGGGAGGTGTGGCCTCTATGCCAAAATGACTGTTGCGCCTCTGAAGAGTGCAATGAGCACGAAATGCATCAGGCGTGAATCGACAGGCATGCTGTAAACTGGATCCGCCCGCCGATCCGGCTTTTACCTCATGAAGGCTGCTGCAGCGGATATATATTTATTTTTAAAGGCAATTGCTGTAACTGTTTCACTCATGACTGATGTGACACATAGAGAAAGGATATGAGAGAAAGTAATGTCCCCAAATTGGGTTGAGCAATTATATCATACCTATGAATAAACAGAAAATAAATAATTAACTAGATATGTATATGCTAATAATTATTAATCTGAAAGTATATATAATTCAAGATAATGTCTAAAAAAATTGTGTACATAAATAGGCATATATGTATACTCATAAACTGCTTATCAACATATGTTTGTGTGTGTATGTAAGAAGAAAGGGACTTATAGGGAAGTACACAACAGTGAGATTTTTTTAAATTTTTAATGTCCTCATATGTTTAATCAGTATAGAGATTTAGAAAGACGAGGTTACCGACTTATTTTCTTACTGTCCAGGTGAAGTGATACCCGCTCTCGCCACTTAGGAGGGGATGGAAGCCATCACAGGATCCTTGTCTTCAAGGTCGGCTTTACTCTTTTCTCCTATATTACAGGTTCTAACTTAGATTCTCTTTCTGGATTCGCCAATCCGTCTTGGCTAATCTCATAGATTATTGAGAACGTCCTGTATTTACTGATGCTTAATCATTGGATAAATAGTAGGGATTTTAACCAATTAAGAGATTAAACAAAGTTATACAATACATATTTCTTTATAACGGGGTACCAATGTTACTCCAATAGGATTCAAAAAGTAAATTTTTAAGTTAAATTAATTCCCAAGGGTAATAGGTAAGAGTGCAGAGAGAAAGAAGAAATTTGGTTAATTATGAAAGGCAGTACCAATGTTACTCCAATAAGTTTCAAAAAGTACATTTTAAGTTAAATTAATTCCCAAGGGTAATAGGTAAGAGTGCAGAGAGGAAGAAGAAATTTAGTTAATTACGAAAGGCAGACAGTCTCGACCCAGTTATCCCATATATTCCAGTGCTTCGTTCTCTTATTAGAGCGTATTTCTCTGTCCATTTTGGCTATTCTGTGGATCGAATTTATCCATTCTGGTTCTAAGGGTGAAATAGGTAAGATCCACTTAATACATAATTCTCTACGCGCTAATAGGATTAAAATAAATATAAGGGCCTTAAGAGGTTTAGGTATGATACCAGCATATTCCTCTTCCGGTATCACCCCACATATTACCAGTGCCAGACTCACCTTCACTTCTTGGCCCACCATTTCTGACAGGATTTTACTCACTTTCTGCCAAAAGGTTTGGATGGAGGGACACCACCAGAACATATGCATTTCATCTGCGTTGGGTTCACCGCACTTTTGGCAATTCCTCACCGTTTGCTGGCCCATCTTTGCCTATCTTCGAGGCGTCCAGTAGGCCTTATGAATAGTAAAAAGGGATGTAGATACTTGCCATAGTGCTTCTAGATCATACTCCGGTAGTTCCCTCCTCCACGTCTCCGTATGCCATGTACTAGAATCTTTTGATGATTGAACCAGTAACTCGTACCTTTTTCGAGACCTCTTACTGCAGTCCAGGACGGAGTGCTATTTTGGCCTCATATAGTCCACTGTGTTTCCCCTGCTGTCTTTGCCCAGCTTAGTAACTTGCAGTATTTAAAACAAGAGACGGCACCTTCTGTGATCTCTTGAAAGTCTTGCCAATATTTTAACTGAGTACCTTCCAATAGCTGACCCCATCTGCAAATTCCCTTTTTCATTATCGGGGTTGCTAAAGAGTCATGCAAACATGCGGGGGTTCTTGGAGATCTCCATATTGGCGCGTTGTGGCTATAATATGGAATCTGTAGCATCTTCCTAATTTGATACCACAATTTACAAGCCCAATAAAGAGACTTTAATCTGATTTTTTTTAAATATTTGGGGTCTCCGAACTTATAGAGAAAGTGGTTAGATAAATCTGGTAGACCGTACGTCAAGGCACGAAACTTAGACTGATATTATTGGAATCCTTTAATAGCTGGCTAAAAAATTTCAGATGAAAGGCTCTCTGATATTGTAAGAGATCTGGACTTGCTATGCCCTCATTTTCCTTTTTTTCCCTGCATTTCCTCCATGCAATCCTAGGTCTTTTTTTTGCCGAGATGAAGCTGGAGAAGGCTCCTTGTACTTTTTTAATCCATTCAATCTTAAATTCCAGTGGAATTGTATTAAAAGTAAATGTGCATTTGGGTAAAATAAACATCTTTAATAAGTTTGATTTGCCCAAAAAAGATAAGGGTAAAGAATCCCACTGCTGCAGTTGTGTCTTAACTTTAAAGTAACTGAGTCAAAATTCACCTTTGCTAAAGTTTCCACGTCGATCCCTAAATATCTGATCTTTTTAATGAGTTCACTCTGGGAACTGGTATTCCACTGCATGATCTCTGTTTTAGAGGGATTTACCGTGCATCCTGATAATTTACCAAAATGATCTAGAATTTCCCAAATAACAGATATTATAGGGTCAAGATGTGAAGATCATTAAGTCATCCGCATAAAGCCCTATTTTTTTTCCCAGTCATTACATGTAAATGGGTGAATATTTTTACATGCTCTTAACTTGATGGCCAGTGGCTCAATGTATATGCTACACAAGATAGGGGAAAGTGGACAGCCCTGTCTGGACCCTCTTCTTATTTGTTCTTTTTCAGAAACGGATCCATTTACTAATATCCGGGCCGTAGGATCAATCTCCAAATACTTTTCCCAAAGTAATTTGCTGGATTGCTTCATAAAGAAAGGGCCAGCTGACCCTCTCGAAAGGTTTCGCAGCATCGCAGGTTATTATAGACAAGGTTCTTTCGTATTCTATAGCAAGATCTACTGCGCCAATTAAATCCCTTCTGATCGCTATGGATAATTGAACCGACCATTCGCTCCAACCGTTTGTTCAGAATCTGTGTATATATTTTGTAATCACTGTTGAGCAATGATATAGGCCTGTATGATTCGCATACTCTGGGATTTTTGTTGGGTTTGAGAAGAATGATTATGGTTGACAAATCCCAGGAGGGGGGAGTGTCTTGTTTTAAAATATGTGCTGAGTTAAAAAGATCCAGAAAAATCGGAGCTAGCTCTTCCCTCAGCAAAGCATACAACTCATTGGGGATAGCATCAGGGCCAGCAGCCTTACCCTTTTTCAAGTTCTTAATTGAGCTGTGAACTTCTTCCAATGTTATAGGAACCAATAGTTCTTCTCTATTTTCATTACTTAACAGCAGGAGATCAATGTCACTGAAAAAAGCGGCTGTTTGTTCTTTGTTTTGAGCTAAGTCCTCTGTATAGAGTTCCTTAAAAAATCTAACAAATTTCTGCTCTATGGCTCTGTCCTCAAAGTGATGGTATCACCCGTAACTTGATTTTTCAGGTCCTAAATGTTATTCCTTATTCGATCTGTTTTGGCCTTCCAGGCCAAAAGCTTGCCACTGCCCTCCCCGTATTCGTAATTGGCAAGTCTACTCACTTCCCATCTCTTTTTCACCCTAAGTTCTAAGTAATCTGCTAGTTTTGTCTTGGCCTTTACTAGATCTGCTTCTATTAGAGGTTTCGTATTAACGTCTGAGGTTTGGGTTAGATTTCCTTGAATTTCTTTTATCTGGTCTTCTAAAGAGGTGAGTTCTTTTTTCCTTTTCCTATTTTCCATGCATTTTGGCTAATTAGGATACCTCCAAGGTATGCGTTATACGTGTCCCAAACCTTATTTATGGTAGCCGTATCAAGATTAAAAAGGAAAAACTCTTTTGTTAGTTTTATCACGTTCTCGAGTATCGAAGACTCAAGAAGGAGAGATCGGTTTAATGTCCAGTGCTGCTCTGGAGATTTACAAATGATCTTAAAGTGTAAAAAAATAGCCGAGTGGTCTGATAGATGTTCCGGTATATGAGCAATCTTCTTGACGGAATTACTGATAGTGCTAGATGTCAAGAAAAAATCAATCCTAGATCAATGCCCATGCTTTTTATTGTGAAATGTAAAATTTTCTATAGAATTACTCGATGCTCCCCCCCCTTCATGTGCCTTTTAGGCTCCAAATATCTACTAGGCCAAGATCCTGAATTATAGATTTCAGAGCAGTTCTCATTTTCGAGGTTGACACATTGAGTGTTTTTG
Source organism: Triturus cristatus (assembly GCF_964204655.1). Lineage (NCBI taxonomy): Eukaryota > Metazoa > Chordata > Amphibia > Caudata > Salamandridae > Triturus > Triturus cristatus. The sequence goes on from NC_140582.1 coordinate 641,425,451, forward strand.
AGGTGGTGTCTTTGTCTAAATCGAGAATAACATTAAAGTCACCTCCAATAATGATTGTTTCATTAAATTCGAGTAGATGAAGCATTAATGTACGACGAGGGAGAGGGTCATCCAGGTTAGGGCCATAATATGATACAAAAATTAACCATGTGCCCTGAACTCTTGCCCTAACAATCACCCACCTACCTCGAGGGTCAACCTTAACTTCTGCTATAGTGCATTGAGCGGATTTTTAAAATATTATAGCAACCCCTTTAACTGTGACTGTTTGTGATGTACAAAAACAATGTTCTACCCATGTTTGAGATTTTAAAATATCAAGCCATTCCTCTTTTACCAAATGAGATTCTTGAATAAATATAACATCAGCCTCCCTCAACTTCAATTATTCCAGTATTTTATTCCTCCTTGGAGTCACTCTCAGGCCAGAGTTAATATTATCTAAACCTGCCATCATATATATAAAGTGGCCTTTTTGCTATACCTTTACAGTAGCATATAATATTCAGCTCTCCCTACCAGGTGGTGACCCATATAATCTAAGACAATTAAAAAACCACAAAAAAACGAGTCAATTGGATCAAACATTGTAGGACATTTTTTTTTATTTTTCCCCATATGCTCCCCCACCCAATGTTTCTTAAATACTTCTCTACATTTTTACAAGTAACCCAGCACTCCCTCCCTGGGGAACCCTCCCTGTTAACACGAGGTATATTGACACCTCCTATGAGCGCTCTCGCCCCTTGATGAGCTGACTATTTTTTACTATAAATATTGGGCCCTTATCTGTTCAATAAAGGAGTTTACATCTTCTACAGTGAGAATTATTGTCAGCATTTACAATGTATATCTTACTCCTTCTGTAACGTGATGTGTTTTCCAGAATATGATTACTAATTTTTCTTTTTTTCCATGGTCCTTGACTATGTGAGTGTTTCTGTGTTGAATCTGTTGAAGGTCAAATTACTAGCACAAGAAAAAAATATCCCTTGTAGCAACAGCATACAATTTCAAAAAAGCCAAGAAAAATACTACATAATTTTCTTGGTGCACAAATTAGATGCAGCATGCACTGCAAAATATTTAATCAACCTGTCTTTATTTCTCTGTCCAAAGACCAATAAACACACAGAAGGCACTCAATCAAGAATCCCTATTTTATTGTGCCACTTACAATCTCAGTAGTGACTGGGAAATATGAATCAAGAAGCGAAGGCCATTATCACATTCAACAAAGCCCTGAAAGTCATATATTTTCCTGATCATTACAAAAGCATTTGCTGGACATTTCATAAACAATTAACTAAAAAGAGAGTTGCTTGCCTGCATATGGAAAATATACCCACATATTCCACCTGCTCATTTCAATTAGATCACAACTGCCCAGGAACACAAAGACGATCTGTCACATTAAAGAAAAATATATAAAGAACAACTGAAACCATTTCAGCGTTAAAAAAACCACTTTTGATACACTTATTGTAATGTAGCGTAAGTGACTCTAGCTATTCTGACAACAGAAGGGTGGGTCCAGTTGCCTCTACAAAATATGTCTACATATTTTGCTGTACATCAGTTGGTGACTGTACAATGCCACTGCCTTCCACATATTTTCAATTGCATTATATATCAAGATTTTTATGCAGAGTGAGATTAAATTGTTTGTTTCGTGGAGGATCAGGAACCAGATATGCAGTTTTTAAAGGCAACAGTTTAGCCTCTCGAAGACATCTTCTCAACTTCTCTAAAGCTGTCCCACAAAAATGTTGCGAGGGAGGTAAAATGATCAAGCAGCTGTTGGGATGGGTGAATACGATGTCAATGACTTTCATGATATGTGCAGGTCCGACAACTGCAATGTCAGTAAATGCAGTGTGAACGTATGCCGCTGCTTGTACCCTCCCAATGCCCATAAATGCAAGGTCAATGTACACCGCAATTGTGCTGAATATTAGCGCCGACATCAATGATAATAATACCAATCTATTCAGTGATCCATGTTTAGACGATAATATTATTGTTGCGAATAAGAACAATGTCTACGTGCGTTCACACCAGAGCAAACATAATCTTGTTGCTACCAGTACAAACAATTTCAATGTAGAAAATAACAACTGTAGCGTTAATACCAGCACAAATTATTTCAATGTAGAAAATGACAACTGTATGCGTAGCGATGATATGTCAGTAAACATGATACCAGTGGCTGCTATATTACTTGTAGCAGTTCCGATGAACTCACTTCATTGCTATCAAATTCACCCAAGTTAACCTCTCCAACAACCCCGAGTCAGAGATACACGGTCATTCAGGTCCTGCGACCCATGCTCATTCTTATCGAGTAACAGGTCACAGGTGGGGTCCCCCATAAATGACAGACAAGCACAAACCCCGATCAATTCCACAGATAGATAGTTGCTCTACAAACAAGTCTGAGGTTATTGGCCCAAATAAAACCCATTTGGCCAAGGATTTGCAGTCCCCCAAAATACCACAAAGATAGATACTAAAGGTAGATAGGTACACTCAACCAATCAGGGCACAACATGCACAACACATGCAGGGATCTCGCGCTACTCACACGGATATCTGGACACATACACACTGCCCCACATTAGCTCGCACCGAGGTTGAAAGCCATCTGTGTCCTTATCAGATGTGCACATGTGATGAATTACGACTAAGATTCTCTTTAGGAATGTAGAGAACATTTTATTGTACCTCATGAACTGTATACATTGACGTCCAAAGGTTTGTACATCAAGGGGTTTTCAGCAGACGCATTCTGTCTAGGATCTCCCGGCAGCAGCGTTTAAATAAATCAACTTGTTCATGTTTTGTCAAACTTCTCTTTTCTTTTAATTTTTTTAAGGTACATTCATATCCAAGCAATACAGCTATAGAAAGAGTGGGTTAATTAGATGAGATGTATTTGTTACTAAAAATATCTAAATACATTCACTGCACTTGACAAAAATCATCCTCTTCTGTGTTGAAAGCGGCAGTACTTAATTTATAAAAGAAAAAGGAGTTGGGCCCTAAGTTTTGTTTAGAAGCCTATGGCCAGTGCTATTGAATGTAGGCATGCTAAATAAAAGAAATTGTGTAGTCATGCTTCCACCTCATCCCTCCTTAACCCACCACCAGATACTCCCTGCCCCTTTCTCTCACTCTTGCAGCTTCTTTTTCATCTGGCTTTCTCCCATTTTCAGTTTTTTCTTCCTCCTTTTTCCCCCCCAGGTGTGTTTTTCTCTCTCTCTTGTTCTGAGTCAACGTTTGATGTGAAAATGTAAGTGCGGGTTCACAAAAACTGAGTGCTGGTGTGTTCCACCTGTGACTACAAGCTCAAATTAAGCAGTAGAAGGTGGACACATTGATACATTTGCCAGCAGTGTAACACAGCATAATCAATCATTTAGAACCTATATATTTCTCCTATTTTGGGGGCAAAATGTATTATTTCTGTGCCTTCCGTTTGGCTGTGGTCAGTGGTTGCCCCCTTGTGTGTCCTAGAAACTGTGGGCAGGGACAATATCTATTGTTCTGACTGTTCTTGTTGTGTTGAATATGAAGATGTAAAAAACTCTATGAGAATAGTATTGTTGAGTGAGTAGCTAGATACTTTTCTAAATGCTTTCACAAGACGTAACCTGCACCTTTGATAGGAAAGCTACAAAGAGGCAACTTCTAGTATTATTGAAAAATTAGTGTATCACTTTAAAGTAGTGTGGACAAAGACCATTGCTTACACTTAGAAAGCTGCAGGGGGATGCAATGATCAGCCATTTAAAAAAATAAACTGTTGAGAGAGACAATGAAGACTTTAATGTCTACTCCAATTAAATTCATTTTCTTAAAACACATTAACTAAATACCTAAAAAATGGCTCCACTGGCTTGTCAGTAAAAGAAAATAGAAATTTGAGTTGACCTTTGAAAGTGGAGTCAATGTGCACTGCTCAATTCTATTGCAAATATTGGTAGATTCTAAGCTGGTTAAAAGTCAAATTAACTCATGAGCAGGCAAGGACTGGCTAACACTTTCAATAGATCCTTGTTGGACCTAGCCCTTTATAGGACTCTGGGCACTTTACTACTGCTAACCATTGCTAAAGTGCTTGTATTTTCTCCCTAAAACACAGTAACATTGTCCTACACCTAATTTGCACATTTAATTTACCTGAAGTCCCTAGTACATGGTACTATTTGTACACAGGGCCTGTAATTAAATGCTTCTAGTGGACCTGCGTTACAGCAAACAAATGATGGACGGAATGCTGACAATGCAAACATTCTCCCCCAGTCAAAAGATCTTGGTTAAATCCATCATTATTTTGCCCACTACGACACTCCAGGTGGACCCAGCCATATACAAATCAGTCTTAATCCTGTGCCCCATGGGAACAGTCCAGACCGAACTGGCAGTCCAGGTCCTCCCTGGACCGGAAACAAGCATCCTGCGACCAGTTTCAGAGTATGTCACCCTTCTTCAGCCAGGCTAGCTTGAATCCAGTGGCACAGTGAGCAAGGGACCCACGTCTGGGCATACCCATCCCACTTAAGGCGAAAAGTGTTACAGCAAACAAATGATGGATGGAATGCTGACAATGCAAACAGTCTCCCCCAGTCAAAAGATCTGGGTTAAATCCATTGTTCTTTTGCTCACTACGTCACCCCAGTTAGGACCCAGATATATGCAAATCAGTCTTGGCCCTGTGCCCCATGGGAACAGTCCAGAACGAACTGTCAGGCCAGGTCCTCCCTCGACCAGAAAAAAGCATCCTGGGACTGGTTTCAGAGTATGTCACCCTTCTTCAACCAGGCTAGCTTGAATCCAGTGGCACAGTGAGCAAGGGACCAACGTCTGGGCATACCCATACTACTTAGGGCGAAAAGTGTTTCAGCAAACAAATTGTGGACCTGCAGCACTCATTGTGCCACCCACTAAAAGCATGTCTCAGGACTGCTATTGCAGACTGTAGAGCAGTTTAAACCACTATTTTGACATGAAAAAATAAACATTTTGCCAGGCATAAACATTCCTTTTTAATGCTTACAAATTACCCCTAAGGATGGCGCTTAGAGCTCCTAGGGCATGGTGCATTGTATTTAAAAAGTAAGATTTGTGGGTTTAAGTCTTACATGTCCTAACACTCTTAAAGTAATTTTTCACTATTGTTAGGCCTATCTCTTCCACTGACTAACACTAGGTTAACTTATTATCTTCTAATAAGTACTAACATCAGATTGAGAGCAGGCAGAAAAAAAATGTTCATTCTCAAATGCATTGTATTTGAAACTCCTCTTTAATAGGAAAGTCAGATTTGAAAGTTGCAATTCTGAAAATGGCACTTTTAGAAAGTTGGCATATATATGTCTAAATCAACTGTTCCTTCCTTCCAGCAAACAGGGTCACATGACAGTGGCTTCCTCTCATGGGATAGGTTATCGATTCTTTCCAGACATGGGGAAAATGGGGCTTGGTATGGACAGGATAGGCCCTCCTGCCATGGGGGCTGGGAAGGGGCTATACTCAGCCCTACTTACACACTCTTACACACTACAGCACACACAAAGGAACCTGACACCAGGCCTGCCCTGCCTTTTGTAACAGTAGAAGAAGACAAAGAGGAGCCAAACTCAGGAAGTGCAGGAGAACTGGACAGAACTAGTTTGGGAGGGGACTAGATGTTGCCCCCCCCCACATAAAGGCTGACACTGAGGGTAAAAGGTGGAACTCTCAGACCCCATCTCAGTACACTCCTGGACCTGTGACCTAGAAGAAGGACTGCCCTATTGTCGTGCTGTTAGAATTGTGGTCCTGCTGTCCTTCTGCCTGATGAAGGAAGATTGATCCTGCTTCCTTGAAACCATAACCACCAGAGTGACTTCAAATGCTAGCTGGCTGGCTTCCTGTGTGAGCTATAGGAACACAACAAGCTTCAGAGGCCTGTCTAGTATCTGCCCAGCTGACTAATGCAAAATGGACCTGTCTAAATGTTGCTGCTGGTCCCTGCTGGAGTGAGTCCTAGCCCCCAAGTTCTGCCCCCCAAGTAATGGACCCTTACTGTGGTGCTAGAGTGTACTCCTCCTACCTAACCCCAAAAGCTGGGAATAAGAAACTTTTCTGAGAAATTTGACTTTACTCTGAGAACCAATGTGGGACCGAGGCCTACTTGCAAGCTGGTCCGATGGAGGTGCACTGCCAGTGGGATTGACTTTGCCACAGCTTCTGCTACATTCTTCACCACAGAAGCAAATCCTCTTCACTGGGAACTCTAGGGAACGTATCTGGCCATGTGGAGTCCTCTTCAGCTACAGCCTGCAGCCTCGTCCCGCTGGGGTAATCCAAGCTCCAGAAAAGCATCTTTGTCTGAAGAAAGAAATATTCACTGGGTTCAATGTCAACCAGAACCACATCAATGACAACAACCTCCTCTGCTCAAAAACTTGGCTTTTCTTGCTTGGAGATTTTTCCTGCCTTCATCAACGGACCCACCAAGACTTTGCCCAGCAGCTCTCCGCTGCGGCCGACATCTTCCTTGAATCCACACTGGTGCCTTGCCCTGCTGAGACGCTACCTTCTCGAAATTCTTCAAAGTCCAAAAGAAACTCTGTGACGATACCTGTGGGTGCATTTTTTTCTTTTTGGGATTATTTTTCTTTTAAAATTCTGAGAACTCAAAACTCTTGTTCTACTCTATGGATTAAATTTATTTTTGTGTCATTTTATTTATTAACATTTACTCAATTTTTCTAAATTTATTTTTGATTTCTCTTATGTTGTTTTTCACTTTATGACTGTTTTGGTGCTGCGTACATACTATCCTCATTGTCTCAAGTTATGCCTGACTGCTTTGTGCATGCGACCAGATGTTTGAGCACAGGTTAATTTAGTGACTTTTTGTGGTTCATCCTGTAAAGGATTGTGTTTAATATTTGAGTGGTGGTACCAACCCTCCCAACTAATAACCCAATTTAATAAGGTTTTCCATAACTTTGATCAGGTAGGAGAACCTGTCTCTCTTTTCAGTAGGTGGAAGTAGCTTTTTTATTTAAAACAATTTGGATTGTATGTGTATAATTCATATGTTTACTCTCATTGCGAAATGCTGATCATCATTGGGTTTACAAAAGAGTTTGTTCATATTCTGATTTGTGGTGTCTGTGGAATCAGGTTGTCTGTGGAGACAGAAGTGTGACAAGGTAGCTGCGTGAGCGCTCTGCGCGCATTTGTTCTCACTTTCGTGGATTTTTAACAACTTTTCTGTTGAATTTGTTTGTGTACCTGTTTTTAGACAGCGCCCTTTACTTGCACTATAATTGGCCCCGCACTGCCGTTTTGGCGGATTTGGCTCTGGGGTGGGTGACCTGTCCGTTTTGGCCGCCATCTTGGAGTGGGGTGTGTGGATAGAGGTGTCTCTATCCTCCAGCGCTTCAGTGCGCAGGAGCAGCCTGGGAACACCTACTTAAAGCTCCTCCCCTAGCGCAGCGGGATCGCGCAGCGGGCGTGTCCTCGCGTGGCCGGAGTCGTGCCAGAGTCCTGCCCGTCTGCGCCCGTCCGCGTTAAGGACGCGCTGGACGGCGCGGTACTCTGTGTAAGGACTATCATACCATTCTGGGTCCATCATGCTGACGTACTCGCGGGATTGCCTGTTTGCTATCGGTCAGGTAAGCTGCTGTTGCACCCTTTCACCGGTACACCCATTACGTGGCCCATATCATTGCCCTTGTAATGGGTGGGCTCTCGACTCCCCGCATCCTCTCCCAAGGTTTATTTCCTCGGAGACTCGCCGTACTACAGACACTCCTACTACTTTGAAGATCTTGAATATAAACGTCAGGTCTGCGCTGAAACACTATCAGCATATCTATGACCTCATTGAGGAGGAAGCTCCAGACGTATTTGCCATGACGGAAACATGGCTACAGGACGCTGATACCGCTATTACCAATCTAGCCTGCCCACCCGGCTATTCTATGTACACCCTGAATAGGCTGTCCAGGGGCGGGGGTATCGCGTTAGTGGTAAAATCTATCTACCCTTGCGTCTGGGGTGCCCTAAACATCTCCGGGTGTGAAAGTGCCATGTTCAAGGTCTCTGTCAGCCCTGAGTTTACCCTGTCCGGGATGGTCGTCTATCGCCCACCCGGCAGTGATGTGGCGTTTAGAAATGCTCTCCCTGACACTGTTGGCCCTTTGGTTGCCGATTGTGCCAACTTTTCTATCATGGGTGACCTAAACCTACATTTCGACACCCTCTCTGGCCTGACAGTGCGTTCCATCTCTTCTGACCTGGAGGCCTTTCAACTTCCCCAGATGGTTTCCCAGCCTACCCATTTGGGGGGGCATATTTTGGATCCCCTGTTTACCAATCTGTTGGGGATTCAAATTACCTCTGTCTCTCCGGTGGAATGGACAGACCACTTTTTGGTGTCCATCCTCTGCCCGGTCTCGGCCACTCCTTCCATCTCTACGGCTAGACGGGTTCAGAAGAGGGCTTGGAAAAAGCTTCGGCTAGAGGACTTTCATCGTCTTCTATTAGAGGAGCCGCTGGGCCCTTTGACGGATGTGGAAAGGGGGTATGACCTCTTCTGTTCATGGATAACTAGGGCCTTGGACTCTCTGATACCCATCGTTTCAACTAAAATCAATCCCAGAGAGTCGAGTCCCTGGTACGATGGCACTCTCCGGGCCCTAAAGGGTGCCTGTAGACGAGCAGAGAGGGCTTGGAGGAAAACCTATGGGATTGATCTGAAAGCTGCATATGCCAAGTCCGTTAAGCTCTACCATCGAGCTATCTGCCGAGCCCGTGCGGCTTTTTATGCCACCGAATTCCGGAACAGTCCGAATCCGTCAAAAGCTATCTTTAAGGCCGTAAAAGATCTCACAGCGAAGCGGACTACCTCTACGACCGTGAGCTCCCTTTCCCATTGTGAATCCCTTGCATCTTACTTCTTGGGGAAGGTCCAAGCTATATACAGGACATTCCCTAGCATAGGGTTCACTGAGGAAAGTATAAATGGGATCCACCATCAGACTACACTGCTTGTTTTCCCCCCCCTCACCTTGGATGGTTTTGACAAACTTGCGCTGCAAGTCAAATCTGGGTCTCCATCTGATCCAGTAAGGCCTGCTCTCTTCCGAGACCAAGCTTTTATGGGGCGTACAGTCGTATGTTCCCTTGTCAACCTTTCCTTGGAAACGGGAACTGTTCCATCTAAGTGGAAACAAGCTGTGGTGTCCCCGATCATTAAGAAGCCCACCCTGGACCCTTCCAAGCCTGAAAGCTATCGCCCCATCTCGTTGTTACCCTGGCCAGCCAAGATCACGGAGGCCCACGTCAACCTGGCCCTGTCTGAACATCTGACTCGGACCAATGCCCTCGACCCCACACAAAACGGTTTCCGTGCTGGGCACAGTACGGAAACTGCGCTACTTGTGATGGTGGAACATCTCCGGGCAAGGTTGGATGCTGGTCAAACGGCGGCGCTTATTTTGCTAGATCTTAGCGCCGCCTTTGATACGGTAGACCACAGCATCCTCCTGCGTCGGCTCGAGGAGACTGGCATTGGCGGTCAGGTGTTGCAATGGTTCCGCTCCTTTTTAGATGACCGCTCCTTCTGTGTTGCTATCCCTCCCTTCAAGTCCAACTACCAACCACTGGCCATGGGGGTTCCGCAAGGGTCCTCGCTGAGTCCCACGTTGTTCAATCTTTACGTGAGACCGCTGGCTGATGTCGCTAGGCAGTGGGGCCTTACTTTGGTCTCATATGCTGACGACACTCAGCTGGCGGTTACTCTCAGTGGGGATGCGGAGATTGAGGCCCCCAGGTTTCAGTCCGGACTGAAGGCGGTGGCTAGCTGGCTGACAGGCAATTGCCTTCAGCTAAATGCCACTAAAACAGAGGTGATGGTCGTCGGGAAGGGAGTGGAGCTGTGGGGTGACCACTGGTGGCCCTCAGAGTTGGGACCTACTCCGATCCCGGTATCGGAAGTGAAAAATCTGGGGGTATGGCTGGATGCGGGCCTCTCCTTTGTAGGCCATACTAAAAGAACCGCGGCCTGTTGTTTCGGTCTTCTGAGGGGCCTGAGACCTGTTCTCAAGTTCTTTGACGCCCCGACCAGGCAGCTGGTGATCCAGGCTACTATCATCTCCCGCCTGGATTACGCCAGCTCTCTCCTGGCTGGGGCTAACCAGGCTGAACTAACACGTTTACAACGGGTTCAGAATGCTGCGGCGAGGGCGATTATTGGCTTGCCCAGATTCTGCTCAGTGACAGGTGTCCTTCGCTCCCTACACTGGCTTCCGGTCAGGAAGCGTATCCTCTTCAAGGTTTGTGCCTTGCTTTTAAAATCTTGAGAGGTACAGGTCCGGAAATCCTGTCGAGTTGTCTGTCTTTGTATGTCCCTGCCCGTAGCCTCCGCTCTCAGGGTCTGGCCCTTGCGGTGGTTCCCAGATTCAGGCTTAGCCGCATGGGAGGCCGCTCGTTTAGGGTAATGGCCGCGTCAGCATGGAACTCCTTGCCTGTTGAAATCCGCTTGCTGGAGGACCTTCTGACCTTTCGGAGAGCCATAAAAACCTTCTTGTTTTAGCTGGTTCTTAGTTTCTGTTTTTAGCCTGTGGTTGTGTTACGTGCTACCTTGTCTCTGCGCCAGGACGCTCCTTGGCTGGAGTATCTGTGCGCACAATAAATAGTCGTAACATAACATAACATAACATAACATAACATAACAAGAAAGAGGATCCCTCTACATGGTTTAAAGGAAAGCATACCATTCCTCTTTCAAGGGGTAATGCCTTAATATGATCCTGTCTGGATCTTTCTACTCCAATAGAATCCTATGTTTATTTCTGCAAGCATTAGCAGCTCTGTTTGTTTTGAATTGTGCTGTTGCTTTAAATAGGCTTCACTATCAGATCTGTTTCTTCTTCTGCAGGAAAGCCATGCTTCATGTGACTCAGGTCAACACCTGGAGTTATCGCTTTAAAAATATATGTCCCATGGACTTGACCTCTTCAGGAACTCCAACGCATGCATAGCGTGAGTTGCAGAGTTGTGGTTGTCTATGTAGTACTGCATCTCATGAACTGGATATCCATCCTTTCCAACTCCTTAATTTTAACTCTGCTCACTAATTCATTGTATTGCCTTCTTGAAAACCTGCCACCACAGCACTCTGTAATCCTGCAATTCTTTGTGATTTGCCATTGAAGCACTGATGCCTAAAACCTAAAGCTAGGAAAAGCTTGAGAGGGTAGATAGTGTTTATGTCCTCCTCTAAAGAGGGTTCGCTCTTTCCATTTTAGTTTCTTTGCACAGTGCTAGAAGTCCTACTCAGCAGCTGCTAGCAATAAGACCATTGGTGCTGCTCTTGAGATGTTGTTGGTGGAATGCTTCTGACTTCCCAGATGGAATAAGGACTACATGTATGATATCAGATAAAGAAAACAGCAATGTCAGCTCTGTGATTTCAGCAGTGAGTGATATCAAACAGTAGTTCTAAGTTATCTGCTGCTTGTAAATAGCTGAAAATCAAGTTTTCATAACTATGTAGATTTTAGAACTCATCTATAGGTTCACTATATGAGCACAATATCCACTTTTAACAGTCAAGTTGGTAAAAAAATAAATTGCTTTTTAAGAACATTTCATATCAAAACTGGCAACATATTCAAAAACTATTCTGATTATTGTTTGAGTCTAGATTTTATCAATTGCAAGTGGCTCTCTTCTGGCCCCACCTTTGTGTTTCAATATACCGAATGACATGACCTCATGTTCAATCTGTATCTGTTCAAGCACGTTTAGTAAAACAGACATCGAGGGAGTGCCATGACAGATAGTATAGACTGTGTAAAAAATTGACCCCAGGTGTTCCACTCTCCAAGAGTGCAAAACATCCTAGTGGGTAAGCACATAGTAAAAATACTGTGATTATCTTCTGGTCCATATGAGGAAACTCAGCTTCAAGTTCATCAATTGTTTGGCCAGTCCTCACATTTGGTTGGTCTTTTGTCCATAACTGAATAAACAATTACAGGTCTGATAACAGGCGCTGCAGGAAACTGGGCTGGCACTTGCAGGCCAATTCTACCTGAGCCAGCTAACAATGTATGTGTAATAGGTTGCCCAAATCAGGGTATGGAGTATATCCAGCTAATGCCGGCCAAGTAGCTCTCCCATTACTGAGGGGGCCCATTTGAACTGGCCTAGGCACATGGGGAAGAGTGCCATTAAACCAAGTCTGGGGTTCCCAGACAGTAAGAGAAGTGTCAACAAATGTGTAATGTCTGTATGCCGAAGGTGCCTGTGGGACATAACAAGAAAGAGGATCCCTCTACATGGTTTAAAGGAAAGCATACCATTCCTCTTTCAAGGGGTAATGCCTTAATATGATCCTGTCTGGATCTTTCTACTCCAATAGAATCCTATGTTTATTTCTGCAAGCATTAGCAGCTCTGTTTGTTTTGAATTGTGCTGTTGCTTTAAATAGGCTTCACTATCAGATCTGTTTCTTCTTCTGCAGGAAAGCCATGCTTCATGTGACTCAGGTCAACACCTGGAGTTATCGCTTTAAAAATATATGTCCCATGGACTTGACCTCTTCAGGAACTCCAACGCATGCATAGCGTGAGTTGCAGAGTTGTGGTTGTCTATGTAGTACTGCATCTCATGAACTGGATATCCATCCTTTCCAACTCCTTAATTTTAACTCTGCTCACTAATTCATTGTATTGCCTTCTTGAAAACCTGCCACCACAGCACTCTGTAATCCTGCAATTCTTTGTGATTTGCCATTGAAGCACTGATGCCTAAAACCTAAAGCTAGGAAAAGCTTGAGAGGGTAGATATACTTTCCATTATATTCATGGAAAGTGTTAGTGTTGGCATCCACAGATGTAAATGTAACCCAGGAATAAAGTACTTCAAAGTGGTGTGCAACGACCGCTTCTACTACAAAGATTACAGGAACTCCCTTATTAGGGATTCCATGCTATGCTATATGTGCATAGACTGCTGATCAGTAGTTGTACGCAATATTTACAGTTTGCGCCATGAGAAAACAGAGATGGATTCAAAGTGTTACACAAACTGGGTTTAAACCTTTTAATATTCAAACTTGAAAAACCAACAGAACTAGGTGATTCCTAAACACTGTAGAGGATAATTCTCCAACATCATGGACATCTCCGGTAAAAGGTGAGAGAGTATTGGAGACAAGCACTACTCAGGGTTGCTGCAAATAAGCACCTGATCAAACGTTGGTGGCGCCATGTTGCATGGATTCTGCTCAGGAACATAACTCTGCTTGGGACCATAGAACATCAGTATGTAGGGCACTGAGTCACCATACCATATCAGTATCTATATGATTGAGTCCAAATAACAATTATGCCTCACTTGCCCTCCTAACCTTTTCAAGAGAGACAAGTCATTATATACTCCAGAACATAACACTCTCTATCATCTCAGGGATCGCGGAAACAGGACACCACCTTTCACTCTCTTGCTCGTACTTGTCCACAATAAGATATAAAAGAGACACAAAAGAAGTTATACAATGTTAATTTACACTGTTGTGCTCTAAGATGCAATAATTGCGCCACAATTGGAAAACAAATACATGTCAATAATGTCATCAGTATGGTTAATAAACCATATTCAATAAAGAGCCCTGTCATGTTATTCAACATATCTGCCTAAACCCTCCAGTACTACTGAAGGTAAGCAGTTTTTAAATGATAGATCTCTGGGTTTAGTGGCGGGCCCAGTTCCTTAGCAAACATAGATAGATGTTCTACATCTCAGTTGATGCATCACTCCTGTTTCAGACCCTTTGCTCAGTGTGTCTGTTTTTTCAGAACCCCTGTCCTCAGATATATGACAAGATATGTGTATTCAAAACAGCAGCTGTTACTTTTATTATGTCTAGGTGCTATAGTTTGACCAGAAAGGATAACAAGGGACACTGTTGTTTGACCTTGTCTAGGCTGTCCAGACTAAATCCCAGGAAGAGAATAAAATGCAAAAATGTTCTGGTTCTGTGTGAAAATACAATGTGGCACAAAAGCAAGCATGATATTTAATAATGTGTGCAAAATAAAAGTGGCCTACAATGTGCATAATTAGGCTAACATAGGGAACACGAAAATGGACCATACAAGAAACCCACAACTGTGTATTTTTATTTGCCTAATGGAATCAAAGTTTGGATCCATGTGCACAAAGATGTATTTTTCTGTTGCCCAATTAGTTTTATCTAACCGATGCACTTTTTATGCAACCGATATCAGAAGCTAAATAAGTAAACATTTAACTATATTCATATAAGAGGATAAGGAGAGAGAACTAAAACTGTAGAACATCATGGGTTGCTGCAGGTCTCGTAATAGATGTTTTAACCAACTAAGAGGCAAGGGTGCATAATAAGGTGCTGGTTTCATGTGTTCACTTTGCTGCTGAGGCTTTTACCACCCTAGTGCTGATCCCTTTTTGTTAATTTTGGGTACTTCGCAATTAACACGCCATACCTTTTTTTTCATTTTGGGTACTTCGCAGTTAACACTCCAAATCTTTTTTCTACAAAAGGGGTTTAGGCCAAATTTGTTTCCTCCATTTCCTTCTTGTTGGGGATTCTAGAGGTACCATCGCTTGGTCGATTGCTCTGGTGGGAAGCTGGGAAATAGCCTAAATACAGCATCATCTAGTGGTTTTTCTTTTTTCCCTTTTTAGGAAAAGTGCTGTGCAAGAAAACATTTTTTAAAGAGAATTCAACAAAATGTTTCCAGTACTTGGATCACAATCTTCTCAGATTCCAAAAACAAGCATTTTTGCAAGAAAATAAAAATATTTTTCCCACACTTGTTGCATTTGTCGAAGTGGCAGATGATTTTTCCAATTTTTTTCTTGTTTCTACCTACTTCACATACGTGGTGAAAACCGGTATGAAACCCATGGATGAACCCAGAAAGCTTTACACTTCTGAAAAGTAGACAACATTTGGAATTCACAAGGAACCCGGAAGTGAGCGGGTCCTTATTGCACAGGGGTTGACGCGCTAGTTGTTCTCAACACCGGAAACTATTTAAAACGCGCTGGGGCGGCCGCGCAGCGGGTGTGAGTATTTGCTGTCTACCGACTGTGACTGCTGCCGCCTGTTATCACGCGAATTTTGTGGCCATCTCTCTTTGCATCTTTGCACATAATTGCTGCTAGGTTCTTAACTCAGTTATTTTGAAATCTATTTGACCACACATTGTTTTTATGCCTTACCTGGCCACACCCACTCATTAGCTCTTTACCTCACGCTCGGCCCTGGCGGAACCCGGATTTTAGCGGGTCCGCATCACACAGGGGTTGACACGCTAGTTCTTCTCAACACCGGAAACTATTTAAAACGTGCTGGGGCGGCTGTGCAGCGGGTGTGAGTATTTGCTGTCTGCCGACTGAGACTGCTGCCGCCTGTTATCACGCGAATTTTGCTGCCATCTCTCTTTGCATCTTTGCACATAATTGCTGCTAGGTTCTTAACTCAGTTATTTTTAAATCAATTTGACCGCACATTGTTTTTACGCCTTACCTGGCCACTCCCACTCATTAGCTCTTCACCTCGCGCTCGGCCCTGGCGGAACCCGGATGTTAGCGGGTCCGCATCGCACAAGGGTTGATGCACTAGTTCTTCTCAACACGGAAACTATTTAAAACGTGCTGGGGTGGCCATGCAGCGGACGCGCGCAGCGGGCGTGCCGCTGGCATGCCGAAGGCGCGCCAAAGGCAAGCCCGTCTGCGCCCATCTGCACCCGTCTGCGCCCATCGGCGCCCGCAGTGCGACCAGCGCCAGAACCCCTGGTCGTGTGACCCCCGGGATCTATAGTAGACAACAGCTGTTGGTCCTAGATTCAGAGCCATGTAAACTACATGACATGGCCCTGCACGATAATAATCCAGACAAGCTTGTCTGCCCTAACTGCTCCTTCCAACTGCGATGTTCAATTGCTGAGAGGTTGGAGGCCCCGTAGGACAGAGACACGGGAAATATACCCGGTAATCTGCCCAGGCAAGATGAGGATAGAAATTCCAAATTAGTTTAGGAACAGTATATGCAATGTGTCTTGGTAAACATACGATCTCTGGGAAAACATAAATATCAGATGGAAGACCTGATCCAAAGTACGAATACGGATTTAATTTTTCTTACCGAAACATGGACAGAAAATGCCTCGAGTCCAGACTGGAATATAGTCCTGCCAAAGGGCTACGCAGTTACTTCTCAGGAGAGGGAGGAGGGCAGAGGTGGGGGCATAGCGATCATTCATAGGGAGTACTTAAAAATGCATGTAGATACCATTAGGGATCTGCCGGCAGAAGCCTTACATTTCACCATTAATATCAATAACACTTTGAATCTTCAGGGACTTTTAATTTATCATGGTCCTGGACCCAAGGCCTCATTTTCACAGACTTTAATGACCCATTTAGAATCCAATACAGATTCCCATCCTTTTATCATTCTTGGTGACTTTCATTATCACCTGGAACTCACTGATAACTTAGACACCGGCAGACTATTAGATAACCTGGCAACTTTTGGTTTCACCCAGTTAGTTTTAGAACCCACCCATCAGGCTGGCCATATTTTAGATGGCGTCTTTTCTAATAATGCTGAGACGATCATGTCAAGAGTCGTACCTCTTCCATGGATGGACCACCATGCGATCTACTTCAATATTAGGGTTTCGCTGTTAATTCATCAAACACAAGCAAAACCAACTAAGGTAAAGACCAGAAGCTGGAACAAAGTTCAAGCTGAAGATCTGATAGCAGCCCTTGGCCAAGTCCCCCTGTTGCTGGCTAAAAATATTAATGAGGCAGTCTCTGAGTTCAATAAATGGCTCCGGACAGCGTCTGACCATGTGGCTCCAGCAAAATGGTCAACAGTCAGGAGACTTAAGCCCTCGTCTCCTTGGTATAACCCACAATTGAAGGGTTTAAAAGTAAAGTGTTGAGCTGCTGAGCATCAGTAGAGGCAAGATTATGGTAATGACAAGAAAATAAACTATAATCTTGCTCTCCAACAGTATAAAGAAGCAATTATTGCCGCAAACAATTCATTTTATACCACTAAAATTGAGGAAGCTGGTAATTCTTCTAGGGAGCTTTTTAGAACGGTCAATCTGCTTTCAAAATCTCAGCAGACAAGCATCTTCCATCCGAATCAAACTATGTGTAATAAATTAGCTACATTTTTCCAGAATAAAGTCCAAATTATAACCTTCTGAAAGTTCGAAGGGGCCCAGACAAGCTAGATCTACCACAAACAGAGGCAGATCCATTAGATGTGAAGTTAACTAGTTTTCCAGCAATCACTAAAGAAGAGGTTTGTAAACTCCTCCTCTCTATAAAATCTGGATCACCTAAAGACCCTTGCCCTGCTACGGTGATGCATCTGGCCGTCAGCAGAATCGGCGACGAACTGACTCCGTTAATAAATCAAGTCTTGGAGTCAGGTAGCTATCCAGTTTGCTGGAAGAATGCTACGATTAGACCTATTCTGAAAAAGCCTACCTTAGATCCTATGGAGCCTAAGAACTACCGACCGATTGCCGGTCTGCCTAGAGCGGCCAAAATCTTAGAGAAATCAATGAATAAGATACTGAAAGAATACCTGGACACCAATTATTTGCTGGACCCGACTCAGCATGGTTTTCGATCTAACCATTCGACCGAATCAGCCTTAATTGTAGCAGCTGAGGAGATTTGGAGAACAGTCGATAGCGGGGGCAAAGCAGTTCTTGTATTACTTGATTTGTTGGCAGCCTTCGACACCGTGAATTACACGCTGTTAGTGCAGCGGCTGCGGGAGGTAGGGATTGGGGGTCCGGCTCTGTCCCTCCTTTCCTCATTTTTGGAGAGGAGAGAGCAGAGCCTGCACTGGGAGGGTATGCAGTCAGACAGCTTCTATCTGCCCTGTCGGGTTCCCCAGGGATCAGCATTGTCACCAACGATGTTCAACATCTATGTGCTGCCCCTGACCAGACTCATTAGAAAGCATGGTTTTGCTTTAGTGTCATATGCAGATGACTCCCAGCTCATAATCTCAATAGCAAAACAGCCTGAAAACACAGCCATCAGGTTTCATACCTGTCTCGATGAGATTATGACCTGGATGAACCACAGCTTCCTAAAAATCAATACGGATAAGACGGAGGTCATTGAGTTTGGCCAGGGGCGACCCCAGTGGAATGAATCCTGGTGACCAATGAGAGCAGGAGAATGCCCCAGTCCTGTCTCTAAGGTTAGAAACCTGGGAGTTATTTTTGATTGTCAATTAAATTTCTCCGCTCAGGTAAATAATCTTACCTCTTCCTGTTTCTTTTTAATTAAAACTCTGAAAAAGATATTTCCCTTCATCGGGAAGGAATTACAAAAGACATTGGTAGTGGCTCTTCTGCTATCTAAGTTAGATTACTGCAATGGCCTGCTACTGGTGATTAATAAACTCCAGATGAGTAGGTTGCAGTCATTGCAGAATGCCGCCGTAAGATTACTCTTAAATATACCAAGAGGTCAATCAATTTCTGCTGGAATCAAAGCCCTCCAATGGCTTCCCATTCAGCAGTGGGTGGACTTTAAGGCTCTGTGCCTGGTCCACAAAGCTCTCTATGGTGGGGGAGCCAA
The DNA here is from genome assembly GCF_964204655.1 of Triturus cristatus. Classification (NCBI taxonomy): domain Eukaryota; kingdom Metazoa; phylum Chordata; class Amphibia; order Caudata; family Salamandridae; genus Triturus; species Triturus cristatus. The sequence goes on from NC_140582.1 coordinate 641,444,135, forward strand.
GGCTATTCAAAAAATGCTCAGACTCTACATCCCGTCTCATTCATTAAGATCCAGCACGTTGGGTCTTCTCCATATCGATAGGATTAGGAGAGTGAGATGGGGTGGAAGAGCCTTCTCTTACTGCGCAGCAAAGCTGTGGAATAAACTGCCAACAGCCATGCAATTAAAGACCTGGCTGTTTGCCGTAACATAGGCCTGTGATACAGGCTGCAACACTTTTACTCACACCAGCACCAAGACGCCACGGCATTCGAGTGCTTTAAGAACATATATCCTATCCTATCCTATCCTATGCACATGTGGGCATTCACTTAATAAGTACTGCTCTTAAGAGCCAGGGCTCGTGAGCTAATCTTGATTCTAATTGCTTTATAAAAATGTATTTACTTATGAGAGCACGTGGCAACAGTTCACTTGGAGATGTCTTATATTGAAGGCTGAGCAACGGACTAGGGGCCGTATTATGCAAGTGCCTTGGGGCAAAATGGGCGTTTGCACCCACTTTGGGTGCCCTCAATGCACTTTGGTATTACAGAAGGGGTCGCAGATGCTTGTGCGGCCTCTTTGGTAATACCGATAGTGCTGGCGCACATAAAGCGCCTGTGCACATAAAGCGCCAGCACTATCTTCAGAGGGTATTCCCTAATTTCTGTGGGTGCGTGTCCCATGCAAATTAGGGAATCCATTTGCCTCAGCGCTCGCGCCGGATTACAGACCCCTCCGACATCCCCTTGCAGGTGGGTGCAGTCACTCACTGCACCTGACTGCAAGGGTATCTCTATTCCCCCTTCAAACTACAGGCAGGTTGCCTGCACTGTATAAACACGGAGCGGCTTCAAAGCAGCTGCTCTGTTTTTCACATGAATGCGCTGCCCCCATGCACCCCCAGTTTGCAGCTGGCCTGGGGGCTGTGCATTCATCATGATACGGTACATTTTCCTTCATTGTGCCGAGTACAGCTTTTAAAAGGTGCGCTCAGCGCAATGAAGGAAAATGTGCTGCATGTATAATATAGCCCATGGAGTGTTCAAGTCCCCAGTTTCTTTTGCTAGTGGACTATTCCCAGGCTTCCTTGCCACTGCTTACCGTCTACTCATTAAGCATTCAGAGCGTCAGGCAGCCCTTCAATGCAATCGAGCTTGACCCTGTTGTGCTGCAACTTTTATCACTGTATCCATCCACGCGTATTCTTCTACTGTATGGCCCTTAATTATGGCTTAAGAATGTGGCGTTCAATGTGGGGGCCATCTTGAAACGTTCATGTGATCTACAATATTCTATTACAATATCCTCAAAAAAACATTTGCAACTTATACATCTTTCACAGCAAAACATTTTTCAGAGCTCTAATTATTTACCTGTTTTGTACAGTAATCATTTACGCTGGTTTTACACATACTTGATATATATTTTGGATGTTGTCAACGTGTGCTGCTTTTCAGCCTCTCCACTTCTTTACCATTCATCAGGTGTGTACTTCTTTCTGAATCACACTTCAGGGCAGCCCCTTCCATCCTCCCTCCCCAGATACACTTTTCAGCTTTATTTAATTAAGTAGCACACTTAACACTTCAGGGCCTCAAATCCATGTGTTCTTCCGGTACAAATGTCAAGACTCTGAGGCTGCCCCAGATGGAGAACTACAGTCACCACTCTAAAGCAGACATAGGCAGATGTTTAGGCTTGTGAGGAGAAAGATTTGCAACTTAAAACTCTACACTACACTACAGTACTGCTGGTTCTCCCCTCTCACATTTAGCACATGCTCAGACAGACACAGCCTTATAGAAAGTGGGATCTCCTCCATCATATGCCTTTGAGGACAACAACCATAAAGGCAAGTATCCCCACACTAATGCCTTAATAGGCCTAGCAAAAAACAAAAACTCTCAAATCCACTGCCCCTGCACTCAGCTTGGTAACTAACACTTAAAAGAGCACATGTGATGCGACTATTTGGACCAGTTGCGCTTGTCAATTTTATTTAATGATGTCCATAATGAGGGCTCTGAGCAGGTTTATTTCTTCCCTGGTACCTTCTTGTTTGATGCTGATAAAGGAAAAGCTAATGAGCGCATGGTTTATAATAGCTTTATTTGAGACAGTTTAAGGAAGGGGCGCTATGATTACATCCATTGGCTTCCCACAGCAGCTTACTGCTCAATCAATCAATCAACTATTTGTAAAGCGCACTACATACCCGCAAGGGTCTCAAGGCTCTGGCGGGGGAGCGATACTGATCGAACAGCCAGGCCTTGAGTATCCTCCTGAAGGTCAGCAGGTCTTGGGTCTGTCATAGACTCAGTGGGAGGGTGTTCCATGTCTTGGCGGCGAGGTGGGAGAAGGATCTCCTGCCCGTGGTGGTTCTTCGGATGCGCGGGATGGTGGCGAGTGAGAGGTCGGCGGAGCGTAGTTGGCAGTTGGGGATGTAGAAGGAGAGCCGCCTGTTGAGGTAGGCTGGGCCGGTCTTGTGGAGTGCTTTGTGTGCGTGGATGAGGAGCTTGAAGGATATCCTCTTGTTGACGGGGAGCCAGTGCAGGTTTCTCAAATGGGGGGTGATGTGGCCGTGTCGTGGTACGTCGAGGATCAGTCGCATCGAGGCGTTTTGGATGCGTTGTAGTCGTTTGATGAGCTTGGTCGGGCCTCCCGCGTAGATGGCGTTTCCGTAGTCAAGTCTGCTGCTGACGAGGGCCTGGGTGACTGTCTTTCTTGTATCTGTCGGGATCCATCTGTAGATCTTGCGGAGCATGTGGAGGGTGTTGAAGCAGGAGGAGGAGACGGCGTTGACTTGCTTGGTCATTGAGAGCCGTCGGCCACCAGGAGTCATCCCAGGCTGAGGGGTTGGAGCTGAGAATGAGGACCTCCTTCTTGTCCGAGTTCAGCTTCAGGCGGCTGATCTTCATCCAGTCGGCGACAGCCTTCATTCCTTCGTGGAGGTTGGCTTTGGCGGTGATGGGGTCCTTGGTGAGGGAGAGGATCAGTTGAGTGTCGTCTGCGTAGGAGATTATGTTGAGGTCATGCTGTCGGGCGACATGTGCGAGCGGGGCCATGTAAATGTTGAACAGTGTCGGGCTGAGGGAGGATCCCTGGGGAATGCCGCAGATGATCTCAGTGGCTTTGGAATGGAATGGGGGGAGGCGGACGCTCTGGGTTCTGGCCCCACCCAGCAGCACCGTAGATTCCAGGCCGGCAGTGCTGGGGAAAGAGCACCATGGCATAGCGGCTGCGTAGGCTGAGGAGGCCTACCTTTGCGTCCTGTGAAGAGGGAAATGGCCATAGGCAATTGAGTTCAACATTTGTCAAGAGGAGTCTAGCGTCTTCTGTTTTAGTAGCTGGCAGGGACCTTCTGGTCACTGCAGTAAATATCGGACTGGTGAGGGCTGGGGGGCACACCACCAGTCAGCACCTCAGGTGCAGAGGATTTTCAGAGGTAAGGGGTAGACTGGATTTCCTTCAGTGAGATTTTCAAACCCTACTCCTGAAAGCGAGAGGCTTCCATTTCCCATGACCCATCCACCAGGCGAACAGAGCAGCGGAGGAGTCACAACAACTACAGTGGGTGTCTGGGGTGTGGTCCTAGGGAAAATAGTTCAGAGTGTGCAACCCCACTACGGCCTCCAACCGACAAAGAAAGATGTCATCATTAAAGACCTTCTCACTAAATTCACATCCAAGAAACAGGACATTCATCAGAACCTTGACATGAAGGAGGCAGGGAGCTCTCCATCTCACCACGGGGCACAGTGCATGGCATGTCCGAGGTGACCCTCACAAGGGGCCTTTATGGAAGACCTCTTTGGGAAACTCTACCAAGAAGTTGCTTTCCCCCGAGCAGACATTAGCAAGGACCTCAAAGAGATGTGAAGTGACCTAGGTGAACTATTTCTGAGAAGAACTCCTAGAGTTACAGGGCAAGAATATAGAACTTCAGAGCCATTTAGAAGACTTGGAGAACAGATCTTGCATATCCAACATCTGCCTTGGAGGAATCCCACTGGTGATAGACCAGAAGGACTTAGAATCTTATGTTAAATGAATTTTTCACAGCATTATCCCAGGGCACACAGAGGAGGAAATCTAACTAAACAGAACACACCAGATGGGCCACCTGGGGGGCCAGGAGACAACCTGCTAGACATCCTCGCTTGCGTCCACTATAATAGACAGAAATACACCATCATGGAGGTGGCACATAAGGAGGTAAGTCTGGGTTTACCAAAACCTTTCTTCTGTCATCATAGAATGGCGACAACAGCTGCACCCAATAACTTCCAGCTGTGGGGAAAGGGGATCTCCTATCACTGGAGTTAGTTATTCCACCTCATTTTAAAAATTAAGAATGAAACCCATGCAAACTGCACCCTGGCGGAGGCGTCTGCAATATTGGACATACCAGTCCCAGACAATGGATTATCTGCATCCGAAACGGAGAACTCCCGGAGGAGGAAACATGTATGCCAATCAGAATGCTGAAAAACACTCCCCTACTGTAGAACATCACCTAAACCTTCATATGAGGAAATGAGAAAGGAGTTTAAGGCACTTCTGTACACAATTCTCTTTGAAGGCTTGTACGGCCCACCCGGCGACTCGTTAGGTGCTTCTTTGTACTCACACTACCTGTGGGTGGACGAAGGTGGGAAGTCTACCATGGCACTGAAGGAGGATCTGAAGCAAGGATTGGCATATTATTAAAGGGTGCCAGGACAGAGGTTAGCACAGATATAATCAGGTATCTTCACGGATCCAGTGACAAAAGGCCCCAACAATGGCTGTGGAACTCCTAACAAGGGGGCTAGGTGCAATGCTGGCTATGATTAAATGCTTATGTGTTATTGAGACTAATTTGGTGCAATGCTGTAACAGGTCCCCTCAACCTTTCCATGTAAAGATGCACATGCTGAATGGGTGTGCAGGGGGGAGCACCCTTGCACTGCAATGGGTAGCTGGTGGGTACTGTAGAAGATGTATCCACTATTAGGTCTCAATATTAGAGAACTCAATGCCCCCCAAAGTGCATGTCCTTGCTGCTCATGTTGAAGGAGATGAGCTGCGATAAATGTCTCATACAGTAGACCCATCTACTAAAACACAGTTGGAGATTTCTCAGATCCCGGTAGTTCTCAAGGCAGTTTCTCTAATCGGTGCGGACATACGCGGGTGGGGGGTACGGTGCGGACATATGCAGGTAGGGGGTACGGTGCGGACATACGCGGGTGGGGGGGTACGGTGCGGACATACGCGGGTGGGGCGGTACGGTGCGGACATACGCGGGTGGGGGGGAGGCTGGGGGGGCCGTACAACTCGTACCCCGGGCACAAGTGTACCCGGGGTAAGGGTCGTACAAAGTTCGCTCCGTACGGGACGTTTTCCATACGCTTGTGTATTCGGAACGCCGGTACGGATCGGACTAGTGCGCTCGGACTTCGATTTTACTACTCGTACGTAAAACTGTCCGGGGACGTCTCGTAGACCTTTTCCCAATACGATTCTTATGTATTTTTTAGAGTTCGAATCGTACTTCACCGGTTGTACGGGACTTGTACAATTCGTACGTAAAAAAATACGGATATGAGTCGTACGGTAATGTTTTTTAACGGATCGGAATCGGGACCCAAATAGTAATTTCATAGTTTAAAATATAAATATGTACATAAAGTTTTGTAGTTTGGATTAGGATGTTTGTAAAACTTATATTCCAAAATTGATGTGAGGATATGGAGTATTGATTGGGTTTGTGATATTTATATTTGGTATATGTTATGTAAAATGCATTATTCTTAAGTGGATATTGCATATTTCAAATCTTTAGTGGCAAACACTTTCCCCCAGTATGATTAGATTGGAGTGGGAATAGTACATTTCACCCCTTTAGTGTCCAACTCCTTCCTGAAATTGGTTTAGTTAGGGGTGGGAATAGTAAATGTCACTCCTTTAGTTCCCAACACCTTCCCCAAATTGGGTTAGATTGGAGTGAGAATAGTAAATGTCATTCGTTTAGTGTCCAACACCTTTTCCCAATATGGTTAGGTTGGAGTGGGCATAGTAAATGGCATCACTTTAGTGTGTAACTCCTTCTCCAAATTAGTTCTGAATAGAGTGGGAATAATAAATATCATCGCTTTAATGTCCAACACCTTCCCCGCATTGGTTTGGATTTTAGTGCAAATAGTAACAGCATTTAGTTTCCAACTCCTCCCCGAAATTGGTTTAGATTGGAGTGGGAATAAGAAATATCATCCCTTTACTGTCCAACACCTTCTCTGCATTGGTTTGGATTGGAGTGGAAATAGTAACAGCCTTTAGTGTCCAACACCTTCCCAAAATTGGTTTAGATTGGAGTGGGAATAGTACATGTCACCCCTTTAGTGTCCAACCCCTTTCCCCAATATGGTTAGGATGGAATGGGAATAGTAAATGTCACCCTTTAGTGTCCAAAACTTTCTCCAAATTAAGTTAGATTCCAGTGGTAATAGTCAGTGTCACCCCTTTGGTGTCCAACACTTTCTATAAATTGGTTTTAAGTGTAGTGGGAAGAGTAAATGTCACCCCTTTAGTGTCCAACACCTTCCCCAAATTATTTTAGATTGGAGTGGGAATAGTAAATGACACCCTTTTTGGGGCCGATTCCGATCCGGGTCGGAAGGGCACCAAACGCGATCCTTCCTGGAAAAACTACGAGCCGTACGCGTGTTTTCCGCCCGACTCATACAGCTGTACAAGCGAGCAAGTACGATGCGAGCAACATGAGATTCACCAACCGAGTCGTCTCCGGGTTCGAACCACTCCGTACGCCTCGGTCGGAAGCTAACCGTGGCGTGCAATGGATGCGATTTACAACCGAGTCAGTACGATGCAAGCTTCGGACAGCCTGTGCGAGCCGGAGTGTCCGGCTCGCAAAACGTCCAGGTGGTTGCCTTTGAGGGTCCCCTGACACCCGCAGCCCTACGACTCAGACACACGGGGAAACCTATGGGTCTCCCCAACACACGCATGTACGATGCGGATGGCACCGATGCATACCCACTGTAGGGGGCGCACTTGTCCGCGACGTATCCATTCAGTCAATGGGAGCCCATATACGCATCGTACGACCGGCTCCCAATGACTTCTATGGGAGTCCAACCGAACCGAGTCTAGCAGCATACGGCCGCATCTTACTCGCTGGGTCGGACTGCAGGCCTCCGGCTCGGTTGGAAAACACTCCGGACCCGGCTCGGTCAGCGTGCTTTCTGACCCGGATCGGAATCGGCCCCTTAGTGTCTAACACCTTCCTCAAGTTGGTGTACATTGGAGTGGGAATAGTAATGTCTCCCCTTTGGTTTCCAACACACTCCCTGAATTGGTTTAGATTGGAGTGGGGATAGTAAATGTCAACGCTTTAGTGTCCAACACCTTCCCCAAATTTTGAATATTAAAGACGTCACATTTTTCTATTTTTTGTTGTTTTTAATTTTTTATTAACCTTTAGTTTTACAATTTGAATTATATAATCTTCTACTAAAAAATGACAAAATATATAAAGTTGAGTAAATAACATATTTGTAAATTGTTTTAATTATAAAAAATCATGTAAATCATATTTATATTAGGCCTGGGCGAAAATTTCGTTCCGTTCGCGGAAATTGCGATAATTTGACATTTTCGCGTTCCGCGGAGAGCGCGAAAATGTCAAAATGTCAAAATTTCCGCTTTCCGCAGCTTGGCGATAATTTGTTTCTTGCTCGCGCTGTGAAATAATACATTCTCGCGCGCGCGCGATCGCCTTACCTGAATCCCTGCATTCGCCGACAAGTTTTCTTGATCCGGTCGCGTTCTCCATGAGATGTTGTATTGTATTGTTTTTAGCCATTTGCGCTGTCTCACGACAGTTCGTGCCCGCAGTGACGTCATGCGTCGCGCGATCATGTCTTTCTTCTCGCGATCATGCACCGTGAGACAACTCAAAACAAGATGGCCCCGCCCGCGAGCAACCACATGGGTAAGTTGGCGACCCGCAACCATGCAGAAAATCTCGCGAACATGCGGGAAAAAAATTCCGCATCTTCGCGATATTTCCGCTTGTTTGCGATAATTTTAAACATTTTCGCGATAATTTGCAGAAGTGGATTTCGCAAATTCCGCACACCCCTAATTTATATACATTTGTATGTTGTACATTTATTTCTTATTGTTAACAATTTTTAACCTTTCTTACCTTTTTTTCCATATGTATTTTCAACATTATTTTAACATGTGTTTCATTAGTATATATTAACTATACATGTTATTTAAGTACAACTTTTTAAAATTTGTATAGCATTGTTTGATAAGTTTTATATACTTAACACTTTTTTCACATTATTTTAACAGTTTGAAACTGTTTATATATATATATATATATATATAAACATATATTTTTAACAATATTTTAACATGATTTGTTAGTATATATTAAATAATTATATTAATTTTATACTATTATTTAATTTATCATTTACAATTGTTTCATAATTTTTCGATAACATTGTTTGATGTTTTTCAAACTTTTAATCAACACTTTTGTAATATATTCCATTAATTTCTTGTGGGAGACATATATATTTTTTTTGCTTTGATCGGTAGCCATATTTTTACTGCTACCTTCTATTTTTAAATCTATTTGTGCTGTTTTAGTCTGTTTTCCCTGTACCAGGTCTGGTAAGGTGCTGCTATTTGTCAGAGGAGGTAAGTCCTTTATTTAGGATTTTTAAGGTTTTTAGAGTAGGGTGAATTTAGGCGGGAGGCTTAAAAATTGGTTATAATGGTGTTTTTGGTATATTTAGGTCCCGATTTCGGTCTCGCTGGGAAAGCCCTACGGCTGACTCACACTCGTAGAGCTTTCCGAGCGACTCGGGCTCCTGGGCTGCAGCGCTGACGGACTCGGGTCGCTCGGAGCCCCATTGAAGTCTATGGGAGGCTGGTGTACGGAAGTCTCGAACAATTGCGCCCCCTGTCGCTGTGACACCTCAGTCCCACCCGTACAGTGTATGCATGTGTAGGGGGGACCCTTGGGACCCCCCAGTGATTGAGTCAAAGGGTCCCTTGCAAAGGGGGTCCTGCTGCAGACCCCCGATGTCCACTTCCCGGAGAATTTTTGAGTCGGAGGTTCCGAGTGGATCTGGCTGCTCGACGCATGCTTCGTACATGGTCGCTCAGAAATCAGACCCATTGCACGGTGCGCGTCGATGAAGTTGAAGTCGTCCAGATGGCGTCGCTGACGGGTATGAGTCGGTCGGAGCGCGAGGCTATCCTCACATTGTATTTGCTCGCTCGTAAAGTGGTAGGAGTAATCCGGAAATCGCGCGTACAAGACGGAGTCGCTTCTGACAGTTGCCGTCAGGAGCCCCTCTGACCGAGATCAGAATCGGGCCCTTAGATGTATTGCTGTTAGTGTTTTACTCTACTTTTCATTTTGCATTTTGCATTTCTCTACATTGTTTTAGTAATGTATTGTATGCTGTGTTAGAGGGTGTGATTTTAATAATATTTTGATAATTGTTAGTGAATTTTCAGGTTTTTATCTACAAACGTGTTCTATGGATAGTTGGAGATTACATTTATTTATTTATTGTTTTAAAGGAAATCAGTTTTGGTTTATAACAAACCAAAGGCTTTTACTTTGAGTTCCTTTTTTTTTGGGTTTCCGGGAGTGGTTATTTTTTCAAAACGCGATTCAAGTTTTTCTATATGAAACCTACATACTTTGGATTGCTTCAAGGGATTTTGATTGAATTCGGTATATTTTTGCCTTTTTGGGAGGGATTTTTGGATTCTTTTATCTCATTGTTGGTGGATTACAAATTTTTATTACTTGAAGACAGAGCAGATCTGCAGCTAGCGAATGGTAAGTTATATTTATTTCACTTATTTTGGGTGGGAAATGTAATATTATATTTTTTATGTTCAATTTATGTAAATCTTATGTTATATAATGGTCCTGTTATCTACTCCATGCACATCCCTTCCTCAACTATTTCATGAACTGGAGGACTTTGGGAGGGTCTCCGGTTTAAAAGGATAAATCCCAAGCTCTCAGCCTCAACACACCATGTACAGAGAGGAAAGACTTGCACAAAGTATTCCCCTTAAACTGGAACCTAAGGTGGAGCAGAACCTGGGAATTCAAATTGGCCCCATTACAGATCTGACAACTTCCGACAATTATAATGATCTTGCAAGAACACCTGTGATGACCTGCAGAGCTGGCAGTTAAACAGACTGTCAAGGATGGGTCTCATGTCTGCCATTAAAATGACATTATTACCCAGAATACTCAAAATAATGCAAACTCTACCGCTCCATCCTCCCTCAGGGATACTTGTCAAGTTGCAGAAACTGCTGGAGACCTGTAGGTATGGGGGAGTGGCCAAACAACAGACTTTCTACGAGATAGGGTCTGGGTGGGAATACCGCACTTGCTCCTATATTACACGGCAGCACAACTCGGTTATATCGTAGAATGGAATAGACCCCCATCGCAGGACCACTGGTGCTTCATCAACTAGTCGGTTACAGACATCCATGTCTGGAAAGTGCCAAGGCTTGGTAAGTGCCACATAACCCAAGGGATTTATGCATCTCTGCTGCTCAGAGCAACGATGAAGGCATCAGACAGAGTGGCAATCTGGAGAGGCTTAACAACTAGCCCTTCCCCATGAAAACCCAGACACCTTGCAAGGTCCGAAGTATATCCCATGGCAACTAGCCAGCTGCAAGCAGACTGGAGACTTTTATGATTTGGAAGGCCTTCAATTCTTTGAAGAACTTAAGGCGGGTTCTGGCATTACTAAACCCTAATGTTGGCACTATCTACAGCTAAGATACTGGTTGACCCATCCCTAGATGGAGTGACACTAGCAGGAAGTTGACCTCCTTTCAAAAATAGGTTATTACTAAAGCTGCAATAAGCACCTGCTATTCAACCTGTCCAAAGTACTGGGTGACCCAGCCCCGGCACTGCGTTCCTCTACCATGAGAAATTGGCTGGGGTAACTGGACAAAATATTGCCATACAAGGACTGGACAGATATATTTCACCACATGCGTACCTCGACAATGATCCATGCTGGGAGGGAAGCACTAATACTCTATTGGAATTACACGGCTGCCTGACTGCAGGCCTGGTTCCCAAAGAAATCGCCTGACTGTTGGAGGGTTTGTGGGCAGCGGGGTACCTTGATTCATCTACTATGGCACTGCCCGAAACTACAGTGGTTCTGGATGATAGTCCTTGCTAGCAGGAGAAAATGTTCCACGTAGAAATATTGCAATTTCTTGCCTATATTCTCCTGGGCCCGCCCAACCCCAAAACATACCCCTTATGCACTTCCCAGGGTAGAGCTATCACAATGTTGCTCTGCGCAGGCAAACAAGCTATCACCACTTACTGGGGAAAAAACATAGCACCAACATATCAGACCTGGCTTATATGCCTTTGGGCACCTTTGGGGATGGAGAAATTGTCTGCAACCCTGGAAGGTAGGGAGGCTCTCTTTGAATAAATGTGGGCGTCTCATATACAATTCCTCTCGGAGGAGTTCCAGGACCTTACCTGCTCGAACTACCTCCGGGTACTACGCTTAACATGATCCACATAGACAAAAAGACAACTTCGCAGGCTATATCCCATGGGGGTCAGAAGTAAGCCTGGGCGGAATTCAGGGAACTCCACGAAGTGCAAAGAAAACTCCACTGCGCTATGCGGAGCTCCGTAAGTGGCTTTGTGCGTTAGATAAATGCCGTTCGATGTGATTTTCAGTGCCAGGTGCCCTTGCTGATTTTCCTTCGTCTCTTTCAAACTGGATGAATTTCTGATGTTAGTGAGGGAAAGCCAAACAAAAATGGTACCCATAAGTACAAAAATAGAATGAAGGAAGCACCAAATAATGTTTTCTATTTTCTTTTTTTAGGAATCAGCTCGAAATAAAGAGATATCCTTTGACACGCACACTGGTTGACAGTGAGCAATGCTTCTAAAGCATTGTGGCATCTCTTGGTAAAGCAGACAGGCTTATTTCTAACAGTGTTTAATCCTTTTCTCAAGAGTAAGCCTGTTGGTAGAGTGGTTGCAAAGTGTTTATTTTATTGGTGAGTTAAATGCCAGAAGGAGTGAGCAATGGCTGTTACGTTAGGCATACCACCACAACAACCAATTATTTTGACTTTGCCCCATATTTACAAGGACGGCATCAGTATGCGGCAGTGCCAAAATTAACACCAGGGAAACCTGGTCTTAAACAGATGCAATGAGAAGAAATTGTTAATTTCTCCTAATTTTAGTTGTTTCCTTGTGTGCTGGATTGTGCAGCACACATAGAAACAGCAATAGGCCTTTGATTGTTTATGTGCAGGAAGGTGTCCCTTCCTGCACATAAACAATCAATAAAAAAATGAAGTTTCAAAATGCCATTTAAAGATTGTTTATGTTTATGGGCTGGAACCGACGACAGGAGGTTGTTCGGTTCCCAACGATGTCGGATTAACTCCAGTCCGTCCGGCATCGTAATTGGGCCCCTAGTCTTTATGTCATGTTGCTATTGAGACTCTACTGAGCTTCTCAAACCTCTCTTTATGGGAGGTTTTGCTTTGATATTTTGATCTGAATTTAAATGCTAAAGCTTCACGCTTTTCTTACTCTCGAACTAGAACTCTTTTTGATTCTGACTAACTCCATTTTCACATCGTAACAACAGAAGAGTGTGCCTTTTAATATAGTTAAAGTAGAGCACAACAGGAGAAACTGACTAGGTCCATCAAAGGTGCAATGTTTGTAAAGTAAATCAATCTGTGAAATGGTTTCTTTTAGAAATTGGGTTTGTGGTTGGCACAGGTATGCACCCTGTCCAAGCAGGAACCACAATCCTAGTCAGATGCACACCAGAAATTAACCTTTTCTCACCCTCTTATAGCTTGGAACAGAACAGTGTGGCTTAACTTAGGAGGGACTGTGTAAACTATTTGCACAACAGTTCAAACAACAAAACAGTGAAAACACCACACAAAAAGATACCACACCTGATTAGACCACCAGGGCTTTATTTATTGAACAAACAAGACCAACACAATAAAAATCCAATACATAAAACCAGAGGTATGACTTTTTAAAGAATGAACTGAAATGTAGTGCTTAAAAGCATAAAGTGCCAACTGGGGCTATCTGGTCACACTAGACAGGGTATAATCCAAATGTTCTAGCCAACCAAAATGGTTCGTGGGTCAGATACCGGGAACAGCCCTGGCCCACTGAAACAGTACCTTGGTTCACAGTTGCGTCAACGAGATGCGAGGAGCAGAGGAGTCGATACGTCAGTGTTGACCCTTAGATTGTAGGTGATGTTTGGATACGAGCTGTGCAAAGTCAGTGATGCTCTGGGAATGAATGCAATATGCTGTGCATTCGGCGATGCGATGTCCTCAAATCTTGCAGCAGTGGTGATGTGTTGGTGTCGATGTGGTAGTGTCAATGGAGATGTGATGTCCACAGACTTCGCAGCAGCAATGAAGCATTGGCATCAGAGAAGATGCACTGGTTCAGAGTGACGCAATGATGACGATGCACGGACTTGGTAGCTGCAACACTTTATACCCACTTCCAATGTCCCAGGACTGGATTGCCACCACTTGGTAGGGCAAGACTCTCAGATGGATGAGTCAGTTGCTCTAGGCAGATGTGTTGGAAGTCTTTGATGTCCTTGAGACTTCAAATAGAAGGCAAGCCAGCAAGCCCTTGGAGTCACTTTGTTTCTGGGTTGGAGCGATGCAGGTCCAGTACTTCTCACTCCTGAGAGCAGCAGAGAGCAGGTCAGCACAGAAAAGCAGGAGCCAGCAGAGTAGCAGTCCTTTTAGCACAGCAGTCCTTCATCTTGGCTGGCAGAGTATGGACAGGTCCAGAAGTGTACTGAGTTGGTGGTGTCAGAGGTCCAGTACTTATTATCAGTTGTGCCTTTGAAGTGGGGGAGACTGAAAAGAGAAGCCTTTGAGTTGATGCCTTTCCTGCCCTAGCTCCAGACTCATTATAGGGTGATATGAAACCCTATGTGTGTGTGCAGGACCCAACCTATGCAGGTGTAAGTGAGGCAATGCTCAGCTCCGCCCCATCATATCAGTTAATGGCCCATTAAAGCCCATCAAGTCACACCTAAGCTCCCATTGTGTGGCTGTCTTGAGGGAGTGCAAAAACCCTAGCTGTCACCCTCCTCAGACATGTATTCAGAGACAGGCAGCAGGTACCAAGAGGGTAAAGTAAGTAAATGCCTAATTTCCAAAAGTAGTATTTTCAGAATTACAGTTTAAAATCCAACTTCAACATACATTGTAACTTTAAATTGTGATTCCAGAGACAACAAACTTTGGGGTCCAATCTCTTACCAATTAGAAATGACACTTTTACAGATGTAATAAGATAATCCCACTGTTATTCTACATGAGAGAGACAGGCGTTACAGTAGTGAAAAATGAATTTAAGAGTTTTTCCCTAACGGGACATGTACATTTTAAAACTAAATTCCTTCATTTTTACATACACTGCTCCCTGCACTTGAGCTGTCTAGGGACTACCTTAGTGGTGACGTATGTGTATTGAAAAATAAGGTTTCGGCCTGGAAAGAGGGTTAACTTTCCAGGTGGACATGTCAGTTTAAAACTGCACACACAGGCTCTTTAATGGCAGGCCTGAGATATGTTTAAAGGGCTACTTAAGTGGGTGTCACAATCAGTGCTGCAGGGCCACTAGTAGCATTTAATTTACAGGCCCTGGGCACATGTAGTGCACTTTACTAGGGACTTATAAGTAAATTACACTTTTAAAGAAAGAAACTTTTGGTTTGGTCTGAACAGAAAAGAATAAACAATTAAATGCATGTTTGTTTCTTGCTTTCAATTATTGTTCAGAATATTTACATGTGATAACTAGTAATGACTATGTTACCCCCTAATGTCTGCTCACTGACACAACATTGATGTAAAAAATATCGATGTTAAAAATATTGAGTAAGAAATAAAGACAACAAAAATATGGACTCCTATACTTAAACAGGTAAATACAAACATTGTGTACAAAATAAAGATGTATAAAATATCAACTTTTATATAAATATAAAATAAAATAATATATATGAAATATGTTCAATATTAAATATAATATTAACAAAATAAAATAAATGTAATATTCATTTAAATAAAATATAAGAAGTAAACTTAATAAAAAAATAAACACACAAACATAATAATTTGTACGTATATATTTACTTTAAAACAATTAATAAACTATTATTTTTAATTCATGTTAAACATTTAAATAAAATATTATTAATGATTTAAAATATAAAACAACTAAAATCTACAATAAATTAAAGCATTAAACTATTAGAAAAATATTTAAACTTAAATTTCACAATACAATCCGTGCAACAGGAATTACATTTACTACTCCAACTCCAGTAAGTGCAACAGTAGGGAAAGTGTTGGATAGCGGAGGGGTAAAAATTACTATTCCCACTCCAGTGAGAGCAACTGTACGGAAAGTTTTGGTTAGCGGAGGGGAAAAAATTACTATTCCCACTCCAAAGAGTGCATCACTAGGGAAAGTGTTGGATAATTCAGGACTAAAAATTACTATTCCCACTCCAAAAAGTGCAACAGTAGGGAAAGTGTTGAATAGAGGAGGGTTAAACATTACTATTCCCACTCCACTGAGTGCAACAGTAGGATGAGTGTTGGATAGCAGAGAGGAAAAAATTACTATTCCCACTCCGGTGAGTGCAACAGTAGGGAAAGTGCTGGAAAGCAAAGGGTTTAAAAATTACTATTCTCACTCCAGTGAGTGCAGCAGTAAAGAAAGTGTTGGGTAGCGAAGGGGTAACAATTACTATGCCCAACTCCAGGGAGTGTAACAGTAGAGAAAGTGTTGAAAAGCGGAGGGGTAACATTTACTATTCCCACTCCAGTGAGAGCAACAGTAGGGAAAGTGATAGATAGTGGGGGGGGGGCAACAATTAATATTCCCACTCAAAAGAGTGCAACAGTAGGGAATGTGTTGGATAGCGAAGGGGTACAAATTAATATTCCCACTCCACTTAATGCAATAGTAGGACAGGTGTTGGACAGCAGAGGGGTAAAACATTTTACTCCAACTCCGGTGAGTGCAACAGTAGTGAAAGTTTTGGATAGCAGTGGGGTAAAAATTACTATTCCCACTCCAGAGAGTGCAACAGTAGAGAAAGTGTTGGATAGCAGAGAGGTAAAAATTACCATTCCCACTTCAACTACTGCAACTGTAGGGAAAGTGTTGGATAGCGGAGGAGAAACAATTACTATTCCCACTCCAGTGAGTGCAACAGTAGGGAAAGTGTTGGATAGCGGAGGGGTAAGAATTACTATTCCCACTCCAGTGAGTGCAACAGTAGGGAAAGTGTTGGATAGCAGAGGGGTAAAAATTACCATTCCCACTCCAGAGAGTGCAACAGTATGGAAAGTGTTGGATAGACGAGAGGTAAAAATTACTATTCCCACTCCAGTGAGTGCAACATTAAGGAAAGTGTTGGATAGCGAAGAAACTAAAATTACTTTTCACACTCAAATAGTTTGAAAGTATATATATATATATATTAACATTTTAAAAATCATAACAATAAATAAACAATATTTTAAAAAGAAAAAATGTAATATATTAAACATAGAAAAAGTACACATATTATAATATTAATTTTATATAACAAAAATCTACAAATATTATATAAAATAAAATAATAAATACATTTATAAAAAATTATTATTTTAAACTAGAAAATATTTACAAACAAAGGGGTCGATTCCAATCCTGGAAAAAGGCTGTACAAATCGTTGTATGGAGCGTTTTTCCCGTACAACTCGTACCCGGTAAACTTTTCTTACAACCTAGGAAGTACGATTCGTACAGAAAGCCTCTTTCCATACAAATCGTACAAAAGACCATACAGCTAAAATAAACCAACGACTCTGATCCAGAACAGCTTGCACGCGACGTCTGTATGTATTTAAGCATTGGTTTCCAGCCCAGCAAGTACGATTCGTCCCTACAGCACTCCGTATAACTCTTTTCTTACGGGAGCCAAAAACAGCTGTAAAAGCAGAGTCCCCAGGGGTACGAGTCGTACAGGCATACACCCCCGTGCATTGTGTATGTACGGTGCGTACCCCAACATCGTGTATGTACTGTGCGTACAGCCAACATTGCATACCCCAACATCGCGTACCCCAACATCATGTACCCCAACATTGCATACCCCAACATCGTGTATGTACTGTGCGTACCCCCATCACGTACCCCAACATCGCATACCCCAACATCGCGTACCCCAACATTGCATACCCCAACAGCGCGTATGTACTGTGCGTACCCCCAACATAGCGTACCCCAACATCGTGTACCCCAACATCAAATACCCCTACATCGCGTATGTACACACCGTACATACACGATGTTGGGGGTACGCACAGTACATACGCAATGTTGGGGTACGCACCGTACATACACAACGCACGGGGGTGTATGCCTGTACGACTCATACCCCTGTACGACTCGCACCCCGGGAACAACTTTTCCCAGGATACGAGTCGTACAAATTTTGCTTCGTAGCGGGTAATGGCATTCCCCATGTACAGGACGTTTTCAGTACAAATCGGAAAGCCGGTCCGGATCGTACAAGTACGGTTGGACTGCATTTTTACAATTTGTACAGAAAAGTGTCCGGGTCCGTCTGGTACAACTTTTCCCGATCCGATTTGTAAGGATCGGGCCGATCCGTACAAATCGGATCGGGAAAAGTTGTATTTTTCCCATACAAATCGTACTTCACGGGTCGGACGGGACTTGTACGATTTGTATGGAAAAATTTACCAATACGAGTCGGACGGGAAAAAATAATACAGGATCGGAATCGGCCCCAAAATAATTAATTAAAACATAAATATATTTATTTTATTTCCAACCCTATAACACCACACCGATAACAACACACTTCAACATTTTCAATTAAATGTATTTCCATAATTAACTTAATTAATAATCATTTAAAATATATTATTAAAAAACCAATAAATATTAATTGACTACACACACTTTAACACTATAATATCCACAACACACACCTAAATTAAACTATAAAATAATAAAAGACAATCAAAATGTTGTTTTACATTAAAAACTATTACTATTAATATTTACATATTTAAACTGTATTTAATACCCACCCTTCACCCCTCTAAAAGTAAAAACAACACACATAAAACTGAACAATTACTTAAAGTGATTATCAAATAATTGACATTAATTGACAACTATGGGGCTGATTCCGATCCTGGAAAAATATTCCCCGTACGAATCGTATCCGGTATTTTTACCGTACGAATCGTACAAGTAGCGTACAAACTGCCAAGTACGATTCGTATGGGAATAAGTCCATACGAATCGCCTTGGGAAAATTTCCCCACACGTCCTCGGGTCGGAAAATGTTTCCGACACATCCCCGGACGATTTACCGTACGAATCGGAAAAATGAAGTCCGACCACGCAAGTACGATCCGTCCCGTCCTTCCGATTTTACAACCGTATGGAAAAAAGACCGTCCGGAGCGAACTCCTATAGCAACCATGGAGACATGTGCCCGCATATGCGCCGAACCCCCCCCAGCCCCCGTATGTACGCGCCGAACCCCCACCCGTGCATGTATGGAGCGTACCCCCACCCGTGTATGTACGGAGCGTACCAACACCCCACCCGTGTATGTACGGTGCGTACCAACACCCCGCCAGTGCATGTACGCGCTGAACCCCCACCTGTGTATGTACGGAGCGTACCCCCACCCGTGTATGTACGGAGCGTACCAACACCCCACCCGTGTATGTACGGCGCATACCAACACCCCACCAGTGCATGTACGTGCCAAACCCCCACCCGTGTATGTACGGACCGTACCCCCACCCGTGCATGTATGGAGCGTACCCCCACCCGTGTATGTACGGAGCGTACCAACACCCCACCGTGTATGTATGGCGCGTACCAACACCCCACCAGTGCATGTACATGCCGAACCCCCACCCGTGTATGTACGGAGTATACCCCCACCCGTGCATGTATGGAGTGTACCCCCACCCATGTATGTACGGCGCGTACCAACACCCCACCAGTGCATGTACGCGCCGAACCCCCACCCGTGTATATACGGAGTGTACCCCCACCCGTGCATGTATTGAGCGTACCCCCACCCGTGTATGTATAGAGCGTACCAACACCCCACCCGTGTATGTACGGCACGTACCAACACCCCACCAGTGCATGTACGCACCGAACCCCCACCCATGTATGTACGGAGCGTACCCCACCCGTGCATGTATGGAGCGTACCCCCACCCATATATGAATGGAGCAAACCCCCACCTGTGTATGTACGGAGCGTACACCCAGCCCCCCCCTGTATGTACGGTGCAGACCAACACCCTGCCCGTGTCTGTACGCACCCTACCCCAGGCCCCTACACCAGCACCCTCACCCAACATCGCGCATGTACGAGTCGTACTAAGCCATAGCAAAGGACAGCACTGTACAACAAAATGACCCATGTACGCACCGTACAGACGCCAAAAACACACGTACTGAACCAGGACAAAGCAAAACAACACAAGGAGAGTCAATTCGATTCACACAACACAACAAAACATGTCCAACAAGCCCAAATACACCCAATACACTGACCTGCAACTGCCAAACAGCTAAACAGAGGCCCAAAACACAACCACTCCTTATAACACACCCACCCAAAGTTCAAACACAGCCACACCCACAAATGGACCAATAAAAAGGCCCAACACACACAAACCATGATCCTTTGCAACAGATCCACTACTGCCAGACCACAGAGACAACGCACTGCACCATACTACAGCCATCAATTCACCTTACACTTGCACTCTTTCACACAACCACCATCACAAACACCCCCTCATCACATTCACACACACACCTTCACAACCACACTCACACACCCACAACCATCCACACCAACACCCCCACAACCATCCACACCCACACCCCACACCATGCCCACTAACAAGAATCCAAAGTTCACAAAGGAGGAGCTGGAGGTCCTTGTCGACAGCTCCACAGCTCTTTGGAACATTGGTCAGACGGACCAGCTTATCTGAAAAATCAGCCATGTGGCAGAGGATTGTCAATGCTGTGAATGCTGTTGGGGCCACCAGAAGGACCAGGAATGAGTGCCAAGCCAGGTGGTACGATCTGCGGAGGACGGTCCGCCGCAAAATGACGGACGAGCACAACCAGGGGAACATCACTGGAGGAGGGCCGCCCCGCAGGCTGGTACAGTACCATCCCTGGGAGGAGAAGGTGATGGCCACGCTGCCACCGGTGGGAGTAGATGGAGTACAAGGAGTCCCAGACCCTGGTGAGTACACAAACAACTCACCTCACATGGGGGGAACGCCATGCACAACCAAAATCCCAATCATGCACGCAACCCCCCCAAAGCCAGCACCGGACACAACCACACTCCAAAAACACACACATGCCACTAGCGCCTCCATGCCCCATGCACCAAGCAAGGCCATGCCAAGTCACAGGCCACACAAAACACCAACCCAAGACAGGATGTCCCCGATGCCGGGAGGGTGGGCCCCAAAACTAACACATAGCAACTCTGAAGCACACAACAATGCCCTCAGCCCATATGGCCTAGGGCACAGCCATACAAACAGTGTGTCCCCACACAGTACTGTGTTGCCTGCAAAAGGTGGCCGCGTTGCAGGATGACATGGGTATGAAGGCACAATTTGCACATAACAGCAGCTAATGAAGACGCATCACTCTGGAAGAGTGTCAGCACACACCGCCACAGCAGCAGCGCAGACTCAGACACTCCGCCCAATGGGTGCCCGGAGATTAGAAACAAATCCACATGAACAAGCCAATGGCCTTTGAAAGACCTGCAAACTGTGTGTGCCCAGGAGGCTGGGCTGAGGTGACAGAGGGTGACACACAGAGGGAGGGAGGAGGCTGACAGAGGGAGGGAGAAAGGGAGACAGAGGAAGACGGACAGAGGGAGGAGGGTGACAGAGGGAGGGAGTAAGAGAGACAGAGGGAGACGGACAGAGGGAGGAGGGTGACAGAGGGAGGGAGAAAGGGAGACAGAGGGAGACGGACAGAGGGAGGAGGCTGACAGAGGGAGGGAGAAAGGGAGACAGAGGGAGACGGACAGAGGGAGGAGGCTGACAGAGGGAGGGAGAAAGGGTGACAGAGGGAGATGGACAGAGGGTGACAGAGGGAGGGAGAAAGGGTGACAGAGGGAGACGGACAGAGGGAGGAGGGTGACAGAGGGAGGGAGAAAGGGAGACAGAGGGAGACAAATCACCCTTGGGTGGTGTGGCCATGTCCGCTCGTCAGCAGGTGGACTGTGTGCATGTAGACAAGGTTCGGCAGTGCGTGACTCCCCCTTTTCCTTTGATAAACACTGGGCCATGTGTCAATCTGTGCACGAGTACATCCGTGCTGCAGGCACAAACCTAACCTTACACCCAGTATACCCACCCACTGTGTTTGTTAGAACCCTGTCACAAATGCTTAAGTTACCTACCTGCATTCTCAAATAGCATGGAAAATACACCATTTGGCCACGTACAGTGCAACACGTAAGGCGGCTCTGCATGGCTTGCTACGCCCGCTCACTACACTGCTGACTGCGTTCCAAAAAGATGCATCAACTAAGATTGTGTCACACATAGGTAAAGTGTCGAAAGCTGTGGCCAAGGGACATACCCATGCACAAGTGCACTGCGAGAGGAATCCAAGCCATATCCAACCACCCAGAGGAACTGTGCCAACTCAAAAATGAATGAAACATGGATGTCGCATGTAACACAATTAACATTGTCTCTCTCAAACACAGGTCAACGTCGTCGATCTCCCCCCAACACTGGGGGGGAAGACTCACAGGACCAGGCTCTGCGTGAAGAGGACTCCACCGGCAGCGACGACTCTCACCACTCCGTGGATGACCCAGACCAACCTGGCCCCTCTGGTGTCCAACCACCTGCAGCACCTGCGTCAGGTACAACTGTGCCAGCCACCACCCCCATTCCTGCCACATCCCAGGAGACACCCAGGAGTCCTGCCCGCACACAACAACACAGCCAGTCTGTCCAGGAGGGACAAGGTTCTCCGGGAACCCAGGAGGAGGCAGGCGACACCGCAAATGCTATCCCTCAGGGGTCCCGGAGACCCGATGTGCCCACAACGGCAGGCCAGGTGCAAGTGGGCAGGGGTGGTGGGAGTGGAGGACGGCGGAGGCGCGAACCTGACCAGTTGGCTCAGGAACCGGTAATGTCACACGTCAGCAACATCCTGGACACATACCGGCGTGACACCAGGGGCCTCAGCCAGGTAGTGGAGACCCTCAATGAGATCAATAACATGCAGGCCAAGCAATATGCCAGTCAACAGCGACACCAAGGATGGATGGAGGCAAGACAGGCTGAGCTCGTGGCGGTGCAAACGGAAATGACCTGTGTACTCCGTCGGATTGCCGACAACATGGGCAACCCTCCCTGTGCCACCAGGCGAAGAACATCACCACCCACAGGGAGGGATCAGGAGGAGGAGGATTCATCCGACGGAGCATCCCAAGCATCGTCACGGCCTGCATCTGAGGGCCCCGCAGGAAGGTGGGTCGTCCACGCAAAAGACCGTGAGAGTCAGCGGAACATCACCAGCTCCCAGGTCATCTGGCCTGGCACCTGGACCTCTGGCCCAACAGCAGCACATCAGCAAATGACATTCTCTGCCACATGGACTTGCTGGTCACTGTCTGACCAATGTTGACAAAGACTGTGGCAAAGACTCTGATGACTTCCAATGGCAAGGATACCAACTCCCCCAGTGAACTTTGGATTCTACACTCCTGCCAAGCACCTCTTGTCATCCCCCCAAACACGTACCCCACCACCAATAAAAATCTTCACAATCACGAGATGATGCCATCATTTTGCATTATTCCACTACATGTGTGTGTTGTAAAGTCAAACCATGCCTGAATTCTGAAGTAACTCCAACCATCCATACCCTGGGGTCTGAGTCTGGCACAGGACACACATTGGTCACAATATATCATCCAATACAGACATGGAGCACCATACTCACCGGTGATAGGGCCAACCAGCTGAGGGGGTGCCCGCACAACTGTGCCCATAGACCTATTTAGAAGAGCAACAGTCATGCGCAGAGGTCAGAGATCATGTGGAGTGTCCTGGGGTGCTACTCCCAAGTATGTGTAGACAGGTTGCAGAACCATGGCCTGCATGCTTGAGTCAGGTGGATGTGGAGAATGGTGGGCCGGCCAAGGTTGGATGCATGGAGATGGCACAATGGGGTCTTGGATCACAGTGCCACAAGGTTGTGTTGTGGTTGTGGGCTGCATCCTGAGTGTGCGGGTGGATTGAGAAGGTCATCCTGCAGCTGGCAGTGATCCATTCCCCCCATCTCTGTTGGACGTTGATGTGGCCTGGTTGCTGGATGTAGAAGCAGAGCTGTGCAGATGCACCCTGGATGTGGACAAGTATCATGGGAGTTGTAACGCACATGTCCGTAGAGTGCAGGGTAGGATTAGACACGGATGTCGTAGTTGACCTGGGGGATGGTCTCTCTTGCCTTGAGGTGGATGGAACTGGGGATCTTGTGCATAATGCAGAGTGTGCTGCAGCATGAGGCACAGATGCTGCTGATCAGCACAGCACATGTCAGCAAGCAATCCATGATGAACACCAGCTCGTTTCCGTTGACACTGGGTGCCCTTGCTGCAGGGCCTGCAGCAGAATGCGCCATGTCAAGAAAACAATGCCACAAGTTGCACACAAAGACAAGGATCTCAGGAAGAAACTATGCAAAAGGTGTATGTCAAGGAAGGAATGTCTAGTTCAACATGCCACACACACACACAATGGATGCACATGCAGCACAGTGGCCGTCGTGGAGAATGACATGCCACAATACCTATACAGCCATGGACATCATGCAAAATACAGATTCTAATCCCTGACAAACAGCTTGCATCTTGCTACTCTACACATACACTCATATGCACCATCTCTGATAACTATGCCAGACATGCCGCATGCACAGTGGCAACAGACCACCATTGACAGAGATGAGGCACCTTGGAGGCAGAGGGACACCTTTATTAGTCATGTGTGTCAGAATGCTAATGCAACTCTGTCAACACATACACAGGTCATGTGGATGAACATGTGGGGCCCTCACTGGCACCCCCCTTTGCACCACAGATGCTGGAAATCCATAGAACTGGCACACAAGTGAAGGGTTACAGCTAAACACCCCCTGCTGCCCACGGAGAGGCTGCTATACACCATTGAGCCTCCAATGGGGAATTCACACACCATGTCAACCCGGTGCAACCCGTATGTATCCGAGGGCAGTGTTACACACGTTGATGGCTTCATCACAATCCACAATCCCATTACAGATGACTGTCACCAAGTCTGACCATCGATTCTGGTGAATTCAGCTCCATGTCATGTGCCCCATGGTGATTCTGCATGTATGCTAAGTATCCAAACATGAACAGAAGCAGTGCACACACAATCAAAACAAATACCACACCCAAAAAGCCGTGCTGCATAACTTACCCTAAGGAGATTTTCAAACTTGTCCGTGCATGTAACGCTGATTCAGCACATGTTGCTGTGTTCATGAGGAATAGCAGGAGCACAACAATTCCACCAGCAGACAGCATGCGCAAGTACCTGTGGATGAGAGACACACCAGAAGTCAGTCAAAAGAAGCACATCTGCATGCATGTGCATGTACTCGACACGTATAAGGTTGTCAACATGCTAGGTGACAATGATGACTCCGGAAAAACATTTGTCTATTGCACCATCACTCGAGTGACACATCCAAACACACCTCTGACTCACCTAGCAGACATGCAGATGGACACACACATTGCAACACATGCCACACACGGCCCAATGCGTGCACACTCAGACACTGGAACTCACCACTAAGCAAAGAAGTTGCGTATGAGCCGACTCCGGATGTCCTCTACCGCCTCCTCCTCCTCCACATTACTTGCCTCGTGACCAAGCCCTTCATCCTGCACGGGTGGATGGTCCTGCTCATCTGGATCCAGGATGAGTGGCACAGCTTTCTCGACAGCCATGTTGTGCAGCATGCAGCACACGAGGAAGATCTTGCAGACCTTCACCGGTGCATATGGGAGTGCGCCACCGGTCTTGTGGAGCCAACGGAATCGGCTCTTCAGGAGGCCAAACGTCCTCTCTATCACTCGCATGGTCCGCCCATGGGCGTTGTTGTAGCGGTGCTTGGCAGCCGTGCTGGGGTTGCGGAGAGGCGTATTCAGCCATGGCATGTTGGGATAGCCAGCGTCCCCTACATGGAAACATCATGGACAAAAGTGGGTCAGGAGAAGCAGTAAGACAGGAAGATGATGCTAAATACAGGACTGACAGAGTATACCCACCAACAATACATGCCCGTTCGTTGCGCAGCTGCAGCATCATTTCAGGCACCCTGCTACGCCTCAGGAGTTGGAAATTTAATGAACTCATCCAGGTGATCCAACATGGCCTCTAGAAAATCATGCAGAACACGGCTGAACATGGTTTGGGACATGCCACCAACATGAGCAATGGTATGTTGAAAGGTACCCGTGGCAAAGAAATGTAGGGCTGCCATCACCTTCATCTTGGGTGTCAGTGCAGTAGGATACCTGTGTAGCGGTTGGAGGTGTGGTACCAACCGTGTCGTCAAGTCCTCAATCAACTGTTGGGGGAAGCGGTAGCGGCGTATACAGTCATGTTCCCTCAGGTCAACCAGGTCCAGAATTGGTCGAGGGAGAGGCGGAGCCCTGCAGTGAATTTGAAGGGACAACGAAGAGTGAGTACAGTACACCACCAATGTCAATGTACTGAGCACATGTTCAACAGGCAATACACATGTGCTATATACAGAGTCAGGTCTGTGTAATATGCCCTGGACACGTATGCCAGGCAGGTGACACTCCTACCAAGAGCCAGCTACAAACGTCGATTCTCAACCTCAATATGCCATGCCATGAAACTAGCTGTGGGCCAGTGTAAGTGAACAGGCAGACACATTACAGGAGTCACAGACATCCACATATGTGCAGAAGAAGGATGTTTGTTGTACAGACAGGTTGCGGAACACTAGATGCACAGGTCACATGTCATAGAAAAAGGACAGACCACACACCTTGCCATGAGGGAGTACATCTCAAGACTGATAACACATACATTGAGAGTATGCAGACATGTCCCTGTTTTGTTTTTACGTCGGATTACACATGTGGGCTGGTGTGCGTAACAGTGTGCCATGCCCATCTACACACAGACACATGTTGGTTGCAGCAACTGCAGATGCATTTGACCAAACACCAACAGCAAACCTATGGGAACACATGACACACACATGACATAGTTACAGCGTGCAACGCGGGCATTCACATCTCAGGGGTAATATTCCGTGTACCTGGCATCAGGGGACAGTTGCGGGTGTCGGTGACTGTGCCATGCCAGTGACGCATGGCTCAACAAGTCTTTACTACATGCACACATGTCAAAGGAGTGAAGGAGATGTGTGGCACATAGTGCACCATCACACATGACATGTGTACACAGCTCATCATACTTTTATTAGCTTCACACCTCAGGAGTAATGTGCCACATCACAGCCTGACACACCTGTGCCCAACACATATAGTACTGCACAGACAATGCCTTGATGTCCAGCCTTGGCCAAGTATGACAGCTCTATTCCTGTCTGTGTGCCACCTGTCACCACTGTCAGGTGTGAAACACACCATACATACGCTCTGAGGGCGTGTGTAGGGTCCCTATCACTATGGGAGTGCTGGCGTATGCGTACGCCATAGTAATATGGACCGTACACGGGTGTGTAGGGTCCCTATCACTATGGGAGTGCTGGCGTATGCGTACGCCATAGTGATACGGACCGTACATGCGTGTGTAGGGTCCCTATCACTATGGGAGTGCTGGCGTATGCGTACGCCATAGTGATACGGACCGTACACGCGTGTGTAGGGTCCCTATCACTATGGGAGTGCTGGCGTATGCGTACGCCATATTGATACGGACCGTACACGCGTGAGTAGGGTCCCTATCACTATGGGAGTGCTGACATATGCGTACGCCATAGTGATACGGACCGTACACGCGTGTGTAGGGTCCATATCACTATGGGAGTGCTGGCGTATGCGTACGCCATAGTGATACGGACCGTATACGCGTGTGTACGGGTCGTATTACTATGGCATACGCATATGCCAGCACTCCCATAGTGATAGGGACCCTACACACGCGTGTACGGTCCGTATCACTGCATTTGGGGTGCCCTAGGGCCGTGGAACGCTCCGTACCTGTGAGTAAATTTTGAAATTACATAGGGGACACATGAGGGACAAGTATAAGGGCCTAAATGCATGCTGGATGTCATGGAGACCGAGTTTACAGTTTGAATTTTTGCATCAGGTGGCCAGCAGAAGTCGGTTGGAAACAATATACTTTGTTGCAAAGTGGTTGTTGACTTGACATCATGCTCAATTTTTAAACCATGCAAAGCCACTCACTGGGGTAGGTTTAAAGGGATTGGAGGAAACGTAGGATGCTAATGTGACTGACCAATCTCTCTGTACTCCTGTAAATGAAACAGGCCAGCAAGACAGATATATATGGCAGCCAGGTCCCATGAGAGAGCACTTGCCTGCATATCCTTTCATTCCACAACACTGCTGCTGCTCGTGATTCCTCTGGCACCATGTCCAG
The DNA here is from genome assembly GCF_964204655.1 of Triturus cristatus. Lineage (NCBI taxonomy): Eukaryota > Metazoa > Chordata > Amphibia > Caudata > Salamandridae > Triturus > Triturus cristatus. Next base: position 641,472,040 of record NC_140582.1, read on the forward strand.
GTCTGTGGAGAGGGCCCAGCCATTCACCATGGAGGAGAATATGGCGTTGGTGGATGTGATCCTCCCACAGTACACCATGCTGTATGGTCGACCAGGGGAGCAGGTGAGGGCTGACTCCACTAGCTCAGACTGTGCCCCTTTTTTGTGACTGTGACTTCTGGCATTGTGTCCCTGTGTGACAGACATGCAATGTTGTTTAGAGTGGGTCCCAGGGTGGGGAAGGCATCATGTCTCCCATGCAGAGCATGCTGTAGTTCCTGTGTGCACTCCTCACTTGCATAGTGCTTACTGTGACAATCAATGCATGGTGCATGCCACATTCTGCCTGGCTACTCCTCCTGGGAATGTTGTTGCTACAGTCCTGATGTGTGTTTGTTTAGTGTACCTGTGCTGTGAGTGTCCAAATTATGTGTTCGTCCCCTGGACATTGGTGTGTGTGTGTAAGTCCCCTGTCATGTGGGTGAGTGCATATGGGGAGTGTTGCACACCAGCTGCATGAGGGATGGATATACCCTGCCCATGTGATGTGAGCAGGGAGCAGTGCTGTGTGACTGCCGTGCTGAGCCAGCCCCACACCTGTGACACCCCCCAGTCTAGTGGCACATGGGCAGAGTAAGGTTTCTACCCGCAGTTGGCAATGGCAGGTGATTGTCCTGTGCCTGTGTGTGTCTGTGTACTCAGCTGAGGTTGCGTCAGTGGGCTGGGGCATGTGACTGCTTTGAGGTGCTGTACATAATCCTGGTGTAGCTTGTGATGCACAGTGTGATCCAGGATCATTGATTGTGTGGCACCCCTCATGCCACTTGTGTACTTTCAATGCCACGTAGTGCATTTTGCCTTCCCCAGAGGATAATGTCCCTATGACAAAGGTGCAATGAGTTTTCTGCATACCATGGCCTGTTCAAACAAGACAAATTATTAATATGTGTGTCTCTGTGTCATTGCTCAGGTGTATTAAAGTATTCTCACTTTTGCATCCTCACAGGTAGGCGTCCATGCCAAGGGGGAGATATGGAAGCGAGCCGTCAGTGCCTAGCCCAGGTGAGGAAATGCTGGCAGGATATCCGGTGCTGGACGAGGAGGATTGCACGGGTCCTGCTGGGGGACTCACCTGGGAGCCACAAGAACCGTGGGCGCCGGCGTCTGACCCACATCCATAAGCGTGTGCTGGCGGTGGTCTTCCCCGACTTGGACAGGCGCTTACAGGAGAAGCAGCAGCAGGAAGGGGGTAGGTACATGTGTGTTTGTTGTGTGTCACCAGCTTTTGGAAGTGCGCAGTTGCATGGATACACTGCCAGGGTTTAAATGTGCAGTGCATAACCACATCCCTAAAGTAAAACGGTGCTGTTCTTCCTCCCTTCCCCTCCTTGCCATGTGTTCCCTGGTCTGTGTGTAGTCACTATTGCACAAGGTAATCTAGGCTGGCAGTTAATCCAAGTGCCCAATGCTTGCAGCATCATGTGTGGGGGTGGTGTGTAACAGGTTTGGGGACCTTGCCTGTGCCCTGGCCAGTTCTGTCATTGTGAGGTCCATGTCAGTTGGCACTGCTGCTGAGTCCCGACATAGGAGTGTGTCTTTAAAGTGTACTGCCTTACAGCATGCATGTCCAATGTTGTGCCCTCTGACATGATGTGCATGAGTGGGAGTAATGCATAGTGCAGGGACGGTAGCTTCAGTTGCAGTCATATCCATCCAGGACCATGGAGGAGTGTGGCCACTACCATGCCCTGGGGCACCTTTTCCTAGGTATCATGTGTGTCATCCAACAATGTGGACATTCTCTGTGTCTTCGGCATAGGTTGGGCTCTTTGGCATTGTACCCTGGCCTCATCTGTATTTACGTAAACTGTGCTACATGTGTGCACTGTACAGTGTGACCCAATTTTGCTTGTGCATACTCACAGTGGGCAGTGCCTGTGTGTCTTGGTACGACAATCTGATGATGGTTGATTGTCAATGATGTATGTGGACAGGCGCAACAGGGGTGGTTTGTGTACAATCAGGATTTAGTGCAGCCCATGTGTTTTCATCCCAGAGTAAGAGGTGTAAGTACTTCCTCTGTCTCAATCACATTGTCTCAGGTAGGGTGTGGTTTGTGCGGGCAAGGCCTACATGTCAAAATCTGAAGTCTCCTTGCTAGGTTTGGCCTGTGTGTGATGTTTGTCTGGACATACACTCAAGGTGCTGTGACCCAGTCATGTTGGGCATGTTTTTATGCGTTAGCTTTGCAGCATGTGCAAAAAGTTAATAGACATGGTTCCTGCTCATCCCTTTTTTGGCAACGCTGTGTGGTACAGATGCTGTGCACGATTGTCCCCAGAGCCTGGCTCCTCTGTCCAATTTGATATCAAGTAATTTGCTGTTGTGTCATGCTCTCCATTGTTTCTCAGTGGCATGGTGGGTCAACCAGCTGTGTGTTGCAGGGCCTACATATGTACCTTGTATTGTAGATGTTACTCATGTTGCTTTTCAGGCTATGCACTGGGACCTATGTAGATTTGACTCATGTGACATATGTATACAGGTGTCTGATTATTTCCTGTCTCTTCACCTTGCCCACAGCATCGTCGGGGGACTCCTAGGGAGACACTGGCACGGACCGTGAGGAGGGAGCAAGCACCAGTGGCAGCAGTGCTGTCTTGTCTGGCGCATCGAGTGGCATGGAGGCCGAGGGGAGTGAGGCAGAGGACCTGTCCAGTCTCACCACCGACTATGACGCTGACGGGTCCGAGGCTGAGCTCCCAGAGGGGGCGGAGGCTGCTCCCACAGCTGAAAGCAGCACTCGATCTCTACCCGCCCCCTCCATTCCCATCACTCCCACTTGCTCTGGTCCCTTCCCGCCGTGCTAGGTCACCACGTGTCTCCTTCTTGCCAGGCACCGCACCCCCTGCCCCTGTCTCCACTGCTGGCGCGAATGCCGAGTCTGTGGACATCCTGCGCCAGTTGCAGGTTGGTCAGACTGCAATGCTAAATGTCCTCCATGGCTACACACGAGTGCTCACCCAGATGGAGGCATACATGGAGGACATCTCAGCTGCGCAGTCTGATCAACGCCAGTTGCTGAGGTCCATAGACTCGACACTGACTGCAGCAGTGGGTCTCCTGCAGCAATACGTCCCCCCCACTACCCCTGCACCATCCACACTTCCCACTCCCATGCCTGTCCCAAGCACACCCAGACGTACCCATGCACGCACCCCACAAGACACAGGCACCACACCACCAGGGAAGCCCAAGCGCACACCTCCTGTCACGCACACATAGGGTGAAGTAGGCACACCCACTGGGTCGGGGGGCAAAAGTAAGACACGCAGCCACAGTGGGAGTCCACATTCATCACAAACCCCTGCCTCCAAATCCACTCCCCTCAGCTCTCCTGGCCAAGATTCCACCAAAGTATCCTTCCTGGCCGCTCTGTCCGTGAGCCCCAGTGTGACACCACCACGCAAGCGGTCAAAAGAGTCCCCGGTCAGGGTAGTTGAGTCCCCCCCCTGTCCACACCCTCCCCCAGTAGCGCTGTGACCCATCCCTCCGACCCCCCCTCCTTGGGGCCTGTGGTTCCTTCGGGTGCAGGGGAGACGCTGGAGGTCCTTGCAACCATGTGCAGCGCCATTCTCACCTCCACCTTTGGCGCTGCCCCACCCCCTGTGGTGGAGTCCTCCGTCCCTGCACCCACAACACCTACCCTTGCCCCTCCTGTCCCTGCGGTGCCTGGTCCTTCCCCCCCACATGATGCCCCCTCCTGTGGAGGACAAGGAACTATAAACTGTGCAGGCAAGCCAGGGGACACGTGTCCCAATGTGTCCCCCACCAGGGATGGAAATATGGACTGCCCTATGGGGCTTGTTAATAGTGTACACATAACAACCTCTTTGATTTTCATGCTGAATAAAGCATTTTTTTTTCATTTGAACACTAATGCCTTTATGGTATTGCTGTTGGTGGTGCTGCTCCATGATTTGGGGTGGGGATAATGTGTTAGGTGTCTGGGAAATGTAGTATGCTGCTATTCTTTCCATGGGCACTGCTGGGAGGACTCTGCACCCACCCCTCCTATGTCTGGGCACTGCTGGGAGGACTCTGCATCCACTCCTCCTGTGTCTGGGCACTGCTGGGAGTGATAGGCACCCACCCCTCCTATGTCTGGGCACTGCTGGGAGGACTCTGCACCCACCCCTCCTGTGTCTGGGCACTGCTGGGAGTGATAGGCACCCACCCCTCCTATGTCTGGGCACTGCTGGGAGGACTCTGCACCCACCCCTCCAATGTCTGGGCACTGCTGGGAGGACTCTGCACCCACCGCTCCTATGTCTGGACACTGGTGGGAGGACTCTGCACCCACCCCTCCTGTGTCTGGGCACTGCTGGGAGGACTCTGCATCCACCCCTCCTGTGTCTGGGCACTGCTGGGAGTGATAGGCACCCACCCCTCCTATGTCTGGGCACTGCTGGGAGGACTCTGCACCCACCCCTCCTGTGCCTGGGCACTGCTGGGAGTGATAGGCACCCACCCCTCCTATGTCTGGGCACTGCTGGGAGGACTCTGCACCCACCCCTCCTGTGTCTGGGCACTGCTGGGAGTGATAGGCACCCACCCCTCCTATGTCTGGGCACTGCTGGGAGGACTCTGCACCCACCCCTCCTATGTCTGGCCATGTATGCTCGGGACATACACCGGGGGGGTACGCTCCGAACATACACTGGTGGGGTGTGGGTACGCTCCATACATACACGGTTGGGGGTACGGTCCGAACATACACTGGTGGGGTGTGGGTACGATCCATACATACATGGGTGGGGGTACGCTCCATACATACACGGGTGGGGGTACGCTCCGAACATACACTGGTGGGGTGTGGGTATGCTCCATACATACATGGGTGGGGGTACGCTCCGAACATACACTGGTGGGGTGTGGGTACGCTCCAAACATACACAGGTGGGGGTATGCTTCATACATACACGGGTGGGGGTACGCTCCAAACATACACTGGTGGGGTGTGGATACGCTCCAAACATACATGGGTGGGGGTATGCTTCATACATACACGGGTGGGGGTACGCTCCAAACATACACTGGTGGGGTGTGGGTACGCTCCAAACATACACGGGTGGGGGTACGCTCCGTACATACATGGGTGGAGGTATGCTCCGAACATACACTGGTGGGGTGTGGGTACGCTCCATACATACATGGGTGGGGGTACACTCCATACATACACGGGTGGGGGTACGCTCCATACATACAATGGTGAGGTGTGGGTACGCTCCATACATACACGGGTGGGGGTACGCTCCGAACATACATGGGTGGGGGTACGCTCCATACATACCCGTACCCACGCCCTGCAGGCCTGGGTACGGCCCGTACCCATACCTTTGGAACATGGTTACGGTGCGTACCCCCATTGTTGGGGTGCCGTAGGGGTCCGCACCGTACCCACGCCTTAAGAGCGTGGGTACGGGTCGTACCACCCTTACCCCTACGTCACCCCAACAATGGCGGTACAGCCCGTACCCATGCCTTTGGGACGTGGGTACGGGCCGTACCGCCATTGTTGGGGTGACGTAGGGGTGGGCGTGGTACGACCCGTACCCACGCTCTTAAGGCATACGTACCAGAATTGTTGTGTTGCCGGTTCGCGTCCACATCCACTTTCGTTGTGGCGGACGCATCCCCTCGAACTGACTAGGCCCTGAAGGTCAGGTATGTCCAGGGCATGTATGATTTGTGACTTGGGTGGGGGTTATGTGTCCTGCCCCTGCCCCCCCCCCTTTGCCCCTGGGTGTTGTTCTGACCTTCTGCAGCGTCTGCGGCGGTTCCTGTAGAGCAGGTGGACTGCTATGAGGGCTGGGATGACACGTAGGTTCGGGTCCTTGGCTGTCCGTCGCGTACAGGTGCTCCTTGTGCGCGTCGTCCTGATTTCCCGGCAGTTTTTGGCAGTCGGAAAATATAATCCGTGCGGGGGGACGTCGGTACGGATCGTACTTCCTGGTTCGTGAAACGCAGCCTGGATGTGTCCCGACGTCACGTCGGCGCTTTCCCGGATCACATTTGTATGTATATTTTCGTCGGTCGGTGTTTTGTACGATTCGTACGGAAATAGTGTTTCCATACAAATCGTACTTGCATTATTGTAATGTTTTTTGACCGGGTATGAGTCGGACAGAGAAAACGCTCCGACCGACGGTTCGTACCCGGTTTTTCCAGGATCGGAATTGGCACCTATATATTAATTAATTAAACACAAATTACTTCCCAACCTTTAAACCTATAAACAGCACAAACACACACTTAAAAATAGCTACACAACTACCATAATTAATTACCAATAAATTAATTAAAATGAATTAACAACCAATCATTAATTCATAAATTAAAAATAAATTACTTCCCGCCATTTGCACCTATAAACACAACAACTCACAACTAAATTAGTTACACATTTATCATAACTAATTACGGATTCATCAATTAAAATTAATTAACAACCAATTATTTATTAATAATAAATTACTTTACACATTTAACACTATAACATCTCAATTAAACAAATATTAATAAACAAAAAATAGTCAATACATTCAATATAATTAGATCACTTCCCACCCTATTCCCCTATAAACCTGCAACCCGCTATGAAACTAAAAACGCAAAATTCAAATAAAAACAATTAGTAACTACTAAAAATGTAACATATATATGAAAAATACAAACAATTCTTCTACAAAAAATCATACATCACATACATATAAAATATTTGCTAAAATACATAACATTAATAAAAAACTATATTTTTAACAACTATATTTTTGCAAGCGATATTAAACACTTCGATATTTTTAAAATCGATATTTCTTACCTTAAGTCGATATTCTTGATCACGAAATTCTTGCTGTTGATATTTCTGAACCACGATATTAATGACTCGATATTTGTGCAACATGATATTTCTTACTCGATATTCTGTCTCTGCACCCCTATAGTCATAACCCTGAAAAATGCCTTGAAAGCTTCCCTTAACAGGAAAGGGAAATCACAACTGTGTTGAATGCAGGAGCTTTAAGGGGATATTTAGCATGGAGCACGAGGGCTCCCAGACAGAGAAATAGCTGGACATTGTGAATAGTAGAGCATAAACCCCGTTTGATCCAGTTTGCAGAAACCAAAATGTTCACATCATATTTCGGTTTCTCTCTGAAGATCATGAAGGATTGTCGCACTCAATTCAGTAATCTTATGCTCTGGATTAGAAATATAGTCCCGATAGAGAAGTCTTTCGTCCTGTAATTGATGATGCAGTAGGGGGGGTCAGAAGTTCTGCTGCACAAATACAGCTTAGGTGTATGGTAGAGTGGTCTTTGGACATTTTGCAAAGCAGTATTGTCTTTTCACCATCTACGTTATAAAGTTGAACAGTTTACTGAAGCTTCTCACGATGTTGGGTCATGCCTAAGGATAACTACAGTATTTGACAGGACTCATTCTTGCAGAAACGCCCGAATCCTCTCAGAGTTGGTGTAGAGTTAACTGTTGCAAATGCAGGCTGGACATCCCTGTATGCTTGGCATGGGACTGGGGCAAGGTACACCAGGGCAAGCAAAAGATTTGTGTTTTCTCTTGTGAAAGTCCTAGAAACCTCATTTATGTCTTCCCAGAGCCTGCACGTCTCAATTGGTTTTTTATTTGATTAAAAATATACTCATAAAAGCAAGACATACATACCATACATATACAAAACTGAGAGATTAAAATGTGATAAGACTGCAAATTTTAAAACCCATTATCTTTCGGCATGTCAGGAGAGGTTTTGAAAGAGGCTTATAGCAAACCAAACAACATCCCCCTCTAATAAGGATAGAAAGCAAAGAGCTGTTCTATGCTGAACAAAGTTATATCTTTTCAATGTGAGAGTTAAAAATCATTTTGAGTGAATACAGTACAATTTGCTGAAAGAGTCAAAAAGTAAAAATGCCTGGACGGAGACCTGTTCACAGTAACAAAGACGCGAAGTGGTAATTCCGACCCAGTGGGAAGCTGGTTTGGGAATTTGGGAATGAATAATACCAGTCCAACACTAAGTACAGTGTCACCCAATGACACACCCAGCCACCATCGATGTATCGGATTCAATTCTTAAGCATAGCTGCAGGATGATATAAGGTCTAAAGAGTGGTTTGAGTATGTCCACATCTTCATTTTCGAGGTATCTATTGTTCAAGAACTGGGCCGGTAAATTATACATAACCTATTTACAAATATTAACTAGGACTCTGAATGGACTAGCTTTCCCCAGGACCTCTAAAACATATTTAATGTAAGGCAACCAAGGGATATTTAGACACTCCCTGCAACCTAAACAAACCTTGATAACTGATTGATTGAAAGTAAGAATAACATTGGATCAGATTAAAATTGGTTGGAGGTAGCAAGAAGAGTTGACCAAGCTGAGAGCCTGGGTGACAGTGGGGCTTGTTTAATGGGACCTTTGATTAAAGAAAAACAAGCTCCTCGTGGCATATAGAGGTGAAAAACACAAGACAGACATTGATTACCTTCAAGTTGTAAATTGATTGATAAAGGGTTTTGTCTAATGCAAAGTAACCATCATGTACATAGAACCGCATAGCAGCAGAATATCATTAAAAACAATTAATAATATGAAAATAAAATAAATGGTGCTGCTAAAAACTACAAGTAAGACACTGAGTTGCAGAGTGGCCCAAAGGATAAGAGCAGTTCAGTGGCGCAGCTGTCAATTGTCGATAGTCAGTGTTGAGTCGTCGGAATCACGTTCCATAGTATTGCAGGGGCTGAGTACTCGGGTTTTCCTAGAATAGTGCTTCATTGGTTTGCTGTTGTTTTAGTCACCTGTGCACGTTCTTCAAGGTTCGTACCTGGCCTGCAATTTGCTGGTTGAGTTTTCGATTTGCATGGTGAATAAATAATGTGAGGCTTATGTTTAAAGCAGTGTTCTCTGGGTTTAATGCCGCAATAATTGCCTGCCTACACGACCGGACTCCCAATCTGTTCCACTCTGGCCTCAGTTTTAGTCTGCGCTGGGCCAGCAATACAAGGCAGAGGCATACAACATGCTCCAAGGACTCCACCAAGTCCTCGCAGCCCCTGCACTGTAGCTCATCTGATGTACGACGCCAAAGAGGTAAATGTTTCAGGAAATGCCATTCCCCCAATCTCAGTGCCTTAAAGTACAGGGGGTATGTGCAGGGCAGGTATGGTGGAAGAGTAGCCATCTGGTAAGATTTGATTACTGCCCATGCATGCTTGCGTTTGGCGAAAAGAGCGTTGTCAGTATTATGAGACCACATATGGATGCGCTTCTTGATACTTGTTTTGAAGACTATATTACTAGGGTTAAGATTCCAGAGATCGCTTGCTGATAGTTGCTGTACGCATTCATGGAAGAACTGACTATAGGACCCACCTGGTTTACTAAGGCTAATATCTGACCACAACAGTGACTCAAGGGACCCAGCCCTGGCCTGCCTTAACTTAAGGTACAGTTTTAAATAAGCACCTGCGCTTAGGATTTTGTGATTTAAAAGGCCCAGTTCTACTCGTATCTGTGCAGCAGAAGCGGATTTTGGCATATGAAAGACTCTTTTATAGATCTTAGTCACATGTTGATTTAATTCTGTACTCAGTTTGCCAAGTGGAAATTTTAATGCCATACGACAATGTGGGGTCTATTTTGGCTTTCATGACTTCCAACATTGGGTTTAGGCTCGGGCATGTCAATTTTTTTGAAAGTTTTGAAAGATTCACTTGGAGAGCCATAGCTTTCATTGAGATGTTGCTGCGATGTTTGGCAAGGGTGCCCCTGGAGTCGAAATTAATCCCCAGGTATTTGGAAGATTTTCCTACCACAAGTCCAGAGTTGTTATACATCCAACCACCACCTCCATAATGCTTTCTGCCGAATATGACTACTTGGGTCTTCTTTAAGTTAACCTCTAAGTTGTTCGTAACGGTGTAATTGTGTAGTTTATTTAGCAGTCGTTGCAGCCCTACTCAAGTGAGACTGAAAAGGACAAGGTCGTCGGCGTACAGACGGTTGCTTAACTGGACACCACCAATCTTAGGGGGATGACTGTTTATCGCATCTATTTCCGCTGAAAGGTCGGCGATGAACAAGTTAAAAAGCAATGGGGCTAGCAAACATCCCTGTTTGACTTCCTTGTTGTTGTAATGTTTTGAGACAGATGTGTGCCAGTGCCAAGCTTAACTTGAATCCAGGTGTTAGTATGTAGTTGGACAATGGCCTCCAAAAGTTTGACCAAGATTCCCCATTTCATTAGCTTTGCCCAGAGTGCTGCCCTAGGGACCCGGTCAAAAGCAGCTTTAAAATCAACAAAGCAACAAAAAAACACCTTGGATGAGATTAGTGCATTATCGATGTGTATTGATAATGCCAGTAAGTTAGACATAGTGCCTGAGTGTGCAGTAAAACTGGTTTGATTTTTTGGGATCAGACCTTTCAGGTCAGCCCAGGATCTCAGTTCTTCTAGTAGGATACTCGCAAAGTACTTTGCCTCATTGTCCAGTAAGGCTATCAACCTGTAGTTGGGGACGAGTGGGAGACAGACTTATAAACTGGGTGGATTATTGCACCTCGCCAGGAGTCAGGTATAGTTGAACTCCTCAGTGTGAAATTGAAGAGGGTTGCTAGTTGTTGTGACCAGAGAGGGATATTTGATTTAAACAGGACCTGTGGCAGGCCATTTGGACCTGGCGCTCCATCTGGTCCTGCTTTTGATAATATTTTAGCCAGCCTTGCTTGAGTAATGGAGATTTTCTCACATTGAAGTTGCATCAACTCATGTGAACAGTCCTGGCAGTCAGTAGGGCCATCTTTAATCAGTGTAGAGTTGTTCATAGCGGTAAGATCTGCTCCTCCGTTGGCCTTAAAACGGTCAGTCAGAAATATGACCCATTCTGCCTCTACGATGTTTGCACTCCCCTGGCTACTTGTTCCGTTGATTTGTCCATTCATTGGCCCCCAAAATGTTATTGAGTTGCGGTTTTTGCTTTCCCGGAGAAGCTTACACCAGAATTGTTTGTGGTAAGATTGTTTATCCTTTTAGTGTGCCTGTCTGTAGTTTTTTTGTGCAATTTTATAGTCAGTCATTCGATCATTAGAATCAGGATGCTTCGTAATTACCTGTAGGGCGGTATTTCTGATATTCTTTAGCACCATGGTTTGACTTGAAATGGGGAGCTGGGTGCTGCGAAAAACCGTATGGGAGAGTGAATGAGATGGAAAAAGACTTAACAAGTGAGAACAGAAATTTGACCAATCAATGATGGGAGAGGCTGTTGAAGGAAAACCACCTAGTGTAAGTGACAGGCATTCCTTCATGATGTCGTCATTCCATCTTAAATGTTTTACGTTTTTAGAGTGAACTCCCTTGAAAGTTATTGGAATGGGATCGTGATGAGCTGGGTTTAAGGTGACAGTGACGACTTGTGGGCGGTGGTCGCTCTCAGATCGAGCTATGATACTGTAGATTTCCAAGTGTGAGAACAGAGCTGAGTTACAAATGGTATAGTCTAAGAAAGAGCACTTTCGACAATTTGTCCATGACCAATTTGGTGGAATGTCCTGTGTGAACCTACCGTTCATTACGATGAAACCGGCTCTGTAAAGTTGCAACACACAGACCTCCCCTAAGCCGCAATGTGATTGATTTGGGCATTTAAACTAAACCTTCAATGCCGGCGGAAGGAGTGGTAGAAGACCCCCAAAATTGGACAGATTTCCCTGAAAAAGATTGGTGTTAAAATCCCCGGTGAGCAGGCAGTCAGCATGAGGAAAATCCCCAGCCAGGTCACACAGAGTTTAAAGCAGATGGTTTAAGTGAGCCCTTTTTGTTTGTGCACTTGGATTGATATAAATATTAAGGGGCCGATTCCGATTTCGGTCGGTAGGGCTCCGAACGATGGTCGGAGCCCTTCCGACCGAATCGGAACATGTTGGCCGGATTCCTTTCCAACCGAGCCATTCTGATGGGCTGGGTCGGAAAGGAATCCAACTCGGATTTCCGGATTGTGGACGACACTCTCGGAGAGCCCGTCCGCCATCCGGAAATCCCTCAGTACTCCCCCGGCTGCCTTTATGTGCCAGTCTTTCCGGCACGAAAAGACAGTCTTAAAATATCTTTGGGGGCCCCCAGTCGTGGCCCCTTGGGTGCGAGGCTGCTAAATGGTGGCCTGGGGACACCTATGGTGCCCCTCTGTGGATCCCTGCATCCGGTGGCAGGCACCCCTGCTTTTCACAATGCAAGCAAGCATTCAGGTCGGAATGCATGCTTGCATTGTGAAGTATACAAGTGCGACCAAACCCTGTTCGGTCACATCGTACTTGCAGGGCCGTAACCGACAACAGCAGGTCGGTCGGTTACGGCTCCTGACCGATGTCGGACAGACCTGAGTCCGTCCGACATCGGAATCGGCCCCTTAGAAGCAGAAGGGAGCGCTGTTGTTTCCACGAGCTGATTTTAACTCCAAGCAACCAGTCCTCATCGAAGTTTAGTAACTCTGTTGGACCCTTTAGCACCTGCACATAGACGGGGAATGCAAGAAAATAGACTTCGTTTAGGATGGGCAACACTTTCTATTCCCATATGTATCCATCTTGGGAAATCCTATCTGAGCAAGTGGGAATACCTTGCTTTGCATTGGAGGTAAGCCAATGCAAAGCTGATTGTCCCCATTGTGAATACCTGCTGAAAAATGCAGTGTTACTGAAGGGGTATATCCAGCTTTTGCCAGAATTCAGCTTTTCAATTTGGAAGGGTCGACTTTACCAACCTAATGAGTACAATCAGATCAGGCCAAAACACAATTTTTAGACAATCTCTGCTCATTCTGGTAGCTACAACAAAAACAGCAGGCAATGACGAGAAAACTCCCTGACATATTTACAATTTGTTCACGCAACGCAGGGTAGTAAGCAAAGTTGCTGCTCTGCATAGCGTGAAAGGGAGAGAGAAAAAATGCTCCATATTTACCAAGATAAGAAGCATTTCTCCACTCTTTTTGCATTGGCACACTGTATGGTGCCTAGCACAGCTGCAGACACCCTTGTACCAGCATTGCTTTTGTACAGGAAGGGACAGCTTCCTGCACAAAAACAAAATTAAGAGGTATTTTCCTCTTTCTCTGTGTAACGCAGAATACATCATGCACAGAAAGAGGAAGTAATGAGAAAGAAATTGATAGTTATCCTCTGGGAAACGCATAGCATTTTGGTGCATTCACAGGTTTACTAGCTTTATTAAATCTGGAAATGTGCCAAAATCCTTGGGTAGATGCATCGGAACGCCTATGCTCCACCCATGGAATGTCTACCAACTTGAAATGTAACATTTTGTAGGGCAAATATCGGTAGTGCATTACATTTCTTTTCAAAACTTGTGAGGCAGCACATATTTCCCGTTGTATGACTTTATAAATATTACTGAAGCAATTGCATTCTCCTTGCATCGCCTTGCTGGAAGCACAACACAAAAACATGATAAATCTGGGCCTAAGTGTTAATTTAAATCAGTACTAACAGTTTAAAACCAAGAAAACAGTACAAAAAAATTCCCAAAACTAATTTAAAAAAGAGAGGAAACTGTAATGAGCAAAAATACACCAAATGATTAAAATCTGTTAAGAGGATCCAGAGATAAGCATTTTTAAAGGTTTAAGGTAGAAAATGCTAAGAAACAGTAAAGATTATGGAAGGATTGTGCTACAACTGTTCTCAAAGGGTGAAATGGTTGACCTCCTGTTTGGCTTCTTGTACATAAAAAACCCTGGTTTGAGAAACATGGGCTGTATATACTTAAGCTCAATACACAATGTATTTAGTTTTGTAACATAGACTTGATGCCAAGTGGTATGTTGGGAATTACAATTCAATGCAATTCACACATTGCAATGGATTGTAACCAAAAGTAATGCAAAGATGTGCAATGCTCTGTCTTGCATTACTTTGCATTAAGAGGGAGCTCTGTGGGTGCTTCATGGGTGTTCCAATGCAACAACCCATGTGTTTTGATGCAAATCCCTATCTACAAAGAATTGCAAGCAAGGATTTGAGTCAAAAACACACACTGCAGCACACATATGACATTCAACGTCTTTGTTACTAGTACAATTTCGGAACCTTTCTATCATGGTCTTGCATGAAAGTTAAATAGACCATTTGGGGGAAACCAACTTTTACAGTTCTACTTTAGGGCAAGCATGTGCACTGTGGCTCTGAATACCAATGTGTTAGTGTACGGAATCCTAATACCAGTAAAATTAGAGTCCATTAAAAAAAATGTGGTATGACCATGCAGAAGAGGCAGATTCCCTGCTCACATTTCCCCTAGCAAAGAGCCAGCAAAGACTAATCAATTCCTTGAAGTGCTTCACTGCTCATTCTATAGTCTTGGTTGACTAAGATGACGTTAGAGTGCCTAATGCTGCAATTCTCCATATTCATGTTGACGCATTTGAAGGTTAGACACTTGGGTCTAGATTTACTAGTGACTTCATTGTCCTTGTGTGGCACAAGACCTTATCTGGGATTCACTAAACCACGCAAAGCCACTTCACATATCTTTGCATGGTTTACGAAATACATAGTAATGCAACACAGCTCATAGTACTGCCTTACATTATTTAGTGCCAGAGATGCATTCCATGGATGGAGCATGGGCATTCCCATGCATCCATTGATGGATGTTAACACAATCATAGATTTAGTGGTGTCAGCAAATCTGGGATTGTGCCAAAGTGGTGAGCCTCACAAATCCAGGCGTAATGAGGCGAAATGTCTTTATTTCTCCTCGTTTCTTCCTATTGCCATGACAGAAAAAGGAAAACACAATTAAGGATTGTTTTTATGCAGGTAGGTACCCATTCATGCATGAAAACAATTCTACTCATAATGCAGGTGTCCTTGCAGCAAGGTGAAAGGGTGCCTGCTTTGAAGTTAGGCAGCCTCAAGTGCACCAGCTCAAGGAGGAAGCAGAACGGTGCCATATCTAAGTAAATATAGCACATTTCTGCTCTCTCCATTTCATGCAACACAGTACAGCAACTTTGCTTGCTGCCCTACTTTGTGTGAAATGTTAGTAAATAGGCCCCTTGGTGGCTCGGGAGTCATCCATGCAAATTGAGTTGGTTTGTGAGATGTATGCCCAAGTGGACCCTTCTCGGTTAGAATGAATAGGGTTAGTGAACCACACAGAGGTGCCTAGCAATATTAGCTGTGTTGTATGGCCTCATGTCCATGCATTTCAGACTTCTTCAGGAGAAGTATTTGATTCCTTACAGTTAGTGATTGTGGTGGTCAGAAATATGTCCACATTTAGTTCTCCAGTATTTAACAAGTACATGAGACCATCATCTGGACAACGTTTTGTGTCTATTATATAGATATATAGACATATATGTGTGTGTGTGTGTAAATGTAATCTTACTAATTCCATGCCCAAAGTCCCACAGATAGGCCTAGGTATCTGTGTACACATTGACCAAGATTCATAAAAATGCCTCTGCTCCACCAGGGGGGCCGATTGTGTCTGGAATAGGTGGCCCGACGGAGAGGATCTCTGAATTTGTAGACACATACTTACAACCATATGTGAATAACTTACCCTCTACGATTCGAGACACCAAACATATCTTGAATATCTTCATGGATATACCATGGGATAGGTCTATGATATTGGTTACACTAGAAGTGGTGTCTCTATACACCAACAAGGGCTATCAGCACTTCGCCACTTTCTTTACAAAAGGCCTGTGGAACTTTTGGAGCATTCTAAAATGATAATAGCCATGGCACAAATGATTTAAGAGCACAATGTATTTCGAATTGAAGGAAATTGGTAACAGCAGACGTGCGGGACCGCGATGGGTTCTAGATTTGCGCCATCTTTTGCCTGCCTCTTTATGGGGTGGTTCGAGGCGGCGCATGTCTGGGGCCCATCGGGGGCCGCCTGGCACGATTACATAATGTATTTTGGGAGATATATAGACGACTGCCTTTTAATTTGGACCGGCAGCATCGCCGACTTGCAAAACGGATCTGCAAAACCTTTTTGGATATCTGAATGACAATATATATAATATGACATTCACAATGACATACAGTACTGAGAGAATTGTTTTTCTTGATGTAGAGTTATATGTCGAAAATGAAAGTATCAATGGTAGAATGTATAGGAAGGACACTGCCTGCAACTCTGTGCTGCATGCAGCCAGCGCCCACCCCAAGTCACAAATCAACTCTATACCATAATGGGAGTTTTATAGGGCACGTAGGAAATGTAGCAAAGACCTGGCATTTCATGATTGTATTACTGACATAGAACAGAGATTTTTAGCCGGGGGTATGATAAACAAGTCGTCACTAAAGCTAAGAGGAGGGTGCACATGTTAGCTAGAAATGAGACCCTTAAGCCTCGGATCATAAAAGCTACGGAGGTACAAGCACCAGTGGGAATGATCACTAACTTTCACCCATGGTCAGAAAAAGTTTTTAATATTTTAAAACACCACTGGCGTTTACTAACAACGGGCTTACAACTGCAGAGACATATAACAAAACAACCTAGCCTTGCATATTGCAAAGGGATAACTATTCGTAAGTTGGTAAGCCCTAGTTACTCTAAGATGTCTACACGTTGCCACACATGGCTACACAAATGTAACTTGGGATCATATAAATTCGGCAATTGCAGTATGTGCAAATTTGCCTTGACTGGGCTATGTGATTTCCAGTACAATGGAACTAGGAAATACTACATACACCAACATATAGACTGCTCCACCAAGTTTGTGGTTTACATTATTTTATGTAAATGCTCTAAAATGTACGTTGGAAGCACCATTAGGTGCCTAAAAGAACGCATTGCTGAGCACTTTAGAGCGCTCAAAAAACTGGATGAGAGATATCCAATTGGCCTGGAAACTGTACCTATTGACCCCAGAGGGAATCGGGAATTTAAAGTACGCCAGGTTGAAGCACGATGGATTCTCAAACTACGTGCGGTAGAACTAGGAATTAACATCGATAATGAACTGCAATATTTCCTAGGAATATGGTTCTGTTCATTTTTCTTTGCCTATGTAATATCAGACGTATATATGTCATTAAGCTTTGTATGACGTGGGTTTCCCTTAAGCACTGAAAAACCTAAGTGATGTTGTCAAACTGTGTCCTTATGCAAACATATGCTAATAAGGTGGGGCTTTATACCTCCTTTTTTTTTTATTGAGTTAGCTGGTGTCATACAAAGGTATATACAAAATACATTAAATTATCTATCCAAAGAATCCATAACGATCTGAAAAAAAAAAAGAAGCATATGAAGGAAAACAATCAGATTACATCATTCAAGATCAGAGGATAAAGCTACTAAACAGAAAGAAAAAGAGATTTAAGAACTGGGGTTTCTCCAGCTGGCTAGTGGGGCCCAAATGTTTCTCCCCATTTCCCTTACTTTATTACTCTTTAATTCATATAAACAGGACTCTATATTGTGTACCCCGAGCAACCTTGCCATCCACATTTGAAAGGTGGGGGGAGTAGGGTCTTTCCAACCAGCAGAAACAAGAATACGCAGCACTGCAGTAGAAATAAAAACCAAAGCTTCCGCAGTGCTAGACAGTTTCATTTTCCTATCTACTCCCATTAGCATCAGTGTGGGAGAAATAGGAATTCTGCATTTTAATAGCCCCTCCAAAAAGATTGATATTTCCCTCAAAATAGTAGACAACTTTTCACACTGGTGGAACATGTGTTTTAGATCTGCTGGGCCTTTATGGCATCTAGGGCATTTATCATTCAACACCCCACCCCAGGCAAACAGCTTTGCCGGAGTAAGGTACAAATTAAACAGCGTTTTATAGTGCTGGGCCCGAAGATTAGATGAGCGCAATAGTTTCTTATTTAAAATAAGAGCTAGATCTAAGTCCACATCAGGATCACCTACTTTAGCTGCTAGTGTAGATTCAGCTTTCTCCAGGTAATCCTGAATTCCCTCCATTAAATGACTGTAAATAATTTTTATTTTATTTCCGCCATTCACTAAATAGTCCACCAAAGGGAAACATGTAGTTGCCAACATTCTTGGTCTGAGAGCCATCAATGATTGGACTACTTGTCCATACAAAAACCAATGGTTAGAGGGGATCCCAAATTTACACTGGAATGCTTCGAAACCAAGAACCACCCCCCCCTCCAAAATATCCCCTATAGATCTAATTCCTTTTTCAATCCAGAGCAGACTGATTTTATTCATACCCAGAAACGGAAACAGGTTAGAATTCCAAAGGAGGAGATGAGAATTAAACTTGGGGATTTCCAGTAGCTTTTGGGATGCTTTCCAAGTCCCCCACACCCCGTTCGCTATCTTTAACCTAGCCTTCTTATAGTATCTCCACTCAATCTCCCTCAGGAGTAACCCTACGGCGTTCTTCCCAAATAGGAGCTCAAAGATAGTAGGGGGGTCCAGGTTATCTCCCTGAGTCGGTACTGGACTAGGAGCTCGTTGAAACAGAATTGACATATGCGCCAGGAGACAAGATAAGTGATATAGTCGAAGGTTTGGAAGGGCCATACCACCTCTATCGAACGGGAGTGACATAAACTTCATAGAGCGTCTAGTTTTCCCGTACTGCCAAATGAAACTATTGAATATTACTTCCAGATTTTTTAGGATCTTTTCCTCCAGCATTAGAGGGATAGCGCGGAACAAATAGAGGATCTTCGGAAAAAATGTCATTTTAAGGACGTTTACCCTTCCCACCAGGGAGAGGTGTAAAACGTCCAACCTTTTTAACTCTGCTTCCATCGATACCATAAGAGGGCAGTAATTATCAGTAATGATCTTATCAACAGCAGCATTAATACTAATCCCCAGGTAAATTGCTGAATCTACATATCTGTTATCTAACTTAATAATGTTCTTGGTACAGATAATCTGGGTCTTCCCCTCATTAAGCAAATACCCAGACCTACTACCAAAATCCTTGGCCACCTCCACTAGTATAGGAATTGCCTGATGTGGGTCGGTAGTAAGGATCGCCAGATCATCTGCATATGCTAGCAATTTAGTTATATGGCCATTGAATATAACGGGGCTAATCCGAGGGCTACCCAAGATTCTTTGGATCAGGGGGTCAATATATAGCGAAAAGAGTATTGGAGAGCAGGGGCAACCCTGACGCGTTCCTCTCTTAATCAATATCTTCCCCGAACTCTCTCCCATTACCGACACCCTGGCCACCGGATCTTTATACATAGCTTGGAGAGCCGTAATAACCTTGGGGCCAAAACCCCTTGCTACAAGAATGCCCCACAAATATCTCCAGACTACACGGTCAAATGCTTTCTCCGCGTCGAGGAGGATCATGGCCATCTCCCTCCCCCCGGCAGCATGGGCATCAAATAGAGCTATAGCTCGACGAATGTGATCCGTAGTGCCCCGCCCGGGCACAAACCCATGCTGCCAGGGGGAGACAAGACCGCCAATGATCCCCCCCAGCCTTTTAGCCCAAATTTTTTAATATAATTTTGTATCTGCGTTAATAAGTGATATAGGCCGATAAGACCCTGGATTCTCCTTGAGATTACCCTTCTTATGAAAAATAATTATGTTGGTCTCCTTCCAGGAATCCGGGATAACACCTGTACAGAGAATACCATTAAAGAGATCTAGCAAAATGGGGAGCAACTCTAGTTCCAAAATGTTATACACTTCTAGGGGGATTCCGTCGGGGCCAACCGCTTTCCCTGCAGCAAGTTCACGAAGGGCATCCTTAATCTCACTAGCCGTAAAGTCCCTATCCAGCTCCTCTCTTGATAGTACATCGAGCAAGGGGCCGACATCACCATACTCCGCCCTATACTGATCTTGCGGTTGAACTTGGTGGCTCTCGTCATCATATAATTTTTGATAGAAGTTTTTAAAAACTTTTAAAATATCCTTGGACTCCGAGTATACCTTACCGTCCTCTTGTATACTCATAATAACATTCCTAATTCTATCCTGTCTAATACGTAATGCCAGAACCCTACCTGCCTGTTCCCCAGTCTCATACCACTTAGCCCTTGAAGCCTGATAATCACCAACCGCCTTTTGTGTAACCAGTTTTTGCAAATCGGCTTTAATAACCACCATGCTTCTTAGGCTCTCCGACCCATCCCTTCCACTACCAATTTCCATAATATGCAGCTCCTCCGCTTTTGCTAGATCAGCCATAAGCCTATCAACCTCTGCCGTATCCAGTTTCCTTAGTCTTGCTGAACAACTAATGGTTTCCCCCCTAAAGGCTGCCTTAAAGGCTTCCCAAACGCCATTCCTGGAGGTACTATATCGATTTGCGTCAAAGAACTCCCCTGACCATTTTTTAATGTGTTCCAGAAACCTTTAGGAGGCAAGATGGCGGCCGCGTAGTTGCGGTCGGTAGCAGTAGGTCGCAAGGAGGGCGAAGAACGAAGACTGTATCTGCAGCCTGAGCAAGTCTAGAACATCGATATTGAAGCGATGATCCTTTCGGTTTCCTGTCGGGGCTCAGACGGCTCTTTCATCCGTGCATTGGTTGCTGCGGCTATTCGCGCCTTCCGCTGCTGGCGTGCATCGGCAATTTGTGGGCGGAGACCGCGGAGACAGCGGAGCGGAGCAGTCCTCCGTGCAGAGCTGACGATTAAAAACGGAGCGAGGGACCGTAACCGTGTTCGGGACTGGGGCTCTGGCATCTTGAGCTCCCCTATGACAAGAAGAAGAGCCCGCCTGATGAATCCAGCGGTCATGCCCCCAAAATCAAGCAACTCTAAGACGGCCGCATTTAAAAAGAAAGCTGGAGTGGAAACAGGAACGGCGACACAGGAGGAAACAAATCTACCGGAGCAGCCCCAATCTCTCTCTGCTAGGAAGAAGCAGCTGGCTGGTAAGACTCGTCAGGCTACCGATACCACCGCTGCCACTGCCACAATTGTCGAAATGTTTATGAATTGCGGCAAGGAGAAAGGGGTAAAAAGTTTTCCGTTGGAGTCCTCCCGTGGGGAAGTACAGGGGCCTATTACTATTGAAGATTGTACAGAAGCTATAGGGGAGCAGGCTCTGGAAATCCCCCTACTTGATAGTAGGAGTGGGTTAGCGGCTATTCCCATTGCGATCACTGTACCCCCGGCAGGGAGAATATCTGAGGATGGTGAAGCTATGGTCGTTAAGGCTGGAGCCATTCCTAACCCGGGCCATCAGCTCAGCAGAGGTGATAAGGGGGGCGCACAGCCTGGGAAGGACGAGGTTCAGGGCATTGGTAGCTGCCCTCCAGCCATGGTCGAGACTGCCCCCGGGGGCCCACTGCGGGACATGGTCGAAAAGGTCCCTAGTGAATGTTTTTTTTCGGTGTCTGAGAATGCGGAGTGGTCGGATGAGGAACACAGCTCCTTTTTGGAGGGCAGCATGCAAGGCACGGATAGTGATATAGAGCAAGAACCCCCTATAACAGCGGTTAGGCCAGTGGTAGCCTCCAAGGGCCAGACTAATTATGAACTTAGTTGGGATCACCCACTGGCCCCGCCACTACAAGGGAACTCCTCAGCGGAAGCTTTTCAGGTGGCGCTACTGGAGTGTATACACCAGGAAATTATTTATCATCGAGAGGAGACACGCCAATATAGCAGGAAGTCACAAGCTGCTTTGAGGAAAATGCAGGGGGCCGTGAGGAGGCTGTCAAAGGGCAGCGCGACACTGGGTGATAGAGTCTCAAATTTGGAGGAGAGGATTGTGTCAACCGAGGCCCAGATGCAGTAAATAAAGTAGATGCCCACTGCTCGCAGGTGTCTGATATCCAATGGAAACTCGAGGATATGGAAAACAGACTGAGACGGAACAATCTTAGGGTCCTGGGGATCCCGGAGGGGGTCGAAGGGTTGGATATTAGAGCGTTTATCATTAAACTTTTTGATCAAGCATTTCCGGAGCTTGCTAGCTGGAACTGGCTCTGTGAGATTCAGAGGGTACACCGTACTCCCTTTAAAGTCCGTAGAAATGCGAGAGAAGGGGATAAGCCAAGGGCAATTTTGATATTTTTTGGCAATTTTGTATTGAGGCAGTTAATTGCGGAGAAAGCGAGACCTGATGCAAGGAGGTCTTGTGAAGGGTTGTCTTTCTTCGTTCGCCCAGATTTCTGCCATGCTACGGTAGAAAGGAGATGGAGACTGCGACAACTTATCAAACCCTTCCAGGAAAAGAAACTACAAGTGTTTTTGATAAACCCTGCTCAGCTAAAAGTTATTAAGGAAGGGAAGACTTTTTATTTTGCTTCCGAGATAAAGGCGAAAGAGTTTCTTGATTCTCTGGGAATCTAGGCATCCCTGTGTAAAAGAGGTTCGGTTTGGGCCTTTTGTGTGTCAGGATTTCCATATATGGCTATATAGCGCCGTTTTCCTTGTTCTTTTCTTCTTTTTTTCTTTTTCCTTTTTCCTTTTTCAGCTTCCAGGCTTTTAGGTTTTCAGGATGTTATCTCATTTGTCCCTCACTTGCGACCATTGCACACATCACATGCACAGACTAGGTCTGAGCGCCTCGTTTAAGGGGGGGGGGTGCAGGGGAGGGTGAGGGGGGGTCTGGGGAGTAGTGGGGGTGTGGGGGGGCGGTGTGGGGTAGGGGGGGGAAAAACAAAAAAGAGTTGTTCTGGTGTTGTAGGAAGATAATTGTACTGAATGTTGCTGTTCTAGTGGCACTCTTTTTGTTTATCTTGTTAATTCATTGCTATGGTTCTAGATGTGTCCTCAGTTGGGTTCGGTATGGTAAGGGTGTTTAGAAAATTGTATTATTATGAATATTAAAATCTGCACTGTCAATGTTAGTGGATTGAATGACTGGAAGAAGCGTCAAAGGCTGGATCATTTTGTAAAATATAATAGGTTAGATGTAATTTGCCTGCAGGAGACCCATCTGCCATGGGCTAAACTAAATTTGCTCAGTATAAGAGGTTTTGATCTGATAGCCTGCACTTCTCAGACCTCTACGACCAGGGGAGTAGCAATGTTGGGCAGAACATCTCTAGGGGGGGCGAAGAGGGTTAAATGTGATAGGCTTGGTCGCTGGGTCATTGCAGAACTATGGTTTGGATACACAATCTGCTCGATTTATGGGTCAAACTGTGATGACCCAGATATTTTTGACCATCTCGAAGAAGATAGTTTGTGGCGACCTAAATATATCCAATGATTGGCATAGTATACCTAAATATACAGGACGGAAACCGAGGGTGTTTCGTGCTCTGTCCTCCCTTATAAGTGCTCATGGGTTAAAAGATGTTTGGGGTGAAAAGGAGCCACAGGATCCAGGATATACATACTTTTCGAACCCGTATCAAAAATATTCCAAATTAGATTATTTTTTTATTTCACAGTCTGAACTGAATAAGGCTAGTATTAGGAAAGTTCCTAGAATAATTTCGGACCATAATCCTCTTATTTTATCATGCAGAGTAAATCTTACGGGGCTTTATACCTCCTTTTGAACATTTGTTCAATGTTTTATTGAGAGAATTCTGTGATTTCATTTTCTTTTCCACTTTGGGCTACTAGTCTTTTCTTACTTTTTCAACATGCTTTCTTTTACTGTGGGTGAAGGGCTCTGTGCCAGGACTTAATTCTGATATATTGATGATAATGTAATAATGCTAACGACCTGAGTCAGGTCTGCGACTGCGTTTTTTCTGTTCTGGGTGATGGTCACACTGCTAAGACTCACTGTTAATACCCTGATGCATATGTCACAATGATATTCAGATGGTTTTTGCTCGATTTATCATTTATATAATGACGGTCATGTCTACGATTGCTATTTCCTTCATGGAGACGGGACTTGAATAGTTACCTTTCCGGTATTACATTCGGTGGTCCCCTTCAAATAATTAGTTTATATTTTTTTATGCCATTTAACTAGCGGGTACCTTGGCGTCATTACTGTGTGATAATATCTTGCATCTATGAATTAATGGTAGGTCGCCTAGTTGTTTATAATTGCTTTCCCTTCTTTAATACGGGCGATTTGACTTAGGTATATGCAATTAATGGGCATTACTTACACTCCCAATATGGCGCGTGTTTACAAACTTGCGAGAAAAGTTTTGTGCGTCATGCACCCTTTTTTCACCGTCTTTAGTTTCGACACTTTTGGATATATAAAGGCACTTCAATATGGCGTTGCTGCTACACGCCGCAAAAGACACGAGGAATATTTGCAATACTGTGATGCCGGATTAAGGTATAGAACTTATACTGGATATGCTAAAAACTGTGTTTTACTAATTTGCTACAAATAGTGTCTTTTGTTAGATATGATTTAAAGTATTTGATTATAATTAATTTCGCCAAGGGGATTACGAGTGTTTTCTTTATTAAGTATGATTTTAAGTACATTGGCAGCCTGTTGCACTATGATGTTAACTCCTGCTATACATTTTGTGCTTGTGTCGCTTCTATGATAGGATATGTGGTCTAATGCGACCTCCCCGCTGTATGTTTCCGTTTTACTACGGACCGTTTAAGATTGACATGAAATTCTATACAGAACTTGGATTTTAAGGTATGGGATGTTTACTAGACACCTACTGATATAGTACCTGAGTTTAAAATGTATTTAAAATAGACTTAACACTTTTCATTGAGTACATATAGATACGCGGATATAGTTTTTAAATTATGTATGTAATATAAGGCCTCTCGCTGCTTGATAGTTTTAATATAGTGTAGACTGCCACTTTATTGCTCAAGTGTGGCTTGGTTACAGTGACTTCGGTTGCACAATGATATCTTGTTATTATGTTACCTATGCTTAGATGGTTGGGTAGTGTGTGCGTTGTATTAGGATATGATGGGCATGACCTGGGTGTGCGCGACTAGTTCACTCCTATTAAGGGTGTATGAGTGCTGCCTATTTATGGTTTGATGTGGAATTTTTACTTTTGTAGGATATCTATGAATTTGCAACTTGATTCTAATTTTCTAAGAATACAGTTATTATGATAAGTGTTTGTTTGGTAAGTGTATGATGCATTTGTTATGAGCACTATGAGGTGAGGAGATGTTGGTTTTGAACTATTTCTTTTCCGACTAACATATATTTATATATATATATATATTTTTTTTTGATGTCTGATTCCATATGAATATTTATTTACACTTGCATGTCGCTTATTCTCTCTTCTTTGATTGATCCACACTGAATCAGTAATTTGCCCCTTTGATGACCTAACTTTGACACTTTTTACACCTCTTGTCATGTTTAATGGCCACAATTGGCTGATACGCTATGGGTGAAGGATTAACTACACTTTCCTCACAAGAAACTAGAGTAATACATTGTAATCTAGCTGTTTTGCTCTTGTTCTAACCCTGATGAAGTCTATGGCGTACAGCCACATAGACGAAACTCGTGTTGGCATTGTTAATGGCTTGGACAACAAGTGTTGAGAAGATTGGAAAATGGAAGTGTACCTAAAGTTCTTGGAATAAAGCAAGAAGAATTATATTTTGGACTGAGACTTGGACTTTATATGTGTCTCTACTTTTTTGTTTCTGCACAGGTTGCCGATCATTAACCAACAGAATAAAGGACCAACATATAACATATTGGATATAAGGTGGACACTGTTGAGACATCTTTACATGTATTGTTTGGTTGTCCACATCATTGAGACTCCTGAGTGATTCTTGGCTTGCCCTATTGTGTTAAGCTGACGGATTTCAATGTCATTAAGCTTCTTGAGTCCCTCTCTGCCTTCTAGTCCTCAGGTACCAACTTGTAAGCTACTACCTTATATGGTGATAAACTAAGAGAAGATACACTGATTTAAGCCCTAGACAACAAGGGTGAAGTTGCTCCATGATGCAAGTACTACTTCTGCACTGGAGCCTCCACAAGTTAATTCATTAAAAGTTAATCAAACAAAGTTTTGCCAATTAAAAATCAAAAACCCATTTTTACCTCTACATTTTAATTTTCAATCTTTGAAATTAAAACAAAACTTCTGGATAAAGTCCTATCCTACTTCTGGTCAGCACTATAAGAAATTCTTATAGTTAATAGTTAATACCTTAATGGTCACAATCTGGCTTTGCCAAATCAGAGTTCTAGGATAATATCACCTTATAGCTGTGGCACAGGCAGAGGGCAGTGTCAATAGAAACATGTGTTATATTCAAGCATAAGCAACAATTTTAAAATAAAGAAAACAAAACTATTAGACCTGGCATCTTTTGGTGCGATTTACCCTATCTTTTTGCTTCTGACCTCCTGTTTTTGACTGTGTGCTACATTTCATTTTGCTGGTTTTAGGACTCAGCGTACCTTACCACTGCTGAGCAGTGCTGAAGTGCAAGCGCTGCCTGTGTAAATTGATTTGTGATAGTAAGTCCCTAGTAAAGAGCACCAGGTGTGC
Organism: Triturus cristatus; assembly: GCF_964204655.1. Lineage (NCBI taxonomy): Eukaryota > Metazoa > Chordata > Amphibia > Caudata > Salamandridae > Triturus > Triturus cristatus. Next base: position 641,498,512 of record NC_140582.1, read on the forward strand.
TCAGGACCTGTAAATCAAATGCTACCAGTGGGCCTGAAGCACTGATTGTGCCACTCTCATTAGTAGCCCTTTAAATATGTCTTAGACCTGCCACTGCAGTGTCTGTGTATGCAGTTTTAAACTGCTATTTTGACTTGGCAAGTGCACCCACTTGCCAGGCCCAAACCTTCCCTTTTATTACATGTAAGTCACCTCTAAGGTAGGACCAAGCAGCCTCATGGACAGGGTGTAGTGTATTTACAAGGTAGGACATGTACTGGTGTGCTTTTCCTAATAGTGAAATACTGCTAATTCTGTTTTTCAATATTGCAAGGCCTATCTCTACCATAGAATAACATTGGGAATCCGCCAGAAACCTAAAGTCCAGGGGTGCACCACATACAACCAGGTATTAAGCACAGATGTTGCTCGGAAGCAGATGGTAATGAAATCCGGACAGTACAATAAAGTTCTTCTTCTTTTTTTTTTTTAGGACTTCTTATGAGTGTTCTTAAAACCAGCCAATGTGTTTCGTACACTGAAAGATGGACTTCTTCAGGCCTATAGTTCTTTCTCTGTGTGTCTCAGTATTGGTTATGGATATATTCATATTTATTTGGTTGTAGTAGCACAAATTTGGTTATATACATGTATATTTTTGTATGACTTTGTATTTACGTGTACAGTTGTGTTTACATGGTATATGTATTTATCTAACCTATAACCCTGAAGAAGTCAATTTTTCAGTGGATGAAATGCATTGGCTGGTTTTAAGAACACTCATAAGAAGCAAAAAGAAAAATAACTTTATTGTACTGTCTGGATTTCATTACCGTCTGCTTCCGAGCAACATTTGTACTTAATTTAACACCTGGCTGTATGTGGTGCACACATGCACTTTTTGTTTCTGATTCTATTTCCCCACAGGGGTGTACTTGTATCACCGATTATATAAGAGAGAGTGGTGCCGATCACGATCCGGTAAGAACCGGGTACGAACCGTCGGACGGAGCATATTCTCCGTCCGACGCGTACCCGGTCAAAAAAATATACAAACATGGAATTACGATTCGCACGGAAATCCCATTTCCGTACGAATCGTACAAAACCCCGACCGACGAAAATAAACATACAAATGTGATTCAGGAAAGCGCCGACGTGACGTCGGGACGCACGCAGCCTGCCATTCACGAACCAGGAATTACGATTCGCACCGACTTCATCCCGCACGGTGAATATTTTCCGGCAGCCAAAAACTGCCGGGAAATCAGGACGACGCGAACAAGGAGTACCTGCACGCGACAGACAGACATGGACCCGAACCTACGTGTCATCCCGGCCCTCATAGCAGTCGACCTCCTCTACAGGTTACGACGCAGACGCCGCAGAAGGTCAGAACAACAAAGGGAGGGGGGAAATGGGGGGGGCAGGAGCAGGGGCAGGCCACAAAACCCCTACCAAACTCACACAGCACACATGCCCTGGACATACCTGACACCCAGGCCCTGGTCACTACGAGGGGGTGGGGGCGTGTCCAGCAAAGCCAGCGTCCGCCACAACGGAAGTGCTTGACGACGCGAACCGGCAACACAACAACACAGGTACGTCCCATACCCACGCCTTAAGAGCGTGGGTACGAGTCGTACCATGCCCACACCTACGTCATCCTAACAATGGCGGGACGGCTGTACCCACGCGGCAAAGGCCTGGGTACGGCCCGCACAAGCATCACATAGCGTGGGGACGGATATGTACGGACCGTACCCCCACCCCCGTATGCATGGAGCGTACCCCCCACCCCAACAGTGTAAGTACGACCCGTACCCTCACCCGCGTACGTATGGAGCGTACCCCCCACCCCAACAGTGTAAGTACGACCCGTACCCACACCCGCCGTACGTATGGAGCGTACCCCCCACCCCAACAGTGTAAGTACGACCCGTACCCTCACCCGCGTACGTATGGAGCGTACCCCCCACCCCAACAGTGTAAGTACGACCCGTACCCACACCCGCCGTACGTATGGAGCGTACCCCCCACCCCAACAGTGTAAGTACGACCCGTACCCTCACCTGCGTACGTATGGAGTGTACCCCCACCCCAACAGTGTAAGTACGACCCGTACCCTCACCCACGTACGTATGGAGCGTACCCCCACCCCAACAGTGTAAGTACGACCCGTACCCCCACCCGCGTACGTATGGAGCGTACCCCCCACCCCAACAGTGTAAGTATGACCCGTACCCTCACCCGCGTACGTATGGAGCATACCCCCCACCCCAACAGTGTAAGTACGACCTGTACCCACACCCGCCGCACGTATGGAGCGTACCCCCCACCCCAACAGTGTAAGTACGACCCGTACCCTCACCCGCGCATGTATGGAGCGTACCCCCACCCCAACAGTGTAAGTACGACCCGTACCCTCACCCGCGTACGTATGGAGCGTACCCCCACCCCAACCGTGTATGTACGGACCGTACCCCCACCTCGTATGCATGTAGCGAACCCACACCCGTGTATGTTCTAAGCGTACATATCCTGAAATAGGAGGGGTGGGTGCAGAGTACTCCCAGCAGTGCCCAGACATAGGAGAGGTGGGTGCCTAACACTCCCAGCAGTGCCCAGAGACAGGAGGGGTGGGTGCAGAGTCCTCCGAGCAGTGCCCAGACACAGGAGGGGTGGGTGCAGAGGCCTCCCAGCAGTGCCCAGACATAGGAGGGGTGGGTGCCTATCACTCCCAGCAGTGCCCAGACACAGGAGGGGTGGGTGCAGAGTCCTCCCAGCAGTGCCCAGACATAGGAGGGGTGGGTGCCTAACACTCACAGCAGTGCCCAGACACAGAAGGGGTGGGTGCAGAGTCCTCCCAGCAGTGCCCGGAGACAGGAGGGGTGGGTGCAGAGTCCTCCCAGCAGTGCCCAGAGACAGGAGGGGTGGGTGTAGAGTCCTCCCAGCAGTGCCCAGAGACAGGAGGGGTGGGTGCAGAGTAAATGTAAATGTAAATGTAAGTGTCTTGTAAAGCGCACTGCTGCCCTGAGGCGTCCTGGCGCTGTAGACCGCTGGGGAACCCGTCCTGGCTATCCCTGTGAGATGGTCCCTCCAGGGTATCTCCAAGGTGAAACCAGGCATCCCCGGCAAATGTGGGGGGCCGTTGTGGAGATGAGGCAAGCTAATGCCCAGAGTTGCCGAGTGTGTTCCTGGTTAGAGTAGGTACCGAGGCGAGAATTATCGAGTCCGTTTTGACCCTGGTCCACGACCCTGCCGCGTCGGGAATTGAACCCTGGTCCCTGGCCGATTCTCTGCTTATGGATCTGCCGCCTCTAACCAGTGAGCCACACCTCTCCACCCAGCAGAGAGTCCTCCCAGCAGTGCCCAGAGGCAGGAGGGGTGGGTGCCTAACACTCCCAGCAGTTCCCAGAGACAGGAGGGGTGGGTGCAGAGTCCTCCCAGCAGTGCCCAGACATAGGAGGGGTGGGTGCCTAACACTCACATCAGTGCCCAGACACAGGAGGCGTGGGTGCAGAGTCCTCCCAGCAGTGCCCAGAGACAGGAGGGGTGGGTGCCTAACACTCCCAGCAGTGCCCAGAGACAGGAGGGGTGGGTGCAGAGTCCTCCCAGCAGTGCCCAGAGACATGGGGGGTGGGCGCAGAGTCCTCCCAGCAGTGCCCAGAGACAGGAGGGGTGGGTGCAGAGTCCTCCCAGCAGTGCCCAGAGACAGGAGGGGTGGGTGCCTAACACTCACAGCAGTGCCCAGACACAGGAGGGGTGGGTGCAAAGTCCTCCCAGCAGTGCCCAGAGACAGGAGGGGTGGGTGCCTAACACTCCCAGCAGTGCCCAGAGACAGGAGGGGTGGGTGCAGAGTCCTCCCAGCAGTGCCCAGACATAGGAGGGGTGGGTGCCTAACACTCACAGCAGTGCCCCTGCAAAGAAAAGGGTGGAGTACCCACAGATCCAATGCCCACAAATGTCAGTCAGGTGCACAAAGATCCTGCAGTACATGTACCACATGTGTGCGAGGCTGGAAGTATACATATGCATAGCGCCTAAAAGAATACATTTACACATAAAGTCATGGCAACAGTCTACATACACAAGTACAGTGACCACCAAGGACGCCACGAATGATGCAGGTGGAGACATCGCTCAGCATGCATGGGCCAAGTCTAACGAGTCCGTCACACACCCAGCCAATGTAGACACAGCTCAGCCCCACATATTGGAAAGACCCTGCAGGGAAGAAGTCAGGTTACACAGAGGAAGGAACACACCTTGGGACGATGTCACCATGCAGTAACTGCTTACCTGAACAAAGTTATGTAGCCAACAGCTTGTGATGGCACACAGATACCAGGATCCACCCTATGACCAGCACAAGACGACAATTCCCACACACCCAACACATAATCACCACCCAAAATAATGGGGCAGGTCGACCAACAGCAATACCAGACAGACAGTAGTGTACTGAGAAAAAATAAATTGCTTTAATCAGCATCCAAAAATATGTTTGTCCCTTCAAAGTTCAAAAAGTACAATGTCCATAGGGCAAACCAAAGTTCCAATCCAGGTGGGGGACACAGTGGGACGCGTGTCCCCTAGCTTGCCTGCACAGTCAGACTCCATCGTCTTCCAGAGCGGGGAGGGCATCATGTGGGGGGGAAGGACCAGGCACCGCAGGGACATGAGGGCGAAGGGTAGGCATCGTGGGTGCAGGGATGGAGGACTCCACCACAGGGGGTGGTTCAGGGCCAAAGGTGGAGGCCAGGATGGCGCTGCACACCTTTGCAAGGTCCTCCAGCGACTCCCCTGCACCCGAAGGAACCACAGGCCCCAAGGAGGGGGGCGGGCGGAGGGATGGGTCGCAGCGCCACAGGGGGAGGGTGTGGACAGGGGGGGGACTCAACCACCCTGACCGGGGACTCCCTTGACCGCTTGCGGGGTGGTGTCACAGTGGGGCTCAGGGACAGAGCGGCCATGAAGGAGTCTTTCCCGGATATGTGGCCAGGAGAGCTGAGGGGAGGAGATTTGGAGGGAGTGGATTTGGTGGAATGCGGACTCCCACTCTGGCTGCGTGACTTACGGTTGCCCCCGACCCAGTGGGTGTGCCTACTTCACCCTGTGTGTGCGTGCCAGGAGGTGTGCGTATGACCTTCCCTGCTGGTGTGGTGCCTGTGTCTGTTGTGGTGGGTGCATGCTGCCGTCTGGGTGTACGTGGGACAGGCATGGGAGTGGGAAGTGTGGATGGGTCAGGGGTAGGGGGTTGGACGTAGCGCTGCAGGAGACCCACTGCTGCAGTCAGTGTTGAGTCAAGGGACCTCAGCAAGTTGCGTTGGTCAGCCTGCGATGAAAAAATGCCCTCCAAGTATGCCTCCATGTTGTTCAGCACTTGGCTGTGGCCATGGAGGACATTAAGCATCGCAGCCTGACCAACCTGCAACTGCCGCTGGATGTCCACAGACTCGGCATTGGCGGCAGCAGTGGAGACAGGGGCAGGGGGTGCGGTGCCTGGCAGGAAGGAGACATGTGGTGAACGGGCACGCTGGGAAGGGACACGAGCAAGTGGGAGGCGGCTGATGGCAATGGAGGGGGCGGGCTGAGATGTTGTGCCGCTGTCAGCTGCTGGTGCAGCCTCCGCCCACTCGGAGAGATCATCCTCGGACCCGTCAGCTTCATATTCTGTCGTGCCAGTGGACAGGTCCTCGGCCTCACTCTCCTCCGCCTCTATTCCACTCAATGTTATGTTATGTTAGTTGCATTTTAATGCGCACAGCTGCTCCAGCGAAGGAGCGTCCTGGCGCAGGGAAAGGTAAACACAACACAACACTAGGTCCGGTAACAAAAAGCAAACAATAAAAGCTAGAAACAATTAAAACAGGAAGGTTTTCAGGGCCCTGCGGAAAGACATTAGGTCATTCGAAAGGCGGATTTCCAAGGGGAGCGCATTCCAGAGGGTTGCGGCTTTCACGCGGAAGGAGCGACCCCCCATCCGACTAAGTCTGAAACGGGGGACGACCACCAAGGACTGTCCAAGGGATCGTAGTGAGCGGGTAGGGACATAGGGAGAGATCAGTGTATTAAGTATTCCGGGTGCCAACTCTCTCAGAATTTTAAAAACCAGGCAGAGAGCCTTGAATTGGATACGCTTGCATATCGGGAGCCAGTGCAAGGACCGCAGGGTGTTAGAGGTGGGGCAGGTTTGAGGCAGACCAACCACCGCCCTAGCCGCCGCATTCTGGACTCGTTGTAAGCGAAGAATCTCGGCTTGGTTCGCTCCTAGTAGGAGAGAACTGGCGAAATCCAACCGCGAGATGATCATTGCTTGAATGACCAGCTGTCTTGTAGGAGCATCGAAGAATCGCAGCAGGGGTCTTAGCCCGCGTAGTACTCCAAAACAGCAGGCCGCCACTCTCTTTGTATGAGTCACAAAGCTTAGCGTGTGGTCAAGCCATACTCCGAGATTCCTGAGTTCCAGGACAGGGGCCGGCACTGATCCCAGCTCTGGAGGCCACCATTCGTCCCCCCAGTGGTCCGCTTCCCTTCCAACGATCATCACCTCTGTTTTTGACGCGTTCAGCTGGAGACAGTTGTTATTCATCCAGCTGGCCACCTCTCTCAGTCCACTTCGGAACCTGAAGGCATCCTGCTTGGCATCCCCGCTGATCGTAACCGCCAACTGAGTGTCGTCAGCATAGGAGACCATGGTAAGGCCCCATTGCCTGACGGCCTCAGCCAGCGGCTGCACGTACAGATTAAAAAGCGTGGGACTCAGCGAGGAGCCCTGAGGGACCCCCAGGTCCAAAGGATGGTACTTGGACTGAAAAGGAGGGGTGGCAACGCAGAAGGAGCGATCGCTGAGGAAGGAGCGGAACCACTGCAGAGCTGAACCACAAATGCCAATGTCCTGCAGGCGGTGTAGCAAGATGCGATGGGAGACAGTGTCAAAGGCAGCGCTCAGGTCTAGTAAAATAAGCGCTGCCGTTTGACCTGCATCGAGCACACTTCGCAAATGCTCAACCATTGCCAGAAGGGCCGTCTCAGTGCTGTGGCCAGCACGAAACCCATTCTGCGTGGGATCCAGGACATTCACAAGGGTCATATGCTCCGTGAGGGCCCGATTTACATGTGCCCGATTTACATGTGCCAGCCACGATGTCAACGCTGGCACTGGTGCTCGGTCCCTCCGCTCCGTCTGTGCTCATGGCTCCCTCCGTGTCCCCCGACGATGCTGTGGGCAAGGTGAAGAGACAGCAATTAATCATACACCTGTATACATATGTCACATGAGTCCAATCTACATAGGTTACAGTGCATAGCCTGAAAAGAAAGATCAGTAACATCTACAAAACAAGGTACAGATGTAGGGCATGCAACACACAGTTGGTTGACCCACCATGCCACTGAAAAACCATGGAGAGCATGACACAATAGCAAATGACATTGAAATGGAGTTTGACAGAGGAGCCAGGCCCTGGGGACAATCCAGCACTGCATCTGCACCACACAGCGTTGGCGAAAATAGGGATGAGCAGGGACCATATCCATGAACTTGAGGCACATGCTGCATAGGTAATACTGAAAACATGCCCACCATGACTGGCTCACTGCACCTTGAGTGTATGTCCAGACAAACATCACACACTGGCCAGACCTAGCAAGGAGATTTCAGGTTTTGACATGTAGGCTTTGCCCGCACCAACCACCCCCTACATGAGACAATTTGTTGAGACACAGGAAGCACTTACATCTCTTAGTCTGTCTGAAATACACAGGGGCTGCATAAATGCAAGATTGGACGCCAAATACCCAAGGTGCGCCTGTCCAAATAATCATGTACAAATGGGCAGCATCAGATGATTGTAACAAGACACACAGGCACTGGCCCCCGTGAGTATGGACAAGGAAAATCAGGTCAGGCTGTACAGTGGACACTTGTACTACATTTTACGTCAATATACATGGTGCCAGGGGACAATGGCACAGAGCACAACCTATGCTGTAGACACTGAGAGTGTCCACGTTTTGTGATGACACACATGACAACTAGGAAAATATGCCCCAGGGGACAGTAGTGGCCACACAACTCCATGGTCCTGAATGGGAATGACTGCAACACACGCCACCATCCCTGCACTATGCGTATCGCACACTCATGCACATCATGTCACAGGCCACAACATAGGACATGCGTGCTGTAAGGCATGACACATGAGAGACTAACTCCCATGTCTGGACTCAGCATCAGTGCCAACTGACATGGAACCCACATGTACTGAACTGGACAGGGCACAGGCAAGGTCCCAAAACCTGTGACACACCACCCCCACACATGATGCTACAGGCATAGTTCACGTGGAGAAAGCACCAGCCTACATTACCTAGTGAAGGAGTGACTACACACAGACCAGGGAACACATTGCAAGGAGGGGAAGGGAGGCAGGAGAGCACCGCTATACTGTGGGTAACTGGATCTGCACAGCACCCTTAAACCCTGGCAGTGTATCCATGCAACTGTGCACTTACAAATGCTGGTGACACACAACAAACACACATGTACCTACCCCCTTCCTGCTGCTGCTTCTCCTGTAAGCGCCTTTCCAAGTCTGGGAATACCACCGCCAGCACACGCTTGTGGATGTGGGTCAGACGGCGGCGCCCGCGGTTCTTATGGGTCTCAGGTGAGTCCCCCAGCAGGACCCGTGCGATCATCCGCGTCCAGCACCGGATATCCTGCCAGCGTTTCCTCACCTGGGCCAGGCGCCGCTTGCGACCGTCCGTCCTCCTCACGGCACTGACGGCGTTCATCCATATCTGCTCCTTGGCAGAGGCGCCTACCTGTGAGGATGAACAGGTGACACTACATCAATACACCAGGCACATGTCACAGAGACACATATTAGAACAAATTAGCTGTTTACAACAAGGCATAGTATGCATCCAACGCATTGCACCTTTGTCATAGGGACATGATCCTCTGGGGAAGGGCAAAAGCAGTACGTGCCATTGAAAGTACACAGGTGGAATGAGGGCAACGACACAAGCAATGATCCAGGCTCACACTGTGCATCACAAGCTACACCAGGATAATGTGCAGCACCTCTAAGCAGTCACATGCCACAGGCCACTGACGCTACCGCAGCAGAGTACACAGACACACACAGGCACAGGACATCCACCTGCCATTGCCAAATGCAGTGACAAACCTCACTCTGCACATGTGCCACTAGACGGGGGGGCTCACAGGTGTGGGGCTGGCTCTGCACGTCAGACACACAGCACTGCTCCCTGCTCACATCACATGGGCAGGGTATATCCATCCCTCATGCAGGCCGGGGGCCACACTCCACATATGCACCCACCCACATGACAGGGGACTTACACACACACCGATGTCCAGGGTACGAACACATCATGTGGACACTCTCAGCACAGGTACACAGAACTAACACACATCTGTGGGTACAGTCACCTGTCACACTGGGCGGACCACATAATTAAATGAGGACTGTAGAGGCTACATTCCCAGCAGGACAAGACAGGCAGAATGTGGCATGCACCATGCAGTGATTGTCACAGTAAACACAATGCAAGTGAGGACGGCAGACATGCACCACAGCATGCACTGGCTGGGAGACATCAGGCATTCCCCCCGGGACCCCCCCTACAGTACATAGCATGTGTGTCACACCTGGACACAATGCCAGAAGTCACAGTCACAAACAAGGGACACAGTCTGTGCTAGTAGACTCTGCACTCACCTGATACCCTGGTCGCCCATACAGCAGGGGGTACTGTGGGAGGATCACATCCAGCAAAGCCAGGTTCTCCTCCAGGGTGAAAGGCTGTGACCTCTCCACAGACCTTGACATGGTTCCAGGGAATCAGTAGCAGCAGCTGGGTCGTCGAATCCAAAGATGTGCAGGCAAGTGCTCCCTCATGGGACCTGGCTGCCTTATATCTGCCTTGCTGGCTTGTTTCATGCACAGGAGTACAGAGTGATTGGTCACTCACATTTGCATCCTATGTTTCCTCCAATCCCTTCAAACCTAGCAGAGTCAGTGGGTTCTGATTGTGTTTTTTTCTTGAGCATGATGTCACCTCCAGAACCACATTGCAACAAAGTAGATTCATTCAAACTGACTACTGCTGTGCACCTGCAGAAAACAATTCAAACTTTAAACTTGGTCTCCATGACAACCAGCATGCATGTAGGCCTGTATACTTGTCCCTCATGTGTCCCCTATGTAATTTGGAGTTTCACACACAGGTACGGTGCGTACCGGGGCCCTAGGGCACCCCAAATGCATAGCAACGGCCCGTACAGGCGTGGGTACAGTCCGTCACACTATGGGTGTTCTCGCGTATGCGTACCCATAGTGATAGTGAGCGTACGCACGCGTGTACAGTCCGTATCACTATGGGTACGCATACGCGAGAACACCCATAGTGATAGTGAGCGTACACGTGTGCATACGCTCACTATCACTATGGGTGTTCTCGCGTATGCGTACCCATAGTGGTATAGACCGTACACGCGTGCGTACGCTCACTATCACTATGGGTTTTCTCGCGTATGCGTACCCATAGTGGTATGGACCGTACACGTGTGCGTACGCTCACTATCACTATGGGTGTTCTCGCGTATGCGTACCCATAGTGGTACGGACCGTACACGCGTGCGTACGCTCACTATCACTATGGGTGTTCTCGCGTATGCGTACCCATAGTGGTACGGACCGTACACGCGTGCGTACGCTCACTATCACTATGGGTGTTCTCGCGTATATGTACCCATAGTGGTACGGACCGTACACGCGTGCGTACGCTCACTATCACTATGGGTGTTCTCGCGTATGTGTACCCATAGTGGTACGGACCGTACACGCGTGCGTACGCTCACTTTCATTATGGGTACGCATGCGCAAGCACACCCATAGTGATAGTGAGCGTACAGGCGTGTGTACGGTCCGTACCACTATGGGTACACATACGCGAGAACACCCATAGTGATAGTGAGCGTACGCATGCGTGTACGGTCCATACCACTATGGGTACACATACACGAGGAAACCCATAGTGATAGTGAGCGTACGCACGCGTGTACGGTCCGTATCACTATGGGTGTTCTCGCGTATGCGTTCTCATAGTGGTACGGACCGTACACACGCCTGTACGCTCACTATCACTATGGGTACACATACGGCAGCACTCCCATAGTGATAGGGAACGTACACAGGCCCTCTGAGCGAAAGTACGGTGCCTTTCACACATCACAGTGGTGACAGGCAGCACACAGGAAGGAACAGGGCTGACATACTTGTCTATGGATGGACATCAAGGCATTGTCTGGGCAGTACTACATGTGTGGGGCACAGGTGTGAAAGGCTGTGATGTGGCACATTACTCCTGAGTCGAGAAGGCACCAGATGTATGATGAGATGTGTACAGATGTTATGTGTGACGGTGCAATGTGTGCCAGGCATGCCCTTCACTCCTTTGACATGTGTGCATGTCGTACTGCACACTTGGGATGATCGTCACTGGCATGGCACTGTCAACAACACACGCAAGTGTCCCCTGATGCCCGCTACAGGGGTTACCACACCATACATGTGACTACCCACGGTGCACGATGTGACTATGTCATGTATGTGTGGGGGCTTCCCATTAGCTTGATGTTGGTGCTCCCTCAAAAGCATCAGCTGTTGCAGCAACCAACATGTGTCTGTGTGTAGTTGGACATGGCACACTGTTACGCACACCAGGCCACATGTGGTATTGGATGTGAGGTGCGTATGTATGCATGGGACACAGAGTAGCGTAACAAGGACCTGTCTGCATTCTCTCTATGAGTGTGTGGTGAGTCATTACATGTACACCTTATTGGCAAGGTGTGTGGGCTGTCCTAGTGTAATGTCATGTGACCTGTGGCTCTAGTGTTCCGCTACCAGTCTCTGAAATCGACATCCTACTTCTGCTGATGGGTTGATGTATGTCACTCCTGTGTTGCGTCTGACTGTTCACTTACACTGGGACACAGCTAATCCCATGCCATGGCATGTGGAGGTTCACAATCTCTGTGTGTAGCTGGGTCTTGGTAGGAGTGTCACCTGGCAGCCATACGTGTCCAGGGCATGTGGCACATACCTGACTCCGTATGTCGCATATGTGTATTGACAGATTAACATGTGCTCAGCACCAAAAAATTGTTGTTGTAGTGCACTCACTCTTCCTTGTCACTTCCAAATTACTGCAGGGCGCCGCCTCTTCCCCGAGCAATTCCGGACTTGGCTGACATGCGGGAGAATGACTGTATCCGGTGCTACCGCTTCCCGCAACCGTTGATTGAGGAGTTGACGGCGAGGCTGGCACTACACCCGCAACCGCTGCACAGGTATCCTACGGCACTGACACCCAAGCTGAAGGTAATGGCAGCCCTACATTTTCTTGCCACGGGTACCTTTCAAAATACCATCGCTCATGTTGGTGGCATGTCCCAGACCATGTTCTGCCGTGTGCTGCATGATTTCTTAGAGGCCATGTTGCTTCACCTGGATGAGTTCATCCATTTCCCAACCCCTGAAATGTTGACTGGGGTCAAGTGTGGATTCTATGCCCTGGGAGGGATGCCCCATGTCATTGGGTCCATAGATGGGACACATGTGGCTTTGGTACCACCACAGGCACAGGAGGTAGCGTACAGGAATTGCAAGCACTACCACTCCATCAATGCCCTTGTGGTGTGTCTGTCCAACATGGTGATTTCACATGTCTGTGCTCGTTTTCCAGGATCAGCACACGATGCCTACATGAGGCGTAGCAGGGTGCCTGAAATGATGACGCAGCTGCGCAACGAATGAGCATGTGTTGTTGGTTGGTGGGTACAGTCTGTCAGTCCTGTATTTTGCGTAGACTCCCAGCACGACCGCTTCTCCTGTCCTACTTATGTCCATGTGCTTTCCATGTAGGGGACGCTGGCTATCCCAACATGCCATGGCTGATCACACCTCTCCGCAACCCCATCACGCCTGCCCAGCTCCGCTACAACACCGCCCATGGCCGGACACGGCGAGTGATAGAGAGGACATTTGGCCTCCTGAAGAGCCGATTCAGATGCCTCCACAAGACCGGCGGTGCCCTCCCATATGCCCCGGCGAAAGTCTGCAAAATCTTCATGGTCTGCTGCATGCTGCACAACATGGCAGTTGAGAAAGTTGTGCCACTCATCCTGGATCAAGATGATCAGGACCATCCACCCGTGGAGGAACAAGGTCTTGGCAATGGGGCTAGTGATGTGGAGGATGTGGTTCCGCAAGAGGACATCCGGAGTCGGCTCATACGCGACTTCTTTGCTTAGTGGTGAGTACCAGTGTCTGTGTGTGCACGCATTGGTCCCTGTGTGGCATGTGTTGCCATGTGTGTGTCCATATGCATGTATGCCACGTCAGAGGTGTGTGTGGATGTGTCACTGGAGTGATGGTGCCAGCGATGAGTGTATTTCCCCAGTCATAATAGTGACCTAGCATGTTGTCATCCTTACATGTGTAGAGTACATGCACATGCAAGTGGCTGTGCTTTTTGTGGCTTACTTTTGTGTGTCTCTCATCCCCAGGTACTTGCGCATGCCATCTGCTGGTTGCATTGTTGTGGCACTGCTATTCCTCATGGACACGTCAGGGTGTGCTGACTCAGCGTTACACGCACGGACAAGTTTGGAAGTCTCCTTAGGGTAAGGGATGCATCAGGGGTGTATTGGGTGTGGCTGTTGTTTACGATGTGTGCACACTGCCCCAGTCGATGTTTGGTTCCTCTGCAGACATGTCGCATCACCATGGGACACATGACATGCAGCTGGGTACACCTGAATAGATGGTCAGACTTGTTGCCAGTCATCAGTGATGGGATTGTGGATTGTGATGATGGCATCAATGTGTGTTACACTGCCCTCGGACACATACGGTTTGCATTGGCTTGACATGGTGTGGGACTTCCACATCAGAGGATCAATGGTGTATGGCAGCCTCTCCGTGAGCAGCAGGGGGTGTTTAGCTGTTAGCCGACACTTGTGTGCCAGTTCCATGGCTATCACGCATTTGTACTGCAGAAGGGGGGTTCCAGTGTTGGACCCACATGTTACTCCACATGACCTGTTCATGTGTACTCCGAGTTGCCTCTGCATTCCCAAATACATGAATAATAAAGGTGTCCCTATGCCTCCAAGGTGCCTATTCTCAGTCAATGCTGGTGTGTTGCCACGGTGCATACGGCATGTCTGGCATGGTTTTCCGTGATAGTGGCTATGTGTCTATGTGTCGAGTAGCAAGATGCATGCTGTTTGTGTGGGATTAGACTGTGTATTGTGCATGATGTCCATGACTGTGTGGGTATTGTGACATGTGCCATCCCCATGCATCCAACGTTGGCCAGGCCACCATTCTCTGCATCCACCTGACTCAAGCTTGCAGGACATGGTTCTGCCACCTGTCCACACATACCTGGGTGCCCCCCAGGACACTCCACATGATCCCTGACCACTGCGCATGGCTGTCGCTGTACTCAATATGTCTGTCGGCACGGTTGTGCGGCCACCCCCTCAGCTGGTTGGGCCCATCACGGGTGTGTATGGTGCTCCATGTCCGTCTTGCCTAATACATTGTGACCCATGCGTGTCCTGTGCCAGACTCAGGCCCCAGTGTGTGGATGGTTGAAGTCAAATGAGAACTCAGGCATGGTTAGACTTTACAAGACACATGTAAGGTAATAATGCAAAATGTAGGCATCATCTCTTTATGGTGTGACTTTTTATTTTGGTTGGGGTACGTGGGGGGGGGTATGACATGAGGGGCTTTCCGGGTGTGTGGAATCCAAAGTTCACTAGGGGAGTTGGTGTCCTTGCCATAGAAAATCCTCAGAGTCCATGCCACAGTCTTTGTCAACATTGGTCAGACAGTGACCAGCAAGTCCATGTGGCAGAGAATGTCTTTTGCTGCTGTGCTGCTGTTGGTCCAGTGGGCCAGGTGCCAGGCCAGGTGTCCTGGGAGATGGTGCTGTTGCACCGACCCTCACGATCTTTTCCGTGGACGACCCGCCCTCCTGCGGGGACCCTCAGAAGCAGGCCGTGACGATGTTTGGGATGCTCCGTCGGATGACTCCTCGTCCTCCTGATCCCTCCCTGTGGGTGGTGATGTTCTACGCCTGGTGGCACAGGGAGGGTTGCCCATGTTGTCGGCTATCCGACGGAGTGTACTGTGAATTCCTGTGAACACCGTCACAAGCTCAGCCTGTCTGTCCTCCATCCGCCCTTGGTGTCGCAGTAGACAGGCATGTTGCTCCGCATGTTGCTGGGCCTGCTGGGTCTTGATCTCATCGAGGGTCCCCTTCATCTCGTTGAGGGTGGACACAACCTGGGCCATGCCCGTGGTGTCCTGCCGGTATGTGTCCAGGATGTTTCGGACATGGGAATATACCGGTTCTCCAGCCAACTGGTCAGGATCGCACCTCTGCCGTCCTCCACTCCCACCACCCCTGCCCACTTGCACCTGGCCTGCCCCTGTGGGCACATCGGGTCTCCGGGACCCCTGAGGGGTGGCATTGGCGTTGTCGCCTGCCTCCTCCTGGGTGCCCGGTACACCGTGTCCCTCCTGGCCAGCCTGGCTGCATTGTGGTGGTGGGGCAGGGATCCTGGGTGTCTCCTGGGATGTGGCAGGAGTGGGGGTGGTGGTTGGCCCAGTTGTACCTGACGCAGGTGCTGCAGGTCGTTGGACACCAGAGGGGCCAGGTTGGTCGGGTTCGTCCACAGAGTGGTGAGAGTCATCGCTGCCGGTGGCTCCGTCATCCCGCCAAGCCGGGTCCTGTGAGTCTTCCCCCCCAGTGTTGGGGGGTGTTCCACGACGTTGACCTGTGTGTGAGAGAGACAATGTTAATTTTGTTCCATGCAACATCCATGTTTCATTGGTTTCTAAGTTGGCACATTTCCTCTGGGAATTTGGATTTGTCTTGCATTCCACTCACAGTGCACTTGTGCATGGGTATGTCCCTTGGCCACAGCTTTTGCAACTTTACCTATGTGTGGCACAGTCTTACTTGCTGCGTCAATTGTGACTGCAGTCAGCAGTGGAGTGGGCAGGTGTGACGAGCCATGCATTGGCGCCTTCCGTGTTGCAGTGTACGTGGGCACATGGAGTGGTTCCACACACTTAGATAATGCAGGTAGCTGGCGTTGTGCTCGTGCACAGGTTGTGACATGGCCCTGTGTTTTGCCATGGAGAAGAGGGGGGGGTTCTGGCACTGGCCACCCTTGTCTACATGCACGCAGTCCACCTGCTGACGAGCAGACATTCCCACACCCCACAAGGCTGAATTGCTCTCCCTGTGTGTCCCTTTCTCGCTACCTCTCTGTCCCCCTCTCCCTCCCTCTGTGTGTCAGCCTCCTCCCTCTGTCCATCTCCCTGTGTCTCCCTGCCTCTCTGTCCCCCTCTCCCTCCCTCTGTGTGTCACCCTCTGTCACCTCAGCCCAGCTTCCTGGGCACACACTGTTAGCAGATCTTTGAATGGCTCTTGGATTGTTGATGTGAGTTTGTTTCTGATCTCCAGGCACCCATTGGGTGTAGTGTCTGTGTCTGCGCTGCTGCTGTGGTGGTGTGTGCTGCCACTCTTTCACAGTGTTGGCTGTTCATTAGCTGCTGTCATGTGCAAGAACGTGCCGTCACCCCCATGTGTTAATGCAAGGCGTCCACCATTTGCTGGCAAGTCTTTCCTGTGTGGGGACACACTGTTTGTCTGGCTGTGACCTAGGCCATATGGGCAGGGGGCATTGTTGTCTGCTTCTGAGTTGCACAATGTGATTTTTGGGGACCACACTCCCGCCATCCGGCTTACCATGTCTTGTGTTGGTGTTTTCTGTGGCCTGTGACTTGGCATTGTCCAGCTGGGTGCATGGGGCATGGTGGCGCCAGTGGCATGTGCGTGTTCATGGAGTGTGGTTGAGTCATGCGATAGCTTGGGGTGGTTGCGTGCCTGTTTGTGAATTTGGTTGTGGATGACGTTCCCCCCATGTGAGGTGAGTTGTTTGTGTACTCACCCGGGTCTCGGAGTCCTTCTAATCCGTCCACTGCCACCACCGGCAGTATGGCCATCACCCTCTCCTCCCAGGGATGGTATTGTACGGGTCTGCGGGGCGGCCCTACTCCAGTGACGTTGGCCTGGTTGTGTTCGTCGGTCATTTTGGCTCGGACCCTCCTCCGCAGATCGTACCACCTTGCTTGGCATTCATGCCTGGTCCTTCTGGTGTCCGCAACAGCATTCACAGCATCGACAATCGTCTGCCACTTGGCTGTTTTTTCTGAAATGCTGGTCTGTCTGACCAATGTTCCAAAGAGGTGTGGCTCGACTCTGAGGATTTCATCGACAAGGACCTCCAACTCTCGGCTAGTGAACTTTGGATTCTTGTTAGTGGGCATGGTGAGGGGTGTGGGTGTGGATGGTGGGGGGGGTGGATGGTTGTGGGTGTGTGGGTGTGGTTGTGCAGGTGTGTGTGTGAATGTGATGAGGGGGTGTTTGTGAAGGTGGGTGTGTGAAGGTGTGCAAGTGTAAGGTGTAGTAAAGGTTCTAGTATGGTGCTGTAGGTTGTCTGTGGGGTCTGGCAGCAGTGAGTCTGTTGCAAAGGCTCATGGTTTGTGTGTGTGGGCCCTTTTTATTGGTCCATTGGTGGGTGTGGCTGTGTTTGAAGTTTGGGTGGGTGTGTTATAAGGAGTGGTTGTGTTTTGGGCCTCTGTTTGGGATTTTGGCAGTTGCAGGTCAGTGAATGTGTTGTTTTTGTGCTTGTTGGACATGTTTTGTGGCTTTGTGCCATTCGAATGGTGTATTCTTGTGTTATTTTGCTTTGTCCTGGTTGTGTACGTGTGTTTTTAGCGTGTGTACGGTGTGTACTTCGAGAATTTAGTTGTACAGTGCTGTCCTTGTGTCTGGCTTGGTACGACTCGTACATGCGCGATGTTGTGTGAAGGTGCTGGTGTTGGGGCCTGGGGTGCGCTCCGTAATTAGAATGTTGGGGTGGGGGTACGCTCCATGCACACGCGGGTGGGGGATACACGTCGTACATACACGGTTGGGGTGGGGGTACGAGTCGTACTTACACTGTTAGGGTGGGGGGTACGCTCCATACGTACGCGGGTGAGTAGTATTGGTGTCGCTATGGTTTCAAAAATGGTAGTCTGTATTTTTGAATAGGTGTATCAAAGGTTATATTAGGGTGTGATGAGGTGCATCGGATTATTACGTGAATGATGTCATCAGTGATGTCATCAGTGATATCATTTGAGATGTCATCAGTGATGTCATCACTGACCATGCCATGAATGATGTAATATGTGACGTCATGAGCAGTGCATTGCGGGGGCACGGGTTATAGTTAACTGAACTAACTATAACGGTGGAATTTCTATGGTTTTGTACGAGTGAAATGTCCAGCTAAATATAACGCCCCTGAAACATATGTTTTTTTCAGTGAATTTCTATGGTTTTTTAAATGCAAATTTCTAACTATAACTTCTGTAAAACCTATGGTTTTTTCAGTGAATTTCAAAGGTTTTTTAAATGCTAATTTCTAACTACAATGTCCCTATAACCTATAATGTTTTTTAAGTAAATTTTAAAAAGATGTGTATACTTTTTATAGTGAAAACTAACGTAACAGTAGTCTTTTATAACTTATAATTATGGCTCCTGGTTTTTTGGTATTTATTTTTTCATCAATTCCATCTGTATTTATCCATATTTTTTTTTAATAATTGTATCTGTATTCACCCATATATATTTTGGGTTTTGTGTAAAAATTAATCTGAAATGAGTATATTTCCACATTTATTTGTCTGATAAATATGCACTCATGCCTGAAGGACTGACCATTTTCAGTCATACAAACACTCTCAGATGATAAAATATTCCCAACAAATGTGCATGTTTTCTTTTATGAGCATATATATTGCTGTTTAAGGCTCTTTACTAAAATTCTTTTATTGTTTTATCCCTTTTACTTTTAGAAGGTCAGACCTATTGGCCTGGTAGTCATGATTGACAGCATTTAGAATCGCTCAAAAAATAACCCAATTTCAGTTTTTATCCACATTTTAAAGTAAACATAGAGAGGAAAATAAATAGTTTACTGTCTGTATTTATCTGTAAAAATCAGTAAAAATGGAAAACAGGAAGCCCTACTTATAATTTAACAATGTTTACAACTTAATTAGCAGTAATTAACATATAAGTGTAGTAAAAGTGTGACGCAGCACTTATAATACCTGACTTCGAACAACAGTGATCACAGTTCGAATCCGGGCTCGAGCAGCATGTTAGCCCACCACTATCTCACTGTGGGCAACACCTTTCTTAATCTTCCCAACGTCCCCGAGCGCCGGCACACCCTTCCGGGGGTAGCTGTACACTTTAAAATGCTGGCATTTTATTAATTTAACAGCATAGTGATGACAAATATTAGCACGTATTATTTTTCTTCTATTGTGAACGATATTTTTTTGCATGTCTTCTAGTTAGATGTTTTTAATCATGAGAATGCAAATGACACAGTTTGCCGGGTAATAGTTTTTAAACTCTCTAACATATGTACATATTAAGGACCTTATACGTGTTACGATGGAAATCAAAAAATTTACAGCTTCACATTATGTAACTTTTCCCAACATGTGCACAAGTTAAACAGTTAAAACATGAGCATGTGTAAACTGTAAAACATGACATCTAAATAGGCGGAGCCACATCTTCCTTCCATAGACTACTCAATAACCAAAAAGTATATAAACCAGACCCGTTGTTCGATTAGTTTTGTTTTTTGCGAGTTATTTATCCGTTTCCATTCTGTGATGCAGGTTCCCTTTTCTAGCGTCGGATTCTTGTTTTGCGGCAAAGAAACATATTCCGGAGTTGTAAGTTGTTTGATTATGGCATAGTAGATATTTATAAAACGAAGCTATTTGTCAATATTTAAACATTTATATCTAGAAAAAAGTGTTTTTGCCTTTTTTTCTGTAACGTCAGCAGCTTGTTTTCAGAAACAGACCGATTACAGCAAACATTGCTCCTTTTCTGACTCCTTTCAGCTTATATATTATAACTTTCTATATTAAAATATTGACACAGTACTTCACTTCAGAGGTGTT
Source organism: Triturus cristatus (assembly GCF_964204655.1). NCBI lineage: Eukaryota > Metazoa > Chordata > Amphibia > Caudata > Salamandridae > Triturus > Triturus cristatus. The sequence continues at coordinate 641,518,662 of NC_140582.1, forward strand.
GGTGATCCGTCGGTGCAAACCCTAAAGATTTATAATTAACGTCACCAGCTTTCAGTTGTTAGTCTGTTTTCCCCTGGGGATCATATACTGTCAATATGTATATTATAATATGATTCATGAACAGTCATGGTGATCTCAGAGGAGTTCATGACCCGTCGGCGCAAAGAGTAAAGATATATAAGCATAGTCACTAGCTTCTGGTTTTTAGTCTGTTCCCCCCTTTTGATCATATACTGTGAATATGTATATTGTGATTTTCACAGTCATAATGATCTCAGAGGAGTTTATGACCCGTCGCCACGAAGATCAAACATTTCGAAGTAACGGAGAAAAGAAGCTCTGAAAATATTCACAGCTCGAAAGTATTTTGTTATTGAGCTTCTGTTGTATTCATAACTTTATTTTCCTTTTCTTTTTAGTGTAACAAAGGTGTCACATTGTAATAGAATGTCCTATTGTTACAGAAGAGGAATTGGAGATTTGTCTGGGCCATCTGAAATACAGCTTACTAAGCTTTATAACATACTTGATCAGATATTTTTTCAGTGAGCATATTTTACGAAATTGCAGTCTGAAAAATATATAGCTTTCATACATAGTTTCTTACTTTAAACATTTGATAAACGCTACATTTCTGAATGTTATTTTCTAATTTCTATTTTTCTCAGTTGCGGTTCCCATTCACCTTCTCCCTATAGAATATATAAGACCAGTACTGTATATTATAATAGTACTATCCTATATATTCTTAAATGAGGACGTGATTTATTAGCGGAACAGTGTGTGACCTCTAAGCACTACGATAGAACGTTCCCAAATTCTACAAAATACAAACTTGAAAAATGATAATGCATACATTTCTATGTAATATGAAGTAATTTGTGATAAACAGTTTTTTACTTATTCTTCTGACCTCAGATGATGTTGTGCGGGAGTGTTTGTTGTAGCACTTCTTTTCTACTGTATCTAAAAGTAACTGATGCCCTCTTATACTATCAAGAATATGGAACAACACTTTTACAAACTAGAGCAGAAAAAAGGAGGGTGTGGCCACGCTTAAGTGATATTTTATGAAATTCAATTTTTAATTGTCACCCCTTTAATATATACAGCGTCAGTATCCGAAGAAAGTTCATTTGTAATTGCTAAATAAAAACTGTTTGAAACTTCAACTGAAATTTTTGCTGCGCAACCACACCTCCCCGTCAGAAAAGAAAACACAACATTAGAAGTAAGTAGTGCTCCAGGGAAGTATCCCACCCACAAAAGTAATAAACAGAAGACCGCAACACACTCTGTTATTTTTCTGCCATGATTTGCACAGCCCACGGCAATTATATAAATGGTCCTTAAAATATATGTAAAAACAATTTTCACCTTCACAATCCCTCTCCACCACCTTGTGACCACTGTACAGAGTTAATAATGTTCCTACCCTCCCCTCTACTACTTTGTTTTCCCGTACTCCTTTGGAAGTGCATCACAAAATGGCTGACAACAGTGAACCGTTCCCACCCAAAAAGGAGCAAACTTGTACTCGGAACACTTTAGCCAATAAAATGTCCATGTTGTTCCGCAGAGGAGGAGGGAATGGCTGCCAACACTTCTACTTTTAATGCTTCACAGCCAATGAACATTAAGCTTGGGAATGTCCCGCTTGGAACACATTACCCAATGAGATGTCCCTAATACTCCTCGGAGGGGTAAGGAATCGCTGACAACACTTCTACTTTCAATGGTTTACAGCCAATCAACATTAAGCTTGGGAAAGTCCTCCTTGGAACATGTCAGCCAATCAGATGTTCCTCCTAATCAGCGGAGGGGAAATGAATGGCTGCCAACACTTCTACTTTCAATAGTTCACAACCAATCAACATGAAGCTCTGGAAGCTCCTCCTTAGAACACGTCAGCCAATCAGATATCACTCCAAATCCACGGAGGAGAAGGGAATACTTAGCAACACTTCTACTTTCAATAGTTCGCAACCAATCAACATAAAGCTCTGGAAGGTCCTCCTTACAACATGTGAGGCAATTAGATGTCCTTGCTACTCTGCAGAGGGGAAGTGAATGGCATGAAACACTTCTACTTTCGATGGTTCGCAGCCAATGAACATTAAGCTTGTTGTTAGAACACCACAGCCAATTAAACGTTAATTTTGTTCCACACACAGATACAGAGCATTCCCTCCCACATATTGATAAATTTCCTGTAACAAAGTGACTCTATCCATGATAAAAGTGAACACTGCATAATAAGTAAACATTATTCCGCATTATATTAAAGGAAGGCAGCAATATGGAGCATTATTGTTTTCCTGATATAATTTCCACAGCCTACTGCACCACCTCCCAACATAAGTGAAGCCCCGGGGCTGTGGGGGCCCCAGTGGGCCCCTGCTATTATTTTTTTAAGAAATGCCCCCGGGATAGAGAGCACTCCCTACAACATATTAATACATTTCCTGTAACAAAGTGACCCTATCCATGATAACAGGGAACATTGCATAATAAATAAACATTATTCAGCATTATATTAAAGGAAGGCCACAATACAGCGCATTGTTGTTTTCCTGATATAATTTCCACAGCCTACTGAACCCCCCTCTCAACATAAGTGAAGCCCCGGGACTGCGGGGGCCCCAGCAAGCCCCCACTTTAATTTTTTGAAGAAATACCCAAGGGACCTAGCCCACCCAGGGGCCTCATCAAAATAAAACGTGAGAACCCGCGACCCCAGCGCGAATTGCGGCAATGTTTTTTTTTTATTGCTTTTTTTGGCCCTTGGGGTCTTTCTGAGACCCCCTAAGCAGGCCTAGGGGGTCAGGGTGTTTCTACCCCGCCCCCTTCTCTTGTTGTATATCTTTGTTTCTCAGTTTTCTGGTGACTCGCTTCCACCGAGTCACAAGATGGCTGCCAACACTTCCTGGTTTGGAGTGTTGGCAGACAATTCACAGTGAAGCTCATGCTCAGGACTTAGGCTCTGCCCAGGTATCGAAACTTTCATTTTTCAATTTTCTCAGCAAATACTAAACGGATTTACACCATTTAAAAAAAGGTAGCTTTCTGATCCAAGCACTACCTTTCTGCCAAATTTGGGGTAATTCCGTTCAGTAGTTTTGGCTGTAGCCTTGCACAAAGTTTCCTATGGGAAATTGATTTTTACACTCTTGTTTTTTCAATTTCTCAAAAACTACTGAATGGATTTACAGCATTTAAAACAAAAGTCGCTTTCTGAACCAAGCTCTACCTTTCTGCCAAATTTGGGGTACTTCGGTTCAGCAGTTCGGGCTGTAGCTCGTCGCTAACTTGCCTACGGAAATTAACATGGGGAAAGCGCATTTTGGGACCCCCCTTTTTTCTCAGCCCCCGCTTGATGAATCACCCCCAAACTTTCAGGATAGGAGCTGACCTGGATAGACTTTGTTTTTGGAGAATTTTTCAAAGATTCGTCGAAATACGCCACAGTTATTAGCAAATCAAAAAATGCATTTCCTATGGAAACTAGGTTGTAACTATAACTACCTACTGGTGACCACCAGTGGGTGATATAAATATATATATATATATATATATATATATATATATACATCCAAATGAACTTTAACACTCAAGGTCGCCCAGCCTCACGGATCGGGGCCTGTTGAGGAGTGTCAATCCTCTGTATATTCCAAACGAAAAAATGCACTCCACCTCCTGGAATGCATAATCAGGCCCAACCACTGTGCTATAGTTGCAAAAGTTCTTTAATCTGGCAGCAATAGTAGCATTACGCGTTTCGACCGTAAGACGGTCTTAATCATATGAAAACATTGTATGGTCACCACCTGATTTCATTTATATCTGGTATTCATAGAAAGTGACGAGGGGCAAGGTACACACTTTCAAACGGCAATTCAAAAGGCGCAAGGTGTCACTGCAGTTCATGTGCGTCTTCACATTAAACATTGCAATAATCAACAGTCTTTGTTATTTCTTTATATGCACTATCCGGATAAATCCATGAAAGTTCTTATTTTATACCATTATTGATTTGTGCAATGTTTATAGTTCCTTGTGTATCACTGAACCACAGTTCCCACAATGCCTTGTTTTTGGCAAAACGAGTACACATGTCCCAATCGTCTCCAAATGTTCATACCTTCAATCCTTTGTCTGTAAATATAATTCCGCAGTCTCTTACGTGCCTTTAGAGGAATAATTCCATTTATGGCAGAGATTCAGGAACATTTCAACACAAAGTCGTGGCATACGTTGAAAAACCTTTGATGAAAAAGGCTTGTCTGCCTTCCTTTCTTCCACGCAAGCACAGAGTACAAGGGTCCAATTCCCTGTAAATCCTGGCTGAGTACACAAAGATTTCCGAAATTCTCGTGCGGGCCTTACAACAGAGGCCCAGCTCCATTCATTTCATCTCCCTTCATTTGTCAGCCGGCGGGCAGCCCTTCTGTAAAATATCCAAATGAACTTTGACACTCAAGGTCGCCCAGCCTCACGGATCGGGGCCTGTTGAGGAGTGTCAATCCTCTGTATATTCCAAACGAAAAAATGCACTCCACCTCCTGGAATGCATAATCAGGCCCAACCACTGTGCTATAGTTGCAAAAGTTCTTTAATCTGGCAGCAATAGTAGCATTACGCGTTTCGACCGTAAGACGGTCTTAATCATATGCAAACATTGTATGGACACCACCTGAGACTGCGGAATTATATTTACAGACAAAGGATTGAAGGTATGAAAATTTGGAGACGATTGGGACATGTGTACTCGTTTTGCCAAAAACAAGGCATTGTGGGAACTGTGGTTCAGTGATACACAAGGAACTATAAACATTGCGCAATTCAATAATGGTATAAAATAAGAACTTTCATGGATTTATCCGGATAGTGCATATAAAGAAATAACAAAGACTGTTGATAATTGCAATGTTTAATGTGAAGACGCACATGAACTGCAGTGACACCTTGCGCCTTTTGAATTGCCGTTTGAAAGTGTGTACCTTGCCCCTCGTCACTTTCTATGAATACCAGATATGCACAAATATATCACATGGATGACGTCATCAGTGATGTCATTTCAGATGTCATTTCAGATGTCATCAGTGATGTCACTGACCATGTCATGAGTGATGTAATATGTGACATCATAAGCAGTGCATTGCGGGGGCGCGAGTTATAGTTAGCTGAACTAACTATAACAGGGGAATTTCTAGGGTTTTGTACGAGGGAAATGTCCAGCTAACTATAATGCCCCTGAAACCTATGGTTTTTTCAGTGAATTTCAAAGGTTTTTTAAATGCTAATTCCTAACTATATCAGGCCTGAAACCTATGGTTTTTTCAGTGAATTTCAAAGGTTTTCTAAATGACAATTTTGAATGTATTAATTGTTATACTGATTTTTTTTATACTGATTTACTACAGTTTTTTAAAATATTTATTTATAGATATATTTTTCTTAATTACATTATAATTACATTATACATTACAATACAAAATATACTTTCTCAGAATGAATTACTTTAGTTTAAATACTTGGCAAATAGGCAACAGACTTTTAAGTACAGTAGTTACAGTTGTTGCAATGGGCAACACAATTTAAAACACAAAGCAACATTGAGGTCAATGTGAATTTCTAGTTAAATGCAATTAGTTACTTTATGGATTACTTTTCTAACCACAAGACGGGATCCTAGATTCAGTCCTTGGACAACTCCTGTAAACAGTTGAGTAAAAGCGCTTTGGTTACAGTAGTGATTTTTAAGGAATATTATTGTATTTTAAAAGTTGACACTTGGAAACTTTTTCCCATAGAATCACCAATGTTATCCTATGGTAGAAAATTCACTCAGCAGGTAAGTAGTGTTATCGTTACTTTTTCTTACTCAGTGGTGGATCCTGGATTCAGCACTTGCCAACCTCCTGTAAACAGTTGAAAGAATGTGTTTAAGTCATACAGATGATTTTTTAGGAATATTTTTAGTTTGTGAAAATAGACAGTTGAAACTTTTCTGGTGAAAACCACACAATGGATTCCTATGGAAGGAAATACAAGTTACTGGTAAGTACGCTTAGAATTACTTTTCAGGGTCAGTGCTCAGCTAAATGATGCAGCCCTGGGTTCTCTCCTGATAACAGGTGAGTAAATCGGAATTCGTAGTTCGGCTGATTTTAGAGGCATATTTGTACGTTTCAAAAATGGACACTTTGAAAATTTTCTGGTGAAACCACACAATGGATTCCTATGGAAGGAAATACAAGTTACTGGTAAGTACGCTTAGAATTACTTTTCAGGGTCAGTGCTGGCTAAAAGATGCAGCCCTGGGTTCTCTCCTGATAACAGGTGAGTAAATCGTAATTCGTAGTTCGGCTGATTTTAGAGGAATATTGGTACATTTCAAAAATGGACACTTAGAAAATTTTTTGGTGAAAACCACACAATGGATTCCTATGGAAGGAAATACAAGTTACTGGTAAGTACGCTTAGAATTACTTTTCAGGGTCAGTGCTGGGCTAAAAGATGCAGCCCTGGGTTCTCTCCTGATAACAGGTGAGTAAATTGGAATTCGTGGTTCGGCTGATTTTAGAGGAATATTTGTACGTTTCAAAAATGGACACTGAAAAATTTCTGGTGAAAACCACACAATGGATTCCTATGGAAGGAAATACAAGTTAATGGTAAGTACGCTTAGAATTACTTTTCAGGGTCAGTGCTGGTCTAAAAGATGCAGCCCTGGGTTCTCTCCTGATTACAGGTGAGTAAATCGGAATTTGTAGTTCGGCTGATTTTAGAGGAATATTTGTACGTTTCAAAAATGGGCACTTAGAAAATGTTCTGGTGAAAACCTCAATGGATTCCTATGGAAGGAAATACAAGTTACTGGTAAGTACGCTTAGGATTACTTTTCAGGGTCAGTGCTGGGCTAAAAGATGCAGCACTGGGTTCTCTCCTGATTACAGGTGAGTAAATCGGAATTCGTAGGTCGGCTGATTTTAGAGGAATATTTGTACAATGGTGAAGGAAGGGGGAGGGGCCTGAGGTGACGTGTGCAAACACCCCCTGTGGCGCGTTTTAAGTTGGGGAATTAATTCCTCTTCAATCCTGAGGTCCCCTGGGGCCAACTAGCCCACCAGGTACCTCCAGTATGCGCCAGGGAGCTGCATTGCAGAGAGGTATTCAGAGGCCACGCCCCTTTTTACAATACTCTGCAACACAGCTCCGTGGCACTTAGTGGAGGTACCTGGTGGGCTATTTGTCCCCTAGGGGACCTCTAGATTGAAGAGGAATGAATTCCCCAACTTAAAACGCGCCACAGGGCGTGTTTGCACAGTATCACCTCAGGCCCGGCCCCCTACCTTCACCACTGTGCAAACGTGCCCCGTGGGGTGTTTTAAGTTGGGGGATTAAGTCCCCTTGAATCCTGAGGTCCCCTGGCGGCCAACTAGCCCACCAGGTACCTCCAGTATGTGCCAGGGAGCTGCCTTGCAGAGAGGTGTTCAGAGGCCACACCCCTTTTTACAACACTCTGCAACGCAGCTCCGTGGCGCTTAGTGGAGGTACCTGGTGGGCTATTTGTCCCTTAGGGTACCTCTGGATTGCAGAGGAATGAATTCTCCTACTTAAAATGCCCCACAGGGCGTGTTTGCACAGTATCACCTCAGGCCCCGCCCCCTACCTTCACCACTGTGCAAACGCGCCCCGTGGCGCGTTTTAAGTTGGGAGATTAATTCCTCTTCAATCCTGAGGTCCCCTGGGGCCAACTAGCCTACCAGGTACCTCCAGTATGTGCCAGGGAGCTGCATTTCAGAGAGGTATTCAGAGGCCACGCCCCTTTTTACAACACTCTGCAACACAGCTCCGTGGTGCTTAGTGGCGGTACCTGGTGGGCTCTTTGTACCCTAGGGGACCTCTAGATTGAATAGGAATGAATTCCCCAACTTAAAACGCGCCACAGGGCGCGTTTGCACAGTATCACCTCAGGCCCCGCCCCCTACCTTCACCACTGTGCAAGCGCGCCCCGTGGCGCGTTTTAAGTTGGGAGGTTAAGTCCCCTTGAATCCTGAGGTCCCCTGGCGGCCAACTAGCCCACCAGGTACCTTCAGTAAGCGCCAGGGAGCTACATTGCAGAGAGGTGTAAAAAGGGGCGTGGCCTCATTACACCTCTCTGCAACGCAGCACCCTGGCGAATACTGGAGGTTCCTGGTGGGCTAGTTGGCCCCCAGGGACACCCAGTATTGAAGGGGAATTCGTTCCCCCTCTGCAAACATGCCAGGGGGTGCGTTTGCAGAGTGGTGTAAGGAGGGGGCGTGGCCTCCAGCCCGATCCTTATTTTTTTCCCCCTCTGTTTTTTAGAAGGGGCTGTGTAGCCCCCCTTCTTTTTCTTTTTTTTGACCCTGGGGACCCCATCCCCCAGCGCCTGCCCCCAATTTTGATTTTTTTAAATTTCCTGCTCTCTCTTCCAAATACCAAAGCAGTTTGCTATGGCAGGATGGTAACCGCGAGGCTCCCACCCTGCCATAGCAAACAGCAGTGTCCCGGTGGTGGGCACCCCGGGACACTGCAGGAGCCGGCTCTGGGGGGTGGCAGTCCCTAGGGCCATCATTGGCTCCAGGGGGGGCCGCGCGGCCCCCCCACTTAAGTTAAAGCCCCGGGGTGGTGGTCCCCGGGGCTTGGGGGTCTGAAACGGACCCCCTATTTTACATATTCAGTGCCCCGGGGAGGTGGCGGTCCCCGGGGCGTGTGGGTGGGCTCGAGCCCCCCACACAGGGTTGATTTGTTTTTTTTTGTAAAAGCCCCAGGGGGTGGCGGTCCCCGGGGCTGCGGGGGGGCCATGAGCCCCCGTATACATTAACATAAGCCCCGGGGGTGGCGGTCCCCGGGGCTGGGGGGCCCCTCTGGGCCCCCATTATAAAACCATATTACCCCCGGGACTTGGCCCCCCCTGGGCTAAATCTAAACGAAGCGCAGGCTTGAATGAGTTTTGGTAAACTCCTAGGATAGTGTTGCTTGTCTAAAATCACACTGTGAGTCTGTGTGCATTTGGGTAAGGATTGTGATAGAAGCACTTGGTAACATCGTGTATTTTCTGACAGACAACTGTTTTAAAACCGGTCATGTTGTCAAGTTTTAGTAGCTTTAAAAGCTCTTCTTTGCTTATGCATTGATAAAATGAGTCAGGGTTTGAAACTAAAGTGCAGTACCATGTACTATTCTCTTCACTGTGCCAGAACTGAAAATGTAAAAGTTTTACCCAGGCACTGTCCTAGCAGTAGTCTGATGATTTAGTCAGTTTCCAAGTACTCATGTTGTGAACCATAGATTACCACATAGACTGCTTCAAATGTCTATGCAGTATGCATGCAGTCTTCTAACATACTATACACTTGTCTTTCACACCTTCAATTCCCTAGTCAGTATCCATACTGTCCAGCAAACATCCTGTCACTCCCTTTGCACTCCTCTAGTGACCTATTCAGTACCAAGTACTAATCCATTCACTGTGTCAAAAGCCAACCACTTACAAATTCACCCAGGCACTCTCCTTGCTGTACTCTAATCATTCCGTCAGTTCCCAAGTACTCATGTAGTGAGCCAGGCCTTAGCACATAGACTGCTTCAAACGCCTATTCACTATGCATGCAGGCCTCTAACCACCTACACAGTTGTATTTCACACCTTCAATTCCCCAGTCAGTATTCATGCACTTCTAGCAAACACCCTGTTACTCACCCAGTGTGTCTCTTTATAGTACTGTAATCATTCAGTCAGTTTGCATGTAGTCTTTTAGTGAGGTAGGCTTTAGGGCATAAACTGCTTTAAAGTAGTGTGCACTATGCATGTAGTGTTTTAACCATCGTCACACTTGTGGTTCAGGGCTATAGTTTCTTAGTCAGTTTTTATATAAAATGTGTTTGTACAGTAATGGAATAGTATACATTTGAAAGTTATTAATATACATTTATTTGTGATTCTTTTTTACAGATACTGTTTTTCAAAGTGAAAATAGAGAAATCATGCCAGAAAAAGTAAAGAAACTCTGAAAGGCGCAGGAGCAGGAGTGTTTCTCATCCGTTTGCACTCTTCTCGTGCAAGATTATTTGGATGAAGGGTCCTTAGGTGTTTCATCATACTTGCCATGCCGTACGAGTATTTCTTGTTAGGATCCCCTCGCGACAGAACTCTTATGCAAATCTTGCACGTGACCAAGGTGGCATTGGTCTTTGTTTGCCCCTCGGGAAAAGTAAAACATTTCCACACTACTGAAGAAAAACGTTGTGGGCATGGTGCCTCCTCCAAAAATTCATCCTTAGATTCGGTGAATATTTTTAAGCGGCAACATTTACAGTTTTTGTAAGTTAAACTTATAAAATTTTGTTAGCAGTAAGCATTTTATATATGTGTGATTTGTATCTTGTGGTATTTTACTGAGAATAGCATGTTGTTGTTTTTTAACAATCTTTCTGATAGTTTTTTTTTTGCCCGCTGTTAAGTGATGAGTACGATTGAAATCACTATTTTTAGTGAAATTCAATATATTCTGAGAACAGCAAAAAAGGCAAACAAATTACTTTGTGGAAATTATGCTGTGTTGTAAAAAATGTATTATTACATGTTATAATTTTTTTTCCTTTTCTTTCACAGATCCAAATTTTAAAATAAGCAATTTAGATGAATTTAGATTGCAATGAAAAGCTGAAAAAAATGTATACCATTTTTTATTCCTATTACTGTGAAGGTAAGTTTAACTAAGTCTCAATATGCAGAATGAGGAGGTCTGCAAGAAGCTACAAAGTTGAAACACGTTTCTAAAAACACTCTGGGGCAGATTTATGTTGCACTTGCGCCACTTTTGCGCCGCCGTTGCGTCACTTTTGTGACGCAGCAGCGGCGCAAATCCTGCGCCATGGTGCGGGGATTTACAACGTGACGCATCTGGGAGATGCGTCACGTTGTAAAATCCTGCACCACATGTAGGCGTTCCAGGGCAGGTGGGGGCGTTCTGGCGCAGGAACGCCTCCTAAAAGTGGCTGAGTGAAATCTACAAGATTTCACTCAGTCACTTTTGAGCCCATGCTGCGTCAAAACCCTGCGCCTGCTTGAAGCAGGCGTAAGGATTGACGCAGCATTCACAAGATAGGGCCCCTCAGAGCATTGCTGGAGCTGCGTCGCGCTTGCGACGCAACTCCAGCAATGCGCCACTTTTACGGCACAGATGCGTGACGCATCTGTGCCATTTTTGCCCCATGGTGCGCTGCATTATAAATGCGGCGCATTCATGATGGCGGAGCTGGGGCGCAAAATAACTGACGCATCCCTGCTGATATGCAGGGATGCGCCAGTTATTATAGATCTGCCCCTCTGTTTATACCTATGTAATTTTTAAATCTGACCATAATCAGATATCATGTGACCTGCAAAAAAAGAGATTTGAGGGATTCATAATATTTCCCATTGTACCTATTGAAGGACCACAATCATTTCAATCATTCTTCTTTGAACATCTTTGCAGACAAAACTCTGTGCTTACCTTCTATCATTCGCAAGGAATTTTAAAACCGGAAATATGTCACTTTTTGTAACATAGTAATTGCGCAAGACACTCTTTCATATTTACAAAGAGACGAAAAGGCACTCTGTGCACTTTTTATACTCCATGTAAATACAACCTCATTATGCACACCAGTTTGCGTTGAAAGGGTGTTCTATAAGTGTTGTTGTGCATGATTGCACTGAATACTCATAGAACAAGACACATGTCTAGATTTATCAGAAATCATAAATCTCGATATGTGTGTGAATGCTGCACCATTCTAAAATTGGTGTAGGAAAGCACAACAAGGAGATTTGTTTTCATTTCTCCACATTTTTATATCTTCAATGCATTCTACAATGCTCAGCATACATTGAAAGAGAAAAATGCATTTACTGATTGTTTTTGTGCAGGAAGGTGTGTCTTCCTGCACAAAAACAAACAGCACATGACACAGATATCCTTGCACTATGGTGCATAGGTGCCTTTGTAACCACATGGCTGCAGTTTAAGCAGCCGTGCAGAGGGAAGCATAGATTTGCAACATATATATGTACATATGTTGCATCCCTGTGCTTCGGAAGTACTACAGCACACTGCATTTAAAGAGGTTACTGTGTGATGCTGCAGCAATTCCTCATAGTTCTGCACTTATACATTCTCCATACGCTATTAATGCATTCATTCAGTCAATTACGTACTACACATACATTCATCTAAACTTTCACACTCTAACAAAGAAATTTAGCTCTTTTTTTAAACCAGGAAAGTTTTTTTTCTTCTTTTTTGTTTTTTATTTTTTGGGGGGTTTTCTGAACAATTTTTTATTTTTTTTGGTTTTTCTGCAAAAAAACCCCACAAAAACAGGAGGAACCGAACAATGAACTTCAGGGAACAATAATAAAAAATTAAAAAACTAGCAAATGTGAATTTCTTGCTGGTGGCAGATCAGATCGATCGATCGACTCACCGTAGCACAAAGTCGGATTGCACTTAGTGCAGAGCACTTTTAAAAATTGAAATTGAGGACGGATGACCAAATTTTGGGCTGATGGATGCACTCTTGAAGTGCTCGGCTGCGATGAGGTGTAAGGAGCAGGAGCAGGAGTGTTTCTCATCTGTTTGCACTCTTCTCGTGCAAGATTGTTTGGATGAAGGGTCTTTAGGTGCTTCATCATACTAGCCGTGCCGCACAAGTATTTCATGTTAGAATCCCCTCCGACAGAACTCTTTTGCAAATCTTGCACGTGACCAAGGTGGCATTGGTCTTTGTTTGCCCCTCGGGAAAAGTAAAACATTTCCACACCACTGAAGAAAAACGTTGTGGGTGTGGTGCCTCCTCCAAAAATTCATCCTTAGATTCTGTGAATATTTTTAAGCGACAACATTTACAGTTTTTGTAAGTTAAACGTATAAAATTTTGTTAGCCGTAAGGATTTTATATATGTGTGATTTGTATCTTGTGGTATATATAAAATACCGTTTTGAACATAGTTAAAGAAATATTTTTTAAAAATATAAAAAAATATGTTTGAAAAACCCAATAAAAACAAATAATATTTTTTAATTTTTAAAAGAATTAATTAAAAATAATTATTTAAAAAATGGTGATAAAAAAGAATTTCAAAAAAACATAATTAATGAAATTGACACACTGAATTTGAAAAATATAGAAATCCAATGAAAATCATTAAACAAGATATCTTTAGAGATATGTTATAGATAGGAATTAGCATTTAAAAAACCTTTGAAATTCACAGAAAAAACCATAGGTTTCATGCACGTTATAGTTAGGAATTGGCATTTCAAAAACCTTTGAAATTCACTGAAAAAACCAAAGGTTTCAGGGGCGTTATAGTTAGGAATTGGCATTTAAAAAACCTTAGAAATTCACTAGCAAAACCATAGGTTTCAGGGGCGTTATAGTTAGCTGGACATTTCCTTCGTACAAAACCCTAGAAATTCCCCTGTTATAGTAAGTTCAGCTAACTATAACTCGCGCCCCCGCAATGCACTGCTGATGACGTCGCATATTACATCACTCATGACATGGTCAGTGACATCACTGATGACATCACTGATGACATCACTGATGACATCATGCACGTGATAATAGTGCATCTTCTCACACCCTAATATAACCATTGATACACTGACTCAAAATTTCAGATGGCCATTCTCAAAACCATAGACATTCCAATACCAATAACTACATACCCACTCATTGACTCTTAGGTCTACATACATCTCCACTCACTCACCTGTACAGTCACTCATACTTACAGTCACTCCGTACAAGACTATCATATGCATTTATACACCTATATAGACACTCACACATCGCCAATCATCCATTGAGGTACTGACACACCTAGTCAGTCATGCAAATAAATAAACACAGTCCAATTTACTCACCTATACAGTTAAACACACTCAAGTTCACTTACTCATAAAAATACTAACAAATTCTGACGCTCTTATACAATTACTAATACAAGCACACACTCATCCATACAGCCACTCCCGCAATCACACACTCTCACATATAGATAGTTATATACTCTTACACACATATACACTGCGTTTCACATAGGTAGTTACTGACACATGTACAACTGAGATATACATTCAATCACTAACACACCCATACATACACTCACCCAACCATACAGTCCATCACAATTGCACTCTTAAAACCATGATCCCACTGAATCACCCTCTCACACATCTATGCACAAAGTCACACACACCCTACCCACACAAACACTCAGGCACCCATACAGATACTCAGACAACCAATCAATAACCCATATAGACACTCATATAGCTATTCACAAAACTATGCAGCCACTTTTACACCAACACACAGACACATACAGACATTCACATATTTTAGTCACTAGTCTGCAGTAAGATACATTTAATGACTCACTTATAGAGTCAGTTACGCACCTAGAAAATCACCCATTCACACACTTATACACCCACTCATTCTTCCATAGGCCTTTCACTATAAATATATAAAACATATTTAAACTTTTCAGAAAAACACACATTCACTGGATGATGTCATCAGTGATGTCATCATTGATGTCATTTCAGATGTCATCAGTGATGTCATGAGTGATGTCACTGACCATGTCATGAGTGATGTAATATGTGACGTCATCAGCAGTGCAATGCGGGGGCGCGAGTTATAGTTAGCTGAACTAACTATAACAGGGGAATTTCTAGGGTTTTGTACGAGAGAAATGTCCAGCTAACTATAACGCCCCTGAAACCTATGTTTCTTTTAGTGAATATAATATATATATATATATTTTCACATTACCCACTGGCGGTCGCCAGGAGGTAGTTATAGTTAGGACCTGATTTCCACATGAAAAGTGTCTTTTGATTTGCCAATATCTTTGGCTTTGTTTGACGAATCTTTGCGAAATTTTCAAAACTAATGGGGCGATCATTTATAACAGTGCAAGCATCAGCCAAGTGCCGTGGCCAAACTCATAGGAATCTGGAGCATGAATCCACCCCCACCAAGATGTCCTTGTAAACCCCATCTGATTGCAAGGGGCTGCAGTTGTACAGATAAACACAAGCCAAAGGATTGTGTGAGATCAATAGAGGTGTCTGTCCTGGATGTGCTACAGGAGAGGCTTTAATTTGCTGGCAGATGTCACATTTAAGGACAAAGTGCATGGTCTGTTTAGTGAGATCTGGCCACCAATTGCGCTGCTTTAGTAGGGAAACTGTAGCATAAAACCCTGTGTGAACTGAACCAAGACCCTTGTGCAGAGCTAGTATCAATCCCAATCTGCAATCGCCGTTTGGTATAACTCTATCTCCCACTCATGGAATCCGAGCATACGGAATGTTTTGTGCATCTAACTTGTAGGAGTACTTGATTGAAAAGCCTTTCGGCAGGGCTGAGCTGGTTTGTATGGCATTGACAGCTATCATATTTGTTCCATCTATCCTCGCACTGGAGCGAGTTATTGCAGCAATGGCAGCAGTAAAAACTGTTGCCTTGGGGGCTTCATCCACCATCGAATTCCCTTCATCGTGAACACCAACACATTGATGACTCTATATATGAACAACATGAGACCGTAGCATGCCGTTTTACTGTGCAAACTTTGGAATCCCTAAATCCATTCTGCCACCAATAATGTAGATTTTCATTATAGGACTCAAAACAGCAAAATGAATCACACACAATTAGTGTGCAGAATTCATGATCCATATTTTTTAAAGTGCCAGTAGTAAAGCTTTTAGTTCTGCCAGCTGTGCCATACAGCCCTTTAGGGACTGGGTGTGTGTTGTCCCAGGACGGAACATCATGTCATGCATGCACCCTTTTACAATTGCGCATGACGCTGAATATTGCGGTTTCATTCCTACGGCAGGCTGGACAGTACCATAGGTATAAATGATACATTCATATCGATCTAGGGGCATAATTACATTTGGCAGAGGATATTCTTGTTCGTGCTGAAAGAATGCTTGTGTTTGAAATGGAGAGTTAAATCTGTACTCTACATCTGTTGCAGTGAGAGAGTTAGCCCACCTAATCCATCATAGATGGAATGCTTTAGCATTTGGGATGCTTACTTTTGTAGTTGCCCCTAGGGTCAGTACTGGGGTTATGACAGTTATGCGTTTCCCATGTGCTAGTGCTCTCTCTCTCACTACAGCAGTCTGTGTGCTGTATTTTCTCTGTTGGTGCAAAATGCATTTCAGTGTTCATGTACCCATGCGATTTGTATGCAAGAGGGACTGTATTGCCTTTATTGAAAGTGATATATGTGTACCCGGTTGGACCAGTGACTACAGGAATCGCGAGGTTTGTTGCATTAACATGTGTATGTAAATAATTAGAAGCTATCATGTTAGCCTGAACCGAACGGAGAATATCTGTATGTTCCTGTGTCCAATGATGCACTGAAAAACCAAGTCTACTTGGATCATAGAAAGGTTTCACCCTTTCTACATCATCCAAAATGTATGTTCTGACAAAATTCAAAAATTGTACAATGGATTGTAATCTCTTCAGAGTCATTGGAGGTTGGAGCGTACACATTTTTCTAAAAACTGTGCCGTCACTTGACAACTTGTACCCTAGAAAGAGGATACTGAGGTGGTAAATCTTTGTTTTTTGGAATTAAATTTGTAACCCATGTATTATGTTGTTCACTCTAGACAACTGTTCCATTAATTTATCGTCTGTCATATAGATGTCATCTACATAGCACAATGCCTCCTCTAAAACGTTTGAAGCAACTCTGTTACCTTGGCTGAAAACAATCTGGGGCTATTCTTGTGACCCTAAGGTAAACTACAAAATTGGTGTTGGGAGCCTAGTTCCGAGAATACTGGTAAATATCTGCACCCAGGGGCCATATTTTGGTAGCGAAGGCCGTTTGAAATATCTAGTGTTGTTTTGTATTTTTGCCACACAATGTTATTGATTAGTGCAGCACTATGTGCATTTTGATCTGCAAATGTACGTGTGGATGTGTTTGTAATCTAAGACCACACAATATGAATTATCGGGTTTCATTACCGGAAACAGGGGATTTTTCATAGGTGAGGAGCAATTCTTATCACCCCCATGGTACTCAAGTTAATCTAGGATCTCCCTGACTAGTTTCTTTGCTTCATGATTTATTGGGTATTGTCTATGTGGTTAAGTAATTGATTTTAATGGGTTTTCGTGATGAGGTGATGCATCATCCCACCCAAAATGATTGCGGTAAAGTGCAGGAGCTAGTGCTAATGCCCACTCCTGCATTTATAGATTTTAAACTGATTCTGGTACGAGGTCAGAGATAACACATAAAATAACGTCTTCCCTCATTGGGCAATCTACTACAAAATCAGGTGGCCAATCCTTTTCAGCCAAAACTATGTTATAACTATAGGCCAGGATCTCACAAAAGTGACCCTTTACTTGTTTGGGTACATACCCTTCCGTTTGGAGTGTTATTTCATATAAAAAATGTGGGACACTTGCCCTTGTATCAAGTGTTTCCACCATGAAATGCTCACTCAGCGCTGCTGCCGCTAAACAATCCTTCAGCTTCTGGCATGCTATTGTGACTTCTGCTGCACTGTCTAGCATAGTGTCTGTCCATTCCCCGTTCAGAAGCAGAGTCCTCAGTAGCCTGGGCATTTCAAATTTTAATCCTGCTACCTATTTCTTTTTGAATTGTCTTCCTGTTTAATGGTGTAGTCCAAAGTGCAATGTGTCTCCCTTTTCGGCTTGACTCGCTCTCGGATCTGTACTCTGACCATCCGTCTCTCTCTCCGAACACTTTTCGGATGTCTCCTGAAAGTAACAAGATGAATAATCAGGCTTCCTAATATTGTCATGGTTCCTCAAATTGCATTTTCTCTTGGTGTGCTTCTGCTGAGGAGACCCGCCCCATGACTGTGATTTTTTTATTATCCCATTTATCTTTGAAGAATTGGGTGCTTGCTTCGTGTTATCTTATTCAGAATTGCTCTTAACTATTGATTTCCCGGATGTGGCTCACAGATTATCTCTACCAAGTGAAGCATATGTATCTTTGATAATCTTAGGTAATTCTTGCACCAGTTGGGCAGGTATGAATTCCCTCAGGCGTTGGCGTATAGGCACCACTACTGCCTCCCATTTTATGTTACTTAACATATTGGCAGATACCTGGGCAAATTTTCCTATCAATTTCGTCCCCAGATCTAGGGTAGGATCAGCCCTGTACTAATTTTGTATTTGTTTCAGCACGTCTGTTATAACTGCTATTGAAAGAGTACCATGTGTTCCGGTATAAATGGCAGGAAAGATTGTATCCCAAGTGACACAATCTTCTATCGGGGAAGCTATCCCCATTGGCAAGCAAAATGTTAGTTTTCCACGTTTCTCTTGCGGGCAAATATGGAGAAAAACAGCTTCAAGTTTTGCTGTTTTCTGTGCTATCCAGAACGGGATTGGCTTGCGCCGGGTGGGAATATTTCCCATAACAGTGTTCAGCATTTGGGGGCTAATTCCTGAAGTAGTCACATGTGGTTGGGTTGCCTGAGCAGCCCTTGCGGGGCGAACTGTTAATGTTCTCATTATATGTTGTGTAAGATTGCTGCAAATGTTTACTAACTCTCTGTATAGTGTACTCATTCCTGCTGCTGATGAAGCAGAAATGTCTGGGTGTGGTGTATATTAACCCTGGGTGTAAAACTCTGCTCCCCTTACAAAGTTTGCCTTGTTTTGCCAACTCTGCGTTCCATGTAGAAATCTGAGTTGCTGAAAAGCTCCACCCACTGCAATGGAGCAAGTTTTTTTGAGTTGGCTCACCCGAAATGTATTGTTGCATGCACGGGACCGACTTACCAGGTGCCTGTGATCACTGATGAGATTTTCCAAGCCATTTGCGAGCCCCACTTAATTTGCTAGGCAGCTGCATGGTTCTGCAAGTGTTTGCGGTCACCAACACATCATTCAAGCACTCCAGCGGACTTCCAGCAGGGTTTTTTTTTGACAAAAATGTGATCCTGAACCCGCTGGATCTACCATGAATGCAATCTGGAGAAGGTTCTCTCCCGGACAGCATCAAATTAGTCCTGAAATGATAATTTGGAGTAAAAAATCTCCTCAAATTGACATTTGGCTATACTTTTTGGTGCAAGAAGTGATTTTTGTTTTTTTTCTTTTTTTAAGAGGAAGGAAGTGCCCCAGAGCCTCCAACTTCCTGTTCCTGTCCAGCAGGTTCCTCCCAGTGCTTTGTCCATCTCCTGGTCACTTTTCATTTGGATTTTGAGGTGGAAGGATCACTCTTTGTGTCTGTTGCTAAATATATCATTGGATTTGTGGACTTATGGATTTGAGATTTTATAAGTAAGTTGGAAAACTGGTGTTGTTTGTTTGATTGGGGACATGCACCTAGATTTATTTGTACTTTTCATTAAAAAAATTTAAAAGTATTGTGGTGGGTGGCCTGTTTTTTAAATAGGGGCCTAGTTGTTTCTTTGTAAGTAATTTATTTTCTTTTATAAAGGAAAAATGTTACACAGTTCCCTACATTTTGTCCATGTGTTGAAATCAATTTTCAATATTATTTGTTTAATTCACTATGTATATAGCCTAGTAGCTACTCCTGGGTGCATAAAACGACAACTGTTTCTGTGGCGTTTGTTGAATTTAGAACATCATTTATAGCATTGATGGCTTTGGATTGAAATACAGAATGTGTTTTTTTGTGGTATTTCACTTTTGTTGATGAGAAGTGTTGTTTAGCTTTGTCTGGTCAGTGTATGAGTGCCTTTGTAATAGTAGGCCCCAGCAATTGCATTGGCTCCCCATGTGGCTGGTGGCCATTTTGTGGAGGCAGTCAGTGTACTTTTTTTGCCATAGGCCTGCATGTCTTCCCTTTGTTCCTCTTGGCTATTGCTTCTTGTTGTGGTGGCCTGGCCATGTGGCTGGTGGCCATTTTGTGCGTTCAGCCAGTGTGCTCCTTTGCCATATGCTTGCATGGATTGTTGATCAATGAGATAAGCAGTTTAATAAATTTATAGTTAACTAGGAGCTTAAGGGTCATTTTTATTTTTTCTTTATTTGAATTTCTTTTTTGTCATGTTTATGTTTTAAGTTTTCAAAGTTGTTTAATTTGTTTTTTTTTTTAGATTTTCAATTTTCTTTTTCAATTTTTCATAAGACAAAAATAACTCTATTGCTTTTACAATTTTTTTTGCAGTTTCAAAGTAACATGATTTGGCATCAATGACCCATAAACATTAACCCCATGTCTGCTATATGACATGCACAACAGTATTAATTGTCTAGGGATTGTTCCATTCCATTGTCATTTGTCAGCAGCAGCTCCCTGTGTACCTCATCCCATGTGACGTGACATGATGCACAATGCCAAACCATTACAATTGGATTTTTGTTGTTGGTCTTCTTTCCTATCCTCCCTGTGTGTACTGTACTGTACAATACACCATGAAAACCCTTGTTGTTGTCAAAGTCTCACTAATGATTACCCTGTATTGTTAATTTTTTTAATAACTGAGGTAACACTAACAAATGTGCCCACACACTAAATTATATATATATATTATATTTGTTTGTACTAGTAATTATTGAACTGCAACAATGCAACATTTCACTGATGTCCTTCTTGCTTCTTTACTTTAAGGTGCACAAGAGAAAGAGACAACATCACCCATTGTACTGCCAGACAGAATGCCTGCACATATCACTTGACCAGAGAAATCTCTTCAACTTGTGAATCTAAAACAAGTGTCGCTGCGTGCCAGCTTCAAGATGGCCCCAAACAAAGGTACCAGGTCCAGTACCAAGAAAGTCAAAGTTGCCAGTGAGAAGAAGGCGCTGTCACTGAACACCACTGGTATGTCACCCAAGACCTTTATAGGAATCCAAAAATTGTGCTTACAGCAGTGGTCTCCAGGGAGCCAGCTGGGAGCTGCACCCCCGCATCAGCGGACCCACCCCACCAACCTAGGCACAAGCCCATGTCTTTCTCAGAAGCAGCCTGTCAAATCACGTCAATGCCGACGAGCAGTGCCGTTGAAATTGACTTATCGGTATATCAAAGTAGTACCTAATTATTGCAGGAATCTCAGATAAGTGGGCAGCAACTGCCGCAACCACCACCAATAGTAGTAGCTCTTCCCGAAGTATGGTCGGTTCAGGAGATCAAGCTTCCTGCTGAGGAAGAATAGCAAGCCACTCTTTCAGAAAATCCATTGTCTTCCAGATTACCAGCAAGGAAAAGGAGGGTTAGTCCATCAACTTCTTCTCCAAGCCCCCCTTCTGATGATCTAGATACCTTGTGGATCCCGCCTCAGTCTGAGAGTGAGACAAGGAGAAAAAGGAAGGTTCCAGAAAGCCTTAGTATTATGGAGGTATATGTAGAATAGGAGGAAGATAATGATGAGCCAGTCATCATGGATGTGGCACGAATACCACCAACCCAGATACCACCAACACCACCTCCAGTTGCCATAATTACAAAGTCCCGGCAGCGACCCACATCCACCACAACCACCTACCAGTTCATCCGTCATTGCAAGTGGCACTAGCAGCATCAAAAAGTTGACCTCCCCAGTTTTGGACTTCTTTTCGGGTAGACAGAAGAAGATTAACATTGCTATATGCTCCATTTGTGGAGTAGGTGTTTGTTGGGGTAAGCTTGGTACAAACTTTGGTACCGGAGGCCAAAAAACCCATCTTCGAAAACACCACTTGATCTAGTGACAGGTGCATCTTAGCGGCCAAATAACTGCAAGTGTTGTTGGTGGAGGGGATGAAGATCCAATCACAGTGGAAGGTGAAAAAGGGAGAAATTTTCTCCGGTACACAAAGCAGCCCTGTCCCCAGCAGTGCAGTTATACTGCCCACATCATCATCAGCAATATCGCAATGACACAAGAGTCAGGTCGAGACACCAAGGGGTCCAAGGCAAGAGAGTACCGCTATGAAAAAATGTGCATTTAGCCTAACAATATCTGGTCTCAAGAAGTCTCCTGCATCGGACAGACACCAGAAAAAGAAAATCCAGACTGACATTTTCAACATGTTTAAGTCGGAGGGGTGGTACAAATACAACCACCTAATGGCACGTTTGTACAATGGGAAGTTGGCTAAACGTTTGGCGCTGGACCTCTTCCCTTTTTCTTTTGTGGAAGGGGTGGGTTTTCTTGAATTTGTGGCAGCCAACTGCCCGCAATGGAAAGTTCCCAGTGGTCCTATTTCGTCAGAATTACTGTTCCAGCCCTACATCACGATGTGCTGGAATTGATTGGTCAAGCTTTGCAGCAGAGTACTGTTCACACTATCCACCTGACGACAAACATGTGGACCAGTTGCCAAGTCACTGATTACATGTGCATCACTGCACACTGGATCTCATGTGGGGGGTTAGAGAAAAGATATCTGCAGGTGTAGTCACTGCTGAGATTTTAATGGCGCTCGGAAGCATGCAAGAGTAATCTTGTTCGCCATGGGGAAATCCCATACTGCTGCTAACATTTTGGAAGACTTTAACACTAAGGTATTTGAATGGCTGTAACCAAGAGGGGTTAACACTGGTTTTGTTGCCACGGACAATGGCAGTAATATAGTGAAGGCCATGGTCTATGGTGGCTATTTCAGGGTCCTGTATTTGGCGTACTGTATTAACATCATTGTTCAAGACTCTCAGAAAAAAGTGGACCAACTCAGCAAATTACTGAGCACCTGAAGAAGAATCTGTACAAATTTCAGCCATTATTTTAAAGCCCGGAAGCTGCTGAGGATCATTCAACATGATAATAGATAATAGAATGCCAGTTAAACCACTCATCCAGGAGGTGCCAACATGTTTGAATTCAACTTACTACATGCTTGAACATCTGTTGGAGCAGGGGAGACCAATCAATGAATATTTCATGCAAAGAGGGGATGCAACTATGAAATGCATGATCATTGAGATGGACCAATGGGGCCTAGTTAAATGCCTGAGAGAAATACTGCTTTCTTTCGAGGTCTTTACACTTGAAGTCAGCAAGGAGGACTGTACCATGGACCAAGCTATCCCATTGTTGCACATGCTACAGGAAAGATAGAGGAGGTGTTAGCAATTTACGCAGGTGTAGAAGAAAAAACAAAAGCATATGAATTGGTGGAGAGCTTAACCCTTCGCTTACCTGAAAACGCAAAGGTGCTAAGAGGCATTGTGTCATCCAACTACAACATTTGCACTACAATTTTTGACCCATTGTACAAACCATTACTGGACTTTTTCATTCCTTTTTCAGATGGGGATGTTGTCAACTACAAAACTTGGATAGCTGTGCAAGCCAGTTAGCTAGAAAAAGAACGTCCAGCAATTAGAGGCCCACTCCTCCAGGGCACAACAAGTACAGCAGGGCAGCCTTATTCAAGTTCAACTTCAGAGCCTGAGGGCAGTGTGGTTGGCTCACAGCAGCCAAAACCACCAACAACAGCAAGAACAACAGCATCAACAACAACAGGAACAGGAGCATCAGCCCCAAAATTGGCAAAGGAATGGTTTCTACTGGCAGGGATTAAATCCAGTGCTGAGGCAAAGGCAAAAGAGGCCGAGCAAAGTTGAGCACCCATGACTAATGAGGGGACGGTCCAGGCCTATCTGGGTGACCCAACAGAGGTCTACCTTGATAAAAATCCATTTCTGCATTGGTATGGGAAAAGGCGCCAATGGCCAGTACTCAGAAGGCTGGTGATAAACTATCTGGTTTGCCCCATAGCAAGTGTCTCTGCTGAGCATGTTTTCAGTGCTGCTGGTGCCATTCTGACAGTGAGGAGGACCGTCTCTCACCCCAAAATGTGGAGAGGTTAACCATGATCAAAATGAATCAGCACTTTATACCACCGGATTACACCATACCTGAAATATTACAGCAGGAAGATGATCAAGGCAACACAGGTCATGGAAGTAGTGTGTTAGGTGACCTAATTCTGGGCAAACCACCACAGTTTGAAGATGAGGTCTACTTCATGAACTGCTAGGCTTTGTTTCTAGTTTGTTTCATTTATTCTTTGATGCCCCCCAAAAAAATTTAAAGCTAAGGAATATTTTTTACTTTATTATATGTGTGTGTCGCTGTCTTTCTGATTCAGAAATCCATCCCCACAATCTTACTCTTTTATTGCCAGATTGGAGTTGCAACTGTATGCGGTCAGTGAAGAAGTAACAGAAAGTCCACTCCTGACTCGCCCTAAAGCCACTTCCCTCAAGCCAGACATTGGATGGAGAATACAAAAAATGTGTGCCTGCCTCTAAACCTGGGCCCTGGCTATCTACCTATTCTTTCCTAGCCTAGAAGGACTGCCCTGGAAGAACAGGTAAAGGATGGCATGCATTGCACGCTGAGTGATTGTTGCTTGTTGTGAATGATGTCTACTATTCTACAGACAAAAAAAGCGACCCAAGTCGATCTTTCCCTTCTTGTTGTTCAATAACAAAATTGTACTATTATAGGCTGATCCATTGCATTTTGAGTCTGGACGAGTCTGGACTCACTCAGGACATTGTTGGACAGGATACTTGAAGTCAGAGTCTGGAGAATCATAGATGATTGATGGAATAACTTAGGACTTGGGCGTGAGCATGACTACTTCGAGAAACACCACCAGAAGAAGATGGAAGTTTGGAAATTCACAAAAAAAAACAGATTTGTATGATGATGACTTTGAAGTGGTCTAAAGGCAAACAACAACACAAGACCTCCATGTCTGTGTAGTGGTGGTGGTGATGAGTGTGGTGTGACTGACAGTGGTGCATTGATTTTTTTCTTTATTTTAAAAATGCTATGATCCTGCGAGTTTATTTGTGTGTGTGATCAGTGCTGTCTGGATCAAATTCTAAGCTAAGTGGAGGTTGGATGGGGGGCCTGTTGTTGGAGGTAACAGACATGATTTAGCCATGCTACCTCTGAAAGTCTTCTTGTTGAACTCCTCATCATGCAGTATAACTGTTTTCTCCTTGATTTTTCAATATCCTTTTTTATTTTTCCATCTACAGGCCCTTTACCCTGCTCCATATTGGAAAAACAACTCACACATACCTCATCAAACCGCATCTGCCAGGCACCCAAGATTGACACACGGACACTCAAAGAGCAATGCAGAGATGCAACTCCAAATTTGGCAATACATACAAAATATTTTTTTTTCTCTTCAATCAATACGACTGTGTGTGTGCTGTATATATTTGCTTATTTGACTCCTACAGATATTTACATTTTATTTGCTATCTTATAAAGCCCGGTACAACAGAACATAATGTATGCAACTTACTTGGGTCTCTCTCAGGGCAGACCGACAACTGCATGATTAATATAATGCCCTGTACTAGTCTAGTACTACTCATCATCATGCATGCAATTCCTTTTCCTCCCATAACAGATTTGTGATGGTCGGCTGCCAAGATGAATGTGTTGTCCATGTGTAGTATATGTATTTGTCAAACCTTTCCCTCAAATCCCCTTCCCATCCGTTCAATTAATTGAACGCCTAACCCTCTTCCCCCGGGCTGTGTGATTTATTGAGATGTGACTGGGGTGGGCGGAATTTCAGTAGTCACGCCACGTAAAGCTTCGCGAAATGGTAAAAAATCTCCGCAAGCACGCAAAAGTTCAGCGAACACGCGGACTTGCTTGTTCCGCCCATTCGTGATGCTTTTTTCATGTTTGCGAACGCTGTTTGCGTGCTCGGGGAGAAATATCTTGCGAACACGCATTTTCAAAGCGCGAACAAGCAAAAAATACAGCAAAACTGTGGATCGTGGAATTTTTGGTAATTCCGCATTTTCTGCGCAACGTGAAATTATCCAAATTCCGCAAATTCTGCAAGCGGAAAGGAATTTACCGCCCATGCTTAGGTGTGACTAAATTTTAATTTACACCATTAATTGATCACACACTTGCTGGGGCGGATGTGGTAAAAGCAATACCAACTCAAGGCAGTGCGAGGATCTTCTTCTGCTCTAAGTATAGCCCACACTGGATATATATAGATCTACCACCCATGCACAGTATTCGATATTCAAATTGTTTCCAGAGGAACATCATCCATCCTAATTAATTGGCAGCATCATCATCCTGCCAGTACTAAAGGTTACGCTTGTCCACTTCATAGCTCGAGTCAACTTCAGTTTGTAACTTGTACTGGGCTAGCCCACCATTCTGTTATTTTACGGTAGCATTGCTCATCAGGGTTTCACGTTCGGCAGTCTTCTTATTTTGTACTGTACTTCTCTTAGTCGTTCTCTAGTCTCCCTCAGGTGACTGTCTCATTATCCTTTTTTGCACCTGCTACTTTCTACTACTACCACCACCATGGCACCTTGGGAAACCAAACCATCACCATTCAGCCATCACTTCACCTACTCATCAATCACAGGTAAAAGGAGAAGTGTGGGGGATGCAATAATCTAATACCATGAAAATTCATTAATTCGCACACCCATT
Organism: Triturus cristatus; assembly: GCF_964204655.1. Taxonomy (NCBI): domain Eukaryota; kingdom Metazoa; phylum Chordata; class Amphibia; order Caudata; family Salamandridae; genus Triturus; species Triturus cristatus. The sequence continues at coordinate 641,545,180 of NC_140582.1, forward strand.
CTGAGTTCATAGGGACATAGTTGCAGACTGCCTTGAGTAGGAGGGAAGAGTGAGGATATTGCATCTATCTGATTGGTGGGTTACACTATTTCAGCAGAATTAAAAAAATGGCTGCCGCCCAGCTGCAGAGGAAACGGTGCAAAGTAAGAGTAAATCCCCCAAAACGTTTTTATATCATATTGTAGAACAAAAAATGTATTACCCTAACACACATGAAACTGGAAATGCCCACAGCACCTGACACATTCCCTCCCTAATCCCAACTAATGTCCAACGAGAGTCCAAAATCCAAATGTCTGTAAGTAAAACCCCAATCCAATTTCCCCAACTCCCACCCTTTCCCAAACAGGTCCCACTCCCACCCACCAAATAAAAGTGTAATAAAGGGCAAGAGAGAGGTCTAGCAACAGACTACGAGTTGGATGTTCCTCTCTAGGCTGTCAAAGTGTTCCTCTATCCGGCTTTCAAGGTGCGTCATCCTAAGGGGGGTGCGGCGGTGAAATGTTCTAATGGTCACCGCCAAGGGTGATGCAGCAGTAGAGGATGAGTATCAGTGGGCAGATGCCGGACTACGGCGCTGTGCAACTGGAGGAACTACTGGGGCCTGGCTGGGGCCCAGGGCATTGGATGCTGCAGCTGCTGCCGCCTCCCCCTCCTCTTCCTCCTCTTCCTCCTCTAGGACCACCAGCTACCAATATTCATCCCTTATGGGCTCCAGCTTCCTTCGCCAGGTCCTGGCTGCTCTCTCCCATCTCGCCCACCTGTCAGATGGTGAATTGGCAGGAGTAGCTATATCCAAAAAAAAAAAGACAAGTTGTAACCAGAACCCTTAGCAAAACAGTAACGCATATACATTTTATATAGTGGCACAGTAGCACTAGCAGTACATAACATTTGTGGAATCCAACTATCCACCTTGATTCCTCGGCCCCTAAGATTTGGATGTGATTAGAGTTTCAGGCATTAGGCACTAAAGTATGGCTATGGAGTAGACAGGGATTCTTCTTTTCTCTCTCTTATTTAGCTAAATTTATCTTGTAGGCATGTCAGCTCAACTTGCGTAAGTTGTTCACTAGACAGACATACTCGTGTCGCAGACATTCATTACTTTACTACTGTGTGTAGGTGGGGCAGCTGTACTACACAATTATCTCTATTTGTATTGTGGCCATGCTCTGTTCAACAGCAAATGCTCAATTTTATTTTCATCCTTCCCGATTCCTGACTAGTCTACAACAAGCCAAATGAGTAGTTACTATTATGAATGATGATAAATGGCACAATGACACATGAGGTACTACTTTGTACTATGCAGCTGATAGGCCACCCATATCTGACACTGTCGAAAAATGCCATGGGTAAGGAGTGGGCCTTGGAGCGAGGCGATTGATGATGTGTGGGTAGGGTACATAATATCATGTTGTGCTTGGAAACTACTGTGAATCAAGGGAGTATTCCTAAATACAATTTCAAACCTTTGAATCAAAAACCTTAATTTAAAAAAACATTCCTTGTTTATTCTTCCCAGGGATTTTTCCATTTATCATTGCATTGTTCTTCTAGCATTATGTTTTCACCATTGGCTTTGCTGCTCAGGTACGGTTTAAGTTTTACATTCTCTTCATCCAGTCTTCAACTATGATTGAATATCATCCATCCATCCATTCCAAACATGGCTATCATTCTCAACAAACCTTTCACCAACATACATTTGTCTTTTGACCACCCCATGGCATGCGTCCTCTTTACTCCTTGCTTTAGATTAACCCATCAAACGACCCGGAGGATTCTTTTCACCCATACACTTCTTTCACTCACACAGGCAGGCACCTTTCACCCATCTTTCAGCCACCCATGCATCCTTCTCTGCGAGTCATATTACATTTCACCAATCTTTCCTCCCACTGTATATAATAATGATGCTAAGTAAAGGGTGTCTTCAACTGTTCACAACTTAGTCTCACAGTACAGTGTACAGTGAACACCCTTGAAGAGAGTGTATCTACATTCAAATTGTCAATAAGCAAGCAATATAAATTACCACCGCCCACCACTGCTGCCTGCTCACCCCCCAGCAGCATCAGCTCCCTGAAGGTTGGCATCGCCGTCTCCGCTGGCCCCGTCACTGGTGGTCAGTAAGCCTACAAAACACATTACACATTTTTAAATGGCATGGCATATATACGCCTCCCCCTATTTATTTTTTCCGTAGCAAGACTGAAAGAACATACACCTCACACATCACTACAATTCTGGTACAGGCTACAGAGTGCAGTATGTCCGTATGTAAAATATCCGGTTGGGCATTTTGTTGGTGGCAATTTTTGAAATGCCTCTCTTAAGAAGACAACCTGTAAAGGACTAGACTGAGTGGGTAGAGCTATTGGTGAATCTGAGTTTTTGAAAAGGAATAATAGTGTGCAACTGGGTGGACAATTGGACATAAGGTCTTCTTGGTTGGACAATTTAATGGTGCAGTACTCCTCCTCCTCCTCAATACTTTGTTCCAGCCAGGGTGCATGTTAGTCAGTTTACCATCAACTGCTGCTAATATATACAATACTAGTCCTAGTTGAGAAGAAGACATATCTTTGGGGTATCCAACATGACCATGGCCACTGTGTCATTTTACTGATTGAGCATGAGAAAGTAAAAAAAACCTTTGTTCTCATCTCAACAAACATGCGTAGAATACCTTACTTGGGCATGCACTTTGCACAGCAGAGTAGTAGTACTAGTAGCAGTAGGAGCAATGGGTTCTCTGAGTCTTACCACCACTGGGCAGTCCATGAAATATATAAGGGGAGAGAGAAAACTGACTAAAAAAAACACAAGAAAGCAAGCTACAGACAAACTAGTACAGACAGAGCATTTTGAGGTAAACATTTAAATACAGACACTAGAAATATAAAATAACTAAGTTAGTGAATAGGATAATGCAGGGATAACAAGAATTTAGAAACAGATTGTTTGAAGCGAGCTTAGGAAATAATTAAATTAGGAAACGGAAATAATAGTTCAAAATATGGAGTGGAAAAGGTAAGGGAAATATATATATATAATATTAACAACAGGAGTACTTACTGGGGCCAGCAGAGAAAACAGATGAGGAGCATTCCTGATGAGAGGCACCTCCAGCTCCTGTACCCACCTCAGGCGACCTCGTTTGCATCTCACTCTTGCCCCTGGATGCTGATGATCGTGTAGCTGATGATCGTGTAAGACATAATGAAAGAGACAAATAAAATGATTGGTGTTAAATATTAAATCGCTCCTAAAACATTATTTGGCAGGAAATGGCAATTACATATAACATTGACCTTGGCTTTCATACAAACAATCCAATTCCTGAAACCTACACCTACCTAACCCGCATATTGCAAAGACTTTTGAATAATTGCAAAAAAATGATATTTGCTTTTAAGTTTCGATCTCATTTGCAGATCGCAATCATCCCACCCGCCTTTGACGGACCAATAAGTATTCATTTAGTCTTATGCATAGATAGATGCATGCATATTGCATACACCAAATTGGTTGGTTGCTGCTACTAGCTAGTAACTCAATATACGAACTACAAACAAAAAAGGTTCTATTAAATGATAGAGTATGCGGGCCGCTATATCATTACTAATACTACTAAGTAACTAACTACCACTATCTTAATGACAGTGCAAAGGAAAGGAGTCTCTCTAGTCTGCATTACATAACTAACTTAAGTTCTTATATAATCTGCCCAAGCGAGTACAAAGTTGCAAACTAGTATGATTAGGTAGCGCCAAGCACCTGTATAGAATAAAGATCACATGACATAGTATAAGATTTTTAAATGCAACTTACCTGCATGTGAGCAGCAGCATTCTTTCTATTTGGGAAAAAAATAATATTTGCAATAACATAGAACACATAGAACACACAATAATAATTATAATTTGCTACTCACCAAGCCCGGCAACCTCAACTCCTAGCAGGTTCAGCAAGTCCTGTTCCCAGTCCAGGATATCGGAACACCAATGTGTCAGTTGGTTATGGGTGCTCTGGACCCCTTACCAATGCACCTTTACCCACTTCTGGTGATGGTCCCGGATCCCGTACCCAGACCCAGGCCTGCTGCCAGGCTGGAGGGGAGATGGTGCTGCAGAAGAAAACAAGCACTGCCTGGGGCTGCACCACTGCCAGACACTGCCTTCCGCAAGGAAGGTGGCTTCTCGTTGCTCTGGTCACACTCTCTGCCATGATGCTGTGGGTGCGGGGGTGTAAAAAAAATTAGAAAGTAAAAAATTAATGGAGGAGAAGAAGAAAGGAAGTAAAAAAAGTTAGAAAGCAAGTAATGAAGAAAAATTGTACAAAACACACTAAACACATACAAAAAGTAGAAAACAACACAAAATATACACTTATGAAGACACACGGAATTATACTAAATAAAAAAAGATCAAAAAAAAAGATTGCAGAAAGGATTAAAAAGATTAAGGCAGGATTGAAGTAGGCGCCAGCACCACAACAGAGAGAAGAAAACAAGATTGCCACACTCGTGCGCTACCGTGTGGTGCAGTTCATGCGATATTTCCCCTGAACACGCAATACACATTGCTGTGTGTCAAAAAATCAAAATACGTCTGGGCCAACACAAGAGTCGCATTCGCTGTAAGACAGAGAATGCACCCTTGGTGTCTCATTTTCTTGAAATGAATCACGCATCTTCTGATTTGTGATGGCAAGTCATTGAGGTTATACGGACACACTTGCGAGGTGGCAGTATTACCAATATTCTGAATAAATGTGAATGCCACTGGATCCTTCACTGTGACAGCATAAATAGGGGTTTGAATACTATGGAGGAGTGTCATTCCTTAACCTTTGGATAACCCTCTAGTTTTGTACTGTATCAATAGGGGTCTGATTGATCCTGTCTGGGTATAGTTATTGTATAGTTATTGTAACATCTACATTGAATGAATAGAATTATCAACATGTATTTTTCTTGTAAAACATGCTCTTGAATAATACTGTCTATTATTATTACCCCTGTGAGTAGGATCTGACTGGGTTCTTAATAACCTGACTGATTGTATTCTCAATCCTTTGAGCAGTAACGTGATGAATTGCATTCTCAATCTTTTGAGCACTAACGTGATGAATTGCGATAACTAAGAGAACTGTGTTAAGTTTTTATGCCCACGTTTTTTGGGGGGGCATTCATATACTTTGATTGAGATCTTGATTTGATCATCATTGTATTATTTTAATAAATGTGGTTTACTTGTTGAACAATGTAAAATTTGGGATATTTAGAGATTTTGACTGAGTTCTTTATCTGACCAGCGTATATATTCAGGAATGAAACTTAATTTGTAAATCACTGTTGTATTCTGAGTAGAAAAAATGTTTAAATAGTGAACGGCTGACAATTATTTGTAAATATATCTGATTTTGATGATCGCTATGTTGACAAATGAATCGTTGACTAAAATGATGTCGTAACAACTGTTATATATCCTTGTATTATTCTTATTATTAATTTTATTTTTATTTTTCTTCCACACTTTCTTTGGTGTTGGTTTCAATAGCCCGAATCTTCTATATATTTTAATTCTATGAGGCCAATACCCCTTTTCAAGATGGCGCCTACTCAGCAGTTTGTGCGAGTGCTTCGTTTATCTTTTCGGCGCATTCCGCATTCAATATTGGTTTACACATGAATATGGCGGTGGTTTTTGATGCCTGTTAGTGGAAAGAAGACAGGATTTATTGTGGCTAAGATCATCTGGCAAGTTTTGCCTCATTTTGCCAATATGACATTTACTTTAAGATGGCGCGCATTCAGCTGTTTACGCGCACTAGTCCTCTTTCGGTTTCTATTGAGGTCTCGGCATGTGCGGTAAAATGGGGAACACTTGCGGCCACCGCACAGCAGAAACGGACATTTGGCGATTGAGTCGCTAGGAATGTAGTGAATTTGCGGGCGGTAAGTCTTCCTCTAACTTCTCTATCCTGAGTTTAGATATGACATTTAGAACTATTGAGCCACACATGGAGAGATCTAATTAATTTTTTCTTCGCCATGCAGTTTGGGAATTTTTGGAGTAATACATTGAAAGGCCCTTTTATTTAGAGTTGGCTGTAGACGATTAACTTCACACAGGTAACGAATGTTGTTTCATTATCATTCTTTCATATATTATCAGCAACCATTGATAAGATCGATAGACGTGTTTCCATTAGGTTGTTCATTCAGGTGTATATTTTTTACAGCTGCTGAAACTAATGGTTTAAAAGAAGCCGAATTTGTATAGACTGCCTTGCTAATTTCTCCCCTTTTACACAAACATGTGAGTAATTGGGTGTGCGTTTAATTATTGTGAGATTTGCTTTGTACTATTAGTGGACCCATAAGTTTTTTTTTCCTTTCTTTTCTCTTGCACAAAGATTCTTATGACAAGCATTGAGTTACATTTTGCTTGAGAATTTCTTGCTAAGAAAGTGAGTATGAGATTCAATTTATATATCGCATGCACTGTTAGTTTGAAGAAGATGGGCTTACTTTCCTGTTTCTTCTTGGGGTCACACGTTCTCTTTGTGGTGAACTTTATTGCTTTTGACACAAAGCCCCAATTTTTGTTGGGGATGGTGAGGTTCTATTTATTTTTATTATTATTTTAATATTAATTTTTCACACATTTATTTTTGTGTTTGACCCGTTTTCAAGAATCATTGATATGGTATTTTTCTACCTTTTAGACTATTTGGTGGGATGCTCAGTTATTTATCGGTCCTGAAGATGACCATGTACTTATGACAAAGGTCGAAACGCCGTAGACGCAATTGTGGCCACAATTTATGCGGGACACATTGTTCTGTGTGTTGTAGTTCCAGTATTTGTTTGGAACTCTGACGTTTATGTAACCTCTTTTTGTATGCCACTTGTCTGGTTGCGTATGTTTATTAATTGTTATATGTACCAGCTTATATGTTTGAGCCTCACAATGTTGATTTTTATTTATGAAATAAAAATGTTTCTATAATTTAATTTGTTTTTTACATAAGGGCCACACACTTTTTCTTCACTTTAGGGTTTAGTGTTGTTTTATTTAAACAATTTGTGATTGTAAGCAAGCATTTTGTGTACGCTGTGAACCATTGTTAGGATAAAATATTGATTGCCCCTGGTTCAGGTGGTTAGGGCTGCCTCTGTGGTGGTTAATTAAAACATGATGGTAGCATCTCCATCTGTTACCGGGAGGCCATGTTGTAATATTTTCCTAGGAACTGCCTGTCCGCAATTTTCTTAAATATTTTGAGCCACTACTAACTCTTCAACATCCTCACCTGCTTCTCCGTTCATTGACATTATTTGAAGAGAAATGTTTATTTCATTGCAAATAAATTCAATGAATATTTGGTATGCAAAATGCAGCAACTTCTAATCCTACAAGCTTGATTAACATACAGCCAACAAATAGGGTACTCAGCTGAGGCAGATTTATTTCCCTTCCACCTACGGACGTCTCCTTTTTAAATGTGAGTAGGGGTCTCTTAGAAAGCATGGATGAACTGTTCAGATTTGACAGTTAAATCCCAACCAATGTTGTTGGCACCATGTTGTGTAGTTCCTGCTACATAGGATCTGCACATTGTTTGGACAAGATAAACTAGGGGCATGGTACCAAGACTGATTCCAGACACCCATGCAGGATATGGTAGCCTATAGACCAGGTAGCTTACAATGCCACCAGTAGCCCCACCTAGTCTACCTGGGACCGAATAATTTCTGGCAACCACTAAAAATGACAAGTCTGACCTCTCAGGGATCATGAAAACAGTACAGAACCTTTTTCTCAGTCACTTATGCTCACTTCTTCTCAGATAAGTATACAGATAATACACAGTGGAAAGTTTTCAATATATTTATTGAACCAACGTTATTCTTGTATTGAATACATGTGCTACATTGATTATTAGACAGAAGCAGATAAAAAGCACCAATAGCGTGAATAGTAGGTATAGTTCCACCATAGTGCTAAAATGATCCAACCCCATTGCTTGGCGAGAGAGAACGAAGTACCCCATCTTGGTCAGGAACTGGACACACCTCACGAGATGTGAGACCACTGCATTGTGATTTCTCAGCATGCACGGACCCTCTGTGTCAGCAGAAGTGCCTCCTCTTCTAATCTATCAGGATGCTCATCTTTTATAATAGAAAGCAGCTTTGTGATGTGCCCATAGATTAATAATGTTATGGCTATGTAGATAGTCCTGTCACCCGCTGGATGAAGATAGTGAAGACATTTGTACATAGTGCCCAATGAGACCTTGTACATGATGTTTAAGGCGTTGTGATAATGTTATGTGAAGGTAGATGAGTAAACAAGTTTAGTCTCAGGAAAACTAATCCAACAGTGTTCTGCATGCAAATATGTGCAAAATGTCACAGCTTAAAATGTTATTTTCTGAGGGCAATGTAAGAAATCAGCTGCTTCGCTACATGGACCTAACTTGGGAATATAACATTGGGTGGCTCTGACAAGAGCCTTTGTATTGAGAGTGTGTATAAGACAGCTACAGATAAGACTGTATGCAGAGTTCCAGGTTGCTTAGAAACACCCTGTTACCTTTGTCTGTAAAGTGAACTCCGTCACTTCTATACATTCCATGCATGTCAAAACGCAGGTTGTTGTTGAAGATAGGGCCCATATTATGGTCTGTGAAGAAAGCAGAAACTTTTTTATTAACATGATTCCTTGCTTTGTCATTCTGTGGGCAGAATTGTTTTGACCACTTCCATTTCTGTATTTGCATATATTGGAGTACACTAAGACAGTGTGAGGGAAAAACGAGATCAGTTCTGTAAAGGTATACTTCGTTGGGATTTCCAGTCTTACCCCAGTCAATGTGCATAGGTCATTGCCACCACAGTGCACAATCATGAGGTGAGGAGCTTGAAAATCCATAATGGTTTTATCCAAAGCCAGTAGCTGATGAAATGTTAACACTCTCTGGCCAAACCAACAATTCTCCATATTTGGCAAACCCTTATCAATACCTTTGTTTTTTGCAACCTCTTTTGCCCAATAGACATAGCCGTGGCCCACAATCCATACTCTAAGCATTTTGTAGGAAGGAGGAGTAGCACACAGAATACGTCTGCAGCTCAATATCACAGTTGGTAGAATGAAAGGCAATGAAAATGCATGTGTGCTGGTGGTTTGAAAAAAAACATACAATTTGATTGGATAACGGGAATATGCAGGTGAATAAAAGTAGGTTGCACTTGGAAATGATTAGTAACTAAATGTTTCATTTTGCTCTGGTAAATAGAAAAAATGTAATACAGAGTTGGATATGCTTTATAGTATATAAGGGAAACCACACCTGCTGTAGTTCATTTTGTAACTAGTATGGTCCTTCTGGAATGTGTTGTGAACTTGTCACCTAGTGGTTCTAGTGGCTTTCTATGGAGAATCTGCAGAGGGTGTATTGAGGTAAGAGTGTTAAAGAAACAGGTATTCATTTTTTTTAAATTGAGAGGTTTAGGTTAATTGTTCTATAAGGTAGGTAAAATTACCTAGTGAGGATGTTTCAAGAAAGTGCAGTACAGTGATAGAAATATAAAAGTATTAAGGCAAGTAGGTTTTCCGACTCCTGGTTTTTTTCCGCAAAGTCATCACAACCATCATAATAACATTGCAAGTGTAGACACAAAGGCATGTATTTTGGGCTACCTCCAAACAGTAGTGAAAGGGTTATCAAAAGTAACCATTCAGAGAAGCAGTTACAAGACTGAAACGAAATGAAAGCAATATTTTTATTTATTGACTTTTGCCGTATGAGGCAATGCAAAGTTCAGAAGGTTGCCATTTTTGGTTGCTCTGTATGAGAGTAGTGTACCATTCATGTGCTAAGTTTTTACAAACCCTGAGAATATTGTATCTAAATAATAAGAGAAAAAATGCTACTTTATCAATTAACTCAATATATTAATAAAAAGTATTATTAAGAAGGTATATAATTATGTCATATTGTAATAAAGAGATTTTGAAATATATACAAATATTTTAAAAAGAAAGGATCATGAATAAATCAAATCATAATTCTTTTTTATCTATTAATAGGTGAGTAAGACATAATTTGTCTCAGGTGCAGATTAGATGTCTGTTAAGTTAGTTTAGAATGTGTTTCCATTGAGGTCAATCTTGCACTTGTATTGCTTTACTGCATTCTGGAAGTGGTAGGAGTAAAAACTGCACACCAATGGTTAAACCTATACGTTATCTTGTAGTATATTATGTCTACGTTTTAAATGTTTATATATGATGTGCTGCTTATGACTAATGTTTTTATTTGAATTCTGGGAGTTGTAGTCTTATTTGTTCCTTTATAAAGGATGAATTCGACACTTAGTTTTGAAAGTGGAATTTATGCACTATAGCTGTATATGAATTATGAATAAAAATGTGTTAGGGTTGCTGTATCACTTAAAACTGCTTCACAAGGTATACATTTTTCTTAAAATATATATTACTGAACAGTGAGGTAGGCTGTAGCTAGGCAATAGTGCAGGGAGCTATTTGCTTAAAAAGTAAAAGATGCACTTTGATGTGTCAGTGAGCCATATGTACTCATAAAAAACGATGTGCCCAATTATACATCCAGCCTACACCCAGATTTAAATTTGAGATACCTTATGCAGGCATACATGTTTTGTAATTTGGGGTTATGAAGGCAGTTTCTTACACACTTAAAAAACCTAATATTTTGCATACACATTTAGAGGACCGTAGATATCACAAAGATAGACAACCATTTACAGAAGCTGACCTACTCATGGAATATCAGCTCCTGATAGGAACACACACAGTTATTCAATGTGTCTGTCGACAGCATAACTACTGACCATTGTTGCAGTCTTATGAAAATGTCTGTGACACCTCAAAATATAGCAAAACATCCCCCATCACAAGATGAAAGTATATTTATCTGTCAAAGTTGATTAAGTGCATGTGCTTGCACCCAAACCCTACCTTCATCTCCCAAAGGCTCCTCCAACACTTCAGATGGATCAAACATCACATGATTTGCTATCAATGTGGTAAAGACTACATGGTCCAGGCTCAGTGATGAATTGAAAAATTGAGACATATAGCAACCAGTACTAATATTCCAGCTTTTGGCTTTAGCAATGTTTGTGAATGTTTTTTGTTAAAATCTGTATACTAATGAACGTCTAGCACATGTGCTATGGGTGAGGTTGAATGATGAAGTCAATCAATGAGTCAGTGTCCTCGTAAAAGTTGAGGGCCTCATTTATGAAAAGTGACGCATCGCTGCGTGAAAACAGCGATGCGTCACTTTTGATTGCGCCCTCCTTGCAACATGCTGGATGCGTCATATTTACAGAAAGACGCATCATATCGCAAGGAGTTACAGATACGTCAGTATTTCTGACGTATTTGTAGGCACAAAAATGACGCATTGCTGGTGTGTCACAAAAGTGACACAACCCCAGCAATGTGTTCTTTCACATGAGGCAAGCCCCATGTGAAAGGGCCTGTGTCAGTCTTACGCCTGCTCTGAGGCAGCCGTAAGATATTGACACAATGGCGTCCTAGAAGTGACACAATGAAATCTCATAGATTTCACTGTGTCACTTCTACAAGGCTTACTTGCGTGGGATCGCCCCCCCTGCATACATTATACCTGGTATAATGTGGCGCAGGGGTTTACAAAGCGATGCATCTGCTTAGATACGTTACTTTGTAAATAGGATGCAACAGGGGGCATGTTTTACGCCGCCGTTGCGTCACAAAAAGCCCAGAATTTTTTGCAACCATGCTACAATTACACGATCAAATGGCTAAAACGAGCAGATCCGGAGGGAGATGCACCCAAGGAAAGCAAGACAGATGAAGCTTACCAAAAACGGAATTCACACACAAAACAGTAAGGCTCACAGCTCAGCAAAGTAGCCAAGTAATGGGCTTTACAAGAAATAAATCCGCACAATCACCAGAAAAGTTGCAGGATATACATGCCAACATCCCCTCCAGCAAGCTCAATCCAGACCTTAAACTAAATGAAAAAGAATCGAGCATATGCCCACTAGAGTTGGGCTGCTTCCGGCTCAACTAAGTTATGGGGTCCACCGGAGGAATCCTGAGGCACCATCAACCATTTGCTGCAACGAAAGCTGGACAAAAATTAAGCAAACTCTTACCTAGCAAAAGGTAGCTGGGATAAGAAGCAACCTGAATGGAGACAGGCTAAGCAGAAAGTGGCAGAGGTAGGATGCCACTTTTATAGACATAGCGGGACAGCAAAAAAGCATTTCCAATGCAATAGGTCTCGCTTTTCAGAGAGTTTAAGCTACTGCTATTGTAAATGACAAAGCCTTTTATTTACCTGTTTTGACAACACATAAATAAAAGGCATTGTCATGTACAATGGCAATAGTTTAAACTCTCTTGCGAGACCTATTCAAAGAAGCGGCCACCATTGTTCCCAGCTGCTTAGAAAGTGAAAGCGCACGTGTATGTCTTTTGCATGTTGCAGGAAAGCATGTCGTACCTGCAGTAGGAGAAATTGATTAAAGAAAATAGTGCTTACAGTCTAAAAAAGATGTACCGTGTAACAACCAAAGTAAAAGGGCCAGTTCTCATGGCAGGTTAGAATTGAAGACAAGGCAGTACTAAGGAGGGACTAACAAGCCTATTAAAGAATCAGAAGCCAGCATTTACGAAGGACAATGACACAAGCCAATGACAAACATGGGAGGAAAGTGGGTGGGGCTTCTAGTCCATACTCCAATACAGCATGCCTCGCAGAGCAGCGCATGCGCTGCCCAGGCTCAACCTAAAAATTTATATTTTGTCAGCTTTTTCCTAAAAATAAAATGAGTAAGCATTGTCCTGATGCAGGCCTGGCTTGAGTATAGACTGGTGCCAAAACTATTGCCTTCAAAACCTTTTTTGACAGCATATCGATAGTGATTCTTTCCTATAATATCAAAATATTGCGTTTTTCCTCATTTTTTTTGTGCCTATTCGGCTATTTTTCTAGGGGAATTTTTCCTATTGCTTTCACATAGTCAGTTGAAACTGGAAAACTCCTGCCTTAAGGAAGTTGTCCGAACTTTCTCAGTTTCATCCAATTCGCGAGAAGTAGTAATAAATGAAGTGGGTTGTCTCTCTCTGACAGCTTCCGGCTCCAGGAAAAGCAGAGCCCAATACTTTTTCTATAGACATTACACCAGCTAATAGCATACAAAAGTTGCAGGTGGAAAAATGTCCCAAAAGATAGTAACATCATGCTGGCATGATGGGCGAGTCACAGATTCCCAATGCTATTGCTCATTTCTGGGAGACTATCTCTGAATGGGCTTGTATTCTTGAACCCCTGCAGGGAAAACTGATGCCTAAACCTCAGATGTTGTCATAAGTGGTCCTCAGGAGTAGGAGGTATAAACTCTGTGAATGGCATAAATCGAAATATAAAAATGTTTCTAATTACCATAACGTACATGCTAGAAACTCCTTTCAGTGCGTGATTGTTTTCTAAGGTCGCCTGAGAACACGCCTAAAATACAGTGAATGATGTTGTGAATTCTGTTATCCTGCCTTGGCTATCTTTACCAATAGTTGCAGAATGGTATTTTCACATAGTTTTCAGTGATACCACCACTGCTCCTGACTGCAAGTGTTACCAGTGCCCTCATTACAAGTAGTCCTTAGAGGTATTACTGCATGGTGTTCAGCGATAATAGCTTTTGGCACCTTTGCAAATGTTACCGGGTGCAGTAGTAGTAAGGGTATTACTGGAAACACCATACCTTGTATTATCAGTTGCTTTACCAGTCAAATTCTACCTGCTGACTGCAGGTGAAGTTTGTGAGCGGAAAAAGGGCTAGAAAATTGGGTAATACAAGGCCCGGCGGTACTCCCCGTTCTGCGCCAAGTACTCTGAATGGGTACTAAATGAGTTGGAAATAACATCAGGTAGCGGTAATACCAGGCCCAGGATTAGCACCCCACTTTACTGACAAACTCCTCATGAGGCCCAGACCCTCAAAATAATGCTCTTGGCAGTCTTCAGTGCCTTCCGAAAAAATGTGTGAGGATTTCTGACAAAACTATTTGTTCATAAAAATAACAAAAATATTATTTTACAAGTTTTTATGTGTACTCCTACCAGACCAAACAAATTTGCAGAATCTGTTAACAGAAAACGACGCACTTGTGTTGAATGGTGGAAGCAACTCATAGAGCACGAGCAAACTCATGAAGGCACTCCACCCTCGAAAGCCAACGAAGCAAAAAAACTATTTATCAAAGAGGATTCATTTCCCCCGTTTTCACAGTGAAGAGCAGATTAGGAAACCAATCCACGTGGTTTTAGAAGTCCTTCATCGGAAGTTCTTGTCAACAAATCCCACAAGATTTAGAATAATGCATCTATAATTACCTCATCAGACACCTGGGCGGAGCCCTGCCTGCTGCATACCTCAGCCGCATCCCTGGCCCAGGGCACATGGGCTCGAAGCAACAATTCACCTCTTTGTTCCTTTATTCCCTCCACAAGGCAGGATCCTCTGGGGACCCTCTGATCACGATTCTCATCATGACGGGCCCCACTTTCCACCACCTTTAATCCCTTTGTACGCACTTATGGCACATCGGTGAATGTTTTACTGTACTTGTAAAGCTGGCACCGTGCTGAAACTAAAGCGTGGCACCCGGGGTAAGGTGGGAGGTGGCTGCATGGCACGCTGAATGTAGGCAAAGCATGTCGTGCCTGCAGTAAGAGTAACTTAATGTAGGAAGGTGGAATCTGACTATATGGTTGCCCCCAACTTTTCCCCTGGTATTTGGATGGTTTTTGACTAGTCTGGCTGGGATCCTGCTATCCAGGACCCCAGCCTATCTGCTTCCTCCCTAAAACTGATGTAAGTATCCTAGGTACATTCCAATTAGATACTGAGGACACCCTATCAGCCCCTTGTAGATGGTACCCTAGGTACCCAGGGCATGGGCCCCTCAGAGGCCTACCAGGGGCTGAAGCACTTATTGTGCCACCCCTGGGACAACCATACCAAATGACATCACCAGATCACTACTGCAGTCTGGGTAAGGTGGTGCTTGCACTCCTTACAGGGATATAGGTATCCTGTATCCCACTTAATACAACGCATATATCCTCATAGGTCACCCCTAAAGCAGGCCTTGCTAATCCTACAAGGCAGGGTGCTGAGATATGTGTGAGGGGGACCCCTACCTGAGTAGGGCCCCTCTGCAACCCTCGTAAAATCATTGCTGGGTTGTTTGTAGTGTAGCCATACCATATACGCTTAACTGCATTATAAGTAAATCGCGATAGCGTGATAACTTGAGAATGGCAACACAGAACCATATCGTGTTTGGTGTCAAATATGTAGGAATCATACCCCCAATCCAGCCATGGGACTGAGGGCATGATTCCCCCCTGCTAGAGGGGCGATATGGGAAAAGCGGCAGAATTTAGACACCAATTTAAAAGTGTACACGTAGTACAAAATGGATGCTACCCGCCACCCACACGACTCTGGCTGACTGTTGCTGGGCAGAACTCCAGCCACAGCAGCTGGAAAATAGGGATCCTGTTGAAGGGAGGTGTTCCCACCTCCCCAGACAGACTATGTGGATTGGAACTGGGTGGGTGCACCATAGGATGCCTTTCAGAGTTGCACGTAGGCTTCCCCAGTGCCTACATTCTGCATACACCGCCTGGAACCAGTTCAGGGGCATCCTGTCCCCTGCCCTGGTGGAAAACACACAAAGGGGAGAGGGTGTAGCCACCCTTTCCCGCCTGACCTCTCATTGGTGGGCTCTGATCCGGACACTCCCCTAATCTTTGGATAAAGGTCAATACTGGGTCCCCAGAGCCTCAGATTTTTCTTGAACTTCACAGACTTGAACTTCGACTTGCTGCCACACAGCTGACTAAAGAAATCTTCCTTGGGGTAAAGGAGTTACCCCCCTGCTTGGCAGGCACCTGAAACACTGCAATTGACCCAATTGGAATCTCGCTGCTCCTACGGACATCGATGACTCTTTCCTACCTTGAGGTGGGTTTCCAAGCATCCCAGAGGCCAATGAGTGTGCACAGCAAAGCTCAGCACTGTGGACCCCATGGGTGCCGAGATCCCTAATACCCCAGGACACCGGCCACCTCTTGCACAGCACCCAACCCCGACAAGTGGGGAAGTTGTGCTTTGGTCCATTATTGAGCCAACCTCTCAGCATCATCTGTGCCAAAGATCAATACCCTAGCCCGCTCTGGTGAACCGTGGGCGCATCTTTACGCACGCCAAATTGCTGTCTCCTGTGGTCCCTTATCTCTCAACTTGTGGGCCCTAGCGGAGGTCAATATTTGATTCCGAGAGCTCCTCTGGTTGCTCCAGGCCTGCTCTTCAGTCTCCTTGCTGGAGACCTTGCTCAGACCTCGTGGGTCTGCACCAGTAGCAGTTTTGTGTTTCTTGCGTGGGTTGCAGTTGCCAAGGCTTAGTGGATGCAATCTGGACACTAGCATCGCAGCGACCCTCATCCTTTGTGGGACAGTTG
Organism: Triturus cristatus; assembly: GCF_964204655.1. Classification (NCBI taxonomy): domain Eukaryota; kingdom Metazoa; phylum Chordata; class Amphibia; order Caudata; family Salamandridae; genus Triturus; species Triturus cristatus. Next base: position 641,561,775 of record NC_140582.1, read on the forward strand.
CTGTCCAGAAGCTGGCCTTCTTTGATGCCTCCTGTACCCCGTGGCTGACGATCCAAGCTACACCTCTTCCACCTGGAAGCACCCGACATTGAAGGGCTCCTTCTCTTGAGCCCCCTAGGCACTGTGCCATTACCCAGACTCTGTCCCCTCTGCTTTCAGGTCCTTCTCTGCAAGATCTACATTTTCATTCTTCACGACAACGACGACGCTTCTTGCTAGCATCAGTTCTTCACGTTTTGCCATTGAAAATCAGCCCGCGACCCGACACGAAAACGACCTATGCACCCGGCTTCCCTGGGGCAGGTAACAGTGGTACCTCGGTACTCTCGTGGGTGTGGGCCCTTCAAAAGCTTAACTCTACAGTATTGAACTTGAACTCCTGCTAGAAGTGTTTTTAATCTTGTAAAATTCAACCGCGACATTCTCCATAGGCTTTAATAGAGATCCCGACAGTAGCTTTAGCCACTGCACGGGTCTCCCGTGGGTCCCCTTCCTCACTACCTTGGGTGGTTTCACAAGAGGCCAGCGACCCTAAATGCCCTAGGCATTGTCTGTAGAATTGTCGTGGTTCTTATACCACTTTATTGATATATGGTTTGGTCCCCCCCTGGGGCCCTGTGATTCCAGTGCTATTTATTGTAACTATCAATGCTTGTTTGAATTGTATCTTCACCTCTAGCCTCATAAAGAGACTAGTGGGGTTATTCCTAGAATAAATACATATATTTTATATATATACCTGTGTGGACTACTCTTTCATTTGGTTATTCAAGAGGTTATCTATGGTAAAACAATTAGCTTAACACTCCTTCAAGACTTAGCCTGAAGGCTGCTCTCCACAGCTACCACTAGGATAGCTTTCTTTAAAGGTTGTCTTTAACCTATCACCATAAGAGTCGAATTGGACTGGTACAAGGTGTCCCCTATAACTAGAGGACAGCATATGCCAGGCCAACTTCTCACACTTAATAAAGAAAAAAGTGCATACAACACTAAATAACACGTACCCTGTAACAACTGAAGTAAAAGGGACAGTCACCGTTGGATGTTACAATTGAAGACAAGGAGGTATTAAGGAGAGACTAACAAGCATATTTACCAATCAGAAGCCAGCATTTACGAAGGACAATGACACAAGCCAATGACAAATATGAGCGGAGAGGGGCGGAGCTTCTGATCCACACTCCAGTACAGCAAGTTTCGCAGTGCAGCCATGCATGCTGACTCTAGATTCACCTAAAAAAGTTTTTAAAAGCCTGTTGTGATAGCAAACATGCTGCTTGCATCTAGGGTGAGACTCACTCTCACAGAGCAAGGACTGGGGCAAGAAAGATGTGAAGGAGGTAATTTGCAGCCTACTAGCTCTTGAGACAAATGTGTACTAAACTGTAATATTGTTATCTATGATATCGCTATAAAACCAAAAAGGTGCTGAGAGTTTCAATTCCTAAACTGGAATATTATTCTTTCATTATTAAGGGCTAAAATTTATGAACATTCTGCATTACAAATCTTCCATTCGCTACAAAGCATACAGTTTATAAATCCACCAACCATGGCCCTATCTTGATCTCCGCTACAGAGAATCCATTTGTCACATTTCCTGTTAAAGCAAGGTCACAGCCGGATTGTGATGCCTTATGCTAATTAACATCACAAAAATGGTGGTGCAAGGAGTATGTATTTGGTGAAACAACAAAGCGACGCATAACTAAAAAAAGGGACATCCTATATTTAGTTACAGAAAACATAACCGTGGGTTTTTTGTATACAATAAACCTCGAGAAATGAACTAAACAGAAAGTGATCTCTAGTGGACAGTTGCTTTGTCCTTGTGCTGTTAGAAATCCAGTCTGAATCAGTGACAGACACTAAATTAGTGAGGTTAAGGTAAGCTTAATACAATGAATTTGTCAATTGAAAAGATGAGCGGAAAGTCATGAATGGGGACACAAAGGTTAAAGAAGGGCCACGAAGTAACTTGGACTCAAAGACTCACCGACACTTATTTCATTGTGCTTCCACCTCAACAATAAAGTGTTTAGGGCCTTATATAAGATACTCCATCAAAACGAGCCAGATATCCCCTCCACTATATTACGCATATCGTAGGCTATTATGTAATTGTAGTAACACGGACGTGATATCTGCCACGTTTGTGACTATCACAACCACCAAACTCCAAATATGGGCCTAAGGGCCACGTGTATCAAGCTTTTGCCTTTGTAAACAGGCCAATTTGCAGAAGGCTTTTATCATGTATCAAACCTTATTTTCCAATTCGGTAACCTGTTACTGAATCGCAAAATGGGTTTGTGATTCGGTATTTGGAAGGGGCATGTTCAAGGCGTCCCTTCCGGATACTGAATCATAAAGGTATGTGTGAATGTTTTGTGACCATGATTGAGGTCGCTAAACATTTGCATTTCACCTCCAGCTTCAAGTTGGTGGCAACCCATTCACAAATGGGAAGGGGTTCTCAAGGAACCCCTTCCCCTTTGTGAATGAATGCAAAAACCTTTTTAGGAGCAGGAAGTGATCCCACGTACCACTGCCTGATCCTAAAAAATTAAAGAAAAACTTTTCGTTTTTCTTTTTCTAAAGCATCTCATTTTCGTTTAAGGAAAACAGGATGCTTTACAAAAAAAATAAAAAGATTGCTTCATTTAAAAACAATCTGAGACCTCAGCAGGCCTCCATCCCTGCTATTTTTGCGATTCCTAATGGGTTGCAAATTGCGACCTACCTCGTTAATATTCATGAAGTAGGTAATTTGCAACCCACTGGGAATCACAGAAAGTGTTCAGCACACTTTCTTACATGCCATTTTGCGATTTCCAATTGTGAATCACAAGGATTCTCAATTAGAGAATTGCAAAATGGTTTCCTAATACATCTGGCCCTTAGAATGTTAGCAGCCCTATTGTGAAACATAATGAATCAAGGAAAGGACCACCATATAGCTGGCTCAGCCTCTTTTAATTTTGTGTTCCTCATTCACTAACATGTCTTAATAAATCAATAACATCAAATGTATACCTAATTCAGCATTTGATGCTTTTATGCGCGCCCTATATATGAATTATTCTCATGCTCCCTTTCGTCTAGAATCCACCTTAATATTTGACTGGCCCCTTTTAATTGAGCACCATAGGACAAAATCAATTTAAAGTTCTGCTACTTTAAAGGAGAATTTGGAGTATGCTACATGTAGGTGCTGGTGGAGCTTGATAATCTTAAAAAGGTTAATTAACAAGGACAAGATCACAAAGAACTGGTGATTTTCTGTGATCTACTCTGTGGTGAAACTTAAGTGATGCTGCTATGCTCTGCCTTTGATCAATGTTTCCTATTTCTGAGGGGAATCTACATCTACAAACTGCTCCATTTCCTTACAACCACCATACAGATAAAACTGAACTAAGATATTGAGGTGAGTTTTAGTCTTAAGAACATAGAATCATCAAAATCCTTCCAAAACATATAATGTTGCTAGATTATTTCAAACCCTCTCCACCAAATACATTACAGGAAAGGGAATTGACTAGAGAGCTACAGTAACATGCACCATAGCACACGCTGCACTAATTCAAATCAATTGTTGGGCAAATTAGAGTCACAGAACACTGAATTGCCAAGATCAAGAAGATATCATGATAGAATAAATTGGATGCTAATTTGCACTCATGTACCTTTTTTGAAAGACATAGATGATGAGTGGATGCCACTAGCTCTGGCCTCGAGTTCATCAAGTTATTCCTCATTAATCACAATCAGCAGATTGAAGAAGAACATTAGTCCGAGTCGTAATATAATGCCCCCTTCTTCACTGAAGTTGAAAGTCACAAACGGGCATTGCTTTAATATTAATAAAAATGTGACAACTATGGGGGCAATTGTTTACTAAGTTTTCATGACCCTTCTTCAAATACATTCAGTAGTTCTAACTGTCCGTGATCCATAAAACTTTATCCTTCCTCTAATTGAGTCATTGTTTAGGTAAACCTGATAACAGCCCTGGTCATGTTCACATAGAAATTTGTACTGTGGTCTACACTGACTTTGGTCCTGATGACGACTCTGCCTGTCAAAACGCGAGTCCGCTGTGGCAGCATTCCCAAGGACACCGCCAGGCAGGCAGTATCTCAGTATCCATCCTGCTGTATTCGGGTGTTCCGATGTGCTGGCGGTGTGACGGCAGTCACCTGACGGAGGGAGACCGTCACGTGCGGTATCCATAGCTTTCCCCACATTGTCAAAGCATTTGTATGTATTTTAATGTGCATAGGAAGAAAATACACACATCTGCATTGGGCGTATGGTGACAGTACTTGGCTGAGCAGTGCCCAGCAGCACGGGTATACTGGCATTTGAAGAGTGCAGGAATGTACAAGTGGCTCACCTGTGCCTATGGCAATGCCAGTGTGGACAAAAGTCAGCTGCAAAGGGGGAACCTGGAAGTTGAGCTCTGTGATGGGAAGAGGAGCAGAAACGGGACATAGGGTGTGTTTTAACCTTACTTCCTGTGTTCCCCCAGGTCGAGTGTGGAGGTCTACTCACCTCAGACGGCTTAGCGGCAAGGCACATCGCCATCTGCAAGGCGGTTACGGTGTCTGGTCTTTTACCATCAGTTGCTGCAGCCTGTTACTCCGCCGCGGCGGGCTGATAAACGCTGGCGGTGGTGGCAGGAACCAGATAGTGGGACCACCAACATCAAAATATGATTGGCGGACCCCAAGCCAGTGGGCAGGGACTTGGACCCCACCGCAAAGGCGGTACCGAGACCGCCAAACTCGCAATCAGGCCCTTTATACCAAACTAACTGATGATCTGCAAAAGTGACAAGTCTAGGTTTGGCCTTAATCTGAAGAAAGAGGAGCATGCCAAACCAGCCCCAGCTGCCATTCCCTGGCTGGCGGCAAATCTTAGGGCAAAGTCTTTGACACCACGCACGAGGTCTCTTGGAAGATGCATATCTGCGCGTTCACATTAATACAGAGCTATTGAAAGCAGGGGAATTTAGAAATTAGGGGCCACATGCACAGTCACATAGCAAATGAGCTGACATCCAAATTTGTAAATCTTCCTCATGTTTAGGTCGACTCCCTTGCTCAGTCCCAACTGTCACCGAAAAAATAGCTGATCCACCTTCATCTAGCAATAAGTCAGCGTCTTTATTCGGGGAAAGTTTACATTTTCAGCACTAAATAAAATCACAGAAATATTGAAACCACTAAATAAAATCACAGAAATATTGAAACAACAAAAAAATGTGATTTGCTTTTGTGTGTCTCCGATGAAAAGCATATTACATTTCATAGTCAGTGCTGGCTATTCCGATTTAGAGTATGCGTTTCCAAGCACACACCGTGCAATGCACATAACTACAATAATATTGTGTGGATGTAGAAATGCATTTAACGTTCGTTGCGGAGTTTTTTCAAGAATCAAAGGGTTGATAATATAGCAGGCTTAAATCCATAAAAATAATAAGGAAGAAGAGAATAAGGAAGCCACGCTTGATAGTACAAGGCCACAAGTTTTTTTTCGAAACGTTAAGGCTTTGTGATGATACTAATTGATGTTGTAGTTGGAAATTGTGCACCTGAAAAGTTGCAACAGCAAGTAATTTGTAAATGAACGAGTGTGCAATTTGTCCCGCATGCAGCGTGATTGGAGAATACCGGAAAAAAGTGCATGATATTCCCCATTCCTGATTCTGCTAACAACATATTGGAACACGCTTTTGCCAGTAGCAAATCACTATAGGTACAACATGCATTTTTTACATGTGGAATAATCCCGTTTTGAGAACAAATGTGAGTTTGCTCATCAAACTGGATTTGTGGTCAAGGCTCGATCGTGTTTCCCTTTATCGATTCTCAATATATTAATTTACTGAGTTTCACTGTATTAATCTCGTTGCATCTGCACTAATTTGAAGTGAGCCACTTTACCCATGTGTCCGTCCCCAAATTATTAAATGCTGAAACCAACAATTTATTTTGATGACTTTTAGTTTAAGTAAGTGGTAGTAATATTCAAATAAGAAACAACCCTTCAGAAAATAGATATAAACGGTAAACACCCCTTACGATGCATCCCTCACCCCGCATGTTGTTACAACGCGGTCGTTACAACGACTGCATTGTAAAAATGCGTACCATTAGCCAGCAAGTCGTTACAAATACTTGAGATGGGGAGAGAAGGTGTTGGATTTCAAATCCAACACCTTCCCTACTGTCCGTACGGACTGGAGTTGTTATAGTACAACTTGCGGGGTACTGGTATGCGTTGTTACAACGCAGTCATTGTAACAACTGCGTTGTAACAACATGCGAGGTGAGGGAAAGCAGGAAAAAGAGGCCTATTTGACATAAACATACTGTACATTTCACAGCAGATGTTGTAGCTTAGCCATATTATACCTACTACTGAGTTTTAGTTCATAGCTGCTGGGTAGAGGGTTGATTGTATCCATGGGCCTTATTATGAGTCAGTCGGTCCACGGACCGCCAGACTCACGGAGGCGGTCTCCCGACCACCCTATTTGACTAGGGTGGTCGGGCAACCCTGAGACTACCGTATCTGCCACAACCACCAGGGAACCACTGTTCCCTGGTGGTTGCACAGCGGACTTGAGGCCGTAATATGCATGGTGGGGCCACTGTGGCCCTCTAAGGATATTATGAGTGTTAGAAATGGGGGTCCGTAGTTGGCAGAGGTAGGAACCTTTGTCCAAATAGGGACCCTTGCTTCTAGTAAGGGTAAGGGGCATACACTTCTGAAATAACCCCTGCTCACCCCCTTGTAGCTTGGCACGAGTAGACAGGATTATCTCAGAGGCAGTGTGTAAAGAATGTGTGAACACATACAGTAGTACAGTGAAAACACTACAAAAGGACACCACACCAGTTTAGAAAAATAAGTAATCTTTTCTAAACCAAACAAGACCAAAATTACAAAAACCCACAATACAGTAATAAAAATATGACGTTCAAATGGTAGAAATAGTTCAGTTCAAAGCAAATTGCAGATGCAACACTTTTCACACAAAGTACCTTAGATGCGTTGTGCCCACAACCAAGATGGGTCGCAGGGAAGGTGATGCTTGGGTTACTGACACTCAGGGAAGGTGATGCATTGGTTCCTTATTGCTGAGCAGAGGAGGTGATGCATCGGTTTCTTACTGCATGAGGAGGTGATGTGTCGGTTTCGTACTACGTCCAGCAGCGATGTGACAGACTTGGTGCCTTGATGCGATGCGACGGTCAGGGACGATGCATGGATTCAACCAGCTGCACAGCAGGGCTTGAGTCGGAATCAGTGCAGTGACCTCTCACTTCGGAGACTGGTGCACATGATGCAGCGTGCAGTGATTTCTCGAGCCGTGGGCAGCCACTACAACGGTTTCTTCAGCGCTGTGTCAGAAACAGGAGCGGTTGCGTTGCGCTTCTCGAAGTTACGTTACTTTTCCAGCTTCAAGCAGCAAACAGCCTCCAGAGATCAAAAACAACATCAGGCACCTCTTAGCAGGTCAGAACTCCCAACAAGGAAGTTCAGGGGAGCAGGTGGTGAAGTCTTTGTGTCCCTGAGACTTCAGAACAATAGGAAAGCTCTCCTTCAAGCCCTTGGAGATCTTCCTCAAGCAGGGGACACAGCAAACAGCAGAGTCCTTTTCCCTTTCCTTGGCAGAAAGTAGCCACTGCAGGCTAACCCTAGACAGCAAACAGCACAGGCACACTGTTCCTCCTCAGTTTCTCTAGCACTTCTCCTTGGCAAAGGTCCTCTTGATTTCCCAAAAGTGATCTAAAAGTCTGGTGTCAGGGCCCCTCTTTTTATACAGTAAACCTCTTTGTTCTCTCCTGGGCCAGGGCTCTAAGCTCAGTCCAAACCAGTTCTGGAGGGCACTTTTGCAAGTGCACAACAACCTCCATTGTCAGTGTGAGCCCTGGCTCCAGACACACCGCAAGGGGCGGCGGCATCATTGCAGAAGGCAGGCACAGCCCTATTCAGGTGCAGGTGCTACTCCTCCCACCACTCCAAATGCAGATCAGGCCTATTCAGCCTAGCACGGACTCATCCAGACTCTCTGGAGCTATTGCATATCCCCAGCCCCTGTCACTCCAAAGCCAGACATTCAATGCACATCCTAGCAGAGGCACACTGGATGGCTAAGCAAGAAAATACCTACTTTCTAAAAGTGGTATTTTCATACACAGAATGTAAAAACCACCCTCACTAAAAGATGCATTTTAACATTCTGAGTTCAGACATACTAAACTTTATTTTCCTATCTGGTTCCCAGGGGCAGTTATGCTTATAAGATGTTATAAACAAACTCCCAATTCCATGCTATGGGTCAGATAGCCTTACAATAGTGAAACATGAAATTGGCAGTATTTCACTATCAGGACATGCCACACACATCAGGGCATGTCCTTCCTTTCACATACACTGCACCCTGCCCACAGGGGTACCTCGGGTCTACCTTAGGGGAAACTAACATGTAAGAAAAGGGAAGGATAGGGACAGGCAAGTGTGTGCACTTGCCAAGTCGACATGGCAGTACCAGACTGCACACAAGCTCTGCAATTGAAGACCTTCGTTACATTTACAGGCTGCCTATGTGGGTGGCACAATCAGTGCTGCAGGCCCACTAGCAGCATCTGATTTACAGGCCCTGGGCACACACAGCGCACTGTACTAGGGACTAACTAGCAGATCAAATCAGCCAATTATGGAAACACCAATCCATACATACAACTTTCAGGGAAAGCATATGCACTTTAGCACTGATCAGCAGTGTTAAAGTGCCCGGAGTCATAAAATCAACAAAAACAGGGTCAGAAACAGAAGGCCACAAAGCAAAAAAATCTAGCAATAAATCCTGTGTAAAAGCCAGGTCTAACAACAACTTTCCACACCGCCATACCTTTCTTGGCGGTATGATGCCATAAAAAGTATCGTGGTGAGGAAACAATGGAGGCCCTACAGGGCCTCCTAGTACCTCGCTCCATGTGGCTGTACACATGGAGCACAACATATGCCTCCCTGTAAGCATGCACACCAGTGCCTGAACAGCACGGACTGGAGCAGTCTATGCTGTGCAGGTACTGCCTTTGACGTTTCCATTGGCGTGCCTTTTTCAATGGCACTGCCCTAGGAACACTAAAGAAACAAAATGTGTGACATGTGTAAAAAAGATTTGTATGTCTTGACAGTGAGAAACTCCTGAAGTCATTTACACTGTTGTAAGGCATATCTCTCCTATTGACTAACACTGGGGTACCCAATTACATTTAGTAAGTGATAACTTTAGATTGGGAGCAGATAGAATTATGCTGTTTACGTTCAAATGAGATCTAATTTAATATCCTCTTGTCAAGTGACTCAACATTACAATTTGCCGGAGGCTCCCAATTAGCACCATAGAGGCCATCCGTAATGATAGCCTATATGTCTATTACCAGTGCCTAATTTGTAAAGAAAAAAAAACAAGTCCCAAGGCCCAAGATTTCTTTCAGGGATCCTTAGCAGCTTTCAACCCCTACTGCCCCTGCCAGCACTATGTTGATATTTAAAAGTAGATAAACAGTGCTACAATATGGTGACTCTAATAAATATTTGCCAGTGTTAAGGCCCATGCTGAGCACTGGCAAACAGTGGCCCAAATAAAGCACATTGGAGTATGTTTATAAGGAGGTATGCTTTGCATTTGCACCATGCAATATGCTAGATGTATGAAGCAAACCTTAGGTAACATTAATGGAGCCATGCAAAAACACTGTGCGTGGCCCTGAGTGGCTTCATTAATCTGGAGTAACACAAAGCAAATTGCTTTGTTGCATTACTCTGCATTGCATGGGTGTTCCAACAAAACTCACAAGGTTTTTGACGCTTTCCCAGATTTACCCGAACTTCCAAGGGGAGGCATAATGATGATAAATACCTTTGTTTCTGCTTGTTTCTTCCTCTTTCTCATTCAGATGGGAAATATGCCTCTCAGGATTGTTTTTGTGCAGGAAGGTGTCCCTTCCTGCACAAAAACAATCCTGCATGCAACACAGGCACCCTTGCACAATGATGCAAGGGTGCTTGCATTGGTACTAGTTACCCCATTGTGTGTCAGTGCATGGGAAAGGACAGGCATGCGCCATAGTCCATTAAATATGAGCATTCCTGCCTTTTACCTGTGGCACAGTGCAGCAAGGTGACTTGCTGTGTTGGGCTGCACTGCATCACATCCTTGTAAATATACCCCTGTGTGGTTTTTTTCAGAGCTGTAATGGAGAAACAATTGCTTTAGCCCAATGTCTAACTTAAGTCATAATTAAGTCATAATTCAATTGGACATACAGGGGCATATTTACAAGAAAGTGGCAGAGCGCTGCATCAGCCTCCGTGGTTTAACGCCACACTCCACCACTTCTGAAACACATGGATCTACCGTGTTTACTGTATTTACAAGAATACGGTGCATCCTTGCATTTACCCCAGTGCTGGTGCTGATGTAGCTGCCTAGTGCCAACACAGGCACCCTCATAGATCAAGTGTGTCTGCGTTGAGGGGAATGACTGTTTACATGCAGGAAGGTATCCTTTCCTGCACATAAACAATCAGAAATGGTGTTTTGAAACTTCTATGTGTGCTGTTAATGCAGCACACATAGAAGTTGCAAAACATGATTTGATTTTTTTTGCAATTAATGTTCATGTGCAGGAAGGGATACCTTCTTGCACATAAACAATCAACGGCATTTTGCTGTTTCCACGTATGCTGACCACGCAGCATACATGGAAACAGCAAAAACGAAGAGAAATTAAACATTTATCTTTGTTGCGCTAGGGTAGGAGGCAGGTTTACGCCACCCTTCTATATGTGGGGCAGCGTCAAAATCAATGGGTGTTGCAGTGGAACGCCCACCACAACACCCATAGCCTGACCCTTTCACGCTAAGAATAGCGTGAAAGTGTGCCTTATTCACAAGGTGGCTTTAAGCAGCCTTGTGAATAAGGCAAAACCTGTATCGCCACAACAACGTTGAGAAAAGTGATGTTGTGGTGGCAATAGTGGCTTGTAAATATGCCCCACAGTTTATAATAGTATACTAACTTATTGTCAAAGTGATTGATAAGGCACCACATCATATTTCTAATTTCTTATACTTGACGTTTATAAATTCTTTACTTCTTTCTACCATGGCAACTATATCACCCTTGATTATCACCCTCGATTTTAATCCTAATTATTAAAACGTAATAAAGTCACAGGGAAGCAGCACATTCAAGGTACAACAACACAGAGGAGAAAAAAAGTTGCAGTACATGTCAAATATCCTGACTCTCCTACTCTTTAAGTGAAATAAAAAATCGAAGTACATTATTTAAAATATTGAAATTCACATTATTGTTCTGACATACCACGGTACTGGGTAATAATGTTACTTTCACATTTTAGTAACTTATATAATTAGGGGCTAACTACGATGGCAGGCGGACATCAGTCCGTCCGCCAATGTTGCGGTGCTGGGACCGTCCGCTGGTAAGGCAGCGGATCCGCTGGGTCTATTAGGATGTGCCCGCCACTATGGTGGGTGCATCCATGGCCCTGATCATTGCGGACTGTGCAGCTGGTGGCAGCAATGTCCGCAATGCAACAAAGCCACGTAGTGCATTTCCATGCACAAAGTGGCAGGCGCTACGCGGTGCCTGCCACCTTGTGCACGGAAATGAAGGGGGGTACTATGGGTACCCCCGTGCACGTACACCCTCCCCCCACACAAAGGGGGCCTGCAACGGGCCCCAGAACCCAGCCTCCGCCAGCCTTTCCATGGCAGTTCCACCGCCATGGAGAGGCTGGCTGACACCAGCATTGTAATCTGGCGAGCGCCTTTACAATCATGCTGACCGCTCCGCCAGGCAATGATGATGATTGCCGTGGCAGAAGTGTGGAGAGCGGTCTCTGTGACCGCCGCGGTCACAATGCGATTCCCCCCACCATCCTAAGGTGGCGGAGGGAAATGTGAGTCAGATGGCGAAGGGTCCGCCGGCCCGGCAGTGGCTGTCCCTCCACCATCGTAATGAGCCCCTTAGATTAAATGCTATGTCTATACCCTACAGATCACGTTTCTCCGTTTCATTGCCGTTCAGCGTCAGCCTGTCAAGATCATTTTAATAAAAAAGGCAAGTGATTAAAATGACAATACTCTTTCTAATAGTCTTTCGTAGTGGTGGTAACGTTTTTATTGATAAGTTTGCTAGACTATTCGCTTTGAAATGATTTATTCTTTAACTACCAACCTTTGAGAAACTCAACATCATTAAGAAGCTATAACATGCTAGATGAAGTACAGGCATCATGATTACGGTGTCTTGTTATTGGTTTTACAAAATGTACCTTTAAGGAGCTGTCAAGCTGTATTGATTGTGCCATAAAAGCAGACATATTTACGCTGTTCCCACAACATAACCTTGAAAGAATTATCATGCTAATTTCAGGATGGAGATGCTGCAGCACCTTCCAGTGTCACCGTTTCACCTTTCTTTGTCATTCTCACTGACAACCAGAAGCCCAAAGAAGAGCTTCAAAACAAAAACATGACACAATACGACCTCATGCTTTCGCTTGAAAAGTCTAAAGCGTATCTTCTGAAGTATTTTCTGTCTCCAATAATTCAAGGTCCAGAAAAACAGCCCATAAAATGTATACGAAAATAATATTTAAATTGATCATAGGAATTTGGGAAACAAAAATAAAAAAAAAACAAAAAACGAATTGAGTAAATGAGGAATGTATGTGTTTTCTTTTGCTCAAACTATTTAACATATTATTTGCCCAAGGAGAAGCAGAATACAATTATGGTGTAATCAAAGCAAGCCTCTCAATCGAGAGTTGGTGAATGTGGCAGTGGCAACGCTCTATTGCAGAAGTTGGCTGACCTTATCAGTGCTGAATATCAATTTTGAGAGGAGTGTAAACGCCAATGTGCTATAGGAATGAGTTAATAAAATATCCTCAGATTTATTGGTCAACTGCCTACAGAAAATGGTTTTAAAGTGCATGTAGCAATTATTGATTTTATTTTAAAAATAGCCTAGAGAAAGTGTGGTAATTTGCAAAACATGTCTGCTTGGGGATACTACTTTAGGGAGGGATATTCTCAATGAAGGATTTGGCAAAGCAGCTTTTGAAGATGAATTATGTAGTGTCTTGTACTCTGTAGAAATGACATAAGCATTGGGGTGTGTCTAGATTTCTAGGTGTGGCTTAATAAAGTTGCTGACGCATTGCAAATCAGATAATGGTTACACTCTGTAGAATAAAGACATGCACTATAAAACTTCACATGTGGCGTGGTCATCTGCATGCCACTGTGCTGAGGAGAATACTACAACTGGCGATGAGTCAGGGGATCTGAAAACCAAAGATCCTAGAGTGCTCTCCCATAGAGTTTGCCGAGATCCAGCAAACTCCTTGTGATGATCGACGATTGGTGTATGTGGACTAAAAGCGCTACTCTAGCCAGTGCATGATTTCAGAAGAAGGCAAAGGCCCTACGGAAAATTCAGTCACAGTCTGCCCAGAACCTGCTGGTAAGTCTGAAAGAAGAGGTACTGCACCATCACACAACATCGAACTTTCATGCATACATAATGAGGAGCGCAGAAGGTGGTGAGACCCAGGTGCAAAAGTGCACCCAAACTAGACCTACACAGGTGCCAAGAAAAGCTGAAGGAAGTTAAGACAAGGTGCACCAGGTTGAAAGCGGCAATTAACATATGCAGGTTATAACCCAAACACTTACCGACAAAGATGAAAAAGCGGCCATACAACATCATGGCGGTCGTGACAACACTGGTGCAAGCTGGGACCTGGAGATTGTATGAATGGAGCAGGACAGCAGACAGCACCGGAGCGATCCATGCTTTTGGCAGCAGGAAGTTCACCAGATCATTTTGAAGCCACCATCTTCCTGAAACCGCTGGTTCGATTCGAGGATGCAAAAAGGTTAACTGGACTGCCTGGATTGAGAAGTTTGATGATTTCGATGCGCTTGAAGAAACATATAGCAAGATCATCAAATACTTAAAGAAACTTGTAGGTGAAAGAGTGAAAGAAGCAATAGAGAAAACACCGAAAGCTGATGGAATATCTTACCACAAGATCAAAGCAGCTTCAGAGGTCAAGTTTAATCTAATGCTGAATGTCAACTATGAAAGGTACATCTTCAACCAAGCTAGACAGCAAGCTAGGGAAACGATGGATAAATAAGCTAAATGACTTGAGACTCTCATCAAGCATTGGAAGCTCAATGAATTCAAAAATAGAAGAAGCCATACATCTCTGAGTAATCAATGTGTGCCTGTGTGACTTGTTTAAACAACATATGCTGAACAAGACACTTTGGAGAGAGGCTCTGGGCTGTGAGAGCAGAAGAACATACTGATAGTCAGGCAGCGGATATGGAAGCTGGAGTAGTCCAGAATGAATCAGCATTAAACATGAAAAGTAAGCAAAGACACAAGGTTGAGGGCTCCAAAGCGATGGTTCTGAAGAAAAGGAAATTGTTTCTCTGATGCAGATTCTCCTTTCGCACAAAGGTAAATGTTCTGCCATTGGACAAATATGCAAGGTCTGCAGGAAAGAAAAACATTTCATAGTGGTGTGCAGAGTGAATGAGAAACTAACTGCATCATGCTGAAAAGAGAAAATGGATACCAGAAATTCCAGAAGCACTCTAGCCATGCTCACAAGGCCAAACTGCGACATCAAGTGAGGCACGTGGAAAGTTGATGAAGGCAATCACCATCAAAATAATTGTCCACAGACTCTTCAACGTCAGTGTTGAGTGACAATGAAGGAAATAGCTGTGCGATGATGTCTACGAGAGAACAACATGCCCAGGTAGGTTTGGCCTCTTGCAGAGAAGACCGCAAGTCCAAGACTGGTTGCCATGTTGAACAACCAAACTTCTTTGGACAGTGCCCTAAGATCACACTGAATGTGAACGATTGTCCTATACCTTTTATCATTGACAGGGGTTCATTGATAAACATCATGCCAGCAGCAGAAGAATATCATGAACTGTCTCTGGGGCCCAGTCTTACACCTTCAAACACAAAGGCATACACATGGGCTGCTTCCACACCATTACAGAGTCAAAGATGGTTTGTAGCAAACATGCAGCACAAGAAGACAAAAGGTACAAGTGCCAGTACATGTCCTTCAAGGCACTTTGTTGAGAGCATGTATACTCAGTTTCAACACTGCTGCTGACATGGGTCTGAGTTCTGTCAACTGCAATTGACATGCACACTCAGACATCGTAAATCAGTTCCCATCCTCATTTTATGGACTAGGAAATCTTGAAACCATGAAGGTGCAGCTTCACATTAATGAGGACATTCATCTTGTTGCTTAACAACATCCTCAAATTGCTTTTTACTTGCAGGAAGCTTTTAAATAAGAACTGGAAATGCTGTTAAAGCATGACATCATTAAGGGCCTCATGTAGGTAAATAAATTTTACCGGTTCTTAAATACCGAGCCGTACCGAATCGGTAAATTAGAATCGGTAAGTTATATGTAGGTAAAAATTCGGTAACAGTTACCGATTCGGTAACATTCGGTAATCACGATTCGGAATTCACCGAATCGGTAAATACCGAGGTGGTATTTACCGATTCGGTAAATACCGAGGTGTTATTCACCGAATCGGTAAATACCGAGGTGGTATTTACCGAATCGGAAAATACCGATTCGGTATGTACGGATTCGGTAAATCAAATCACATGACTTGACGAAACAGCTAATCCAGTGCAACGACAGCCCACCCAACCAGGAAGTGCCCACACCCCGGCAGGTGTACATAATTAGCCGAAGTGGCCACACCCAGGCAGGTGTACATAATTAGCCGACCCTGGAGAAGCTTGGAGTGCAGAGGAGAGGCAGGGAGCCGTTGCATGTGCGAGCGGGTAAACGAACAGCATGTCCAGCCAGAGAACACAGAAAGACGGAGGGGAAAGGAGGAGGAAGCTGAAATTTAGCCCCAAGGAACTCCAGGTGCTGGTGGAGGAGGTGGTGAAGCAGCACCAGAAGCTGTTTGGAAGGCAATCCCTGCAAGTGCCTGAGGCTGAAAAGCGCAACATATGGCTGGCCATCCAGGCGCAGGTCAATGCTGTGGGAGTGACCCACAGGGACATTGAGGTCCTCAAAAAGCGCTGGTATGACCTCCGGATTGTAACCAAGAGGAAGATGGGCGACATCCAGAAGGAGGCCAGCCAGACCGGAGGTGGAACCAACAGGGCACCTGCCCTCACCGAACTGGAGGAGCTGGTGGCGGCCACAATCGAGCAAGAGAGCGTCGTGGGTCTTGGGGACGCCGACAGCTCTGCCAGATCCGCAACACACCAAGGTAAGACGAAAGCACAGCAATGTAGCCCCCCCTACCCCTATCCCACATCCCCCATTGTGAAACGAGAATCACACTGCAGTCCACACGTGTCAGTGCAGACAGGCAATGCATTCCGGGAGATGTAGTCAGGGCAACACTAACCATGACGTAAATGTTACAGGGCAACAAGGCATGTCACGCACTCGAGGCACAAGGAGACAGGGGACATATTGGAATGTGAAATGATTTATTGTGACGCTTGCAATGCAGCCCTTCGGGGACACTGAGCCAATGTTGTATTTCTGTCCACAGATGTGACATCATGCAGGACAGGGCATGCTGCAGGAGAGACGGCACACCGGCCACATAAATCACCTCTAGCCAGCACCAGTTCAGACCAGGGAGCAGGCCCACTGGCAGCCGCACCACCAACACAGCCAGCCTCGCCGCACACAGAGCCAGCATCACCTCACCGAGAGCCAGCATCACCACCACCAGAGCCAGCATCGCCACTCATGTTCGATTCACCGGCCACATCTCCGCTTGCAGGTGTGAGAATGAGGAGGCGTCCAGCAGCCAGGCTACGAGCCTTAGACACCTCGTCAGACGACAGCATGGGCCCAGAAGACCGCACCGGGCCCCAGGAAGGGAGCCATGCCACTGTGCCCCACACCTCACAGGCAGCACAGACGGAAGCAAGAGGGCGCCGCAGGTCGCGTGTCCAGAGTCCACCAGCACCCACTGACGGCCATGGTGTCTTCTTGGGGCTCGAGGGCCAAATGTTGAAGCAACAGCGCCTGCAATCAAAGGCAGTCATGTCAGTCCAGAGGCACATGCGGGTGATGACGACAACATTAGTCAACATGGACACCAACATTAGCGGCATGGCTGCGGGCATTCGGGACATGTCCCAGTCAATCCAGCAGTTGTGCAGCAAATTAGATGCTGACATCGAAGCACGGCGCCGGGAACGCCAGAGAAGGGACACTACCAGCAGGGCACTCAACCGTCTGGCAACTGCGACTTCTCTACTGTGCCGGCGCTCTGTGACGATGCAGGAGGGCCTAACACAGTGCTGCAGCGACCTGTCTCGGGGGATGGTGCAGGTGACAAGTGCACTAGGGGTGCTATTGACTAGTCAGGCGTCGACAACTGCTGCAGGGGATGCTGCGGAGAGCATCAACACCAGCAGCAGCATCACACCCCCCGTCCCAGAAGCACGCAGGAGCAGCAGGCGGCTTGGGGTTGGCTCTAGTGAGGATGCACAGGCCGTGCAATCCACCACTGCAGCGCGTATGCGCAAACATTGATGTAGCCCTGCTTAGCCACTTCCCATTGGGTGACGTAACCCTGGACATACTCCTTGTATAGATGGTATATTGCCAGATTGGCCTGTTCATGTGTTCATGGCGTGGTGCCACATTAAAACTACGTCAGGACTTCTCACAACTCGCTGTGTCCCCTTACTTACTCAGAAATAGTTGCATGTGATATCTGCCCGTCTCTCTCTCCCATCGATTGCAGTTGGCACTCTAGCTGCGTTGCCCTCTGGCTGGCCTGACTCATCCTCGTTGTCCTCAAAATATGTCAGTTCCACATCTGTACCTTTTTTCGTGGCAAGGTTGTGCAGCATTGCACAAGTGGCAATAATCTTGCAGCAGGTGATGGGTTTGTACTGGCGTGCGCCTCCGCTCTTGTGCAGGCAGCGGAACCTGCTCTTCAGTAGTCCAAACGTGCGCTCCACCACATTGCGTGTTGTTTTGTGTGCCACGTTGTATCGTCTCTCACTCTGGGTTGCTGGGTGTAGGTAGGGAGTGAGGATGAATGACCGGCATGCATATGCACTGTCGCCTGGATGAGTAAAAGGGAACCATCAGTAACATGCCTCTATACACTATGATTTGCAGGTTTCAAGGGGCGTCACTGTTACTTACCTAGCAGGTATCCCTCTCCGAATTCTCCGGCACTCAGTCGTGTGTAGATCCCACTATTCTGGAAGATGTAAGAGTCGTGGGTGCTCCCAGGAAACTTTGCAACAATATCTGTGATGATGTTCCCTGCATCACAGATCACCTGCACATTGATGGAGTGGGTGGACTTCCTGTTCCTGTAGATGTGCTCTGTATCAGCTGGTGGACAGATTGGGATGTGTGTACCATCAATACAGCCGATGACATGGGGGAACTGTGCCATGTGATAAAAGTCTGTTTTTGTTTTCTGCAGTGCAGCCTGTGTGTTTGGGAAGCTTATGTAGTGGTGCATTCTCTGCATCATGGCATCCAGGAACTTCCTGAAGAAACGTGACAGGCAACTCTGGGATACCCCACCCACCGCAGCTATCACCACCTGATAACTGCCGGATGCCAGCAGATGTAGGCTGCAGAGCACCTGCACATGTGGGGGTATGGCGTGCGCCCTTCTTATTGGATGGTCCAGGAGTGGCTGTAGGTCCCTGATTAAGTCCATGATGGTTTCGGGGTCTAGCCTGTACCTCTCATGTATCTCTGCATCAGTCAGCTGGAATAGTGTGATGCGCTGTCTGTAGATTTGTTACTCCCGTCGCCACGCCCTCAGTCCTGCTGCCTGTAGACGTAGGCGCCTTGCAATGACGTACATAGCGGCCATGTTGTCCACGCTGTAGCATTTTGGGATTGCTAATATGCATTGTTGATGGTTACCACCTGCTTTCACTCCGTGTTAATTACCGACTCTAATTTACCGATTTTCTTGGATTTCTTAATTACCGAGTGCTCCTACATGTCATTTTCATTTTTACCACTTCATATTTACCACTTCATATTTACCGATTCGTTAATTATGTATTCGGTAACTCTGATTCGGTATTTTGGAATTCGGTAAATATGAATCGGTATTTACCGCCTCATATTTACCGAAAATTGGTTTTTGGACTCCTACATCTCACTTGTCTGACTACCGGTCGGTAACGGCATATTTACCGAAAATCGGCCGTTACCGACCGGTATTTGGCTACCTACATGAGGCCCTAAATGTTCTACTGGTTCAACACTATTGGTCTCACTAATAGTGGAAGTGCCAAATAAGGACAGTAGAGGTGCAGTGTGCATCTGTGTTGGTATGCACCAGACAAACAAGTCAATCGAGCGAGAATGACATCCAAGTCCGCACATTGCAGATACAATTACACAGCTGAATGGTGCCAAAGTATTTTCACGCCTTGATCTGAACAAAGGGTATCATCAACTTGAGCTGGAAAAGAATTGTAGGTACATTACCATCTTTAAAAACCATTTTGGTTTGTTCAGATATAAACGATTAAGCTTTGGGGTATTGTAGCTGCCAAACTCTTTCAGGGTGTAATTTGCCACATAATACAGCCTTTCACACATTCCTTTAATTACAGTGATGGTATGAAAGTGTTTTGGGTCTCTCGAAAGGAACATGACAAAGTCCTAACACAAGTCTACCATTTAATTGCTGATGCAGGTCTCGCCTTGAATGCAGAAAAGTGTCAGTTTCACAAAACTAAGCTCAAATTCTTCAGACATGTTTTCTCTGAAGGCTGATGAGACCTGACCCGGCTACACAAACGTTGTCATCCTCTATTCCCCCACATGATGTGACTATGCTGTGGTTCTTCCTTGGCATTGCCAGTTCAGGGTACATTTATGAATTTGCCAGTCAATGTACCATTAAGAGACTTGATAATATGAAACACTGTGTTCAGGTGGTCGTATGAATGTGATCACAGCTTCAAGAAAGTCAAACTTGCAATTGAGAAGGCATCTGAAATGGCCTATTTTGATCCAAAATTATTTACTGAAATTGTGGTCGATGCAAGCCCGGTGGGGTTGGGTGCATTTCTGACTCAGCACAATGGACATGAAAAGGCACAGAGACACATTGTGGTTTATGCAGGCAGGAGTCTGTAACAAACTGAATGTGCTTGTTCGCAACCGGAAAATGAAAGCCTAGTTGTGGTGTTGGCTTGTGAACACTTCTATGTGTTTCTATACAGAAAACATTTCACTCATGTCACTGACTACCAGGCGTTACTCACCGTCTTTGGGAACCCAAAAGCCAAGATGCCCCCTCGAATTGAGAGGTGGGAGTTGACACTGCAAGAGTATGATTATACTATTGTGCACTGGTCCAGAAAATATCAACATTCCACTGACTCCTTCTCACGCGTTCCTTTGCAGTGTTGTGATAGGGTGTCTAAAGTGGCTAAGGTTTATGTGAACATCATAGTCAAATCCAGTACGTCTGCCGCTCTATCAGTAGAACAAGTTCTGACTGACAAACACAGATTGATATGTGATTATTCTCAAATACATGATTGCAAAACAATCCTGGAGGAAACATACTCGACCTCTTTCAGATGACTCTGAATATCAAAAGTTCAAAAATTTCAGAGAAGAACTTTCTATTACTCAAGAAGGCATTATACTCTAAAGTACAAGGGTTGTTATTCCTGAGAGCCTGAAACAACAAGTTATTGAACTGGCTCACAAGGGTCATCGTGGCATTGTTGCAACTAAGAGAGCTCTCTTAGACCACGCGTGGTTTCCTCGCCTTGATGAAACAGTTGGAAGAGAATTAAAAGCGCGTCACTTGTGTAACTGTCTGTCTCCCAAAACAATGCGGCACCCATTAACCATGTCTAATCTTTCAAACCATGCTTGGGAGTGGATTGCTGTTGATTTCTTTGGACCTCTCAATAATGGCCATCATCTCATGGCAATAATTGATGAATACACAAAGGGCCCGATTCACAGACCTAACTTGAGACAAAATCCTAAACTTACTACCCTTTTGGTATTCACAGAAGGCACTTACTCAGTTTGGTATTCACAGAAGGCACTAAGGGCCATATGTAGGTAAATATAATTTACCGATTCTTAAATACCGAACTTTACCGAATCGGTATTTAAGAATCGGAAAGTTATATGTAGGTAATCATTCGGTAATAATTACCGATTCGGTAACATTCGGTATACAAGAATCGGAATTTACCGATTTGGTAAATACCGCGGTGGTATTTACCGAATCGGTAAAATTCGAGGTGGTATTTACCGAATCGGTAAAATCCGAGGTGGTATTTACAGAATCGGTAAATACCGAATCGGTATTTACCGAATCGGAAAAACAAAATCACATGACTGGATGAAACAGCCAATCCTGTGCAACCAAACCCCACCCAACCAGGAAGTGGCCACACCCAGGCAGGTGCAAACAATCAACAGACTCTGGAGAGGCTGGGAGTGCAGAGGAGAGGCAGGGAGCCAGTGCCTGATTGTGCAGCTCAAAATCACAATGTCCAGCCAGGAGACACAGAGAGATGGAGGGGAAAGGAGGAGAAAGCAAAAATTCAGCCCCAAGGAACTCCAGGTACTAGTGGAGGAGGTGGTGAAGCAGCACCAGAAGCTGTTTGGGAGGCAGTCCCTGCAAGTGCCAGAGTCGGAGAAGCGGACCATATGGCTTGGAATCCAGGCGCAGGTCAATGCTGTCGGAGTGACCCCCAGGGACATTGAGGTACTTAAAAAGCGCTGGTACGACCTGAGGATCGTCACAAAGAGGAAGATGAGGGAACTGGAGAAGGAGGACAGCCGGACAGGAGGTGGGAGTAACAGGGCACCTGCCCTTACCGAACTAGAGGAGCTGGTGCAGTCCACAATAGAGCACGAGAGTGTCGTGGGGCTTGGTGATGCCGACAGCTCTGCCAGAGCCGCCACCCAAAAAGGTAAGACGAATGCACAGCAATGTAGCCCCCCCTACCCCTATCCCACATCCCCCATTGTGAAATGATTAACCCACTCCAGTCCATGTGTTAGTGCAGACTGGCAATGCATTATGGGAGATGTAGTCAGGGAAACCACAACCATGAACTGAATAGCACAGAACAACAAGGCATGGTACACACATTAGCCAAAAGCAGGCAGAGGACAATGTGAGAGAGTTACAGAAATTTATTGTGATGCTTGCAATGCAGGCCTTCAGGTACACTGAGCTGATGTTGCATTTCTGTCCACAGATGTAACATCGCGCAGGACTGCAACAGGAGAGAGGACACACCGGCAAGACAGTACAGGGCTGGCCAGCACAAGTTCTGCACAGATATCATTGCCACAGCCAGCATCACCACTACCACAGCCAGCATCACCACTACCACAGCCAGCATCACCACTCATGCTTGGGTCACCGGCCACATCACCGCCTGCATTTGTGAGGTCGAGGAGGCGTGCAGCTGCCAGGTTGCGAGTGTTGGAGACCTCATCTGATGACAGCAGGGGCCCGGATCCAAACACCATGCCCCAGGATGGGAGCCATGCCACTGTGCCCTCCACCTCAGAGGGAGCACACACGGGTGCCAGACGGCGCCGCAGGTCGCGGGTGCAGAGTCCACCAGCACACATTGACAGCCATGGGGTGTTCTCGGGGCTCGAGGGCAACATGTTGAAAATACAGCGCCTACAAACAAAGGCAGTGATGTCAGTTCAGCGGCAAATGCGGGGCCTGAAAGCCACTTTTGACAACATGGACAGGGGCATCAGCGCTATGGCGGTGGGGATGAGTGACATGGCAGCGGGCATTCGGGACATGTCCCAGTCCATCAAGCTGTTGTGCAGCAAATATGATGCTGACAGAGCTGCACGGCGCCGGGAACGGCAGAGGAGAGACAGTCACACCAGGGCACTCAACCGGCTGGCAACTGCCACGTCATTACTCTGCAGGCGCTCTGTGGCTATGCAGGAGGGCCTGACACACTGCAGCAGCGACGCTTCTAGGGGGATGGTGCAGGTCACCAGTGCACTGGAAGTGCTATTGACAAGCCAGGCGGCCACAACTGGTGCTGGGGATGCTGCGGAAAGCATCGAAACCAGCAGCAGGAGCAGCATAACCCCCCCCGGTCCCAGATACACGCAGGAGCAGCAGGTGGCATGGGGCTGCCACTAGTGAGGAGGCGCAATCCATGGCATCCCACACTGTAGCGCGTGGCCGCAAACAGTAATGCTGCACGGCATAGCCTAAGACTATTGGGTGACGTAACCCTGGATTTGCTAGCAGTCATTACGCAATGTTGCCAGAATGGCATTTTCTTGGTGTTGTGGTGTAGTGCCGCATTATTAAACTACGTCATGACATCCAACAACTGGCTGTGTCCCCTTACTTACTCAGAAATAGTTGCATGTGATCTCTGCCCGTCTCTCTCTCCCATCTGTTGCTGTTGGCACTCCAGCTGCGTTGGCCTCTGGCTGACCTGACTCATCCTCATTGTCCTCAAAATCTGTTAGTTCCACCTCTGTACCTCTCTTCGTGGCAAGGTTGTGCAGCATTGCACAAGTGGCAATGATCTTGCAACAGATGATGGGTGTGTACTGGCGTGCGCCTCCGCTCTTGTGGAGGCAGCGGAACCTGCTTTTCAATAGTCCAAACGTGCGCTCCACCACGTTGCGTGTAGATTTGTGTGCCACGTTATATCGTCTCTCACTCTGGGTTGATGGGTGTAGGTAGGGAGTGAGGATGAATGACCGCACGGCATATGCACTGTCGCCTAGGTGAGTAAAAGGGAACCATCAGTCACATGCCTCAATACACTATGATTTGCAAGTATCATGGGGCGTCACTGTTACTTACCTAGCAGGTATCCTTCTCCAAATTCTCCGGCAAGCAGTCGTGTGTAGATCCCACTGTTCTGGAAGATGTAGGAGTCGTGGGTGCTCCCAGGAAACTTCGCAACAATATCAGTGATGATGTTCCCTGCATCGCAGATTACCTGCACATTGATGGAGTGGGTGGACTTTCTGTTCATGTAGATGTGCTCAGTGGCAGCTGGTGGGCAGATTGGGATGTGTGTGCCATCAATACAGCCAATGACATGGGGGAACTGTGCCATGTGATAAAAGTCTGTTTTAGTTTTCTGCAGTTCAGCCTGTGTGTTTGGGAAGCTGATGTAGTGGTGCATTCTCTGCATCATGGCATCCAGGAACTTCCTGAAGAAACGGGACAGGCAACTCTGGGATACACCGCCCTCCGCAGCTATCACCCCCTGGTAACTGCCAGATGCGAGTAGATGTAGGCTGCAGAGCACCTGCACATGTGGTGGTATGGCATGCGCCCTTCTTGTTGGCTGGTCCAGGAGTGGGTGCAGGTCCCTTATCAGGTCCATGATGGTTTGTGGGTGTAGCCTGTACCTTTCATGTATCTCTGCGTCAGTCTGTTGAAAGAGTGTGATGCGCTGTCTGTAGATGCGTTCCTCCCGTCTCCAAATCCTCAGACCTGCTGCCTGTAGACGTAGGCGCCTTGCAATGACATACAGAGCGGCCATGTTGTCCACGCTGTTGCATTTTGGGATTGTTGATATGCACTGTTGATGCTTACCACCTGCTTTCAATCTGTGTTAATTACCGACTCTTAATTACCGAATTTCATGGCTTTCTTAATTACCGAATTTACCTACATGTCTTTTTCCGTTTTACCACTTGATATTTACCACTTGATATTTACCACTTGATATTTACCACTTCATATTTACCGAATCGGAAAATATGTATTCGGTAAATATGAATCGGTATTTTAGAAATCGGTAAATATGAATCGGTATTTACCGCTTCATATTTACCGAAAATTGGTTTTTGGCCTCCTACATCTCACTTGACTAAATACCGGTCGGTAACGGGATATTTACCGAATTTCGGCCGTTACCGACCGGTATTTAGCTACCTACATATGCCCCTAAATGCCTTCTGTGAATACCGAAAAGTCTTAAAGTTAGGATTTTTCTCAGTTTAGGAGTAGTAAAGTTACAACTCCTAACTTTAGGACTCCTAAATGGCTTCTGTGAATACCGAAAGTTTTAAAGTTAGGATTTTTCTCAGTTTAGGAGTAGTAAAGTTAGGAATCCTAACTTCACTACTCCTAAACTGAGAAAAATCCTAACTTTAAGACTTTCAGTGAAAGTTCTGACATATAACTAAGAAAAAATCATCTAAAATGATTATACTGGAAAAACCAAAACAATTGTATAGTATGGGAGGAAAAGGGTAAATGGTTCACATATGACCTACACAAGTAGGTAGAAAAATAAATTCTAATTCACTCTCAAGGGCCCAGATTTTGCAATTACACTGCAGTCCATCAGTCAGATTTATCAACTGATGCAGCAGGATTTCTGCGTAATTTGTATTAGCTACTTACATGGTGCAATTGCTACACTGTGTCAGCCTGCATCACCCAGGAATAAACGTTTGCAAGGCAGGCATTACCATGCAAAATCCAATGCAACCTTAACGCATTGGGATTTATTAATGTACCACTGCATGATAAATCATCATGCACTGTAACGCAACGATGGAAATGTGTCAGAATGCTATGCATCGCCTATTAAGTTTACAAAGACACTTATATTTATACATATATGACTGGTGAAATGAATATGTGATATTGAAAGTGTGTGGAGTGATTACTTTGCAATGTCTGACATCAGAATCAAGAATAAGTGAAAAAGTGTAACCTGTGGTTGTATGATGACACATATGTACATGAACTTAAGACACAGCAACTTGTGTTTTGTGACAAGTTTCTCACAACGTAATGCCATCACAGTAGTAAAGCTGATATTGTGTTACACCCCTATCATCAAAATAGCTTGTCCAAGATACTGATCCACACCTCACGAGTAATGCACAATGGCCATAACAGTTACAAAGGATGACAGGTGATGTGTTGGGCTTATATGTGGAGTATACATACATAAACAATACAAAGATCAGCATTACACATACTGTGATACAATTAATCTACTTACTTATAATTCAGTTACAGTTGAATATAAAGGATGCATTTTCAACCATTCACTCAATGTAGCTTGTACCTAGGAATGTATACATATATTAGCCTAGGAAGTTTTCAGCATGAATAGTCCATGTAGATACAAATGTTAAATGTTAGAACTGGGATTCCTGGTTGGCTGAGGTTTGCACCCAGGCTAGACAGGGACCATCACTCAAGTCAGCATAAGTTAGATACACAATAGGACAACCTGTGCTCACACTCTGGTGGCGTGGCAAATATCAGTAAGGCTTAACTACAACACAATGTGTAAAGAATATGTGCCACACACACAGCAGCACAACGAATAAACCACAAAAAAACTACACACATGTTTAGAAATATAGATTCTTATATTCAGAACAAAACAAGACCAATACAACAAAAGTGTGAATCTCATGATATGCATCTTTTAAGTATAATTATGAAACAGTGCTTAAAGGTCCCTAATGCTAATTGTGATGGAAGCATGCACCCCAAAAGTCACCAGAGATTCAATAGTTAGTTTTGATCACTGAGATTTAGGCACTTTCACAAGTTCGGGTGCCCCAAAGAAATGCAGGCTGGCTACAGGCACCCACAGGTCCTGCAGCCCACAAACCTTAGAGGCAGGGCCCATGTAGTCAAGCCTCTAGGACGGAAGGGGGTCGCTGGCATAGCAAGCACACAGCGTAGATTCTTCTTACATAGGCAGGCTGCGGAGGTGTCAAGTGTAGTGCAGCAACTTTAGTCAGTGAGCAGCTACAAAGTCCTGCTCCTGGACACACTTCACTGCCGATCATATATGAAGTGCTGATTACGGACAAACTCCGCCGTCACTCGGAGCCAAAGCGCTGATCATAGACAAACTTCACTGTCGCTTGGACACAAAGCACTATTCACAACTCAACTGTCACTCAGGCATGAAGCGCTGTTTGTAGATAAGCACCTCGGTCACTTCAGCATGAAGGGCAGTACTCAGCTGCCATGTAGGGAAAAAGGAAGTCTTTGCTGGTCCTAAATCTTCTTGAACGGGGGTAAGCCAACAAGTCCTTTGAGTCATCTGGCAGGAGGCAGAGTCTAGCTCTCCTTCAACAGAGTCAGAGAGCAGCAGGCAGCAGGGCAATAAGCAGAAAAGCAGTCCATCAAGAAAAGCAGTCCAGTTGAGTCCTGTAGACAGCATAGCAGTTCTCCCAACAGAGCTTCAGTTACACATCTAATAGTGCTTGATTTTAGTGGGTCAGAGGCCCGGTACTAATACTCAAAAGCACCTTCGATGTGGGGGGTGACTTCAAAGCAACTCTCTGAAGTGTACAAAGACCTCTTTCAACCCAGTCCTGTCTGCCAGTCTATCAGTGGCAGTAAGCAGTACTTTGAGTGGGCACTGGATACAGCCTAATCAAGTGAAGTGTTAGCCCCTCCCTTCTATCCAGCCCAGGCAAGGCCATCAGAATGCATATGTATGTAGATGGGTACTCAGACACACCTATACTTCCTGTGGTGTGGCTGTCCAGAATCAATACACAAAGTGTAGCTGTCAACCACCCCAGATGTGTATTGGAGACAGTTTGTCAGGCACACAGAGCCATAAGTGCAGAGAAATTTCCACTTTCTAATGAGGCATTTCTAAAATAGTAATGTTAAATTCAACTTCACCAATAAGTAGGATTTATCATTACCATTCCAAACATATGAAAAATGATAAAGCTACTCCTCTCTGATCAGGGATTACAGCCCAGTGAATTACAGTGCCCATGACGAGACTATCTCGTCATGGGCACTGAAGAGGTTAAGGGATGGCCTATATGTAATAAAAGAGGAGTTTAAAGCTTGGCAAGTAGTTTTAAATGCCAAGTTGAAGTGACAGTATTTGCACACACAGGCACTGCAGTGGCAGGCCTGAGACACGTTTGAAAGGCTACTTCTATAGGTGACACAATCAGTGCTGCAAACCACTAGTAGCATTTACCTTATAGGCCCTCGGTATATGGCATACCAGCTTACAAAGGACTTACAATTAAATACAATGGGTCAATTTGGTGTTCACCAATAATACACATGTTTAGGGCAGAAGCACATTCACTCCTCATTTGATTAGCAGTGGTAAAGTGCTCAGAGGCCTTTGGTCAACAAGAAGACTTCAGCAAAAAGAGGAGTAGGAAGGCAAAAAGGTTTGGGGTGACCCTATAGAGAAGGCCATTTTCCAACAGTAGGTATTGAGCAATGGTACATACTCAGTGTAGCAAATTTGTTCATTTGCATTCTAAAATAATGTAGCCCAAAGGCAGTAGCTTCATTTTGGAAGCTTCCATCATGACAGTGTCCCTCATAAAGAATATATGTGTATTAATGTATACAACCATGCACGTGTGTAGAAATAAAATTGTACATAGCGCAAAATCGAGAGTTTTCAAAATTTGACAGAGGAATGGTGGGGCTAGGGGTTTTAACTGTTCTATGTATAGTATGTGATTAGAGGATGTCTGGGAAGGGTAGAGGAAGAAATTATGATGAGGGTGAGGTAGGGACCATGAATTAGCATATAGTTCAATACATGCTCCATATAAGTCTTGCTGAAGGAAGAGTCAGCCAGGGCTAGCCAAGGAAGGAACCCAAGGTCTGGTGGGAGCGCATTCAAAAACACTTGCTCTCTGTCTCAAAGGTGGACCGCACAATCCACTAACTGCAATATCGCTGGGTGCATGTTGTCTCTTGTGAGGCTGATGTAGTGGACCTACTGGGGCTGGTCCTGTAGGTATATATCCTGTTAGTCAATTCAAACCTTGCAATCCCTTTACACTTCACCCATACAAATCACATCTGAATAGCTCTCACACACTAGGGGTGAGTGTCTGATAAGTTGAAGCATTCCGTCTATCATCTCCTTGTGTTTGCTTAGCTCTCACACACAGTCATGTGTAAAACAAGCAGAATGCCATGAAAAAACTAGAAAATTATAGAGGGTTTTAATTCTATTATATACATTTAAAAGCAATCTGTTAAAAATGTATATTTTGATAGATACAAATACGTAAAAGCATGAAAGATAAAAAGCAAGGAGGATATTCCAAAGACCATACAGTTCATCTTTTAATGTGTGCACCACTACTCCGTATGTCACTCAGTGTCCATGCTGTCACTGATAGCATCTAGAGATCACCAATGCATGTAATCCTGGCCCCCCCGATATACTTCCTTAAAAACATTCTTATCCAAGAGATCTTCATTTTTAATTTGTGTTTTTGGACCATTAGAGAAGTCATTTAGCTTGTGTAGACCTTGCTGATCCGGGATGAATTTTTCTGGATGACATTTTAAAAAATGGCGGTTGTGTTGCAGGGATGATATATTATTTCAGGAACCACGAGATCTCGCTGTTTCATTTTGAAGAAAAGACATGGGTTTTAGGGGTCAAATAATCTTATAGAGAAGAAATTAACTTCTCAGAGTAACACATCTGCCATTTAAAAAAATGGTGGCTCTAAATGAGGAAGAAGGGACACATATAGAAATAAAACAAATAATAATAGTTTTTAATCCTTTTATGTATACACCAACAATGTTTATGACCTGAATTAGAAAAAAATAATGTTTATCACTCCTGTTTTAGACACATTTTAATAGTTCACTATATTTATTTGTTTCAGCAATTGCTTGTGGTACATTTACAGAATGTGGAACATTTGAAAAGAGCATATCGATAGGGACATCTTTTTGTACCACGGGTTTTGCAAGTGCACATACATGTATGTTCTGTGGGTAGGGGCTTTAGAAATTTCGTAGGTTTTAGCACCCCATCAATATTTTCCCAACCAAATTCACACAGATTTTTCTCTACATGTGCAGGATCCAAAACATTTACACTTCTTCTGAGTAGAACACACTTTTAACATGTCCACGCACAGAATATGACATCAGTGGAATTTCACTTTGGGGACTGATCTCTTGAACTCACTGTACCGAAGATCATCAAATATGTGACAGTCAGAAATAATTTTCCACACAAGCACAAGGTATTTTCTACGTTTCTAGAGTCATATTCTTCTGTCTAGCAAATCCTTTTAGAAACTTCACAAGTTCAGCAGTTAAAGCCCCAGGCTTTGTTCTAATTTTGCTCATAATGTCATCACTGGTAAGAATTTGAGCCTTGGTAAGAACACTGGGCATCTCTGGGTCACATTTCTTGTACAGAATGTAAAGCAGGATCAAGTGTCTTTTTTCACCTGTTCCATAAGGTATCCATAACTCTGAAAGTCCTTGTCTTATAAACATTTCCACAAATCTAAGTAGCACAATAATAACATCTGTGTCATTTGACAGTGCAATGACTCGATTGCAATCATTTCAACCAGCCCACTCAACTTGCGGCACAACATAAAGGTCAGTATCCTCCAATTTGCTGTTAAGTTCTTGAGCAATATGGCCTGTCCCTTATGAATATTTCTCTGCAGGCACCAACTCCTCATTGACAATCATTCCACTTGAAATATTTGGAAATTCATTGTTCATTGAAGCATCAGCAATGCTTTGACTAACCCTGGGTGGAGTTTGCAGAGTTGCACTACGCGAAGCTACGCGAAGCTACACGACGTGCAAAAAAAACTTTAGAGTGCGGTAGAAAAATGCTATTTGCGGTGATTGCACAGTGCTGGATGCTTGGCCACACTGTGCAATCAATGCGAACAGCACCATGCACAGCGCAAGCTTACCTTTTCTGTTGCTCGAGTAGATTTTTTCTCAAGTGGCAGCTTTCTCAAAGCGAACGGGCAGTTTCTCAACACCAGCGGTCACGAGCATACGCGACCACTGGCAATGAGAAACCTGACCCACCTGCGTTAATAAATCTCGCCGGGAGGTTTATTTTCCATGCTCGCACTCGCCAACTTGATGTTGGAGATCGCGAATATGGAAAAATCTCGCCAGGAGGTGGATTTTCCTCGCCAACTTGACATTGGTGAACGAGAGCGAGGAAAAAAACTCCGCACCGCTGCACAAAGTGGAGTTTTTCGGAACTCCGCGAGCTCCACGTAACGGGGAGTGCGGGGCACTCCGCAAGCTCCGTGAGTGGAGCAGGGTTCACCGCCCAGTGTTAGGTTTGACGAGTTAACATCTACAAGTTTATCTTGTTCAATGCTGATGACCAGAATTTATCAGGGTGCACAGGTATAGGTGTTGACTTTTTCATGAAGGCAAAGTCAATTGTTCCACTTATAGACATTCATCTGATTCTATCACATTCTTTGACAGACAGTTCAAGATAACTGTCAAAGACAATGTGCAGTTCTTGTAAGGATCCCAGTGACTTTGATATCTCTAGAACAGTTTGAACGACCGCTTCGAAGTTTTGCATGGAAGAAATCTTGACCATTCACAATTGTAAACATATGGTCAACAACAACAGCAGTTTTAAATGAGGACACCTTTTCGAATTTAAATTTCTTCAGGTGAAAGATTTTTTTCAAGTTATTGTATGAGTTTGTGCTTCACTGGTATCGTTGCAGCATCTCCATCAAATAAGTTGTTAGTTGGAAGAAGCCTATGCGACAGAATGACTGTGAGAAATTCACCCCTTTCTTTTGCTACATCCATCTCTCTATGTGCTTGCGAAATTTCCTTTTTGTAACCCGTTTTATAGTGGCTGGTTGTCTAAAACTGTTACCGTGGCAATTAAAGCATGGAATTAAGCGTTAGTGATTATGTCAAACAGATTATTCTCTTTCAATACAAATCTCTCCTGCTTCAGGTTTGTGTATAGTTTTGATCCATGTTCCAGGACATCTAGTAGATGTGTCATTTTGTTTGGTCACCAAGTTGTGTAGTTGCACAGGATCAGTCACTTCAAAGGGGTTTCTTTGCTGCTGTATGAAATGAAGAAGGCTGTCAACATGTTTAATAAAATATTACCCTCTCTTTCCCACAACTGTGTGGTGAGGAACAGATTCATGATGGTCCATTAATTTGGAATTTGTCGTCTCTCTGAAAACATTGAAAATAGAAAGGACTTCATGGTAAACTAGATGCCATTGAGCAACATATTCACTTTTACATGTCTGGCCAATAATTACTATGGAGCTTTTCTGTGATCTCTGTATCAACTGTTCCAGTTTCATATCTGGAGCCACAGCATTGAGCATTTCCTCTCTGTCTTTCACCACAAAATGTCTTTGGAATAATTTTCTGTGGAGGTACGGTTTTCCACCTCTAGCTTATTCACTCTTTTCACATACCAGGACCCTAATGTCAGGTATTTTATGCAATCAAATTCGCGAAACACAGTAATCAGTGACTGCACAGTCTTCACGTGCAGGTCCCAATCAGCATGTACCAAGTTTATCATGTGTAAAAGATTTCCCCAGTATTTGCAAAGTTCTGATTTTTTTAACATTCTTTGACATCCTCTACGAACTAGGTTTTCAGGATTTCTGATTTTGAACTGCATGTCTCCAACATTGCCTGGCTTTGCATTATGTCTTTTGTGTGAATTGCACCCTGTGCTTTTTTTTACTTTTGTGCTAAGATATGCAAAACTTCATTTGTCATTCTTGTTCCAGAACGCATTCCAATGCAATGTTTCTATAGCCTCAGATATGATGGGCATATGTTGTAACGAACAAGCATAATGGGTTCTTTGCAATACTGACTGGACAGTTTTTCTTTCAAAGATTTCGGCCTCAACAAGTGCATAGTCTATGCTGCATCCACTGAGATAACTTCCAGCACACCGCAATGCAAGTTTTGTAATTCGGACAATGCCCGTCATAGTATAAAGATCATCAAATTCTACTGAATTGCTCATACAAATGTCAGTTACAATACAGTATAAACCCTCATTGCAGAAAACTGGCATGATAGGCTGGTCTTTAAGCTGCCATTACAAAGAACGGGGTAACCCAAAATTGGTCAAGGACCTGGGTAATGTTCGATACAAAAAACAGTGGTCCTGGACCTATATTTCAACTCAATCAATGATTATGACTTAGCATGTTTATAAATTAAGTACACAACATGAAATTAAAAAGTGCAAGACAGACCACATTCTGGATCACCATATATTTATTAGAATCAATTGGTGAGACCCAAATCAGTATTCAATTCAAATGGCAGTTAGGAAAGGGGTTGCTCCAGGGGGAGACGTGCAGAAGACAGGGTGCCCATTAGGCAGTCTCACGTACACGGAGACGGTCGCATTGACGAAGCGCGTACCCCCGGAATCTTTCAATTAATTTTCACCTTTTTGGCATGGAATTGCAGCAAGTATTTTGACGCCACGGGGGCAGATCCATTTCATTATCTTTAAGATTACTCTGGAGAAACGTATCCCTTTACTGTTGGATTCTTTAACAGGAACCACGGACCCCATTCCTTCCCTTTAAATAATGGGTTGCCCCGCACAGTCCTGATGAAGATCCGCAAGGCCGAGGAATTAACGCCCCTTTTGGCTACAAGACGGATCGAAACGTCGACGCCCTTTTAATTCTGCCTGGACCCTGAGCCCTAATCCCACGTACCATCTTGGAATTGATTTTCAGTCTGAAATTAAATACATTACTGTGTTATCTTGGCCAGGCAACTCTAGGACGGTGATTTACAACCAGTCCTCCTGTGTTATGCTTTGACATATTAAGTCTCTTACGTATTTCTGTGGAAATATCCACTTCTATCACTTCACTTTTGAGCACCCTGTCTTCTGCACGTCTCCCCCTGGAGCAACCCCTTACCTAACTGCCATTTGAATTGAATACTGTTTTGGGTCTCACCAATTGATTCTAATAAATATATGGTGATCCATAATGTGGTTTATCTTGCACTTTTTAATTTCATGTTGTGTACTTAAGGTCTTTAAGCTGATCACGCACATTTTGGAAAGGTTTCAGAGCTGTGTATACTGTTGCGTATTTTGTGACGGGAGATGGTATTACTGGTAAAAACCCAACTATTTTCTGTGGCAGGGTATTCTGGGAGATCAGAGCATGAATTCCAGTCCATGGATGAATGGCTTTTCCCAATCCTTCTGTCTGCATCGAATAAGCAATATGTAAAATTCAGTTAAATCTGCTTTGCGGACCACAGCATCAGGTAGAAGAAGATCCATGTCCTCAGCCACTTTGAAACTTTCAGGTAGACTAGGATGTGTTCATGGTTTGTAGCGTTTTTGCACATGGTGGCAAGCCAGTTGGGTTATAAGTTTGAAGCTTTGTTTTTTTATGCCTACGGCTGACACAGCCTTTTTTCCAGCAGCTACTTCATTGGTACAGTCTTAAAAAAGTACCATGACAGTATCATGTGTGCTGGATGTTCCTGACAGAGAAGAACTGCCTTCAAAATCAAAATTATCAAGAGCAGCAATTGTAAATTCTTTCCTGGTAATGTGACTTGGGGTGGTGTGCTGTCGGATTCACAACATTTTACAGCCTGAGCTGCTAACAAGTTCCTTCTCCGTATTATGTCATTATAACTTGTTGATACACCAATGCAATTCATTTTGGAAAATGGCAGAAGGGTTGCTCTGAGGAGCTATAAGATTACTTGACACCAAAACCTATGTTTTGACACCAAAATAAAGTATCTTAACAACAAACAACTGGCAACCATAGGCACCCTTCAATTTATTCAGTATTGGGAAGAGGAAAGATCATTTTATCAAAAAACCTCCATCACCTATGTAATATCTTGGTGTGACCCAATCCAACGTGCCACATATTCTAAAAATTCAAGAAGACAGAAAGAATCAAAGAGTGAACAGTCAGTACTACAGAAAGTGTTTGCCTATTTTACTTTACACACACCACCCACTTTCAATGTAAATGTGTAAAAAATGTGTAAAGGAAGAGAAAGTATCTCACGTGCGCACCACCAGAGGAGCTACTGGCAGGTTCTCACCAGCTTGCCCACGTTTGTTTCATCATTGATAACTTTCTCGCAACAAAGGGATGTGTCCAGTGAGGAAAAAAGCAAAGAAAAGTTGGTGTCCCCCATGAAAAACAGAGACCTGAGAGGTCTCAAACTCAAAAGATAACAAAGGAATAGACTCACAGATACTATCATCCTTTATTCCAATTAAGGAGTCTACCCCGCAATTAAAAACACAGCATGTTGTATACCAGTTTAATGACGGCCAACATGTTTCATTGCCAATTTATTTGTGGCAAATTCATCAGGGCTAACGAGGTCAACAATCACCTCCCTGGACAAACAACATTAAGAAGAGACTGACAGACACAAAGAAAACAGAGAAGTTTAGTTCAAACAAGGGATGTCCACACACTCATTATAGCCATAATGGATAGGAACTGTTTAGCATTTACAGATTATCAAATTGCGGCCATTTTATCGGGCCCGTCTCTCCTTCCCGATTCCTCTCTTTCTAATACTATCTCTGCTAGAGAGGAATGGGAGAAGTTGAGTAGTTTGAAAAAGAATCAGGTTAGGGTGGCATTACATGGGGCCCTTATGACAGAGTACTATTTAAGGGACTCAGAAGGAATCTTGAGAGGTACACGCATGAGTGGGCATTTCCTTATGTTGATGATAAATATTATCAATTAGGCAGTGAACAAATTCCCTCCACTAGATATCAGAGAGGTGGTCGCCAACAGTCCAGACGAACACCACAGAACTGGACTTTCGATAACACTTCCAGTGAGGAGGAGGAAGGTCCCCACCCTACAGTTCCAGGGAAGGCTAGGTTCAATCTCCAACCACAGTCCCATCAAGAGCTGGGTTCACTGTTACGTTCTTTTTTAGGCCAGGCCCAGCAGGGCAACAGGGGGGGAGGTCACAGGGGCCGAGGCAGAGCCAGACAGAATCAGACACAGAATTGGCAAATGTTTTCACCACGTCAAACTAGCAGCCGAGGCAGGACGCCGATATGAACAACATTGTTGTAAACCTGTCTGACCATCTATTGACAAGTAGTGAGCTGAGGGTCCTTAATAGGGGGTTAGGATATGTCCCCACCCCATGTCATGATTCATTTAAATGTAGGACTGAGTTCTATGAAGTCATGAGAAAGATCCAATTTTTTTTTTTTTTGCTAATAAGGAATCAGCTCCTTCCTCTGTTGTTTCTACCAATTTACATCGCCCTTCCCAATTATGTCCTCCATTATCCTCTGTGGGCCAGGAGGTTGTGGTCTTTGAACATAAGGTATTGAATGGGATTAAGTTGTTGGAGGAGTTTTATCATCAAAACACCTTTAATAACATGAGTAAAACTGATTGGAATGCAGTGAAGTCTCTACAAGATAATGCAGCTTTAACCATTAAGTCTGCCGATAAGGGTGGGGCTGTGGTGCTTATGAATACCTGTGATTATGAATGCGAAAGTCTTAAGGTTGCTACGCGAGAAGAAAAATTATCGCGAGGGACCCCACTGCAGAATTGCTGAATATAATTACAACTATTGTTGCACAGGCACGAGAGAATAAGTGGATTACTGCCAAAGAGGCAGATTTTCTTATCAATGTAAAACCTAAAACACCGGCGTTTTAC
The DNA here is from genome assembly GCF_964204655.1 of Triturus cristatus. NCBI lineage: Eukaryota > Metazoa > Chordata > Amphibia > Caudata > Salamandridae > Triturus > Triturus cristatus. The sequence continues at coordinate 641,598,450 of NC_140582.1, forward strand.
ATTTTGCCTAAAATTCATAAGGCCCAGCGGCCTCCGCCAGGGCGCCCGGTAGTTTCGGGCATTTCATCAGTACTTGAACCTCTTTCACAGTTTGACGATTCTTTCTTGAGCGAATCAGTAATCAGTCATTTGTCGTATGTCCAGGATACCACAGATATTTTGAATATCATTAATGATATGGATTTTGACTCTTCCCAGCAATTTCTTGTGGCCATTGATATTGAGTCATTGTATACTAGCATACCCCAGGACGTGACGCTGGTGGCAGCAGCTCGCGCTCTTGGGGCTCAAGAATGGTGGTATGATACTCCACAGTCTTTTGTGATGCAATGTGTTGAGTTAGCTTTGACCCGGAACTATTTTTGTTATAAAGACGATCTGTTTTTGCAAATCTGGGGTACGTGTATGGGCGCAACTTTTGCGCCGAGTCTGGCCTGCATTTATGTAGGCCAGTTTGAGGAACACCATCTGTACCAGCTCTCGAATCCCTTCCAGAGGCATATTTGCCTCTGGAAGAGATACATCGATGACGTTTTGTGTATCTGGTCTGGTCCACATCAGTTGCTTTGTGAATTTCTAGACTGGTTGAATACTAGGGATGCTTGTTTGAAGATCACAGGGCAGATAAGTAGTGATAGTGCTACTTATCTTGATCTTGATATTGGTGAGATGAATAACAAACTTAGCACCACAGTGCATCAAAAACCAACTGATAAGAATTCTCTGCTGCATTATCAATCATTCCACCCCAGGGCGTTGAGCGAGCTTATCCCAAGAAAATTGTGACTAGAGCACGTAAGAGGGCTCATAACACCCCCAGAGAAGCACTCCCTGAAAGAAATAATAAGGAATCTAGGGAGTGCTTGCCAGTGGTTCTCACTTTTGATCCTTTGTCTACCAAGATCAGGCAAATAATAAGGAAGCATTGGTCACTGTTGTCCACGAGTGACTTTCAAATGCCGCAACCAAGATTCGCGTTCAAACGAACGCAGAATTTGAAGGACAGATTAGTCCATACTAGACCAGCACATAGCAATATGAATACAACTATCCCCCCGGGTCATTACCCGTGTGGTGGGTGCTCGGTCTGTGAATTAACAGAGAAGACAACTGAAATGAGGCTGCGGAGTGGGAGAACATGGTTTCTCCATCAATTCAGCAACTGTAATACATCCAGCGTGATTTACAGATTGACTTGCCCCTGTGGGTTACACTACATCGGTTTGACATCTAGGAAGGTGAAAGTGCGAATACAAGAACATTTTAGCACAATCAGAGCAGGCAAGCTCACAAAACTTTTGGTACAACACTACAGAGATCATCCACATAATTTTAAATCATTAAAGTGGGTGGTGGTGGAGAAGGTAGTGGGTGATGCAGGTGGTATAGAGAAAAGACTTGCTGTGAAGGAAGCACATTGGATCTATTCAGAAAAGGCAGACACACTTGGCCTTAATGATCAGATTACGTGGAATAGGGTCAGTAGGTGACTGGCTATTGATTTGACTACATTGTGCCTGATAAGATTTGCCCATGATGAGATCCTTGGCTTGGTCCCTCTGGACACATAGTGTTAGCCGGGGTTCCCTTAGTATTGGCAGTAGTGGGGGGTCCCTGTGGCTGTGCACTTATGTTTTCGCACTGAGTAGGGATGAGTTCTCGAAATGTGGACACAATTGAAGGAGGGCTCTAGCATTACCCCCTTTGAGAAGAGGAGGCATAGATTTGCCTCGGCCTAGTTTGAAGTGTCTTTATGTATATTGTTGTCCATCTCGTAGCACTTTTATACATGTGGGGGCTCACTAAAGAGAAACAGAATAGAAAATTCACTGATTGAGTATAAAATAAAAAACAGTTTTTAATAACATAACTGTGCTGACATGATCACAACATATTCAGGATCGTTTTGTTTGGCATGATAGTATGAGCCTTGTTAGAACTGGTTTTGACAAAACTGCACTGCAGTCAATAATAGCTGTGTTGCATGAAGGTTGTGGTGAACTCGCGTACCATGTTAAGATGGCCCCCGCTTTTGTTGCAGAGGTTGACTATGTCCTCTGCGGCCACGTAATCTCGCGAGACGAGAGTGCCGTTGTTTGAAATAGGTGCGCGGCGATGGGGCAAATCGATGCTGGGTTGAGTTACCGCCCGTGTTTGAAGGAGTGCGGTAAGCGTATATTTGGTGAGAATGTCGTGACCACGAGGAGAATCACTACACAAACTATACATTAAGTGAGTTTGTGTCTGTATACTTGAGCGTCAAGTGAATATCTGTAATGAGTCAATCTTATGGCGACAGCGAAAGAGTTATGTATACTGTCGTGGAGGCTGAACTGTCCCGTTCGATATCTATGCGTAATACACTAAGGTGTGTTAGTGGTCAGTTGGGTGCTCGGGTGTATGATATGAGCACAATATGAATGACTGTCAATGAAGGGGCAGTTTCGTGTGGACGGAATTGTTTTGTAACGTTCCGTTTTTGTATTTTGCGACATTGTTGTGGGGGGAATTTGGAGGTCCCCTGTGACACTACATTGTGTGGGCAACATTCAGGACATCAAACGAGGGGTTTATGTGTGAGTCCACGTTGTAGAGCGAGATTGATTAGGATTGGGAAGCCTGCTAATGATGTGGTTGGCGGCTGACTATATTTTATGGCTTTGGAAATTATATATTGTACACGCCCTTTCGACTTGTTGGGAGCTGGTATGTGGGCCCATAGCTCCCACTAGGTAAATATTATATGATGAAATCATAGGATTTACGATTATTTCTTCTAATTACACTGAAGAGAACTTGTGTGTGGACATCCCTTGTTTGAACTAAACTTCTCTGTTTTCTTTGTGTCTGTCAGTCTCTTCTTAATGTGTTTGTCCAGGGAGGTTATTGTTGACCTCGTTAGCCCTGATGAATTTGCCACAAATAAATTTGCAATGAAACATGTTGGCCGTCATAAGACTGGTATAAAACATGCTGTGTTTTTAATTGCGGGGTAGACTGCTTAATTGGAATAAAGGAGGATAGTATCTGTGAGTCTATTCCTTTTTTATCTTTTGAGTTTGAGACCTCTCGGGTCTCTGTTTTTTACAGGGGACACCAACTTTTCTTTGTTTTTTTCCTCACTGGACACATCACTTTGTTGCGAGAAAGTTATCAATGATGAAACAAACGTGGGAAAGCTGGTGAGAACCTGCTAGTAGCTCCTCTGGTGGTGCGCACGTGAGATACTTTCTCTTCCTTTACACATTTTTTACACATTTACATTGAAAGTGGGTGGTGTGTGTAAAGTAAAATAAGCAAACTCTTTCTGAAGTACTGACTGTTCACTCTTTGATTCTTTCTGTATTCTTGAATTTTTAGAATATGTGGCACGTTGGATTGGGTCACACCAAGATATTACATAGGTGATGGAGGTTTTTTGATAAAATTATCTTTCATAATCTCAATCCTGAAAAAAAGTGAAGGGTGCCTATGGTTGCCAGTTCTTTGTTGTTAAAATAATTATTGAGTGGAGGGTGTTCTGGCACGTTTTCCCTCTGGAGCTCCTTTTTTGAATTACCAAAATAAAGTATATTGGTCTCATGGTTCCTGAAATATTACATCACCACTGCGAAAAATCCACAATTTTTAAACATGTCATCCAGAAAAATTCAGCCTGGATTAGCAATTTCTTCCCAAGCCAAATTACTTCTCTAATGATATTAAAATAAAATCTCTGGCCAACAATTTTGTATGGAGGTATATCATGGGGCCAGGACTAATTGTAGTTTATGCGTTGCCTATCTTGTCGCTGCTTTTCAGTGAAAAACGTAGATAAACACTACATACTTCAAGGGCTATTATGTTGATTACTACTCCCTATTGTACACATAATAAACCATGTACAGGTTATATTCAGATCCACTTAACTTTTCAAAATGCAATTTGAGGCATCTACCTAAACATTTATGTCTGGTAGCCAGTATTCATTAGTGGCCATAAAATCCTCTAATTTGTATGTGAAGCTACACACTCTTCACTTTCTGTAGTACGTGTCGTCACACTGTTACAAAGTTAGCAGAATCTGTTTTCCTCGGAGGGAGGCACAGCTCTATGGGCTAAGGCCTCCTCTTTAGAAACTCAGATCACTTTTCTCCTGTGTCAGAATTAAACAGCTACTCTGCTTCTTGAATGGCAAGCAGTATTCATATCCAATGCATTCAACAATAAAAATCTGTGATTCTCGGCGTGGTCATCTTGATTCTCGTACAATTGCAATAAATTGTGATTTATTTCCCTATATGTTGATTCCTACATATGAATCCATAATCATTGTTGATACTAAATGTGACTCTGGGTCAGCGTTCTCCATGTACCTGATTAAATACTGCATAGGTGATTATGTAACACATCTAAGCCAAGTCTATACATTTTTATTACATCACTTGTTTTATATTGCACTATCAATGTGTGTAATATACATGCACCATATGTTTAATGTGCCTACATATGACAAATGTTGTTTAACTCGAATTTCAGGTGCACATATTCAATTTTTCACAGGCAAGATTGCATACTTCACTTATCCAAATGTCCACTTTCCTAGTTGACTACATGGGTGTGTGAGATGTATATGTTTTATTTGTCAAAGTTTCAAGGAATGTGTTTGCACACAGATAATTCCTAATTTTGTGCACATTTTGGGACTCAACATATTATTTGTATTGAAAGATGAAATAGGTGAACTGTAATGTAGTGTAATGTAAAATGAGTAACGTGTGACCCTGAGTGTGGGTAACCACAACACAGTGGGGATATTCTCAAGAAAGTGTGAAAACCATCGCAAATTTAGCTTAACACAACTTGGCATATCACAGTCTATCGCGGGAAAACAACACAGTGTTAATGCAGTATTCTCAACCTGGCGGCACCATGCGTTAGTCCCATGATAACGCGTCAAATGTCTGTGTTAAAATCACGTGACGCCGCAAAAATGCGAAACACGAATGCAAATAAAGTTTTGATGAGGCCAACCGTGATATAAAAATCAGCGATAACCAGCGACAGGCCTTCAATTCCCTCACCACAAGGGCATGTATATGGGCCACATGGCACTTTGAAAAATGCAAAAAAGTGCATTATTCAAAGAAATCGCAAATTTCCACCAACTTGAAGTTGGTGGTAATTTGCGATTCCTTAAGGCCAAATTGCACTTTTTCTGGGCCTCTTACATTGCATTTAAGGAATCGCAATTTGTGATTCCTTAAATGCAATTGCAAAATAAGGAATCTCAAATTTTGTGATTCCTTATTTTGCAAGGCTTTTTTCCTATCATACATCCCACTTAGCTAAATTGCGATCGCAAACGCCAAAATTCTGCAAATTTTGGCGTTTGCGATCTCAATTTTGAATGATACATATGGCCATATGTCCCATCGGGGACCACCTACACTCCCCAAAGGAGACCCACACTGCGACAGAGACAACTGCATTTGCACAGTTCCAGGGCTGATCACACCCAGAGCCACGGGATAATCATCCACATCTCCACTCTGGACTGGTGCATGCCGGCCCTGTCCACTCCTCTTACATATTGAGTGGGGGACGACGAAGCTACATGTGCAAGGTCTCACCCGCTGCTTGCGGCGACATGGCTGCGACCGCTGTACACAGCACAATGTAATATTGTAGGGCCCGGGGCCCTAATGCATACATTGTGAGCACATGGACACACTCAGATAGTTTGTTGAACTTGCTACAGGCACATGCGCTCGATACCTTTATTGCCATGGTCACATGTACAGTGATGAATGTGATGGATGTGTGTGGGGTGAGTGTAAGCCATCCCTCATGGAGTCGTTGGTGCTGGCAAAAACGTTAACAGTGCTCACAATTAAAGCGGTAACAGAAAACACCAGCATAACAGAAACAACTGTGAGGCATCATGGTGGTAGCTGGAGAAAGTACAGTGTTCATCCACATGCAAGCAGAATGGTCCCTGATTTGTGGTGCACTGAGTAAGTGGCCCCGGATGCACTGCGGTAGGCACAGGCACACCGCCACGGGACGGTGACTTGCGGTGCAGTGAGATAGGGAGACACAAGCTAAGCGGGTCCTTGTAGATGTCCAAGGTGGATTTGGCAGAGGCTTGCAGGAGACAGTGAAAGGTGTCCCCCAGGGCAATGATGCAGAGGGCAGAAGCCGGCCAGAAGCAGCAAATATAGGAGTGGAATGCTAAAGCCTCGATTTTGCCACAACGTCTGTATCACCAACATGATGATGAAGACAAGCCCCAGTCCCTAGACTTAGTTGCTACCAAAGTTCAACCAGAAAGTGTCCATGGATGTCAGGGAACAGACTTAGTGTCACCGGAGCTGAAAGGGGATGCAGTCTGCGATGAGGCCATTGCAATGAAATACAATCTGCAATGAATAAATCAAGATTGAGTTCCCAATGTGTGACCTACTCGACTGCAGTGCAGGCTGGAGGTAGTGGTCCACATGGGCCCACAGCCACGTGTCGTTGGGATGCTATGCACAGAGTTTCTGCCACCTGATCGAAGGGAGTACAGTGAAGTAAGGCTGCCATGTATGTATGGCCTCAGACATCAAGAAATCAAGACTCAGTTCCATATGTGTGACCTACTTTACCACAGTGTAGGCCTGAGGCAGCATCCAGCAGGGGCACACAGCCACGTGTCGTTGGCCCGCAATGCGCAGAGTTAGTGACACCAGAGCAGTTATTGGCAGTGTTCGATCACCTCCGTTACGATGATCCTTTTCTCCTACGGACTGAATCGCGTCTTCCTCTTACACCTCTCCCTGCGTGCAATGATATGAACTCTGGCATACAGGAATCAAGACTTAGTTCCAAGTGTGTGACCTCCACGGACTCAGTGTAGGCCGAAGGCGTACTCATCAAGGGACCACAGACACGTGTGATTGGGATGCCATGCACAGACTTGGTGTCACCACATCAAAGGGAGTATCGTGATTTGAACTCTGCATTGATATGTGTACTCGGCCAGTGTATAATCAAGACTCAGTTCCAAATGTGTGACCTACTTGATGGTAGTGTAGGCTGGAGGCAGCGGTAGAGTACGTAAACGAGAAAGGAGTAAAGCGGGCCTGTGTCGCGGAGTCCGTGATGGTCTGAGGAGGCTGCCAAGGTCCCGGGCCTCAGGCTTGGAACTTGCGCCGGCACGTGGTGGTCCCTCTTTGACACACGCCGGTATTGGCAGGTGAGCAGTGAGGCCTGGCTGTGCAGTGGCAGGCATGACAGGTTCGGGGACCAGTGGCCCGAGGTGCAGCAGGTGCACAGGATCACAGGCCACACCACTCATGGCGTTGGTCTCATGGCGGGGTGGGAGGGGCCACCCTGGCAGACACATTGGGCATTCCGGAAGAGAACCACACCCAGTGCTACTTGCTTTTTATTCACACCCCTATGCTGGCCTGGCATATGCCGGGCCAGCCCTCTCCGCAAATGCTTACAAGGGGGATGTCACAAGCTACATTTCCATGATCTTCCCCACTGGCTGGGGTGACATGGTTGCGTCCCCTGTCCACTACACTCCATACACCAGCAGTACATTTCAACATGAATATGTCTGTGGTCTGCATACTGCAGTCTGTCCAGCAAATCTCCACCACACTTGGTATTATGTGCATTCTCATGCATGGGTCACTTGCCTCCTTCACACATGCCTGGTCCCCACCACTACCTGCATACTGTTATTGTGTATTGTGTGGTTGAGGTGCCATGCCATTGATGGCTCATCTACATGGCTGACCAAGGTTACCACAGTAAGTAGTGTTGTCGTGTCTGGTGGGAATTTCATAAAGCGTGCGATTTCCCGAAGGCGCCTTGATGCTGGGTCCGATGCACAGAGGATTCCTGGAAAGAGTAGTGTGCTGCCTTAACAGGTGAAAAGCCACGTTTTTACGGCAAAGGTGAAGGACTCCTTTTTTTTGCGAATGGGAGGAGATTCCAGTTTTTCCCAGTCCGCAACAAAAAGCTTCTCCCTCCCCATCTCATCTGCTTAAACCTAGGGACTTTTAGAAGTGTTGTGTGGGCTAATCTCAAACTTCTGGTCGTAACATATCATTTCAGGTGTGTTCTCAAGAACTGTGGTCCTGACCCATGCAAGGCTTTAAAGGCCAGGCACAGTGATATAAACATAATCCTTTTTTCCATTGGTAACCAATGAAGGGCCCTCATTCTATGTCCAACTGGCTCAGATCTGGGAATGTCGAGGACCAGCCTTGCAACAGCATTTTGCAGACGCTGGAGTTTTGAAAGATGTTGGGCTTGGATCCCTGCATACAAGGCGTTGCCATAATCCAGTCTGGACAGGGCCAATGCCGTGACCAACGTTTTGCGTGAATCGAGGGGAACGAATGGGCGGACTCTTCTAATCATCTTTTAAATATAACAGATGGTCGAAGAGAGGTTGTTTATCTGGGCATCAAAAGTCAGTTTGTTATCAAATATGACTCCCAGATTTTTAACCTTGTCCAATGGTTTTGGGCAGACGCCCAAACTGTCCGGCCACCAATTGGAAAACCAAAAGTCTGTCTTCAATCTCAACAGCATAACCTTGGTTTTATCACCGTTCAGCTTCAGGCAGTTTAGCTGCATCCACTGATCTACCTGCGTCATGCAGTCTTTGAATCGCTCAGCTGTTTCCTCCATATTGGCTGCAACTGACACTATTATTTGGGTGTCGTCAGCATACAATACAGGAAGAAAACCACACTGCCTGATAATCTCTGCCAGAGTCGCAACATAAATATAAAAAAACGTGGGGCTCAGGGAGGAACTCTGAGGCACTCTACAAGGCGATTTAAAGGAATTGGAGGTAAAATCTCCCAGTTTGACCGAGAAGGATCTGTCTCTTAGAAATAATTGCATCAATGTGAGTGCAGAGTCTTGAAGCCCCAGTTCTGCTAGACGAGCACAGAGTATCTCGTGGTTCACAGTGTCGAAGGTCGCCGAGCGATCCAATAGAATCAGGGCAGCCTTCCCTCCTCCGTCTAATATACTCCTGAGTCCCTCTGCTGCCATAACCAATGCAGTTTCTGTTCCATGTTCTTCCCTGAAACCATATTGTGATTGGTCTTAAAAGTTTTTAGATGCTATAAATTCTGTCAATTGGTTATTAAGCAATTTTTCAAAAACTTTGGCTGGGAATGGAATTCTGGATATTGGCCAGTAGCTGCTGGGTTGTTTTGGATCCAGATTGGTTTTTATTTAAAGTGGGAGCACCGATGCTGTTTTCCATGTGTCTGGGAAGTTACTTGACTGAATTATCTCAGTGAACACAAGAGTTAGTTGTTCGCTAAGAATTTCTAAAAAAATGTACTTTAGGTGGTCAAGGGTCCATTGGACCCCCGGACCTAATGCTCTTTACCGCGAGGCTGATATCCGTGCCCTGCTTGAAGTATTTGACTATATTGCTGGCGTTATTATTACTCTTAAAAGATTCATAAATTGATGTAACTTTATCTACAAAGAACTGTCCAAGAGTATTACAGAGTTTTGTACTATTTTCCATTTGTTTTACAGCGGGAGGATTGGCATGTTGTATGTGATTTTGTGACATGTGCATTGCCAGAGTTGTGAGTTACATGATTGTGGAGTTGAGGTGTGTGGTGTGTTCATTTTGTACTTGCCAACCAGCAGTGCATTCACATAGGTGCCATCCTGGAAGCTCTGGTTGATGATGGACTGTTGGAAGATGAAGAACTCATGCACACTGCCTGGGTAGTTGGATACGACATTGTAGGAGAGTCTCCGGTGGTCCACTTTTGCCTGCACATTGATGTTATGCGTGTGCTTCCTGTTGCGGTGATGTGTGCAGTGATGGCAGGGGGCACAAGTAGGACATGTATGCAGTCGATTGCCCATGACACAAGCGGGAATCCAGCTATGGCATATGGTCCTTGCTTGGTCTCCAGCTGTTCCAGTACATTGTGGGGGACGTATAGGTACTGGGGTACCTAGCTGATGATGGCATCCAGGACAGGCGTGAGGAACTTGGATGGGGCTGGCTGTGAGACTCCACTGACTCTGGCGGTTGTTGGTTGGGAGGTCCCAGTGTCCAACAGGTGCAGCACAGCCAGCAGCTTTGTTTGCGGAGGGATGTTGGTTGTCCGCTCTGTTAGTACCCTCATCCTGTGGGCAATGATTTTCAGGATGCTGTGGATGGTTGTCCTTTTGGGCCTGTAGTGGGCATTGACATTGTCTGATGTTGGGTCTGTGAGGGTGGTGCGGTCCTGAAGGTCTGCTGTCTTTGTCTGCGCTGCCTCTCTGGTGGTCTGGGGGGGGGCAGGGGATGGTCCGGGCAGGTGGCGGTCCTGGATGTGTTGGCGGTCGGTGTTGTTGCTCTCTCGTCTCGGGGCTCCGGGAAGCATGGTGAGTGGCTCCATGGCATCTGTTGTACTTACTGCGTGGCTCTGTGCTGGGCTCCCTTTGATGGTGCAGGTTGTCGTCCGACTTTGCACCAGGTCAGAGCAGGTGTTCATTTCCTGCTGCTAACACTCCTTATCGCCTGTTTTGTGATCTTATCGCCGATGTTGCTGGTCGTTGAGAATGTTGAGGAGTGGTGTTGTTGCAGCTTTTTGCTCGGGAACGCCTACTCTGCATCTCATTAGCGATAGTTGCCGGGGTCATCTGTGGCGATGTTTTTTGCTGATGCTTTCGCAGGAAAAATGGTGGTATCGGCTGTTAGCACCAGCTTGTGAATGGGGCGATAGATTTATCGCAACTTTGGATGCGATAAAGTGCTGATAACTTGACGATAGTTCCTTGAGAATATGCCCCAGTGAGTCTATCTGCATATGTATTAAGGGATATATTATGCCGATCTCCACATATGTCAGCACAGTGACCTACTATCATTTAACATTGTGCGTATGCACTACTAATACCTTAGTTATGTTGTCACTGTTTGCTTGTACTTTGTGACATGCATCTATTTATGATGACAAGTTATGATGACACTCTCAAACCTTAGTTATGTTGATGTTACTGTATTGTTTTTTTTTTGTAACTAACATTATCTGACACACCAAATCAGTTATGGTACACTATTTCATGACATTTTGGATGTGTGAGTGAAAACTAGTTGCCTCGACCAAATAAAATATGTCAACATGTGACAATACTGATTACTAAAGACTACTGAATATAATTGATGAGGGCCAGATTTATGATTTAATTTCATTGCCCTGTGTCACCCAGGGTGTCGCAAGGGCAACCCAATCCAGAAGTCAGATTTACCAAGCCGCACAAGGCCACCTTATGTGTTGGCCCTGCGTGACATGGTAAATCGTGAGTAACGCATATCAGGGCACATTGCTTCTTTGCATTAATCTGCTCCCAGGAGGCATCCCATGGGTGGGGTGTGGGAGTTCCCATGCATTCACCCATGGAATTTTCCACATTGACAGATGGACCAATAGTGAGAAACCTGAAAATGCACCAAAATGTTAAGCCTTCCCTGGGAATGCACTACAATGATAAATATCCACTTTTGTGTGTTTGTTGTGTACCTGATCAGGCGCCAGGACGCCCCTTCGCTGGGGCAGCTGTGCGCCTATTAAAAGTGAATAACATAACATAACATAACAATACTTTCTATTTATAAATGTGCGGAATTCTGTTGTATGCTTATAATGATAATGAAGTCTCACCAGATTAATTTTGTACAGGAAAATGGCCCGATGCCCAATCAAACAAACATCTGTGAAACAGTAAATAAAGAAACTTGCATATTTATGTGCTGATCATGGAGAAATAGTGCTAAGAATTCTCTGTAATGCAAAGGTCATTATGACTTGTTATGTGAATTTCCCTGTATCTCCAAACCTATGCACTGAAGATATGTGATCTATGACTCACACATGTTCTTTTGGTCTACATTTATGTATACCCTATCTATGATCAAACTAGTATGATGGATTTCAAACATATATATGTACGAATGGATGTATATATATGCGGTGTACCACGTTAACTATTTAACCTGGGGTCAGCACCAGAGTTGTTTAGATACATGTGATGGTTGTGTGTTCATGAAGAACATGCATCCCACACATGGCTACACAATAGATTATTGCTTATGTAAGAAATGGAATCATCCAAGTATGACATTTTGAGTAGCATGAATACTGGACCATCATACAGCCTTTCAGATCTATTTAGAATAGATATTACTTTTGTTTGATGTGGTACTGTTTATGAAATATGATAATAGGTGCTGTATGTATGTAGTGGCATGTTTAGGTTATATGATTAACAAAAATCCTGTGCAGCTCATATGACTGCTGATGAAGTTAAAACGTTTGGAGCCAGGAAGGCACAATGCACACTTAACTTTCTTTAATCTTTATTTCGGTTTAAAAAACCATAAAAGATATACAATATAATTTACACAGCAAAACATCTCAACATTCCAAAGGTATCACCAGACCATTGCACAAGTATTGAAATACATATTTTCAGTACTGACCTTTCTCACCCATTAAAAGGAATAAGGACAGTTAAAATTTAAATAATTTAAATTTTCAAAACATATTGAGGGATTAGAGCAAAATACATTGTATTAACCACGGACATAAAGAAAATCTATCAAGCAACATTTAATTAAACTTTCTGATTAGGAATCACTTAATAAAAAAGTGCAGGTGCTTTGAGTGCAACATGTATGCTAGGCATGGCCTTCCACATATTTTCTTGTTAATTAATAAAGTGCAAATGCAAAACAGATATCATAACAATGCTCCAAATGTAGTGTATAAAAATGCAAGTGCAGAACTAATATGATATCAACATTCAAAGTATGTGACACTAAAAGTTCAAGCCTACATCAAAAAAATATCTACTAACACTAAAAACGAGCCTTTGTGAAGTATCGGTTCTTAGTATTCTTTCTGCTTCATGGCAAGACCTAGTACCCAATAACCGACAATTGGGTTTAATAATTTTTTTCCTAGATTTTGCATAAGCTGGCCAAAAGAATAACAAATGTAAGTCATTTTCTTTTGCAACGGATTGAAACAATATACATCGCTCAACATTTTCTTCCCCGCTTTTGCAAGCTGTGGCTGCACTTCATCCAAGAATAGCTCGAAACTCCATGTTGACTTCATTAAAAAAAACGCATTGTTAATGTGCCAGTAGCTGAGTTATGGGACACACTATCTTGGATTTAGGCCCAATAGATTGATTTAAATATTTTCTTAGAGGCCAAAGATAGTTGAGCAGGTTCCTCCCAAAAATAACTCAACCCTAGTTTATGGAACCAATACTTAACATGCTTGAGCCACAGCAAACCCGTAGCGTGATTGAGCCTTAGAATTTCCTCAAGCCCTTCTTTATGAGCTCTGCTGTAGACCAGAGTCGCACCCAAAATAATAGTGGTCTTAGAATTGCCTGGTGATCCATACGACGCACATTTAGGTCCATCAGAATAGGTATTAGTGATGTACGCATTGGAAGGCGTAATAATTTCCTAAATAACTTATTTTCTCCTACCATAAAAGTATTATTACTTGAGGGCCCCCATAGCTCCGCCCCATAAAGAGATGCTGACTGTGCCCTATACTTGTATACCTCGAGGGCAGGGGATACCACTTTAGATATATTACTCTCATGTTTCTTTACTATCGGTAGAGAGTTTTGGAGTAAAATAATGTAACTTTTCTCCAATTGCGGTTCCAAGTCATTTTAGTGTCCATGGTCATACCTAAATAATTAAAATTATTAACATATTCTAGCTTCTGGGTTTTCACTGTTAAGCTATTTTTAAAAGACTTATGGGGATTCACTGCCATATATTTTGTTTTGCTAGAATTTATTTCCAGGCCTTTAGTTTCACAATATGTATCAAAAGTGTCTATTAAACATTGTAAACCTTTTGGGGTTTTGGATATTAAAATAGCATCATCTGCAAATAAAAGTGCAGGTACTAACTTGGGAGAATCATGTTTGCAGCCCAATTAATATTCCGGTATGTCATTCACATAAAATGAAAATAGGGTGGGCGCCAGCACACTTCCCTGCCTTACGCCCCTGTTTACTTGGATTGGCTCCATAAGCCCGCCCCTCAAACCCCACCTAACCTTTGCAAAATTTCCCTCATGCAATCTTATAATTTGCTAGAGTATTTCCCCCGGTCCCCCTTGATTTTGTAGGGATTTCCAGAGAAGATTTCTAGGGGTGAGGTCGAAGGCAGCCTTCAAGTCTACAAAGGCGATATACAGATGTCCCTGCTTAAAGACTGTATATTTCCAACTCATGCAAAGTAATCTAAAGACCTGGTCAATTGTGTTAGTTTTGGCTCAAAAGCCAGCCTGATATTTTGATAAAATACTATTCTCCTCAATCCAATCATTTAATTTCATTAAAATTTGTCGGGCATATATTTTTTGTAAAACATCTATTAAGCTAATCGGTCGATAATGCGAAGGGTCTTGTTAATTACCTTTCTTAAATTGTTTTATAATTTCAGCCTCTTTCCATGATCCTGGTACTGGTGCACCAGCGGCGACTGAATTACACAAAATATTAATATAAGGGCCCCAAACCTCTTTATCATGCCTCAGTAGGTCTCCTGGTATCTTATCTTATCTTAGCTGGGTCTGGTAGCTCAGTGGACTAATGCATCCACCGCAGAGGATTCTGTTCAACCTCATAGTCACAGGTTCAAATCCCGGCGGGTCCACTTAGCCTTTCATCCATCTGAGGTCGATAAAATGAGTACCATTGAGTTGGGTACCAATAAACATCTGTTATTCAGCGCCAAGAGACCAGTTGGTGAACGTGTGCTTTACAAATACACATGTTATGTTATCTGGGCCTGGTGCTTTTCCCGGCTTTACTGCATCCATTGCTGCCTGAGTGTCTTCCAAACTAAAGTATAAAGTGGCTGTGGTTGGGATTAATACATAATCTTGTATATTAAATTCTGTGTCACTCGTAGATATTGAGTAAAGGTTGGAAAAGTGTCTGACCCAAGTTTTAGCATCCAAAAAAGGTCCTTGCTACAACTTCCCGCCTTATTACCCTTTGAGATCAGTCGCCAAAAACCAGAGTGATCCTTGGCTTTGGCTGCACTAATCAATTCAGTCCATATGTTATCGTCTCAATTTTTCTTAGTTTTTAATAATAATCTCTTGTACTTGTTTCTTTTCTTCATTAGGGTTTCTACATTTCTAGTTTTTGTAGCCAGAATGATTTCCTTTTTTGCCTCACGGCACCCTTTATTATACCAGGGGTTCTCTAGATTACTTATTTTGGTTTTTACCTATTTACATTCTTTAGGAATCCTACTCAAAATAGGAGTCCGTGCATCCACCAATGCATGATGTATGTTCATGATTGGAAACCCTGATGCTGGCACATCTATATACGGAAAAATTGTATCTAGAAAGGTATCATAAATCTGCTTCATGGCCTCATCATTTCCCCCTATTGAAGGCCATTTTAAGGCCCTACAGTTATTGCTTAATAGTGGTTCAATTACACTAGAGTTAGTATCTTCATTATTCAAGGATGTTGGATCAAAGAAATGAGCTACTAGTGTCAAACATGGGGTAATGATCACTGTCAGTTCTATTCTCTACTACCATATCAAGCAAAATTGGCCAAAGGCCAATAGATACCAATATACAATCAATACTACTCTTACAGTTACTCCTTCTAAATGTGACAGCATTCAGACTATCAGAAGACAATCAGCCATTGCAAGCTCAGAGTCCATGTCCTGAAACTAACTACCGGACTGCTTTCCAATGGGGGAATATTATTTCCCATATCTTCTTCTTCGAAGATATTTTCTGGTGTTACAACTGGCTCAAAATTGCAATTAAAGTCACGCCCACAATCACCCTTGCCTTTGAATCAATTGAGCATAGAAATTGATCTAAATGTTCTATCACTAAAGATTCTTTGCTAGCTACCCTTGGTCTACTATAAATATTTACTTTAAATAATTCAGTTTTGTCCTGTAATCGGATCTTCACTCCAACTATATCCTGGGATAGGAGATCCAACTGAATTATGTCAATGCAAAGGTTAATGTTTACCCAAATGACAAGACCTCCCGTGGGCCTCCCTCTAATCGAAGGGAAAGCATTAACACTATATGTTTTGAATCCTACCTTATAGGGTGTTTCCAGAGCCCAAGTTTCCTGCAAGAGAACTATGTCACTTTCCTCAATGTACTCCTGCCACTCCCGATCCCCTAGATTTCTTTTTAACCCTGCTATATTCCATGAAGACAGTCGTATTGCGGGTTGGTTTTTCTCCCTATATTGCTGATTAGATGCTGCTTCCGTCACATTCCTTTGTCCTGGAGTTTCCTGACATTTAGCTCTATACATCTTAATTCTTTGCCCTATGGTATGCTGGCAATCATTATCGCAATTGGGTGATCTACTCCATTATTTTGTGATATCTGGCTCACCTCAACTATAACCACATTATCACCAGGTAGAGGCTCTGGTGGTATATTAATGTGTCCTGAAAAATATCGATTTCGATTTCATTTACCAACCGTATCCCATCCTGATTACCAATACTGGATTGTACTCCTCCTATATTTTTGCTGGGAGTGCTTAAAACAATGTTCATATTAGCCTTATCCATAACTAACAGACCATCTTGAACATTACTTACAAACATAAATGGGTATATCTGAGAACCATCCAAGGAAAAGAAATTATATTGCGGTACAGGTAGTTGTCAGTCTTGAGCATCTAAGTCTATTAGAGCCTGAAATCTATTAAACAAAGTGATTGAAGGAAATTTGTTTACAGAAGACCAAAGTGGAGGTTTATAAAAGTATTCCAAAGGAAGGGCACAAATACTAGTACTTTGAGTGTAAGTTGACTCACAAGAATTCAATAGCCAACGGCCCATCTGTGGCCTACGAAAATTGATCACGATGCAATCACCATTAATACCTTTGGGTGATGGGCCAACCCACCGACTCTGCGAACCATCAAAATCTCCTTTATAGCAGACGGATGGAGTCTTTTATGTTTTGTTAGCCAATCCAAGGTTTTATTGCCTAAATCAACCCACATCTCCCTCTAGTCCTCCTTTAAAACATGGAGACCAGCCAAAACAAAAACATATGGACACGTGGCTGGAGGTAGGCTAAAAACATCGGTATTGGGCTTCAAGTTGTTGTTAGTCAAAGTACTTGGTACACTTCCTAAGTCTACATTTCCAGAAGAAACTTTAGGCAGACCTGCCAAATTCGTGCTTAGGTTTTTGGATACTTCCTGTATTTTATCTATTCTGGCATTACTATTCATCATCGCAGAATAATCCTTGGCGTTACCACCTAATTTTGTTCTATCAATTAAATTGCCAATTATTATTGTTTTAGAACCTTCTCCCTCTGCAACATTACATTGCTGAATGACATTTATACTACTTAAATAATTTATAGCAATGTCCATTCGATCCAATTTTTCCCATAAAAGGGTCAATTTCTTGTCAATATGTTCATGCACACGAGTTAACGCGTTTCCTAATACAGGGTCCTCAGCGATAGCATGAGTAGCAGTATTAGCATCCACAATATTTTCATGTAGTGATGTGCGAAATAAGGGAACCACATCAGTCTGCATACCAACAGAATTTGTTTTCAATATACCAAGAGCGCTTGTTTTATTAGTAGGATTGGCAAGATGAGAACCCTTTGTGTTCTTGACTTTTTGGACACCATCACCCCTCTTTCATTTTGCTGGCTGTTCTATCACCTTTCTTACTTCAAGAGGTTTTGAGACCCATGCTCTATTAATTACACAAGGTACTACTGGATCCTCACATAGTGGTGGGTTCAAAACTAACACGAGAGAGCCAAGTGGCACATTTGAGGGCACATTTGGGGGTGTTATAAGCGTTACAGGCAAACATGTTTGTACAACATCCCCCAAATTGGGGTCAGAGATACCCAATGAGGAACATCTCTGCAAACTAACTGGATCCAGAGAAAGGCACCGTTCAGTTATTTCAATATCATGAGTCAATAATGACTCTGCCCTAACTAAAAAAGCAACCAGAGTTAGCACAACTCCTTTCCGTTTGCTCATGATAAAACTTTAAAACACTAGTTCTTTCACGGGACCACACAAGTAATCACAAATACTAATTGTTTACGTCACAAATACACTATAATATCTGCATGCTGCAGCTTATAACCATGCGAATGACCAAATGTCAGAGGGGTGGCCCAGCCCAGCCTCCTCCAGGCTCTGACGGGTGCGGATGGGCCTGCCCTTGGCCCGGGCTTTGTCTGGGTGCGGCGCAGGCATGCCCGCAAGCTTCCCACACTGCGGGAGAACGCAGACGCTTTTGAAGCACCTCCTGATGCTTCCTGATGGCGCTGGTGTCTGTGTGCCACATACGGCAGGCTGGATGTTGCGGTCCCCTCGGACCATTACTGCAGTGAAAAGCAGGCGGGAGCAGAAGAACCAAGTGTTGCGGTCGCCTTGGACCGGAGATGGCAGCAGTTAACAAGTGAGCAGGGCACTATGCAGCAGGAAGAGAAAGCGGAACCCGATCTGAGGGAGCCCGCGGCCACTTTTGAAGCGCCTCCTGGCGCTTCCTGATGATGCTGGTGGCTGTCCGCCACGTAGGGCAGGCTGGATGTTGCGGTCCCCTCGGACCGTTACAGAGAACCACCGGAGCAGATGGAAATGACGCACGACAAGGTACATGCCCGAACAACACCGCCATCATCAACAACACCGCCATCACTTATCAAAAAAATAGCCTGGGGATTTTAAAAAATGGGCAAGGTATATGATGATGACAAGGCAGTGCAAACATGGGTGGCCTCTAAATCTACCTAGCAGTTTTCAACTTCTACCGGTGGAGCAACCACTGATGAGAGCAGAACACAAAAATCCTTCCCCAAAAGCCCAAGAAAACAATCATGAAAGGACTTATGCTGTGTTAACATGGAAGAAGTCGATGCTTATATGAAAAACAATACATTAATTTATGAGAACGAAATTGCGCCTTTATTATCAAGTTCGCCCTAGGCCCGAGGTCACTAATTAATAGGCCACAGGTGGAGTAGACGTAGCCGGCAGATAAGCAAATGAACAGTAAACCCTAGATCAATCCCACAGATAGGCGCAGTGATTTTACAATGGTTAATGGAGATTGGACACAATACAAATGGCCGGAGCGGTATGATCACTCCTAAAGCACCAAAATGTCAGATGCCACATGAGTTAGGAACATATAGCCAATCAGGATACACCACAGGCAATGATCATACACTCCCCATGGCAGAAATCTGCACATGTTGCCCACTGGCCACACTGTATCTTTGCAAGGTCGAGGCCCAGCTGTACTTCCCATTAAACAATTCATTTATCATTTCAAAGACAGCAACTAATATTCCTCACCATGCATGGATGAAAGAAAATTCTTTATTACCTATGATGTACTGTATAAAAGGAGGGCACCGACTGATTGTAAATTGAGACAGTACTCAGACTCTGTAACTGTTTTCCCGACTGTTCTGTTTAATTAAACAAAATGTTCCTGTTTTGCCAAATGCCTCATATCTTTAGATTTTTTCAAGGTATTTCATGTTCAAGCAACATTTTGGCCAGCTAGATAGGAGCTGATTGGTACCGTGAACCTAAATGTGGCCAAATTAGGGAGACCTCATTCAGACAGATTGACATTTGTGCATCAAGGAAGGTGAGAAGGAACTGCAATTGATTGAATGTTCTTATTTATTTATTTATTTTCAAAGTTTTATATAGTGTGAACGTGACCCAAGCGGGTATCAGAGCGCTTTACAGATGTAAAGAGGTACAAACAGACTTGCAGGTAAAACAACAACAACAATGATAAGCAAGGTAATGTAGACGATAGAGGAGCAGTAAAATATGCTAGAGGAAATAGTGTAGCATATAAGTGCAACAAACAAATAGCGAGGTGGAACATAAACCAGCAGAGTGGGCAGAGTCAGTGGAGGTAGGTGCCGTCAAACAAGGGCATTCATCCACAGGGCTTTCACTTCTTTTTTTAAAGACGCCGTAGAGAGAATCAGTCTGATGTACTTAGTCAAGGAGTTCCAGATTCTTGGGGCAATACCTGAAAATGCCCAATTATAAGTTTTCTTTTTCTGGATTTTTTGGGGTTTCAGCAGCAGAGTGCTGGAACTCCTAGAAGATCGGCTCCCGCCAGCTTTTGGGCTAGGAACATAGGGGTGTTAAAGTGAAGAGCCTTGTGCATCATGCACGCAATCTTGAGATCAATCTTAGCCTCCAAAGGTAGCCAGTTTAAGGATTTCAGTATCGGCTTGATGTGGCTATTTCTTCTGGAACTAGTGATGAGCTTTGATGCTGAATTCAGGGAAGCCCTGAGTGGAGCCAACTTGTACCTGGGTAGCCCACATACAGTTGCACAGCCATAATCTAGCCTAGAGATTACTAGAGCTTGAACAGCAGACCTGAAGTCGTCCGGGGGCAGGAAGAGTTTTATCTTTCTTAGAATACTCATGTGGAAGTTGGCCCCGTTGGTGGCTGAGCTAATGTGTTCCTGCATGCCCAATGACTTGTCAAGTATAATTCCAAGAGACCTAGCAGAGTCAATAATGTGAGGGGTACAGTTGAGAGCTGTTAAGTGTTTCAAGTACTCAGCGATGATGGCCTTCTTTTTTGTTGCTGCTATCTGGAGGAATTCCATTTTGGAGAAGTGTGAGCTTAAGATGTTGGGTAGTCCGCCAGTGTTGAGATTTTGAGAAGGGTAGAGTTCAGTGAATTGATGTCATCTGGGGAAGAGATTTTCAGGGAAATGTGGGTGTCATTGGCATACATGTGATACTGGATGTTGGAAGAACTGAGTAAAACCATTAGAGGCTCCATGAACAAGTTGAAGATCGTGGGAGAGAGAGCAGATCCCTGAGGAACCAAGAGTGGATGGCAGGGAGTTGGAAAGGGAGTGATTGACTTTAAATCTTTGTGTTCTGTTGTTGAGAAAGGAGGCAAACCAGTTTATAACTTGGCCAGAGAGACCCATCCTTCGTTTACAGTACGTAAAGGAGGTTATCATGCTTGACTGTATCAAACGCTGAAGATAAGTCAAGGAGGATTAGAAGGCAAGCTTAATTTCGATCGAGCATTTTTAGGGCGTCATCTACTATATGAGTAATAGCCGTTTCAGTACGATGGCCCTTGCGAAAACCCGATTCGAATTGATCTAAGAGCTGGAATTGATCAATGTGGTTAGATAGTTCTACTGATTTCGCGAGGCTGAGGTCCATCCTGAAGCAGTTGTCACAGAGGCTACATAAGAACCTACTCTAAAGCATTTGGCATATGGTAAACTAGGGAAAAGTGTAAAAAGATAACCTGAGCATCCTGCCACTGACACATTCTGGCATATTACCTATTTCACATGTCCTAGCTGAGTAGTCGCAAGACGGCCTTGTAGGCTATCCCACGGAAGTCACCTTTTTTCCATACTGAGCATGTTACGAAAGGTGAATATTTATTGTATAGACCTTTATGGCTCTCTGGAAACTATTTTTATAATACAGCTGTCCTGATTGTGCAGAGTTGACAGATCAAAATCATCTTTTTTTTGTCTAAACGTTTTTCCCAGTGCTACTGGTTAATACCATTAATTTCTGAAAGGAGTGAAAGGTGTTGGTCAATGGATCGCTGGGTGTGACGCAGATGGTATGCTTGTCCCTGGGTGTTATACAAGGTGTGATCCGGACATTACAAAAAAAGATTTGGTTCTGGGAATCTGGGTGTAACTTGCATGTGGACAAGAGGGGACTTTAGTTCAAGAGTTATTCCTTTTTATATATCTATTACTATAGCCTTTGTCCCAGAGCTGATATTGGCAGACTATCAGGCTTACTTAGTACCATGTACCACACAGAGCTTTCCATGGTTACAGGATAGCATAGGTTAGTGTAATGTTAATATGATGTTATGGTGCTACTATTTATTGCAAACTGTATATGGTACAAGAATTGATATCATGCAGATACTGTCCTAATGGTTCATGTCTTTTCACCTATGTTTAAATACTTCATATGAGGGTGTTGCTATTCATTGCAAACTGTATTTTGTAAAAAAGTTGATATTGTGAAGATACTGTCTTTATATTGCATTGTTTGACCTATGTCACAACCCTTCATATGCATTGTCATCTAGGTTTATTGAAATGCTCAGATTGAATTGTTTGATGCATCTGTTAATAGTGCTGAGCTCATAGCACGTAAAATTGTAAGAGTGCACCACGTACGTTCGTCCCATGATTAGAAGAAGGCAAAGACCCTAAAAAAGATTTAAGTCGTATTTTGTACTCAAAACTACTAAAATTATCATGGATTCACCATGAAACCATATGGAAACCAGGAGGCAAAGAAACTTATTTTTTTTGCCAAGAATGACATGCTCACATGAAGGCACACACAGTTCCCTGACCTAAGGAGGGAACTTTTGAATCTAACACAATAAAGCATACTAAAACACACATAAAAGCTAAACATACAGGTCAAAAGAGAGACATGACAGAGGCATTACTAGAATTATGGGCCATCTTCGAAGAGGCCCAGAGCGATAACCCTACACTACAGATACCAAGCAAGGCATCAATGCCTCCCCCACCATATGCATGAATGGAGATGCTAACTCCAGCACAACCCGCATTAGGATATTTAAATCCACCAATAGTGAGAGCAAATGGCCCCCCCCCGAAAGATGGATAGTTTGGCCCAAGCATGAAAAACCAAAAGGCAAGCAAGCCCAGACATTTCCAGCGCAACCCAAGTCTATCGAAAAAGTCACCAAAAGCTCAACCCCCCATCTACCATGTCCAACACATAGAACCTTAGCACATGGAGGAGACACCCTCCCACTGGTTCTAGCTAGCATACACGAGTGACAGGGAGTTTTATAGCAGTTCTAGAAAGTGACACAGCATGTAAGGGAGAGGAAGGGAGCCCCAGTCCCCCAGGAACTGATGAAGAGAATAAGGCTACATGATTTACACAGTTAGCCGGGAGGGTAATTTGGGAACTGATGCTTGGAGAAGAAGGGGCACACAACCACACAAGCCTCATACTGTCAATCATGGGCTGACCAGAAGAAGAACCCATAGTCACGATACTCATTAACAATAAACTATAGGCTTCCTAATATACACAAGGTGACAAGGTAATGCCTAATGGAAAGGATGATCTCCTTATCAATAGACACAACAGTCATGCAAGTGTTTTTTAGTACAGTGACAAGGATCTCCTTCACGAAACTCAGACCTGGATATAGGAGGTAGTCACGTGAAAGGACAGCTAGTATATTTTCCCTCATCCCCAAAAAATGTATTAGGACAAGATTTGATGGCCAAACTAAACATGACCATCCAGTTCTCCAGTGATGGGTCATGGCCTGCACCTTCCCTGGAGCTCCCTCCTCAATGCTGATGTCAATAAAACACCCCCATATCACAGGTAGACAAACTGAGACATCACCTACCAACCTGACTGCCCTTCACTGAGGCAGTTTTGGAGAACAAGCAAAAATTATTGGATCTTTGTGGGTAGTGGGTATGTCACACACACTGCCTCCTACTTGAGGCTATCAATCAAATCCAATAAGTATTGGTAGGGCACGCAGCTACCTCAAATGGAGGTGTCCCGGCGCTATGCAGAGATTGCAGGAGGGGCTATAGCCAACCATCTAAACTCCACCCCGGCCTAAAGAGCCAGGTGTTTAAGATCTTCCTGAAATAATGTTCCGACTCTATCTGCAGCAAATGAGATGGTAATGAGTTCCAGAGTCTGGAGGTCCTGACCGCAAAAGACCTTCCCCATAGTCGAGACTTCGCAAAACACGGAACACGGAACAGACACTGATAGTTAGCTCTCAGTTTCATTTCTGTCGATACGGACTGAGCTTAAGGTTAAGGTAACCTGGGCCCGAGTTAATAACGGCTCAGAAGGCCAAGGTCAGAGCCTTGAATTCTATCCTCTTAGCTACTGGGAGCCAGTGCATCTGCCTCAAGTGAGGAGAGATATGATGGCAGAAAGATACCCGCCAAATTAGTCTTGGTGCAGCATTCTGCACCATCTGTAGTCTGTAAATCAGGTAGGCTGGCAGCCCCAAATACAGACCATTGGCGTAGTCCAACCCCGAAGTTACCATTGCATGGACTATGATCCTGCGTCTTTCCTCCGGCAGTAGGTCAAGGAATTGTTTTACGATTCTCAGCTTTCTAAAGCAAGCTTAGGAGATCTGACGAACTTGAGCTGAGTAAGACAAATCCATTTCCCATTTAGTGCCTACATTCTTTGCTGTCTTTGTTGGGACCGGTGGTGAGCCCAGTTCTACCGGCCACCAAACATCCGCAGGGGGTGGAGACGCCTGAATAAAGAACAAGACTTCTGTCTTATCAGAATTTAGTTTTAGGCAGTTGCTGTTCATCCATTTGGAGATGTCCTTCAGACCCTCATTGAATCTGAGAAAGGCGGCCTCGGAATATTCTTTGAACAAAAACGCCAGCTGGGTATTACCTGCATAGCAGACTACTTTCACCCCCTGGGATTCGGTGAGAGTTGCGAGAGCATTTTTACAGGAGCCAGCAATAAGGAGATCGGCCGAAAATTGCTGAGCACAGCTGGATCCGCATCTGCCTTTTTCAGTAAAGGTAATATGAACAATTTTTTCCAGATACCCGGAAATATGCCCGGTTTTAGCTGTGTATTCCAGATCTTGTTAAGTGTCGGGTTCAGCAGATGGGCCAAAGATCTAAAAGCTGGGGAGGGTAGGGATCGTCTGGGGAGCCTGATATGCATCTCAGGATTTCAGCCATAGATTCCTAGAGGGTTATGGGAAGGAGTTCGGAGAAGGAACCTTGGGGATTTGAGTTTGCGAATTGTTGCATAGCCGAAATCTCAGACATATCTGGAAACAAAGAATATAATTTCAGAATCTTTTCCTCAAAGAAGTCTGACAGGCATGTGCACAAGAAGGGGGATGGGTGGATGATACTCTCCATCACTGATGGATTCGTAAAGGATCTATCGAGTTCTCCAAGGTCTCTATGCACCTGACAAAATATTCTCTCCTCATAGTCCGCATCAACTTGCGGAAATTCTTTAGTGCATCCTTGTAGGTTTTTTTGTTGCCAGAGACTAAGTCCATCAGTGTTCAAGCCTCTTGCTTCTGCCTTTTTCCCTTCCAAGGTCTGTTGGAAACCACGGGGCACAGGGAGAGCCTCTGGGGGTCGTGACAGACCTAATGGATGCCATTGTGTCTAAAGCTGAAGAAATCCATGTGTTGAAGGAGGAGTGAATGTTGGGTTTGCTGGACAGTTGTGGCTCCATTGCTCATAAATCTGGCTCCAGTGAGTCAGCTGTCAACTTTTTCCAATTCCTCCTTAGCTCAGCTTGTTTCCCATCTAGTGGCTGTTTAATCACCAGTCTAAGGGAAAAGGGACAACAAGATAATCCGTTCACACCAAGTGGAGGGGAGCCTTTACTTCCAGATTATGGATGTTCGAAAAAATAAGAGCTAATATATGGTCAGCTCTATGAGTAGGAGCAACAACCAACTGAGAGAGATTAAAGCCAATGAGTGTTGAGATTAGCTGAGATGCCTGGGAGCAACTGGGGTCATCTAGCTGGAGGTTGAAATCACCTAAGACTGTGAAGTTAGCATAGCCTAAAGACATTTGAACAATGACATTGCATTGATCTAGTATAGAACTATAAGGCAGTCAGGTGGCCTGTATATCAGTGAACCTGCAAAGGAGAGAGCTGGTGACATCTAAATACAGAAGCGTACTCCCTCTATATTGCCTATGTTGCTCAGCTCCGATGAAAAGACCTCCCAAGTATCCTTTAAAATAACAGCTACTCCTCCCCTTCTCCAATCTCCACTGCGGTTTACACAAATGATAGGAAAACTGGGCAGAATCGCCAGGGTTATGTCTGGCTTTGAATCCTCTTTTATCTATGTTTCTGTTAAGAACATTACATTGCAGGTATTGTCCATCAATGAAAGCCTGATGTTGTCTGCATGTTTTGGTAATAACCTGCAATGGATCAAGCATGCTCGAATATGTCCATGGAAATGACAGTGGCCCCTCTACTCCAAGACACAGGGTTCCTGTAATGGCTCAAATACAAAAATACTCTTGGAGAACTCAATTAAAACACCTGTTACATACTACCATTTCATTCAAACTCACCTACTCCTCTCCACCAGTCTTGAAGGGGACCCACAAGGCAATTATATATAGCCCAGTTTTAATATTGTACCATGTTAAAAACATTCCATACATATACATAAGATATATCAATTAACACAACTTAAAAATCTCATCATAAAAATATTGCACAGGATATCAGGAATACACCATAGAAAGAGAGACACAACACATAGGACATGCACATTTGTTATTGACATATGTTAATTTGAAGGAATCAATCGGAGTGATTGCGTTGTCTTTGATTTTCTACATACAATACCTCGTTCCTCAAATTTAACAACAACAACAACAAAAGGGCATCGACATGTTTCTGTGGTTCAAATAGGATAAAGCCACCTTCTTCAGGACAACATACATATATATCCCTCTTAACAAAAGACAGAAAGTATTTGCCTGCATAAAAACATAGATCAGATTGGACCATTGATATCTAAAATACCATTTTTACAGAATCAATTTCATCAGTCACATGTCTATTATTGGATAACAGTCCAATCTTACAGGTCCCATGTTTTAACTTAAAAAGCCTAGCATTGTATATTCTAAA
The DNA here is from genome assembly GCF_964204655.1 of Triturus cristatus. NCBI lineage: Eukaryota > Metazoa > Chordata > Amphibia > Caudata > Salamandridae > Triturus > Triturus cristatus. The sequence continues at coordinate 641,625,247 of NC_140582.1, forward strand.
GAAAATAAATAAACAGAAGACATTTCTCTGAAATTTTTTTATTTATATAATTGCCCCTCAAACCCAATCAGGACTGGGATGTAGACACCAACAACAAGCATTTCTACATTCTACTCGCATTCGCTCATTTCAATATAGCAGTACAGTAAACTCACCTATTATTTATTAAGATGAAGTAAATTGATGTATTTCTGCACTGTTCTCAAAATATTGAAGAATCAGCATTCAATTCTAATTAAAACTAAAGATAACAGTAAGAACGGGTAAAAGTTAATGCTAATCAAACACCCATCTGTGCTACCAAACAGTGCTCAACTCGGGAGAAGACATACCTCTTATTTACTCCCAATCTGGAATATATCCAATATAACTAGATGTGGATTAAAAGCCTGTAAATGGTTATACTCTGCTACTCAGTCAGAGCTTCTACCTTGCATTCTGTTCCTATATGGAAAAAAAATCAAAAAAGGAAAAATAGGGCAGGTACATGTCCTGGGGTTATGAGTATGTGTATCTTAACATTCCTTCTATGAGGTAGAGAAAAACAAACAAACCCATCTCTTATACACAGAGGAAGTGGGTCCACAATAGTAAGGGCTTGATGATGCACCAAATAGAATTCCATGCAGACCACATGTTCTTAGGACATCAATTGCAGGGGCAACGGGGGCTTTCCCACCACATAAGCCTGCCACACCCAGTACCTTATACCTGTCGGCAGAGCTAATGAACAAACTCAACAGGGTATTAGATTGAAGGCAGGACGCAACTGTTAACTAACACTAAGTACCATGATGTAAACCAAAGATCTTTTAATGGCGAATTGCTGAATGATTACGAAACATGGATTCCAAAGGCCCTGCTGTAGATTACCCGCCTACAAAGGTGCTTATCACGTAATCCAAAGGTTAAATGGGGGCAACTATTACTCTACCCATCCTATGATGAGTAAATGTTGTGAAAAACTCACAAAATGGTGACCTCTGTAAAGAAAGGTTCACTGTAGGAGGTCTCAAATTTAATTATCATACATGGAGCTAAAGTCCAACCTGTGAAATTAGGGACAATAATATTTTTCCTATAGTCTCACGCCGACATCAAATAAATAAAGTGCCGGATTTCCTGAGACTGCTAAAATCAGACAGGCTGTCTCAGGGACCGTGCCTGTAAGGTGCGAAGCTCCCCCCTGACTTAGGAGGTGGGTAACAATACACGGAGGCCCATTAAGAAAACCGGGTATGGGATCTACTGGCTTTATTTTAATCAGGTAGGCTGTCTCAAGGACCATGCCTTTAAGGTGCGTGGCTAACCCCGTCACTGAAATGGTCGAAAACAATACAAGGGGGCACCCGTCTAAATCACAGTTAAACCCCCAAATATAAAGTACTTACTTGGGCCTTGTGCTAACACGTCTAGCATCCTGAGATCGCACCACATGGAATGGCTGGCCAGCGTTCAGTTCGCTCCTAAAATTCGGAAACCAGCATCTGCAAGAAGCAGTCACCTGACGGGCATCTATGTACCTTGCAGTAACTATCTATCACTTTGGAAAAGACAGTCGCCATATTGGATTGAGTGCTAGAAACCAAATCACCTCATTCTGGAAAAACCAGAGTTATTCCTAAAAATCGCTATGAACACCTTTTCAAAATAAGACCACCATACAATTGAGTGGAAAAAAACAGGAAGGGGGATATACTACCCCCATATTTAGTGAACCCTCCATTTAATATAAAACAGACAGATTGGGAAAGCCTTCCATTCTTTGAGTGCTGTAGAATAACTACTTCAAAGCAAAAAATATTCATATCAATGCATCACTATAGTGAAATAGATTAATTGAAACTGTGTGCATTATTCATGCTCAATCTATATGGGAATTATTTGATTAGTTTCAGCCAATCTTCCTTCGTATTTAACCCATGTCTAACAGTGTTTAAAAATGAACTATATGTAATCAAGAGAGGACTAGCCTATTGATATGTGATACAGGACTCAGGACTGTATGAGAAAGGGAGGGAAACTGTTTAGTTTCCTTATGAGCCCTCACCCACCAACCTAGTTGGTGGCATACTTCATCATCGGGCCCACCCGGTGACACCAAATGTGTCCTGGGTGTGCTTCAATGCCTGTATTACAGCGGAGCTGGTATTTTACTGAGTATGCAGTGATGTGATGTGAAAGTGAAAGTTAAAAGCTATACATTGGTCACAGCGCCCAAGGGGGTTTTCTTTAATATCTGGGCCTCTGGTAGCGTTAAAAGCAAGGCAATGGATGTAGGTGGAGTGATTGTTAGGAACTCCTGCATCCGGTGTGTGGTCTACATGTTTTAGCCAGGCCTTTCATTAATACTGGCTTTCCTCAGGACCTTAAACTATGTGAAAGTGAGATCTACACTTACAGTGAGTGTGTGATCTATAATGTGTTGCACGCGCTAAGGTGCCATACGTGTGGGAGGGGGATTCCCTCTCCAAGCATTACTGGACAGACAACATTTATGACAAACAAACGTACAGTGGAGAGTCTTAGCATGGTAGCAGAAATCATAATCACATGAGTACATATTTGCCGAATGAAATGTGCATAATTGGCGGAAAAATGTGGCAAAGGTGAAACCGTAATAGTGGTACGGTTTGGTGAGTTACCGATATATGCGCTGGTATGTGTGGTGGGCTATGTTGCGTAAGCACACACACATGAAAAAAGTCGACATGCTCAAAGGGTATCCTTACACTTGCGTTTTGCAGCAAATGCCCCTATAGAGATATCCGGCAGAGGTTCAGACCCTGTAATGAGAAGGCAAGTGGCGAATGGGTCGTTAAAAAACCTGTGAAGAGAATTCTTACCTGGTTGTTGTTAATTCTAGCGGTTTACTCATGACTTTGTTGATCAGGACCCTTTTAAAACCTGTTGTGCTGCAGCGGATCTCCGTAGGAAATTATGCCCGGTGGCGCCGAAGCTTAAGTATCCATTTCGGCGTGCTCAGGTGTTGCACATTGCTCCCGTGCTGCGAGTAGCATCTCTAGAGGGGGAACATAGAGGAAAGACTGTACGCGCGCATGCATCACCACGTCCGTTGTCATGGTGACAAGGCGCTCACCAGTTAGTTGTGAATGGCGCTGAGCACTAAAATAATAAGATTGAATTTAAGATTGAAAAGGAATTTAAAATTAAAATTAATAATTAAAGGTGAAGCCAAAGCGCGGTCGTGGGCTGAGAGCGCCTAGGTTCATGCGGCTGGCGAGTCCATGTCGGTGTCGGTAGGTGTATTAACACTGACATTGGTAACATGAACCCTTGATCTGGAGTGGTATCTGACAGATGGGCGCTTACAAGGTCACAGTAATGTGTATGGTCACAGTATATTGTGCCCAAAATGGCTCCTCGATTCAGTGGGCATGTGGGTGGGCTAAAGATAGTTCCCTAAGGTATTTAGACTCTCAATGAAGACCACGGGATTGAGTCATTCAGTCCCTGGTGTTGAAAGGCCAGGCTGAAACATGTAGACCACACACCGGATGCAGGAGTTCCTAACAATCACTCCACCTACATCCATTGCCTTGCTTTTAACGCTACCAGAGGCCCAGATATTAAAGACAACCCCCTTGGGCACTGGGACCACTGTGTTGCTTTTAACTTTCACTTTCACGTCACATCACTGCACACTCAGTAAAATACCAGCTCCGCTCTAATACAGGTGTTGAAGCACACCCGGGACACAATCGGTGTCACTGGGTGGGACCGTTGATGAAGCATGCCACCAACTAGGTTGGCAGGTGAGGGCTTCATAAGGAAACTAAACAGTTTCCCTTCCTTCCCCATACAGTCCTGAGTCCTGTATCACATATCAATAGGCTAGTCCTCTCTTGATTACATATAATACACCTCAGGATACAGACTGGCTGCCCAGTTCTCTCTCTCTCCTTGATATTTGAATAAAAATGAACTATACCACTGATCTAATATTAGCACCAATCCCACTAAATTAATATTTACGGTGCTTAAGGATCTTACAGCCAGTAGAGCCCCAGTCGCTGAGATCTGCTCTGTTTCGCATTGTGAGGACTTGGCCGTCTTCTTTGTAGAAAAGGTGGAGGCTATTTACCACTCTTTGCCTGGCTCATCTGTACCTCAGGAGAAGCTGAAATCCAGCCCGAAGACCTTTATGTCTTTGTGCTCTCTCCCAGAGCTATCAATGGAGGAGTTTAACAGAATTGCGGCGAAAGTAAAATCAGGCTCGCCAATGGACCCTCTTCGACCTGCCCAATTTAGAGAATCTGCGTCACTGTGTCTCCCTCCTCTACGTGACCTCTTCAATCTATCTCTGACGTCAGGTTCTGTTCCTGGCAGTTGGAAACAAGCCCAGGTGATGCCTATTGTAAAAAAACCTGCCCTGGATCCATTAAAGCTAGAGAACTATCGTCCCATATCTCTTCTTCCGTGGGCGGCAAAGTTGACCGAGGCCCATGTCAATGCTATCCTGTCCACTCATCTCCACTCTGCTAATATTTTAGATCCTTCACAGAACGGCTTTCGATCTGGCCATAGTACTGAGACTGCGCTGCTTTCAATGGTCGATCATCTACGCACTCTGGTCGACTCCGGTCAAACGGCGGCTTTGGTGCTTTTGGATCTCAGCGCCGCGTTCGACACCGTCTCCCACGCCATTTTATTAAATCGTCTGGTTGAGGCTGGTGTTGACAACATGGCTCTTGAATGGTTTCGATCGTTTCTATCTGGTCGTACTTTTAGGGTTGTTACTCCTCCTTTTCAATCTAAACCCTATCCTATTGCACAGGGCGTTCCACAGGGGTCGGCTCTCAGCCCCACACTTTTCAATCTCTATGTGCAGCCGCTGTCTGCTGTCGCCAAGCGTTGGAACCTGACTATGGTGTCCTACGCTGACGACACGCAGCTGGCGGTTGCAATAAGTGGGGCATCCGACCTTGAGGCAGCTACGTTTCGTGAGGGAATTAGCTCAGTGGCCCGTTGGATGACTGATAACTGCCTACAATTGAATGCCAAAAAAACTGAGGTTCTCATTGTTGGCAGGCAGAGTCATCTCTGGGGCGATCATTGGTGGCCGTCTGAGCTTGGTCCAACTCCTCTTCCTGTCACCGAGGTAAAAAATCTAGGGGTTTGGCTGGATTCAAAACTTAGTTTTGTCTCCCACACGAAGAAAACCGCTGCCATGTGTTTTGGGACTCTTCGTAGACTTAGAACCATTTTCAAATTTTATGATGCTCCAACCAGACAGCTTATTGTACAAGCCACAATCTTGTCTAGGTTGGATTATGCGAGTTCTCTTTTGCTGGGAGCCAATGTGGCCGAACTTTCCAGACTCCAACGTGTTCAAAACGCTGCCGCCAGGGCTCTGGTTGGTTTGCCGAGATTTTGTTCGGCCAAAAAAACTATCCATAAACTTCACTGGCTCCCCGTTGTTCAGAGGATTCAGTTCAAATCTCTTTGTCTTTCGTTTAAAATCTTGAAGCATTCTTCTCCCCAGCTATTGGATCATTTTATTTTACCGTATGTACCTCCACGGCCTCTAAGATCTTCAGGGCTTCACCTGGTCACAGTTCCGCGTTTTAAGAGGGCCAGGGCCGGCGGCCGCTCTTTTAGAGTACTTGCTGCTAGGCTATGGAACTCTCTTCCTGTTCATATCCGTGCCATTGATGAACTGATAGTCTTCAGGAAGGCCATCAAAACCTTCCTCTTTCCTTTGGACTTGTAAGAGCTGTTATGGCCGTGTTCCCTGATACTGCTTGTTGTCCGGTTTCTTTTGTCCATTATAGCGCCAGGACGCCCCTTTGCTGGGGCAGCTGTGCGCTCTACAAACCCGGATAACATAACATAACATCTTTATTCTTTCATTTCAGCTCCAGGTTCCTCCCTCTTCTACTGCCATTTATCCGTTCCAGAATAAACCCCCTGAAGTCCATACAAGTGTGTCCAGCTTCCTGAAAATTTTCCACTAGGGCAGCATTTTCTCTGCTAGTTTTTAGTGCCGACTTATGCTCTAGTAGTCTCACCCTAAGTTCCGCAACTGTCTCCCTTACAAAGCCCAGGCCAGAGGGGCATATTGGTAGATACATAATATTGCTACTTTTGCAATTGGTAGGATCTTTTGCTATCAAAGTGTGGCCATTATATGTAATTGTCTTCTCAACAATACACAGTGTGCAAATCGTGCCCCTGCCACATTTATTGCTACCAACTGCTCTGGCACCTAAGATGGTCATTTGTTGTGAGGAACTTTTCTCCTTGTACAAGTGAACCAAAGCGTTATGCAGGTTATTATTCCATTTCAAAGCAAAAAGTAGTCTCTCCAACTTCGTTTTCATCATTATCATTTAAAATATTCCAGTTTGATTTTACAGTATTTTTGATCCAGTTGCTGATCCCTGAAAATTGTCTGACAAACATAATTCTCTCATTTGGGTGTTTGTTCTCTCTTTTATTCCCAGTGTCTACTAGCATACTGTCACGATCATAAAATCTTGCCCTTTTAAAAGCGCGGTTGATCCAATTCTTAGGGTAACCACGGTCCTTCAATGTATTCTTTAAAATATCAGAATGAATGAATATATAAATCATCTAATGATCAAAAATGCCTTCGTAAATGAAGTAATTGTCCAAACAGAATGTTAGACCTCTGTGCCTTTGGGTGGTAGCTTGTATAGTGTAGAATGCTTGTTGTTGGTATCTACATTCCAGTCCTGATTGGTTTCTTTTAGAGAAATATCTTCTGTTTATTTATTTTCTTTAGAATATGCAATATTAGTCTTTTCAAGTTAAAACCTGTGACATGTTGGTTGGACTGTTATCTAATAATAGACATGTGGCTGATGAGATTTATTCGTTAAAAATGATATTTTAGATATACATGGTCCAATCTGATGTCTGCTCCAATGTTTTTATGCAGGCAAATACTTTGTGTCTTTCGTCAAGAGAGATATATATTTATGTTGTCTTGCAGAAGGTGGCTTCATCCTGTTTGAACCACCAAAACATGTTGAATCCCTATTTTTTGTTGTTGTTAAATTTGAGGAACGAGGTGTTGTACGTAGAAAATCAAAGACAATGTAATTGATTCCTTCAAATTAACATGTGTCAATGACAAATGTGCATGTCCTATGTGTTGTGTCTCTCTATTTTTGTTGTATTCCTGATATCCTGTGCAATATTTTTAGGATTCGTTTTTTTTAAACTGTGTTAATTGATTTATCTCATGTATATGTATGGAATTTTTTTAACATGTTACGGTATTAAAACTGGACTATTAATAATGACCTTGTGGGTCCCCTTCAAGACTGGTGGAGAGGAGTGTGTGAGTGTGAATGAAAAGGAAGTATATAACAAGTGTTTTAATTGAGTTCTCCAAGACTATTTTCGTATTTGAGCCATGCTCAAATACTGCCATCATTTCCCCTTGGTGAGTTACCAGTTGATATGTCTCCCACATCTATACCTCCAATGGCTTCGAGTTTAAAATTACAGCCTTTGCAGTCATACTTGGAGCTCCCGCTCTCCAGGTTGGCGCACAGGTTCCCAACACATAGATTATCCCTAAGAGCCATAAGAGAATCTCTAGACCATTTTATGCCTCACCGCTAGTACTTTGTGCAGCGTGGCTTGTGCTGACCGCGGTCTGGACGCGGAGTGGTGCAGACGGGTTTGCCTTTGATGCGCCGGTGGTTTAACAGCACCATGCCCGCTGCACGAGTTTGCATCTCGGGCTGCATTAAGGAGAAGCCGGGGAGCAGTCTGCAAAAGCTAAACTGCTCACCCACCTAAGACGGCATCTAAAGTGTCTCCACTGAGTCAGGAAAAAATGGCACTTCGCTCAGAACACAAGGCAGAGGAGATTTCAGCTGAGACCCTTTCCCTCACATAAATGTGCAAGAATGCAATTCGTCTAAAAAGACGTTTACAATACTATTGAGGGGTTACGAACAATTTCATATGCCGATTTAATAAAATGCCATCAACCATGCCGTACACCCTGCAACATGTAGAGGTGCACTCCACGGAACACACACCAATTTCAATATGCTAATTTAATAAAATGCCACCATGCCGTACACCCTGCAACATGCAGAGGTGCACTCCACGGAACACACACCAATTTCAATATGCTAATTTGATAAAAATGTCATCAACTGTGCCGTACACCCTGCAACACGCAGAGGTGCACTCCACCAAACAAACACCACAGAACGCCACAAAGAAATCAGGCAATAATGTCAGCTACTCACACAAACATTCGCTATCACCTGATTACAAGTTGTTGAGGAATAAAATGCAGATTTTGATTCATAACGCTCCAAGATCCGCATGTACTGGTCAGTACCAGTCATTTCCCCCCAATACATTTCAGCATGTTTGACATGTTGGAAGTTATCAGGCGCAACTAAGAGAGTGTGATAATTATCATGCAACTCTTAATTATGATCCCGTCCAAACACAGCTTTGCCCATTGATAAGTATGTAACCCCAGGGCTATCTCTAGGGCCCTACCATCTGTGCCACTGCACCAAGAGTTGACTTTGCATGGGGGTGCCGAGTTTGCAAGTATATTATGGTTTTAAAAGCACCTGCTGCCACGTTCCTGGCCTCCAGCAAATTTCAGGCAACAATGAAAATGTCAAGATTACTCTTGTGATTAATGTGCTTCCTGAAGAGGGATCAGAGTTTTGGCTAGTGGAAGTGTTGACTCATCGTTAGATAGTGCACAGGGTTAATATGTCTGCTGCAAAGAATGTGTACAATGCAGATCACAGAAGTGTATATGGTGTAAATAACTCAGTGGGCTATTGCTTTTATCAGAAAGATCCTTTTTTTTACTTGCTGTTTGTAAGTTCAAATACTTGTATAGAACAGTCATCCATGAAGTGAAACGCAGACTGCAAACTACAGATTAGAGGTTATGATTATTTTATTATCCTAATATTGCAAAAAGGGTTCATTTGGGTAGACATCAATATTGTTAAAGAGAAAACTCAACCATGAGGACACGTTTTAAATTCTGAGTTTCTGCTTCCCCAGAACAAGCAGTCTTGAACCATACTGCCTACTAGTGTGGATGGCATGTGACTCCTACACCTTGTACTCCTCTGTCTTGTGTAACATTTCCTATTCACTGATTTACTGATGTATAATTGATAGTGTCTGTGTAATGTGTGTGTGATGTAAATTGCTTTGACACCCTGCACTGGTATGAGTGGTGCTATGAAAACGAATTAAATGCATCTGAGAGGCAGTGGCTATGGAGACTTGAGGGGCACTGTTAAAGGGTGGTAGTGAGAGAATCCATGATGGAGGTGGTCACAGGGAAGCGCCAACCAACATTGTTGCACCGAGCGCCACCAGCGCTAAACCAGCCCTGTTTAACCTTGAATGCATAACGAGGGCCTTAGAAGTATCCCATCACAGAGAGTTGCACTATTCAATCCTTGAAACGTCAAAAGCATTGCTCACTGAGCTGCCATCTTCAAAACGGGAGAAAGATTGTCAAATTATGATACCAAAAACCTATTACTTTTAACAGAGATCAATTGTGATTAAACCAGTCGGTATAAAGAGATGGTAAATTGATCATACAAGACCAAGGGAACGATGGATTTTCAGAACATAAACTTAAAATACTCGATTGTATTACAGATTGTTGTTTAACATCTACGATACGGTCTACAGTATATGTTTGATATCAAAGTAATTGTTTACACATTTTTGGGACTTTCAAGAAGCTCGCAGCAGCCTCCAATGAAAAGTGGCCCAACATCACCAAGTGATGAATGTTATCACTTTCGGCTAGTCAGATCCAATTCCCTTTTATGTGCTTAAATATAAGAGATTGCATTACAGTTCTGGTATAAAATATGTCAACTAGGACTTCAATCAGTCATCTTAGCTGTGAATCATGTTTGTCCCATTTTGCCTTCAGTACACAACCTAAACTGTCACTAGAGCAAATCAAAAGGAGATATTAAAAGCACACCCCAATGTAACATGGGGGCATATTATCAAGCACGGCGTTAAAATTATCGCCGCTTTAGCGGCAGAAAACCGCCACTAAAGCGGCGATAATGGGCTTGATAATATGCCGCAGAGAATTCCCATAGAAGCCCATGTTGACACCAGAACATGGGCTTCTATGGGAATTCTCAAGGGCATATAATCAAGCCCTTTATCGCCGCTTTTTAGCGGCAGTCTCCTGCCGCTAAAGCGGCGATAATTATAACGCCGTTTCTTGATAATATGCCCCATAATAACTAAAAAATATGGGGCATATCATCAAGGACCGGCGATAATTATCGCTAAGCCTACTTAGCGCTAGGATAATTATCGCCGGCTAACGTGGAATTTTATCGCTGAGATAGCATGCTATTAGCAACGCTTATCTCAAAAGTGATAAATTCCAAGCGCTAACTGCCAAATGTGAGATTATCGCTGGAAATGGTCGGTTAGCGACATTTCTCCAGTTATTTTGGGACGTAACGCCCACTTTGCATCTCATTAGAGATGCAAAGGTGGGCGTTACGGGAAAGGGAGCTAATGCAAGGATTCACGCAATAGCGTGACCTTGCTGATAAGGCGATAAAATTATCGCCGCTTTTCGTCCGAAAACGGACGCAAAAGCGGCGATAATTTTATATCGCCTCCGTGCAGATATACCCCCAAATTGTTTTTTAATAGTACGTTTTGCAGGGAAAATTTCAAGATGTAGGTAGGTAACGACCTTCTGAAGTTAAGGAAGCTTTATTCACATCAAAATGAACACGAGAGATTAATCAAAGGAAACGAAATGTAATGTTATTTTGCACCGCATTTTCTTTGAGACAATAATTCCTTTGCAAAATAGAAAAAAAAGCTCAAACCATAATTCCGTCTGATGAAATCATCCCAGTAGTGACAGAAGTGGAAATTCCATATTTTAAGTTACTGGATTTTCTTTTCCATTCATTTCCAAGCTTTACACATGTAAGGCTATTGGGGTTTTGAAGTTTAATTGCCAGCGTTCTCTTTAGATAAACGCCTGCTATGTGAGAACGAGGCATGATAAGTGCAGACATTTTAGGATTAATGGCATGGACTAGTTGGCTGGGACTGATGCTGCGTCGATCTACATTAAGGCGACCACTTTTCTAAGCTGTATCCAATATCTTCGCCATTTTCTTTCTCCCCGGGGAACGTGCGAGACAGGTGTTCAAAACTTCCAATCAAACTATGCTTTAATGTCCTGCCGGCAATCATGTTTAAGAAGGAGAGACTTTGATGTCGCCTATAGTTTCATTATAAATAAACCAATATCCTGAATCATTTTCAGAGACATTAACACTGTTATGTCACCTTTAGAGCTGTCCTAAGCTTTGCTGAGACATTCATTTAATGGCAGTAATTCAGCAAGAGCTGGGAAATGTGGCTATCCAATTATTTTCGACGGGTACATGTGGGGATGAACTTCACAAAGATTAACTATGGGAAAGAACCTGTGCTTCTTAAGAGAGAGAAATGGTATGTGAAATACCGTGGGTGCATTAGATGAAAAGTGAGCCTTCGTAGCAGCATCGATTGATATCTTCTGAGCAGGTTTTTCCGCAGCAGTGCCTTGCTTTTGGAACACTCATTCTTCTTCTCGTGCTACGGATTTTTTTAAAGATTTCATCAGGCACTTTAAAGGAGAGTCTGGCACGTTTAGTCCAAAACTTCAGGTAGAAGGGGCGGTGCCCCTTTATTGTTAGCAGTGCAGTGACATCATCTTGTTCCCCTCCACCCAAGTTTCAAGGTGGCCAGCTACACAAGGTGATTTAATCTGTCATCACTGCATCTGCTTAGTCCTAACACGGGGGGCCAGGAGGAGACAGGTGCTTTGGAGCTCAAATTTGTTTGCAGTCTAGACACCAATCTGCCCACTAAATGCAGGTCAAAGAGCTGTGACGATCTCTTTCTAAGTGCTGAATGGAGCGGATTTTTGGGGGAGCAGGGAATAATAGAATATATTTTTTTAGGGTGAGTCTTTTGTTTAGAATTATAAAAAAAAAAGGTTGTATATACTAACTGTCCCCACAAAGTGCTTAATATAGAACATGGGCGTGTACAATTAGAATTGCACAATGTAAACTGTTACTTTGATCTTGGAATGATTGAGAACAGCCTAATGTATCTGTGCTAGAATGTTCTGCTTTGACCTAAGGATTTCGCATAGTCTCGCCTATGAGTGCTTAATCCTCTCCGCACTATTTTAAAATATTTGTTCGGCTTAATAATAAAAACTAACGACTATGTAGACACCAAGCAAAACAGTGATTACGATTTATAAAAGCTTTCCAATCTAGGTAACTAGACAGGCGTCTCCCAAGATTGATAAACAGAATATTATTTTGTAATGGACCAGAAGAAAGAACTAATCCCCAATAAACAAACTGAATCAAATATTTCTGAATGCCATATCACTGTTATGGGTTTTTCAGGCTACTGTGGTATATTTTTCAGCTTGCATAGTTGTTTATTTGGAGAAAAAAACCATGCTCAAATAAACGCTTTCAGTGCCTGCGTTTTTTATCATCGTTTATTCGTATATAGCGTTCTGTCTTTCTCTTGCTTCTCTCTCTTCTATTCTTATTGTTCATTTATTCCAAAAGAAAAAAATGCAATGTGCAAATTGTGTGTGTGTGTGAAATCCCTAAATTCTTGTACTCTAAGATTTACCTAAATAACAAGCCCTCGAGGAGGTGACCGGGTACGGTGTTCATGAGGCAATGTGACCCAAGATAAAACGCAAATCAGCATATAAAAAATACAGCCAATTTTGTAAGCCAATTATTTAAGGATAGACTTATTAAGGGGCATATTAGCAAGAAACAGCATTAAAATTATCGCCGCTTTAGCGGCAGAAAGCTGCTCCTAAAACGGCGATAATGGGCTTGATAATATGCTCTATGGAATTCCAATTGAAACCCATGTTAGATGTCCTTCACATCTAACCTGAGCTTCAATTGGAAATCCATAGAGCATATTATCAAGCCCATTATCGCCGTTTTAGCGGCAGTTTTCTGTCGCTAAAGCGGCGATAATTTTAACGCCTGTCTTGATAATATGCCCCTAAGTGAGTTCTAGGGTGGAATGAGAACATGTACACATATTTACTATAAAAGTTCAAAAGGTATATAACTGAAATTGTAAAGTGCAGCTGCCTAAAGTTGTTTCCAAAAAGGCTCTCAGTGAGATGGCAATACAGGATAGAAAGCAACTTTAAAAATATTTTAGGTCCCAAAATAGCAGCAAAATCACTAGGATATAAGACAACATCAATAGTAGCATAGGAAAGTCTTTTGGCCACCCCCAAATTGAAGGGTTTGTATAGGAAATGTTCTCCAAGTACATAATGGGAACTATAGAATCATCATGGAGAAAACTACATTCTCAGAAAATCAAAATATAAAACTAAAGAGAATAATATAGCACTACTCTACTACATGAATAATAATTCAGCTGTCTCTGTGTTAATGTAATCCAGAGATATCAGATCAAACTAGTTATAAAACAAGAGTAAATGAATGCAATACTGCATTATTTTATAATCACTAAAACCCACAATTAATACATAGTCTCCTTCATTTTCTGCTTTTTGCATATCGATTCATCCAAAATCCTCCCTTGATTATGTACCCAATCTCTGGCGTCCTCTATTTCGAATTCTAACCTTTTTCTTTTGGACAACCCCTTTTGCCCCTTACAACCATGGTTTAGAAAAATTAATTCAGATAATTTGAGCAATAGAAAGAGAACAATTTCACATATTAATGCAATAATTACAGGTGTTAGTATGGTTCTAAACATACCCCCCAAATCTACCAATCCATACACAACTTTACTAAAACCATTTCCAATCTTACTAATCCAGAAATCCACTGTGTCCCACAACTCATACTCTTCGAAATCTTTGACTTCACAAGTAATGTTGCCATATCCGTTAGAGACAAAGGCCCTTATTATGAGTCTGGCAGGCCACAGACCACCAGACTCACAGTGGCGGTCTCCCAGCTGCCATATTACGACTAGGGCGGTCGAGCCTCCCTTGGGACCACTGCAACCGCCAAGGAACCGCTATTCCCTGATGGTTGTGTGGCGGTACTGAGGCCACAATAAGCTTGGCAGGCTTCTGTGGCCTCGCCAAGAATATTGCAAGTTTCCTCGCCGCCCCACTTTTCATGGCAGTGCAACTGCCATGAAAAGTGTGGTGGTGAGGAAACAGAGGTAGGGCCCCATGGTGCCTTGCGCCATGTGGATGCACACATGGGGCACAACATGTGCCCCCCTGTGTGCCTGCACACCAGTACCTGCATAGCATGGACTGCAACAGTCCATGCCGTGCAGGTACTGATCTTGACGTTTCCATTTCATAGGCACCACTGTGGGAACACCAGACAGGAGAAAACTCCTAATCTGGAGACGGTTCATACATGGGTGTGGTGGTGCGGAAGCAGGGCAGCCCTAGTCCCGCACTGTCAAACTCATAAAAAGGCCCATGGGCAATAACAATACTACTGTTATGTGGGATGAAAGTGCAACACTCCCATACCTTCAAAACCCTGAAAACACTGCCTTCCTTCATGAGAAGTATATTTACCACCAAGCTGTTTTGTATAATCATCATGCGCATGGCATAATTTAGTTATTGGTGTTACTGCACTAGCAGCATTAGAAGCAAGCCAGTCAAAAAGCATAGATAATCATCTAATTACCATTGTATGCATAGACATTGGAAAGGATGGAATCATAGTCTCTAATATATCTAAGACAATTTGCCCAAAACTTTGTTTCACTTTCTTCAAACCAACAGCATCTCTCATCTCATTCACATTATAGCCTCTAAGAAATGCCAACGCAAGATAACAGGGACCTACCCAACTATGAAGTAGATTGGAATAAGTAGTCTTACCAATCACATAATAAATACTTTTGAGTATTGCTTCATCACCAACAAGAAAATCACCACTAATGTCATAACTTCTTTCACACTCACCCTTTCCAACAAAACTCTTTTGATCTCCTGTGATTCATTACACCACATTCACAATTCACCCTTTCTCTCAGCTCATGTTCCAATCTTAAACTTGGATACTGTAAGAAATTGGGTTACTGGGTGAAGGGGGAACCTCACTCAAGCAGGAACCAAAATCATTGTCAGAGTGTAATCACCAATAAATCCCAAATGAGCCTGAGCTCAATCCACAGGTAGCTTGGAACAGAGCAATCAAGCTTAACTTAGAGGCAATGTTTAAAGTATTTTAGCAACATTTCCAACAGTAATACAATGATAACACCACACAGGAAGGACCCATCACTAAATTAGAAAGTAAGTCTTAATAAATAAAAAAATAAGACCAAAATGACTAAATCCAGTCAACTATATTAGATATATGCAATTTTAAAGATTTTAGTAAAAATTACGCTGAAAAGCACAAATCGCCAACTGTGGACACCTGGTTGCACCGGACCTGGACAAAGTCACAAGTTCAGGCAGAGTGCAATGAAGAGTGGACTGGCTACATGGACCTAGCTAAGCCCGCTATAGAAGAGTACTTCAAATCCTGGCTGCGGAGTGTTCGAGGCTCCACATCGAGGATGTGTCATGCGGCCAAGGCAATAGGAGTTCTGGGTCAGAGATACATCATGCATTGTCGGTTCTGGGGAGCTGCAAGTCTGCGATGTGAGGTCCTGCATCATCATCACAGAGGTCATCGAAGAGAGAAGCTTGTGATGTGAAGTCCTGCATCGCGATTGCATCGCTCAATGACTGGTTCCGAAAAGTCTATGGGGCTTCCGATGCAAAGTCCTGGGTCGTTGTCCTCAAGGCTGCTATTAACGGAGAGTTGAAATGCAAGGGCCTGCATCAGAGATATGTAAGACAGTGGTGGTTCCAATGAGGTTGTGAGTTGCGATGTTGATGCAGAGTCTTTGTGCTGGAAGAATCTTCGCGCAGAAGCAATGCATCAATTCTGCTCGGGTTTGCACTGTGAAGCAGAGGGGATGCATTGGTTCTGGCAGTTCCACAGATGAGATGGCACCTTCAGGCCCACTTCCAAGGACCACTTGACAGGGTAGAAATCACAGTCCAGGTGCTGGTTACAAGTGTCCAACACTTAGAGTCACTCTGGTGTCCCAGAGTACAGGTTGCAGGTCCATTCATTCTTACCTAGGCAAGAGGGCTGCCGGTCAGCACAGCAGGCAGCTGTCTCTCAAGGCAGCAGTCCAACAGAGTCGCAGTCCTTCTAGCAGCATACCAGCCCTTCTTCTTGGCAGAGTCTTTCACAGGTCAAGAAGTGTACGGAAGAAGTGGTGTCTGAGGCCTGAATCACCCCCTGAAGGGTATCTCCACACTGCGGGAATACTATAGAAGGACAAGAGGAGGATATCAGAAAAGTTAAATTATCAGGAGCTTGCGGAATTGAAGATAGTTGGTACATTTCCAGAGGTGGCTGGGAAGTGAATTCCAAAGGGAGGGGCCCAGATGGTAAAAAGTTTTCCCGCCGATGCAGCATTTCATAACACGGAGCACCAAGAGGAGTGATTTAGAACCTGATCATAGAGTTCTGGAGGGTTGATATCGGATGAGTCTGTCTGCTAGACACCTAGGGGCATTACCATGTATTGCCTTATGCACTATGCATCAGATCTTAAATTGAATTCGCTTGCGGATAGGCAACCAATGTAGTACCCGACGAAGCTGCAAAGAGGCGGTCCTGTCAGGAGAGTTGGAGACTAGGCAGGCTGCAGTGTTTTGGACCACCTGAAGTCTGTTAAGAGAAGATTCATTGGCTGAAATCAAGAGAGTATCACAATAGTCTAAGTGACTTATTACTAATGCCTGAAGGAGAGTTTTGCAGTCTGTCATGGGGAGAAGAGGGAAAACTCTTCTCGGGAGGCTCAGAGCATGAAAGCAGGAGCCCGCAAGGTTCATAACATGCTCCTTCATCATTAGTTTCTGGTCTAGACATACTTCTAAGTTTTTTACCACTGCTTTCGGGACAGGGACAGCACCCAGGTCAGTGGGTCACCAATCTGGGGACCAGAGTAGGGGCGCTTCTCCAAACAGCATAATCTCTGTTTTGCTAGCATTTAGCTAAAGGAAATTTTCCTCATCCAAGCTGATATGGCTATCATGCCTTCGCAGAAGGTTGACTGGGTTTGGGAGAGTTTTTATCACACACCATTAGGAGCTGGGTGTCGTCAGCATATGAAATTGGAATGAAACCAATCTCTGACACAGATATTCTTCTACACCTATGAATTTCATGTTGATCAGTACATTTTGACAGTCCAGGTCATTGAATTTCCACCCAAACATGTATGAACATGCAAATAACGAACCATTGTAACATAGAGTCTGGGAGTACATATTGACATTCAAGAGTAACCCATTGACCTTTAAATTCCTTCTGTTACCAGGAAATGCCCACTTCCATAATTCATCTTCTGATCCCTCTATTCACTCAATGTGGTCTGTACTGGATTCAACAGAAAACAATTGACATACTTTGTAGTGCCATAAGCCTTCTCATTGGATTCAACCCGTTCCAACTCTTGCCCTGCGATTACTTCATTTAACTTCAAAGTTGCATTTTCAAAGGCAAAATACTTTGCCATCTAGTCAGCATAGTTGTTTCCCATTGTGACAATATTCTCACCTGCATTAATGGTCGAACATTTGACTACTGCAATTTCTTTGCCTTGGCGTATTGTTTCTAAAAGAGCAAGGCTCAGATTTACTAAGATTTGATGCAGCGCAAGGCAGTAGGACAACTTGCTATGATGTGCTGCGTCAAATGGAGAGAGGATGAATGTGCCATATTTACTTAAATATGGTGCAATTCCGCTCTCTCTCTCTGTGCTGGCCCACACATGGCAGCCAACCGCCAACGTAGGCACCCTGGCGTCATGGTTCAAGGGTGCCGCCGTTAGAGGCAGAATTATTTTTGTGCAAGAAGGCTACCTTCCTGCACAAAAACAATCCTCAGTCGTTGTCCTATTTCTATGTGTGCTGCAGAATGCATCTCAAGGGGAAAGAGGTAATTCCGAGGACAAATAAAATAATTTCTCCTCGTTACGGCTCTGTTGGTGAGGCATACCATTTTGATGCATTCCCAGCCAGGTGTATTATACTTAGAAAATTGGAGAATGCGACAAAATCCATGTGTGGATGCTTGGGAACACCCACACTCCACCCATGGAGGGTCTTCCTAATGCAGAGTAACACAAGGAAGGGACTTGCTTTGCCTTGTGTTACTCTAGTTTACTAAGCCATGCAAGGTGGCTTTGCGTGGCTTAATAAAACTCACTGAAGTGCTTGTGTTGCCTTGCCCCACCTTGTGTGATGCAATTGCAATGCAAGGCCTACTATATTTGGTCCCAAGATTATAGGAACCATTCTTGATGGTGGTACTAGAGGAAATCAAAAAACCACAGCTGCTCAACATTGTGCAACACTCCAAATCCATATTGGCTGTCTGACCAAAATGTCACATTCATTTCCTTAGCCAGATAGCACGCCCTTGTTATTAGATGTGTGCTGGAGGCAGGTATGATCTTGAAATGATTTCAGAAATGGAACAGACTACATAAGCAGCATTTAGTGTTCCTTTATAGGATCTCTGTGACAAGAACCATCTACAACCCAGGTCAGATCCACAATTTCGTGAAGAACATCTTTGGTACACAATTCTGTCATAGTAACACAATCATGATCATGATTATCATCATCATTATATTCTTTGCTATCTGAAACCAATAACAGCGCTGCAGGAGTTAGAGAATTGTACCTCTGATCAAAATGTTTTCAGCTGCCAATAGGATTTGATCCTACCTTGTCAGATGGCCGTTGCCAAGGGCTGAATTCTTGTATGAGACAAATACCTTTTAAATGAAAGAGGAACAAACACAAGAGGTGTATGTCCCATGACAATTCATTAACTTTATTCAGTTGGAATGTAAACAGCTGTGACTGCCTCCAGACAGGCAGGAAGAGCGAGGTCCATTGAATCTAAGGTGGCAGAAAATTAAGCAACCACAATCACCCCTCCAAGTTTTTGAGCACCCACTCATGATAACAAAGAATACAATCCTTATCATAATCAGGCATTTCAAGGGCAGATGCACTACATATATTATTGTCTCTAAATCTAAATTCTTGGAAGGCCTTCATGTATTCATCATCAAATTGTACCGGATCCTTGATACCACTGTGAGTAAGTCTTATTAAATGCTTAACAGTCAGGGAAAAGCCAACTATTCTCAAAATACATCCTTACCTCCCTCTGGGTGAAATGAGGATTCATTTTCAGTATTGGAGAAACCTGTTCTTTTGAGTCTTTCATTGTCCTTTTCTTCATATAGCGACCAAGATAAATCATTTCTTTTTTACAGCACTGCATTTTTGTAGGAGAAACGTGTGAACATTGTCAGCAAGATGATTCAGGAGTGCAATTGTTTCTAATTCACAGTCTTCTTTTGCCCTTGATAACACTAATAGGTAATCAATGTATTGGACTAAGACTTTGGTGGGGTGGCTTGGCGCAGGCCAAAGATGGCCACGCAGTAAGGGAGCTCTGCGGCGTCCTGACCTTCCTCAGTGGAATCTGGCAATTATCCGCTCAACCCTGAACAGCAGGGATCACTGGGTTGTCCATACTAACTGTGGCTGGCATCTAGGACGGGAGTGGGGCCACTGATCGCAGTGTGGCCCAGGCTGAAGATCATGGATTGAGGCCCCCTTGCGGCAGTGGGGGACTGTGGGCCTCTGCATTGGATGCTGCTTGGGGGCCCCATTGGATAATCCATACTGGACAGTGGGGTCTGCCTCTGGGCCACCCCTGGCCAGTACGGCCACGCAATAGGAGGGCTTTGAACGGCCGCTCTGGCCTTGACGACACCTAGTAACCAATCATTTGTCCCTACAGAGCAGTGATCACTGGGGTGTCCGGCTCGCTGTGGCCTGCCTCTGGGATAGGGGCAGGGCCGCGGCTCGCACTACCGGAGAGTGGCTGACACCAAGGCATACCGAATCAAGAAACGGCCCGGGATGGGTGTTACAGACGGGGCCCCCTGTGCGAAGGTGGAGTCTGTGGGCCACTGCGAGGGCCGCTGCCTGTAAGGGCACCGGTGAGGAAATTTTGAGTTGGATGGCTGGGTCCCTACCACCCCCCTCCACGGTGGTGAGTGGAGGCGATCGGAGGGACAGATGAGTCCGGGCAGACCAGCCCGGGATTACCAGCCTAGAACTGCACCTCACAGAGAGGCCCTCAAAAGAGTTGACGGAGGACCGCACAGAGCCGATACCGGGGACAGAGTGAGTATTCAACACACTGACTCCTGATGAGTCATGCTAGGGATGCTGCTGATCTAGGCAATAACACAACATTTCTTCTAACCCAGCGTGGACTGGGGGACACTGACTCAGCAAGTGCATACACGGCCCAGCAGGGGAGATTCTGGACACTGTTCATCTGGACTGTAGCTTCATGCCCTGCTGTGGGAGTTTGGACCAGGACATGAGGAAACCTGCCCCCTCTGAAGGCGGGAACACACTGGGGCCCAAGGGAGCTCCCCCACCTCAGAACAACAAACTGGACAAGTACAAGGTGCCCAGGATGACTAAGGCTGAGGGCGCGGCACGGAGACCGTGCAAACCTCCTTGGGGGCTATCACGGTGCCATCCAGGAACAAGGAATGAACATGGAGTCCAAAATGGACAAGGTCACTTTTCAGGTGAATCTCCTATGTACAGACATGAGCAAGACCTAAAAAAAAGTCGCTTTGGCTGAAACAAATATCAGCGAACTGCACTCTCCCACCAAAAAATGAATGAAAGGGTACAGCAACTCACACACCACCACAAGATAAATGGCAAAACTAAAGAACCATGAGGGACGGGCCTGCAGGAACAACATCAGAGTGGTGGGGGTCCTGGAGGGGGCCGAGAGCCACCTATTCTTGTAAGATCTTATACTTAAACACTTCCAACACAAGCGTCTGTCAAACCTCTTTGTGGTGGAAAGGGTGCACAGAGCACTGGTGCCACTGCCGAAACCGGGGGCCCCCCCATGACCCATCATTGCACTGATGCTCCACATCCGGGACTGCAATGCCATCCTACAGGCAGTCCGAGTCAAGGGCGACATGCCCTATGAAAATGCATTAGTCTGCTTCTTCCCGGATCTCACCCTCATGGTCCAGGACCAATGGCGTTCATTCAACGAGGACAAAAGAACACTAAGGACTGAGAACCTCAAATACATGGTGCTATACCCAGCTAAGCTGAGAGTATTTGACAATAGCAAGT
Source organism: Triturus cristatus (assembly GCF_964204655.1). Lineage (NCBI taxonomy): Eukaryota > Metazoa > Chordata > Amphibia > Caudata > Salamandridae > Triturus > Triturus cristatus. Next base: position 641,646,590 of record NC_140582.1, read on the forward strand.
ACGGTACATTACAACGCCCAATGAGGTATGGGAATGGCTTGAAGGAGAGCGAAAACCCAATGGACACCCACAGCAAGGACATAATCGATGACACCTGGCTCAGTGGGACGCTTCTCCTCGGGTTCTACACACTGAACCTGCAGAAGTGGATCCCTTTTCAGAGACTGACCCCTTAGATCCGACCTAATGAGGAGTGGGGGGCCAGGAGGGCACAGAGACATCCTTCAGAACAAAGGTAAGAATTGGAGATTGTCCTCCGATCTGAGAGATGACATTGACGTCGAATACAGCAGCAGATAAAAGAGACTCCTTCCATGTTGGAGGAAGATACTGGAGTGGGGTTATGGCCCTGATATACAGAAAGACACTTGTTTTAAACAAGTGATGTAAAGAGGGCGGGAGGGCTGCTGTCTGTAAGTGGCAGTGCCGGCCAACCCCAGGTTACAGATTAATGGTTCTATTTGGGTGACAGGTGTACTGCAAATTGGGAAAGTGGGTAGTTTTAAACCCATAGTGCAGGGTGGCAGGGAGGGGGGGTTAAACAAAGGGAACTAGCTTAAAGAAGTTCAATGTTATGTTTGCTATGTGTTTCTTGCGATCCACACCACCTCAGGCAAGGCACCATGGGCAACAGCTAAAGGGCTGAGGAATAGGCAGGGAGATCGGGAATGGAGTCGCATTGCACGCTATCGGAGGCATACAAAGTGGTGGCCAGCGGCTGCATACAGGCAGTGACAGGGGGACAGAGGAAAGAGAGGTGCTCCAGGAGTGACGAATTAGAAAACTAGCTTGATAACCTGGAACGAACAATATGACACCACGATAAGGACGACCCTGAACTTAGGCAAAGTATACACCTTAAGCAAAGGAAGCTCAGAGATATGAAGAAAGATGCAGGCGATTATACGACCTAGGGGACAAGACTAACAAGCTTATTGCATGGTTGGAGAGGAGAGACAAGAGAGCAAAACTGGGCTGCAGGAATCAAAGCGAATGATGGAACGACAGGAAGGTCTGGAGCAGACATAACTGAGGCCTTTATATCCTATTATGAGTCACTATATATCAATCAGCAACAGCCAGGACAGGAGACAAGAGATATCCCTCTGCCAACATTTTTGAGGGAGGATAGGGAAATCATTAACCAGGACTTGGTGATGGTGGAGGTAGAAGGGCGAAACCAGGACCTACAGTCCGGGAAGGCCACTGGCCTGAACGGGCTTCCAGCAGAACACTTTGAATGTGTGGCAACAGGGGTGGCACAACCGATGTTAGATATGTTCCATACAGCATTACAAGATGGGTGTCTACCCGAGGACCTGCGACTGGCCACAATCGTAGCCATTTCAAAGAAAGGCAAGCCCTTGGAACTGTGCAGCTCCTATCAGCCCATCTCACTACTTAATTTTGAAACCAAATTCCCGGCAAAAGTATTATCAAACCGACTTGGTCCCATCTATTTCACCATAGTCCACCCAGGTCAATCAGGATTCCTGCCTCAGAGGATTACCAGACTGAACCTCAGGCACCTATATGGTATAATACATGCCACGGCTGCGAACCCAAATGAACCTGCTACACTACAATCAATGTAGGCCCTCATGGCATTCAATAGTATTGAATGGCTGTATCTACAAGCAGTCTTGTCCAGGCTCGGTTTTGGACAAAACTTTTGTGCATGGGTCCTCCTGTGACCCATTAGGCCGCGAGTGGGTGAACGGGTCCGTCTCTAGAAAGTTCGCTCTCCACAAAGGTATGTGTTAAGGGTACTCAGTCTCCCCAGTAATCTTCGTGATGGCGCTTTAACCACTTGTGGCATGGATCCGAGGGGACCCCATAATCCAAGGTATCGATATTGGGGTGGGTGGGAGAAGCACATTTTATTGTATGCAGATGACGTACCACTATCTGCATACAGACCTAGACAAACGCTTCACAGACTCATCAACATACTCCAAATCTTCGGCACCTACTCGGGGTATCAGATAAACTGAGACAAATCCCTCATCTACAGTCTCTCGGGAGAGCTGCCACCACTCACAACTGATTGCGTGGCCCTGGTACAGCATGACAAATTTTAATACCTAGGCATATGGGTCACAAAATCAGCTGAGGAATTCCTAAACCTAAACATACATTCCTAATTGACGAGGCTGTGTGGAGACGTAGCACACAGGCGGCGGCTACAATATCCCTCATGGGTAGAGCAGTATTGTTTAAAATGATGGCCCTCCAGCATCTGCTCTATGTCTTGCAGAACACCCCATACAGTATCCGTATACCTTTTAAAGGACCATTGAGCGGGAACAACGCAGCCTCCTGTGGGAGGGTGGCAAACCACATATAGCACTATGCAAACTTCTGCAAGGGACAGTCCCAGATATACGGAATTACTACCTAGCGGTCCAACTCATTAATTTTAATAGCTGTGTCTTTGCACCCCACTCTGAGCTGGCATATCGGGTAGATCGATATGCAATGGGAAACAGCGGGAACTCTGCGGCCGTGTACCGTGGAAGTAGGGAGAGGTTTGAGCGGTCCATACACAAGCGGTGGTAGGAGCGTGTCACGTAGCCACTAAACTACTGGGATAAGAGTTCAAACTGACTCAACAAACGCTGCTATGGGAAAGCAACACGTTGGGTAACATGGGACACCTGCAGGGATTCTGTAGATGGAGCCTCATTGGCATAAATACGCTCGGGGATAAATGGTGGAGTGGGAACATGGTCACCTTTAAGGAACTCCAGGCAGAGTATCGAATGACTGATGGGTAACAGTTTTGGCATTTACAACTGAGACATGCCCTACAACGTCATGTGCCAAAGGGGAGTCGTTGCTCGACTACTCCCCGTTGGAGGACCGACTGCTACTTGAATCCATTATTGATAAAGGGAACTCACTTACATACCAGAAGTTAATGAACAACCTTCCTGACCCCTTGGGCCCATTGAGACCAGCTTGGGAATCAGATTTGTGGCCACTGGAAGATTATGACTGGTAGGAAGTGATCCTGAGCCCCATGGAGGTTGCCATATGGGCTAAATGCAGACTAATCCAGCTTAGAGTCCTACATATGTCATAAACTCCCCAAGTACTCCGCCACAGAATATGTAGATCAGACACAGTTCACTGTGCTAGGGATGTATGGAGACAGGCACCTTTTTACACATTATCTGGGCATGTCCCATAATTTAGTGCTTCTAGGAAGGAGTGGCTGGGGTGATGTCCGAAGTGCTGGACCCACACATACACCCAGATGCATGCTGGCACTTACTGGGAGTCACGGGGAGACCAGGATGCCCACACATACGAACATCTGGCTCATGTTAGCCTCAAGGGTGGCGAAGCGAAATATAGCAAGGCTGTGGGGGGCACCAGATCCACCAAGGCTTACCAGTTGGAAGCAAGACCTGTACAGGTGCCGACTGGCAGAGAAAGCTGCATATAAAAGTAGAGGTTGCCTTAAAAAATGGGAAAGAATTTGGAGCTCATGGTAGAAATATAGAACCTTGCTGGCTGGGGTGACAAAAGCGAGGGAGCACTAGAGAAATCACTGTAAAACGTATCAAGTGCTATGTCTGTGGTCCATCTCAAGTGTCTGCAATATTTCATCTCCTGGTCCAGATGTTGCCTAAATACATCTTTTTGATGTTTTTTGATTATAATGGTGGATTGATTACATATTTAATAAATAGATTAAAAATGACTTATTTATGACCCGGTTTTATTGCTCCTGCATCACCTAAAGAAAAATATTTTTGAAGCCACCAGAGTCAGTTTGGGCGGCTTTGAATGGTTTAAAAAAATGAAGTAATGCAACCCAGTACAAATCACTGCATTCAATTACTCGGCACAAGAGAGGCATTCCATGGTGGTTGTGTGGGTGTTCCCACGCAACTCCCATGGTTTTTGATGAAACAGGAGGAGCAATGAAGAGAAATATCTTTATTTCTCCTCATTTCTACCTCCTTCTATGTGAGCTGAATTCTGCAACACGCAAAGAAAGAACAAAAAGCTTCTCAGGGTAACATTTATGCAGGAAAATGCCCTTCCTACACAAAACCAATCCTGCCTACAACACAAGCACCCGTGCACCATAGTGCATGCGTACCTGAGTTGACAGGAGGCTTTCAAAACAGCACCAGTGCATTTGAAAAGAACAAGAATGTGCCATGTTGGATACATATGGTGCATTTCTACCCTGAATCTGTGATGCAGGGCAGCATAGCAAGGTGACTTGCTGTGCTGCTCTGTGCTATTGGGGTAATAAATATGTCCCTAAATTATAGAGTAGATGTAAACCTTCCATATCTTTCTTTCGAATCTGACAACAAATTGAGAGACTTTCCCTATACCCTTGTGGAGTTCTACACCAAACAAGGGCTTTATTTTGATGCCAGAATGTGAAGTTATATTGACTATACTCATGTAGAGGAATAGAGAACAATGCTTGGCATAAGTCAATACCTATATGCCATTCTGCATCCACAAGAATCTGAAACAAATATATAGCAGGATTTGGATCCAATATCGACCACAAGAGAATTGCAGGGACTACCAAGCACCTCATGTAGAATACTTTGTTCAATCATTTTTTTTTCTATAACAGGCTTCTTTATTTCCTCTGCTTCTCTTGAAAGTTTATATTGCTGATTTCTGGGGTAAATGGCATTTGGTTTGACTTGTATTTTGGCTGGTACTACAATTTTTATCAGTCTTATCTCTGTACCTGTAAACTCCAATACCTCGTCTTTGACAGTATGTTTTAAATTTAGCGGCAGGTCATCTTCTGTGAGCACTGAGAACAGCTGAAGTCTTGAATCTTGAGATAAAGAAAAACTGAATCTTCAATTTCAGTTGAAACACCATCAGGCATGCATCAAATGCACAGTTCATATTGCAAACTAAGTCCCTGCTCAGTAAGTTAACAGGACTCAAATTATACAGTATGAATGGGTAACTCATTTCCATCGACCCTATTTTAACTACAACATTTGCTGTAACCTGAATAAAAATCTGTTTATTGATTAGGTCTATCACTTGGACCTCTTCTCCTGAGAGGGACAGGTTTGAGACTTCTACAAAACACACTGTAGAGCGAGTAGCACCAGTATCGATCAGAAATCATGCAAGGCGTTCATTTACCTCATCATCGACATATGGACTACTTTGGACTACACCAAGCATGCAATCCTCCTCCTCCTCAGGCACCATCATTGTGAATTTGTCTTCATTGTAAACTAAAAGAAATCACTGCTCAAAATCAACAAATGCTGTTGGTACCATTTATTGTATGGCATTTTGGTATGCGTGTTTTGCTGTACCACTGGAGCTATGTGCATATTCGTATGGACCTGCCCTTTCTGATTTGGAGTCAGTTGGGCTAGGGCACAGTTTGACATCTGCATCTGATTTCTCAAAATCTGGTGAACAAAATAATTCTATATTCTGTCTATTCCCGCACTTCCAGTTCCTGATTTTACTGCGGAAGTGACAAGCAGTGTTCTACTTCAGCAAATTAATATTTGCATTCACTCCAGAATTATGCACATTACGTCTATCATCACCCTGTGTCTGCACAATCTCATTTCAAAATCTGAATCAGATTGCCTAATTTCTGTTGTTTCTCTGAATCTGCTTCATCTGCACTATCATCAAATTCTTGTTAATCTTATCCTTACTCATGTCAAAACAATCACGACAATATTTGCCACACTTTGAAATCTTATCAATACTCCTAGTTGGTTTGTCAGCACATTACACCCTGCTGAATAAGACAACTAATCTCCAGATGCACACCAAAAATTAAAGTCGATATGAAACTGCTACCACTTTCTTTTTTGGGCTCTTCAACTCTGCTGTACATGCTATAATCCACGTAAGATTTTCATAATTATCTCAAATAATGTATCCAAATCAATCCAAAGCATTTTCAAATTGTGACAAATCTGTGAACCACTTTGTACCACTTCTCAGGTTTCTCTTTGAGTTTTAGAAAATTTGTTGTAAAGTGTTGTGAAATGGGCTTCTTTGCAGGTTCTCCCCCAATTTTTGACCAATTTTTAGACTGTTGGATGCTGGGTTTTGACTACTAACCAGGCCCCAGTGCCTGTGCTCTTTCTTCTAAAAGTAATGTGAATTGGTACACCCAAATGGCAGGATACTTTGCCCCTTTATAAGTCTCTAATATATAGCATCAGTGGTACTCAGAGCAAGGCTGGTAAAGGGGTCACCATGGCTGCAGCGCTATATTGTGCCACCCTGTGTGAGCCAAGTAATAGTGTATCTGCAGGTCTGCCATTGTAGCCCTGCACAAGCAGCCTATTTGCTTGAGAGTGGCTCTGGAGCCCCACCACTGCCTTAATGTAAGTAAGTGACGCTTAAGGTTGTCCACCTAGGCCCAGGAGGTAGAGTGCATTAAATTAAAGGTCTGCATATATATGTTTATACATATATATCTCTATAGTAACCCTGTAAAGCTAGGTTTTACTGTACGTGACCAGCGGTCAATAGAGTGACTTGTGTGGCTGCCGAGAGAACTCGAGATAGCCAGCTCCATTATGGAGGGACTGATTTGTGTCATGTTTGGTGTCAATCACCATGCTTTGTCACCCACAACACTACTGTTGTGTCAATGGGCGAGCTGACACATACAGGGGTGCCACCTTCAATTGGTGGTCCCCTAGGATATGGTCACCAAGTGCCTTGACGGGGTTCCCCGACCCATTTGCCACCAAGACAAGAGTCTGCCCTCTTGGTGGGATGTGCTAGACCTTTCCCAGGATGGAGGAAAAGGCCTGGACAGAAAGGAAGTCACAAATCCTCCCTCCCAGAATGGACAGTGTTTACCGTCATCAAGGGGGTAAGCCTCAAAGGTCTTCAACACCCTTGATTTGTAATTCCTTGCTCCCCATTCAAAGACAAAGCCCTTCCTACCTTGTACAGACCGGTGGTAAAATTAGTTATTCAGGAGGTGTACACCTCCAAAAGGCTAGCCACACCTCTAGGGTGGGCTAGAAGTTCTGTACAACCAAGGAAGTGTTCTGCCATGTTAGAAAACCCTAAATTATAGAACTTTGGGTAGAAAGGTGATGTACACCCACGGGATGTTGTTACTAAAGTGGCAGGTTAGCCGCAGAGACGACTAGCCAATTGGCCACTGTCCCTTACACCTTAATGACCCTTAAACTAGGATTTAAGGGGCTCCCCTGGCACCAGAACCTCAGTTCTGACTTTGAATCCAGGAACAGGCACAAAGAAGACGCAGTCACTGACAATAGGACTTTGCTGCTGCATTAATATAGGGCACCTAAGTGTGGTGAAGAGACCATATACTGGAAACAAGTGTTTGACATGTATCCGTGGTAAAAGCTGGATAGATAAAAAATGGAGATAAATGAGACTGTTTGAAATACAATGGCCCTCGGGCCAACTTCAGGCTGTGCTTCTGTACTGGTGCAGGAGTTCATGTTCTGGTTGTTTTTGTAAACATTTTCGGCATGCATGGGCATTGCATGCATACCAGGTGCTGCACGCCAAATACCCCCGCCATGAGAGCGTCACATAAAATAAACAGTAATACTTGATAAAAATGGATAAATTAGGGTGTGCATTCTAACTATTATGAGTCAAAAGCTCTTTGCTCCCAGGAAGAGGGACTCTAGTGGATGTTAGAAACTGAAGAAGACTCTCTTTGATTCGTGGGACCAGTAGCCTGCTCACTGCAGGAAAATTGACATGCTGTGTGACAAGAATTGTGACCCGCTGTGCCTGTCAAGAGTAAGCCTGAAGATAGTGTTGTCCTGCAAGTCCAGAGTGGTAGCTAAGCTTTCACCAAGCTTCAAGCCGCTATTCCACTCCTGTCGACCTCTATCCGCCAAAGTTCCCATGAACTATGTTTTCCACAGTCAAGGCTTAGTGATCATCAGTCGAGTGATCAACCCCTTGAATGACAACTCTAGCCCGAGAGCACCTTGTCAGCAATGACCCAGCTGCTGTTTTCTTCATCCTGAAGTTGAAGTCATCAAGTGTGTGGCAAAGGATCTTTGGCGCAACTTGCCATGGGGATTGACAGCTGCCACCTAACTCTGCACCCAGAGCTGCCAAGAAAGGTAAAGGGAATTCAGCTGCTTAACCCAGGTCCTAGGACCCAAAGGCCTCTACTCTCCGTGGGTAGAGTGGAACTCCATCTCCAAGTGGGATTTTCTCAAGTGCTGCAACTTTGACAGATCCCACGGATCTAGTTCAGCACCAAGGACAAGCCACCTCTTTATCCAGACTCCCTGGGCAAAGTAATGAAGTATCGACTATTGAAACTTGGTCTAGGGAAACGCATAACCTTATTCACAAGAGGGTTCATTTGAACTCACCCTGCAAGTGACTAATTGTCACCTCCATTTTCCTCTATTCATTTCATTGGGACCAGTTTGACAGATTTACTGGATCTATTTTTGAATGCTTTACAAATCTACAAGGTTTTTTGGGTGTCAATATATATATTCAAATACAATCTATTTTTATAAATTGGTGTCAAGGTTTCTTTTGAGTCATGTCCCTTACTTATTTTCAATGCTGGTACAGTGAAATACTTAACATTTGTTCCACTGAGTATGCCTGACTGCTCTGTGCCACACTGCCAGGACCGAGCTAAGGATGCTAAGGACAAATCCGAGGTCCATCTCTATGTATTGTGAGAATAATGTATAGTAAGGCCTCCCAGCCATTCTACATAATTTTCCACTTTGCAATATAGAGGCATGGTGATTATCTCCTGTACAAGGCACCTAATCTCTCAAAGGAACCTCTAACACTGTTTTTGGGTTCCAAAACACTAATGACCACCTTTGCTTTGTTCCCCCTCTCTATATTTTATCGTTTTAGTGGTAACTTTATTTTTTTAGCTTTTCACTGTATTTCTTCAAATCTCCTCAGTCCTAAATGCTCCCAACTAAATATTTAGGGGCCTAATAGGATGACGGGCGGACTTTAGTCCACCCGCCACCCTAGCGGTGCAGGGACCAGTTGCTGTGGTGCGGCGGTGCCGCACCGGCAATTAGGATGCCACCGCCACCGTGGCGGTGGCATCCTCAATTCCCAGCATTGTGGTGAGCGGTGCTAACAGCACTGCCCGCCACAATGCTGGGAATGCATGTTGTGCATTGTCATGCACAAGGTGACAGACAACACGTGGTGCCTGCCACCCTGTCCATGACAATGTAGGGGGGTACCATAGGTACCCCCATGTGCAACCCCCCTCCAATACCCTGGGGGCCCACCACAGACCCCGTGAGCAAACTCCACATGGCTTTCCATGGTGGGGTCTCCGCCATGGAAAGCCCTGCTCCACTGCCCATGCTAATATGGATGGCGGTGTCTAGCAGACACTGCCACCATATCCAGCCCCCTGGCAGAAATCCAGCAAACGGTCCTTCCGTCCACCGGGGTCCCCCCGCCATACTAATATGGCGGTGGGGAAATGGGTGGCAGGTGGGGTGTGATGTAGGGCGGATCGAGCCATGCGGGCGGTGGCGATCCGTCCTACATCCTAATAGACCCCACAGTGTGATTTCTTATAGTCCCCAGACCCATCTCCGCTATTTCTACCTTACCCAAATCAATTCTGTAATTCCTCTCTAAATGCCTCATCCGATTATATCAACTTCATATTCTTCTGCTAAATCCTTAAGTTTATCATGTCCTTCATTCACACACCCTGCTGGTTCTCTCATCAAGTATTTAAATTCAGCCATAATATGACAATAGTCTGCTTAAGTCAATTGTTCCCTGTACATTTTCTCCAAATGCAATCTTTAAGTTTGCAATATGAATCTCTCTCTTTAGGCTCAGCAGACACAGCAATAGGCACAGTAGTAGGAACAGTAGTAATATCTCTACTAGTACTAAGCAAAGTAATAAAGCATTTTCAGGCAGAGCCCTTGCACTTTCTGTTGACTCACACTCATTACTGCAATTGTCGTCAACCTTGTGCACTAGTTCTTCATTCACTCAATGCGCCTGTTTCATGTACCAATGTAGAAACCACTTGTGCCTGTGTGTACGGAGGAGGTCTAGAATTCAAAAGATCATATAATATATTATCTTCCTCTTCTGATTTTTTCTCTTTATTGTGTTTTTTTTCTGTCTCACTCATCAACTTTCTTTTTGTCTGCTTTTATATTACTTTTTGCAGAAAAAACTCTTACTTGGTTTCTATCCAGTGTTTCAGGGAACCCTTATACTGTTTCTTCATTCATTTTGTTTTTCTGTTCTCTGTAGACATCCAATCCAATTTATTCAATGCTTTAAATTTAGGAGGTCTAGGTAGTGACTTCCCATAATTCATTGTCTGTTTCAAGAAATCTAGCTTTCTAATACTAAAGTAGTCTTTATAGAAAATAGCAAATCCTTGTCACTAGAGGTATACTCATAGCGATCTCAAATCCATGAACATGTGTAGAGCCCAACAACCGTCAACATTTCAAATGCTAGTGAGCACTCTGGAGGAGCCTTATGTTCCTCCCTCACAGGTATGATAGGAGCTTTTGGCTTTTTCATCATTGCACCCAATATTCTCACTCAAAATAATCCATACACCACACCAAACAGGTAGACAAACAACTAATCTCAGCATGGCTGTTCCAAATGTCAAACAATTACACCACAACTACACCAGCAACCAACTAACGACAGTGCTACTCTGTGGTGAAGTCTCACCAATACCAGTGTGGCTCTCACCATCAGGTAACCAATTCCAGCATGACTGTTCAGTGATTGGGAAAACCAAACACAACCCTCTCCATCACTGAACACACACAAACTCAACACAAATAAATCTTATCAACTCAACCTAAACAAGTGAAATTCAGCAGACTAATGTAAAGTATTATGCAAACAATACGTACAAGACCAGTAACTTTGCAGGACTTGCCAAACATGATTCACAATAAAGCAGACTCCCTTTCAGCGTAATCCACCTTTGATTAGGTTACTTACTCCAGTACACTGAGAAGCAAATGACACAAACCAAAATTAAACACACAGAAAATGGAAAGAAATTTATTATTAAAGAAATTCTAATCTGAGTAAATGTGGTGCCACGCAAATCACACTACCCTGCAGACAAGCTCAATAACAATAGATCGAACACTTGTATTACACAAATTTGATTACTTATTCACCAAATGATAAAATCAAAATATGTTGATGCAAATCACAAATAAGATAAATGCAACAAAATCACAGTAATCAAATTTCCAATTGGACCAGTGGAATATAACCAAAATCTCACATGTAGCGTAACAGTCCATCACTCAACACAAATAGCACCTCAACTACACATTCCACAATACATTACTAACACAGCAAAGCACTCTCAATCTCAAGAATCATTCTGCCCTACTAAAACTCACAATCCTTTCGCTCAAGAATAGCAGCTGTTGGGAACTCAGCAAATAATCCAAAATGGGCTTTGGAATGTCGACAGAAGGCAGACCAGGGAAGGTGCAAAAAGGAATCCACGAAGGCACCCATTATTTCAAACCCATCCCTTATTTCTTAACCATCCTCTGCTATCATTTTTTGTAGGCAGAGACTACCCCTAAACCCTCCCACCCCCAGAAGCTCCTCAAAAACACTCCCACAGGTTGGTTGATCAGGATGTTGTTAAACCTCGCTTTCATGAGGCAATGTGTCCGAAGATAAGGGATCAAATCTGCATGTCAAACATCCAGTCAAATAAGTAGGGACACACTCAATAAGTGATTTCTAAGGCGGAATTAGAGAGTTTATCAAGATTTAGTACAAAAATGTAAAAGGTACTATACAGAAATTGTAAAGCGCAGATACACAAAGTCATTGCCATATAGGTTCTCAGTAATAGGGCAATACAGAATAGAAAGCAAAATCAAAAACATTCTAAGTCCCATATGAGCAGCAAAATCAGTAAGCTACCAGACAGCATCCCCAGTAACATAGGAAAGTCTTCTGGCTCACGCACAAATGTGAGAGGTTATATAGGAAATCTTCTTATAGAACATTCTTCAATGTGTGAGCAAAATAATATATAATCAGCAAATTAGAACAGAGAATTAAAAAATGTCATACAGCCTTACCACCTAAGCACTATCCCCCTAAATGAATATTGATTCAGCCCTCTCTATGTTAATGTCTTACAGAGATGTCAAATCAAACTACTTACAAAACAACAATGTGAATGAATGCAATACTGTAAGCAGGCAGAAGACATCTTGAGAAATGAAACATTACTAAGACCAAGCTGGAGAGCCTTCTTAGAGGAGAACATCATTCAGAAATAACCAAAACGGGACTCACTTGAATATATACAGCTAAAACAGTAAATGAGCAGAGTGATACTATTTTGACCAAGATGGAGTTGAGGTCTAGCTGAGGCTCAGCTAGTACAAACAAGAACGTGCCCTTTTCAAGGGCATATCAAAATTGATTCCTGGTCTTTGGAGGTGCCCAATGGAGGTGGCCTTTAGAGTCTGACTGGTATGTTTGATACATTTTCTAGCCTAGGTTTAGGCCCTCAAACCCAAGCTCCACCAAGTATAGCTCCAGCTGAATAGGATCAGGAGCTTAGTCTCGGCTCACAAACCCTGCATACAAATCTGAATACTAGATGGACATAAAAAATTATAAGAACTCAACCGAGGTGTGTGGAGATGGCACATTTCCAATTTAATCTAACAATTGTAACTTCGTAGGAGTTAAAATACAGGGCATTTTCTTCTTCAAGCTTGAAGCTATTGAGAATTTTGTCTATGTACACAAAGAAACACATGACAAGAATGTTCCATTGCACCTTATTTATGAAAAAAACATGAATGTGAGTTAGGGTTTGGGGTACGGTCCGTACATATGCAATGTTGAGGTACTCACCGTACATGATGACACGTACGTTGTGGGTGATGGCATGTACGTCGCTTAGCGGGCCCCCTTTTCCTCATGCATCGCGGCGTACTTAGCTTTTCCGGCACTTTTTGGCTCCGGTAAAAATATAGCCGTGCGGAGTGCTGTGGGTACGAATCATACTTGCTGGTCTGTAAAACGCTGCCTGACTCCGTGCGGACGTCGCGTACGCGCAGTCCAGGATCGGAATTGTATGTATTTTTAGCCGTACGGTGTTTTTTACGATTCGTACGGAAATGGTATTTCTGTACGAATCGTACTTGCTGGTTTGTACGGTGGAATTCCCGGGTACGAGTCGTACGGAGAAAACGCTCCATACGACCATTTGCACCCGGGTTTTACAGGATCGGAATCGACACCATAGTGCTGTGGGTACGAATCATACTTGCTGGGCTGTAAAACGCTGCCTGACTCCGTGCGGACGTCGCGTACACGCAGTCCAGGATCGGAATTGTATGTATTTTTTAGCCGTATGGTGTTTTTTACGATTCGTACGGAAATTGTATTTCTGTACGAATCGTACTTGCTGGTTTGTACGGTGGAATTCCCGGGTATGAGTCGTACGGAGAAAACGCTCCGTACGACCATTTGTACCCGGGTTTTACAGGATCGGAATCGGCACCATAGTGTTTTGGTCCTTGATTGCATGCTAGTTTTGGAACGCCCTTCGGTGAAAAGATATGCTGCAATGATTAGTTTGTGTCAGCTGGATTAGCAACATTAATATGTTTGCAAGGTTGCCAGGGTTTGCAAGAAGAGTTGTGCCAGCTAGTCTTTATTGTGACATGTATATTGCTTTGGTCCAGACCTTCAAGACTTTTGTTATTTTTCTTCACAGAATCCAGTGGTGATCTGTAGGGAGACAAGAGTTCAGAAAAGTCGTAGAAGTAGAAGAACGACCTTGAGAATTCTAAATTGTCGCTGCAAATAGTGTGAAAGGAAAATAAATCCATGACAAATCAACACCAATAACTATATATCGTAATCTCTGCAAAGTATAATACATCAATCTGCCCAATAGCTACAAGGATGAGGTGCAAGAAATTGGGTTGTTGGTTGAGGTGGGTGTGAGCAACAATCCGAGGCCAGGGTGAAACTCAAAAAGTCTTTGAATTAACCAATGCCTAAAGAATTATAAGCCCAAAGAAAGTAGAACAATGGCACAGAATTTAACAAATTGCTAGGTAGTATAACTTCAGTGCTCAACAAGGATACAGTAACAATACAAAAAGAAAAATATGGCCGAAAAAGTATTAAGCAAATATTGGTGCGATGTAAAGCACAGCAACCTGGAGCTGGTAAAATTTAAGTTTTAATAAGTCTAGAAAAAGATGTCTAGGAGGCTAAGGAACTTCATAAAAGAAAAGAATGCGCAATATGATTGTCAATCGGTAAATTCAGTGGCTCCAGAATGTTCTGGGCATATGTAAACTCAGTAGATACCTCTCGTACAATTAATATAATAAACTGCATATCAGCTAGCACATGGGAGGAGCATATCAAAGGATTATATTGCAAGTCAAAGGACAAGAGCATAGAAGAAGATGGTAGTAAGTGCTCCAAGAAGGATAGTTGGGTAACACCTACCTGGTGCACAAAAATGCCGTTGTTGCCACCATCAAAGACAGCAGTCAATTGGACTCTTGGCCCCAATGGCCTTTTCGGAAAATCTGGTTAAATTAGATACTGATTTTTAGTCCTCATGGCACCATCCATTACACAATGCCTGTTACTTTACAGGGCTAATTCCACCTTCCTGGCTGGGTTCAATGTTTTGCTAAATCCACAAAAGAGGCTGCACCACATTCTAATCAACTATAGTATGACAGGACTGCTAGATGTGGAGGCCAAACAATATGCCACTCTAGTTTTGAATGATTTTAAAGTACTGATCCAAGGAACAGGAACTAATTCTATGGAACCAAATTGGCTCTAGAGATACTTATGGCATCATAAACAAGATCATTATACTGATAATACCTATAGCGAAACACATAGTGGCATCAAAAGCAAATATCTTTCCTTGTTGTATTCAACTGTGCACAACATTCAATACCATTGATCAAAATGTACTGTGGCACAAATAAAAAGGGTGAGAAATAGACCCAGGTCTGTTAAAGGCCATTCAGGTGCTAAATTCTGATACCTGGAAAACAGTGAAAATTGGATGACTGCAAATCCCTAGCCAAAAGGTTCTTGACTACTAGGGTCCTCAATCAAGGCTGTGTCATGGTGCTAATGCTCTTTCATCTTTATTTTCCGATATTACAGTCAACTTGTACAATCAAAATCTTGCATGCCGAAACTTGGTTGAAGGACAATTCATCTATTAACGTATGCGGACAACACCGTGATCATTGATAAAATGTCGGGTCTGGTGTCTCAGTGGACTAAAGCAGCCACTGCAGGGGCCTGTGTTCGAACTCATGGTCACAAGTTCAAATTTTGGCGGGTCCACTCAGCCTTTGATCCATTTGAGGACGATAAAATGAGTTCCATTGAGTTGGGTAACAATAAACATCTGTTATTCAGCGCCAGGACACCTTCAGGTAATCGTGCACTTTACAAATACTCATGTTATGTTATTTAATATATATTTTAACTAAATATAGCAAAAAAAGTAATTAAATAAAATATAAGCACACATAATGTGTACTTTAAAACATTTTATTAACAATTATCTTTATTTAATTTATAAACTTTTTAAATTATATAAAAATAAAGTATATACATATATGAATAATTTAAAATAAAGTAAAATATTCTATAATTAATTAACACATTAAACTATTAAGAGAAATATTAAAAATACATTTCAAAACACAATAAATACAACAGTAGGGAAAATGTTGGATATCGTAGGGGTAAAAATTACTATTCCCACTCCAGTGAGTGCAGCAGTAGGGAAAGTGTTGGATAGCGGAGGGGTAAAAATTACTATTTCCACTCCAGTGAGTGCAGCAGTAGGGAAAGTGTTCGATAGCGGAGGGGTATAAATTACTATTCTTACTCCAGTGAGGGCAAAAGTAGGGAAAGTGCTGGATATCACTCCAATAAAAAAATAAACATCAACATTTTTATTAAATTTGATTTCCATTATTACCATAAATATTATGGAAATTTAAATATATAATTATTACAAAAAATAATACACATTCATTAATTACACATTGTTTAAAATATAAACAAATATATAATATCCACAACACACATCTAAAATGAATTACAGAATTACAATTAATAATTACTAATTAATTAATTCAAATTAAATAATACAAATTGATTAACACATTAATTAATACAAATTAATTAACAAATAATTAATAAATCATCAATAAAAAATAAATTACTTCCCACCATTTACACCTATAAAAGCAACAACACACACCTAAAATTAATTAAACAATTAACGTACGTAATTATTAATTCATTAATTATAAATAATTACCAAGTAGTAATCAAACAATTATTAATAAATTAATTTACACATTTATAACTCTATAACATCACAATTATACAAGTATGAATAAAGGTAAATTATTAAATACATTTCATATAGTTAAATTACTTCCCACCCTATTCCCCTATAAACCCACAACCCACTACGGAACTCAAAACACAAAATCCAATTTAAAAATAAGTATTAAATACTATAAATTATAATTAAAGTCTATATAATTAAATTACTTCCCACCCTACTCCCCTATAAACCCACAATCCGCTACGGAACTAAAAACGCAAAATTAAAATAAAAATAAAAATATTAAGTACAAAAATTTTAACATGTAATAAAAATACTAATAATTCTCATACAAAATAATAAAATACATAACATTAATAATGAATCGATATTTATAACAACTATATTTGTGGTAATGATATTTAACACTTCGATATTTTTGCAATCATTATTAATTACCTAACAATTGATATTCTTTACCACAATATTTTTTACATCGATATTTTTTACCCACTATATTTTTACCTCAATATTTCTGTAGGTCGCTATTTATACATCGATATTCTTGCTCTGTACCAATCTAACATATGCATTGCTAAAACTTTCAAATAATATCTCTGCACCATTCCTAAAGCTATTGCTTGATGTTATTAAAGCCAAAATTATGCCAGCTCTAACATATGGTTGTGAAATCTTCCCTATATCTCTATTGCAACCTATTCAGACAGCTCTTCACCTTGCCAACATCTGCATCATAAGCACAAATCAGCTTAGAATTCAATTTATTGAATCAGTCTTTAGATCAAGCTGACTGCATTCCAAATTTCTAGCATATCTACAAATCTGCCCAGAAGAGCACACTTAAGGCAACAGTTTGGATGAAGTTCAGTCTTGAAGCAGATATCTGAAAGTCATCTTAAAAATATAAATAAACCACTTGTTCTTCTAAAGGTGTCAGATTCATGGGAACCAATGCTCTCCAATAGAAAGTTTAAGACACAAATGAAAATATAACAACTCTTATGTTTCTTTCCCTTACAAAAGTCTTTCTGCACTTCAAGAAGCACATTGCCATTCAATTGTCACCTATCGGCCCAAATGAAGTGGAACCCTATTTGGTGGTTGAGACATCATTCAAAATGAAAAGGGATTTAACAAGGCTAAGATTTTGGCTATTTGTTGCGGGTGAAATTAGACAACAATGGGAGTATGGATGTAAATCATAAAATTGCACATCGGCTATTAATAAAAAGACTCACAGGCACATTCCACATGCTGCTGCCAGGAGCCTTCTTCAGAATGCACAAAACTCCTAGTGCCATCCTTCAGACACTTGAATATAAGATCAATTACATTGGTTTCAAAAGACTGCTCCAGTCCAACAGATATGCAACTTGCAAGTGGATTTATAAAGGTTTTCAACATTCTAGAGAAACCATACATGGGGATACTTATTATGAGCTGTGTGACAACCTGAACAATGGACATGCACTTATATATATCACCTTATTCATATGAAGTATAGGTTTCAGCCACTGTTTTGTTTTTGTATTTGTCTTTATTTAAATATCATGAAACCAATCTTCTTTACTGTGAAGAGCATCCATACCATTGGACTCTGCATTGTCACACCCACATGTTTTGACTCACCACTTCTGAGTTAGTTTTTGTTGCCATTATTACTCAAGGCACTTCACTGCTAACCACTGCTAAAGTGCTTCTGTTCCATGCCTAAAATATGGTGACTTAAGCCTCCATCTGACTGGTACATTTAAATTACCTATAAGTCCCTAGTGTACGGTACTCCATGTACTCAGGGCCTGAATAATAAACTCTACTAGTAGGCCTGCAGCACTAATTGTGGCACTCACTAAAATTGCCCTTTAGAACATGTCTCAGGCCTGCTATAGCAGTCAGTAGTGCATTCCTCAACTTGGCAAAATAAACCTTTTGCCAGGCCTAATCCTTCCGTTTTAATACATATAAGTAACCTCTAAGGTAAACCCTAAAGACCCACAGGTCAGGGTGCATTACATTTACAAAGTAGGGCATGTGGGTTTAAGTTTTACATGTGCAGATAGTGAAAAACTATGACATTTGATTTTCACTACTATAAGACCTATCTCTGTGGTTCGATGACATTGGTTTAACTTATTACATTTAATAAGTGCTAACATTTTGGGACTAGGTGGAAATGTCATGTTTGGATTCAAATTAATTGTAATTTCATATCCTCAATAATGGTACATTCGGACATACGAAATTGGGTTTTGATTGAGAGGGAGCAGACTCTTCTCAAGCAGCAACCCAATCATTGTCACTGTGAACCACTAAATTCACTAAATTAACCTGTGCTTAACCCTTTGGTAGGTTTAGGCTTAGCTTAGAGATAATGTGTAACATATTTATGCAGCACACAAACAGTAATAAAGTGAAAACATAACACCAGAAATATCCTTCATGAATGTTAGAGTAGCTCTCCGGGTTGTTCAGTTCATACTATATGCCTGGAGCAGGCAGAGTCACAGGTGCACAAAGTCAGGTGGAGCAGAAGTGAATTTGGAAAAGCAAAAGGGTCCAGTCAAGGAGAATTTAAAAAGAGGTTGAATCCAAGGTCAGATTATTCATGGTGATTATTTGTATTACACAGAATCACTGAGCCACACTGCATAAACACTGTTCTGAATCTTAACACTCAGCACCAATGTAGGATATTGTTTTTTTGGCCATCGGGGGCCATTGGGGACCCTTCTCAAGCAACAACCAAAATCTCTATCAGAATGAACCACAAAAGTCACTATATTAGCCTGTGCTTAACCCTCCAGTAGCTTGACACAAAGAAGGCCAGTCTTAACTTAGAGGTAATGTTTAAAGTATTTATAGGGCACACAAAAAGTAATAAAGTGGAAACATGACACATGACAAATTCCACATCAATTTTGAAAAATTGATTACGTTTAATACATTAAGGGGCCGATTCCGATCCTGTATTTTTTTTTTCCGTACGACTCGTATCCGGATTTTTTTCCGTATGAATCGTACAAGTCACGTCCGACCCGTGAAGTACGATTCGTATGGGAAAAAGTACATACGGATCGGCCCGATCCGTACGAATCGTATCGGGAAAAGTTGTACGAGACGGACACGGACACTTTTCCGTACGAATCGTAAAAATACAGTCCGAGCGTACAAGTACGATCCGGACCGGCTTTCCGATTTCCGATTCGTACGGAAAACGTCCCGTACATGGGGAATGACTTTACCCGCTACAAGTTTGTACAAGTCGTATCCCGGGAAAAGTTGTTCCCGGGGTGTGAGTCGTACAGGCCCCCCCATGCATATGTACGGTGCGGACCCCAGCGCATATGTACAGTGTGTACCCCCAGCGCGTATGTAAGCACTGTACCCCCAGCAGGTATGTATGCACCGTACCCCCAGCGCGTACGTGCTGGGGGTACGGTGCGTACATACGCGCTGGGGGTATGGTGCATACATACGCGCTGGGGGTACGGTGCGTACATACCCGCTGGGGGTACGCACCGTACATGCACAATGCACGGGGGTGTATACCTGTATGACTCGTACCCCTGGGGACTCAGCTTTTACGGCTGTTATTAGCGCCCGTAAAAAAAGGAGCCGTACGGAGTGACGTAGGGACGAATCGTACTTGCTGGGCCGTAAAATGCTGCTTAAATACGTACGGACGTCACGTACAGGCTGTTCCGGATCAGAATCGTAGGTTTTTTTTTTACCCATAAGGTCTTTTGTTTGATTCGTACGGAAATAGGCTTTCTGTACGAATCGTACTTCCTAGATGGAACGGACAGTTTACCGGGTACGAGTCGTACGGAGAAAACGCTCCGTACGACGATTCGTACTGCCTTTTTCCAGGATTGGAATCGGCCCCTAAATGATACTTGAATGACAAAAATCCAACCGGTAGAACCGTAGAAATGCAATTTCAAAGTCTTCAGGAAGTATAGTGCCTAAAAGCACATAGTGCCACTTGCAGTCATCTCGTCATGCTACACTGGGAGGGCGGAGAGTCAAAA
Organism: Triturus cristatus; assembly: GCF_964204655.1. Taxonomy (NCBI): domain Eukaryota; kingdom Metazoa; phylum Chordata; class Amphibia; order Caudata; family Salamandridae; genus Triturus; species Triturus cristatus. Next base: position 641,667,035 of record NC_140582.1, read on the forward strand.
AGTTAGGCTGACCACCATCGGGCGTGGGCTGGATGCAGGGATCAGGTTAGTCCCCCTTAATCAAGAATCCAATTTCTCACATTCCTGTGCTGTACATGTAACTGACGGGCATTCTGCTAGGCCGTGAGGGCCTTCTGGAGCTCCTGCTTCTTGAAGGTCCTGATTACTGGAAGCTCCCTCTCCCTGCTGTATCTTTTGAGCTCAGCCACTGTGTACCTCTCTGGGTTGTTGAGCTCAAACTTCATGCTAGTAGCAGGCAGGGTCACAGGTGCACAACGTCAGGTGGAATAGAAGTGAGTGGCACTTCACAAACAGGAATTCTGGATCCCTCCACTGAACACCAAAGTAGGAAATTTAGGTTTTAACCCAGGGGTGTGAAGACCCTTCTCAAGCATCAATCACAATCCTTGTCAGGGTGAATCACTAAAACCACTAAATTAAGCAGTCAGGCTTAACTTAGATGTACAATGAAATCTAAGGTGTACCGAATACCATGGCTGTGTAGTCTTGATTCCACCTGATACCTCTTCATCCCACCACCAGACACTGCCTAACCCATTTTGGCACCCTTTCAGGTTCTTTTCAATGCCTGCTGTCTTCATGCTTCTTTCCCACTTTTGTGTTTTTCTCTCTTTTGCTCTCGGTTGATGTCTGATGATGAAAAATATATGCTGGCCCCCAAAAATGTAGTGCCGATGGGCCTCAACAGCAACCACCTGCTCACATCAGGCACTGCATGGTCTTCAATCATTAGATTAATCAATGTGCAACCTTTTAATTCCTAGGTATTCACTGGGTATTAGTTATTCTGACATGTGCACTGAGCACAGTTTATTTCTTGAGCACATGGGCTACTGTTTATAATCTTGTGTCCTTTGAGGACTTATGATTTTTGGTACTTAGTGCAGCTTATTCCTTTGGATGCATTGGTTAATATCTGTTTTGTCCTTGGGCCTTCTCTTAGAAGGAACAGGGCATCATATATTCTGACATTAGGTATTATTTATGATTATCTTTTACATAGGCCACTGCTTTTTCAGTTGTATGCATTTTAAATTGTTCATTTCAATCATGTGCCTGTAACTCTGCTCCTTCCAAAGAATGTTTCCAGCATTATATTGATCCTGTCTACTGCTTCTTTCTTTTCTGCCCTAGATACATTTATGTTGTGATTAATGCACCTTCACCTCAACGCACAGGGCAGTATTTTTAATTGTATGCAATTAGTGTAGGTCTACTCACCGGAATATATTGTTTTCGATCTTGTGCACCAACCACTGCCACATCTTTTTGTTGCACTGAGCAATCAATGTTCTTTAACATATTGAATGCATTGGGCATTGCTTATTCTAGCAGAATGCAGTATCTTCACATAAATGCACTAGACATTGTTTATTGCAGCACTAATCTCAAGTTTTATTGAACTCTATCTAAAGGCACTGAGGTACTGCAGAGGATGGTGAAAAACCGATGGTTTCCTTTTCTAACAGGGCTGAATCACAAATAAGATCTCTACACAAACCTTACACTGGTGGTGCAGCAGTAGAACAATCTTCTGGAACAGCAAGGGTTCACAACTTTTCCCAAAAGTGCTACTGCAGCAAAAACAAGAAAAGAGGATGTATTCCTCAAGAAAAAAACGTTATATCATTGCATGCTTCCTTATTTCAAGGTCCTGTGCGCTCATTTCTACTATATTGTTTAGGTATTCTGGGTATTTGTGTTCTCTTTTTATGTCTTGCGTAAAGACAGGCTTCAGCTAACTGTTGTTAAAGAACGTTTGTGGACAATACCAGTATTTACAGTGGGATTTTCAGTCACCTATTGCTTAGCATTTGTTGGCTTTTTAATGACTCTCATTTGCTTACTTCTTATTGAAAGTCTTTGTATCCTTCCACTGCCCACAATCAAAGAACTCATTTTTAGGTGTCACGTATAAAGAGCTTTTAGTTGTCTCTTGTCAAATACCTATTGTGGATAATACCAACACTTAGGGGGATATTCTCAAGAACGTGTGATAACCACTGCAAGTTTAGCTTAATGCAACTTTGCATAATGCAGTCTATCGCGGGAAAGCAACGGCGTGTTAACGTAGTATTCCTAACCTGGCGGCACCATGCGATAGTCCCACGATAATGCGTAAAATGAGCGCGTTAAAATCAACACGACGCAGTAAAAATGCGAAACACAAACGCAAATAAAGTTGCGATGAGGCCAACAGTGATAACCAGTGACAGGCCTGCAATTCCCATGCGTCATGCAGGAAAATGCACTATAAAAGCTGAACAAGAAAAACGCACCATAAACAAAATAAACTGCGTAGCAACATGGATGCACCCGTAATGAGTGCCCAGGTCAACGTGAACCCCACAAGCCCCACAGACCACCAGCAAGGAACCTCAAGTCGGGGAAGGCCAAGGAGAAGAGGAAGAGGAAGACAGGGTACAGTCCGCATGACAACCGGATCGTCGTCACAGAGGTGACAGAGCACTAACAACAACTGTCCGTCACCTCCACCCTGTCATTGGCAACACAGACGGAAATATGGCATTTCATTGTGAATGCAGCCGGAGTGCCGGGGAGGCCAAGATGTGCTGGCACGATGTGAAGAGCCAAACCAAGCAGAAACCCACTGCCAACAGGACGGCAGCAACGGTGAATGAATGAGGGAGTCCTGTGCCACAGGAGGAGCTGGAACAAATGGTGGGCACAGTCATCAGTGTGGAGACGGTGCAAGGAGTCGGGAGTCCGGACACAACATCAAGAGGGTGAGTAACAAACAGGGACTGGGGGGATGGGGAGGGACGGGCACAAAGGCACACATGCACAACGACATGTAGCACACCGCACACCCACAATGACCCTTGGTCATGTCCCTGATCACTGTGGCACCCTGAAGCACACATACAAACATCAAGTAGGCCCCTGTCCACCATGTGCCCAAAGGGGTCACACCCCACACATTGCCAATTCCACAACACACACATGCACCCGTGCAAAACACAGCAAAGATGCGTATGTGAGAGCTACACTGACAATGCAAGTGACACCACATGACGAGCATCATGGCTGGAATCCAATCACCATGACATTGTGCATGCCACGACACTGAGGTGGCTGAGTGTGGCCCACATTCGGAAAGGAGCAGGTCACACTCTGGCACATCCACGTGCATCAACAACCACTGATGTGAACAATACACCTGCAGACAAATAATGCACAAGAGTTCAAAAACCGTCCAAGAGCACAAATGACCCAAGTCGCCAACATCAGAGCTCCTTAAAAGCACAAAAGCAAAAGGCGCACCACCTCCAAGGGATAAGGGGCACCAGAATCACAGCTGCAGGTGCGACTCTCCCAGAATGAAGTATAAATGCAACAATATCTCAGCCGGATTTATTGAGACTGTTTGAATTTGTATGTACAAGACATTACGATAAACAAACACAAGAAAAGAGGCTTCAAATATTTCAACCAATGCGCCCGTGGGCGTCATATATTTTAAGAAGATCAGAAGATAAACAAAACAGTTGTTACAGCACTGTTGGGTATAAATACCAAGGCAACCCTAAAGAAAAGTGTACAAAGTGCTCGTGACAATGAAGTGACGGCGCAAGTGACAACGTGAGAAAACACCACAGCATACGGCGCAAGATAACATACAATATATATACACGATTAAAAAGGTTCACACATAGATTAATGCAGATATACAATAGGTCAATTTCGTTGTGTTAAGGAACCTAAGGTCAGGGTGCGCCTAAGGCGTTTGAGCTGGTGGGCAGGGGTCGACGGCGTTTCGATTCTATTCACTAAGGATCATCTTCAGGACCTGGGTCGCCTATTTGAGGAGTGCTGTGTGAATAAAAGCAAGTATCAGAGCGGCTGAGAGCGAAGGGAAGAAGGTGAGTGCCTTCAAGGAAGGAAGGAGGACTAACATATGCCTACCTGGTGCGCGTTGAATTAATCACAGGCACAGAGGCAGGAGCAATGAAACGTGAAGAACGATCGCTGAGTGGTCGAATTTCAATTTGGGCTGGGCGTCAAGGATAAATCAGCCAGTAGGTATCTGAAGGGAAAACAAAGCGGATATCATCGTGGGGAAACAAGGGAAGGGAAAAACGGGGGGGATGGGGGGGGTGAGGGTGAAGGGAGGTAAATAGGAACGGAGGGTGATAGGTTTAATGTTGTGGACAAGGAGGTAATCAACCATAAAAATGAGAAAGCATAGTGGGAGACTCCGGGGAAGAAAACCAAAACCGGAGCCGGTGGAAAACTCACCGCTAAAAGATGAGAAACGGAGGAAGGTAAGGACAGTTGCAGGGATACCACCCTGATCGATATGGTAAAGTTCAGGACGATGCCTAATAGAGAGGGCAAGAAGTCGTAAGACAGGTGATTAAAAACCCCTTCTTTGTGAAGGATATAGCCGGGAAATGTAGATGTTAGGCAAAAAGGGGGGCTTACCTGTTTCCAGGGTCAAAGAATCAGAGGCTGGAATTAATCCAAAAATCAAGGACCGCGAGGATGCCACAATCGTGTGCTGTCCACAGTCAATGCCCTGAATCAAAACGGCGTAACTTACTCTAAAGAGGAAAACGCATGTGCTACGGGAAATGTCCCGGAGGGCGCTGATTAGGTCCTCGGGGCAGAGGGCGGGGTGTAACTAAGGATGCCAGGAAAAGGGTCCGTGTGTGAGGGAAGTGAAAGAGAAGAAATACGAAGGAAGTTAGGTACTAAGGCCAGGTTCAAAACACAATAAATCAGTGTCGGGGCAGTTTAAAAACAGAATACGATAAATTCATGGGTTCGGAACCACTCGACACAGAATGGTCCAAGGTTTTAGACATGAGAGCAATTCACGGTTATAAACTGACAAAAAACCAGGTGCATATACCATATTTAAGATCTTTGATCATTGCAAAAGAATAGAGTGTAAATGATCATGTGGTAACGTATTGTCATACAATCCTTATCTAAACGTACACCGCATAAACTGGGGCGCTAAACATTAGGGTAGAGATCAGATACATCATAGGTGGGCATGGGTACATAGAGGCAGTGTGAGTGAGGTATCAGGTGGAAAATTGAATTGTGCTGTTCCACTCATTGATGGTATTCAACCCCTGGTTCACAGAGTTACAGCGTGTTATCCATTTGCATTCACTCTTGTTCAGAAGAGATTGCAGATTGCCTCCGCGAAGTGGGAGGCGGGGTTGGTCTATTACTTGCCACTTTATGTCGAGTTCATCATGAATCTTCTCCAAGTAGTGGGTTACCAGGGGGGCTGTAGTAATCTTACAATGTATCCTGCTTTTGTGCTGAATAATTCTTTGCTTTACCATCTGTGTAGTTTGCCCAATATAGATGAGATGACATGGACATTCAATGGCGTAGATTACATTCTGTGAGCGACAGTTGGTCAGCGTATTTAGAGAGTGTGATTGGTTGTTAAATCTGAATTCCTTGGTATTGAAGGTAAGTTCACAAACACTACATGTCTGGCATTTGCAATGACCAAGTACAGGTGGCAAACCCCAAGTCGAGGTGATGGTATTGGATTTGGCAGATTTAGTAGGCCAAGTGATGGCATGAACCAAGTGGTTGGATAGATTGTTGCCTCGCTTAAAAGAGAAAAGAGGTGGCTCCTGTAAGGATTTATTGGTTCTCAGAAGTGTCCCAGAATGAAGCACACACACATAGCAATGACAGCACATCCACATGGACGACAATGTGGAACACAGTGCAACACTTACACTGCAGAACAGAGGACACAACTGGGTCCGCCTGTGTGTAGAAAAGGGCCAATCACATCTGACATAGCAGGAAACTGTGAGATGTAAATGTACATGTACAACCTCACCTATGTCATGTAGTACAAATGTCCACTGTCCTGCATCAAATATCCGCCCCTCCCAAACAGTCACAATGTACATTGTCATGCAGTCTGTATGTAAACTTGAACAATGCGTCAACATACATGCCAACACAATGTCAACTAGCATCTCCTTCACATTGCTGATAGACAAACAACACCTCCAGCAGAGCAGACCAGACAGCTCTATAGTGATGCTGAAGAGGATCTCCACACTTTTGACACCGACGCCCTACAACAGTTCATGGACATCTTAGGCAATTGACCTCCAGTAGCAGGCCAGCACCGCTGCCTCGTGGATACCGCACCCCCTGCACAGACAACACTGCTGGACACACCCAACCCCATCTGGCTCCCAGCAGCCCACCAGAGCAAACATCACATTCCAAGGCCAGGTGTCAGACTGCCAGAAGGGGGTGGCCGAACATGTTCGGGTGGGGTACTACCTCATGGCAGCCAAACTAGATTACATACGTGGGTGTCTAAGTCTCATCAGGGACCACCTACACTCCCCAACTGAAACCCACACTGCGACAGAGACACATGCCTTTGCACATTTCCAGTACTTAACTACACGCAGAGCCATGGGATGATCATCCACAACGCCACATTCGACGGGCATACGCCGGCTCAGTTCACTCCTCTTACGTATTGAGTGGGGGACGACAAAGCTACATGTGCAATGTCTCACCCGCTGCCTGCGGTGACATGGCTGCATCCGCCGTACACGGCACAATGTAATGTTGTAGGGCCCATGGCCCTAATGCATACATCATGAGCACACGGACACACTAAGATAGCTCGTTGAACTGGCTACGGGCATGTGCGCTCGACACCTTTATTGGCATTGTCACATGTACATTGACGTATGTGCTGGTTGTGTGTGTGGTGAGTGTAAGCCAGCCCTCATGCTGGCAACAACATGAACAGTGATCCCAATTAAAACGGAAACAAAAAACACCAGTATAACAGATACAACTGTGAAGCATCATGGTGATAGCCGGAGAAAGTACAGTGTTCACCCAACATGGAAGCAGAATGGGCCATGACTTGAGCAGCACAGAGTCAGTGGCCCCGGATGCTCTGCGGCAGGCACACCTCCACGGGACGGTGACTTAGGGTGTAGTGAGATAGGGGCACATAAAGTGCTGAGCGGGTCCTCGTCGATGTCGAAGGTGAAGGGAGCGGAGGTTTGCGGGGGACAGTGGAAGGTGTCCTACAGGGCATGATGCAGAGGGCAGAAGTCGTCCGGAAGAGGCAAATGGAGGAGTGGAATGCAACAGCCTAGTTTTTGCCACAAAGTCAGAATCACTGACATGATGATGAAGACAACCCCAAGTCCATAGACTCAGTCGCCACCAAAGTTCAACCAGCAAGTGTCCATGGATGTCGGGGAACAGACTTAGTGGCACCGGAGCTGAAAGGGGATGCAGTCAGCGATGAGGCCAGTACAATGACATCAAATCTGCCATAAAGAAATCATGACTGAGTTCCCAATGGGTGACCTACTCAACCGCAGTGTATGCCGGAGGCAGCGGTCCGCATGGGCCCACAGACACGTGTCGTTGGGATGCTATGCACAGAGTTGGTGGCACCACATCGAAGGGAGTACAGTAATACCAACTCAGCCATAAAGTGTGTTCTCTGCCATTGCATAATCAAGACTCAGTTCTACTTGACCTAGTGTAGGCCGGAGGCAGCAGTAGAATACGTCAACGAGAAAGGAGTTAAGCGGGCCTGTGTCGAGGGGGCCATGATGGTCTGACGATGCTGCCAAGGTCGCGGGCCTGGGGCTTGCAGCTTGTGCTTGCACGTGGTGGGCCCTCTTTGACACACGCCCGTGTCAGCAGGTGAGTAGTGAGGCCTGGCTGCACAGGGGCTTGTATGTCTGGTTCGGGGACCAGCGGCCCGGGGAGCAATAGGCGCACAGAATCGCAGGCCACACCGCTCATGGCAAGAGCATCGGCATTGTGGCGGGGTGGGAGGTGCCGCCCTGGCAGACACTTTGGGCATTCCGGAAGAGAACCACGCCTAGAGCTACGTGCATTTTATTCACACCCCTACGCTGGCCTGGTGTACGCTGGGCCAGACCACTCTGAACACTCTTACAGGGGGGCATCACAAGCTAATTTCCGCGTTTTTCCCCACTGACTGGGGTGACATGGTTGCGTCCACTGTCCATTGCACTCCAAACACCAGCAGTGCATGTAGACATGGATATTTCTGTGGTCGGCATACTGCAGTGTGTCCAGAACATCTCCGTCACACTTGGCATTGTCTACAGTCTCATTCATGGGTCACTTGCCTCCTTCGCACATGCCTGGTTCCCACCTCTCACAACATTCCGCTATTGTGTGACTGAGATGCCATGCCATTGATGGCTCATGTACATGGCTCGCCAGGGATGCCACCGTAAGTTGTGCTGTCGTGTCTGGTGGGTGGACATGTTGTTTGGCATGTTGTATGTGTTTTTGTGACAAGTGCATTGACAGAGTTGTGAGTTGCATGATTGTGGAGTTGAGGTGTTGGGTGTGTTCATTTGGTACTTGCCAACGAGCTGTGCATTCCCATAGGTACCATCCTGGAAGCGCTGGTTGATGTTGGACTGTCGGAAGATGAAGGAATTATGCACACTGCCTGGGTAGTTGGCGACGATATTGGTATTGGTAAGGAGTCCCCGGTGGTCCACTATTGCCTGCATATTGATGGAATGCATGTGCTTTCTGTTGCAGTAGTTGTTTGCAGTGTCAGCAGGGGGCCCAAGTGGGACATGTGTGCAGTCGATTGCCCCAACACGTGCGGGAATCCAGCTTTGGCGTATAGTCCTTGCTTGGCCCCCAGCTGTTCCTGCGCATTGTGGGGGACGTATAGGTACTGGGGTACCAAGCTGATGATGTCATCGAGGACAGGTGTAAGGAACTTGGATGGGGATGGCTGTGTGGTGACTACAGCAGTGTTTCAGCTATACTAGGTACGGGCTGCGACAGTGCTCTTTTGGCTCCATACTTTTTATGATTAATGTAACGCGGAAAAGCTTTTTAATATTGTGATGCCTGTGTATTCCTTCAAGTTTTTAAAATGTTAATCATTTCATTTTAAGTTGGTTTTACTCTGAGTACCTCTCTTTGGAGCCGGAGCACGTCTCCCGGTTCTTCTGTGTGGGTGTGCGCTGCCCGTCCGTGCGAGCGGGCCCACCCCCATTGCCCCGGAAGAGGTTATTGGTCCAGCGCTAACCTCCCAGTCCCCATATAATGAACGCTGGCGCGAACGCGCAGCGGGCGCGCCGGCGGCGCACCGAAGGCGCGCCAAAGGCAAGCCCGTCTGCACCCGTCCGTGCCAGGAGCGTGCCAGTGGCAGGGCCCCCCCCTTTCCTACCCCCTTTCCCTTATGATATACTCGTTCTAGCCTGCTAGCACTACAGGTGAAGAAAACGGTAGACTGTATCCCTGTCCCAGACCCAGAATACCTAAACAGCTACCTCTGCCCCGGATGCGGTTTTACCGCCGCTAGAGAGATTAAGAGTCATGAAGCAGGAGTTACCCATCCCCCATGTACGATGCCTGGGATAGGATACTCTGTCGACCCCAATGACACTCAGAGGCGACCTATCAACCAGGAATTGGGGGTGAGTCTAAACAATCATCTGGTCTGTATCCTTTTGAATGCTCGCTCTGTGGTCAAACACAAACACAAACTTGAATTGTTTCTGACCGAACATTCTCCGGATATGACCTTCATTACGGAAACATGGACCAACGTGGCTTCTTGCCCAGACTGGAACATCGCTTTACCATTCGGTTACGCACTTCTTTGTCTTGATAGAAAGGTGGGCAGAGGGGGGGGGCTTAGCGATCATTTATAAGGACCAATTAAAAGTTCAGGTCAGGGCTATTGAAAATATGCATGCAGAAGCGCTACAATTTAACATATTCCTAAAAAACTCTAACATTGCCCATGGGTTACTGGTGTATAGACCCCCTGGACCTAGGGCCACGTTTCTTGAGGCCCTCCAGGTGCATCTAGAGTCTTGTACAGAGTACGCGGCCTAAACGATCCTTGGGGACTTTAATCTCCATTTGGAGGATGATAGTAACTCGGACTCTGCGAGACTACTGGACAGTATGGAGGCATATGGACTATCTCAACTGGTGACAGCCCCAACTCATGATGGGGGGCACACCCTGGATGGTCTCTTTTCCAGCCACCCAGACCTGGTATTTTATGGGGTTGAATCTCTCCCGATCACAGGGCAGTGTTCTTCAAGATTGGCCTAAATTTAAGGGTAAGAAGTGATCCCCAAAAACCCACCAAGATCTTTTTCAGGAGACTAAAGTGTCTCTGATGGAGGCACTGGGACACCCCCCTCCTATCCTGGAGGAAAATAATGATACTGCTGTCTCCCAATTTACCAACTGGTTTGGGGACGCTATTAATCAGGTCGCCCCTCTTCAGTCAGCTACCCAGAATAGGCGCACTCCGGGCGCCCCTTGGTATGGCCCGGAGCTGAAAGCACTGAAGGTAGAGTGTAGACGGCGGGAACGGCTATGGAGAATTGATTACAACAGGAGCCATAAGTCAGCTTACAACTTGGCCCTGCACAATTACAAGCTGGCCATTAGGAAATCTAAGCAAGATTATTTCTCCCGCAAAATTTCCGAGGCTGGGAATTCCTCTAAAGAACTCTTTAAAATGGTGGCCTTCTTGTCTAGTCCGCAGCAGACCAACCAGTTCAGCCCGGATCAGCTCTTTTGTGACCAGCTTGCCTCCTTCTTTCACACTAAGGTTACTACTATCTATGAGGATTTATTAAACACTTTGGGACCCCCCACTTTGGATCTTCAGCAGGAGCCACCTATCTGTAGGCTGACCACTTTTGATCCTTTAACTAACAGGGAGGCTCTGACACTATTAGGCTCCATAAAGTCAGGTGCCGCCTCTGACCCATGTCCCCCGGACATTTTCCATCTGGCGGCGGACAGGATAGTGCCATGTCTCACGATCCTAATTAATCAGGTGCTAGCAGCAGGTACCTTTCCAGTCACCTGGAAAGCAGCCTGTGTTAAACCCCTCCTCAAAAAGGCCTCCCTGGACCCCTCTGAACTTAAGAATTATCGCCCCATCTCGGGCCTTCCTCTGGTGGCTAAAGTTGCTGAGAAGGCTATTAATCAAAAGCTGATGGGGTATTTGGACAAAAACACTCTGCTGGACAGGTCCCAGCACGGTTTCCGGCCTAGGCATTCCACAGAGTCTGCCCTCATAACAGCAGCTGAGGGGATTCGGGCGACAGTAGACAAAGGGGGGCGAGCCATTCTCGTTCTTCTGGATTTGTCTGCTGCGTTCGATACTGTGAACTATGGGGTGCTGATTCAGCGCCTCTGGGAGGATGGGATTGCAGCCCGAGCCCTGACTCTGCTCTCTCCTTTCCTGGACGATAGAACACAATGTCTAAACTGGACTGGTCTACATTCGGACAGTTTTACTCTGCCTTGTGGTGTTCCCCAGGGCTCAGCTCTTTCCCCCACCCTATTTAACATTTATGTTAAACCCTCGGCGAGCTTGGTTAGGAAGCATGGCTTCACGTTGGTATCCTATGCCGATGACTCACAGCTAGTGATATCAGCTGCTGAGCATCCTGATCAAATAGCGGCCAAATTCCACGCCTGTCTCTCCGATGTGATGACATGGATGCATCGGAGTTTTTTGAAAATCAATACCGAAAAGACAGAAGTGATGGAATTTGGGAAGGGGCCATCAGTCTGGAACTCCTTTTGGTGGCCTTTGGCAGCCGGGCAATGTCCCCTCCCAGTCACCAAGGTGAGGAATCTGGGGGTGGTTTTTGATCAAAAGCTAAACATGTCAGCTCAGGTCAACAGCCTTACGTCCTCCTGCTTTTTTTCTGCTCAAAACCTTGCGGAAGGTTCTTCCATATATACCTCTGGCATTACAAAAGACTGTGATGGCTGCTCTTTTCATGTCCAGACTTGGGCATCGACAAATTTCAGGTCAGAAAGCTCCAATCCTTGCAGAACGCCGCAGTTCGGGTTATCCTTAACTTACCCAGGGGCTGCTCCACCGGACGCGGGAAGGAACCATCTCCACTGGCTCCCGGTTCAACAAAGAATCGAGTTCAAGGCACTTTGTTTGGTGCATCGGGCTCGTTTTGGCGGGGACGCGAACGATGGGACTGACAGGTTTATACCCTACACTCCGCTCCGTGCTCTGCGATCGGCCAATCTTGGCCTTATGTGTATCTCCAGATTCAATCTTGCCAGATGGGGTGGGCGTTCCTTCGCCATCTGTGCAGCGAGATTATGGAACCAACTGCCTTTCGAGTTGCGACTCCAACCTAGCTACGTCCTCTTCAGAAAATTGCTCAAGCATCACCTATTCCAGGTCCAGCTGTAATTTATTCTCCTGCAAGTCACATACACCACAGCGCCAAGACATCATATGGTATTCGAGCGCTTTATAAGCCTTTTTTATACTTTTTTTTATACTTTTATACTTATATATGGCTGTGAGACTCCTCCGACTCTGGCGATTGTTTGTTGGGAGGTACCGGAGGCCAACATGTGCAGCACAGCCCGCAGCTTTGTCTGCGGAGGGATGCTGGTTGTCCACTGTGTTGGTACCGTCGGCCTGTGGGCAATGATGTTCAGGATGCGGAGATGGTTGTCCTTTCGGGCCTGTAGTGGGCATTGACATTGTCTGGTGTTGGGTCTGTGAGGCTGGTGCATTTCCTGAAGGTCCGTTGTCTTTGTTCGCGCTGCCTCTGTGGTGGTCCGGGGGGGCGGTCCTGAAGGTGGTGGCGGTGGGTGTTGTTGCCCTCTTGGGGCTCCGGGATGCATGGTAAGTGGCTCCATGGCATCTGTTGTTCTTCATGTGTGGCTCTGGGCTGGGCTCCCTTGTGTGGTGCCAGTTGTCGTCCGAATTTACACCAGGTCAGAGCAGGTGTTAATTTCCTGCTGCTAAAGTGCCTGATCGCCTGTTTTGTGTTCTTATTGCCGATCTGGATGGTCTTTGAGAAACTGTAGGTTTGGTGTTGTCGCTGCTTTTTGCTCGGGAACGCCTATTCTGCATCTCATTATCGATAGTTGCCGGGGTCATCTGTGGCGATTTTTTTTGCGGATGTTTTCACACGGAAACTGGTATTATCGGCTGTTAGCAACAGCTTGTGAATGGAGCGATAAATTTATCGCTACTTTGGCTGTGATAAAGTGCTGATAACTCACCGATGGCTCCTTGAGAATATGCCCCTATGTGTGATAAATTCGGTTACTAGCTGGCAGGTGTGTGAGCCCTGGTCAAGAAGCAACCACAATCCTTGTCAGGGTGAGGCACAAATTAGCCTGTGCTCAAATCTCTGATTGTTTGGCGCAGAGCAGTAAGGGCTAATTTAGAGGCAATGTGTAAGCATTTGTGGAACTCCTCAAAGAGTAAAACAATGATAATACCTCGAAAAAAGGATCCCACACCAAGTTAGAAAAAAGTGAACTTATTTTAATAGTAAAACAAGACCAAAGGGACAAAAATCCTTTTAGTTGAACAAGATATTTTAAATAATTTAGTGAAAATAGCACCAAAAAGAACAAACTCCAACTGTTGATATCTGGTCGCGCTGGACTGGGACAAAGTCACAAATTCATACTGACTGTGATGGGGTGCGCAATGGCAAAGTGGACCCAGTTAGGCCCGCTAAACAGAGTACCTTAAATCCTGTTTTGCAGCAGGTTGCCAAGATCCTCATTGAAGATACTTTGCAAAGCCAAAGGAATTTGACAGTTCCAAGATGCAGCGATGCAAGGGCCTGCTTTGTGGTCAATGATCCCGTTAACAGGGCCCACAATGTCAAGTCCCGCGGTGAGGGTGTGGCACTTAGTCAGGGTGATGCATTGGTTCGGAAGTGCTGCGAAGGAGCAATGAGGAGTCCTGCATTGTTGTCAAGGCTAATGTTTATGAGGGATGTGATGGCCTGCGCTGAGGATGCATCAGGCGGTTGGGGTGATGCTGCTGCTCTAAAGAGCTGTATTATGATAGATGTTTTTGTGACAGGTCCAATCCATGCAACAATGGCGTTGGCTATGTAGCAGAGGAGATGTGTCAGTACCGCTGGAGCCACAGAGGCTGCCTAGCACCTTTCAGCCTACTTCCAAGGGTCAAGAACTAGAGTGGCGCCTCTTGACAGGGTAGATTCACAGTTGGCAGGGCCCAGGATCAACTTCAAGGTTGTTGGAAGCCTCTTGTGTCCCCAAGGCTTCCTATCAAGAGGCCAGACAACTAGCCCTTGGATTTACTCTGGGTTCTGGGTTCCATAGATGCTAGTGCAGTCCTTCTCCCCAAGCAACAGCATACAGCAGATAAGCACAACATGCAGCAGTTCCTTCAGAGCAGCAGTCTAATAGTGTCACTCCTTGTAGCAACACAGCAATCCTTCTTCCTGGCAGAGTATCCACAGGTCCAGAAGTGTTTTGAAGTGGTGGTGTGTGAGGTCCAGTATTTATACACAATTGTGCCTTTGAAGTGGGGAGACGTTTCTAGAGGCATGCCTTTTCATTGCACAGGTGCCCTGCCTTTCTGGCTCTGGCTCCAGATTAACTACAGGGGCTATGCAGCCGTTAGTGTGGAGACAGTACTCAGCTTACTCACCACTCTGTATGACTATCTAGGAGGAATACACAAAGCCCAACAGTCACCCACACCCAGTCATGTGACCAGAGAAGGGCTACAGGCACTAAATAGAAAAGGCAAGAAAACTTTTTTAAAGTGGCATTTTTTAAATTGAAAATGAAAATCCGACTTCACCATAAGTTAGGATTTTAAATTGCGATTCTGGAGACACCAAACAAGAAGTGGTTTCCTGTTCCCATTTGAAAATTACACTTATAAAATGTAATAAGGTAATGCCAATGTTATTCAATGGGAGAGGTAGGCCATGCCATAGTGAGAAATGAATTTAAGAGTTTTTCACTACAAGGAGGCAGAAAACTTAAAAGTACATGTTCAAATTTTAAATACCCTGCCATTGGGTCTGTCCAGGGCCTTTCTTAAAGGTAACTTTCATGTACTAAAAAGGAAGGTTTGGGCTTAGCAAAAGGTTTATTTTGCTAGGTCAAAGTTGCAGTTTAAAATTGCACAGACACAGGATGCAATGGCAGGCCTGAGACATGTTTAGAGTGCTAATTCAGTGGATGGGGCAATCAGTGCTGCAGGCCCAATAGTTACCTTTAATTTGCAGACAATGGGCACAGGTAGTGCCACTTTACTAGGGACTTTCAAGTAAATGAAATATGCCAGTCTGACATAAGCCAATTCACTATGTTCTAGGAAGAAAGCACATTCACTTTCGTACTGGTTAGCAGCAACAAACGTGCACAGAGTCCTAAGGCCAGGAAAACGTACGTCATAAAGAAAGGAGGTCTGAAGGGAAAAGGTTAGAAGCAAACCATGCCAAAGATGCCAGGTCTAACACTTTCATTGAGCTTTTGAACAGTTCATTGACTGCCATTAGTTGGCTTTTTACGTTAAACTCCTTTACTTGCTTCTCACTCAATACATTTCCTTTGATTTCTTGTGTTTTTCACTTACTTTGAGCATAGCTTCTTTAACATTGTTTTCATTAGATTAGTTCTACTCTACCCCTGTTAATCTTCAGAGAACTAATTTTTTGTGGTTTTTATGTACTATGTGGGAGTGTGTGTATTGACCTGCTCTCTCCCCTTCTGTGCTATTGGCCCTTCAAATACCGTCCGACCAACATGTGTTGCTTCTCCACCTCTCTCTGTCTGGAATTTTTCTTGATATTTTTTCTCTTCCTTCCAACACCCTCCTCACCCTCCTGGAGCCTGTCAGCTACTCTACCCCCCTCCTGTCGTCGCTTGCTTATTCTTTAAAATAGTTTTTAAATAATGGAGCATTTCCACAAGCATGGTAATGTATGCGTGCACATGTCCTCATTCTGGGCCTCCATCGCATCAATACACAGACACATGCATACCTCCATATCATCGCCACTTTTTTCTTTTTCTGTGAATGATACACTACATCATCAAATAGGACTGTCAAAGTGTTAAAGGTCCGCATTAGCAGCCGAAAGGCAAGACCTATTGCCTCTCATTGTTCTGCCAGGCAATCAATTTGATAGCATGTACAGAAATCACTGAATTTTCTGACTGAAACAAGTAATTAGTGTCAAAATGTATTGTCAGCTCTTATATCCCTCTCGCCGCATTACCGCAATATTTTATTGAATGGGTTCCATTATGCTACAGGCATGCAAACAGGCTAAGTGAATAAGGCAATGTGAATTGGATAGTTAACACAGAGACAGACTGACCTACATCACAGATACAATGGAAGAGTGAACATGCTCATGCAGACACACGTGGGCTTGGTATTAGGACATGGGGGTGACAGACAGCTGACGAACAAGGTGGTGGCACTTCTGTGAGTCTCCGGCAGTCCGACGACACAATCCGCCATAATCCTGGCTTTATTGGGACATAACGGAAAGCAGAATACCATCAAGATACCTGCTGTAAGTTAAAAGTGAGCTTTCAGGTTATCTTGCCATATTGTTTAAATAATGACATGCTGCACCCCGAGCCATGAGGGCAACATGATGACCACCTGAATGACTAGAGAGGATTTGCGGCTGGGCACTGCGGTGGTGAGTGACTGGTCAGCTGAGTTCTTGGGGGTACCCAGCACTGGTTTGGATATTGTGGGGGAAGGAACGCATCCCCCTGTAACTAAGGTGGTTTTTCTTCTGGGTCACACGGACTGCCGATGGCCATGAAGAAACACATAATGAGTGGATCTGGCAGCAGAATAGATTCTGGGTATAAAGGACTCAGAGATTGAGGGAGCAGCTGTATTGACGGAGCTCAGCCCCTAAGGGATCGCAAGGAGAAAGAGTGCGGTACTTGCAATTATGGTGACTTCACATCTGTGCCGTTGAAGCCAACATCTTCTGTACCCCAGCCTTGTGCGCGGGGAGCTGACCTCCAGCATCTTGCTAGGTACACGAGGAGCGACGTTCGAGGGATTGGCTATGCGAGGTCGCAAGGCTGCCTATGATTCCCCATGTTCACCGGACCTTGGAGGACTATTGGTGCCCAGAAACCGCTGGGGAGTGGGTGGGCTGTGCCTGGTTTCTCCTGCTTGGCTATGAGTGAGTCTGTGGCAAACTAAAAGAGGCTCACTTACGTTTTAGAGAAAGACACTGCAGGCAGCTTCCAGCGGTATCTGCTAATCACTCAGGCAGCCCCTGGCATATTTTTTTTCACCTATTCATAAACATTGATTTATTGCTACCAGGAAGAATGCCCATACTCTGTCCATTGTCATTATTGACTGCAGACTGACAAGGATTCTCTACAAACTATGAGTACTCTGCAGATGGTAGTACATACCTTTCTTCCTTGAGCTACCACCCCATGGTGTGGCCTGTGCCTAATTATTTCTCTTAACCACATTTACCCAGACTATAGAGTGGCTGTCTGCTTTCACCATTGTAGGGAATCAAAGGACTAGAAATCTGAGGTTGTTTGCCACTGATGACTGTCCTTACACATCGCACTTATGAATTAGGAGGCCACAGGTGATACCTGTGTCTGTCCGTGCCCCCCCGTGCAAATTGGCTGTGGTGAGGCAGGACCAGTCTGCTGTGGCACCCTAAAGTACCCCCATCCCAGTATAGTCCCTAATGTCTGTTGTTGCTTTGCAGGGTGTCACCATACTGTGTATTCCACTACTCGTTGGCATAAAGACCTTGTGCTCCTGGAGATGTGATTTGGTGCTGTATCCTAGTGTGGTGGTGCTTGCTGGGCTGTTGTGCATCTTCTTTCAACATTTCTGATACACACAGCTTCACCACTGCTTGCAGAATCATTAGCCACCATCCTTCAGGCCCCTACTTTCTGGAAACGGGACACAAGGCATCGGCTTCTCACCTGCAGCATGGGCAAAACTGATGGCCGTCAAGCATGGTATTGGCCCAATTATTTTTAGCACATTGTGGATTAAAAATATACGGGGGACAATGCTTAGTTACAATGGCCACTCACTGGCTCATTTGATGAACAAAAATGTAATTTCTTGCAGGACACATTGTTCGATAAAAATAGCAGGCAGTCGATGTTTGATTATCTAAGAGCATGGCAGAAGGAGGCGAAGTAACTGCATATGAGTGCTGAGAAAGAGGCCCGAAAGAGACAGAGCTATTGGATTCTTTCCCTCCTCCACCTTATGCTCCTGAGCGAATATACACACAGGTTCCAACATCTCAGACCCGGCCCATGGTGCCGCTCTCCCTAGTACTTCTGCTTCTAGCCAGACTGCTTTGGCCCCAGCCCCGCCTGCTACCTCCCTGCTCACGCCAGTAACAAGGACGGGAGCCGTTGGCTCTCCCGTTCTGTATACTGACTCAGCATCTACCGCTACACCCCCTTTCACTCCTACAGCACTGTCCCCTTTCATGATGATACCCGTCTCCTCGTCTGCCCTTTCTACTTCAAGTATGACACCTCAAGCATTGCAGAATGGCGAGACCTCTCTATGTGGGATACATGAAAGGAAATGGGCGGCAGCATGAGACCGCATGGAGAAAGTGTTGGTGAGTTCTGCTGTGGGTGATGAGGAGAAGCAAATGGTGGCAAATCAGGGGGCACAGTGGGCTCGGAACCGGATCTATAGTGTGGAGGATGTGTGGAGTGGGATGAAAGATTATGAGCCCTTCATACAGCTGCATGCTCTTAACCTATGTCAGCTACGCTGATAGGACTATGGGGGCAGTGTTTCCAGGGTGTTGCACCCCAGCTCATCTATAGCATACAGGATAGGGTATATGCTGCAGGTATGGCTCCCAATGAGGTTTTTAGTAATGTAAAGACATTGGTGGGTTACTGGGGCAGATTGCTCCAAAAGGATCTGACGATAGAGACACAACATCCCATGAGGGACGTCCATCCCATTTACCATCCTGAAATACCAGAACTGCGCGACTCCACGGACACTGTAATAAGACCATGAGTGGACGCTCAGTTTCAGGAACAGTGGATATATAGTCCTTGGAAGAGGTGAGGTCCTATCCCTAAAGAGGCAATTGCCGGTCCCTCGTAAAAATCCGACTGCATCTTATAAAGAATTGACAGAGGCGGCCTCCTCCACAGTGATGACATTAGCAGATATAGAGTTATTTTTTGGTCTGTCTGTACCGGTAGATATATGGAAGCAGGTTCATATGCGGGACCATGGACTGGAGTTGGGTGGCACATGGGATGAGATCAGGGCTTGGGATAAGAAGCGTAAGCCTGGCGAGAAGCCAAAAGCAGAGCTCCTAGCTTTGCCGGGCGTATTACATGCACTCCCTTATCCCGCCAAGGCGAGTGGATTGGGATAAGTTAAATGCATGTGACAGAAGAAGGATGAAAGTGTGTCTGATTTTTTTCCCGGTTTGAAGGGGTGTTTTTAGACTTTAGTGGTCAGGACCTTTCACAGGAGGGTGGTGTTTGTTAGTTCGTTAACAAATTTGTCACTAACTTGCTTTCCGAGATTGCAGCTAGGTTGCAGACTTCGGAAAGTAATTTGACAACCTCATCCCCATCAGTGATTTTGAGTATGGCACAGTACTACGAGCATAGAGAGAATGAGGACAAAGAAAAGGTGGAGAAAAATTCAAAGGATTTGAAGACAAGGGTGATGATGCAGCAAGTTGCAAGTGGAAGTGGAAGAGGAAGAGGTTCAGGTTCCACTCAGCGGCTGCCCCGGACAAGCAGGGGTGGTACTTCGAATGCACCCTTTGGGCTCAACCAATGTGTATATTGCAAGCTGTAGGGACATTGGCGGAAAGAGTGTCCGGAGTTATTGCAGAAAGGTGAGGTCCCGAGAGGTCGGGGTTTTAGAGGACGTGGACGAGGGGGAGGAGGGCGTGGGGAGATGCGATCGGAGAATACATCATCTAATCGAAAGAGCGAGAACTATTTTGACGACCCCCAAGGGAGGCAGTACTATCATGATGACTATGACATGGACGGCGTGACGGGGATGTCCCACAGCTAGGACAGCCAGGGACAGGGGAAGGGACCAGTTCCGGCGACTGTAGATCAGCGAGGACCCTATGTCACTGCGGATTTACAAGGTACAACACAGAAATTTTTTGTTGAAACAGGGGCTATGAATAGCTCTGTTTCCCATTCACTGGTCCGGGGGGCAGCTCTGTCTGGCCAAAACAATGTTCCGTGGGTTTCTCAGGCGTGCCAGTTGTCCCATTTTCAAGCACCTTTCTCTCACTATTGGCCCCTTTACGGTTGATTCACCATTTCTATTAACGTCAAATTCTGGGGAGAATCTGTTGGGATTGGATTTGTTAAGAAGTTTACATGCGACAATTTTTTGTTCTCCAGATGGCGTTAACATGACAATTGGACTGCAAGTGGCCTGTGCCAAATAATGCCTTGCAAAAGATGCCCCCCTCCCCGCTGAGTTTAAAGATGTGCCACATACACTGTGGGCTAAAGGAGACATGGATGTGGGGTTACTCAAGATCACACCGGTCTCTATACAGATTAAGGACAATGCTGTATTGCCACATATTCCCCAGTACAAGATATCCCAGGCAGGAGAAAAGGCCTTATTGCAAATAATACAGGATTTGATTAGGTCTGGTGTGGTTGAGAAGACAGTGGCGAATGTGTGCAATAGCCCTATTCTTCCCATTCTTACTAAGACACCCTTGGATTCTTCTGATGCTCACCCTGATGTTTACCGCTTTGTCATTGACCTTAGAGAGGTGAACAAAATAGTGGTTCCCCAGTACCCTGTGGTTCCAGACATTACCACGATCTTGACAATAATTCCCCCATCAGCAAAATTATTTTCCGTGATTGATTTAAAGAATGCTTTCTTCAGCAGTCCAATCCATACAGATAGCAGATATCTGTTTGGATTTGCAATAGCCGGAAGGAGCTTTAGATTCTGTTGTGCTCCAAAAGGCTATACAGAAAGTCCCAGTATCTATAGCCAAGCTTTGAAAACTCAATTGGATTAGTTGGAACTTCCCCCTGGTAATGTGCTGTTTCAGTACATTGATGATCTTCTTGTAGGTTTGGATACTTAAGATTGTTGTAAGGAGGCCACAGTTAAATTGCTGTCACATTTGGCACATCATGGACACAAGGTGTCACTTACAAAATGTCAATATTGTCGACAGGAGTTCACGTATTTAGGTCACCTACTGTCGAAGGAGGGTCACAGACTAACACCTGAATGCATAGCTGCTACTACTAATATGCCTGTTCCTAAGACCCAACGCGAGGTATGCGCGTTCATTGGTATAACTTGGTATAACTTCGTATTGTCATCACTAGATCCCTAACTATTCCTTACTAACGAAACCCCTCCTCTACCTGACCACCAAAGATGTGTGCAGGCTTCAGTTAGCGAGTGTGACTCCATTTTGTATTTCATAATCCCTATTAGGCTGTGCCCGAACTAGGCCTCATTATTCAGTATTGCTTGCCTCAGCAGAACACTGTACTTCGTTATTATTTTCTCTCCTGTTCAAGGCTGCTTCCCTACTTACTAATGAATAGGCCATTCTGCCGTTGCATACCTATCCGAGTTTTTAGTTCTGCTCCCACGTTAGGAGACGCTGAGACTCAGCACTGTAGCCTTGAATTGCAGATAGCATGTACCCATCTGGCAGCTCATCCTACTGTGCCTTCTTTGTTCATGTTTGGCACAGGCCGGTAACTTTCTACTGTGGGCGTGGTTGGAGGCTCTTGGGAAGAATCATTACGTGTTGCAGACTGTTGGGGGGCAGTCCCTCGGCAGACATATTAGGTTGCAGGTCATATTGGACTCTTCTACAAAGTACTATTAATAAAACTTGTTTGTATTGTCCACTGTCTGACCAACTCTTCATTCTTGGGAAGGCATGGTAACTCAGGTGGCCCCTGAGGGCCACTTCCTTCAACTGGACAGAAGCAACACTAAACACCTAGAGATCATATTCCTATCAAATGAACAGCGGCACAGCACCCTTGAGAACATTAAATGAGCATGGGCGGTGTTGGGGCCAAACAGCAAGAACTGCCGACTTTGGGGAACAGAGTTTGAGTCTCGGCGTCAGCTGAGCATCCTGTCATTCGGGGCAAATACCTTAATCTCCTGTGCCTGAAAAACATATACAAACAAATGAACCTGGCGCTGTAATGCCCTTGGACCACTTTCAAGCTATTTATTAGAAGAAATGTTTTCCTGTTCCTACCTCTTACCCCTAGCCATTGGACCCGCTCTCGAGCGCAAGGTGCAAACCTAAGGGTGCAAGACTAATAATTAGACTGCTCTTGCCTATATATTGCTTCTACTTCTTCTAGGTTGTCTATTTTTTATCTTTGGGTTTGTTTTTCAGCACCAAGACGCCCATGGTACTTGTGCTTTATAATAAGTGAAATTAAAATGAAATCGCCGAGTAAAGACCGACATTAGAGCATTACAAAAGTGACCAAGCTCTAATAGTAGAACAGTACTTAAGCCACTATCTCCTCTCTAAAGCGATGCTGACGTCTTGCTGATCCACCGACAGCAACACTAACCTCTGTCTAGTCAGTGCTTTGAAACGGCCAGATCATGCCACAAGCGCTAAACGCGCGATCAGGACAACCCCTGAAAACTGTCAGTTCTACAATAACACAGTACGGGGGGAAAGCATCACCTAAGCCCTTGATTCATGATCTGTAGCGGTTCTAATGCAAAAACAACAGTTGATGGACAGTATGCAGAACAATGTCATACATTCACCCCAGTACAGAGATCTGGGCCTAAATCCATCGTTTTTTTGCTCACCATGCCACTCCAGTTTGAACCCAGCCATATGCAAATCAGTCTTGACCCTGTGACTCATGGGAACAGTCCAGCCCGAACTGCCAAGCCAGGTTCTCCCTGGACTGGAACCAAGCATCCTAGGACAGGTTTCGGGGTTTCACCCCTCGTCAGCCAGGATAGCTTGATTCCAGTGGCATGGAATCAAGGGACTCACGACTGAGCATACCCGTCCCACTCGGGGTGACAAATGCAAAAACAACTGTTGATGGACAGAAAGCAGAACAATGTCATACATTAACCCCAGTACAGAGATCAGGGCCTAAATCTGTCGTTTTTTTGCTCACCATGCCACTCCACTTTGAACCCAGCCATATTCAAATCAGTCTTGACCCTGTGCTTCATGGGAGATGTCCAGCCCGAACTGCCAAGTCGGGTCCCACTGGAACCAGTCCGGGGGGGAAAGCATCACATAAGCCCTTGATTCATGATCTGTAGCGGTTCTAAAGCACCAATATTAGTGGTGAAACATTTCGGAAAGTCCCACTAGTTGAACATCGGAATTTGAGTCCATGAACCAGCCCACATCTCCAATCCTTTATTACCCTGTTCTATTATTTGATCAAATCCTTTCTAGTTTGTTGAGAACATAGGCAAGGACAGCAAGTCCAGCGGGTCCCTGCTGAAATATTAAGCACACCCCCGCCCTTGTTGCTGCTAATGCTGGGGGCGGGAGGGCAATGAGGAGCGACCTTCAATGCTGGCAATAAAACACAAAAAAAAGGAAGGAGCGCGGCTGCTAAAATTAAAGCGTGCTGTGCTAGTACATAAATAAATACATAGGTTGGAAAGGAGCAAGTTGTGAGGAAAACAAAGGCGGGCTACTGCAGTGAGGAGCAAGCTTCAGGGCTGCCTAAAAAAAAAGCAATGGCATAGCCAATAGCTCTTGCCTTTGGGACCATATAAGTGTTTAGCCATGCAACAGTTGATGTGGTTGCACCAAGGATATTATGCTGCATAACTAAATACTTATAAGGTCCCAAAGGCGAGACCTATTGGCTATGCCAATGCTTGTTTTTCTTTGTGCTGAAGTTGGGAAGGAAGTGTGCATGCATCGTAAATGAGGCCGTTTCCCAAGTCCGCACAATATGTGCAAGGCCGGCCTCCCAGTTCAACAGTGCACAACTCGCCCAGACCACTTGGCTGCCTTCCATGAGGCCAGTGAGGTCATCATTTGCAGAGAGACGCCATTACTAGTGCATTGTAATGAGGGAACTGTGATTGTGAGGGGACGAGTGCCATTTACCCCACGTTTAACAACATCGACCCTCTGACGCACATGAATCCCCTTTATTTACCCTCGATGTTATGATGCAGTCTGTGTTTTTGTTTCTTTGAATGTAGTGCTATGATGTTTAAGTATAACTTTTACCCGCAGTGCTCTCGGAGGTTTTCCGGGTGAATTTAGTTGTTACAGGAGGGCAGAGGTTGGTGGCAGAGGCCAATGCTGTTGCCCTAGAGGTTGAAGCTGCGAGTTTCTTTCGTGTGTTTGTGGTTCGCGTTGTTTCCGATCACAGGGGCCATCTGGGGGTCTCTCCTGGGAGGGTAGGGCAGCTCCGTGGCCCGGACGGGGCCGGCGCTCGGCGTCAGGGGCGCTTTTGATTGGAAAGTGACATAATTTCGGTCCTGAGCTGAGCTGCTGCTCTCACTGGAAACTCCACATTTTTCCCTCCTTTTCACCCCTCTGCGTCCTTTTCATGACGGGTATCCCAGCTGTTTGTTTAACCCTGCAGTGCCCGCGGGACCGGGCCTGCTTGACTGGTTGGTGGAGGTCTCTAGACAGGAGTTTGAACCCCTGCTCCTTCTTAACCTCCCATGGTGCACGCGCACTGGGTGGCTTGTGATCACACACACCCCTCACGGGGCATGCGAGGTGTTCAGGTACTGAATGGCCTGTGGTTTCTAATCCGGTAAAGTTGGGGTACACACAGCGTCTAGCGCTGTCTTCTTTCCCTTGTTGTTTCGACTTGTTTAAACCTGAAGAGATTACAGCACCAGTCTGGCACCAGTCTCTCGATTTCTGGGAAGCCGTCGGAGCCCGGAAGCCTCCCCTCTCGCCATAGAGAGTGCCATGGATGTTATCCCTTCTGCTTCTTTTCTAAAATATTCCCAGTATCTGTGCTGAGTGCCTGCACCTCCGAGTGTTTGATTGTTTCTGATGCTCCATCCATCACCACCCCCTTTTGTACCGCCTTGTTCGCCATAAGTTGGCAGGGTATGCTCAGACATGAGTCCCTTGCTCACTTTGCCACTGGATTCAAGCAAGCCTGGCTGAAGACGGCTGAAATGCCAGAAACCGGTCCTTGGAAGCTTGTTTCCGGTCCAGGGAAGGCATGGCTTGGCAGTTCGGGCTGGACTGTTCCCATGAGGCACAGGGTCAGACTGATTTGCATATGGCCATGTCTGAACTGGGGTGGCAGAGTGGGCTAAAGAACGGTGATGGATCAAACCCCGATCTCTTGACTGGGTGTGAGTGTTTGATTGGTTCTGATGCTCCGTCCATCACCACCCCCTTTTGTACTGCTTTGTTCGCCATAAGTTGGCAGGGTATGCTCAGACGTGAGTCCCTTGCTCACTTTGCCACTGGATTCAAGCAAGCCTGGCTGAAGACGGCTGAAATGCCAGAAACCGGTCCTAGGAAGCTTGTTTCCGGTCCAGGGAAGGCATGGCTTGGCAGTTCGAGCTGGACTGTTCCCATGAGGCACAGGGTCAGACTGATTTGCATATGGCCATGTCTGAACTGGGGTGGCAGAGTGGGCTAAAGAACGGTGATGGATCAAACCCAGATCTCTTGACTGGGTGTGAGTGTTTGATTGGTTCTGATGCTCCGTCCATCACCACCCCCTTTTGTACCGCTTTGCACCCCCGACCCAACCCCCACTTCCCCGGTCTGCACATTTGCCTGTCTGTGCACAAGTGCAGGTCTCTGTACTATCAAGATACCTCGCGCCCGGTGACTCCTTCGTTCGGTCCTAGCTGTTGGGCCATGAGCATGTTGCATTCTGGGACTTGTAGTGTCTCTTTTTACATCGTACTGTAAGCCTTCAATTCCAGCATGACCCCTGTGGCTGCGATCTTTGAGGGGTCCGTCAAGTGGCTAAACCAGTAGCTATAATACAAAGAACCCCCAGCTCTGCACTTCGGGGGCTGCAAGCAGCTCGGCGTCACTTGCTGGTGACAGTTTTGTTTTCCCTCACCCATTTTCTACGAATTAGCTGTTTATGCTTTTTTTCAGATATCTGTTCATGGTCCTCCGTTTATTAAAACCGTATTCTTGCTACAGCATGAAGCGTTTTTTTCTGTGTCTACTTTCGTGGTTTATTTTTTAACCTTTGCAGCATTAACCGTATTTCAGAATTCTCTACGTTAAACCCCAGGGACCACTGTTTTACATATGCAAAGCGGGTGCACGCATGTCATTCACAGGGCAGGGATCAGTGAAAAGGACTAGAGAGTATAATTGGAAAAAGTGCTTTGTGGGGGCGGCGGTTCAGTGGGTTTGGGCTTTTGATAAGTGTCTTAGAAACAAAAGGGGGCTTGAAGGGCGTCTTTGCTGTCTCCTGGTTGGAACTAACGGGTTTAAACTATAATCCCGTCTCAGCCTCTGATTCACTGTGTGGGAATGTAACCTGCCTGTTTTTGGGAGGGCTGGGCCCCTGAGTGGGAACTTTTTTTTCTTCTGGTAAATGAATCGGTAACAACAAACCTCCCACTAAGTGCTGCTCTTGTCAGCATTTCTTTCCCCGCCTGTCAGACCTTTTTCTGTGACTTTAGTGAGTTCTGACGCCAGCAGTTGTTAGGCAGAACAATTGCAACGCACAACGCTTGTGCATGGTGGGTGGATGGCGGGTACGGCCCATTCTTACCGAAATATCCACCCCAGTTGAGTGGCCACCAGTGACTGGAACAGGAAAACGGAATTGTGTTTCGGTTGTCGTAAGGACGTTGTGGACAGGCTGGTTCCAAGGGTGGGGAGGGAGGTAAAAAGATTTGGTGTCATCTTATACCTTTAAGGGATCATCGCAAAATGGGTATGTAATAAAACACTTTGCTTAACATAATACCACAATCTCAAAAGAACAGTGGCAAAGCCAAGCATAAAATAAAAAGAATAAAATATAAAGAAAGCATGCCGCTCCTAAACGTAGCACCATTTGCTTGCAATAAAAATATTGCAAAAAAGAAAAAACACATAGTTTTGATAGGATAGAATGGAAGTCCTAGCTGACAGGTGTCCTTAGAACAGGTATCAAATCCCCTTTTATCTCTAATGCACGTCACAGGAAGTACGCTTTTATTGGCACAAAGAAAATCAGCAGTAGTACAGAAAACTGTACTCTTGCTTTGATTTAAGAACGTAAAGACAAGCACGCGCGCCTCGCACTCACAAGTGGGGGGAGTGCGACCGAAAGCAGGGAAGCACAGCGTTTCCCTTGCGGGAGCGAGCGCGATAATTGCTACCAGATGGCGCCGCTCGCTCCCGCAAGGAAATCGCCAAACGTGCACCCGTTGCCATTCAAAGCAATGCAACGCGTACACGTTTTTACCTGAAAAAGGGAATCGATGGCTAAAGGTCATTTTCCTAAGCAGCACATGAGTGCTGCGTAGGCGAGACCTAAAACGAGTTTTCAAAAGTATTTTGCTCGCGTGCCCAGTAAGTGAAAAACAAGTTAGAGTTAAAATGAAACTAGCCAAGGAATGAAAACAAGGAGGAGGGGCCATCACATGCTGTATGTGTGATGGACAAACAAAACATTCTCTGAGTGAAATCACCAGGGAGGGAACTAAGCAGGCAAAGGAGGGCATTTACGCAAATGCACCATTAGTGAGCCTGTTTTTCTGAATGACACAGATAGTAACAAATGGCAATCAGTGGATTTGCCAGAGCCCACAGAAAAGATACAACAGGTCGAAGCTCGACCTACAAAACGATACAGTTCTATATTTAATTACAGTGCATTCAAACCAATGTAGTACAAAATGCAACAGTGCACTGCCTAGCCTCTGTCTGAAAAAGTATTTGGCTAGAAACGTATAGTTGACTGCAAAGTGGTATTCAAATTCCATTATGCACCGAAAAATGATACAGACACAACGTGGATTAAAATGGGTACAAAAACCAAACTATCCTCAGGGTCGGACTGGGACTGAAAATATGCCCATGCGTAAAAATAACAGTGGCCCCCGTTAGTGAGAATCTGATGGCTAAACATATAGCCCATGTTTGCAAACGCGGGCAGTTTCACAAGGTATGGAAAAATGCATAGATTTGAGCTTGCTGTAGTCAGTGAGTGTTTTAATGTCAATGAAATCAGCAGTAAAAACCGGTCAGACAGACTTTAAAACAGGGCCAGAAACAGCCGAAAAACTGGCCCACACCCTGACCTGTCAGACCAGCCCATCAGACACTGCCTGACTGCTCTACAGGCCAGTCTTACCCTTGCATCCCGTTCAGAATTAGCGTCCGCCTCCAAACCTCCACCTCATAGACTTACCCACAAGCTCATCACTAAACACACGATCGTCTCAACCAGTCGAAAAAGTCATCGCTCATGGCTTTGTTAAAACGTGTTCTTATTAGCTCCATTCCATATAAAATCGCTACCTGAGAAGTGTCTTTTCGTTTGCCTTTGTGGTCTGGTTGTTTTAATAGTGTTAAAACTGCCATATTTAATTTCAACACTCTGCCTTGTGTGCTGTCTGCCTTGGGACGTGGGATCAATACACATAATCAATTCCATTCGTTTTCCAGAGAACCTGTAAATTCATAATGTCACGCTTCAGTGCCTACTTATATTTGCCTACCGACCCAACATTCTGTTTTACACGGGGTCAGTTTAAGTTAGCTTCTATAATTGCTTTAATTATTATACCTTTTGCTTTCTGCTGTGGACCAGGTAACCCATGGCAACCCTTGGACGTAAGAATCCTCATTGGTGTGTTTGGCTAATATATCAATAGGACACTTGATGCACAAGGAGAGGCAATGCTGGTGTAGTTCTTGAAGAATCATCTGAAATGACTTTATTCTTGGCATTGTTTCCGGCTATTATTCTCCCTTACTGTGTTCAATCATTTTCTGTGTTGGACGATAAAATGAATAAAATGTTTAACGCCATTGAAAAGTTCTACTCCCCGGAGCAGAGCACGATGTTGATTTTACGAGCGTTCAATGGCTTTACAATTGTGTCTAAACTGAAGTTATGAATGACAATTAGTCATTACTCATGCTCCTATGTTTAAGACGATGGCATTAATAAATCGTAGACAATCAAATTAATATCGAATAAATACAAATTGTTAGTCTGACCATGAGACCCTCTTCCGCTATTCTACACTACATAAAGTGATAGGATTTGATGCATCTTGATGCTTACATACACTAAGGAATATTAGCAAATCCTTCATTTAATGACAATTGAAGATATGATCATTCTCAAGAAGCGCCAAGTCAAAGCGCTTATGCTCAGGGCTAGCTATTGGAACTGAACTGTCATCATGATTTATACGTTGGATTTGATATTGTTGGTTGCTTTCGTTCAAATAAGCAATAGCTGATTAAATGAAATGAAAGATGATCTCGAAAAGAGATTGGCTTTTTCTCCAGTAAGGATGCACTACAACTGTCCTCTGACACACACAGCCAGCTAATGACCAGATTTGCAGAAGAGGGGCTCAAAGAGAGCAGCTAGAGTAAAAAGAGTCATCTACCGGAAAGAAGAGGCGCCTCTTGGGGTCCAGGAGGGGAAAGCCCAATCAATGCCCCCGAGTGCTGCCTTTCTGAAGAGTCTGTAGAATCCAGTGGTGTAGGGAGTGGAAGGGGACATCTCCACAGGTCTACCAAAAAGCTAGGATAGCCCTTTCATTGGAAGGACATTTTCCAGGCAATCTCTTGGGAGCTTGCTCAAGACAAACCTGTTAGCAAAGGGCCCTATTTATAAGCCTCAGTTTCATCATGTCAGTTATGGTCTAAGGAAAAATCATTCCTACACCTGACAGCTCTCACATTCAGAAGAAGAAATTAA
The DNA here is from genome assembly GCF_964204655.1 of Triturus cristatus. Taxonomy (NCBI): domain Eukaryota; kingdom Metazoa; phylum Chordata; class Amphibia; order Caudata; family Salamandridae; genus Triturus; species Triturus cristatus. The sequence continues at coordinate 641,696,816 of NC_140582.1, forward strand.
ACTCACCTCAACCGTCCTCTGCATCCTCATAATTCACTGTCCCACTGCTATGACTACTTTTCTCTTACGCTTGCTATCACCTCATGCCTACTCCTGCTGCCAGACCACTGCAAGCATTAGATGCATCACATACCAACCAGACTCCAGTATTGGGGGGCTGTGGGAACACCCCGACCCTCCAGTAACTGATAAACAAGATATAATAGAAGATTAGAAAATGACAAATGTTTCAGCTAAAACCCTAGCAAGCGCTAAAGGATCTGTTTGTTATGCTCCTCATCCTTTCTCTTACATTGGCTATAAAAACCAACTGCTGTCAGAGATTTGACCAGATTAGGCATTCAATTAGAGGCACCATTAACCAGCAGATCCCTCAGATCTCACAGAATTCTGCTTCTATGAGCCATAAGGCAGATGAACCAGAAAAAAGACAGAGTTGTCCAGAGAATTTCATTTCAGTGTAATCCTCAACCAGCATCAGGTAGAATACTGTACTTTTCTTTCAACTAAAGATGTATTCCATTTGCCTCTCCACAAAAGATCTTACAGAGAAATTGCATAAACCATCTGAAGGCTTCACACAGGTGGAGCAGAAATAAGAGTTCAATGTTCCAAAGCTTTTAAAGGCCGCTCTTCAGTCAATGGAATTGCACTACTGGAAGGAAAGTAAGAGAGAGACTTTGCAAGATCTATGGCAGAACACCTCAAGAACCCCTTTCTGAACTATCAGCATGAGATCTTACACAGGAAAGCCAATATACACACAATTTTAAATACTGTCTCAAGCAGAAAGATTGCTCATCCACAACCTAATACTACGCAATCTGATAATTTTCTTAAACGTGACCAAGTTGTGACTATATCCCACCTGTCTAAACCATGGACTTCTAATGGACCTGTTTCATCTCTCTCCCAGAGCCTTCGAGCAAAGAGTTTTCCCCAGCTTTAAGCTTTATTTCACACTAACATTAAGGGACTGATGTGCTATGCCCTATTTGCAACCCCGTCAGTGCTAATGCGCACTTTTCACTCTAACTGGTTTTTAAACAGGGTTTAATTTTTTGATGCACGTGATGTAGGCGGTCGCAAAACTTCCAGCCTCCTGAATATATTGAAGCTGCAGGCATTTTGTGACTGCCTGAAAAGGTGTGTGACTGAGAGCTGGCATCCTTCCCTGCTTTCGAATCTCTATCAGTCACTTGGAACAAGATCACTATTTTTGGCTGTGGCATTAGGCAACACCTTTTGAATTGATACTAAAATCATACATACAATATTCACTTTTATGGGCATTCATTCAGCCCTCTTCATCCATTAATCTCTACTTGCTTCATTCATTTTCTAATTTTATTATGAGTGGTGCCATTCTGTTGTGGCAGAAAGTGACCATCCTCACAACAAATAGTCCTCTTCAGTGCCACAGACTAGATTGACAATGCACACCTTTTGATAACAAATATTTAGTTTTTTAGCCAATGCTTGTTTTATTAAGTATTTTTACTTTTTTACAGTTAAGAGGGCATGGCATTTTTGTGATTGTGTTTATGGTAACATTTTAGAAAATCCATTCCAATCATTGTTTAAAAGGAGTACGTTTCCCTGACAGATGTGCTTTTAAAAAGATTTCAACTGGAAGGAATGGTACCAGGGGACAGTCTGCTTCCCACGAGATGCTCAAAAAAGGGAAAGCTGTCTCCAGAGACAATTTACTTCCCCACCTAATAACGGGGCTGTGGCAAATAATAGTATAGTTTTTAGAGTGAAATGAAATATGCTTGTCTTTAAGTATAAATTTTCCTGCGACAATTGTAAATAAAATACATGCAAATTTGGCCTACTGAATGTGAATAAGCTACTGCAAAGCAGAGTATCCGTGAAACAACTATTGTTCTTCTAGGTATAGCTGTCTATACACATCTGTATATTGGGGACCTGATTCACACTTACGTTTAAGTTTACTATTGTTTGCTATTTAAAAAGGGATTTAGGAGTAATATCTTTATGAGTGTGGAGTCTCCGCACATAAAAAGAACTATCTTTGTATGTGTGGAGACTTAGCACTCGCAAAGATACTACCCGCAAATACCTTTGTCAATAACAAACACTCGTACACCTACACAACAGTGTTAGTTTACCTTTGTGAATTAGGCCCATAGGGATTGTTCTTTTGTCGGGTATACTTTGACTCTGCAGTACAAACAAATGTACCTACTGAGCTGTTGCAATATCATCCTACTCATTGATAATAGGAATAGACATATATTATGTCATGATCTCTTTTGGAGTACAAATTGTTACATAAAAATGTTTTTCTCTTGCTATGCAACGTACTTATGGTAAATAATATCTCAGTGGCTGTGTTGATAAAGGAAATGTGCCTGTAACGTGTGCAATGACGTGGGTCTTTGCCAGGATCTCCTATAAACGAGATCAGGCCTTTCTTTAAATGTTGGCCTAACGATTTGAGCAGCCATAGGGAAAGTTGATCCTGATTTTTTAAAAATAATTTATTTGAAAATCTCTCATCTCCCTGCGCTTGTGCAGATACCATTTCCTGCATAGAGAGAAAGCCATCACTTCTTCAGTGTTGATCCATTCAAAGTGGCACATTTTTTAATGAAGTTTGTGAGCAATGCTCTGATTGGAATCGGGTGGGCGTGCACTAAGTAGCCCAAGAATACATGTATATGCAGACCCTTCAGGTTATTGCGGCATAGATTTGCACATTTTGCGGCACAAAAATTGACATTTTTCAGCATTATTGTTGTACTTTATTTTACCTGTGATCATTCCTTTTCACCCTTAAAACAATGGACACTGTTTTAGCAGAGTATTCCACTTCAAAATAGGCATGTTTTAAGTGTCTGAGAGCGTGTATGTGTTATATTCTTCTTTGTGGCAACACCCAGTTGCTATGAACAACATAGACCCAAACACACAACACACAAAGATGTTACATAAAAGAACCCATTTACGAGGTGCTTAACAGACTTTAGGAGGCTACAGACTTTTTTCTCACTAGTGGCATGTAAAAGTTTACAAAGGTTTGCTGATTTATTTTACACCAGAACCACCAAATTAAAGCAGATAAAACAGCAAGTGTTGTTTATGGAATACAGTGAAGAAAGCAAAACCCATTCTGAAGCTTGTAACCACAGTTCAGCCAATCGCAAAGACAGGAATTCTCCTTCTTAGACATCATTTTTAAAATCAGACCTAAAAATGTATTGTCGTCACCAAGCTCTTGTTGCAGTGCGCATTTTATATTTTCCCTGCTAAGGCATTACATTTGTATGTGCAAAAATTTTAGGCGGCCCAGTTATAATATCACCCCCGCAACGACCACAGGTAAGACGGGAGGGGCTGAGTCTCGCCACCCTCAAAACTCGTGCCGCCTGGCCCCCATTACTACGCCACTGATTACATGTACAGTTTCTTAGCAACCTCTTCCAAATATTTTTTTTCAAAGATCGCAGGCACAACTTCTTTGAACAAGGAAAGGTACTCATATTTTGCTTTTGGCACTGAGGCCGGTAGCAGCGCTCTCTCTCTCTCTCTCTCTCTCTCTCTCTCTCTCTCTCTCTATGTCCCCTCATTCTGGGGCAGATTTACAAGCCCCTTGCACCTCATTTGCGCCGCCGTTGCGTCACTTCTGTGATGCGGCAGCGGCGTAAACCTTGCGCCACGTTGTGCCCTATTTACAACGTGACGCAGCTAGGGAGATGCGTCACGTTGTAAAGCCCTGCGCCACATGAAACCTGCGTTAGGTTTCATGTGGGCGCTACTGTGCAGGGTGGGCGTTTCCTCGCAGGTATGCCTCGTAAACGTGATGCAGTGAAATCTACAAGATTTCACTGAGTCACTTTTATGGCCATGCTTCATCAAAACCCTGCGCCTGCTTGAAGCAGCATGTTAGGCATAGGGTGCCCCTGAACCTTGCTGGAGCCGCATCGCGCTTGCGACGCGACTCCAGCAATGCGCCGTCTTTACGACGGGGGATGCGACACTCATCTGCCCATCCGTGTGCCACGGCGTGCCGCATTGTAAATGCGGCACATCAGTGGTGGCGCACAGGTGGTTTTACCTGTCGCAAGTGTTCTGACGCATCCCTGCTGATTTGCAGAGATGCGCCAGACCTTGTAAATATGCCCCTCTGTCTCTATCTTGCTCCTCTTCACCTTCTGAAAACCATGACTTCAAGAAGTGGCTCTTTCCCTATTTTTCCTCTTCTTTCCTTCATCCGTTTCCCTGTGATTGGATCGCAAAAAGAAAATGAAAAACACATTGCTGAAAATGTCATCTTTTTCTGATATTCTCCTTTCCAAAGTGAAGTCTTGGGACAGAGACAAAAAAGGAAGGCAAATTTGTTTTCAAAATCTGTCTAAGTAAATAAATAAAACAAGACAAAGTGGTAGCAAAGTGGCCAGACTGGTTTTATTCACACCCACACACATTACCGCCACTTTAAAGAGTTTGCCAGTGAAGCGCGACTTTAATTTTCTTGTCTTTCTATCAACAGCATTGTTTTCCCCTTTGTTCTGTGAGTTGCACACAGCTCTGGATCCACGCGCCAGAGAATGCATGCTCTGAAGAGGCCCACTGACATGATTGTACATTCGCTTCTGTAATTCCTAAAGCGGCAGGAGGAAGCAGGCGACTATTACGGCTGTACGATGCCACATAGTGACTTGTAGGTGTACAGCCAATAAGATGTCACATTTTATTGTGTTGCCTTCCAGGGATCATTTTTGTGGCCAAAAAGATAAATACTGTGGTCATCACACTTCTCAGTTGGTTTCTCGATTATTTCACAAATTGTGAAATCACAAAATGCTGGAGGGTCTGTTTATTGGATATATCACCCAATCTGAAATTGCCTTTGAGTTTGGCAGCTGTTAGACAACCAACTTTCTCGCCATGCTCAAAATGCCTCCATTTCAGTCTGTTCAGTCAGCATTCCACATGGGAGTTAACTGTTCATATTTACTATGAATCTAGCTGCATAATGGTTGGTGATTGATGTAAGCATTGTATTCTGGTAATGTTTGGATATTGCATTCAAACAGATCTTGCTTGAACTGGAGGAATAGTAACTACACTCTCTCCAATATGGAAAAACCTGATGTATTAGGCAATGGGGATTCTGATATGAGGATTAAATCAATCTTGCAGCAAGTTCTGAGAATATAGGTGAAAATGTGAAGTGTCAATGAGGTTAAAATTATCCTTGATGTTGCCATTTTCCAATCACCTGCTATGAATATGGGTGTCTTTCAAAATCCTGTAAATATACATGGGAAGTTAGAGACTGATTGGTATTTAAGACTATTCAGAGCCCACGTAGAGCCAATAAAGAGAATAGAGAACATAGTATAGCTTTAGTGATCACATAGTGGCCACTGATGTTTTGTCATTGTTTGAGCATCTTAAATTACTATAAATTGATTAAAAAGTTTGAGACTGAGTTGGCGGAGGATTGTTTGTATGGAAGAGGGTTAATCATGGAGCTACTGAGCACTCCACCCACCAAGTCTCTTCTTAATTTTTCAGATTTTTCTTGGGGAAAATGTATCTCTTGAAAGAGACCTATATTGGCATATTTTCACAGTAACTACTATGGACCAAGATATACATTTCTGCCACATTTGGTATAATTCTGTCCGGCAGATCAGGCTGTAGTTGTGTCTAAAGAGTCTTTGGGAATTAACATGGGTAAAACAAATTTTGGGACCCTTGCTTTTTATCAACTCCCTCATGGTGCACCACCCGAAACTTTCAAGACAGCAGCTGAAGTGACTGTCATTTAGTTTTCAAAATGTTGTGAAGATTCATCTAACGATGGCAAAGTATTAGCAAAACAAAAAACACTTTTCTATGGAAACTAGTTCCTATCTATGACTATTTACTGGTGATATATATATATGTATATATATTCACTGAAAAAACCATAGCTTTCAGGCCTGATATAGTTAGGAATTAGCATTTACAAAAACCTTAGAAGTTCACTGAAAAAACAATAGATTTTAGGGCTGTTATAGTTAGCTGGACATTTCTCTCGAACAAAACCATTGAAACTCCTCCGATATAGTTAGTTGTACTAACTACATCTCGCGCGCCCGCAATCCACTGCTGATGATGTCACATATTACATCATTCATGACATGGTCAGTGACATCACTGATGACATCTCAAATGACATCACTGATGACATCACTGATGACATCATCCAGTGAATGTGGTTTGGTTCGTTATTTAAATATGTATTATATATATATATAGCAATTTGCATTGAAGAATGAGTGGATATATAAATATAAATATCTGGATGGAGGATTTAGTAGCAGTGTGATTGACTGTTTACTTGACTAATTTATAGTGTCTCACTAAATATATTGGATAGTGACTAAACTGTGTGAGTATATGTATCACTTTGTCAGTTGTTGTGTAAACTGCTACACTAGTTGGTTACTAGCTACGTGAAAGTCTATATTATTTATTGATTAGTTAACTGAGTATTTGTATGGGAGAGTGAATGTGTGTGTGGTTCGGTGGGGGGTGTGTGACTGCCCAAAGATGTGTGAATAGTTGATTCAGTAGGTATATGAAGTTAAAACTACATGTTATAACAGTTGTTTGGGTGAGTGAATATCTTTATGGGTGTGTCGATGAGCAAATATATGTCTCAATGGTACATGTCCAACAAACTAGAAAAATAAAAGCCAGTGTATGTGTCAGTTGTTGTATATAAATAAGTATACATAAGACTCAGTGATTGTATGAGTGACTGTATGGATAACTGTATACTTGTAATAGGGATTTTATAACACACTAAGTATGAGTTATTATCTATATGAATAGATGAAGTGGTGTTTTTATAAGTGTATAGCTAAGTAAAAGTAACTATGATCCATTGTTTACATAAGTGAGTAGGATGACTTGATAAGTGATTAGGATGTGTGCTGGTGTGTAATGTAGATATAGGTGTATAAGTATATTTGATAGTGTTCTATTGATCATTGACAGCATGCATGAGTGAATCTATAGGTAAGTGATTAGATGTGTGTATAGATCTAGGAATCACTGAGTGTGTGTTTAGAAACTTGTATTGGTGTGTCAATGGTTTTAAATCTGGCACTCTGTATTTTACAGAGAGTGATGAAAGGTTATACTAGTGTATGATGAGGTGTAAAGTGCGTGTGCTCTCTGTGGTAAAGATGGTAAGATTGGTCTACACCTGTTTGGCCTATTTAATTTACCTGTCAGTCCCTTGTAAAGTGGTATCTCATATACCCAGGGCTGGTAAATTAAATGTTACTGGTGGGCTTGCAGCGCTGATTGCGCCACCCATCAAAGTAGCCTTTCAAACCTATCTCAGGCCTCTGCCATTGCAGGGCCTGTGCTCGCAGTGTTACTGCCACTGTGACGTGGCACCTAAAGTGTGTGCCATGTCTGTGACCCCTCTTTTACTACATATCACTCACCCCAAAGGTAGGCCCTAGCTAGCCCTATGGGCAGGGTGCAATTTAGGTAAAAGATAGGACATGTACCTTAAGTGAGTGACATGTCCTGGTAGTGACAGACAGCCATTTTGGTTTCTCACTACTGTGGGGCTGTCCTCCCATAGGAATGCATTGGGGACTTCCTGATAAGTGTTTCAGTGGTAATTCCTGATATGAGAGGAGCAGCGTGGTCAAGTTTAGTATATTTGGAATGGTAATAATAAATGCTGCGCAATGGTGTGCGCATATTTATTATAACTATTTTAGAAATGCCACTTTTAGAAGTTGTCATTTCTGTGTGCTATGTGTCTGCCTGCCTGATGTGAATTGCATGTCTGGCTTTTGAGTGACAGGGGCTGGTTAGGTGTGTGTGGCTCTAGGAGGGGCAGGGTGAGTCAGCATTAGGCTGAATGAGACATCTGCATTTGGAGTAGTGGGAGTAGCAGTCCCCTGAACCTGAATATGATTGTACCTGCCCTAGTGAATGCTGGCTCCGCCCCCCTGTGGTGGGCCTAGTGTGTTGCTTCTGTGTGTGTGTTGCGCAAACGCTTGACACATTGCCTCTGGGATAAGCCTGACTGCTCATGCCAAGCTACCAAAGGGGTGGGCAGGGGTTATCTTCAGCATGTAACTCCCACACCCTGACTAGAGTGGTGGTTTCTGCCTGGCTTAGGCGCAAGCCCTAGCCAACCAGAAATCCCATTTCTAACAGGGCCCCTGGCAGGGCACCCTTCTCCCAGCCCTCTGCATCTGGGCCTGAGAGACACCTCTAGTGCCCCTCTGAACATTCTTGCACAGTGTGGCAGGCACCACGAGGTCCCTTTCACACAGTACAGAGATGTTCACAAACTCCCATATCTCAATAGGAGCTTGTGCCGCCTGCCGCACAAGCTCCACATTCATAAATGGGAGTTTCCGACCGCACTAAGGGGCTCATTACGATGTCGGGCAGAAACTTTATGGAATTGGGACCGACTCACATTCGGCAGTTCCCCCCACCTGATTATGATGTGACCGAACATTGTCCGGTCAGATTACCATTGTATCCTACGTGAGCTTGTGTTCCGCCTGATAAGCGGCTCAAATGGGGAGATGGGGTGTCTGTGAAAAACCCTGCTCCCTGTCATGGGCACCCCTCGGTGCCTGCCACACAGTGCAGGGTTTTACAGGAGGGTCCCTTAGGTATACCATCGGCCACCAACAGGAGGCCGCAGGATGAAGGGGGCCCAGCTAGGGGCCCCCAAAGTCACTTTCCGACAGTCTTTTCATGTAGGACAGGCTTGCAAGGATAGACTTTTGGAAATCGGCATCGTAATCCCGAGGTCAGAATGCTGTCTATAGGGGTGTATGATGCGGTTCTGACTGACACGAATACTCCGAGAGCTGGTCAGAGCTGATTCGGAAAGACCGCATGGTGTACATCCTGACCACGGATATCATAATCGGTCGGGCAAATTTTAAACCGGATGAGTCGAGAAATATCCGACTGTCAGGAGGAGGCTTTCTGCCTGACATCATAATCGGCCCTATGTGCGGTCGGATCATAATTTGGTGTGCGGAATCGACCTACGGTCAGCCGGTTCCTCCACCGAAAGGGTGTCAGTTGGAGACAACTTTGACTGACATTGTAATCAGGCCCATAGTGTTTTAATTGTGACATACTAGTTTAATATAGATAGAAACAGCAAGCTTGGTGTGTTTGTTTGAAACTTGAGATGACTTCATCTCAAGTATTTATATAGAAACAGCAAGATAGGTGTGCTTGTTTGAAACTAGCTATATTAAATTAGTATGCCACAATGGAGAAACTATGGGCCTGATTACTATGTCGTTCGGAGTTGCTTCCGACTGACACAGTTTCAGAACTTAGAAGCAAAATGTTTAAAGTGGAAAACTGCACTTTTACAAAGAGAGCATGGTTTTGAATGAGGTGAAAGGGAGCTCTGAAACATTCTATTAGGATAAATGTTTAATTTCCTACATCCTCACAAAGAAACTGGAGCTCAATGAACATGAAATCCCTAAGAGACAAAGTTTCAATCTGCAAAGAAGAAGACTTATTTTCGGCCTGCAAAAGATTGATGTTTGCATTTCGAAATAGCACAAAAAAGCTTCGTTTGCACTGAATATGTATGTGCCATTCAAGTTTCACATCTGAAGTCATAGAAAGTGCACTGTAGGTCTAAGAAAAGTATTTGGAATATTATGTTATTAACCTATGAAAATATGTGAAATTAAGTTAGAGAGTAGGCAATAACACTAAAGAAACTGATATCTATTCAGTGCAAGCGCTTTAATTTTTATGATGCATGTGACATATGAAGTATGCGAGAAAGAAAATCCCATAGTTATGCACAAGTGAACATCCCTTCGAGAAGTCATAAAAAACAGAGGAGAGTTGCATAGGACTCAAGGTGGGAAAGTGTGCATGCTATAAAGATAGCATGGTTTGGAGTTGAGTGTCAGGCAGACTCAAAATATTGCATCTAGAGACATCTTTACTTTTTTCTCATATATCATGAGAAAAATGTTAGAGCTGGATGTGTGTGGAACTCTTTGGATACAGCTTTCAGAAAGAGTGGGACAGTAGAATGCTGCAAGCTCTACTAAAGAAGTCCCAAACAATAGACTGAGCTGAGGTCTGCCACTCCCCTTCTGTTGTTCTTCCTGGGTCCTGCCTTCATCCTGTTCTTCCTGAGATGCTATTTTGTTTGGTTAAATCCCCTCATAAATTGAAATAACAAAAAAGGCACCACAAAGTTGAAAGAGTGTGAAAAGTGTGAGGTGCCACTTCCTTATGATAGCAAGAACAGAATACATCATACTAATGACATTAGCAAATGAGATGTTGTTTCACTGTCACAGGTACCATAGAATACCATGTTTAGGTGTCCGAGTAACGCAAGACCTAAAAATGCAGAAATGTCACTAAAAACTGAAAGACATCCTCCTTCCTTATTTGTACCTGATAAGAAAACTCTAGACTCTAGACTGTTATTTAAAAAAAACCTTTTTTTGAATTTCCAGGGCCAGCATGACTCCCGTGTTACCCAAAAAAGGAAGTAAAGACCCGACTGAAGTGATGCAGCACTCCCTTGTTAGCTCTATGGGTGGATTCCATTGGAGTACATAGGTACCCTATTAAATGTTACATGAATATTAAAAATGAGTGTAGCCATTGGATTGGGCAGACATTGAAAAGTAGTTAAAACAAGCACATAGGTTACAGAAAGAAACTTGCTAAATGCAATTTGCCATTGGAATGTGACATAAGAAGCTAAGAAAATTATGCTCCCTTCCATCATTACATATTGCGAAACAGAGAAGAAGGAACCATCAACAAGAGGAAGCACTAAACCAAACTTAACACCATCATACCGGGATAAGGATGTAATAGAGATGCCTTAAAAATCTTCATCACCACAATCGAATAGGCCCAAGAAGGAATATGTTTACTGGTACTTTTGTGCTTTTGTGTGCTTCCATCAGTGCGAAAAAATCAATGCCCAAAATGAGACACACACAATGTGCAATCAATACCATCATTTTGGCCATCCTGGGTACTACTCCATGGAATGTGTAAGCACCTAAGATCAACTAATCCGCGTGAGTTTACCTGGGACAATTACCAGAGAGGACATGCAGCAAGTGAAGAGAGCACCTAATGTTCTACTACAACAGCAACAAGAGGAGCAAGACTTCAATGTGCTGTATTTTAGGACTTAGTGCACAAATTGTCACCAGGTGGTCTCATCAGTTGAGACTAACAGGACAGCTTTTGCCCAGTGATGTAAACATACTTGGGATAGCACCATTAAAATTTAACCACAAAATATAAAAAACAAACAAAAAAAATACAGCAGTATATAGGGAAATATTTTTTCAAATATTACAAAAAAAAAAAAAATGCGAAAAAATACTTGAAAAATCTTGTTGCCTCTGCATGCCCTCTCTTGTCTGTCTGTGTGCCACTGCCTTCTTGTGTCTGCCCTCTGTGATCAGCTTGCTACCCTGCACCTAGACGCATCCCTCCGGCCTTCCTTCTGAGTCTGTGTGCTCTTTTCCTTATGCTCTTGCCATGTGCGGTCTGTTGTGCAGCCATCTCCCATGCCACCTGCCCCACCTAGTCAGCTTACTGGCTATGCCATACCCCTCTCCTCTGGAATCTATACTTCATAGTCCATGTTCTTGTTATGTTTCCACGACTCCTGTGGCCTACCCTCTCTGGTCATTTGGTGCCCTAGGCTCCTCCCCCACTGTGCTTCACTGTCCATGTGTGTGCCCCTGCCCCATCCTTCCTCCTTTCAAAGGTTCTGCTTGGTTCAACTGCTCATGTCAGCTGTGCTCTGTGGTCAGGTTGGTGCCTGTGCCCCTGCCTTCTTCCATCTTGTACTGATCCTGCCTATTCCAGCCTGCCCTTCATTGTCAGCTTGCTGCCTCTTCCCCTTCCACCCTTCTCTCTGTTGTCTGTCTACATGTCTCTACCTCCTTCCCCCATCCTTTTTTGATTGTTTTGCTTTCAGTGTTTCCTTCCACTTGCCCTTTGAGGGCCATTCTGGCGCCCCTCTTGGCCGACCCTCTGTATTCAGCATGTTGCCCTTACCCATGCCAGTGTACCCTCCGATAGAAAATAAATATAAAGCTGGACCATTTTTAGTAAACAATCAAGTTGTAATATGATAAATTTGACAACAGTACATCACACTGAATTAATAATATATATGTGTTTTCTAGTTTGAACTGCATCACTGTAACATGTCAGATTAATCATAAGATATAAACAAAATTCATTTTTAAGTTATTAATATATGATTTGAAAAATACATAAAACCTCCACTTGCTTCGACACCTCCACTTGCTTCGACCTTCCCAAACCCAGTACTCACCACGGACAACCTGTCCCACCAGGGGAAGCATACATTCACTACCACGCCCAAAGCCACCACCTCCCTCCCCCCGGAGTCACCTCCCACTCCTTTGCCCCCAGGATTGGTGATCTACAACTCCCAGAGGATCGCCAAACCCAGCTGTCCCCCTGATCTTCCTACACCAACTCCTTGACCCTGCCCTGCCAACTCCAGCCACCACCCACACTAGCACTCCCGCAGACTCCAGGAGGACGAAGACATGACCCATTGCACCCCTTACCCAAGGTCCCAAAAAGAGGCAGCACGGCCCACACAAGGAGCAATAGGCATCATAACTCAGTCACGACCAGGGTCCCTAACAGAGGCAGCTCGGTCCACACAAGCAGCAATAGGCATCAGAACTTAGCCACGACCTCCACCACACGAGACGACCCTACCCAAGACTCCATCACCCCCGCCCACGATAACATGGCGCAGCGGCTTGCATCACTCAAAAGCCTACTAGAAACAATATTAAGGGGCCTGACCAAAACTCTAACTAACCTCGACAAGGCCTGAAAGCCCCAGCAATACCCTCCCAGGGAACCCACCCTGACCAGCACCAATCATCCACAACACCGTTCCGGGCCTTAGCAACCCCCGTGACTCGATCACAGAGAGCCTCTGGAAAGGACATTGTGTTCCCATCACAGAATCCCTTAGGAACCTAAGCCCCTACGCCCAGGTTACAGAGACTCTTAAATACCGTAACCAAGATCCCGACACTAAGACCCACAAGATACAAAGCCGCAATGTCCCCCGAAGAAGCGACCGATCTAGCCTCAACATACATCTCCCCTCTACAGACTCCCCTAAATCCAAGATCCGAGTGATCACGGGTTTCAGAAGAGACTACCCCCTCCCAAACCCCCCGAGACCCCCTCCCTTCCTCACCACCGTACCTAGGGCCTCCCCTGGAAAAAACCACAGCGAAAAAGAGCTTTCCATCAACTGCATGCTCATTAACTGCAGATCAACATCTATGCATGCAACTGAGCTAGCAGAAGCCATCCTCTCGCAGGACATAGATATTGCATTCATCACGGAGACATGGCTCAATGACCTCTCCGCACCATGCTTAGACATGCTTGTTCCCCCAGGTTTTACCATTATCACCAAAGACAGAAAAGACCAACGAGAGGGAGGTGTAGCTATCATACACAAGGACATGGACTCTTGCAAATACACCACCATTGAATATCTTACCACCAATATCAAGACTAATGATAATGGAGCAATCCACTGCCACCTTCTATCTCACCCTCCAGGCAACACCGTCGCATTCGGGGAGCACTTGTCTGACCTGATTGCTCACTGCGCACTCGGGGACGCTAACAACCTAATTCTTGGTGACCTAAACCTTCACTAGAATGAAGCAAATAACCTGTTAATTCAAATGATATCCAACCTTCTCCGTGACAACAACTTATCTCAGCACTGCTCAGAGGAAACGCACCATAAAGGAGCAACCTTGGATTCCATTATCGCTCAACATGATGCAATTACCATCGACCACATACTCACCATTGACTGGTTGGACTATCACATGATTCTATTCCATTTTAACTCAAAAATGCTCTCTCAGCCGCCCGTGCAAGACCTCCCAAATGGGCCAGAAACCTCACCCAGATCCCCCTCGTCGCCCATGAAGAAAGGATAAACTCGCTCCTCCCCAGCGCCAATGACCACCTCACCACAACCGAACTCACCTCGCTCAACAGTTCTAATATGGTGACCATGCTTGACCAACTAGCCCCCTTGAAACTAAAAAAAAGCCGAGCATTCCGTCTACATCATTGTTCAAGACCGACACCAAGTCCGATAAGGAGACTACTAAGAGCCACAGAAAGACGTTGGAGGAATAATCCTTCTACTACCCTCCGCAAACAACTCAGAACAGCCCGCAGGAAGTACAACAATCATATCAAGATCAAATAATCCATGTTTTTTCACTCCGTGCTGGACAGTGCAAAAAATAGACCCAAGGAGCTCTATGACATCATCAGGCAACAAACCTCCAAGCCCGCTAGATCCTCAATACAGGCGTCCAAAGAACTTTGCGTCAACTTTGCCAACTTCCTTAATGACAGGATTACCATGATCGAACTCACACTGGACACCAACAGCACCTCCCCACAAAGAGCAGCATGGCGCGGGCATTTGATAATGCTCCCATACCTACTAACAAATCCTGGCTAATCTTTCACCCCATTCAAGAAGCTGAGATAGTCAAACTTATCTCCACCTCCAAACCATCTTCTCACACCCTAGACCCTATACCCCCCCAACTAAACAAAAAACTGAAACTCTCTCTGCCACCGCACTGGTGCACAATCATAAACAGCTCCTTGAAAAATTGAGTCGTTCCAGATTGCCTTAAAGTGGGGCAAGCTACGCCACCGCTGAAAAAACCCGGCCTGGACATAAAGGATTTGAACAACTTTACACCTGTCTCCAACCTTCCTCTTCTATCCAAGATCCTAGAAAGATGCGTACTCCAACAACTAACCCAACACCTGGACAACATCGACCTCCTTGACTCCCATCAGTCTGGCTTTAGAAAGGGATACAGCACTGAAACCGCGATCCTCAACATCATCGACGATATCCACAAATCACTCGACTCAGACCATTGCTGCCTCCTCATTCTCCTAGACTTATCAGCAGCTTTCGACACGGTAGACCACAAACTTCTCATTAAGGCTCTCCAAGAAAGAGCCGGACTTGGCGAGGTGGTCCTCGAATGGTTCTCATCCTTCTTACACAACCGCAACCAAAGAATCAAAATCAAAAACTTTGTGTCCGACCTGCATCCAGTCAGCAAGGGAGTTCCGCAAGGTTCAGTGCTCTCCCCGCAACTTTTCAACATTTACATGGAACTCCTCACAAACTACTCAAAAAAGCCAACATCCGCTTCCATCTTTATGCAGATGATACGCAGATCTACCTGCTGATAAAACCGAAATTCTCCTCATCTTGAACAAAGAGAGAACCCCAAATTGCTGAATGGTTAAAAGCTATTGATGCGCTGAACAGGAACCTCACCCTGGCCGACTCTGTCAAATCACTAGGAATCACATTAGACCCCAAACTGGACATGATCTCACACATCAAGAACTCAGCTAAGAGTGCCTTCCTTAACTTAAAACTACTGAACAAAATAAAACCTTTCATCCAGCCCAATGATCCCACCCAAGCATTGGTGATGTCAAGACTAGACTATGGGAATGCAGTCAGAATTAGCAAAATCACATCTTGCTCCCCTCAAAACAACGCTCAACACGGCAGCCAGAATGGTCACAGGAATCAAGAAATTTGATCACATTTCTCCGGCACTCGGAGAACTTAAGTGGCTCCAGTGGAAATGCAGGATAGCTTCAGAACAGCCTGCCTCACACACAAAGCCTTACACACTGGCAAACACGAATATTTGGCGGCCAAACTCAAAAAAGCCGGTCAGACCAGGAACCTCAGAAGCTCGAACTCTCTTCTATTCATTCCGTTGAAAACTCAAAAACAAAAAAACTGCTGCTCGATCCTTTGCCGGAAGCGTACCCAAAATCTGGAACTCTATTCCCCCCCACATCAGAACTACTCCCTCTTTTGCAAAATTCAAAAGTCAGCTCAAAGTCCTGTTCCTCGACCGCTCCCTTGGGAACCGATAGGAGCAGCCGGAGCGTGGAAGCAGACACCTCTCACAGCTTTGACTCTATGTCCACAAGCCTCATACCTGAACTCGCCGTCAATTGACCTACACAATTACTGTATTTTGTGATTATCTGCATTGTAACTGTTGTAAAACGCTCCGATACCCTCGAGTCAGGCCAGTGCTATATAAAACTTCTTAAATAAAAATAAAATTAAAATAAATATAAAAGATTCTTTTGAAATATGTAGTTATTGTGCTAGATGGAATATATTTGAAATGGCATCATTTTTCAGTTGCAGCATTGAGGGAGCACATTGTGCTATGGTATCCATAGTAACCATGCTGCAGTAGCTAGGCCTTTGTTATTCCTGGAACACTGAAATGAGGTTAGATTAAGTTCAACCATTTGTTGATGTTCCCACTATATTTTTGAGAAACGTTTTTCTCTGATTGGGTGCAGATCTCCAAGCCTTAGGACATATACATCCTTTATGTAACCCTTGCAACCTGAATTTATCTCTGGTTAGTGTGGAGTTGCATGAGAGAAACTCTCTCACTTGTTCGAATCTTTAGTGCTGACATTATATTTTGGGAGTGCTAAACAGTGCTTTATTAACCTTATTTGTACATACAGCTTCTTTTACAGGTAATAGAATGTATATTGACAGTGACGTTTTGGAATGTGTGTTGTTAGCAGATAATTAATATTGAATTATTTAAAAATAGATTTCAAATTATGTCTATGTTTGGTGTGGGATTTTTATTATTTAGAATAGTAGTGCAACCATATGTATATGCATGTGTTTTTTAAAAAATGTTCTGGTTTCATGAGTGAGTGAATGGAAACTAATGTGCTGAAGAAATTAATTTATGTATTGTACTATCTGGTGATGCATTTAAAAGTAAAAAACATGCCAAAAATGATGTGGGATTTTGCGTAGTTGCCTACATAATAAATAAGTTCACTTTATGGTCTCACATATATAGTAGAGGTATTAGATTATTTATATAGTGGTGAGGTACTGACTTTGATTGGTGTAAGAGTAAGGAAGTTAGCCCAATTTTACCTGCAATACTGTGATTTAAAATAGCATTCAGAGGCTGGAGAGTTGAAGGTTACAGTATTGCCTTCTGAATCTATAAAGCAAAAATCAGCAAGATTGTGCTCATTAGTGGTGCAGGAGAGCAAAATGAAAAATATGGTTTGGTTATTTGAAAGTAGATCTATGCAAGGAATGTTATAGTGCACATGCACTAGGTGCTACACAGAAAGATATGTAATAAATGCAATATTTAAAGCGTGTCCTTTGACAAGATATATCATTTACTTACATTATGTTGTATAATATGGAATATTTCTGATTATTTTGGTGTGTCTTGTACACTTAAAAAGTGACAAATTATAAAGGACCTAAAACTCTGCTTGTTTTCTTTTTTTCTTCTTTCTAATACGTTGTGAAATCATTTTGCATTACATTCTCCTACTCTACGTGTCCTTGTTGCTGAGTTGTGCTTTTGTGTGTTCTCTTCAAAGTAACTCATTTATTTGTTCACTTTTTAGAAGAAGTAAGGCACTAAAAGGTACTTTTGAGTATTGGGGAATAACAAAGATGGGAAAAAGTGGGTATATGAGTCAACATTCAATGTATCTATGACATTGCCGCACAGACCCTTGAACAGATGTTACTGTATAGCTCACAAATGGTAGGCACTATTGGTAAAGTTATTAAGTGTATCTGCTCTTTAAAAAGTGTAGGTTGATTCTGTATATTATTCATTTAAAATATTACTTATTCTATGGGTGTTCTATGGCCTTAATACATTGTAAATCCCTAATTGTAATGCAGTTGACAATTTAGAGAGCAAATAATATTCAATGCAGGTCCATGTTTTGGCTCTCCTATCTATGCTGTACTTTTTACCATTATTATTATTATTATTATTATTATTATTAGCCTTCTTGTGCATACATGACTTTCTTTCTGTTGTCTTTTGGTCCCTCCCCGTTTCTTTTTGTTTCTGGAGAGAGTTCTCTTATACCCATTTTTTTGCTGAAATTTGCTTTTCTATCTTCTGCTCATACAAAACAAGTATAACAAACGTGCTGGTCTGTACAGGTGGACAATAAGGTTGCGAAATTCATTTCATTAAAAGAAAATCAGTTGCCTGTATCATAGTGAGCTAGAGCAATTATGTCAAATTGTTTTGTAGTGTCCACTCTGTAGGCACTCTATAGATAATAAAGGAATGCAATGTTTAAAGAGTGGTGATATTATATATTAGATAATAATACTATAACTTATACTATGGAATGTTTGTAACTGTGACTGAGTGTATTGTGTACAGATCATAAATGTCACATTATGAAGGCTTAAACCTATAGTGAGGTAATAGCACTGCAATTTAGATACATAATATTACTTTGTTTACTCTGTGCTTTACACCCTCCCATTCTCTTCCATACCTACCATATGATTTTTCCTCTTCTCTGTTTCTTTCTTCTATTCTTTCCATTTGTTTTTAAAATGACTTTTCCAAACATTTTACCACTCTGTCTATCCTTGTGATGCTGCTCTGCTTTCATGGACTTTCTTTGTGTTTACAATTCTATGTTCAGCTGTTAAAAAAGTTAGTATGAGGAAGGTACGAATGAGCACTTGTCAATAATAAGGATGGGAAAATGTGCTTATATATATAAAATATGTTGATTGTATGACATTTCCATGCAGACCCTTGAACAGAAGCTGTTTGTTGGAGTATGCATAATAAGTACTATTAGTAAAGGTATTAGGCATATCTGGTCTTTTAGTGGTACACAGGTACAATGCATATTATTTACTTATATTTTTTAATATGCCATGGAATATGTTATGAATTTTATAATAAAGAAATCACTAAGTGCAATGCATTTAAAACACTACAAAAGCAGGTGATGTCCAATGGTCCATGTTTTGGTTTCCTCTTCTATCCAGTGCTTTTTACCCTCTCATTTGTTTCTTAAGTATGCATAACTTTCTCTCTGCTATCTCTTGATCACTATTGTTTTCATTTGTTTGATTATTTATACTTTATTTACATTACCCATTTCAATCCTCCCCTCATAAAAAGCCAAGTATTAAAAAGGTGTTGGTGAGTACTGATTGACAATGAGAATTGGAAAGCTTTATTTCATTAGAGCAAAGTAGAGGTTACTATGACAGTGAGCTAGAGCAACAGCACACAGTTGGGTTACTGTGCCAACCACGTAAGCACTATTCAAACAATATTAATGGAATAAAGTGTTTAAAGAGCATTATGTGCTAATATTTTTTATTTAACTTTAGTTAGTGATGTTATGTTAGAGTGTCTTCAACAGTTAAGAACTAACACATACATAAGGTGATACAACTTCAATGAGGTAAAATGTCTCCAATGTAGGCGCACATTTTTGGTGTTTCATCTATTCTATGCCTTACACCCTCCTATTCCATTCCATACTAGAAGTATGACATTACTATTCCTTTCCTTTCTTTAACCATTCTATCCATTTATTTGTCTCACTTTCCATTACATTGTGTATTATCTTTAGATCCCCAATTTCTATGCTAATTTCTTAAGCAAGTAAGTATAAGGAAAATGGTACTAAGCACTGCTGAATAAAAGGATGGAAAAAAGTGGTTTCTATACCTAGAAATCAATTATGATATATATTGCCACATGCTCCGTTAAACTCAACCTGCAGTATGCTGCAAAAATAGTAGGTACTATTGACAAGGCTTTGGGGGAGATAGCCACCAAGAGAAGACAACTGTGTTGAAATTTAGGGACAATCTGCATTTTTTTAAAACTCTACTTACATCTATGATTTAGACAATTTGAACAGAGACAAGATATTGGCATTTTCTTTATCCAAATAATGAACTTTTAAACCACAATAAAATGCAAGGCGTTACAAAGAAGATGCTCCATTGAGATATGTGTTGCCTTTTTTTAATGTTTTTGTATATGATCTATGAAAACGATTATAACTTACAAGTTTTGTATTTTTTTAATAACTACAACAGAGTTTGTTTGATGTATGAACTTGGAATGGAAGTTTCTGAGGAAAACCTCCTGTTGGACACTCACAAGTTCAGAGTGAGGACCAACAACAAAGTAGCTTGCCATTAATGGCTAGTATGTCTCGTAATTGAAATGAAATAGACTGCAAGAAGGTATACACGAGAAGAGTGAAAAGTGCTTATTGAAAAAAATTGTCCTTTGGGAGACTCAGAATGTTCACAAAATTTGACACCTTCAAGACGTGAGGGACTAACACTGTTCTTTTGTGTGTGTGCTTGTCAGTAAGAAGTGTGTGAATGTAGAGCAATAATTCTGAGAGTGGGATAACAATGAGCACCATCCTGCTAGAGCTCTGTGAAACTGTTTGTTTCATTTGGGACAGCTGAGGGACATGACAGCAAATCAGTTTTGCCACTCCCTTTTTCCAAGGATTTAGTGACATTATAAGTTATGGGAAACAGGAGGTGTAGAACAGTTACATGCCATGCTTTACAGCACCTGCGTTTCTCTTCCCCCTGCCTACTTCACATAACCTAGAGAGAGGGAGATAGTGTGCATTAGGATATTGTAATGTTGAAAGCAGTGGTTATTTATGAATATTTATAGCATGGTGGTGCTTCATTATCTCCAATGGGCCTGCCAAGTGTTGAATCTTCTAATATAATTTATAATGTTGGACCTTTCTGATTAAGTTACTCTGCTTTTTATAGCTAGAATATATAGATTCTAATTGTGTAATTAATTAAATGTGGTAGTCTATGTGTTATGTGTCCACTGTTTTATTAAATGTTGTTTCCTTCCGATTGTTTATTTGTCTGATGTAGGTATCGCATGTTTATCTGCACTGTCTTAGCACTTGATTTTCTTATATTAATTTGTTAGTTTTATTATAACAATATTATTTTTTACTTACTTGTGAATCTGTTTATAAAATTAAATAATTATTGCATCTCAATAATACACATAAAACATAATTCATTTATTATCACATCCTTGCTTCTGAATATGCCAACAAAAGTGCATATAAAATTAAAAGCTTTTCAAGGAGCATAAAAAGAAGTACTCAACCTTCAACAAATAACTACTAAATTGAAATGAACAAACAAAACAGAATGTTGGTAAAGGTAGTCAAGCACTTAAAAAAAAATAGGTCAGAAAAACACCAGTTAGGAATGAAATTCTTAGTGAGAGACAGGTAGTAACACAATCAAGAAAGGTTCTAAGTATATTAGGAAAATGCAGGAACAGAAATGAGGATTATTCTGTAAAAAAAAAAAGACATTTAAAGAACTTTACCAAACGTTCTTTCACAATATGATGGTAAACAATATTATGAAATCGATGAAACAGGTAAATAAGAGACTTGCAAGACATAGGCCGAAACATTTCTATATACTCTTGTAGAAAAGTCATTTGATCAAATGAGGAAGTTGTTAATTCCGACTCAGATCCTAAATAGAATGAAAACTTTAGATATGTTAATGATCTCAACAACCAGTGTCACCAAAAGCAGAATGTAAACTTGTTGGACTTGGCCCTTCTGGTAGGTTCACCCCTGAAACTTTTTGCTTTTTATTGCGACCTTGTGTTAGTGATTTTTGGCTTCTGCGCACTTTACCACTGTGACCCAGGGTAAAGTGCGTGCGTGTCTTGAGGTTGGCCTGCCCTCCCATAGGAATGCATGGAGGAATGTATGTGTCCCTGGTAGTTCCTGATGCGTGGGGAGTGCAGGTGCGAGTTTGGTATGTACGGACTTGTGTGATGAAATGCTGTGCGATGATGTGTGCGGCGTCAATGTACCTAGTGTGGAAGTGCCACTTCTAGAAGTAGGCATTTCTGTTTGCAGTGAGAGATGTGTGCTTTGTCTGGCGATTGGCTGGCTGAGGTCATGTGACGGGCTAAGGAATCCCCAGAGTCAGGGGGAGTCACCCAGTGGTGAATAGGGAGATCAGTAGCCAGATGGGTGGGAAGAGTACACCTAGGACCTGAATAGGGCTGGGCTTTCCCCACACAATGCTGGCTCCACCCCTTGTGGTGCGACTGATGACCCTGGCCTGTCCTGTGAATAGGGAGAGGGGCTGAGCAAAACAAAGTGCTCAAGAACCAGTTGCATCTGGTTCGCCCCTCCCCTGCACCTTGAAACAAAGGTAAACCTAAAATGGGGCTGTGACCCCACACAAAATGTTCTCTTTCTGATCCTAACTTGAGGGGGGCCTGCTGCTGCTGGGCGCCAGGAGAGACCGCCACTGGGGACTGCCTCCCTGCTGGAGGGCCCTGTGAGCTGGCCCCTGGGCCCAGTCTTTGACCCCCTGCCTCTGAAGACTTTTCCTGGACCTTGCCTGTCAGCGCCTGGGAAGCGCTGCATCTTTACTGCTGAGAAGCGCCTTCACTTGTGGCCAGCAGCGCTGAGCTGCGAGGATTTGCGGGAGAACCCCGACGTAGGGATTCTCCCGCTGTTGCCGGGAGTTAAAGCGGGTGCCCACCCCGCATTGTGGTGCTCGTTGGCGGGTGCCTACCCCACTTATTTAATTATTTAGTTAGCGGGTGCCCGCCCCGCAGTTTTGCGTCCTTCGTAACGGATGTCCACCCCGCGCTATATTTTTAATAGGGAGAGGGAGCCTACCTCTCATTTCAATCCTCTGAAGAAGTGCTTGCGATCCGCTGCCCGCCTGGTTGGGGGTGGGGCCTCGCAGATGGAAGTGGAAGGGCCGTGCGGCAGGAAGCCCCGCATTGAGAGACCCAGGCGCGAGCCCACCCCGCACTGGGACTTGCTGGCCGGAGTTAGGAAGCAGCCTGTCTGGGTGCTGCCGCGCCCCAGGACCAAAGCGGCGGCCTCCTGAGCAGGGCTCCCGCGTGTGGTTAGAGCCCCGCCGATTTTCGAAGAAGGGACCCGTCCGTAGAGCAGCAACAGGAGCCTCATGAAACGTGGTGAGTGGGGCTCTGTGTTGTGGTGGTTGGGGGGGTGTCGGGGCACAGTTTCGGTGCCCGCCCAGTAACCGAGTCTCGAGCACTGCGGGCGCAGTGCTCATTTCTCTTTTCTGCTGCCCCGCCTGACAGTGGGCAGCGGCTGCAGCATGGGGGACCTAGTGGATCTCCAGAGCCTACGTGGCTCCAGCTTCTGGGGGCAAATATTTGTTTTAGAGCCCCACAGGCTCCAACACGGGCCGCATTGTTGTTTTGAGCCCCTGAGGCTCCAACGACGGGGCACTTTATTTGTGATCAGAGCGGCCCCGGAAGGCAGCGGGCCACTCCAACGTTTTGGGGACATCACTCCAAGGGGGCATATTAGTTTCAGAGCCCAGAGAGGCTCCAACGTATGCCATATTCGATTTACAGGCACAGTGGTGCCCACGCTCATTTTCCCAGCTGCCCAGCACTTCGTGTGCAGCTGCTCTGTTTAGGCCCCTGACACTGGGACACAGGGCGTCCTAGCCCCAACAAGGCCAGTTGGCCTATGGACAGTCACAGGTGGTGACTTATGTGAGTTTGGCCCAACTGTGTTTTCCTGCACCTCTGAATGTGTTTTTATGCGTCATGTGCCTTGTTCTTACACCGCGGAATGTATGTTATGCATCCGGTGCTTTCCTTCCCTACACCTCTGAATGTGTTGTGATGCATCATGTGTAATGTGCTTATACCCCTACAGGTATTGTAATACTTAGGTGGTTGTTTTTCTCCTCGTACAGGTGGTGCTAGTGAGGTCCTGGTTTCCTGCGCAATATTCTCCTAAGGTGGTTAGGGTTGCGTAGGTGGTACTTACCTGTTACCAGTGGTTACTGGTTGTGCGCTACATTTGCTAATTGGTGCTACAGTGATTGTATGTGCTATGTTCTAAAGTGTTATTCCTACAAAGTGCTAATTCTACAACGTGCTAGTGCTAAAAGTGCTTATTCCTGACAGTGGTCCAGGTGGCCCTGTCTTGTACATATCCCCTGTAAATTGTGCCATTGCCTGTTGGCACATTGTAAAGTGTGTGTTTTTATCTAATGTGTTTTGGTATAATGCAAAGGCTATTTCTATATATAACCTTGTGTGGAGTTTCTTTTGTGGTGGGCCTTGGGTGTTGTTGCTGGGTGCGCGCGCAAACGCTTTACACATTGCCTCCGGGATAAGCCTGACTGCTCGTGCCAAGCTACCAAGGGGGTGAGCAGGGGTTATCTTTGGCGTGTAACTTCCTTGCCCTGACTAGAGTGGTGGTTTCTGCCTGGCTTTGGCGCAAGCCTTAGCCAACCAGAAATCCCATTTCTAACAAAACGGATATTTGTGGCATGCTTGAGGAAGATTGAAAATATGCTCCAGTACAGAGTTTTGTTTTATGAGAAGAGCTATTTTCAGAAGCATACTTTAGTTTTGCTCGTGACAGAGATGCACAGCATGTGCATATGAACTGAAACAAGGTACATCAGAGCCAAATGAGAAGTTAGTTGCAAGAACCAAAGAAGAAATATTTAGGTACAAAGTGCTACAACAAAGTCTTCCTGCTTCTTTATTCAAGTGGTAGTGCAGTAACATCTGTAACATAAGACAAGAATCAACTGAGAAGGGAAATATCCTTTACCCTGAAGTCTTTACAATAACCAACCTATACAACAAAGTCAGTACCCCACATGCGATGTTACCATGCATTACTTTACCGCACAAGCTGTTACAACAACTTGCTACATGGGGTGCGTTGTTGGGCTGGTGTGGGAATTTTAAGCCTGAAACCTTCTCTACTGTTGCATAGACTGGAATCAGAATAATAATTTATACTATTCTAAAGTTCGGCACCCCCTAAAGCAAGTCATTGTAACAACTTGTGTGCTAAATAAACACATGGTAATGTGTCAGGCAGGGTAGTGACTGCATTGGAAAGGTGTGAGGGGTAAATGCCTGAGGGGTTTCGTCATACAAACACTGAGAAATATAGATTTTTCTTAAACAAGTTTAACAGATGACCCTTAAATTTAGGTCCTGATTTACTGCTTGGTGGACAACTGTGCTGGATACGGATACCGTCTGAAGCAATAAAAGTGCATTATATCCAATGTCACTGGTAATACTGAAGAGTGGATATCCGTCACATTTGTGATACAATAACCTTTCCAATAAACTCTAAATCAGGCCCTTAGACTTCTACAAAGTCTTGATCCATACTGAGTTAGGAAATTTTCATATGTGCAATGGCATACTTTGGATAGCTTATAATGTTGTCCACAAAAGTCCCCTCGGGACATAATCAAATGTCGTCTTTAGATCAATAAATGCTATGTATGCTTGCCCTCTTTTGATTTTTATGTATTTCCATAATATACACATGATCCTGAACACCTAGTCAATGGTGCTGGTGCAAGGTCTAAACCCTGCTTGACAAGGTGTGAATATATTATTATCACAGATCCAGTCATTCAATTTATTCAAAATTTGGCAGGCATAGAGTTTTTGCATCACATCTACAAGGCTTAACAGCCTGTAGTTCCCAGGGTCACACTTATTTCATTTTTTGTGAATTGGGACTATTTCTGCTGCATTTCAAATCAAGGGAATTGGTTTCCCTGAAGCAACTACGTTGCTTATCAAATTTACGCAGGGTGCCCACAATTCTTTTTCCTGTTTTAGGAGGTCTCCTGGTATCCTATCTAACCTGGGGGCTTTCCCCAGTTTTATAGTATCAATGGCCCACTTTGTTTCAGATAAGCTAAAGTGCAATCCTTGCTCCATGCTTTCGTCATTCCTAATCCTCAGAGGCATTTGCTGCTCCTGTTCGAAATGATTAGGAGCTGAGTAGAGGTTGGTGAAGTGCAGAGTCCAGGTGTTTGGATCTACATGATGCTTCCTGTGGGAGACTGAATCCTTGTTGCCATGTGCAACTATTTTCTAGGATTCAGCATAGTCCCTCGATTTAGCTGCTAGGTGCAAATTGCACCAGTTTGTCGCCGCCCAGTCTTTTTGTGCGTTCATTAATAACTTTTTTTTTACTTGACCCTTGCCTGTTTTACCATTCAATCAATCAGGGAATTGTAAGCATACTACTCACCCGTGAGGGTCTCAAGGTGCTGGGGGTCAGCAGTTCTGTTCAGCTGAAGAGCCAGGTCTTGAGAGCCGTCCTGAAGGTGATCAAGGAGGGGGCACGCCGGATGGCGATCGGGAGCTCATTCCAGGTCTTGGCTGCGATGTAGGAGAAGGATCATTCCCCTGCTTTGGCTCTGTGGATGCGTGGCGTTTCAGAGAGGTCTTGGTTGGCGGATCGGAGGTTTCTATAGGGTAAATTGAGGGTGATTCTATTGTTGAGGTATTGGGGTCCGGTGTTGTGTAGGCATTTGTAGGCATGGGTGAGTATCTTGAAAGTGACTCTCTTCTCGATGGGCAACCAGTGGAGCTTCTGTAGGTGTTGGCTGATGTGCTCCTGTCGGGGGATGCCGAGGACGAGTCTTGTGGCGGAGTTCTGTATTGTCTGGAGCTTGTGGGGAAAGGACTTGCTTATGCCGGCGTAGAGGGCTTTTCAGTAGTCCCGACTGCTGGTGATGAGTCCCAGGGCGACTGTCTTCCTTGACTCGGGGGGGATCCATTTGAAAGTCTTGCGGAGGATGCGGAGAGTGTTGAAACAGTTGAAGGCGATGGAGTTGACCTGTCGGTTCATGGAGAGGGAGGAGTCTAGTACGATGCCGAGGTTTCTGGCATGGTCTCTGGGGATCGGGGGGCTGCTGAGGGCGGTGGGCCACCAGGTGTTGTTCCATGCCAATGGGGTGGTTCCGAGGACGAGGACTTTCAGTCTTCTCTGAGTTAATCTTTAGGCAGCTGTTGCCCATTCAGGCTGCAATGTCTTGCATTCCTTTCTGGAAGTTGAGTCTGGTGATGGTGGGGTCCTTCGTGAGGGAGAGGATGAGCTGGGTGTCGTTGGTGTTGGATAATATGCTGAGGCTGTGCTGTCGGATGATGGTGGCGAGGGGGGCCATGTAGATGGTAAAGAGGGTTGGGCTCAGCGATGATCCTTGTGGGACTCTGTAGTTGATTTCCTTGGGTTCGGAGAGGATGGGTGGAAGTCTGACCCTTTGGTCTCTGCCGTTGAGGAACGATCGGATCCAGTCGAGGGCAGATCCTCGTCGTGTAGTCTGGCTGCAAGTGTGCGCTGTGAGACGGTGGTTAATGCTGCTGACAGGTCGAGTAGAATCAGGGCTGCGGTGTGGCCTTGGTTGAGGAGGGGGCAGATGTCATCTCTGGCGATGAGTAGGGTGGTCTCGGTGCTGTGGTTGCTGTGGAATCCGGATTGAGAAGAGTCGAGGACGGCATCGTCTTAAATGAACCTTGTTAGTTCTTTTGATGTTTTTCTTAGTGACTTTTGCCTTGAAGGGTACGAGCGAGATGGGCCGGTAGTTATTGAGGGCCGTAGGGTCTGCTGATGGCTTCTTGAGCAGGGACCTGACTTCTGCGCATTTCCAATCATCGGGGAAGGTGCTGGTCTCAAATGTGGGGTTGATGGTGCATTGTAGTTCAGGTGCAATGGCGGTGGTGGCTCTGTGGTAGATGTGTGGTAGGCAGGGGTCAGTGGGAGCCCCTGAGTAGATGCTTTTCATGGTTGATGTAGTCTATTCAGTCATGATTGGGGTCCGGGAGGAGATGGTGGGCTGCCTGGCGTAGCTGGAGGGTACGGTGGCTGCAGAGTCAATGTGTGAGGTTGTTGAAGTTGTCGTAGAGATTTTAGATCTTCAGGTGGAAGTAGGATCGGAGCTTGTAGCAGAGGTCCTGGGAGGAGGTGATGTCCATGACTTCTACATACCCCTTGCCTTATTTTACTTACTGATTCCTAAGATATTTCTCTAATATCTCTGAACAAATGTTGTAGATGTTAGTCTTAGTCTCTCTATTGTTCACAATGGAAGGCTAGTTAACTGTTCTGCGGTTGTTACCTATAGTATGTTGGATAAGAGTCAATTATTTGTGTATTACACCCTATCCATTCTATGGGCAAGGGATAGTGATCACTATCTTCCCTTTCCCTATCAATCCTGAATGTAACATTATTGTGCCATGTTATTGAGCTATGTAGTATGTAATTGATTCTTGAATAGCCATTTCCCCTCTTAAAAATGTGCCATTCTTGGCCCTACTGTTACATGCTCTTAGGCCATGTTCTGTTGTAAATTGTACCTGTTGTAGGGTTGCATTAGTGTACGGTACATGGTTACCTAATTTAATGGGAAGAATACCTATTGCCATGTCCTCCTCCTCAGTTATCATGTCCAAGCATACGTGTGGTTCATATGTGCAATTAAAATCTCCACCTATATTTATTGTATCACTCGAATCTATGGGGCATATTCTAAAGGACCTATCGCCGAGTTATCGGCACTTTATCCCAGCCAAAGTCTCGATAAATTTATCGCCCCATTCACAAGCTGGTGCAAACAGCCGATATCACCAGTTTTCCGGCGATAGCATCCTCAAAAAAACAGATGACACCAGCAACTATTGCTAATGAGATGCAGAGTAGGCGTCCCCGAGCAAAAAGCAGCGACAACACTACTCCGCCACATTCCCAGCGACCAGCCAGATCAGCGATAAGATCACAAAACATGCAATAAGGCGTGTTAGCAGTAGGAAATTAACACCTGCTCTGACCTAGTGCAAAGCTGGACGACAACCTGCAGCATAAAGGGACCCCAGCCCAGTGCCACACCTGAAGAACAACAGATGCCATGGAGCTACTCATCATGCAGATCGGAGCCCCAACAGGGCCACAACACCCATCGCTGTCACCACCAGGACCGCTATCCCCCCAGATCCCTACGGCCCCCCCTGGACCACCACAGAGGCAGCGCAGACAAAGACAGCAGACCTTCAGGAAACGCACCAGCCTCACAGACTTAACACCAGAGTATGTCATTGCCCACTACAGGCTCAAAAGGACAACCATCTCCGCATCCTGAACATCATTGCCCACAGGCTGACGGTACCAACACAGCGGACAACCAACATCCCTCCGCAGACAAATCTGCTGGCTGTGCTGCACCTGTTGGTCTCAGGGACATTCCAACCAACAACCGCCAGAGTCGGAGGAGTTTCACAGCCAGCCCTATCGAAGTTCCTCAAACCTGTCCTGGATG